>NC_092337.1:199935000-202335000 GCF_046630445.1 Rutidosis leptorrhynchoides
TATCGTGACATATTGTATACATATCTCAGACTCGATCACAACTCAAAGTATATATATTATTGTAGAATCAACCTCAACCCTGTATAGCTAACTCAAGCATTATTGCATATAGAGTGTCTATGGTTATTCCAAATAATATATATAGGTGCGTCGATATGATATGTCAAAACCTTGTATACGTGTCCCGATATTTAGAGTGCATAAAATAAATAACAGAAATTAAATGACAATAAATAAAATTGCGAGAATTAAAATTGCGATAATTAAATTGCGATAATTAAATGTAATAAGGAATTAACAGTTAGCTAGGAACAGTTAGCTAGGATTTTGTTAGCGTGGTTTCTTAACAAAATTTCTCATAGTTAATTTGTTTGTTTCTAACAAATTTTATTTTGTCCAATGTTTTCTTCATTATGCCACTTGTTGGATTCTGATATGTCAAAATCCAAATATAAAATTGAAAGAAAATGGTTATTATGTGGTGAACGGATTCGTATATCTGTGGATGTAAGTAGGATAGTAAATGACTGTTGAATCAGATTCGAAGAATGTACAGTGTATCTTATTAATGTGAAATCTAAATATTCCTCGGGTATTACCTACCTGTTAAAATATTTTCACCATTAACAGTTTGTACGAAAGAATTTTTAATTACAATCTTTATGAAAATATACTTACATATATATTCTCTTCAGATGTAATCATGGATTTAATGAGTTAATATAATATTAATCTCGTTTGATTTACCGTTAGAACTAGAATAAATAATCTCTAAAACATTAGAGGTTACATAATCGCCATGAAGAACGAAGATAATTGATGTAGAACGATACGTAGAACGATGATTATACTCGAGGTACAGAATGAGATGTTGAGGCATGTATTGTTGATGGTACTGGTACTGGTATTGCCAGTGCTGTTGCTGAAGCTGGTAGGTTTTGCACAATGTTTTCCAAATTGATTACTCGAGCACGAAGTTCATTGATTTCTTGTATTACTCCGGGATGATTGTCGGTTCGAACGAGCAGATGAATAAGATCTAGAATCTGGTATAATATATAATCATGACGAGATACTCTAGAAATGAGAGAGAAAATGGTGTTTCGGACAGGTTCGCCGGTAAGTGCTTCAGGTTCTTCATCACGAGGTGAATTCGGTTGGTGGAAAGGATCGCCTTATTCGCGTCTCCATTGGTTAAGTCGACTACGAACTCATCAGATGAATTGGGAATGGATGATTGGTTGATTCATTCTGGTGACGCTGCTTTTGGAGCTTAGGTGATTATCCATGTCGGAATAGCTATTCCGAAGAACTTGAACTAGTGGCGAGTTCCATTTCGTACGATTGAGTAAAAGGTTTTTCGATATGAAATGATTTTCAAATATCGGATGATATTCTAATTGCATAGAATACCTAGATATAGTACAGGAGATCCCGTAGATTACGGAGAAGTTTACGGAATATGTCAGGCAAAGTTTACAGTAACAAATACGCTAAGATATGAATTAGCAGATACGCTAAGATATGAATTTTTGTCTGTACACTATTCACGTAGTCAATGCAGTAAAACGTGTCTAGACTAAGAATGATAAGCATGTAATTTCCTAAGGATGATAAGCAGGTAATTTTCGACATGAAATGATAAGCAAAACTTTTGACATGCAGACACGGTCGAAGTCCAGACTCACTAATGCATCTTAAAAACTATCAGTTAGACACACTAATGCAAGACCTGGTTTGCTAAGACCACCACTCTAATACCAACTGACATGACCCGTCCTAATCCATCTAGACGAAGTCCATATCGATTACAAATGATTCACAATAGTTGATTTCATTGATAGGTATTTAACCTCTATATGATACATTTTACAAACATTGCATTCGTTTTTAAAAGACAAACTTTCATTTCATTGAAAGTTGACGGCATGCATACCATTTCATAATACATCCAACTATAATTGACTTAATAATGATCTTGATGAACTCGATGACTCGAATGCAACGTCTTTTGAAATATGTCATAAATGACTCCAAGTAATATCTCTAAATGAGCAAATGCACAGCGGAAGATTTCTTTCATACCTGAGAATAAACATGCTTTCAAGTGTCAACCAAAAGGTTGGTGTGTTCATAGGTTTATCATAAAACAATAAAATTCATCATTTTGATAGACCATAAGATTTAAATCTTGCATGGTACAAATCGTCCCGAATCCTATACCCACCTGTAATGTACATGCGATATATTTTAAATACAGTACACCTTTCTCGTGTACGAAATCATCTTTCATAAATCTTAGTAACCGTACACATATCTCGTGCACAAAAAAATAACATACACATAACCTGTGTATAAAATCATTCTCTCGATACATAACATTCACTTTTCATTTCTTTCATAGCTTGGCTTGGTAACCGACCTTAACATATAATGCGCATAAATAATATCCCCAAAACACAACATCTCGTCTGTATAATAATCATATAAACTTCGAAGTACTAAACACCACGCCCACTAGCTCTTCCATCTAGTGAACATTCTGGGTGGGGGTGTTAAACCCGGTAGCTACCTTTAGGATTCGCGTGAATTAGGGCCATACCCGATTCTAATTCTTAGGTTACGAAGCAATAATAATCAGGGAAAATATTCACAACAATTAGTGGCAATTATAACGTCCAACTAATTCAATAATAATCCACAGAACTTCTGTCTGCATAATAATTCATTCGAGGAATGTTCTGCTTGTGTCTATCTCGTTAAACATTTATAAAAGCATTTCATGTATTCGCAGTTCAAAATATATTTCAAAAGCATTTAATAAAGCAGTTGTAAAAACAGCGCATGTATTCTCAGTCCCAAAAATGTAAAGAGTAAAAGGGAATCAAATGAACTCACCTAATGTATTTTCTAGTAAAAATACATATGACTATATTGAACAATGCAGGGTTGGCCTTAGATTCACGAACCTATATCATTGGTATATTTATTAATATACATAATTGTAATCGAATAAATATATATATAAATTTATTAGTTATATCATTTTATATTATATATATATACATATATATATATATATGTATATATATATATCTATATATGTATATATATATATATGTATGTATATATATCTATATATATATATATGTATATATATATATATATGTATGTATATATATCTATATATATATATATATATATGTTTTATATATTCATTTTGTATAGAAAAATATAAATTTCATTATGTTATACGTATTAAATACATTTTTATATATAATTTGTTTGTTAAAAATAATGTAATATTTATAATAATGTTAGTAATGGTAAAAATGATAATAATGATAATACTTATTACTACTAATAAAGATAATAATGTTGCTAATTATTTTAATGGTTATGATAATGATAATGAATATAATAATTATAACTGTAAAATATGAATTTTTACTATTAATGATATTTATGATAATGATTTTAGTAGTTATATATTTATAATACCCATGATAATATAAATGATGATACTTATAATTATACTAGTGGTAATAATAATAGTAATCTTACTAATTTAATGATGATAATAATAATAATAACTTATAGTATGATAGTTATAGTAATATTTAACTTAACAATAAAAACAATAATAATTGTATCAATCTTATTACTAATGTTAATCTTAGTAATAACTCTCTTGTTAATAATAATAATAATAATAATTTTTTTAAAAAAATGATACTAATACTATTTTTAATGATACCCGTTTGTATCAGTTTCATACTAACAATAATAATAATAATTCAATTCATAATAATACTTACATCAATATTAATAATAATAATAACACTAATAATAATATCTAGTGATATTTCTTATTAACAAAAATGATATTATTATTAACCATAATATTTATGTTAACATAATACTAATAACAATAATTAATGATAACAATGATAATAATAATAATAATAATGAAAATAATAATAATAATAATAATAATAATAATAATAATAATAATAATAATAATAATAATAATAATAATAATAATGATAACAATGATAATTAATGATAACAATGATAATAATAATAATGAAAATAATAATAATAATGGAAATTAAATTAAAAGTGTATACCCTTGTAATATTTTTCTAAAAAGAAATGCCTCAGACGAGGCTCAAACCCACGACGTCTAGCTCCCCGAAAAACACCCAAACCATTCACTCTACTCGTTCTTTCCTAATTTAAATCCCTTTCAATTAATTATAAGCTATACATCTTTTATTTCCTATTTCATATCCTTCTTCCACAAATTCCAGGTGACCAGAAAACAAAATCAATACACCATAACTGGATTCTTGGATTCATAAACTAAACAAAATCGATATATCTTGTGATTGTATTGCCTTAGCAGTAACAAAAATTTTGAATTTTAATCCCTGTGTATAACCGTGAAGAACACCCATTTGAACTCAAACACCAAAATCAAATTCTAAAACGTTTTAGATAAAAATCATTAAATGAATTACGTTTTAAATCGTTCATATAAACTTTGTAAATCATTAATTTACCCAGAAACTTCAAAACCCATTCGAATTTCACTAAGAACGCTATAGTTGACTTTTTAATTTGGAACTTTGACTCGTAAAATTTGGATTCGATAACAGAAAGTGAGGGCTGTATCGTTACAGAAAGTTTAGTTGGTGAATTACAAACAAGACTGCATTACTACTTCTTGAACTTAATTTCAAATTCGAGCGTTTTAAAAAAATTAGCAAGAACAGGGCAGGTACATGTTCTTCCCTTTTTTTTTCGCGTTAAGAATTAATCAATTGAATAAATAAAAGTGAGAATTGATAATGAGAATATGTTGTCGATTGAATGTGTTAATAACCCTGAGTATTTCATTTGTTATATAGCAAAAGTGGAGTCAACAACTTTTATTATCAGAAAAAGAAAAAAAAATAAAAGAGAGAAAGGAATTGTTAACTGATTTTGGTCTTATCTTGGTGTTTAGATTCTGATTTGTACTAACAAAATCAATCCTCTATAGCTGGAGAACGACATGAACTGATTTGGTTCTTGTAATGGTTAATTAAGCATTTTTTTTTCCTTATTTTAACATATATATATCCCATATTTATTTTATTTATATTTATATAGTATGTTTAGTTTTAAAATATGTATTTATATGTAATGAGGAATTATCTGTATATATATATATATATATATATATATATATATATATATATATATATATATATATATATATATATATATATATATATATATATATAATATCTGCATATATTTGTATTTATATTTTAATTAATCTTACTTCCTAATAAATATAACAATAAATAATAATAATAATAATATTTATAATTCTTAATAATAATTATATTAACAATAATTATGATACTAATAAATAATAATAACAATTATAATAACTGATAATATTTAAATTATAATATATACATAAAATTGGTATTGATATTGATTTTAGCATTAGTATTAATAATGAAAGTAATATTAAGGTTATTATAACGTCTATATTCTTAACTTGTATTTGCATTTAATATTTATAAATTATTAATTATGTAGTATTTAATAATTATATATATATAGTAACTTACATTGAATATTAGGTTCTTATACACACACACAAATATATATATATATATATATATATATATATATATATATATATATATATATATATATATATATATATATATATATATATATATATATATATATATATATAAATTCATTTTAAATACAACTTAATTATTTTGTATCCTATTTTACATATTTGAATTTTTTTAATATTTAAATTATAAATTATATTTTATAGTTTCAAATTATTATATATACTTACATTTTTGTATATATCTCTCTTCTTATTAAAAGAAAAGTTTAATTGTGAAATAATTATTCAAATAAAGCTTTCAAATTAAATCCTATCCACTGGATCTATATGGTACACCAGATCTAACCATTGATTTGATTCTCGAAAATCAATTACTAATAATTTTTAAGAGTCTTTTTTAAAAGTCAGTTATACCCTTATTTACTTTTTCCATACGGAGTATCAAAATCAGATTAGGGGTCATTTACGCTCAATAGTTTCTAGGTTCAAACTTTCACCCACTCCATGAAAAAAACACTGCTGAATCATCCTCTCAAAATTTCCATCTCTAATCCATTTTCAGAGACCACCAATAAACGGATTTTAACGATCGATATTAATCTAACATGAAGAATGTTCAAAACAAATGTGTGTATCAAATTTTTGAATCAGGTCTGGCGGAATCATCTTTGCATCTCTACGATTTGTACTTCAGGCAATCTAGAAGTGAACCAACATTCATGAGTCGATTTTTCGGTTGTAAGTATAAATTGTTGAAGAATTATTTGTGTTACTTAATCGTTAATTTTTATTAGGACCTAAGGATTCATAATTAATAATGATAATTGATATATACTTTTTTCGTCATGTACAAAATGGAATTTAGGATGTTAAAATTGATTTTTTTCATATTGTTTGTATGGTATATTAATATGAAAAACCTGATGCAACAAGATATATAATAAATATGAAAATCAATGAGATTGAAGCAAACAAAGTTACATATCGTATGTGAAAATGACTGAGATTATCCCTTTTTTTTTTTAATCATTTGCTGCTATTGATGTTTGGCCTTCTGCTATCTTTTTTTATACCCACTGATATTTCATCATCATGGTTATAGCTATTTGGTAAATATTCAGTTTATTATTTTTGTGGTGTATTGCATTAGTGTTCTTCGAATTTGACTGCATGATTATTAGGGGTTTAATATTTTAGTTGCTTCTAGAATTTTGCTGCTGAAAGGTAATCTTATATATTACTGTTCTTTCCGTTTGTTTTGCCATCTGCAGATTAGTTTTTATTGCGATTATTGATTGTGGGATGGCACAATAACTTCAATCAACTGGTGACAAGCGCGAAGCGATTGAAGCAAGGGTAGCTAGCTCGCTTAAGTAACTACTTACCGAGATGGGACATAACCACTGCAAGTATTAAAGTAAATATGCCGTGCTTTCCTCTTTTTAAACCCCTAATTGTTTCTATATTTCATACCGATCATCTCAAATGTTGAATTTGTTTCATTAAATGAACAAAGATTCAGGGCAATGGAAGAGTTGACAAAGATGAGAGTCAAGACCATACAGGTTGACTTTTTGCTTTCTTGACTCTTTTTGTTGTTGTTTATTTATGAGTTTTGACGATACGGGTCTGTTTTCTTTTATGTGGTAACAGTCTCTTGATGGTGATTTAATAATTGTGTTGTTTCTCATCTTCAACCAGTATTTGATCATTTTAAACTTAAACGACAAAAGCCATTGGTATTTACTACTAATAACTCAAATACATATTGATATATATGTATATGTAGAGATTAAAATATATGTAGAGATTAGAGCTTATACATAAATGTTAGTAGTTTATGTATATGAATAATAAAAGTTAATATTTAATGTGCTCCATTGAAGTTTTGATTTTATGAATGTAATGGTTAAGGTAACGTTATTAAATAACAGGCGAACCATCTGAAAAACCAAAGGGGCATAGCTCAAGTAATGAAATATATGAGATGATTCAATTCTGGCAGAATTTGGATGATGTCCCGAATGGACTATTCCGGTCAGAAGAACTATTGAAAAAGACGTTTTAAGATGGAGTTCGTTACGAAGATTTGGAAGAAAGATCAGAAGATGTGCAAGACATCAGACATGACACCATGAGTGGTGGTCATGAGGTTAGTTTAGTCTTTTACAATAACTGATTTGCTTTTTAATAGTGATTACTTATTAACTAATCACTATACTTTATTAGAAAAAAATGCTATTTTTTGTCATCTTAACTGTTAATTTCTTAAATAACTGCAATTTCCCGAATGTTGTATTTTTAACCTGACAAACGGGTCAGGATGGGTCGGGTTGGGCAACGGGTCAAAATGGTTTTGAGTTGAAATAGGTAATGGGTCAAATGGGTCGAAACATTTTTGGGTTGAAATTGGTCATGGGTCAAATGGGTCAAAACGGTTTTGGGCTGACCCAAATTTGAGAGTACGGGTCTCAATTGTCAGGTGTAATTTTTATATTTCATAATGGGCCAATACGCTTCATGACGGTCACCAGGTTTTTTCGGTCGGTGTATTTTCACTAAACCCCTTTTCGAATATATATTCACGTTTCACTTTCGATGTATGTATGAATGTATTATATGTTTTATTGGTTTTGAATTGCTTTCGATTTAAGGTACTTATAAAGTCATCTTCGACATCATATTAGATTGTATGTTAAGCTGTTTTAAGCTTTCTACTCATTTATGAGGATCTTTTCATCCATATGTTATGTGAAGGAATTAAGTCTCCGCATGTTGGTGAGTTAGACTGTACATATACGTATAAATTATTTCATTCGATATATGTTTGTTTCAAGTGAAAAGTTATGTATCAGGATTAACAAGTGTTCTTCTCAAATGGCCTTTGAGGTTATATTTATATGGATTACTGATAATCTTTGTGTCCAAGAGATAAAACATATTCTATAAATCATAACTCCTGATGTACACCTTTTAACAAATTATAACTCGAGTCTCAATTTTTGAATCTAACTTTTGAAAGATGTAATTTTCAGTGGGTCTTATAAAGATGTGACAGTTGTAGATGCTGAGCGAGAACTGGAAGTAGCCCAAAATGTAAGCAAATTTCATCTTTACAAAGAATGACAGACCTTTCAATCTTAAACAATTAGGACTAAAAAATGGCAGACTTCACTGCTCGGATGAAGCGCCAAGATAGGTTTGATTCCCGATGTAGAAATCATCAGTTCATTCAGGTAACGTTTTCGATTATTTAGAATCTTTAAAATCTGTTCTCTTCTATTATCTCGAATATTTGCAAATTATTTAATGTGATTGAAAACTCCTGATTACGATTTTATGTATATATGTTTTTATTTAATAGGATATTTCACAAAAGATGGAATACATTGCGATCGTTGTAGCAAGTTTGTAACTATTTCGAAGTTTGAGGCGCATGCTGGAAGTAAACTTAGGCAACCGTTTTTGAATATTGTTTTGAAATCGGGTAAATCATTGATGCAGTCTAAATGACGCGTGAAATAAACAAGGTGAGTTGGAAAGAAATGGTTTTTACAACATGGATGTTTATGGATCTTGGTGATGATCCGAATGATGATACGTGTTGAATATGTGATGACGGTGGGGATTTGACATATTGTGATGGCTTTCCTTTGACCTTTCATCAGAGTTGTTTGGAGATACATGTACTGTTTGGTTTGTAAAATGTTAATGTTTCTTATTATGTAGGTATGTAACAACACAAGTTGATTTTTATGCAACAGGCGGATTATTTGTTTGTCATATTAACATAAGTGTGTCATCTGTTTTTTAGAACCCTATTGGTAGCAAGTATATATCTTTTGGTCTCCTGAGCTTATTTATTTTACTAATACACCAGCAACAAACTTCATCATAATATGCATTTATGTCATTGTTATATATTTGACATTTGCAAAAAAAAAAACGTACTTTTACAACCTACGTTCAACGGACGAAGCTCATAGTGGTACTCACATACTCGTAAAAAAAAACCATTTCTACTTTCGTATGATAAAATCCCTTGAAAAGCCTGCGGATGGAAGTTCTCCTTAATTATACACCGAGTATATTAATCGATCTCATCATAATTGCTCCAATGTTAAGTTGGTATACATTTTTTTTTATAAAGAAACCCGCGAATTCGCGGGTCTTTAACTAGTACTTATTTATTACAACAATTGTTCGTGAATTGTCGGAAATGGTCAAAGGTCAAATGCATTCATGAAAAATAATCCAAACATTTTAAGATTCAATTAAATAGACTTCACTTATTGTATCGAAACCATATTAAGTTTAAATTTAAATTTAGTCGGAAATTTCCGGGTCGTCACAGTGACAAAGTTTCTGACAATCGCATGGTCCTTCAATTAATTGCCGGACTCAACGCCAATTGATACAGTCGGTACTTATTTCACGCAGATGGATAAACTTCCTTCTTTTTATGATGCATGCTCTAAACTCATTTTGAAGGAGACACGAAAGAAGAAACAAGCCCTCAACAACTCAGGTAACATCGATGCCGCCTTGGTTGCCTCTGCTCCAAAACCCTCGGTCTATCAAGAAACCCTTCAATTTAGCGATCAGACTAACTCCAACAACAATGTACGATCCAACAACACTCGAGGTCGAGGTGGTCGTGGAAGCAATAACACTAATCGGGGCAGAGGTAATCATGGTAGAGGTAGGTATTTTCCCCAAAATCAATCGGCTTTACAATGGCAGGACTACCCACCTTGGTCTTATGCCCAGTGGACTGCTACACCCTCTTAGGCTACTCCTCCTTGTCCTTTTCCAACCACTACTTGGGCTCGGCCCAATAACAGTAGCAGCAATAATCAGCTTGGCATCTTGGGTCAAGACCACAACATGCCCACTACTCGCATGCTGGATATACTCCTATTGATCTTAATAATGCTTTGCATACCATGACACTAAATCCTCCTGATGATACATGGTATATGGATACGGGCGCCACCTCTCACATGACCGCGAATTCAGGTAATCTCGAGTCTTATTATCCCTTAAGGCAACGTAAAAATATAATTGTCGGTAATGGTCATGGTATGCCAATTTTGGGTTTCGGTAACTCAAACATTTCTAATTTATCTCGTCCACTTTACTTACGCAATATACTTCATTATTCTAACCTAAAAAAAAATCTTATTTCCGTTCGTCGCTTATCGATTGTGTAACAACCCAACCCGTTAACCGACCAAAAACGCAGCATAAAAAAAAAAATTTAAAACTGAGCTGTCCAGATGGGGTGCGCGGCGCGCACCCACACCTATGCGCGGCGTGCACAGGGCCTGGCAGCCCGCTGTCCACTTTTTCCAATTTTCGTAAAAAGATCTCTTGCTTCCCGACACTTTTAGACCAAACGCTTTTCACAACATTTTATATTAGTCAAAACTAACACGTTCCAATAATAAAATGAGTTTTATGAGACCGGGCCCACATCGATCGTTTTACAACTTTCGTACAAAATACAAGTTTTCGACCACACGACTTCTAATACAAAATAAAGCCGAGCATGGCTATTGGGGATACGCTACCCAATGCTATCCAATCCAGAAGCACGATCTTCTAAAGCAAACTATGCAAGTCCACCAGTTCCCACACTTACCCGAGCCACCGTCTCCATGCAAATCTATAAAAATGTAAACAACGATAGGGTAAGCTAACGCTTAGTGAGTGAGAATATACTACGTACATATATACGCATAAAATGGACACGCCACACCATAATAATCAAAAAGCACATACCGGAGCATCCAAGCATAAAGGCAAGCTAATCTAAGCATACCGTACGACCGCTATTCAACAAGCTAAAAATATCAACAACGTAAGTTCACCTACGACGATATGAACAACGCCATCAAGCTACACCCGGGGGTTAGCTACATCACAACAATACGACAAACATCGATGTTCACAACATCCACTATTATTCAATATCTCAAGGCTAGCCCAACGAATGGTATCGTCAATATCGAACTTAATTCCCATCCGTCCTAATAAATGTGGTATCATCAACATCGAACTTAAACCTACATATGAGGTATCGTCAACATCGAACTTAAACCCTCATCGAATGAATTTATGTGGTATCGTTAACATCGAACTTAAACCCACATATGAGGTATCGTCGACATCGAACTTAAACCCTCATCGAATGTCACTACAATAGTGGTATGGCTTCATCAACATCGAACTTTAAATCCATACATGAGGTATCGTCAACATCGAACTTAAACCCTCATCAAAACGAACCAACAATATACTCTAGGTTATGGTATCGTTAACATCGAACTTTAACCCATACCCCACAAGAAAATAAATCATATACATACATATATAATTATTCCACTCACAAGCCCATGTGATAAAGTACACATGAAGTGTGCACCTCGCCAAAGGTGGTCAACCAAAACGCACAACCGTGCCAATTGGACATGTACACAGGCCCATCAAATCCACCTATATGTGAAGTGAGCTCTATAGTCGAGGTTCACTTCACCCAACCCGCACCCATCCTACACATACATATGCACATAGGATATTAACACTCACCTTGTCGCCTTGATGAATGCTTCCAAGTAATCCGCAACTCGTCAATGGAAAGTACCTATTCCATTATCATAATTACAACAACACACTTAGAGTGGATTTACAACCAACACAATTCGACACGTAGTGCAAATTCGACCAATTGCACTAACAAACACAAAACGCGCCCAAACTAACCAATAATCACTAACACTAGTGACAATGGTCCTAATATGCCAAATTAACCCAATCATAAGTGTAAAACACTTAAAATTCTCAAAACCACCCATGAACCCTAATTTTGACTCAATTCAAAATTAGTCTTTCAAACACCAAATGGGTTCCAATACTTCCATAATCACTAACCTAGTGATTAATTTCAATTATAAGTTCTAATCATGGCCAATTTGTTCACCAACCCAAAATCCACCAACAATAACAATAAACCCGATTACTAGCATCACTAAACTCACTTCATGAGTTAAAATGGGTTTCTCAATAATTTAAGTTCAAACCCTAACTTGAATATCAAAATCAAACAATGAAATTCGGAGTTAGAACTTACCACAACAACCAAAACGTAGCTAGGAATGAGGTGAACAACTTTAAAACCCGAGCTTTTGATCAATTCGAACTCCTTCTTCACCAAAACCCCAAATCTCTCTCTAGAAATCTTCCTCTCTCTCTAAGATACTTGAGAGTGTTTGTGGATGTGAAATATGATCCAAAAGTGGATCCAACCCAGCTGATAAGGCCTAAGATCCGGCCTCAAGTGAAAAGACCAAAAAGCCCCTCATTAAACTTAAAATAGAAAAGGCTGAATTCTATCGCAGGCTACGTGCGCTGCGCGCGCACCCATGTCTGGGCAGATTCTGACCTTTTAACTTTTACACTATGCTTCATGTAGTGACCCGGAAATTTCCGATCAAATTTAAACTTTAATCTTTATATGTATCCGACATGATAAGCAAAATCTGTAATGTTGAGTCTCGAAAAGTTTGAAAACTATATTCATGTAATCAATTACCCTTTGACCATGTCTGACGATTCACGAACAAAAATGTGTAAATAGAAATGTATGTGTATGTACATATGTGTATTTTTTTTTTAAGCTAAGAAATATTGATAAAACATTTAAGAGCTTGGTGATACAAAAATAGATTATGAGATTATTATGTGACTTGAAAGCATTGAACGAATTAGTTGATATGAATATAAGCTACGAGATCTATTTTATGAACATAGAAATGCTATCACAGTAGTTAGTGAATAATACTTTACTTGAACGTATTTGTTCGATGTAAGTTTATCAATGAGATTAAAAGATAATATCAAGTGATTGATTTATCAGGTACATTGAATTATAATTACGAGTCTTTGTTATGAGGTCCACTTGAATTAGAAAACTCTTACTTTTAACGGTATTCGGAATATTTAGTAAAGTGATTCCATGTAAGAACAAAAGTGTTATTATTGAGGATTAGACAGAGGTTAGCGGAGAGTCTCGTTTAATTATCAAAAGCGTACCTTGCAATGATTGACTTGTGTCACTTGGTAGGTTAATTATTTAGTTTTCTTAATATTGAAGACGTTTTACGATATAGATGAAACCTTTTAAAGAATGATTTTGAATATAACTAATTCTGGAAAACTAAATTATATTTATTCAATTTAGTACAAACACATTTTTTTTCGATATAATAGAATTTGATTATAAAATATTTTTATGGATTTTCAATGATATAAAAATAAAAATAAATATAAAATAAATATTTCTAATGAGCACCAAAAGACTACAACATTTCATCACAAGATTGAAAGTTAAAATGTTGGAAATCACTAAACCTGCGCACTTGCACGAGAAAAATCATAACTAAATCATACTGACTCGAAAAAGGGTGATTCCGGTGTCCAAACGACCGTAACTCAAAAATCTACAACTTTCATGAAGACACCATACACGAATCGTGTACCTATCTACACGAAACGTGTAATCTTGTGCCGACATATTTTGGTGGCGGCTCACTATGCAACATGTTTTTAATTTTTATTAATATTATATTATATTATTATATTATTTATAAATCTATATATATAGGATCGATCATAATTGTTTTCTAACTATCTATCTCTCACACTCTCTCTATAATTATATTTATTATTATTATTGTTAGTGTTATTATTATTATTATTATTATTATTATTAGTATTATTATACATAAAATACTACGACGAGGTCATGGGCGAGTTATTTCAAAACGGGTTTTATGAGCGGGATAGAGCTAAGGAAATTATGAGTTATGGTTATGGAGGTGATGGGTATTGTTCATGGGTATGCTTGTGAGGTTAAACTAGTGTTTGTCACCTCCATTGCGTCTACGTACCTTTCCTACAATATTGAACCTCAATATTGATACGTGAGTACTCCTAATTTAATTTTTACATACTAATAGTGTATCCCTGACTAGTGCTCGAGAAAATAGGATTATGCATGCTTGTAAATTTGATAGTGCCCTTAGATAGGTTATGCCGAATCTTAAAGGTTGTTATATTATAGTTGAAGGAAGATATAAGATTTGCATGTCCTTAAAAAGCTAGAAAAAAATTAAGAACTTTTCCTTTAGATGCCAAATAGATTTGATGGACGGATTAAAAGTTATAGTCAATTAAAATTTCGTAAAAATGATTATTATCGTCGTTAATATCGTTGTCTTAATTTTTTTTATCAAATTGTTATTATTCCAAAATAACACGACTGTTACTTATTATTATTATCAATACTATATTATTAACTAGAAATGTAATACAAATTATATAACTACCTTAATAGAATCTATCGCAGTATTTTTTATGATATTAAATGAACTTTATAAGTTTTATTACTTAAGATATATAAAAGTATATTTTAATATAAAATTTTATTTATAAACGAATTATATTATTTACTTTATTAAATCTTTAAAAAAAAAAATATTTTAAAAATATAAAACGACGATATTTAAATTATATAATAAAACATTTATAAAGTTTTGAAATCATTTGGAGTTAAACTAATTTTTGTCGACCTTTGCATACTAGACTCGAGCATTAGGATTGTGGTACACTATGACTTAACTTAATGTATTAGACAAATATTGACAAATACATAATTATATATAAATAATTTAGGTTCGTGAATCCAAGGCCAACCTTACACTTGTTCAATGATGTTATATGTATTTTTACTACAAAATACAGTATGGTGAGTTTCATTTGCCTTTTTACCCTTTATATTTTTGGGACTGAGAATACATGCGCTTTTATAAATGTTTGACGAAATAGACACAAGTAATTGAAACTACATTCTATGGTTGAATTATCGAAATCGAATATGCCCCTTTTTATTAAAGTCTGGTAATCTAAGAATTAGGGAACAGACACCCTAATTGACGCGAATCCTAAAGATAGATCTATTGGGCCTAACAAACCCCATCCAAAGTACCGGATGCTTTAGTACTTCGAAATTTATATCATGTCCGAAGGAGGATCCCGGAATGATAGGGGATATTCTTATATGCATATTGTTAATGTCGGTTACCAGGTGTTCACCATTTGAATGATTATATTTGTCTCTATGCATGGGACGTATATTTATGAGAACTGGAAATGAAATTCTTGTGGTCTATTAAAATGATGGAAATAAATGATTATGATAAACTAATGAACTCACCAACCTTTTGGTTGACACTTGAAAGCATGTTTATTCTCAGGTTTGAAAGAGATCTTCCGCTGTGCATTAGCTCATTTTAAAGATATTACTTGGAGTCATTCATGACATATTTCAAAAGACGTTGCATTCGAGTCGTTGAAGTTCATTAAAGATTATTATTAAGTAAATGACAGATTAGGTCATTTATAGTTTGGATATTATGAAATGGTATGCATACATGTCAATTTTTGATGTAAAGAAAGATTGTCTTTTAAAAACGAATGCAATGTTTGTAAAATGTATCATATAGAGGTCAAATACCTCGCAATGTAATCAACTATTGTGAATCGTTTATAATGTATATGAACGGGTCCTTTCAGTTGGTATCAGAGCGGTGGTCTTAGCGAACCAGGTCTGCATTAGTGTGTCTAACTGATAAGTCGTTAGGATACATTAGTGAGTCTGGACTTCGACCGTGTCTGCATGTCAAAAGTTTTGCTTATCATTTCGTGTCGAAAATTACCTGCTTATCATTTTTAAGTCTAGACGCGCTTTCCTGCATTTATTGCATAATAGTGTATAGACGAATTCTTATCTTAGCATATCTGATACTGTGAACTTTGACTGACATTTTTCAAAGATTCTCCGTAATTTATGGGATTTTGGTATTATATATACATATGTAAATTATGTATAGAAAGATATCAAATCTAACTCCTATAATCTATTTCATATCAAAAAAATTCATTCCCTTGATCATACGAGATGGATCCCTCAACCAGTTCGAATTCCTCAGATTACGACAGCTATTCCGATATGGAGTCTCATTCCAGCTCCGAAAGCAGTATGACCGGAATAGATCAACCAATCAGTCATCACCTATTCTGGATGAAATGGGGATGGGTTCGTAGCCTCCTCAATTATTGGAGACAAGAAGAAGGTGATCCTTTCCATCCACCAAATTGCCCTATTGACAATGAACCTGAAGCACTTACCGGCGAACCTGTTCGAGAAACCATTTTCTCTCTCATCTCCAGAGTATCTCGTCACGATTATATACTACACCAAATTCTTGATTATATTTATCCGCTCGTCCGAACCGACGATCACCCCGGTGTAATAGAAGAAGTTAACGAGCTTCGCGCTCGGGTAGTGGCTTTGGAGAATACGGTGCGAAGGTTACAAACACCATCAGCAGCACCAGCAGCGTAACCAATGCCGCCAGTAACATCCACATCGCAAGTCTCAATACTAAAAGCACCAGCAGCATCACCGACATCAACATCAACCACCATTATTAACATCAACAGGATCATTACCACCACCAACAATCACATCCGCATCACACACCTCAATATCCCAATCTGTATATCGGATATCAACGTCACACGCACCAAAGATACCAAGGAGTACCAACAACAACAAACGATGAAGTATTGATTCATAACTTCATCGGAGAAACATTCTGTGGTGATTAGGTAATCTCTAAAGTTTTAGAGATTATCTATCTCAGCCTTAACCGTAAACCAGATGAGTGGACAGAGATGATAGAGAGAAGAACCGAAACCCTAACAAGACTGGTGCGTAAGGTACAAGCTAGACTTGTTTTACCAACATCATCAGCAGTACCAATAGCCTCACCAACACAGTCAATGCTGTCAACATTGTTAGAATCGTCAGCACCTCTAACCTCACAAGTTTCGCCAATTCAAGAATCACTGTGGAAACCATTACAAATTAATAACAAGTATATTGTATCAACGAGTTATGAAGTATTAACTCAGTTCCTCCGAAGAATTTATATGTATATTCTATAAAAAAAAATTTTACCATAATAAATCTTTCTGTACTAAGCTATTATGTATGGAACTTAACTATCTGGTTAATTCATATTACTAATTTGCTATGATGTACATTCTTCGTTAACAATTTAATCATTGTTAACTACAATCTCTGCTTCAACTCAATGAATTTTATTTCATAATAAATCAAGTGTATCATTCAATAACATGTTTGATTATACACTTTCATCTTTGATATACCCGAAATTTACGGGAAAACAATATTCGTATCTTGCGAAGTTAGCAAGAGTTCCATGAGCATCAGCATGATTCACTAAGGAAATACATATAAATATTGAAGCATTGATTACATTAGTGAAATACTCCGCAAAGTTTATGTAATCTCTAATGTTTTAGAGAAAATTCATTTCTAATTCAATCCGAAAAATCAAATGAGCTTAGTATGATATTAACTCATTGAATCTGTACTACATCTGAAGAAAATATACCCACATATATTTTCATAAAGATTGTAATGAGAATTCTTGTTCAAAATATTATTTGTGAAATTTTTTTAACGGGTAGGTAATACCCGAGAGATATATAAAATCACAATTAATATGTTACATTCTTCAATTCTGATTCAATAATCATCAACTAAACCAATATACATTCTTCTATAGAAATCAAAACAATCATACTCATTCGAATCTAATTACATATTCTGATTTTGGGAATTTCAGAATTCAACTCGAGATACAACCAAAATCATCACTCTTAGATCCTTATATTTTTCAAAGCTATACTTTGACTTCAAAACTGTGATAGCACATCACTTTTAATCGTAACACACAAGATGGATATGAGAAATCATTCGGGATTTAGGACGATTTCATCATTTGGATATTGACTATGACAATCTGCAATCAAAACCCTCCGAAATTCTAGAAGACACTTCAAATAATAAACAATTGAGATGATGATCCAACCACACGTTACCCGAAGTTTTGTACCTGAAAAACTCTCGAAACCAAAGTCATAATCTAACATGTACCTGCGTCGAATTCTTCTAGCAAGAACAACATTTCGATTCCTTTTCAAAGTAGCCAATTTTGTCACGGATCCAGCAAGTCAACTTCGATTTTTTCAGTCGGACCAGTCTTATTATAACCCTGATAGATACGTTGCCCTTTCGTCATTATTACTGGGGAACCTTTCATATTCCACCATATTACCACCAGCATTTAATCATCTAAAACACGATTCTTCTGAACCCACCTCAGATTGATAACCAGAGATTCAGATATTATTGCATTAAATGCAGAGGAAACATAAAAATGGTAGATGGTTTAAACGGTCAAAAGTTTGATGATAAAAGATAGTGAGTTGGTAAAGCTCAGAAAAAGAAAGGATTTGGTACTGAAAAATGGATTGAGCAAAGTATGAAGGAAGCCATGGACAAATCACAGAGACTGAATCTGCCTTCAAAGGATCCAAATGATTCAGTGCCTGCTGAACTCGTTAGCGAACACCTTATTTCTTATTCTAAATCTCCACAGACAAATATTCTTCATCATCATCATATCTTGAATATTCTAAGATATCATAGTATCTTTCATTATAAATATCCTTGATAATTCTGAAGATATTTTCATAAGTATTCTCATTTGAAATCAATTATCTCTCTGTAATATCTGCAACATAAAAAGAAACTGTGTTAGTTTCTAAATACTGAAAAATTCGAATATGAATGTTTTTGAAGTAGTGTTGGGAACTGATACATGAGTTAATATAATATAATGACACTTGATCAACGTCATTATATTACAGTAGGTCATGTTAAGTTTCTAATGGGATGTGATGATTCACAGCACCATCATCATGTGCCATTTACACGACTCTTACATTCGATCTAATCCTTAAACATAGCAAGAAAATATTTCTTGATGATTCGATCTTTTACAGGATATTCTGGTAATTTGACAAGTCAAAATCGCATCATTAAGATTTCATTCTTAGAACATTAACTATGTTCATTCCGAAATTCATAACTGCAAATTCTGGACCATTACTCGCTTGACTCGAGGACGGGAAGAGGAAACGAAAGAATGAAGCTCCAAACTAGAAATTGGAGCATAAACCGCAGCAAATAAAAGAGAATATTAATTATGGGTGACAATGATTATAGAAGACAGATGCAGGGGCATCGAAATATAAGGGAAGATATAAAACTCAACAACCACCCTGAAGCTACAAACCGTGCATATCAATACGTATTGCCACGTAAAGGCACGGAAAAATTAATAACACTATAACCCCAAGATAATAGTAGAAGTAAATAAAATCTTCCGGTGGTAGATGAAAGAGAAGGATGACAGATGTAAAAATTAAGAGTATATCAAGGATCAAAATGGGATGGAGCATATTGACGAATGTTTTAAAGTATGAACTGAGGAGAAAGAATAGAAGGTGTGAGTTGTAAGGAAACAAAGAGGGTGGATTTATAGAAAAATATCCGACAGAGCAATCGGAACAGATTATTACATTTACTCAAAGAAGATCCTGATTTCCTAAGTCGCCGAAGAACCAAATCTTATTACGAAAATTTTCTTTAAATCCCTTAAATTCCGGAAATCAATCATAGCTACGTCATCAGTTAAAACAAATCTACATTTACTCATTTCGCTCTTTTACGATAGCTTCACTCATACGCTTCGAGAAATCGAATTATTTTATCCGTACTTCTTAATCATGATAAAACTCTATGTATCAGCTTATATTCGTCATAATAACATTCTTACTATTAGCTATGACGACCTCTATCAAATTTCGGGACGAAATTTCTTTTAACGGGTAGGTACTGTAGTGACCCGGAAATTTCCGATCAAATTTAAACTTTAATCTTTATATGTATCCGACATGATAAGCAAAATCTGTAATGTTGAGTCTCGAAAAGTTTGAAAACTATATTCATGTAATCAATTACCCTTTGACCATGTCTGACGATTCACGAACAAAAATGTGTAAATAGAAATGTATGTGTATGTACATATGTGTATTTTTTTTTAAGCTAAGAAATATTGATAAAACATTTAAGAGCTTGGTGATACAAAAATAGATTATGAGATTATTATGTGACTTGAAAGCATTGAACGAATTAGTTGATATGAATATAAGCTACGAGATCTATTTTATGAACATAGAAATGCTATCACAGTAGTTAGTGAATAATACTTTACTTGAACGTATTTGTTCGATGTAAGTTTATCAATGAGATTAAAAGATAATATCAAGTGATTGATTTATCAGGTACATTGAATTATAATTACGAGTCTTTGTTATGAGGTCCACTTGAATTAGAAAACTCTTACTTTTAACGGTATTCGGAATATTTAGTAAAGTGATTCCATGTAATAACAAAAGTGTTATTATTGAGGATTAGACAGAGGTTAGCGGAGAGTCTCGTTTAATTATCAAAAGCGTACCTTGCAATGATTGACTTGTGTCACTTGGTAGGTTAATTATTTAGTTTTCTTAATATTGAAGACGTTTTACGATATAGATGAAACCTTTTAAAGAATGATTTTGAATATAACTAATTCTGGAAAACTAAATTATATTTATTCAATTTAGTACAAACACATTTTTTTTTCGATATAATAGAATTTGATTATAAAATATTTTTATGGATTTTCAATGATATAAAAATAAAAATAAATATAAAATAAATATTTCTAATGAGCACCAAAAGACTACAACATTTCATCACAAGATTGAAAGTTAAAATGTTGGAAATCACTAAACCTGCGCACTTGCACGAGAAAAATCATAACTAAATCATACTGACTCGAAAAAGGGTGATTCCGGTGTCCAAACGACCGTAACTCAAAAATATACAACTTTCATGAAGACACCATACACGAATCGTGTACCTATCTACACGAAACGTGTAATCTTGTGCCGACATATTTTGGTGGCGGCTCACTATGCAACATGTTTTTAATTTTTATTAATATTATATTATATTATTATATTATTTATAAATCTATATATATAGGATCGATCATAATTGTTTTCTAACTATCTATCTCTCACACTCTCTCTATAATTATATTTATTATTATTATTGTTAGTGTTATTATTATTATTATTATTAGTATTATTATACATAAAATACTACGACGAGGTCATGGGCGAGTTATTTCAAAACGGGTTTTATGAGCGGGATAGAGCTAAGGAAATTATGAGTTATAGTTATGGAGGTGATGGGTATTGTTCATGGGTATGCTTGTGAGGTTAAACTAGTGTTTGTCACCTCCATTGCGTCTACGTACCTTTCCTACAATATTGAACCTCAATATTGATACGTGAGTACTCCTAATTTAATTTTTACATACTAATAGTGTATCCCTGACTAGTGCTCGAGAAAATAGGATTATGCATGCTTGTAAATTTGATAGTGCCCTTAGATAGGTTATGCCGAATCTTAAAGGTTGTTATATTATAGTTGAAGGAAGATATAAGATTTGCATGTCCTTAAAAAGCTAGAAAAAAATTAAGAACTTTTCCTTTAGATGCCAAATAGATTTGATGGACGGATTAAAAGTTATAGTCAATTAAAATTTCGTAAAAATGATTATTATCGTCGTTAATATCGTTGTCTTAATTTTTTTTATCAAATTGTTATTATTCCAAAATAACACGACTGTTACTTATTATTATTATCAATACTATATTATTAACTAGAAATGTAATACAAATTATATAACTACCTTAATAGAATCTATCGCAGTATTTTTTATGATATTAAATGAACTTTATAAGTTTTATTACTTAAGATATATAAAAGTATATTTTAATATAAAATTTTATTTATAAACGAATTATATTATTTACTTTATTAAATCTTTAAAAAAAAAATATTTTAAAAATATAAAACGACGATATTTAAATTATATAATAAAACATTTATAAAGTTTTGAAATCATTTGGAGTTAAACTAATTTTTGTCGACCTTTGCATACTAGACTCGAGCATTAGGATTGTGGTACACTATGACTTAACTTAATGTATTAGACAAATATTGACAAATACATAATTATATATAAATAATTTAGGTTCGTGAATCCAAGGCCAACCTTACACTTGTTCAATGATGTTATATGTATTTTTACTACAAAATACAGTATGGTGAGTTTCATTTGCCTTTTTACCCTTTATATTTTTGGGACTGAGAATACATGCGCTTTTATAAATGTTTGACGAAATAGACACAAGTAATTGAAACTACATTCTATGGTTGAATTATCGAAATCGAATATGCCCCTTTTTATTAAAGTCTGGTAATCTAAGAATTAGGGAACAGACACCCTAATTGACGCGAATCCTAAAGATAGATCTATTGGGCCTAACAAACCCCATCCAAAGTACCGGATGCTTTAGTACTTCGAAATTTATATCATGTCCGAAGGAGGATCCCGGAATGATAGGGGATATTCTTATATGCATATTGTTAATGTCGGTTACCAGGTGTTCACCATTTGAATGATTATATTTGTCTCTATGCATGGGACGTATATTTATGAGAACTGGAAATGAAATTCTTGTGGTCTATTAAAATGATGGAAATAAATGATTATGATAAACTAATGAACTCACCAACCTTTTGGTTGACACTTGAAAGCATGTTTATTCTCAGGTTTGAAAGAGATCTTCCGCTGTGCATTAGCTCATTTTAAAGATATTACTTGGAGTCATTCATGACATATTTCAAAAGACGTTGCATTCGAGTCGTTGAAGTTCATTAAAGATTATTATTAAGTAAATGACAGATTAGGTCATTTATAGTTTGGATATTATGAAATGGTATGCATACATGTCAATTTTTGATGTAAAGAAAGATTGTCTTTTAAAAACGAATGCAATGTTTGTAAAATGTATCATATAGAGGTCAAATACCTCGCAATGTAATCAACTATTGTGAATCGTTTATAATGTATATGAACGGGTCCTTTCACTTCATCCACTATACGTACATCATTTAAACTCTATGTGCCATATATTTTAGGGTCTTACAACTCTCCCCCACTTAGAATCGATCACGTCCTCGTGATCCTCGTCACGAAACCAAACGGACCCACACTCAATGGTCCTCGAACATACGTTTCGAAACGACTTCTTTCACAATTATCATAAACTCGAAGATTATTCTTACATACCCAAGACACACTTGCACGTATTCCGAGACATGCAATGCACACATCATTCAAACTCTACCACGATCGTTTAACACACGCGGAAACATCATGTTTCCTTCCAACTTCTCTAGGCAATCCTTCCCAACGAATCGCCTTTAACACTAAATCGTCATCCGCGATTTATCAAATTCACAAATCCGAGCAATAAAACTTGCTCAATCCCTCACATCGGGAAAACTCAACCGATCTCGTATCGAGATATCAACTCCTAGCGTACCATACCAAGTACATCGCTAGTAACAACCACAATAAAGTCAACACCCGAACCGATGAAGACCGAGTAAAAGCGAATCCTTACGGATAACACTTACCACTCAACAACCCTTGTAGTGCGCAAACACGGCTAATACGCAACTACCACAAATACCTTAGCAAAACACGACTATTGCATCACAATTTCACACCAAAATGGCCGAAACAACCCGATATTCACGTCTCAAATCACAACGCAATGAATGGTACTCTCATTTCCCACAGGTACTCGCATTTCCTGATAATGTTATACCATGACGATATAACAATACTCCTAACACATAACCAAAATCCAAAATGAATGATTCCCGCGAATGAACCTTTAGCCACGCAGACGCAACTAGTATGCATCACTAGTCCCTTGGGTGGTATCGTCGCCCGAACTTTAAACCCACCCATCCCACACGCTCTTTTGGCCTCAATCACAACGAGTAGTGCAACATCGCGCACTGCTACACTATAGTGAATCCTGACAGGAATACACTAACCATTCACCACAAACAACAAGTATATTCACATACTTAGAAACATTCCATTCACTTGGAATCTTTACACACGCATTATACATACGTGAGCACAACTCCATCACTATCGAGCAAGAGCCACCTATATCAAACGTAGGCACAAAACAATAATTCTCTAGAAGAGAATCTAACACACACATCCCTTAACCGAGGGATCTCACCTTGCTCGTCAAACACGTCCATTATCTCTCAACGAGATTTACCACATTACCACCTTGGTGATAATTTAAATCCAAATCATAAGTACAATTTAACCGAAATTGTACTCTACCACAAATCGACCAAATCTAGGTCGTGACACCAATTCCGGATCTACTAAGAGCATCATCCGAAATCTCACACTAAAACCTTCTCGTGCGGGAGTGTAACTCCCCCACTTGGAACTACGTTCCATAACCGCCTCACCGTGGTAACATCATCCGCGATAATTACCACTATCCGCCATACGTGACCAATCTCTCCATCGGCCATAACACTCGAATTCTCACGAATTCATTTCGCACACTAGAAATTGTCGATCACCGTCACCCGTTGGCTTTATTTAAACAACGACACAAAATCAACACAACACGCACCTTGTACAACCGTACAATGCTACCGAAAGGTAGACTTTACTAACAATTGGGTTTACATGACCCATCACCCCATCTCGCTCCAACCTTGGGCACACGAAGGATTTTAACCTATCCTTAAACAATTCGAACGAAGAGTTCACCACAATTTACACAACTTTACTCTCACAATCATCAAATTGCTATAGTTTGTCAAATTTCCACCTAGTCACTCATGTACCTAAGGGTTTCTCTCTGGTACCCTAAGTACAATGTAACCGCAACACCAATTGAGTCAAACACCACGCTAGTAGGTATGAAAGAGGCACCAATCGTTGCGTCCCGTAGACTCCATTACCAACATTCATCGAGATCCAAAACATTTGACCTCTAGGGTTTCATCCACCCGACGAACCTCACGGTTCATCAACTTCAACACGAGAGCGAACACGCTCTAACATCCGAACACCAAAGCCCATTCCCATGGCTTGGTAGAAACACTCTCCAAACACTAAGGAATGCTTGGTTGCACCAAGTCTTACGCCCTTCATCCAACAATCAAAACGTCACCATAGGGTAATTCCATTAGGAACGTCACCCATAACAATAACATGCACAACATAATGCATTCAACAAACTCAAACTCATCGGCACATAATAAATATTCAAAGGACATATTTATTAAAATGAAACGTACCTTAACGTCTCCTTGCCGCACCCGTCCCCGCTAACTCGGGACATTCCGACTTATGATGTCCTTCTTCTTGGCAATGGAAGCACACCATGCCATCACCCTTTGGTACTGAACATTCCCAAAACTTGTGACCCCTCATGCCACAATTGTAACATCTAGACGCACTAGAATCCGATATACCCATCCGTGTACTACTCGTGCTCACGCTCGGACCCTTAGTCCTCTTACTTGGAGCACCATACGAAACAACCCTTCTCTCACTTGAAGGTTCACTCATCTTCGATCGCGAATACGACTCGAAACCTCTAGCCAAGTCGAATAATTCCCCAAACGATCTCGCTTGACCTCGGCTAATTTTACTCTTCAAGTCATCATTCAAGGTCCGATAGAAATCCCCCATCAACAAACGATCATTCCCCAAATACTCCGGGCAAAAACGAGCCTTCGCCATAAAGGTTGTTTTGAGAGTATTCAAGTCCATAGAACCCTGTTGCAAATTTCGCAACTCATTACGCATTTCCGATAAATCGGCTGAAGTCCGGAACTCCTCGAAGAATTTCTTGTTAAATTCGTCCCAAGATAACGCCATAAACGTTTCACCACCGACAAGATCAATCTTACCATCCAACCAATCCTTATCCCTACCCCGCAACAAACTAGTAGCGAGTCTTTTCCTCTTCTCGGGAGGGCATTCAATAGTACGAAAACACCCTTCGACATCCGAGATCCAAGTTGTGCTTATCAAAGGATCCGGTTTCCCGTCATACATTGGGGGTTTAGTCCTCATGAAGTTCTTAAGACAACGCTCCATTCCACTACTACCTTGAAGTTCGGAATACTTCCTATCAATTTCTTCTCGAAACGCACTCATTTGCTCCGCAACGGCGGCCGCAACTCTAGCGTTCAACTCCACGTCGTTCGTCTCGATCCGTTTCACGTCGCCATTCTAAGGAATGCAAAAGCGATTAGATCACGAACGTATGAAGCACACACACAATACCGTCCCCATCTTGCTAAACACTCGTCGTACATCACTTGCTAGACACGATTTGCACCCGTAATAAGGTTTGCAAGTCCTTATTACGCACACACAACGTATCAACTCGTTAGTACAACGACCGCTTCGCTCGATGATATAAACAAACACAAGCAAAATTCTACGAGATATAAACACACGCGAGAATTACACCACAACACAATAATATATTAATAATATTCGCATTACTAATATAAACGTTAGTCCACCTACAAACAAGGTACTAACTATAACCCATTCCGACCCGTAATCCTACAAGTCCCGCAACAGATTAAGCACACACAAAAATCTAAGTCTAGGCACCTATCTCAAGTCACCTAAATCCCTTAGACCATGCTCTGATACCACTTGTAACAACCCAACCCGTTAACCGACCAAAAACGCAGCATAAAAAAATAAAATAAAACTGAGCTGTCCAGATGGGGTGCGCGGCGCGCACCCACACCTGTGCGCGGCGCGCACAGGGCCTGGCAGCCCGCTGTCCACTTTTTCCAATTTTCGTAAAAAGATCTCTTGCTTCCCGACACTTTTAGACCAAACGCTTTTCACAACGTTTTATATTAGTCAAGACTAACACGTTCCAATAATAAAATGAGTTTTACGAGACCGGACCCACATCGGCCGTTTTACGACTTTCGTACAAAATACAAGTTTTCGACCACACGACTTCTAATACAAAATAAAGCCGAGCATGGCGATTGGGGATACGCTACCCAATCCTATCCAATCCAGAAGCACGATCTTCTAAAGCAAACTACGCAAGTCTACTAGTTCCCACGCTTACCCGAGCCACCGTCTCCATGCAAATCTATAAAAATGTAAACAACCAGAGGGTAAGCTAACGCTTAGTGAGTGAGAATATACTAAATACATATATATGCATAAAATGGACACGCCACACCATAATAATCAAAAAGCACATATCGGAGCATCCAAGCATAAAGGCAAGCTAATCTAAGCATACCGTACGACCGCTATTCAACAAGCTAAAAATATCAACAACGTAAGTTCACCTACGACGATATGAACAACGCCATAAAGCTACACCCGGGGGTTAGCTACATCACAACAATACGACAAACATCGATGTTCACAACATCCACTATTATTCAATATCTCAAGGCTAACCCAAAGAATGGTATCGTCAACATCGAACTTAATTCCCATCCGTCCTAATAAATGTGGTATCGTCAACATCGAACTTAAACCCACATACGAGGTATCGTCAACATCGAACTTAAACCCTCATCGAATGAATTTATGTGGTATCGTCAACATCGAACTTAAACCCACATATGAGGTATCGTCGACATCGAACTTAAACCCTCATCGAATGTCACTACAATAGTGGTATGGCTTCGTCAACATCGAACTTTAAATCCATACATGAGGTATCGTCAACATCAAACTTAAACCCTCATCAAAACGAACCAACAATATACTCTAGGTTATGGTATCGTTAACGTCGAACTTTAACCCATACCCCACAAGAAAATAAATCATATACATACATATATAATTATTCCACTCACAAGCCCATGTGATAAAGTACACACAAAGTGTGCACCTCGCCAAAGGTGGTCAACCAAAATGCATAACTGTGCCAATTGGACATGTACACAAGCCCATCAAATCCACCTATATGTGAAGTGAGCTCTATAGCCGAGGTTCACTTCACCCAACCCGCACCCATCCTACACATACATATGCACATAGGATATTAACACTCACCTTGTCGCCTTGATGAATGCTTCCAAGTAATCCGCAACTCGTCAATGGAAAGTACCTATTCCATTATCACAATTACAACAACACACTTAGAGTGGATTTACAACCAACACAATTTGACACTTAGTGCAAATTCGACCAATTGCACTAACAAACACAAAACGCGCCCAAACTTACCAATAATCATTAACACTAGTGACAATGGTCCTAATATGCCAAATTAACCCAATCATAAGTGTAAAACACTTAAAATTCTCAAAACCACCCATGAACCCTAATTTTGACTCAATTCAAAATTAGTCTTTCAAACACCAAATGGGTTCCAATACTTCCATAATCACTAACCTAGTGATTAATTTCAATTATAAGTTCTAATCATGGCCAATTTGTTCACCAACCCAAAATCCACCAACAATAACAATAAACCCGATTACTAGCATCACTAAACTCACTTCATGAGTTAAAATGGGTTTCTCAACAATTTAAGTTCAAACCCTAACTTGAATATCAAAATCAAACAATGAAATTCGGAGTTAGAACTTACCACAACAACCAAAACGCAGCTAGGAACGAGGTGAACAAATTTAAAACCCGAGCTTTTGATCAATTCGAACTCCTTCTTCACCAAAACCCTAAATCTCTCTCTAGAAATCTCCCTCTCTCTCTAAGATACTTGAGAGTGTTTGTGGATGTGAAATATGATCCAAAAGTGGATCCAACCCAGCTAATAA
This sequence comes from Rutidosis leptorrhynchoides, assembly GCF_046630445.1. Classification (NCBI taxonomy): domain Eukaryota; kingdom Viridiplantae; phylum Streptophyta; class Magnoliopsida; order Asterales; family Asteraceae; genus Rutidosis; species Rutidosis leptorrhynchoides. The sequence goes on from NC_092337.1 coordinate 199,964,457, forward strand.
GGCCTGAGATCCGGCCTTAAGTGAAAAGACCAAAAAGCCCCTCAATAAACTTAAAATAAAAAAAGGCTGAATTCTGTCGCAGGCCACGTGCGCGGCGCGCACCCATGTCTGGGCAGATTCTGACCTTTTAACTTTTACACTATGCTTCATCCACTATACGTACATCATTTAAACTCTATGTGCCATAGATTTTAGGGTCTTACAGATTGATAATAATATTTCTATAGAATTTGACCCTTTTGGTTTTACTATAAAGAATTTTCCGCAGGGCACACAGGTTCTAAGATGTAATAGTACAGGAGATCTTTATCCCATTATAGCCTCCGTGTTGCATTAACTATCTCAACCTTCTACTTTTGCTGCTTTATCTTTAGATATATGGCATCACCGTCTTGGACACCCAGGCTATGAAGTCCTACGTTCGCTTAGTAATAAAAAGTTTATTTCTTTTAATAAACAATCTTTGAATTCTACTTGTCAAGCTTGTGTGTTTGGAAAACAAATTAAGTTACCATATGTTTCCTCATCCTCTACTACTTTATCTCCTTTCCATATAATTCACAGCGATTTATGGACTTCTCCGGTTCCAAGTACCGCCGGACATCGTTATTACATACTTTTTCTAGATAATCACTCTAATTTTTTGTGGACATACCCCCTAATAGATAAATCTGATGTTTTCTCCACATTTCTCACCTTTAACAAATATATCCACACACAATTTGAAAAACCCATTAAAACTTTCCAATGTGATAATGGAACGGAATACAACAACAAACAATTTCATCAATTTTGTGCAACTAACGGGATGCAAATTCGATTCTCTTCCCTATTCTTCACCTCAAAACGGTAAATCCGAAAGAAAAATACGTGCCATAAATAACAGCATTCGTACTCTCTTATCCCACACCTCTATTCCGCTTTCATTTTGGCATCATGCCCTACAAATGGCCACTTATATTTTAAATATCTTACCAACTAAAACACTTCAAAATCATTCCCCTACTCAAATCCTCTACAATCGCATTCCTTCTTACTCTCATTTACGTACATTCGGATGTCTTTGCTATCCACTACTCCCCTCTCACACCCTAAATAAACTTCAAACACGTTCTACTCCTTGTGTCTTTCTCGGTTATCCGCCTAACCATCGAGGTTATAAATGCTACGACATATCCTCACAAAAATTCATTATTTCTCGAAATGTTGTGTTTGATGAAACTCAATTTTCCTTCTCTAAAAGTCAGACACCCTCTCCCTCGGACTATAAAATACTCACTGACTCCATAAACCCATATTTCAACACTCCTTACTATTTATCCACTCTACCTAACACTACATCTGCCCTCACTAGTCCATCACCTCACAACCCAACTACTCCATCCAACTTACACCTACCTGATCAAAGTTATTTCCTCACTCAGTCCACCTCCACTCCTCCTTTGGCCCAATCACCGAGCCCAACACACAAATCTGGGCCCAATTCTCCAGCCTCAAGAAATGATCTTTGGTCCACTTTCACTCCCACCCCCAGCCCTTCTAATACTAGCCCAATAGCCACAAGTCCACAACCAGCAAACACCACCACCACTGAACCATCACCTGTTTCTTCTGATAAGTCCTCAATTCTGCATGATTCGATTTCTTCCTCACAGTCACCTACGGATACCTTCAATTATGTTCTAGCACAAAATGCCAACCAACCTCCACGTACTATCACAACTCGTAGTATGACCGGTATTCATAAACCCAAGGTTCCCTTTAATCTCTCGTCTATCACTACTATCTCTCCCATTCCTACCTCATGAAAGGAAGCCCTATCTGACCCAAATAGGAACATGGCCATTGATAATGCTAAAAACGAACATATATTTCATAGCATTATTCCTCAAGAAAGACAAGCTTTTAGTTACAATTGTTCTATTTACAAGTGATATTCGTTTAAATAATAAAAGGTGAAGACAAAAGACAGATTCGACGAATTGAAGACGCAAACGACCAAAAAGCTCAAAAGTACAAAAGACAATCAAAGTGGTTCCAATTATTGATAAGAAACGTCTCGAAATTACAAGAATACAAGATTCAAAACGCAAAGTACAAGATATTAAATTGTACGCAAGGACGTTCGAAAATCCGGAACCGGGACTAGAGTCAACTCTCAACGCTCGACGCAACGGACTAAAAATTACAAGTCAACTATGCACATAAATATAATATAATATTTAAATAATTCTTATAATTATTTATATATTATAATAAATAATAAAAACCGTCGGCAAGAAAGAATCCAAAGGGCTGAGCTGTAATTTCATTCTCCGCGACTCGCGGAGTTTGAAGAGTTTTTCACCGCGAGTCGCGGAGCCCCAAAAGTCGACTTTTCCTATAAAAGCAACCGAATTCTGATCGCAATTCATCATCTTTTTCTTCTTCTTCTCATACGTAAAATATATATATATATTTATAATTTATATTTTAATTTTAATTATAATTCTAATAATAAGGGTATGTTAGCGAATGTTGTAAGGGTGTAAGTCGAAATTCTGTCCGTGTAACGCTACGCTATTTTTAATCATTGTAAGTTATGTTCAACCTTTTTACATTAATGTCTCGTAGCTAAGTTATTATTATGCTTATTTAAAACGAAGTAATCATGATGTTGGGCTAATTACTAAAATTGGGTAATTGGGCTTTGTACCATAATTGGGGTTTGGACAAAAGAACGACACTCGTGGAAATTAGACTATGGGCTATTAATGGGCTTTATATTTGTTTAACTAAATGATAGTTTGTTAATGTTAATATAAAGATTTACAATTGGGCGTCCCTATAAATTACCATATACACTCAATCGGACACGATGGGAAAGGTATTTATATGTACGAATAATCGTTCATTTAACCGGACACGGGAATGGATTAATAGCCACTAGAATAATTAAAACAGGGGTGAAATTATGTACAAGGACATTTGGTATAATTGATAACAAAATATTAAAACCTTGGGTTACACTCAGTAGACATCCTGGTGTAATTATTAAACAAAGTATTAAAATCTTGTTACAGTTTAAATCCCCAATTAGTTGGAATATTTAACTTCGGGTATAAGGATAATTTGACGAGGACACTCGCACTTTATATTTATGACTGATGGACTGTTCTGGACAAAAACCAGACGGACATATTAAATAATCCAGGACAAAGGACAATTAACCCATGAGCATAAAACAAAAATCAACACGTCAAACATCATGATTACGGAAGTTTAAATAAGCATAATTCTTTTATTTCATATTTAATTTCCTTTATTTTATATTTAATTGCACTTCTAATTATCGCATTTTTTGTTATTGTATTTAATTGCACTTTTAATTATCGTACTTTTTGATTATCGCAAGTTTATTTTATCGCACTTGTATTATTCGCAATTTCATTATCGTTATTTACTTTACGCTTTAATTTAAGTCTTAATATTTTACATTTGGTTTTAACTGCGACTAAAGTTTTAAAATCGACAAACCGGTCATTAAACGGTAAAAACCCCCCTTTATAATAATAATATTACTTATATATATGTATTTGTATTTTTATAAAAGTAAACTAATATAGCGTTAAGCTTTGTTTAAAGATTTCCCTGTGGAACGAACCGGACTTACTAAAAACTACACTACTGTACGATTAGGTACACTGCCTATAAGTGTTGTTGCAAGGTTTAAGTATATCCATTCTCTAAATAAATAAATATCTTGTGTAAAATTGTATCGTATTTAATAGTATTTTCCTTGTAAAAATATAAGCTATTTTATATACTACCCCGCTGCACATCAAGTATTTTTGGCGCCGCTGCCGGGGAACTTTCTAAACGCCGGAAGCGCAACGCTAATATATAAAATAAAAAAAAAAAAACGTTTTAGATATTCAAAAATATAAAAAGAAAAACAAAAATATAAGTATTTTTAAGATTTTGTTAAATATTTAAGTTTTATAAGTTTCTTTATTTTTATTTTAGTTTATAAAAATATAAGTTTTATTTAAATATCTTTTATTTATATAAAAACAGAAAACAAACAAAAAAAACAAAAAAAAAATAAATAAATAAATAAATAAAGAAAGACGCGTCGAAGATTAAACCTGTCATCTGAATTTCTGAACCCCGCGAGTCGCGGGGTTTGAAGCTTTGAATACCGCAAGTCGCGGAGGGGACCTGACACACGAACAGGAAGCCCTAATCCTGCATTTATTACGGATTATTATTAATTATTATTATTATTAACCCTAATTATTATTATTATTATAATTAAGTTTATTTTTAATTTAAGTTTTATTTAATTTATATTTTAGTTAAATTAGTTTAATTAAATTGTAAAATTAGTAGTTTTATTAAATAAATAATATAAAAATAATATTTTTATAAAAATTGTAATTTTTACAACTTTTTGTATATTTTAATATTTTGTCCCTTTTTAATCGTTGTAGCGTAATATTTGTATTTTTCGCTCATATTTAATTTTAAACTTAGTTTTTGCCATAGTCATTTTTACTCCTAGATTTTTAGGCTTTGCCGTAGAATTCCTTAAGTGCTTTTTCTTTAGACTAAGATTTAGGTGCTTTAGAATTTTGCGACGCCTTTTTAAGTTTTAGTTTCTTTTTAAGTTATTTTCATTTGGGATTTAGTTTTTCTTGTAAGCTTTAATATTTTTAGACGACTTTTACCTATGTATCAATTATCATTCCAATTAGTAATTTCAATTTGCGATTATAATTTTAAGTTAGTTGTAGTAATAAGGTTAGGTTAGTCAAGTATTTTTAGGTTTTATAAGTTTCTTTTATTTTTTCGTCACCTTTTATTTTTCAACCATTTTTCTTTTTCGACCTTTTTCGACGAACTCTTTTTCTTTCTTATTTCTCGCTATTCTAGTTTTAGGACATAGATTTTTATTCTACTTCTTATCTAAATTTCTTAAAATTACGAAAATTTATTTTGAGTGGTTAAATTAATAGACATCAAAATTTTCTGGTTCGTAGTAATAGTTGGATTTGTACGTGGACCGGGTTATTGGAGCCAAACAGTACTCAATTATATTGAGACCAAACGAATCCTGCCCCTCTGCTGCATCTTTTGGCTATTCGAAACGTGGGCAAAATCAGAAAAGTCTATTGATTGGATAAATTATTATAATTTTTCTTTCCTTTTAAAAACTAATAGGATATTCAGTGAATGCACCGAGCAAGACGTTCACCACCTTTTGTACGTTCACCACCTGTAACTAGATCAAGACATTTAGCAAATATAACCGCCGTTGATTTTTCTTTAGAATCGTCATCCAGTAGACCAAGTACTTCAGTTCAAATTTCCGATAATCCATTTTTTGAACCCGACCTCACAATTGAGAATCCGGAAAATATTCAGGAACGGTTCGTAGATCCTGAACCACTAACAATTCCTCCGAAACCACCAATCATTCAAACAGAGATTGTTGAGGAACGAACCATTAAATCAGAATCCTCTAGTGATTCCGATTCAACAAATTCAATTATGGAGAATCTGGAACCTTTAAGTATGGAAAACCGAATGAGAGCTAAACGCACTGGCCAAGGTCACGCAATTACTCATCCAGACATTAATGCGCCAGATTATGAAATCAAAGGACAAATTCTACACATGGTGACTAATCAATGCCAATTTAGTGGTGCGCCGAAGGAAGATCCAAATGAACATCTACGTACCTTTAATAGGATCTGCACACTATTTAAAATCCGAGAAGTGGAGGATGAACAGATATATCTCATGTTATTTCCCTGGACTTTAAAGGGAGAAGCCAAAGATTGGTTGGAATCGTTACCTGAAGGGGCGATTGATACATGGGACGTTTTAGTTGAAAACTTTCTTAAACAATTCTTTCCTGCATCTAAAGCCGTAAGACTTCAAGCAGAAATTGTTACGTTCACACAGAAACCAAATGAAACTCTATATGAGGCGTGGACAAGATATGGATAGTTATTAAGAGGATGTCCGCAACATGGTTTAGACACCTGTCAAATAGTACAAATATTCTACCAAGGATGCGACATCACTACAAGGAAAGACATAGATATAGCAGCTGGTGGTTCTATTATGAAGAAAACCGAAACTGATGCTTACAAAATTATTGATAATACTGCTTCCCACTCACATGAGTGGCACCAAGAAAAAGACATCGTTAGATCATCTAAAGCAGCTAGAGCCGATTCTAGCCATGACTTAGATTCCATTTCCGCAAAGATAGATGTTGTGGAAAGACGAATGGAAAAGATGACTAAGGATATTCACTCAATACGAATTAGTTGTGAGCAGTGTGGAGGACCACATTTGACAAAAGATTGTCTCAGTATTGAATTAACAATGGAATAAAGAGAGAATATTTCATACATAAACCAAAGGCCTGGAAATAATTATCAGAATAATTATCAACTGCCAAGACCGATTTACAATCAAAACCAGAATTATAACCGAAATATTCCATACAACAACCAACAAGGTCCTAGCAATCAACAAGTATCCAATAATACTTACAACCAGCAAAGACCTAATTTTCAAAACAAACCACCACAACAAACCGATGATAAAAAGCCGAATTTAGAAGATATAATGACGAAGCTAGTTGAAACTCAAACGCAGTTTTTCACATCTCAAAAACAAACAAATGAACAAAATGCTCAAGCATTTAGAAATCAACAAGCTTCTATTCAAAATCTGGAACAAGAAGTGAGTAACCTAGCAAGGTTAATAGGTGAAAGAAAACCGGGAAGTCTACCTAGTGATACAAATGCTAACCCCCGGAATGAAACAGCTAAAGCTATTACCACAAGAAGTGGTACAACACTTAAACCACCTAAAATAACTGTAACTTCTGATGAAACTATTCCTACTCCACAAGAACCACAACCTGATCAAGATAAGGAAAAAGAACCGGTAGTTGAAAAGGTTAATGAAGATAACACAGTTAAGGATAAACCTTATGTTAAACCGTACCAACCACCACTTCCTTACCCGAGTAAAATGAAGAAAGAGAAACTTGAAGCCGAGCAATCCAAATTCTTGGATATGTTTAAACAGATAAATGTAAATCTTCCTTTCATTGATGTGATTTCAGGAATGCCTAGATATGCTAAATTCTTGAAAGATCTAATCTCAAATAGAAAGAAAATGGAAGAACTCTCGGCTGTTACTATGAATGCTAATTGTTCAGCAGTGCTGTTGAATAAGATACCAGAAAAACTATCTGATCCAGGAAGTTTCACAATTCCATATTTTCTGGGTAGTTTTAGTTCAATAGAAGCATTGGCAGACTTAGGTGCTAGTATAAATCTAATGCCGTATTCACTATACACTAAACTAGACCTTGGAGAATTGAAACCAACCAGAATAAGCATACAACTAGCCGATAGATCAATAAAATATCCTAGAGGGATAATGGAGAACATGCTAGTTAAAGTTGGTACTTTAGTATTTCCAGTAGATTTTGTTGTTCTGGACATGGAAGAAGATTCTCAAGTTCCTCTCATATTAGGAAGACCATTCTTAAACACGGCTAAAGCAATGATAGACGTGTTCGGTAAGAAATTGACCCTAAGTATAGAGGATGAGAGTTTTACCTTTTCAGTTGATAGAGCAATGCAACAACCACAATATGTAGATGATACATGTTATTATATTCAAACTATAGATGCACATGCAGAATTATTAGAAGAATTTCCAGAATTACAAGGAACAGGAGAATGTTCTTTAGGAGAAGGTAATGAACCAATTGATGAAGCTGAAATGTTAGCTACACTTATAGCTAATGGATATGAACCAACAACAGAAGAAATTCAAATGCTAAAAGAAGAAGACAGATATCGATATAAATCATCGATAGAAGAACCTCCGAAATTAGAGTTAAAGCCACTTCCAAACCATTTGGAATACGCTTATTTACATGGTGAATCTGAATTACCTGTAATAATTTCGTCTTCTCTTACTGAAAATGAGAAATCACAACTCATTTCTGTGTTGAAAGCTCATAAACCAGCCATTGCATGGAAGATTCATGATATTAAAGGAATAAGTCCTTCGTATTGCACACATAAAATCCTTATGGAAGAAGGTCATAAAACGTATGTGCAACGCCAACGAAGACTAAATCCTAATATGCAAGATGTAGTAAAAAAAGAGATTATTAAACTTCTAGATGCAGGTTTAATTTATCCAATCTCTGATAGTCCATGGGTAAGCCCAGTTCAATGCGTACCTAAGAAGGGTGGCATGACTGTCATTACAAATGAGAAAAATGAGCTTATTCCTACTAGAACTGTAACAGGATGGCGTGTATGTATTGATTATAGAAAATTAAATGACGCCACCAGAAAAGATCACTTTCCCTTACCTTTCATAGATCAAATGTTGGAAAGATTAGCCGGAAATAGTTACTATTGTTTTCTAGATGGATTTTCCGGATATTTTCAAATTCCAATAGCACCCGAAGATCAAGAGAAAACCACATTCACGTGCCCTTATGATACTTTTGCTTACAAACGCATGCCATTTGGACTTTGTAACGCCCCTGCAACCTTTTAAAGGTGTATGATGGCGATTTTTCACTACATGATAGAAGAATGCATGGAAGTATTCATGGATGACTTTTCAGTCTTCGGTGATACATTTAAATCATGTCTAGTTAATCTGGAACGAATGCTAATTAGATGCGAAAAATCAAATCTAGTACTTAATTGGGAGAAATGCCATTTCATGGTTAAAGAAGGCATCGTTCTTGGACATAAAATTTCAAAAGAAGGAATTGAAGTGGATAGAGCTAAAGTAGATGTAATTGCTAAACTTCCACATCCCACCAATGTTAGAGGAGTTAGGAGTTTTCTAGGGCATGCCGGTTTTTACCGACGTTTCATAAAAGATTTTTCTAAAATTGCCACTCCTATGAATAAACTCCTAGAAAAGGATGCTCCATTCATCTTTTCAGATGAGTGTATCAAATCTTTTAATATTCTTAAAGAGAAACTCACTAATGCGCCGATCATGATAACACCAAATTGGAATCTACCATTTGAACTAATGTGCGATGCAAGTGATTTTGCAATGGGAGCCGTTTTAGGACAAAGGATTGAAAAACGATTTCAACCTATATATTATGCTAGTAAGACGTTACAAGGAGCACAAACGAACTATACAACTACTGAAAAAGAACTCCTTGCTATTGTCTTTGCTTTTGACAAATTTCGTTCATATCTCGTTCTATCAAAAACAATAGTCTATACCGATCATTCTGCTCTTAGATACCTATTTTCGAAACAAGATGCCAAACCACGATTAATTCGTTGGATCTTACTATTACAAGAGTTTGATATTGAAATTCGAGACAAAAAGGGAGCAGAAAATCTCGCCGCTGATCATCTTTCTCGTCTTGAAAATCTCGAATTAGAAGTTCTAAATGAATCAGCCATACAAGACAACTTTCCTGATGAATATCTATTGAAGATAGATTATAAAGAAATCCCATGGTTTGCAGACTATGCAAATTATTTAGTATGTGGATTCCTTGAAAAAGGATTATCGTACCAAAGACGAAAGAAATTCTTCAGTGATATAAAACACTATTTCTGGGAAGATCCACATCTGTTTAAAAGTTGTCCCGATGGAATAATACGCCGATGTATATTTGGAGATGAAGCTAGTAAAATATTAAACCATTGTCACACAGGACCTACATGAGGGCATTATGGGCCTCAACTAACAGCAAGAAAAGTTTATGATGCTGGATTCTATTGGCCTACAATTTACAAAGACGCACACCTTCTTTGCAAATCCTGTGATGCATGTCAAAGGGCCGGAAAAATAAGTCAACGTGATGAAATGCCACAAAATGTCATCCAAGTATGTGAAGTATTTGACATTTGGGGTATTGACTTTATGGGTCCATTTCCAAAATCTCATAATAATCTATATATACTCGTAGCCATTGATTATGTATCTAAATGGGCGGAAGCAAAAGTGTAACACCCCAGCTTAACATGACCACAATATTGTCCGCTTTGCCAGCAAGCGCACGGCTTTTTCTTGGCGACCACACACGAGAAGCACTTTCCCAGGAGGTCACCCATCCCGGTAGTGCTCTCGCCCGAGCACGCTTAACTGCAACGTACTCGCACATCTGCTCTGCCTGTGATCCCAAAACGCGTTGTGTCATTTAAGCGTGAGTATTACATTATAATCCCATGATCACTCATGTGTGTGGGCAATGTGGGATTTGCCTAGGGTGTTACATTCACCCCCCTTAGGGACTCATCGTCCTCGATGAGGTTTGCCCCACCACCCCCAACGGCACATGAGTGGCTCTGATACCATTCTGTAACACCCCAGCTTAACATGACCACAATATTGTCCGCTTTGCCAGCAAGCGCACGGCTTTTTCTTGGCGACCACACACGAGAAGCACTTTCCCAGGAGGTCACCCATCCCGGTAGTGCTCTCGCCCGAGCACGCTTAACTGCAACGTACTCGCACATCTGCTCTGCCTGTGATCCCAAAACGCGTTGTGTCATTTAAGCGTGAGTATTACATTATAATCCCATGATCACTCATGTGTGTGGGCAATGTGGGATTTGCCTAGGGTGTTACAAAAAGCTCTCCCAACTAACGATGCACGAGTTGTAGTCAACTTTTTAAAACATCTTTTTGCAAGGTTTGGAACACCGAAAGCTTTAATAAGTGATCGGGGTACTCATTTCTGTAATAATCAACTTGAGAAAGTTCTTAAAAGATATGGAGTAACTCATAAAATCTCCACCGCATATCATCCACAAACAAGTGGACAAGTTGAAAATACCAACCGAGCTTTAAAACGTATTCTAGAGAAAACCGTAGGATCAAATCCGAAGGAATGGTCCATTAAATTGGAGGATGCACTCTGGGCTTTTAGAACAGCCTACAAAACTCCAATTGGAACCACACCTTTTAGACTTGTTTATGGAAAAGCATGTCATCTTCCAGTAGAAATTGAACACAAAGCATTTTGGGCTTTGAAAACATGTAATCTTGATTTACATGAAGCCGGACGTCTACGATTAAGTCAACTAAACGAATTAGAAGAATTAAGACATGAAGCATACGAAAATTCGTTAATCTATAAAGAAAGAACGAAGAAATGGCATGATAAAAGAATCAGAAGTTCAAAAGAATTTAAAGAAGGAGACAGAGTTCTTCTTTTCAATTCATTTCAAGTTATTTCCAGGAAAATTGAAATCAAGATGGTCTGGACCATTCATAGTCAAAAGAGTTTTCCCATACGGAACGATAGAATTGATAAATTCAAATGGGATTGAATTTAAAGTTAATGGTCACAGAGTTAAACATTACATACATGGTCCGATGGAAGTCGACAACGAAGTTAATCACAATTTCGACACCACAGCTAACTAAGTGTGGGGAGAATCAAGTCTTTATGGAACCCGAATGGTCTTTCCCTAGCAGACCCTAAAGAACTAGTCTTCTCCCCCCATTCTGAATTTTTATTTTTTTTAGGTTTTTACAAAATGAAGACTGCCTGTGAACTAAACCATGGTCTAATGCTACACGCTTTGATCACTAAACGTAATAATGACATACCACCGAGTGAAATAGTATCAGTAATCAGAGAAAGAATGGACGGAGTTAGAAAAGAATCCAGATGCGAAGATAATAAGTTACAATTTGGTAAAGAAAAATCAAAATCCGCAGCGAAAAGAAGAGCACGACACCTAGAAAGATGTCACAAATGCGGAAAATGGTCACATGGAGGTAAATGTTCAAATAATCAAACCTATTCAAATACCGAATTTGTTACTTTATGCAGAGACGGACCGTTCATATGTTTAGAAGAAAAGACACTGAATGCTCGAGGTTACGCCTATGTAGCCATGGAAAACCAATTAAACCGACTATCTTATGAATGGGATAGATCATATAACTAATAAATCTATTTCACAGGTATGTCTGTACAGTTTTTATTTTTATTTTTATTTTTAACCTTTTGATAATAAACGCTAATTTGTTCGCTAAAAAGTATTAAATTGGTATTGAATAAAATTAGGTTTGGCGACCGAAATTATTGATATCATTCAAAAATTTATTACATCACTGCGAAATTTAACGTTTATTCTTAAGGTATAAATATCTTTAAACAATCAACCCAAAATATTTCAAAAATTCGTCATGAGTTAAATTAGGTTTTGGAACCGAAATTACTTTACCGAAAAGAGGGGCGCATATTTTTGATAATATTTGATTGATTAAAGTGGGATAAAAAGACAAAAAGATTTTTAATTTTATTTTTACCATGTTTTTAAAATTAATATTTAAATCTTAAATTAATATTGTAAACTTTGTAAAAACAATATATTTAAAATTGTAAATATTTGAAAAATTAATATAGGTTTGGTGTGAATTTATAATATGAATTTTTAATTTTATGCATTTCAAATTTTAAGTTTGGTGTGAATTTTTAATATTAATTTTGAATTTTATATTTAAGTTGTGTGAATTTAAAAAATAAAAATTTACTTTATCTCATTAAGTTAAAAATATGATTTTTAAAATTCGTCGTAAGTTGAAGACTAGGTCTTTGAACCGAAATTGCTTTACCCAAGGGAGGGACGAGAACTTTTATTATCATTATTTTTAATCTTATTAATTTAAAGTATGCCAAAAACATTAAAAAACCCAAAAATCTTAGCTTTTAAAACAATCGCTACAAAAAGACAAATTTTAAAATTTTGTCGAGGGACGGACTAGGACATCGATCTGAAACGACCTCGTCCTAAACAACAAAGGAAACAAAATTTTAAAATTAAGTACTTAATTGTTTTATAAGTTAATGATTATATAAAAAAAAATAAAAAAATATCAAACTCCGCGACTCGCGGAGTTTGAAGTGTAATTCACCGCGAGTCGCGGAGGGATGAAAAATTAGAAAAAAAATAAAGAGCTGGAACAGATCAGTCCCAACCCCAAAACAAAAAAAACCTGCGAAAAACTGCACGCAAAAACCCGAAAAATACACCCCAAAATCACAATTTTTAACCGTTAATCACCAAATTTTTTACTAAAATCATGTTGAGAAGGATGCTATCTAGGAATTACTCAAGAAAAACGGTAAATTTCTACACCTAAACACCATTTAATCCGAAATTTGGTGTTCTTGAGCAATTTTTTCCCCAATTTGATTTTGATGCTTTTTAGTGTAATTAGGCTTAAATTGTTTATGTATTATGCTTGTATAACCTAGATTGATGCTGTTTAACATGATTAGAAGCCTTAAACTTCAAATTTTGAATAATCTAGGGTTTGTGTTCTTGAGCAATTTGGGGCTTTTTGATATAAACAGGTTATGGCCGATTTTTGTCATGAATTGTTGCTAAATTAAGTAGTGTAACATGTTTAGGTAGTTAAATGATCCAAACTTTGAGCCTAAACATGATTTTGAGAATTAAAGTGGACTTTTTCAAGTCTAAAATTCATGAACTTGATTTTTGAAAGATAATTCCATTTGAAACTTGTTTAATTGCTAGTAATGATTATTTTGACATGTTATTTGAGTTAAATGCTTATGAACTTGGCGAACATTTTCGTATATGCTTATTTGAAAAAGTGTAGATTTGATGAAAATATGAAAATAAGCTTAAGTTTGATATAAATTGATCATGTCATTGTAATTATTTTGATTAATGATTTTGCTGACACTAATGCATATTTGGATGCACAAAAATTGTGTTTGATGTGTTTTGCAGACTGAAAGGGGTGAATCTTCATCCCAAGCCCATAATGCTCCTGCTGAGAATGCGGAACAACAGGAGGTGGATAACTACTACAAGCAGGATATACCTCATCCAGTCATGACCTTTTCCGATATGCACTTGGAAGAGTTGCACCCGAACCTGAGATTTGACAGACTTTGGATAGATTATCCAAAATATCAAAGGGGTTTGCATACTCTTCATTCTAAGGTTGTTGAGGTACCGAGGGTCATAGAATGGGGACCCTTAGAAGCTGTAGAATTGGCCGGGCCAATTAGGGAATTACTTGTACAGAGGTATGGTAATTCTACTTTTAATGACTGGGTACGTTTATTCACCATGCGTAGACCTGTATATAAAGTATGGTGTGAAGAATTGTTATGTAGTATAGAGTTGAATGATCGGGTAGCTAGTTTAACCGATCGTTCTTTTATTAGATTTTTGTTAGGCGGTTCGATGCGCCACATGTCTTTACTGGACATGGCTCAGGCTTTACGTATATATACGCCTGAGGAGTTAGCATCTGCGGATTGTAGAGGGTTGATACTAAACGGTAGAAAGATAGATGAAAATTTTGATACACACGGTGTGTGGAGTCAAATGACAAGCCATCACCGTTTCAAAGGGGGAAATTACTCTTATTTGGATATAGATAGAGCCGAATTAAGAGTGATTCATAGGTTTTTAGCTAATTCGATTACACAAAGGGGTAAGAACAAGGAAAAAGTAAATGAACAGGATTTGTTTTACCATATGTGTATTCGAGACCCACAAAGCGCTGTAAGTATACCATATTGTGTGGGTTATTATTTATCAGCTATGGTTCGGGGGATGCGACCGCATAGCATAATAGGAGGTGGTATTTTTATTACTTTGATTGGTGAATATCTCGGTGTGGATATAAGTCGGGGGGGATTATTAGTAGAAGAACCAGAACCCCGCGATAATATAGGTTTAAATGTATACCATGGTGCGAAAGTTTTGAAGAGGCGAAATAAGGCCGCAGTACAATACCATGGTAGACATCCACAGGTGGAGAGAAACCAACAGCAAGGTAATGTAGGAGGGGGGAATGAGATGCAAGAAATGCAAAGGTTTATAGCTTCTCAGGAATACGAAAATGCTAGACAGAGAGCATTTGAAGATTGGCAAGTTCATCAGAACCAAATCATAGCTCATTGCCAACATATAGGTAGAAACTATATTCCTACACCGAAACCCATCTTCCCTCCCTGGTCTATAGAGATGCAGCCACCGTATCCTACGTATGACCCTGCCGAAGCATTCTATAGCACCTATGGTTATGCCTGGAACCCCTATTGGTACCAGTATCATCCCTAGTATACTTAGTTTTATTTATTCTGTAATTTGTAATTATTGATACGTTTAATACTTTTGTTAATATTGTAATCATTTTTATAATTATCTAACTTTTATTCTTAGATTTTAATAATTTTTGAATGTGGGGTAATATACCAAACTTCAAAAATATGTATATATGTTTGCAGTTTATCTTATGTACACAACAGGGTAAAACAACGCCTTTTCAAAGACTGGCAATAAGTTCAGCAAAAGCAACTAATTTTGACGACAAGATGCAAAATATATGTGAAATAACAACAAGACGGAATGAACAAATGATGTGCACCATTTATCATTCAGCAAACAAACGCCAATATATTTGGAAACTTTGGTAAAAATTTAATCATTTTCACACAAATCACCCTCAATAATTTAAATTATTTCTGATTTCTTGCAAATGAGGGCATTGCAAGATCTTAAGTGTGGGAAGGGGTTAAATTCTTTCGGATTTTAAAATTTTTTACTTTATACACTTGGTTACCATTAAAAATACTAGTAAAGCAGTAGTTGTATTAGAATCTAGTGCTCTCTGATAATAAAGAACAGCCCTGGTCTTATATACTGACTACCCAATTCTAGTAAAATTTTTCAAAATTTTCAATTAAATGAACTAAAAATCATGTTTATACATATTTATGAACGATAAAACTAGGTTTTAACACCGAAATTATTGTTACCTCAAAAAGGACATAAATTGAGAAACAAACCAAAATGTTAAAATTCATTTAAAATGGAATAGAGGACGATAAAAAGGAAAATAAAAGCCAAGTGTGGGAAAATTTACCAAGTTATCTTAAACATATGTCACATATATCTGTAACAAATAACTGAAAATACTTTTGCTTTGGACTAAACTAAACTGTTTTACCCGATGAAAGAAAAGAAGAGATGGATCTACACGATGAATCAATTCCATCATTAAAAGGAAGTAAAGTCTTCCGAAAAAGACACGCGCTTTTTGATTTAGGTCATGAAGTTGTCGTCCAGACCAGCTGTAGGTTGACGAAAAATCTAGAAAAGTCATCACTAAAATCAGCAGGAAATCCACGGACCTCAGCATTAAACAGGTTCGCCAAGTGGTCAGATTTATCCTAACCATGAGAAGGATTTATCTCGTACAATGGGGGGGGCACCATGCAAATTAGCTGGATAAGACTAATGAATCAGATCCCCAGAAAGGATAATCTCCTTAAAGATTAAAAATCAGCTTTTAAGACTGATATTACTCAATCCTTGAGATTGACCTTAAAGATTGAGAATTCAAACTCATGGAATTCAATGATATCTAAACTCGAGCTTGAACGAGAAAATATTTTGATCAAAATTACAAACCGATTTGTTTTCTGAAAACCCTATTTTCAATGCGTTCATTACCATTGAACGTAAAATCCTAGGAATTCACCTGGAATTCATTAGGTCACCTGAACTAAATCGGGTGTCAACCGTAAGAACGGTGGTTGCATAGTGGTAAAAGACAGGACCTTGTGCCAGACCGAAAAATCATAAGGGTGAGCTTTACTATTGCTCCTACCAAGGATAGTAATTGCGTCCGACACGTTATAGACCATAATTAAAAGCATATCAGGGGACATTGCCTTAACAGTTGCTTGTTCAACGCTTTCCTTTCAACCGGACGGTAGTTTACCGAAAGGTAATATACGGGACAAGTAAACTGGACGTGTTGCTTTCCAAATACAAGGTTAGCAAGTGGATGACACAAAACCGCAAGTTTTGAGCTAAAATTTTCAAATCTGAAACCCACCAAACCCACAAAAATATTTTGCAAACACCGGTAAAGGGTTATTCCGGAAAACTTATCTAGGGTAAAAACTAGATTTAATTTTCAAAAGATCAAATGTTTTCATAAAGATCCAATTTCCTTAATGGATCTAAATTTTTATAGTCATGTGGGACTGTTAACCATATCGTTACTACCATTGTTTATACCGCCGTATAGAAATCACTGATGTACAAAGTGTGAAGAATAAAGAAGTGATTCTAGTATTTCAAGACGATATTGCTTGAGGACAAGCAACGCTCAAGTGTGGGAATATTTGATAATGCTAAAAACGAACATATATTTCATAGCATTATTCCTCAAGAAAGACAAGCTTTTAGTTACAATTGTTCTATTTACAAGTGATATTCGTTTAAATAATAAAAGGTGAAGACAAAAGACAGATTCGACGAATTGAAGACGCAAACGACCAAAAAGCTCAAAAGTACAAAAGACATTCAAAGAGGTTCCAATTATTGATAAGAAACGTCTCGAAATTACAAGAATACAAGATTCAAAACGCAAAGTACAAGATATTAAATTGTACGCAAGGACGTTCGAAAATCCAGAACCGGGACTAGAGTCAACTCTCAACGCTCGACGCAACGGACTAAAAATTACAAGTCAACTATGCACATAAATATAATATAATATTTAAATAATTCTTATAATTATTTATATATTATAATAAATAATAAAAACCGTCGGCAAGAAAGACTCCAAAGGGACTGAGCTGTAATTTCATTCTCCGCGACTCGCGGAGTTTGAAGAGTATTTCACCGCGAGTCGCGGAGCCCCAAAAGTCGACTTTTCCTATAAAAGCAACCGAATTCTGATCGCAATTCATCATCTTTTTCTTCTTCTTCTCATACGTAAAATATATATATATATTTATAATTTATATTTTAATTTTAATTATAATTCTAATAATAAGGGTATGTTAGCGAATGTTGTAAGGGTGTAAGTCGAAATTCTGTCCGTGTAACGCTACGCTATTTTTAATCATTGTAAGTTATGTTCAACATTTTTACATTAATGTCTCGTAGCTAAGTTATTATTATGCTTATTTAAAACGAAGTAATCATGATGTTGGGCTAATTACTAAAATTGGGTAATTGGGCTTTGTACCATAATTGGGGTTTGAACAAAAGAACGACACTTGTGGAAATTAGACTATGGGCTATTAATGGGCTTTATATTTGTTTAACTAAATGATAGTTTGTTAATGTTAATATAAAGATTTACAATTGGGCGTCCCTATAAATTACCATATACACTCAATCAGACACGATGGGCGGGATATTTATATGTACGAATAATCGTTCATTTAACCGGACACGGGAATGGATTAATAGCCACTAGAATAATTAAAACAGGGGTGAAATTATGTACAAGGACATTTGGTATAATTGATAACAAAATATTAAAACCTTGGGTTACACTCAGTAGACATCCTGGTGTAATTATTAAACAAAGTATTAAAATCTTGTTACAGTTTAAATCCCCAATTAGTTGGAATATTTAACTTCGGGTATAAGGATAATTTGACGAGGACACTCGCACTTTATATTTATGACTGATGGACTGTTATGGACAAAAACCAGACGGACATATTAAATAATCCAGGACAAAGGACAATTAACCCATGAGCATAAAACAAAAATCAACACGTCAAACATCATGATTACGGAAGTTTAAATAAGCATAATTCTTTTATTTCATATTTAATTTCCTTTATTTTATATTTAATTGCACTTCTAATTATCGCATTTTTTGTTATTGTATTTAATTGCACTTTTAATTATCGTACTTTTTGATTATCGCAAGTTTATTTTATCGCACTTGTATTATTCGCAATTTCATTATCGTTATTTACTTTACGCTTTAATTTAAGTCTTAATATTTTACATTTGGTTTTAACTGCGACTAAAGTTTTAAAATCGACAAACCGGTCATTAAACGGTAAAAACCCCCCTTTATAATAATAATATTACTTATATATATGTATTTTTATTTTTATAAAAGTAAACTAATATAGCGTTAAGCTTTGTTTAAAGATTTCCCTGTGGAACGAACCGGACTTACTAAAAACTACACTACTGTACGATTAGGTACACTGCCTATAAGTGTTGTAGCAAGGTTTAAGTATATCCATTCTCTAAATAAATAAATATCTTGTGTAAAATTGTATCGTATTTAATAGTATTTTCCTTGTAAAAATATAAGCTATTTTATATACTACCCCGCTGCACATCAGCCATGGTCGATGAATACAAAGCCTTAATGGATAATAATACTTGGGTACTTGTATCGCGAACATCTAATATGAATGTTATTCGTAGTATGTGGATTTTCAGGCATAAAGTAAAATTAGACGGATCTCTATAAATATATAAAGCTCGGCTAGTAGGAGATGGGCGTTCACAAAATATTGGTATTGATTGCAATGAAACTTTCAGTCCCGTCGTCAAACCAGCTACCATTCGGCTAGTACTCTCCATTGCGTTATCAAAATCTTGGAACATAAACCCGCTTGATGTAAAGAATGCGTTTCTTCATGTTTCTCTCAACGAAACAGTTTATATGTACCAACCATATGGTTTTCGAGACACAACAAAACCAGACCACGTTTGCTTATTAAAACGCTCATTATATGGGTTAAAACAGGCACCTTGTGCGTGGTATCAGCGGTTTGCATCCTTTTGCTTCTTCTATTGGCTTCACTCACAGCTCGTCGGATCACTCTCTTTTTGTTTACACTCATGGCAATGACACCGCTTATCTACTTCTGTACGTAGATGACATCATATTGGTCACATCATCAAATGCTCTTCGAACTACTTTGATGTCTCTTTTTGCTAACGAGTTTACCATGAAAGATTTCGGGTCATTAAGTTACTTTTTTGGGCATTGCAGTCACTAGGACCACTGATGGATTATTTTTATGTCAAGAAACCTATGCGGAAGACATCATTCAACGTGCCGGTATGTCCACCTGCAAAACTGTCAAACCTCCGGTTGATAGCAATGGTAAGCTAAGCAGTCAGGCTGATCCATCTTACTCGAATCCCACAGAGTATCGGAGCTTAGCAGGTGAACTTCAATACCTCACTTTCACTCGCCCCGATATCTCATATGCCGTTCAGCAAATCTGTTTACACATGCACGATCTGAAAGAGTGTCATATGCAAGCACTACGACGCATCATCCGATATGTTCGTGGTACACTTTCTTATGGTCTACAGTTAACGAGATCTTCCTTGTCTTCTCTGGTTTCTTTCACAGACGCTGATTGGGGTGGTTGTCCCGATACACGACGTTCTACCTCTGGTTATTGCGTTTTTTTGGGAGGGAACCTTATTTCCTGGTCTGCTAAACGACAGCCTACAGTGTCTCGTTCTAGTGCCGAAGCCGAGTATGGAGGTGTTGCAAACATTGTGTCTGAGTCATGTTGGCTTCGCAACTTACTCTTAGAACTTCGGTGTCCCATTTCCAAAGCAACCATTGTATTTTGTGACAACGTAAGTGCCATTTTTCTTTCAGGAAATCCGGTTCAGCACCAACGCACCAAACACATAGAGATGGACATACATTTCGTACGCGAAAAAGTAGCTCGTGGTCAAGTTCGTGTGTTGCATATTCCTACTCGTTTCGAGATTGCGGACATCTTTACCAAAGGTTTACCTCGGGTATTGTTTGAAGACTTTCGAGACAGTTTAAACGTCCGTCCAATCTCCCACTCAAACTGAGGGGCTGTATTAGCTGTATAATATCGTGTGAATATTTTCCTTATTTGTATCATACATAAAAATAGCAACTAGAATCAAATCCCTGGCTTGTAGGCATTAGACGTGTTTGTTAGCATATGCCAGCCAATCGATTGCAGATATATATATACTTACACATGTCCTTTAGGCTAATTTTAGTTAATCTTTTATTGTTAATGTTAATATTAATGTTAATTGTAGAAAAGTATTATTTTTGTTAGGAATTAAGTTGACTAATATAATTATTAGATTTCAACGAAAATTATTAGGGATTATCACTAAAATGTCCATTTTTGTTCACCTTCTTGCGTTGGAGCCAAAAAAAAAAAAATTGCCAAATTGCCCGCGCAAGGTGCCTTGCGCCTTGCGTCCTTGCACCTGGGGGTGCCTATTGCGACCTTGCTTCCCGGAGACGCAAGTACGCAAGGTGCCTCTTGCTCATGCCTGATCGTTTTCCTTCAGACATTTTATCGAATACCTTATGTGCATGCACAAAATGTAGAAAATAATATATATTTTTTACATTTCATCGTTTTCCTTAATTCATATATAATTAAGGTCGCAAAAGGTATATAATTAGGGCACAACTACCTATTTTTAAAACAACTTAATTCACTGTTTTCCTTAATTCATATATAATTAATCTTTTTCTTACTGAGATTCAACCCAACTTTATTGTTGAAACAACTTTATTATTGAAAATGATGAAAACGATGAGATCCAAATAAGCTACATATTATTGAAACAACTTTAAAATTTCTTCATGTAGCTAGATATATATTTTTTACATTTTATGCATACACATAAGGTTTTTGATGAAATGTCTGAAGGAAAACGATCAGGCAGGAGTAAGAGGCACCTTGCGTCCTTGCATCCCCGGGAAGCAAGGTCGCAAAAGGCATCTTGCGTCCTTGCGTCCCCGTGAAGCAAAGTCGCAATAGGCACCCCCAGGTGCAAGGACGGAAGGCGCAAGGCACCTTGCGCGGGCAATTTGGCTAATTTTTTTTTTGGGGCTCCAACGCAAGAAGGTGAACAAAAATGGACATTTTAGTGATAATCCCAAATTATTATTGAAATACTTTTTACTATTATTTAAAACTTCAAGATGTGACTTTGAATTTTTCACTAAAATAATATATGCAAAAAGTAGATAGAAAAAAACACATTAGTGAGCACACCCGCTATATATATTCTTGGAAACTGACTCAAAAAGTGTAACACTTAGGATCACATTTTAGTGTCGAAAATACTATTGATTGTATTCTAGGGCTTCATTGTAAGAGGAAGGGTGTGTTAGTTATAAATACTCCTCCCCCGTTAGTTGTAAGGTTAAACCATTATATGCTTTCAACTATTGTTCAAGAGTTGTGAAATACAAGCTCAATTTTGCTTTCGTACTCTCTTGTTTCTCTCTCTAAAACTGAATCATGAAATCACAATTCTAGATGATGTTATTCACTACAATGTGGCATCAGAAAACAATCAATGAAAACTGAACGATCTTCAATCATCAGTTTGTGATTTCATGTTATGCTTTGATCAAAATTAGCCCAAAAGTGTTCGAAATTTCATTGTTCATCCTAAAACCCCAAATTTATAGTTCCCTAACTCCATAAGATCTAGGTTTGAGGAAGTAAAGAACCCGACTAGATTGCCTTCTTATAGCGTTTTACCTGAAACTGTATCTATGGTTTCTACATCACCTTAGACTAAGAAATCTGTTTCCCCGAGCAAAATAGTTTAATCTAGTTACAAGTTCTGAAAGTTACTTATTGAAAAAATGGTAAAATTATGGGCTATTGTGATCAATATGGTTGTTTCCATAGAAACTTAAGATACCATTCATTGGATCAAGGAAAACTCCACATACCAAAATTGACATTGTTTATTGTTTATAAACCTAAAAAGAACACGTTTTCTAAACACTTATTAGATAAAGAGTGGATAATCAAACGAGATGTTTCTGTTAGATGATAATAAGGCCCGTATCCGTTGGGCTTAGGGTCCACTAGGGTTTACTCAGGTTTAGAGAGTATGTACCTATAAATATTGCATTATGATAATATATTCATCACGGGGTTTTCATTGTGTAATATGGTATCAGAACATGTGATCTTAAGACCTAATACACCGCTCTTTTTGTGCCTCCCCCATCAATATTTATATTATCATAATGCAATATTTATAGGTACATACTCTCTAAACCTGAGTAAACCCTAGTGGACCCTAAGCCCAACGGATATGGACCTTATTATCATCTAACAGTTTCATCAAGTTCCTCTTCTTATACAAAACCAATCAAGTACCCTTTTCAAGAGTTACTTAAGTTTAAGCCACGGTCGGTGATTATGGCTAAAACAAATGATTTTAGTATCTCCACTAATTCTGTGAAAACTATTTTATGAGATATTTCGCGTATCAAACCAAGTGTAATTCAATGTCGATAAGTCAAATTAGCAATACCTATAAATGGTATCCTAAATCATTTTTGAAGTCATTTGACTTCATAATAGCTTGTCTTTATTTTAGTGGACAACCCGGTCTTCAAAATATTTTCAATCTTTCTAGTCTCTTATCAAATTCTTAGAACGTTTGTTTATCTATATACGATTTAATCATATTATAAAGGGGAGAAAAATAGAAATATTTTTTAAAAATGGACTTGTATGTATGTATATTCAACAAAGAACTCGTGTTTTTTTTTCTTCTGTTCCAATGCTTGTATTATCTTGTATATATTTTGTTTTTTTTTTTGAGTAAAGGGATTTTTTTTAACGGCAAGCTTGCATCAGCGTATCATTTATTTCAACGACACTCATCATTTGCACACACACACACGCGTTCGGGAGGAAACTCGAATCGCATTACAGGAACCCGATCCTTTAACCATCCCGAGGGGCAGGCGGACCGGGTTTGAATCCTGAATGGATCCGGGAGAAAACCCCCTGGGGTCAATCTGGATATCCATATTTCAGGCAGATTAATTAATAGGATGGGTAGAGCGAGGCTCGAACCCATAACCTAACCCCCAGCCCCAACACACAATGTGAGGGGATGCCGTTAAAGCAATGCTTCGTTGGCTTTGAGTAAAGGGATTATCCCGATGAATATTATTAAAAATAATAAAAGAATCGAAACAGAAAGGACCAGGAGCTTCAAGAAAGCCAAGAAGCTACAGACAAACGTCACAACCAAAAAACAAGACAGGCACGCAGGCCAAACAAACCAAAAATAAGATTACATGTGCCAGTCAGTCTTCATATCATCAACTCCTCTAGATCTCTTGAACCGAATGGATAACAGCTTTAAACGAACCGTAGAGTAGATATCATCAAACAGCTTCACTTCAGTTCTATGAGACTTCTTGAAAATCCTATTATTTCGCTCTTACCAAATGAAATAAACCGAGGCTGCAAAAACAAGTTTTGCCACTTTAATAGAAGACAGGTTATATGACCTGTACAAACCTAAAGAGGACGTGATCACTTGCCAGTTGTTGCTGTTAATGGGTAACCGGATCATACAACTAGCTCTCCCCCATACTTTAGAAGACTAGACACAATCAAAAAAACAAATGGGAATGAGAGTCTTCACAACACTTACAAAGAGGACAGACCAACAGAACGCCTTGAAGAATTTCCCATGATTTTAAATGTGTCTTGAGTCTTTCTCCCATAAGCAACCACATAAGAAAAGCGTGACGGGGAATACATTGAGAGAACCACACAACCAAAAACCAATCAAATTCTATAGCCCGAGGACGAATAGACTCCCAAACGTGGCTAACTGAAAACACATGTAATGAAGAATCATCTTTTTTCCAACGAATAACATCACCTGTGTCATGTAAAGAGACAGACAAATTCACTAGCTGTGGATATTTAAGGTCCCACCAATTCGGCCAGCTTGTGATGTGGGCTAAATCAGCGACCTTTAGCATTTGACTGTAAGCCAATCGCAGCAATATCCCTTCGAGACACCACCTCAGCAATCGGTCCTATTGATGACCAAGTGTCAAACCACGCTGAGGTGGTTTGACCATTACCAATAGAATGAAAAATAAATCATCGAACTAAAGGGCGTATGTTCAATATTTTTCGCCAACTCCAACTAGCATTAGCCGGAATAGGAACATCCCAAAAATGCCTATTAGATAGGCGATACGAGTGTATCCATTGAACCCAAAGAGTATGCTTATTAGAAATAATACTCCAAATATGAGAAGTCATAAGTGCTATATTCCAATACTTCAGCCTCTTTATCCCTAAACCACCTTCAATCTTTGGCATGCATAAGTCATCCCATCTAAGCTTAGCTTTACCCCTTTTCAAATCACCTTGACACCAAAGAAAACCCCGCAAAATTTTCTCTATGTCTTTAATAATCGCATCCGGAAGATTAAAAGCTGAACACCAATAAATTTGCATAGCCGTCAGAACAGAAGAGATAAGTTGAACTCTACCTGCAAATGAGAGGAATTTGTCCAGTCGTTCACTTTATTCTCAACCCTTTCCACCAACACCTTGCAATCACGATACAAAAGACGAGAAGACACGAGAGGGACTCCAAGGTACCGCACGGGGAGAGTACCTTCATCAAAAGGCATAATGTTCAAGAGTTGAGCTTTTAATGTTGGGGAAACATTATGTCACGACCCTACTTTTTCAGTTATCTTTTACCGTTTGTTATTTAACGTCCGTTAATTGGTATTCATGCCACGCCATTTCTATGACTTATATTATTATTTTAGTAATAATATATTATTTATTATATGTTATATGAATATTTGTATTCATATTTAAAGTTGTACGTTTCTACGTGTCATGGATTTTTATCCGACGAATCTTTTCGGTTTTCAAACCAACGGTCAGACTTTTGGGATTTTTAAATCCAAATTATTTTAAATATTATATTTTTATGTCATATGAATATATATAGTGTTTATATATTTTATTTGTCGCGTGTGCGTTATCTCACCGAATATTTAATCGTGTAGCGGTGTTTTCGCGTTTCGGGCTTTTTTCGGGCATTCGGACCACAAGGCTTCTTTCATTTGTCAACTTGGCCCACTAAGGGGCCCACCCCATTCTTAATTCAGCTGAAATTCCCATGGGGGGATTGGTTTTACCATTTTTTCAAATTAATTATCCTTAATTGCATTTTTAAACTACAAAACTAGAACCTAATTACATTTCATTATTTTTTCACTTCTTCTTCTCCTCCCTTGCTCTTTTGACCGCCGCCTACCTCCACACCTATCACCATCTTCTTCACAAAATTTATGTTAAAGATTTGGGGCTTTTGTTGTTTCCGGATTCTACTCTTCGTGCTCTACGCGATTACATCCTTTGTTCTTCGATTTGGGTATACCTATGAACCCTAACTTTTCAATTCTCATTCATTTCTACTGATTATGTATGTTTTTTGATGTTATTATGATACTATAGCACTTGTGTATTGTTATATTGATGATTGTATGCGTAGAAATGCTCAATTGTGTATGTTTTCAGTTTGATAAATTTGGACAGCGGACTGTTTCTTCATTTTAGTACATTTAACTGATGTTTTTGATAAATTAAAGTGTTTAGATGAGTTCCTCTCATCAATACATTGATTTTAGACTCTGGATTCATGTTATTTCGATTCCCGGAACTTAAGTGTTGGGAAAAATAAAAATAATAATCTGATGAGTCAAAAGTGTTTTGCAGTTTTTAGAGTCTGAAATTGCAGACTCTGGAATTACTGAAGTCAATGTATGAAGGTTTCTTGAAGCCAAAGCCATAGAATATTCTGGAGATATGTTAGTTATTTGAGAAGATTTGTTTTGAAGATTTAATCTTATCTCCAGAGTTGACCTCCTAGTTAATAGTTGATTTGATATGATTTAGTTTATCTTTTCCACTTTTATAGGAATATTAGTTATGGAAACCAAATCTCCAGATTTGGTTTTTACTTGTATAAATAGGACGTATGTTTTCTTTTATAATTCGTACTTTGCACGATCAATGTTATTTGCCTTTCATTCTATACATCGTGTTCTCTCATTTTCTGCACTTCAATTCTTATTTATTGTATAAAGTGAGAGTCTAGTGTTCATAGTCCTATTACTGTGAACTAATAACTGGTATCAGAGCGGGAAAGGTGTAAATCCTATCTCGGTGATCTTTAAAACGATCCATATTTTTATCAAAATGTCTATCAGTACGATTACTACCCCAGTTATGGCTAGAAAAGGCGTGCCAACATTTGATGGCACAGATTTTGCTACTTGGAAATTGAAAGTCCTATGGTTTTTAGGATCTATTCATGAAGAGGCTGAACAAGTTCTTACAATAGGACCCATTATTCCTGGTTCAATGGTTACTGCTGTTCCTGCCTCAGATACTGTTGCTGCACAACCTACCTATTTTTGTGAAACACCAAGAGAAAGGTGGACTGAAGCAGAAGCAACAAAGTTCAAACTTGATAGTAAGATAAGGAGCATTATTGGAAATGATGTTACTGTTCTAATTCTCGGGAAGATCAGTCATGCCAAAACTGCTAAAGCTATGTGGGATCTTTTGCTTAATGATTATGAAGGAGTCACTGTTGTTAAGACTCAGAAGAAGAATCTGATTAGATGCTATGAAAATTTTTGCTGCTGAGCCTAAAGAATCCTTAAGTGATCTTCATTCAAGATTTCAGGTTCTGATAAATGATCTTGAAAGTATTGGTATAGAGAAAACACAACAAGTGTTGTGTCAAAAGTTTATTGAACTACTACCTTCAAACTTTGAATCTGTAATTACCTCTATGATAATCAGTGAGAAGATATATGATTATGAGCTAAGTGAGTTGTTTGGTATACTATCAAACATTGAGGAAACACAACTAAAGAACAAGATCAATGCTAAGAAAACTGCTAGAGATCCAGAAGCTGCATTGTGGCTACCACAAAGAAGAATAAGCAGCTATTCTCTAGTTACTCTAGCAAGGTTGAATCTGAGAGTGATGAAACCTCTGATGATGATAGTGAATCTGATGATGATGAGGAGATTCAAGATCTGGAAGTCCAGATGGCTCTTTTGACTCAAAGGATTGAGCAAAAAAAGTTTGGTTTCAAGAAGGGTAAAGGCAAGGGTACTTTTGATCCAAAGAAAGCTAAATGTTTCATGTGTGGTAAACTAGGTCACATAGCTTGTAACACCCCAGGTTAACGTTCCCCGTAGCATGATATTGTCCGCTTTGCCCGTAGGCGCACGGATTTTTCTTGGCAACCACACACGACGAGCACTTTCCCAGGAGGTCACCCATCCTGATAGTGCTCTCGCCTGAGCACGCTTAACTGCAGAGTTCTCATGAGATCTGCAGCGCTTGTGGTCCCAAAACGCGTCATGCTAGGAAAGGTCTCCACACCCTTATAAGGCATGCTTCGTTCTCCTCTCCAACTGATGTGGGACGGATGTAACACGGATGTTACAATCCTCCCCCCTAATGAGACACAGCGTCCTCGCTGTGCACGTTTGGTCTGGGGCCTGGCTCTGATACCATCTGTAACACCCCAGGTTAACGTTCCCCGTAGCATGATATTGTCCGCTTTGCCCGTAGGCGCACGGATTTTTCTTGGCAACCACACACGACGAGCACTTTCCCAGGAGGTCACCCATCCTGATAGTGCTCTCGACTGAGCACGCTTAACTGCAGAGTTCTCATGAGATCTACAGCGCTTGTGGTCCCAAAACGCGTCATGCTAGGAAAGGTCTCCACACCCTTATAAGGCATGCTTCGTTCTCCTCTCCAACCGATGTGGGACGGATGTAACACGGATGTTACATAGCTGCTAACTGCTGGTCTAGGGGTGAAGGAGGTTCAGACTCCAACAAGTCTGTTGACAAAGCAAGAAAGTACAAGCTGAAGTACATGAAGTTAAAGAGTGAAGCAGAAAAGTCTAAGAACAAAGAACAAGAGAAAGCTTTGTACACTAAGACATGGGAAGATGAAGATTCATCATCTGATGAGGAGGAAGACAAGTGTCTGATGGCTATAATTGAAAAGGATGGTGGTTCTAGCAAGTTTGAAGAAGATCTGAAAGCTGTTGAGAAGATGGATAAGGACACTACTTGTAATAAAGTCTCTGCCTATAAGGTACAAAACTTTGTGAACTATCTTGATAATGTAAAGGTGAGAATGTTTCAGTACTTGCTGCTTGACTTTGAGTGGTGTTTAGATGATATTGATAGGTTAAGAACAAAAATTTTTGATCTTAAAAATATCATCAAAGACAAAGATGTTAAAATTAAAGAATTAAAAGAATGTGAGGCAGAACTTGACACTTATAAAATGGCATACACAGAAGAAACAAAAAGGTTAAATACTGAATTAGGAAGATCAATGAAAAGGTCAAAACACTATGAATCAATTTGTAAATCTTGGTGTGTATCTTCCAAAAAGACATCTGATGCTATTACCAAACAAATTCCAAATGATGTCAAAGCTATACTAGGTGAAAACTACATATTAGATAATAATGTGGAAGTTGATCCAAGTATGTTCAAACCTGACATTTTACCAAACACATTTGTAAAATTTGATGGTGACAAAAAGATCTTAACCAATACTTTTGTAAGAGCATTAGATCGTATCGAACCTTCTGAGATGATAATTCTTGAAAGTAAAGATCCATTAGAGTCTGAACTTTTGAAACCTTCAGACTCTAACAGTTTAGATTCCCAAAATAAAAGTGTATGTTCTGACCTGAAGTCTGACACTCATGAGTCAAGTTCCAAGGACAACTCTGAATCATCCTCTGATGCTTGCATTTGTTCAGATCCAAAAAGGTCAACTAAAAGAAAGTCAAAGTCAAAACAAGCTAAGACTATTCATAAACTCAAAAAGGAAATTTCAAAACTCAATGAAAAAATCAAGAGTCAAGAAAAACCTTCAGTTAAGAGAACATTTTGTTTTCCTAAGAAAATTGAGAAGGAATGGAAAACCAAAGTTTGTGAAAATAAAAGTGTCTTGAAATCTGTTAAGGACAAGTTAATCTAGATTGGGAACAAAGTTTTTGTCTGGAGAGTAAAGGGTACTCCAGTTGAACCCACTGAAAAGTGGGTTCCCCTTAAAAACTAATCGCCCTCTTTTGCTTGTGTCTTGTATAGCAGGGTAGTATGTGGTATCTGGAGAGTGGCTGCTCAAGACACATGACTAGATGCAAAGAGCATCTAGTAGGGTTTGTTAAAGAAAAGGGTCCTTCTGTAAGAAGTGGGGATAATTCTGTTGCAAAGACTATTGGTTTTGGTACTGTTAAAGCTGGAAGTGTCACATTAAAGAAAGTTGCTTTGGTTGAAGGGCTGATACATAATCTGCAGAGTGTGAGCCAAATTGCCGATGAAGACTTTGAAATCAGAATTAGGAAGAAAGCTGGTATTATTTATGATCCTAAAGGAAGGCCAACACTTGTGGCATGGAGATTTCAAAATGTGTATATGTTAGATCTAGAATCTATTGATGCTGGAATTGAGACATGTCTATACTCTCAAAATGTCCCTGAGCTCAATTGGATTTGGCACAAAAGGCTTTCTCATCTTAATTTTAAAAACATTAATGAGCTTTCCAAAAAGAAGCTTGTAAGAGGTCTTCCACAACAACCTTTTAAGAAAGATAAACCTTGTTCTGCTTGTATTATGGGTAAACAGACCAAAACAAAATTTCCCTCAAAAACCCTGGCTACCATCAGTGATCCATTTCACATGCTTCACATGGATCTGTTTGGTCCAATGAACACTAGTAGTCTGGGTGGAAAAAGATATACTCTGGTGATTGTTGATGAGTATTCTAGATTTACATGGGTTATTTTCTTGGCTGCAAAAAGTAATGCTCCTGAAGAAATCATCAATTTGATCAAGAGAGCAGGTTCAAAAGGGTGTTCTTGTCAAACAGTTGAGAAGTGATCATGGTACTGAGTTCAAAAATGTCACATTAATTGATTTTTGTGAAGAGTCTAGAATTGGTCAAACTTTCTCTGCTGTTAGAACTACACAACAAAATGGAGTTGCTGAAAGAAGAAATAGAACCCTTATTGAGGCAGCCAGAACCATGCTATGCCAATCAAATGTTGCCCTAAGGTTCTGGGCTGAAGCTGTCAATACAGCATGTTATACTCAAAATAGGTCCTTGATTGTGAAGAAACATGGCAAAACTCCTTATGAGTTATATCATAAAAAGGTGCCTACTATTCATTACTTCTATGTATTTGGGTGTAAGTGCTATATATTAAATCAAAGAGATCAGCTTGATAAGATGAGGCCAAAGTCTGATGAAGGTATATTTATGGGATATTTGTCTGTATCTAAAGCTTACAGAGCATATAATCAGAGGAGAATGAAGATTGAAGAATCCATTAATCTTTCCTTTGATGAAAGTTCTTTAGAAATAGATAAGTCATTCAGTACTGAGCTATCTGCACTT
This sequence comes from Rutidosis leptorrhynchoides, assembly GCF_046630445.1. Taxonomy (NCBI): domain Eukaryota; kingdom Viridiplantae; phylum Streptophyta; class Magnoliopsida; order Asterales; family Asteraceae; genus Rutidosis; species Rutidosis leptorrhynchoides. The sequence goes on from NC_092337.1 coordinate 199,995,608, forward strand.
GGTGAATTGTCAAATTTGATTTCAAGAAATAATGTTCAGACTCAGAATTCAGAGTCTGAGTCAGATGAACCAAACTTGTCTGGATTGAGAAATGAAATTGCAGATAATACTCACACAGAAGAACCTCCACAGGAAGATGAATCTGTTGCCAATCAAGAAAGTGATCAGTTATCAAATACCACTTTGGATCTCATTGTTCCTACTAGAAAATCATCTAGAAATATAGTTCCTCCAAAGCATTTTGAGGACTATGTTGTGGATCCTACATGTTTGCCTAAGCCAAGTTCTTCTTCTCAGACACATGTGTCTAACTTTGCTATAGCAAATTTCTGCTTCTTTTCTAGTTTTCTCTCACTGATTGAGCCTAAAGAAGTAGATGAGGCATTGGCTGATAATGAATGGGTTGAGGCTATGACTGAAGAATTGACAAAATTTGAAAGAAATGATGTATGGGAATTGGTTCCAAAGCCTACTGGTAAAACTGCCATTGGCACAAAATGGGTTTACAAAAACAAGGTTGATAAAGATGGTATTGTGATCAGAAATAAAGCAAGGTTAGTTGCTCAAGGGTACAGACAAGAAGAAGGAATAGACTATGATGAGACTTTTGCTCCTGTGGCTAGAATTAAAGCTTTCAGATTGTTCATGGCATATGCTGCATACAAAGATTTCAAGGTGTCTGAAATGGATGTGAAGAGTGCTTTCCTGAATGGTAAATTGCAAGAAGCGGTTTATGTGAAACAACCTCCTGGTTTTAAAAGTAAGAAATTTCCTAAGCATGTCTATAAACTGAAGAAAGCATTGTATGATCTGAAGCAAGCTCCCAGAGCCTGGTATGATACCTTGTCAACATTTCTTCTAGAAAAGAATTTTTCTAGAGGAGCTATTGACAAGACTTTGTTTATCAAAAAGGACAAAATTGATGTGTTACTTGTTCAAATTTATGTTGATGACATTATCTTTGGGTCTACAAATCCACACTTGAGAAAATGGTTTTCTGACATTATGTCTGAAGAGTATAAAATGAGTAATTTATGTACTTTAAACTATTTTCTTGGGTTGCAAATAAAACAGAGTTTTGAGGGTATTTTCATTAACCAGAGTAACTATATTTATGATATGTTAACTAAATACGATTTTAAAAATTGTTCCTCTTTAAAAACTCCAATGAGTGTTTCCGAAAAGCTTAATAAAGATGAGTCTGGGAAACCCACTTGTCAATCAACCTATAGAGGTATGATTGGATCTTTGCTATACTTAACTGCAAGTAGACCTGATATAATATTTGCTACATGTCTTTGTGCACATTACCAATATGATCCTAGGGGGTTTCATTATAAAGCCGTGAAAAGAATCTTTTGGTACTTAAAAGGTACCCCTAACATGGGTCTTTGGTATTCTAAAGACTCAGGGTTTGATCTAATTGGTTATACAGATGCAGACTATGCAGGGTGCAAGTTAGATAGGAAAAGCACTTCTGCTGGATGTCAATTGCTAGGTGGAAAGTTGGTTAGCTGGTCTAGTAAAAAGCAGAATTTTGTGGCTACTTCCACAGCAGAAGCTGAGTATGTTGCTGCAGGAAGTTGTTGGGCTCAGTTACTTTAGATGCAACATCAACTTCTGGATTTTGGGTTAACATTGACCAACACTCCAATCATGTGTGACAATGAGAGTGCAATTGCTATTACTGAGAATCTAGTGTTTCACTCAAGAACCAAGCATATTGAAATCAGACACCACTTTATAAGGGATTGTGTTGAAAAGGGCAAAGTCTTTATAAAGCATATTGGTACTAAGGATCAATTGCCAGATATTTTCACTAAGGAACTTATTGAGGAAAGGCACTTCTATCTTCTTGGACAACTTGGAATGTTAAATCCATCTATTGAAATGTTGTCCAGTGATGATATTCCCTGAGTCTGAATTATTTTCTTAGAGTCTGGATGACGTAATATTATTCAGAGTCTGGGAAAGTTTACTCCGGTGTATTTTTGTGTATAAAAGCGTTTCCTTCTTTAGTCAAATAAAGTTTTTTTTATTTCGTTTTTATGTTAATTTTATTTTTCTTTATTCTATTTCCTAAAATAAAAGGGTCAAATTTTTTATTAATGAAGGGGGTTAATGGTAACTTTTTGATAATGTTTGTGTCAGGAGTATTAATTTGTTCTTATCTCTCCTATTTTTACTCTTCAAAATTTTGTATCTAGCTAATCTCTCTCATTCAATCATTATCTTTTTGAAAAATTCTCTCGGTTCTTAAAATTCTCTCGTGTTCTTGAAATTTTTTTTGGATATAATGGCAAACACGACATTCATCCCTTTTGTTCTTGAACCCACCGATAACATGATTAGGGCTAAAGATTTCATAGGAGGAAAGGATGTACAGGTCTCGGTTAATAGCAGGGTTGCTTGTGGTACTGTGCCTGAGGGTTTAGCTAATGAAGGGTATGAGGATCTAGTATGAAATGTCCCGTTCATATTGATTATAAACGTTCCATATTAATTGATTTCGTTGCGAGGTTTTGACCTCTATATGAGACGTTTTTCAAAGACTGCATTCATTTTTAAAACAACCATAACCTTTATTTTATCAATAAAGGTTTCAAAAGCATAATGTAGATTATCAAATAATGATAATCTAAAATATACTGTTTACACACGACCATTACATAATGGTTTACAATAGAAATATATTACATCGACATATGTTTCTTGAATGCAGTTTTTACATAATATCATACAAACATGGACTCCAAATCTTGTCCTTATTTTAGTATGCAACAGCGGAAGCTCTTAATATTCACCTGAGAATAAACATGCTTTAAACATCAACAAAAATGTTGGTGAGTTATAGGTTTAACCTATATATCAAATCGTAACAATAGACCACAAGATTTCATATTTCAATATACATCCCATACATAGAGATAAAAAATCATTCATATGGTGAACACCTGGTAACCGACATTAACAAGATGCATATATAAGAATATCCCCATCATTCCGGGATACCCTTCGGATATGATATAAATTTCGAAGTACTAAAGCATCCGGTACTTTGGATGGGGTTTGTTAGGCCCAATAGATCTATCTTTAGGATTCGCGTCAATTAGGGTGTCTGTTCCTTAATTCTTAGATTACCAGACTTAATAAAAAGGGGCATATTCGATTTCGATAATTCAACCATAGAATGTAGTTTCACGTACTTGTATCTATTTTGTAAATCATTTATAAAACCTGCATGTATTCTCATCCCAAAAATATTAGATTTTAAAAGTGGGACTATAACTCACTTTAACAAATTTTTACTTCGTCGGGAAGTAAGACTTGGCCACTGGTCGATTCACGAACCTATAACAAATATGTACATATATATATCAAAGTATATTCAAAATATATTTACAACACTTTTAATACATTATGATGTTTTAAGTTTATTAAATCAGCTGTCCTCGTTAGTAACCTACAACTAGTTGTCCAACGTTAGGTGTACAGAAAAAAATTGATATATATTATCTTGAATCAATCCACGACCCAGTGTATACACGTCTCAGGTTAGATCACAACTCAAAGTATATATATTTTTGGAATCAACCTCAACCCTGTATAGCTAACTCCCACATTACTGCATATAGAGTGTCTATGGTTGTTCCAAATAATATATACACATGGGTCGATATGATATGTCAAAACATTTGCATACGTGTCTATGGTATCCCAAGATTACATAATATATTAGAATACATGTATAATACAATATAAGTTAGCTAGGATATGATTAATATAGATTTGTTACCAATTTTCACGTTGCTACAGCAAGAAAAATTATCCAATCTTGTTTTACCCATAACTTCTTCATTTTAAATCTGTTTTGAGTGAATCAAATTGCTATGGTTTAATATTGAATTCTATTTTATGAATCTAAACAGAAAAAGTATAGGTTTATAGTCATAAATATAAGTTACAAGTCATTTTTGTAAAGGTAGTCATTTCAGTCGAAAGAACGACGTTTAGATGACCATTTTAGAAAACATACTTCCACTTTGAGTTTAACCATGATTTTTGGATATAGTTTCATGTTCATAAGAAAAATCATTTTCTCAGAAGAACAACTTTTAAATCAAAGTTTATCATAGTTTTTAATTAACTAACCCAAAACAGCCCGCGGTGTTACTACGACGGCGTATGTCCAGTTTTACAGTGTTCTTCGTGTTTCCAGGTTTTAAATCATTAAGTTAGCATATCATATAGATATAGAACATGTTTTTAGTTGATTTTAAAAGTCAAGTTAGAAGGATTAACTTTTGTTTGCGAACTAGTTTAGAATTAACTAAACTATGTTCTAGTGATTACAAGTTTAAACCTTCGAATAAGATAGCTTTATATGTATGAATCGAATGGTGTTATGAACATCATTACTACCTCAAGTTTTCTGAATAAAGCTACTGGAAATGAGAAAAATGGATCTAGCTTCAAAGGATCCTTGGATGGCTTGAAAGTTCTTGAAGTATAATCATGACACGAAAACAAGTTCAAGTAAGATTTCCACTCGAAATAAGATTGTTATAGTTATAGAAATTGAATCAAAGTTTGAATATGAGTATTATCTTGTATTAGAAAGATATCTTACTATAAACAATAAAGATTTCTTGATTTTATGAAACTAGAACTTGTATAATTTATGAAGAACACTTAGAACTTGAAGATAGAACTTGAGAGAGATTAATTAGATGAAGAAAATTGAAGACTGAAAGTGTTTGTAGGTGTTTTTGGTCGTTGGTATATGGATTAGATATAAAGGATGTGTAATTTTGTTTACATGTAAATAAGTCATGAATGATTACTCATATTTTTGTAATTTTATGAGATATTTCATGCTAGTTGCCAAATGATGGTTCCCACATGTGTTAGGTGACTCACATGGGCTTCTAAGAGCTGAACATTGGAGTGTATATACCAATAATACATATATCTAAAAGCTGTGTATTGTACGAGTACGAATTACAGGTGCATATGAGTAGAATTGTTGATGAAACTGAACGAGGATGTAATTGTAAGCATTTTTGTTAAGTAGAAGTATTTTGATAAGTGTCTTGAAGTCTTTCAAAAGTGTATGAATGCATATTAAAACACTACATGCATTTACATTTTAACTGAGTCGTTAAGTCATCGTTAGTCGTTACATGTAAGTGTTGTTTTGAAACCTTTAGGTTAACGATCTTGTTAAATGTTGTTAACCCATTGTTTATTAAATCAAATGAGATGTTAAATTATTACATTATCATGATGTCATGATGTATTAATATATCTTAATATGATATATATACATTAAATGTCGTTACAACGATAATCGTTACATATATGTCTCGTTTCAAAATCATTAAGTTAGTAGTCTTGTTTTTACATATGTAGTTCATTGTTAATATACTTAATGATATGTTTACTTATCATAATATCATGTTAACTATATATATATACATATATATATATATATATATATATATATATATATATATATATATATATATATATATATATATATATATATATATATATATATATATCCATATATATGTCATCATATAATTTTTACAAGTTTTAACGTTCGTGAATCGCCGGTCAACTTGGGTGGTCAATTGTCTATATGAAACTTATTTCAATTAATCAAGTCTTAACAAGTTTGATTGCTTAACATGTTGGAAACACTTAATCATGTAAATAACAATTTCATTTAATATATATATATAAACATGGAAAAGTTCGGGTCACTACAGTACCTACCCGTTAAATAAATTTCGTCCCGAAATTTTAAGCAGTTGGAGGTGTTGACGTATCTTCTGAAAATAATTGCGGGTATTTCTTCTTCATCTGATCTTCACGCTCCCAGGTGAACTCGGGTCCTCTACGAGCATTCCATCGAACCTTAACAATCGATATCTTGTTTTGTTTAAGTCTCTTAACCTCACGATCCATTATTTCGACGGGTTCTTCAATGAATTGAAGTTTTTCATTGATTTGGATTTCGTCCAACGGAATAGTGAGATCTTCTTTAGCAAAACATTTCTTCAAATTCGAGACGTGGAAAGTGTTATGTACATTCGCAAGTTGTTGAGGTAACTCAAGTCGGTAAGCTACTGGTCCGACACGATCAATAATCTTGAATGGTCCAATATACAACCTAAATGTACCATCCTTCTTCTTGACAAACAAAACAGGAGCTCCCCATAGTGATGTGCTTGGTCGAATGAAACCACGTTCTAATAGTTCTTGCAGTTGGCTTTGCAGTTCTTTCATCTCGCTGGGTGCGAGTCTATAAGGAGTACGAGCTATTGGTGCAGCTCCTGGTACAAGATCTATTTGAAATTCAACAGATCGATGTGGAGGTAGTCCCGGTAATTATTTCGGAAATACATCGGGAAATTCTTTTGTGACGGAACATCATTAATGCTCTTTTCTTCAGTTTGTACTTTCTCGACGTGTGCTAGAACAGCATAGCAACCTTTTCTTATTAGTTTTTGTGCCTTCTAATTACTAATAAGATGTAGCTTCGTGTTGCCCTTTTCTCCGTACACCATTAAGGGTTCTCCTTCTTCTCGTACAATGAGAATTGCATTTTTATAACATACGATCTCTGCTTTCACCTTCTTCAGCCAGTCCATGCCAACTATTACATCAAAACTCCCTAACTCTACGGGTATCAAATCAATCTTAAATATTTCGCTACCCAGTTTAATTTCTCGATTCCGGTATATATAATCTGCTGAAATTAATTTACCGATTGCTAATTCGAGTAAAAATTTACTATCCAACGGCGTCAATGGACAAATTAATTTAGCACAAAAATCTCTACTCATATAGCTTCTATCCGCACCCGAATCAAATAAAACGTAAGCAGATTTATTGTCAATAAGAAACGTACCCGTAACAAGCTCTGGGTCTTCCTGTACCTCTGCCGCATTAATATTGAAAACTCTTCCACGGCCTTGTCCATTCGTGTTCTCCTGGTTAGGGCAATTTCTAATAATGTGGCCCAGTTTTCCACATTTATAACAAACTACATTGGCATAACTTGCTCCGACACTACTTGCTCCGCCATTACTCGTTCCGACACCATTTGTTCCTTTCGTTCTGTTAACCCCTGACCGTAGACCTCACACTTCGCCGCGCTATGACCATTTCTTTTACACTTGTTGCAAAATTTGGTGCAGAACCCCGAGTGATACTTTTCACACCTTTGGCATAGCTGCTTCTAATTGTTGTTGTTGTTGCGGTTGTTATTGTTGTTGGGATGATTGTTGTAGTTGCTGTTGTTGTTGTTGTTGTTGTTGGGCCGTTTGTTGTAGTTGCGATTGATGTTGCGATTGTTGGGATAGTTGTTACGATTATTGTTGTAATTGCTGTTGTTGTTGTTGTTGTTGTTGTTGTATTGGTGATTCTTATCACCGTTTTCCTCCCACTTTCTTTTGACTTGCTTCACATTGGCCTCTTCAGCCGCCTGTTCTTTAATTCTTTCCTCAATCTGGTTCACTAGTTTGTGAGCCATTCTACATGCCTGTTGTATGGAGGCGGGCTCGCGTGAACTTATATCTTCTTGGATTCTTTCCGGTACTCCTTTCACAAACGCGTTGATCTTCTCTTCCTCATCTTCGAACGCCCTCGAACACAATAGGCACAATTCTGTGAATCGTCTTTCGTATGTGGTAATATCAAATCCTTGGGTTCGTAACCCTCTAAGTTCTGTCTTGAGCTTATTGACCTCGGTTCTGGGACGGTACTTCTCGTTCATCAAGTGCTTGAATGCTAACCACGGTAGTGCGTAAGCATCATCTTGTCCCACTTGCTCTAGATAGGTATTCCACCATGTTAACGCAGTACCTGTGAAGGTATGCGTAGCGTACTTCACTTTGTCCTCTTTAGTACACTTACTTATGCCAAACACCGATTTGACCTTCTCGGTCCACCGTTTCAATCCGATCGGTCCTTCGGTTCCATCAAATTCTAAAGGTTTGCAGGCAGTGAATTCTTTGTAGGTGCATCCTACACGATTTCTTGCACCGTTAGCTGCATTGCTAGATTCGGAGTTATTGTTGATATGTAGTGCAGCCTGTACTGCAGCTATGTTTGAAGCAAGAAAGGCACAAAATTCCTCTTCGCTCATATTCAAGGTGTGTCGAGTAGTCGGTGTCATTTCCTTCAAAATAGTCAAATGAAACGAGTTAATCATATAGAATATCAAGAGTAGTCAATAGTATTTCGTAGCATAATATGAACTTATTTATAAAAGCTCTTTCTTCATATTAGCGTTTTATACTCTTTAATTCGGGTAGTACCTACCCGTTAAGTTCATACTTAGTAGCTAACATACCATTTCAACTACTACAATTCTATATGAAAAACTAATCACAAAAAAAAAAAATATATCATATTCAAACCTTTATACAATAACTTGCAAACTTACAATACCGCTTTTTTTTTTACATATAGCATGAAATATAGCACATAAAACTTTGATATAAAGTAGTTGCGAAGATAATTCTAGTTAATAAATAAGGCGTTCAGCAAAGGCAATAAAGACACGTAATTCATACGTCCAGAAACAAGTCATGCATTCTGGTTTTACTAATACCACTTCCCATCCTTGGTTTTGTGGAACATAACTGTTGTGACCGATAGTAAGACAATGTGTTGTAACGTCATCAAAAGGATGAAGGTTACGCAATGTCCAACAGTCAATCTAAAAACCTTGTTTCTCACCCCAACTACTGAGTCCGTCACTTGTGGGAACGTTTTGTTTAATAGTTGTAGCCCGATGTTCTTGTTCTCACTTTGGTGAGAAGCGAACATTACTAACCCGTAAGCATAACATGCTTCTTTATGTTGCATGTTAGCCGCTTTTTCTAAATCACGAAGTCCTATATTCGGATATATTGAGTCAAAATAATTTCTTAACCCGTTGCGTAAAATAGCATTTGGGTTCCCCGCAATATATGCATCAAAGTAAACACATCGTAACTTATGGATTTCCCAATGTGATATCCCCCATCTTTCGAACGAAAGCCTTTTATAAATCAAGGCATTCTTGGAACGTTCTTCGAATGTCTTACAAATTGATCTCACCTTAAATAGTTGTGCCGAGGAATTCTGACCGACTCTAGACAAGATTTCATCAATCATGTCTCCGGGTTGGTCTCTTAAAATATTGGGTTGTCTATCCATTTTGTGTTTTTATACTGTAAAATAGACAAGAGTTAGATTCATAAAAAAAATACTTATTAATACAAGCAATTTTTACATATATCATAAAGCATAAGCACACTATATTACATATATTACACCACACGAATACAACTATCTTATTCTGACTCGCTCGTTTCTTCTTCTTCGGTTTTGGTTCGTTTTGCCAAGTTTCTAGGGATATATGATGTTCCCCTAATACGAGCCGTCGTTTTCCACATTGGTTTAGAAAACCTAATGGTTTAGAGGTTCCCGAGTTATTGTCACAACTTACGAAATACTTGTGTTGACGATACATATAAAGTTCATCGTGTTTGGAATCAAATTTCTCTATTTTTATGCCCTTTCCCTTATTATTCTCTTTTGCCTTATTAAATTGTGTTGGGGTAATTTCTATAACATCATCGGAATCCTTGTCGGGATCCGATTCATCGGAGAATTGGTAATCCTCCCAATACTTTGCTTCCTTGGCGGAAACACCATTGACCATAATTAACTTTGGTCGGTTGGTTGAGATTTTGTTCTACTTAACCGTTTTATTATTTCCCCCACTGGTTCTATTTCTTCTTCCGGTTCCGATTCTTCTTCCGGTTCCGATTCTTCTTCCGGTTCCGACTCTTCTTCCGGTTCCTCTTCGGGAACTTGTGAATCAGTCCACGAATCATTCCAATTTACATTTGACTCTTCATTATTATTAGGTGAGTCAATGGGACTTGTTCTAGTGGTAGACATCTATCACATAATATCAAACACGTTAAGAGATTAATATATCACATAATATTCACATGTTAAAAATATATAGTTTCCAACAAAAATGTTAAGCAATCATTTTTAAAGAAAACACGGTCGAAGTCCAGACTAACTAATGCATCCTAACAAACTCGATAAAACACACTAATGCAAATTTTCTGGTTCTCTAAGACCAACGCTCGGATACCAACTGAAATGTCCCGTTCATATTGATTATAAACGTTCCATATTAATTGATTTCATTGCGAGGTTTTGACCTCTATATGAGACGTTTTTCAAAGACTGCATTCATTTTTAAAACAACCATAACCTTTATTTTATCAATAAAGGTTTCAAAAGCATTACGTAGATTATCAAATAATGATAATCTAAAATATACTGTTTACACACGACCATTACATAATGGTTTACAATAGAAATATATTACATCGACATATGTTTCTTGAATGCAGTTTTTACATAGTATCATACAAACATGGACTCCAAATCTTGTCCTTATTTTAGTATGCAACAACGGAAGCTCTTAATATTCACCTGAGAATAAACATGATTTAAACGTCAACAAAAATGTTGGTGAGTTATAGGTTTAACCTATATATATCAAATCGTAACAATAGACCACAAGATTTCATATTTCAATATATATCCTATACATAGAAATAAAAAATCATTCATATGGTGAACACCTGGTAACCGACATTAACAAGATGCATATATAAGAATATCCCCATCATTCCGGGACACCCTTCGGATATGATATAAATTTCGAAGTACTAAAGCATCCGGTACTTTGGATGGGGTTTGTTAGGCCCAATAGATCTATCTTTAGGATTCGCGTCAATTAGGGTGTCTGTTCCCTAATTCTTAGATTACCAGACTTAATAAAAAGGGGCATATTCGATTTCGATAATTCAACCATAGAATGTAGTTTCACGTACTTGTGTCTATTTTGTAAATCATTTATAAAACCTGCATGTATTCTCATCCCAAAAATATTAGATTTTAAAAGTGGGACTATAACTCACTTTCACAGATTTTTACTTCGTCGGGAAGTAAGACTTGGCCACTGGTCGATTCACAAACCTATAAAAAATATGTACATATATATCAAAGTATATTCAAAATATATTTACAACACTTTTAATACATTTTGATGTTTTAAGTTTATTAAGTCAGCTGTCCTTGTTAGTAACCTACAACTAGTTGTCCAACGTTAGATGTACAGAAAAAAATTGATATATATTATCTTGAATCAATCCACGACCCAGTGTATACACGTCTCAGGTTAGATCACAACTAAAAGTATATATATTTTTGGAATCAACCTCAACCCTGTATAGCTAACTCCCACATTACTGCATATAGAGTGTCTATGGTTGTTCCAAATAATATATACACATGGGTCGATATGATATGTCAAAACATTTGCATACGTGTCTATGGTATCTCAAGATTACATAATATATTAGAATACATGTATAATACAATATAAGTTAGCTAGGATATGATTAATATAGATTTGTTACCAATTTTCACGTTGCTACAACAAGAAAAATTATCCATTCTTGTTTTACCCATAACTTCTTCATTTTAAATCCGTTTTGAGTGAATCAAATTGCTATGGTTTCATATTGAACTCTATTTTATGAATCTAAATAGAAAAATTATAGGTTTATAGTCAGAAATATAAGTTACAAGTCGTTTTTGTAAAGGTAGTCATTTCAGTCGAAAGAACGACGTCTAGATGACCATTTTAGAAAACATACTTCCACTTTGAGTTTAACCATGATTTTTGGATATAGTTTCATGTTCATAAGAAAAATAATTTTCACAGAAGAACAACTTTTAAATCAAAGTTTATCATAGTTTTTAATTAACTAACCCAAAACAGCCCGCGGTGTTACTACGACGGCGTATGTCTGGTTTTACAGTGTTCTTCGTGTTTCCAGGTTTTAAATCATTAAGTTTGCATATCATATAGATATAGAACATGTATTTAGTTGATTTTAAAAGTCAAGTTAGAAGGATTAACTTTTGTTTGCGAACAAGTTTAGAATTAACTAAACTATGTTCTAGTGATTACAAGTTTAAACCTTCGAATAAGATAGCTTTATATGTATGAATCGAATGATGTTATGAACATCATTACTACCTCAATTTTTCTGGATAAAGCTACTGGAAATGAGAAAAATGGATCTAGCTTCAAAGGATCCTTGGATGGCTTGAAAGTTCTTGAAGCAGAATCATGACACGAAAACAAGTTCAAGTAAGATTTCCACTCGAAATAAGATTGTTATAGTTAGAGAAATTGAATCAAAGTTTGAATATGAGTATTACCTTGTATTAGAAAGATATCTTACTGTAAATTATAAAGATTTCTTGAGGTTGGATGATCACTCTACAAGATTGGAAGTAAGCTAGCAAACTTGGAAGTATTCTTGATTTTATGAAACTAGAACTTGTAGAATTTATGAAGAACACTTAGAACTTGAAGATAGAACTTGAGAGAGATTAATTAGATGAAGAAAATTGAAGAATGAAAGTGTTTGTAGGTGTTTTTGGTCGTTGGTATATGGATTAGATATAAAGGATGTGTAATTTTGTTTACATGTAAATAAGTCATGAATGATTACTCATATTTTTGTAATTTTATGAGATATTTCATGCTAGTTGCCAAATGATGGTTCCTACATGTGTTAGGTGACACACATGGGCTGCTAAGAGCTAATCATTGGAGTGTATATACCAATAGTACATACATCTAAAAGCTGTGTATTGTACGAGTACGAATACGGGTGCATATGAGTAGAATTGTTGATGAAACTGAACGAGGATGTAATTGTAAGCATTTTTGTTAAGTAGAAGTATTTTGATAAGTGTCTTGAAGTCTTTAAAAAGTGTATGAATACATATTAAAACACTACATGTATATACATTTTAACTGAGTCGTTAAGTCATCGTTAGTCGTTACATGTAAGTGTTGTTTTGAAACCTTTAGGTTAACGATCTTGTTAAATGTTGTTAACCCATTGTTTATTAAATCAAATGAGATGTTAAATTATTACATTATCATGATATCATGATGTATTAATTATCTTAATATGATATATATACATTAAATGTCGTTATAACGATAATCGTTACATATATGTCTCGTTTCAAAATCATTAAGTTAGTAGTCTTGTTTTTACATATGTAGTTCATTGTTAATATACTTAATGATATGTTTACTTATCATAATATCATGTTAATTATATATATATATATATATATATATATATATATATATATATATATATATATATATATATATATATATATATATATATATATATATATATATATATATATATATGTCATCATATAATTTTTACAAGTTTTAACGTTCGTGAATCGCCGGTCAACTTGGGTGGTCAATTGTCTATATGAAACCTATTTCAATTAATCAAGTCTTAACAAGTTTGATTGCTTAACATGTTGGAAACACTTAATCATGTAAATAACAATTTCATTTAATATATATATATAAACATGGAAAAGTTCGGGTCACTACATGGTACTGCTCATGAAGAATCATCCTTTGAAGGATGCTTTCTTCAAGACTACAATCATGTTTTCAGAGATGTTGGCAGAATTTTAGTACACTTGCATTGGGAGCAGAGAAGCTAGGACTATTACTGGTACATACAGAGATGGTAACAATTCCTTAACACTTACTGAACATCATTTAAGGGTTGCTTTAAATCTTCCTGTTCAAGATAATTTTGTTAGAAATGTGTCAAAAACTGCTGCAAGATCTAGTTTTCATTTGGTTGGTCAACCCTTAAATGATTCATCTGTTAAAATCAGTATGTTTTCTCCAAGATGGATGTTTTTGTTGTCAAATATCACTAGGAGTCTGAGTTTCAAGTGTGGTAGTCTGACTAAAATCAATGATTTTGAGGCATATCTTTTTCACGCTATGGTCACAGGGAGGAATATAGATTTTGCATGTTTATATTTCAATGAACTCTTGGTGCTCACTGAAAAACCTCAAAGAGACCATAATGTGTTTGAACAAGCTATAACTCCTATTTTATATGATGGCCTTAAAGTATTTGGTGTGTATGAGTATACATATTTGCTAGAGTGTAGTGTCAGAATGTTTAACAGGCACATTGTGGATGATCAAGAAATTGATCTTACTCCTACTATGATGCATTGGGTCAATCTTGGCCGTGCAGACCAACCTGCAGATTCTGAGCAATCAGAGTCTGAAGGGGCATCTTCATCAGATTCTGAGCAATCCGAGTCTGAAGAGGATCACAACAACTCCTTTGACTCTGAATAATCAGGGAATGAGGATGGTCAAAATCAATTTTTAGAATCTGAGTAATCAGTTTCTACCCCCACATATTCTCCACCCCATGATGTTACACATACAGAGCAGGCTGAGGACATGAATGAGGAAATCCCACCTCAGTCTAACCATCCTCACCCATTGCTACTGAGCAAATTTCCCACTCAGACCACCTTATGAACTCACCAGTTCATACAGAGAATACCACCATATTTAAAACCTTAGATGATACAGCACCTGTGGATTCCCCCTCTAAAATTCATTAGGCAAGGTGCTTCTAGTACTACTCCATCACCTCTGCTAGAGATTGGTGAGAGCAGTGCTTTGACCCAACCTGTACTTGGTAGGATAGTTAACTTGGATACCCACATTACAGTCACTGAAGAAACCCCCTCAGTTGACTTACACGAAGAAGTCCCAATCATGGACTCCAATAACCAAATTCAAAAACCATCTGAAATGGCCAAGCCTACTTTTTCCCCAGACTTGAGTCTGTCACTACCCACCCAAAATGTTCCATCCTTACACATTCTTGCACAGGCTTCCAATGTCACACTCATGTCACAGGGTGTGATACATGCCTTCAATTCTTCTATGTCCAAAGATCGCCTTTCTTTTCAATAGGAAGGCTGTGAGGACATACCAACCCGACCCACATCCATTGGCATGACTTCTCAGACTGAGGCACAAGTCACCATGGTTGGCCTGAATAAGGCTTTGACCAGTTTGACTAAGAAGTTTGATGACAAGCTTTCTGTTGTGCAGTCTAATTTTAATAATCTTAATCTTCACTTTAATAATAATTTTGTTTCTAAAGCTGAGTTGATGGTGATGAGGAGGTTGGTTGGGGATGTACAGGGGTTGGCTGGTCCAAGTGGTTCAGTGTCTGTAACAGGGATTGATCAAAGGTTGACAGAACTGGAGAAGAAAATAGTTGGTGTTGATGAACTGAAAGAATGTTTTACTGGGTTTGCATCTAATATTTGTTCTCTCGAAGCTCAACAGACTGAAGTTTGGCAGTTCCTATCTTCTCTTCCTTTAGATTATGTCAAAAAGGGGGAGAAAAGAAAAAGATCAAATGATGCAGGTATTGAGGGGGAGCAATCCAAGAAGACTCAAATTGAGGGGGAGGTGATAATGCTAAAAACGAACATATATTTCATAGCATTATTCCTCAAGAAATACAAGCTTTTAGTTGCAATTGTTCTATTTACAAGTGATATTCGTTTAAATAATAAAAGGTGAAGACAAAAGACAGATTCGACGAATTAAAGACGCAAACGACCAAAAAGCTCAAAAGTACAAAATACAATCAATAAGGTTCCAATTATTGATAAGAAACGTCTCAAAATTACAAGAGTACAAGATTCAAAACGCAAAGTACAAGATATTAAATTATTCGCAAGGACGTTCGAAAATCCGGAACCGGGACCAGAGTCAACTCTCAACGCTCGACGCAACGGACTAAAAATTTCAAGTCAACTATGCACATGAATATAATATAATATATAATTAATTCTTAAAATTAATATATATATTATATTATATTTAAAAACCGTCGGCATAAAAAACAAAGACTTTTGAGTCTCCCCAGCTGGCCATGCGATCGCATGGCCTGGAAGGCATAAATCCATGCGATCGCATGGTGCACAGTTCCAGCCCACATGCCTATAAAAATCGAGCTTTGGTGCACCACAAAAACACATCTTTTTCTTCTCCTCATTCAACGTATAATATTTATATTTATATTATAATTTTAATTTTAATTTATAATAATAAGGGTGTGTTAGCGAATGTTGTAAGGGTGTAAGTCGAAATTCTGTCCGTGTAACGCTACACTATTTTTAATCATTGTAAGTTATGTTCAACCTTTTTAATTTAATGTCTCGTAGCTAAGTTATTATTATGCTTATTTAAAACGAAGTAATCATGATGTTGGGCTAATTACTAAAATTGGGTAATTGGGCTTTGTACCATAATTGGGTTTTGGACAAAAGAACGACACTTGTGAAAATTAGACTATGGGCTATTAATGGGCTTTATATTTATTTAACTAAATGATAGTTTGTTAATTTTAATATAAAGATTTACAATTGAACGTCCCTATAAATAACCATATACACTCGATCGGACACGATGGGCGGGGTATTTATATGTACGAATAATCGTTCATTTAACCGGACATGGGAATGGATTAATAGCCACTAGAATTATTAAAACAGGGGTGAAATTATGTACAAGGACACTTGGCATAATTGATAACAAAGTATTAAAACCTTGGGTTACATTCAGTCGACATCCTGGTGTAATTATTAAACAAAGTATTAAAATCTTGTTACAGTTTAAATCCCCAATTAGTTGGAATATTTAACTTCGGGTATAAGGATAATTTGACGAGGACACTCGCACTTTATATTTATGACTGATGGACTGTTATGGACAAAAACCAGACGGACATATTAAATAATCCAGGACAAAGGACAATTAACCCATGGGCATAAAACTAAAATCAACACGTCAAACATCATAATTACGGAAGTTTAAATAAGCATAATTCTTTTATTTCATATTTAATTTCCTTTATTTTATATTTAATTGCACTTCTAATTATAGCACTTTTATTTATTGTTATTGTATTTAATTGCACTTTTAATTATCGTACTTTTTAATTATCGTAAGTTTATTTTATCGCACTTTTATTTATCGCAATTTCATTATCGTTATTTACTTTACGCTTTAAATTAAGTCTTTTATTTATTTAATATTTTACATTTTGTTTTAACTGCGACTAAAGTTTTAAAATCGACAAACCGGTCATTAAACGGTAAAAACCCCCCTTTATAATAATAATATTACTTATATATATATATATATATATATTTGTATTTTTATAAAATAAAACTAATATAGCGTTAAGCTTTGATTAAAAGATTTTCCCTGTGGAACGAACCGGACTTACTAAAAACTACACTACTGTACGATTAGGTACACTGCCTATAAGTGTTGTAGCAAGGTTTAAGTATATCCATTCAATAAATAAATAAATATCTTGAGTAAAATTGTATCGTATTTAATAGTATTTCCTTGTAAAATATAAGCTATTTTATATACACCTCGCAGAACATCAAGTATTTTTGGCGCCGCTGCCGGGGATTTTTCTTGCTTAAAAGCCGGAAGCGCAACGCTAAAAAGAAAAAAAAAAGATTTTTATTTTTAGTTTACTTTTATTAAAATACCCTTTTGTAAAAATACGTTCTAATATATTCGAAAATATAAAAAGAAACCGATACTGTAGCAGCCCACTCTGAGGCCCGAAACCCTAGCCCATGCGATTGCATGGCCTGGTAGCTTAGAACTCATGCGATCGCATGAGCTCGTCTGACACGCCACAGTTGTCTGCAGCCAACATTTATTACGGATAATAATTATTATTATTTTTCTTAAACCCTAATTAGGGTTGTTTTTTTATTTAGTTTAGTTATTTTATTATTTGTATTATTTAGTATAATTAGTTTAATTAGTTTATAAAATTAATAGTTTTATAAAATAAATAATATAAAAATAATATTTTTATAAAAATTGTCCTTTTTACAACTTTTAGTATATTTTTATATTTTTTCCCTTTTTAATTGTTTTAGTGTAATATTTGTATTTTTCGCTCGTATTTAGTTTTTAAACATAGTTTTTGCCATAGTTATTTTTATTTCTAGATTTTTAGGCTTTGCCGTAAAATTCCTTAAGTACTTTTTCTTTAGACTAAGATTTAGGTGCTTTAGAATTTTGCGACGTTTTTTTTTAAGTTTTAGTACCTTTTTAAGATATTGCCATTTGGGATATAGTTTTACTTGTAAGCTTTAATATTTTTAGACGCCTTTTACCTATGTATCAATTATCATTCCAATTAGTAATCTCAATTTGCGATTATAATTTTAAGTTAGTGATAGTAATAAGGTTGGGTTAGTCAAGTATTTTTAAGTTTTATAAGTCACTCTTTTTCTTTCTTATTTTTCGACGCCTTTTATTTTTCGACCTTTTTCGACGCGCTCTTTTTCTTTCTTATTTCTCGTTATTCTAGTTTTAGGATATAGATTTTTATTCTACTTCTTATCTAAATTTCTTAAAATTATGAAAATTTATTTTAAGTGGTTAAATTGATAGACATCAAAATTTTCTGGTTCGTAGTAATAGTTGGATTTGTACGTGGACCGGGTTATTGGAGCCAAACAGTCCTCAATTATATTGAGTCCAAACGAATCCTGCCCCTCTGCTGCATCTTTTGGCTATTCGAAACGTGGGCAAAATCAGAAAAGTCTATTAATTGGATAACTTATATAATTTTTTCTTTCCTTTTAAAAACTAATAGGATATTCAGTGAATGCACCGAGCAAGACGTTCACCACCTTTTGTACGTTCACCACCTGTAACTAGAACAAGACATCTAGCAAATATTACCGCCGTTGATTTTTCTTTAGAATCGTCATCCAGTCAACCAAGTACTCCAGTTCAAATTTCCGATAATCCATTTTTTAAACCCGACCTCACAATTGAGAATCCGGAGAATATTCAGGGACGATTCATAGATCCCGAACCATTAAATTTTCCTCTGGAACCACCAATCATTCAAACAGAGATTGTTGAGGAACGAACCATTAAATCAGAATCCTCTAGTGATTCCGATTCAACAAATTCAATTATGGAGAATCTGGAACCTTTAAGTATGGAAGACCGAATGAGAGCTAAACGCACTGGCCAAGGTCACGCAATTACTCATCCTGACATTAATGCGCCAGATTATAAAATCAAAGGACAAATTCTACATATGGTGACTAATCAATGCCAATTTAGGGGTGCGCCGAAGGAAGATCCAAATGAACATCTTCGTACCTTTAATAGGATCTGCACACTATTTAAAATAAGAGAAGTGGAGGATGAACAGATATATCTCATGTTATTTCCCTGGACTTTAAAGGGAGAAGCCAAAGCTTTGGTTGGAATCGTTACCTGAAGGGGCGATTGATACATGGGACGTTTTAGTTGAAAAATTTCTTAAACAATTCTTTCCGGCATCTAAAGCCGTAAGACTTCAAGGAGAAATTGTTACGTTCACACAGAAGCCGAATGAAACTCTATATGAGGCGTGGACAAGATTTGGAAAGTTATTAAAAGGATGTCCGCAACATGGTTTAGACACCTGTCAAATAGTACAAATATTCTACCAAGGATGCGACATCACTACAAGGAAAGACATCGATATAGCAGCTGGTGGTTCTATTATGAAGAAAACCAAAACTGATGCTTACAAAATTATTGATAACACTGCTTCCCACTCACATGAGTGGCACCAAGAAAAAGATATCGTTAGATCATCTAAAGCAGCTAGAGCCGATTCTAGCCATGACTTAGATTCCATTTCCGCAAAGATAGATGCTGTCGAGAGACGAATGGAAAAGATGACTAAAGATATCCACTCAATACGAATTAGTTGTGAGCAGTGTGGAGGACCACATTTGACAAAAGATTGTCTCAGTATTGAATTAACAATGGAACAAAGAGAGAATGTTTCATATCTAAACCAAAGGCCTGGAAATAATTATCAGAATAATTATCAACCGCCAAGACCAATTTACAATCAAAACCAGAATTATAATCGAAATATTCCATACAACAACCAACAAGGTCCTAACAATCAACAAGCATCCAATAATACTTACAATCAGTAAAGACCTAATTTTCAAAACAAACCACCACAAACCGATGATAAAAAGCCGAATTTAGAAGATATGATGACAAAGCTAGTTGAAACTCAAACGCAGTTTTTCACATCTCAAAAACAAACTAATGAACAAAATGCTCAAGCATTTAGAAATCAACAAGCTTCTATTCAAAACTTGGAACAAGAAGTAAGTAACCTAGCAAGGTTAATAGGTGAAAGAAAATCGGGAAGTTTACCTAGTGATACAAATGCTAACCCCCGGAATGAAACAGCTAAAGCCATTACCACAAGAAGTGGTACAACACTTAAACCACCTGAAATACCTGTAACTTCTGAAGAAGCTATTCCTACTCCACAAGTACCACAACCTGATCAAGATAAGGAAAAAGAACCGGTTGTTGAAAAGGTTAATGAAGATAACACAGTTAAGGCTAAACCTTATGTTAAACCATACCAACCACCACTTCCTTACCCGAGTAAAATGAAAAAAGAGAAACTTGAAGCCGAGCAATCCAAATTCTTGGATATGTTTAAACAGATAAATGTAAATCTTAATTTCATTGATGTGATTTCAGGAATGCCTAGATATGCTAAATTTCTGAAAGATCTAATCTCAAATAGAAAGAAAATGGAAGAACTCTTGGCTGTTACTATGAATGCTAATTGTTCAGCAGTGCTGTTGAATAAGATACCAGAAAAATTATCTGATCCAGGAAGTTTCACAATTCCATGTTTTCTGGGTAGTCTTAGTTCAATAGAAGCATTGGCAGACTTAGGTGCTAGTATAAATTTAATTCCGTATTCATTATACGCTAAACTAGACCTTGGAGAATTGAAACCAACAAGAATAAGTATACAACTAGCCGATAGATCAATAAAATATCCTAGAGGGATAATGGAGAACATGCTAGTTAAAGTTGGTACTTTAGTATTTCCAGTAGATTTTGTTGTTCTGGACATGGAAGAAGATTCTCAAGTTCCTCTCATATTAGGAAGACCATTCTTAAACACAGCTAAAGCAATGATAGACGTGTTCGGTAAGAAATTGACCCTAAGTATAGAGGATGAGAGTGTTACCTTTTCAGTTGATAGAGCAATGCAACAACCGCAATCTGCAGATGATACATGTTATTATATTCAAACTATAGATTCACATGCAGAATTATTAGAAGAATTTCCAGAATTACAAGGAACAGGAGAATGTTCTTTAGGAGAAGGTAATGAACCAATTGATGAAGTTGAAATGTTAGCTACACTAATAGCTAATGGATATGAACCAACAACAGAAGAAATTCAAATGCTAAAAGAAGAAGACAGATATCGATATAAATCATCGATAGAAGAACCACCGACATTAGAATTAAAGCCACTTCCAAACCATTTGGAATACGCTTATTTACATGGTGAATCTGAATTACCTGTAATAATATCTTCTTCTCTTACTGAAAATGAAAAATCACAACTCATTTCTGTGTTGAAAGCTCATAAACCAGCCATTGCATGGAAGATTCATGATATTAAAGGAATAAGTCCTTCGTATTGCACACATAAAATCCTTATGGAAGAAGGTCATAAAACGTATGTGCAACGCCAATGAAGACTAAATCCGAATATGCAAGATGTAGTTAAAAAAGAAATTATTAAACTGCTAGATGTAGGTTTAATTTATCCAATCTCTGTAAGTCCATGGGTAAGCCCAGTTCAATGCGTGCCTAAGAAGGGTGGCATGACTGTCATTACAAATGAAAAAAATGAGCTTATTCCTACTAGGACTGTAACAGGATGGCGTGTATGCATTGATTATAGAAAATTAAATGACGCCACCAGAAAAGATCACTTTTCCTTACCTTTTATTGATCAAATGTTGGAAAGATTAGCCGGAAACAGTTACTATTGTTTTCTTGATGGATTTTTCGGATATTTTCAAATTCCAATAGCACCCGAAGATCAAGAGAAAACCACGTTCACGTGCCCTTATGGTACTTTTGCTTACAAACGCATGCCATTTGGACTTTGCAACGCCCCTGCAACCTTTCAAAGGTGCATGATGGCGATTTTTCACGACATGATAGAAGAATGCATGTAAGTTTTCATGGATGACTTTTCAGTCTTCGGTGATACATTTGAATCATGTCTAGTTAATCTTGAACGAATGCTTATTAGATGCGAACAATCAAATCTAGTACTTAATTGGGAGAAATGCCATTTCATGGTTAAAGAAGGCATCGTTCTTGGACATAAAATTTCAAAAGAAGGAATTGAAGTGGATAGAGCTAAAGTAGATGTAATTGCTAAACTTCCACATCCCACCAATGTTAGAGGAGTTAGGAGTTTTCTAGGGCATGCAGGTTTTTACCGACGTTTCATAAAAGATTTTTCAAAAATTGCCACTCCTATGAATAAACTCCTAGAAAAGGATGTTCCATTCATCTTTTCAGATGAATGCATCAAATCTTTTAATATTCTTAAAGAGAAACTCACTAATGCGCCGATCATGATAACACCAAATTGGAATCTACCGTTTGAACTAATGTGCGATGCAAGTGATTTTGCAATGGGAGCCGTTTTAGGACAAAGGATTGAAAAACGATTTCAACCTATATATTATGCTAGTAAGATGTTACAAGGAGCACAAACGAACTATACAACTACTGAAAAAGAACTCCTTGCTATTGTATTTGCTTTTGACAAATTTCGTTCATATCTCGTTCTAGCAAAAACGGTGGTCTATACCGACCATTCTGCTCTTAGATACCTATTTTCGAAACAAGATGCCAAACCAAGATTAATCCGTTGGATCTTACTCTTACAAGAGTTCGATATTGAAATCCGAGATAAAAGAGGAGCAGAAAATCTCGCCGCTGATCATATTTCTCGTCTTGAAAATTCCGAATTAGAAGTTCTAAATGAATCGGCCATACAAGACAACTTTCCTGATAAATATCTATTGAAGATAGATTATAATGAAATTCCATGGTTTGCAGACTATGCAAACTACTTAGTATGTGGATTCCTTGAAAAATGATTATTGTACCAAAAACGAAAGAAATTCTTCGGTGATATAAAACACTATTTCTGGGAAGATCCACATTTGTTTAAAAGTTGTCCCGATGGAATAATACGCCGATGTGTATTTGGAGATGAAGCTAGTAAAATTTTAAACCATTGTCACACAGGACCAATAGGAGGGCACTATGGGCCTCAACTAACAGCAAGAAAAGTTTATGATGCTGGATTCTATTGGCCTACAATTTACAAAGACGCACACCTTCTTTGCAAATCCTGTGATGCTTGTCAAAGGGCCGGAAAAATAAGTCAACGTGATGAAATTCCACAAAATGTCATTCAAGTATGCGAAGTATTTGACATTTGGGGTATTGACTTTATGGGTCCATTTCCAAAATCTCATAATAATCTCTACATTCTCGTAGCCATTGATTATGTATCTAAATGGGCGAAAGCACAAGCTCTCCCAACTAACGATGCACGAGTTGTAGTCAACTTTTTAAAACGTCTTTTTGCAAGGTTTGGAACACCGAAAGCTTTAATAAGTGATCGGGGTACTCATTTCTGTAATAATCAACTTGAGAAAGTTCTCAAAAGATATGGAGTAACTCATAAAATCTCAACCGCATATCATCCACAAACAAGTGGACAAGTTGAAAATACCAACCGAGCTTTAAAACGTATTCTAGAAAAAATCGTAGGATCAAATCCGAAGGAATGGTCCATTAAATTGGAGGATGCACTCTGGGCTTTTAGAACATCCTACAAAATTCCAATTGGAACCACACCTTTTAAACTCGTCTACGAAAAAGCATGTCATCTTCCAGTAGAAATTGAACACAAAGCATTTTGGGCTTTGAAGACATGTAATCTTGATTTACATGAAGCCGGACGTCTACGATTAAGTCAATTAAACGAATTAGAAGAATTAAGACATGAAGCATACGAAAATTCGTTAATCTTTAAGGAAAGAACGAAGAAATGGCATGATAAAAGAATCAAAAGTTCAAAAGAATTTAAAGAAGGAGACAGAGTTCTTCTTTTCAATTCACGATTCAAGCTATTTCCTGGAAAATTGAAATCGAGATGGTCTGGACCATTCATAGTCAAAAGAGTTTTCCCATACGGAACGATAGAATTAATAAATTTAAATGGAATTGAATTTAAAGTTAATGGTCACAGAGTTAAACATTACATAGATAGTCCGATGGAAGTCGACAACGAAGTTAATCACAATTTCGATACCACAGCTAACTAAGTGTGGGGAGAATCAAGTCTTTTAAGGATTTTATATATTTCAGTTAGAGTTAGATTGTCTGTTTTCGTGTAGTTCTCGAAAATGGAACCCGAATGGTCTTTCCCTAGCAGACCCTAAAGAACTAGTCTTCTCCCCCCATTCTGAATTTTTATTTTTATTTAGGAAATGAAGACTTCCTGTGAACAAAACCATGGTCTAATGCTACACGATTTGATCACTAAACGTAATAATGACACACTTCCGAGTGAACTAGTATCAGTAATCAGAGAAAGATTGGACGGAGTAAGAAAAGAATCCAGATGCGAAGATAATAAGTTACAATTTGGTAAAGGAAAATCAAAATCCGCAGCGAAAAGAAGAGCACGACACCTAGAAAGATGTCACAAATGCAGAAAATGGTCACATGGAGGTAAATGTTCAAATAATCAAACCTATTCAAACACCGAATTTGTTACTTTATGCAGAGACGGACCGTTCATATGTTTAGAAGAAAAAACTCTGAATGCTCGAGGTTACGCCTATGTAGCTATGGAAAACCAATTAAACCGACTATCCTATGAATGGGATAGATCATATAACTAAGAATACTATCTCACAGGTAAGTCTGTACAGTTTTTATTTTTTATTTTTATTTTTAACCTTTTGATAATAAACGCTAAGTTGTTCGCTATAAAGTATTAAATTGGTATTGAATAAAATTAGGTTTGGAGACCGAAATTATTGATATCATACAAAAATTTATTACATCACTGCGAAATTTAACGTTTATTCTTAAGGTATAAATATCTTTAATCAATCAACCCAAAATATTTCAAAAATTCGTCATGAGTTAAATTAGGTCATGGAACCGAAATTACTTTATCGAAAAGAGGGGCGTATATTTTTGATAATATTTGATTGATTAAAGTGGGATAAAAGCCAAAAAGATTTTTAATTTTATTTTTACCATGTTTTAAAATTAATATATAAAAATTAAAATAATATTGTAAACTTTTTAAAATTAATATATTTAAAATTGTAAATATTTGAAAAATTAATCTTTTTAATATAAGTTTGTATGTATAAAAACAAAAATATAATATAAGTTTGGTGTGAATTTATAATATAAATTTTTAATTAAGTTTGGTGTGAATTTTTAATTTTATGCATTTTAAATTTATGTTTGGTGTGAATTTAAAAACAAAAATTTACTTTATTTCGCTAAGTTAAAAATATGATTTTTAAAATTCGTCATGAGTTGAAGACTAGGTCGTTGAACCGAAATTGCTTTACCCGAGGGAGGGACGAGAACTTTTATTATCATTATTTTTAATCTTATTGAATTAAAGTATGCAAAAAACATTAAAAAACCCAAAAATCTTTGCTTTTAAAACCGCGCTTTAAATTGACAAATTTTAAAATTTTGTCGAGAGACGGACTAGGACAACGATCCGAAACGCCCTCATCCTAAAGAGAAACAAAATTTTAAAATTTTATTAATTTTATGTTTTATAAAGTATAAGATTTTATAAAAAAAAAAAGCTGAAAACACTGTTCCCGGATACCCATGCGATCGCATGAGTATTGCACTCCAACTCCATGCGATCGCATGGAGCTGGAAAACAGGCCTGATACATACAGCTTGCTGCTCTGCTTTCTCCACAAAACACACACAACATACACGAAAATACTCTCAAATTTTCATCAAAATTCACCAAAATCCACCATAATTCGTCATTTTTCTTGCCCTAATCATGCCTAGATTCTCAATTTTCAGCAAAATGGTAAAAATTACACCCCTAAACTCTATAAATTCCTAGTTTTTGTGATAATTACCAATTTTTTACCTAATACAATTTTGTTAATTTCTAGTGTAATTAGTGTTAAATTGTTAGTATTTTATGCATGTATAACCTAGATTGATGCTATTTAACATGATTTGAAGCCAAAAACTTCAAAATTTTTAGAAATCTAGGGTTTGTGTTCTTGAGCAATTTGGGGCTTTTTGATATAAACAGGTTATGGCCGATTTTTGTCATGAATTATTGCTAAATTGAGTAGTGTAACATGTTTAGATAGTTAAATGATCCAAACATTGATCCTAAACATGATTTTTAGAGATTAAAGTGGACTTTTTAAGTCCAAAATTCATGAACTTGATTAATTTGATATATTTGCCATTTGAGACTTGTTTAATTATTAGTAATAACTATTTTGACATGTTATTTGAGTTAAATGCTTATGAATTTTGTATACATTTTCATATGTGCTTATTTGAAAAGTGTAGAATTGTGAAAAATTGTGAAAATGTGTATAAGTTTAATTTTGATTTAACATGTTATAGTGATTGTTTTAAGTTGTTATTTTGCTAACACTAATGCATATTTGGATGCACAAATTTTGTGTTTAATGTATTTTGCAGAAAGCCGATACGGGAGGTTCAGGAGCATCATCATCTAGACGACCAGTGAAACGACCCGTCCTAATCCTCCTGGACGAAGTCATCAACATTTGGTCCTATTACGATGATCGACTCCAAGTAATGTCCTTAAAATGAGCAAATGCACAGCGGAAGACTTAATTCGTACCTGAGAATAAACATGCTTAAAAGTGTCAACCAAAAGGTTGGTGAGTTCATAGGTTTATCATAACAATCATTTCAATATCTTAATAGACCACAAGATTTCATATTCATAAACATTTCAATAAAAATATTCTAAGTTGTTGAGCACTTGGCAACCATACTTAACATTTAATCAACGTCGCATATTCCCTTTATTATAAAATCTCCCTACACCGTACCAAGTGTAGTCACCGAAACGAAGTACTATGCAACCGTTGAATACTGGTCGTCCAGTCCGGTTGGGGTTGTCAGGCCGGATAGATCTATCAACAGAATTTGCGTTTACAATACCCATGTAAATAGTAGTTACCAAGCTACATGGAAATATGTCAGTGGTACAACTCAACGTAGAATATATTTTTAAGTACTTGTGTCTATTTCGTAAATATTTATAAAAGCAGCGCATGTATTCTCAGCCCAAAAATATATATTGCAAAAGCCATTAAAAGGGAGCAAATGAAACTCACTATACTGTATTTTGTAGTAAAAATACATATGACGTCATTTAACAAGTGTAGGGTGTAGTGACCCGAACTTTTCCATGTTTATATATATTAATTGAGATTGATATTTACATGATTAAATGTTTCCAACATGTTAAGTAATCAAACTTGTTAAGACTTGATTAATTGAAATAGGTTTCATATAGACAATTGACCACCCAAGTTGACCGGTGATTCACGAACGTTAAAACTTGTAAAAACTATATGATGACATATATATGGTTATATATATAGTTAACATTATATTATGATAATTAAACATATCATTAAGTATATTAACAATGAACTACATATGTAAAAACAAGACTACTAACTTAATGATTTTGAAACGAGACATATATGTAACGATTATCGTTGTAACGACATTTAATGTATATATATCATATTAAGAGATATTCGTACATCATAATATCATGATAATATAATAATTTAAAATCTCTTTTGATATTATAAACATTGGGTTAACAACATTTAACAAGATCGTTAACCTAAAGGTTTCAAAACAACATTTACATGTAACGACTAACGATGACTTAACGACTCAGTTAAAATGTATATACATGTAGTGTTTTAATATGTATTTATACAATTTTGAAAGACTTCAATACACTTATCAAAATACTTCTACTTAACAAAAATGCTTACAATTACATCCTCGTTCAGTTTCATCAACAATTCTACTCGTATGCACCCGTATTCGTACTCGTACAATACACAGCTTTTAGATGTATGTACTATTGGTATATACACTCCAATGATCAGCTCTTAGCAGTCCATGTGAGTCACCTAACACATGTGGGAACTATCATTTGGCAACTAGCATGAAATATCTCATAAAATTACAAAAATATGAGTAATCATTCATGACTTATTTACATGAAAACAAAATTACATATCCTTTATATCTAATCCGTACACCAACGACCAAAAACACCTACAAACACTTTCATTCTTCAATTTTCTTCATCTAATTGATCTCTCTCAAGTTCTATCTTCAAGTTCTAAGTGTTCTTCATAAATTCCAAAAGTTCTAGTTTCATAAAATCAAGAATACTTTCAAGTTTGCTATCTCACTTCCAATCTTGTAAGGTGATCATCCAACCTCAAGAAATCTTTGTTTCTTACAGTAGGTTATAATTCTAATACAAGGTAATAATCATATTCAAACTTTGGTTCAATTTCTATAACTATAACAATCTTATTTCAAGTGATGATCTTACTTGAACTTGTTTTCGTGTCATGATTCTGCTTCAAGAACTTCGAGCCATCCAAGGATCCATTGAAGCTAGATCCATTTTTCTCTTTTCCAGTAGGTTTATCCAAGGAACTTAAGGTAGTAATAATGTTCATAACATCATTCGATTCATACATATAAATCTATCTTATTCGAAGGTTTAAACTTGTAATCACTAGAACATAGTTTAGTTAATTCTAAACTTGTTCGCAAACAAAAGTTAATCCTTCTAACTTGACTTTTAAAAATCAACTAAACACATGTTCTATATCTATATGATATGCTAACTTAATAATTTAAAACCTGGAAACACGAAAAACACCGTAAAACCGGATTTACGCCGTCGTAGTAACACTGCGGGCTGTTTTGGGTTAGTTAATTAAAAACTATGATAAACTTTGATTTAAAAGTTGTTATTCTGAGAAAATGATTTTTATTATGAACATGAAACTATATCCAAAAATTATGGTTAAACTCAAAGTGGAAGTATGTTTTCTAAAATGGTCATCTAGACGTCGTTCTTTCGACTGAAATGACTACCTTTACAAAAACGACTTGTAACTGATTTTTCCGACTATAAACCTATACTTTTTCTGTTTATATTCATAAAATAGAGTTCAATATGAAACCATAGCAATTTGATTCACTCAAAACGGATTTAAAATGAAGAAGTTATCGGTAAAACAAGATTGGATAATTTTTCTCATTTTAGCTACGTGAAAATTCGTAACAAATCTATTCCAACCATAACTTAATCAACTTGTATTGTATATTATGTAATCTTGAGATACCATAGACACGTATACAATGTTTCGACCTATCATGTCGACACATCTATATATATTTCGGAACAACCATAGACACTCTATATGTGAATGTTGGAGTTAGCTATACAGGGTTGAGGTTGATTCCAAAATATATATAGTTTGAGTTGTGATCAATACTGAGATACGTATACATTGGGTCGTGGATTGATTCAAGATAATATTTATCGATTTATTTCTGTACATCTAACTGTGGACAACTAGTTGTAGGTTACTAACGAGGACAGCTGACTTAATAAACTTAAAACATCAAAATATATTAAAAGTGTTGTAAATATATTTTGAACATACTTTGATATATATGTATATATTGTTATAGGTTCGTGAATCAACCAGTGGCCAAGTCTTACTTCCCGACGAAGTAAAAATCTGTGAAAGTGAGTTATAGTCCCACTTTTAAAATCTAATATTTTTGGGATGAGAATACATGCAGGTTTTATAAATGATTTACAAAATAGACACAAGTACGTGAAACTACATTCTATGGTTGAATTATCAAAATCGAATATGCCCCTTTTTATTTAGTCTGGTAATCTAAGAATTAGGGAACAGACACCCTAATTGACGCGAATCCTAAAGATAGATCTATTGGGCCTAACAAGCCCTATCCAAAGTACCGGATGCTTTAGTACTTCGAAATTTATATCATATCCGAAGGGTGTCCCGGAATGATGGGGATATTCTTATATATGCATCTTGTTAATGTCGGTTACCAGGTGTTCACCATATGAATGACTTTTATCTCTATGTATGGGATGTGTATTGAAATATGAAATCTTGTGGTCTATTATTATGATTTGATATATATAGGTTAAACCTATAACTCACCAACATTTTTGTTGACGTTTTAAGCATGTTTATTCTCAGGTGATTATTAAGAGCTTCCGCTGTCGCATACTTAAATAAGGACGAGATTTGGAGTCCATGTTTGTATGAAATTGTGTAAAAACTGCATTCAAGAAACTTATTTTGTTGTAACATATTTGTATTGTAAACCATTATGTAATGGTCGTGTGTAAACATGATATTTTAGATTATCATTATTTCATAATCAACGTAAAGCTTTTTAAACCTTTATTGATGAAATAAAGGTTATGGTTTGTTTTAAAATGAATGCAGTCTTTGAAAAACGTCTCATATAGAGGTCAAAACCTCGCAACGAAATCAATTAATATGGAACGTTTTTAATCAATAAGAACGGGACATTTCAGTTGGTATCCGAGCGTTGGTCTTAGAGATCCAGAAAATTTGCATTAGTGTGTCTTATCGAGTTTGTTAGGATGCATTAGTGAGTCTGGACTTCGACCGTGTTTTCTTTAAAAATGATTGCTTAACATTTTTGTTGGAAACTATATATTTTTAACATATGAATATTATGTGATATATTAATCTCTTATCGTGTTTGATATTATGTGATAGATGTCTACCTCTAGAACAAGTCCCATTGACTCACCTAATAATAATGAAGAGTCAAATGTAAATTGGAATGATTCGTGGACTGATTCACAAGTTCCCGAAGAGGAACCGGAAGAAGAGTCGGAACCGGAAGAAGAATCGGAACCGGAAGAAGAATCAGAACCGGAAGAAGAAATAGAACCGGTGGGGGAAATAATAAAACGGTTAAGTAAAAGAGAATCCTCAACCAACCGACCAAGGTTAATTATGGTCAATGGTGTTTCCGCCAAGGAAGCAAAATATTGGGAGGATTACTAATTCTCCGATGAATCGGATTCCGACGAGAATTCCGATGATGTTATAGAAATTACCCCAACTGAATTTAAAAAGGCAAAAGAAAATAATAAGGGAAAGGGCAAAAAAATAGAGAAATCTAATTCCAACCCCGATGAACTTTATATGTATCGTCAACCCCCGAAGTCCTTAAGTTGTAACAATGACCCGGGAACCTCTAAACCACCAGGTTTTTCTAAACCAATGTGGATAACGACGGCTCGTATTAGGGGAACATCATATATATCTAGAAACTTGGTAAAACGAACCAAAACCGAACAAGAAGAAACGAGCGAGTCGGAATAAGATAGTTATATTCGTGTGGTGTAATATATGTAATATAGTGTGCTTATGCTTTATGATGTATGTAAAAATTGCTAGTATTAATAAGTATTTTTTTTATGAATCTAACTCTTGTCTATTTTACAGTATAAAAACACAAAATGGATAGACAATCCAATATTTTAAGAGACCTACCCGGAGACATGATTGATGAAATCTTGTCTAGAGTCGGTCAGAATTCCTCGGCACAACTATTTAAGGCGAGATCAGTTTGTAAGACATTCGAAGAACGTTCCAAGAATGTCTTGGTTTATAAGAGACTTTCGTTTGAAGGATGGGGGATATCACATTGGGAAACCCATAAGTTACGATGTGTTTACTTTGACGCATATATTGCGGAGAACCCAAATGCTATTTTACGCAACGGGTTAAGAAATTATTTTGACTCAATATATCCGAATATTGGACTTCGTGATTTAGAAAAAGCGGCTAACATGCAACATAAAGAAGCATGTTATGCTTACGGATTAGTAACGTTCGCTTCTCACCAAAGTGAGAACAAGAACATCGGGCTACAACTATTAAACAAAACGTTTCCACAAGTGACGGAGTCGGTAATTGGGGTAAGAAATGAGGTTTTTAGATTGTTACGGGACTGTTGGACATTACGTAACCCTCGTCCTTTTAACGATGTTACAACACGCTGTCTTATCAACGGCCATAACGGTTATGTTCCACAAGACCAAGGATGGGAAGTAATCCTAGTAAAACCAGAATGCATGACTTGTTTCTGGACGTATGAATTACGTGTCTTTATTGCCTTTGCTGAACGACTTGTGTACTAGCTAGAATTATCTTCACAACTATCTTGTATCAAAGTTATTGTGTGCTATATTTCATGCTTTATGTAAAATAAGCGGTATTGTAAGTTTGTAAAATATTGTATAAAAGTTTGAACGCGAAATATTATTATAATCAGTTTTTCATATAGAATTGTAGTAGTTGAATTGTATATTAGCTACTAAGTATGAACTTAACGGGTAGGTACTACCCGAATTTAAACTTATAAAACGCTAATATGAAGAAAAAGCTTTTATAAATGAGTTCATATTATGCTACGAAATACTATTAACTACTCTTAATATTCTGTATGATTAACTTGTTTCATTTGACTATTTTGAAGGAAATGGCACCGACTACTCGACACACCGTGAATATGAATGAAGAGGAATTCCGTACTTTTCTAGCTTCAAACATAGCCGCAGTACAGGCTGCGCTACATACCAATAATAACCTTGGATCTAGCAGTACAGGAAATCGTGTAGGATGCACCTACAAAGAATTCACTGCCTGCAAACCTTTGGAATTTGATGGAACCGAAGGACCGATCGGATTGAAAAGGTGGACCGAGAAGGTCGAATCGGTGTTTGCCATAAGTAAGTGTACTGAAGAGGACAAAGTGAAGTACGCTACGCATACCTTCACAGGTTCTGCGTTAACATGGTGGAATACCTATCTAGAGCAAGTGGGACAAGACGATGCGTACGCACTACCGTGGTCAGCATTCAAGCACTTGATGAACGAGAAGTACCGTCCCAGAACCGAGGTCAATAAGCTCAAGACAGAACTTAGAGGGTTACGAACCCAAGGATTTGACATTACCATGTACAAAATACGATTCACAGAATTGTGCTTATTGTGTCCAGGAGCATTCGAAGATGAGGAAGAGAAGATCAACGCATTTGTGAAAGGATTACCGGAAAGAATCCAAGAAGATATAAGTTCACACGAGCCCGCCTCTATACAACAGGCATGTAGAATGGCTCACAAACTAGTGAACTAGATTGAAGAAAGAATTAAAGAACAGACTACTGAAGAGGCCAATGTGAAGCAAGTCAAAAGAAAGTGGGAGGAAAACGGTGATAAGAATCACCAATACAACAACAACAGCAATTACAACAATAATCGCAACAATTATCCCAACAATCGCAACAGCAATCGCAACTACAACAAACGGCCCAACAACAACAACAACAACAACAACAGCAGCAACAGCAACTACAACAATCATCCCAACAACAATAATAACCGCAACAACAACAACAACAATCAGAAGCAGCTATGCCAAAGGTGTGAAAAGTATCACTCGGGGTTCTGCACCAAATTTTGCAACAAGTGTAAAAGAAATGGTCATAGTGCGGCGAAGTGTGAGGTCTACGGACCAGGGGTTAATAGAACGAAAGGAACAAATGGTGTCGGAACGAGTAATGGCGGAGCAAGTAGTGTCGGAACAAGTTATGCCAATGTAGTTTGTTATAAATGTGGAAAACCGGGCCACATTATTAGAAATTGCCCGAACCAGGAGAACACGAATGGACAAGGCCGCGGAAGAGTTTTCAATATTAATGCGACAGAGGCACAGGAAGACCCGGAGCTTGTTACGGGTACGTTTCTTATTGACAATAAATCTGCTTACGTTTTATTTGATTCGGGTGCGGATAGAAGCTATATGAGTAGAGATTTTTGTGCTAAATTAAGTTGTCCATTGACGCCTTTGGATAGTAAATTTTTACTCGAATTAGCAAATGGTAAATTAATTTCAGCAGATAATATATGTCGGAATCGAGAAATTAAACTGGTTAGCGAAACATTTAAGATTGATTTGATACCCGTAGAGTTAGGGAGTTTTGATGTGATAATCGGTATGGACTGGTTGAAAGAAGTGAAAGCAGAGATCGTTTGTTACAAAAATGCAATTCGCATTATACGAGAAAAAGGAAAACCCTTAATGGTGTACGGAGAAAAGGGCAACACGAAGCTACATATTATTAGTAATTTGAAGGCACAAAAACTAATAAGAAAAGGTTGCTATGCTGTTCTAGCACACGTCGAGAAAGTACAAACTGAAGAAAAGAGCATCAATGATGTTCCTATTGCAAAAGAATTTCCCGATGTATTTCCGAAAGAATTACCGGGATTACCCCCACATCGATCCGTTGAATTTCAAATAGATCTTGTACCAGGAGCTGCACCAATAGCTCGTGCTCCTTACAGACTCGCACCCAGCGAGATGAAAGAACTGCAAAGCCAATTACAAGAACTTTTAGAGCGTGGTTTCATTCGACCAAGCACATCACCGTGGGGAGCTCCTGTTTTGTTTGTCAAGAAGAAAGATGGTACATTCAGGTTGTGTATCGACTACCGAGAGTTGAACAAACTTACCATCAAGAACCGCTACCCACTACCGAGAATCGACGACTTATTTGATCAACTACAAGGCTCATCTGTTTATTCAAAGATTGACTTACGTTTCGGGTATCATCAAATGCGGGTGAAAGAAGATGATATTCCAAAGACTGCTTTCAGAACACGTTACGGTCATTACGAGTTTATGGTCATGCCGTTTGGTTTAACTAATGCACCAGCTGTGTTCATGGACCTTATGAACCGAGTGTGTGGACCATACCTTGACAAGTTTGTCATTGTTTTCATTGATGACATACTTATTTACTCAAAGAATGACCAAGAACACGGTGAACATTTGAGAAAGGTGTTAGAAGTATTGAGGAAGGAAGAATTGTACGCTAAGTTTTCAAAGTGTGCATTTTGGTTGGAAGAAGTTCAATTCCTCGGTCACATAGTGAACAAAGAAGGTATTAAGGTGGATCCGGCAAAGATAGAAACTGTTGAAAAGTGGGAAACCCCGAAAACTCCGAAACACATACGCCAGTTTTTAGGACTAGCTGGTTACTACAGAAGGTTCATCCAAGACTTTTCCAGAATAGCAAAACCCTTGACTGCATTAACGCATAAAGGGAAGAAATTTGAATGGAATGATGAACAAGAGAAAGCGTTTCAGTTATTGAAGAAAAAGCTAACTACGGCACCTATATTGTCATTGCCTGAAGGGAATGATGATTTTGTGATTTATTGTGACGCATCAAAGCAAGGTCTCGGTTGTGTATTAATGCAACGAACGAAGGTGATTGCTTATGCGTCTAGACAATTGAAGATTCACGAACAAAATTATACGACGCATGATTTGGAATTAGGCGCGGTTGTTTTTGCATTAAAGACTTGGAGGCACTACTTATATGGGGTCAAAAATATTATATATACCGACCACAAAACTCTTCAACACATATTTAATCAGAAACAACTGAATATGAGGCAGCGTAGGTGGATTGAATTGTTGAATGATTACGACTTTGAGATTCGTTACCACCCGGGAAAGGCAAATGTGGTAGCCGATGCCTTGAGCAGGAAGGACAGAGAACCCATTCGAGTAAAATCTATGAATATAATGATTCATAATAACCTTACTACTCAAATAAAGGAGGCGCAACAAGGAGTTTTAAAAGAGGGAAATTTAAAGGATGAAATACCCAAGGGATCGGAGAAGCATCTTAATATTCGGGAAGACGGAACCCGGTATAGGGCTGAAAGGATTTGGGTACCAAAATTTGGAGATATGAGAGAAATGGTACTTAGAGAAGCTCATAAAACCAGATACTCAATACATCCTGGAACGGGGAAGATGTACAAGGATCTCAAGAAACATTTTTGGTGGCCGGGTATGAAAGCCGATGTTGCTAAATATGTAGGAGAATGTTTGACGTGTTCTAAGGTCAAAGCTGAGCATCAGAAACCATCAGGTCTACTTCAACAACCCGAAATCCCGGAATGGAAATGGGAAAACATTACCATGGATTTCATCACTAAATTGCCAAGGACTGCAAGTGGTTTTGATACTATTTGGGTAATAGTTGATCGTCTCACCAAATCAGCACACTTCCTGCCAATAAGAGAAGATGACAAGATGGAGAAGTTAGCACGACTGTATTTGAAGGAAGTCGTCTCCAGACATGGAATACCAATCTCTATTATCTCTGATAGGGATGGCAGATTTATTTCAAGATTCTGGCAGACATTACAGCAAGCATTAGGAACTCGTCTAGACATGAGTACTGCCTATCATCCACAAACTGATGGGCAGAGCGAAAGGACGATACAAACGCTTGAAGACATGCTACGAGCATGTGTTATTGATTTCGGAAACAGTTGGGATCGACATCTACCATTAGCAGAATTTTCCTACAACAACAGCTACCATTCAAGCATTGAGATGGCGCCGTTTGAAGCACTTTATGGTAGAAAGTGCAGGTCTCCGATTTGTTGGAGTGAAGTGGGGGATAGACAGATTACGGGTCCGGAGATTATACAAGAAACTACCGAGAAGATCATCCAAATTCAACAACGGTTGAAAATCGCCCAAAGTCGACAAAAGAGCTACGCTGACATTAAAAGAAAAGATATAGAATTTGAAATTGGAGAGATGGTCATTCTTAAAGTTGCACCTTGGAAAGGCGTTGTTCGATTTGGTAAACGAGGGAAATTAAATCCAAGGTATATTGGACCATTCAAGATTATTGATCGTGTCGGACCAGTAGCTTACCAACTTGAGTTACCTCAACAACTCGCTGCTGTACATAACACTTTCCACGTCTCGAATTTGAAGAAATGTTTTGCTAAAGAAGATCTCACTATTCCGTTAGATGAAATCCAAATCAACAAAAAACTCCAATTCATCGAAGAACCCGTCGAAATAATAGATCGTGAGGTTAAAAGACTTAAGCAAAACAAGATACCAATTGTTAAGGTTCGATGGAATGATCGTAGAGGACCCGAGTTCACCTGGGAGCGTGAAGATCATATGAAGAAGAAATACCCGCATCTATTTCCAGAAGATTCGTCAACACCTTCAACAGCTTAAAATTTCGGGACGAAATTTATTTAACGGGTAGGTACTGTAGTGACCCGAACTTTTCCATGTTTATATATATTAATTGAGATTGATATTTACATGATTAAATGTTTCCAACATGTTAAGTAATCAAACTTGTTAAGACTTGATTAATTGAAATAGGTTTCATATAGACAATTGACCACCCAAGTTGACCGGTGATTCACGAACGTTAAAACTTGTAAAAACTATATGATGACATATATATGGTTATATATATAGTTAAAATTATATTATGATAATTAAACATATCATTAAGTATATTAACAATGAACTACATATGTAAAAACAAGACTACTAACTTAATGATTTTGAAACGAGACATATATGTAATGATTATCGTTGTAACGACATTTAATGTATATATATCATATTAAGAGATATTCGTACATCATAATATCATGATAATATAATAATTTAAAATCTCTTTTGATATTATAAACATTGGGTTAACAACATTTAACAAGATCGTTAACCTAAAGGTTTCAAAACAACATTTACATGTAACGACTAACGATGACTTAACGACTCAGTTAAAATGTATATACATGTAGTGTTTTAATATGTATTTATACAATTTTGAAAGACTTCAATACACTTATCAAAATACTTCTACTTAACAAAAATGCTTACAATTACATCCTCGTTCAGTTTCATCAACAATTCTACTCGTATGCACCCGTATTCGTACTCGTACAATACACAGCTTTTAGATGTATGTACTATTGGTATATACACTCCAATGATCAGCTCTTAGCAGCCCATGTGAGTCACCTAACACATGTGGGAACTATCATTTGGCAACTAGCATGAAATATCTCATAAAATTACAAAAATATGAGTAATCATTCATGACTTATTTACATGAAAACAAAATTACATATCCTTTATATCTAATCCATACACCAACGACCAAAAACACCTACAAACACTTTCATTCTTCAATTTTCTTCATCTAATTGATCTCTCTCAAGTTCTATCTTCAAGTTCTAAGTGTTCTTCATAAATTCCAAAAGTTCTAGTTTCATAAAATCAAGAATACTTTCAAGTTTGCTATCTCACTTCCAATCTTGTAAGGTGATCATCCAACCTCAAGAAATCTTTGTTGAGAGAGATCATCACTTGAAGCAGAATCATGACACGAAAACAAGTTCAAGTAAGATCATCACTTGAAATAAGATTGTTATAGTTATAGAAATTGAACCAAAGTTTGAATATGATTATTACCTTGTGTTAGAATGATAACCTACTGAGCCATCCAAGGATCCATTGAAGCTAGATCCATTTTTCTATTTTCCAGTAGGTTTATCCAAGGAACTTAAGGTAGTAATAATGTTCATAACATCATTCGATTAATACATATAAATCTATCTTATTCGAAGGTTTAAACTTGTAATCACTAGAACATAGTTTAGTTAATTCTAAACTAGTTCGCAAATAAAAGTTAATCCTTCTAACTTGACTTTTAAAAATCAACTAAACACATGTTCTATATCTATATGATATGCTAACTTAATGATTTAAAACCTGGAAACACGAAAAACACCGTAAAACCGGATTTACGCCGTCGTAGTAACACCGCGGGCTGTTTTGGGTTAGTTAATTAAAAACTATGATAAAATTTGATTTAAAAGTTGTTATTCTGAGAAAATGATTTTTATTATGAACATGAAACTATATCCAAAAATTATGGTTAAACTCAAAGTGGAAGTATGTTTTCTAAAATGGTCATCTAGACGTCGTTCTTTCGACTGAAATGACTACCTTTACAAAAACGACTTGTAACTTATTTTTCCGACTATAAACCTATACTTTTTCTGTTTAGATTCATAAAATAGAGTTCAATATAAAACCATAGCAATTTGATTCACTCAAAACGGATTTAAAATGAAGAAGTTATGGATAAAACAAGATTGGATAATTTTTCTCATTTTAGCTACGTGAAAATTGGTAACAAATCTATTCCAACCATAACTTAATCAACTTGTATTGTATATTATGTAATCTTGAGATACCATAGACACGTATACAATGTTTCGACCTATCATGTCGACACATCTATATATATTTCGGAACAACCATAGACACTCTATATGTGAATGTTGGAGTTAGCTATACAGGGTTGAGGTTGATTCCAAAATATATATAGTTTGAGTTGTGATCAATACTGAGATACGTATACATTGGGTCGTGTATTGATTCAAGATAATATTTATCGATTTATTTCTGTACATCTAACTGTGGACAACTAGTTGTAGGTTACTAACGAGGACAGCTGACTTAATAAACTTAAAACATCAAAATATATTAAAAGTGTTGTAAATATATTTTGAACATACTTTGATATATATGTATATATTGTTATAGGTTCGTGAATCAACCAGTGGCCAAGTCTTACTTCCCGACGAAGTAAAAATCTGTGAAAGTGAGTTATAGTCCCACTTTTAAAATCTAATATTTTTGGGATGAGAATACATGCAGGTTTTATAAATGATTTACAAAATAGACACAAGTACGTGAAACTACATTCTATGGTTGAATTATCGAAATCGAATATGCCGCTTTTTATTAAGTCTGGTAATCTAAGAATTAGGGAACAGACACCCTAATTGACGCGAATCCTAAAGATAGATCTATTGGGCCTAACAAACCCCATCCAAAGTACCGGATGCTTTAGTACTTCGAAATTTATATCATATCCGAAGGGTGTCCCGGAATGATGGGGATATTCTTATATATGCATCTTGTTAATGTCGGTTACCAGGTGTTCACCATATGAATGATCTTTATCTCTATGTATGGGATGTGTATTGAAATATGAAATCTTGTGGTCTATTATTATGATTTGATATATATAGGTTAAACCTATAACTCACCAACATTTTTGTTGACGTTTTAAGTATGTTTATTCTCAGGTGATTATTAAGAGCTTCTGCTATCGCATACTTAAATAAGGACGAGATTTAGAGTCCATGCTTGTATGATATTGTGTAAAAACTGCATTCAAGAAACTTATTTTGTTGTAACATATTTGTATTGTAAACCATTATGTAATGGTCGTGTGTAAACAGGATATTTTAGATTATCATTATTTGATAATCTACGTAAAGCTTTTTAAACCTTTATTGATGAAATAAAGGTTATGGTTTGTTTTAAAATGAATGCAGTCTTTGAAAAACGTCTCATATAGAGGTCAAAACCTCGTAACGAAATCAATTAATATGGAACGTTTTTAATCAATAAGAACGGGACATTTCATAGGGTTGATCTCGGATTCACGAACCTATATCACGTATATATATTAACACATATCACATATAATCGACTGAGTTTATTTATATAATATAACGTATTAAGATTAATATCTTTATATTTATACATATATAGGTTTGTATTAAAATATTTTTTTATATAACTAATACTTTATTTGGTAAAATAATATTTATAATAGAAAGTTGTAATATTTTTATAATAATAATAATACTAATAATAATAATAAATAATAGTAGATATAATAATGACAGTAATGTATAAAATTTTTGATAATGATATTACTAATAATAAGTTATTTTAATTTTTTTTTAATAATAAAAAACAATAATATTTTTAATAATACCTAATAGATTAATAATATTACTAATTATGATAGTATTAATATTAATGATAAAAATGATAATTTTACTAAGAATATTAATTTTAAT
Organism: Rutidosis leptorrhynchoides; assembly: GCF_046630445.1. Lineage (NCBI taxonomy): Eukaryota > Viridiplantae > Streptophyta > Magnoliopsida > Asterales > Asteraceae > Rutidosis > Rutidosis leptorrhynchoides. Next base: position 200,036,585 of record NC_092337.1, read on the forward strand.
AAATTGATTATTTTAATTAATAATATTAATAACAATAATACTTATCTTCCTAATAATGATATGATAATAATAATAATAATAATAATAATAATAATAATAATAATAATAATAATAATAATAATAATAATAATAATAATAATAATAATAATAATAATAATAATAATAATAATAATAATAATAATAATAGTAATTATAATAATAATAAACTACCTTAAAAGACTTAAAAAAAATAAAGTGCACGAGCCGAGACTCGAACCCGCGACCTCATGCTAGACAACCCAGCCTCTACGCCATTGAACTACTTGCTCGCTTTCTGAAATTATATCATCCCCAACCATATTAACCCGTGACAGTCTGATGGCGTTTGGTTTCCGTTCATAATACAAATATAGCAATCCGATATGAAATTAGGGACATATCGGTCCAACAAATAAATCAAGCCCAACAAATATCCCAATTTATAACCAGATAACCTAACCCAAACATTTCATTCAATAATATAACTCGAAGGATCTAGCCACGGTTTAAAAAAAATAAACGATAGCAGCGGTCATCAAAATCCTTTGATTCTTCTTCATCGTTAAAGCTTAAACACAGTATCATCATCATTCATCATCACTTCCCTTTTTCCACTGTTCATCTTCTTTATGTTTTCATCATCATCTCATCGTCGAGCAATAGTAGGTTATATTTAGGGTGCGTTTTGAAACTCGACAGAAAGAACAGAAGTAACAGCAGAATGAAGAAGAAACATGAACAGTAACTTGTATTGATAATACTGGACGATGATGGTTCTATTGGTGGTTGTAGGTTATATCGTATGGTTGGTGATAATGATCTGACAGAATTATGAGAATTATCGGGATAGAGGAAGAGAGAGATGGAAGAGAGAGAAGTAGTAATTGCTTTATGATGGGTTGAGTGTGGAGATTTACGATGGTGGTGATGTGGGAGGTCCTACGATGGTGGTTGACCGATGTTGAGGGTGGCGTAAAAGTGGTGACCCTTGAATGGTTTTCGGACGTACAAGAGATAGAAGAGGGAGATATAAGGTGACGGGGGTTCATCAGTGGTTGTTGTTGTGGTTGATGGAGGAGATGACCGGAGACGGCGGTGGTCATGGTGTTGGTTGAAAGAGGAAGAAGAACACAAGTTTAGTGTGGGTGGGTTATCCCTAAATATCTCTATGTATATGTACTGTTATGTATATGTAATGTATATGTAAAAGGGATAGGGATAGATTAATAATGTAAGAGAAATCACAAGGCAACAGTAACCTAAACAATTCCAAAAACGTGTGAAGTGGGAAGAGTCTGCCGACATTGTACTTTCGAAAAGGGTATTGTGTACATTGCTAAACAGTTGACGTTTAAAAGTCTTCCGAAAAACCCCAAATTTTTAGATTAAATGTATATAATTATTTCACTCATTAACTGTGTGAAACCTGATCAAAAAGGTTCACTAATTATTTATTTTCTGTTTCAATTAACGTGTACGGAGTACTAAAACTTAAACTAAAAGGGGTAAAAATATTTTATCGAGCCCATAATCTCTTTAATCAATATGCGGACCAACTTTTATTTAAGTCCTCATAGATATATATTAGGTTTATATTAAAATTAACGAAACGTCAACGGGTGTTCCAAACGTTTACAGTTTAGACTAGAAATCATTTTTATTTAATGTATACTTTAAATATAGAAGAACATTCATAAATAACAAATTTTACTTCATAAATAAATATATTAGTTAAATATATTAAAAATTTAAATTAAATATATTAATATATATATACATATAATAATAGTTTTCATTACAACGTATTTTTTTAATTATTTAGTTTTAATAATAATTCGTATTATAGTTATTATTGTTTTAAGTTATATATACACATAGACATACATTTATATATATACCCATTTCCAAATAATGGTTCGTGAATCATCGGGATTAGTCAAAAGGTAAATGAATATACATAATAAATAGATAAATTTTGAAACTCATCCTAACAGATTTTTCTTATCATGTCAAAAATATGAAATCGTATCAAGAGTTTGGTTCAAAATTAGTCAAAATTTTCCGGGTCGTGACAACCAGCACCAGCACCAGAACCATAAATGCAACACGAACAAGAACCACAACAAGAACCACAACAACAGCCTGATTAGCACATACCTTATTATGATCCGGTACAGTTTGTTGATGAATTCATAGTATTCCTAATGAGGCCGCCAGTAGAATTCCCAACGATTCCTGAGCACACTCTGCATCCTAATCTAAGATTTGATAGGAGATGGAGAGATTACGAGACATATCAAAGGAACAAATTCAAATTGGTAACAAAAAATGTAGAGGTGCCAAGGGTAATCGATTGGGCCCCTTTGGAAACGGTCCATCTAGCTGACCGTGTTAGACAGCTTTTGGTACAAAGGTATGGCAGTTCTTCTTTTACAGATTGGTAACGTCTTTTCACCATTCGTAGACCTGTATATAAGGAATGGTGTGTTGAGTTGATGAGTACTGTATCACTTGATACAAATATAGTTAGAATAGAAGATAGAAGATTTCTTAGGTTTATCCTTGGCGGTAGGATGTACAGAATGTCCATGCTGGACATGGCCAGGGCCTTACAGATATATACTCCTGGTGAGTTGCTATTACCCGATTGTACAAATTTGATTCATTATGGTGAAAGGGTAGATCGTAACTTTGACGCTGATGCCATTTGGAGGCGTATGTCACATTTTGATGTTTTTACACGAACAGGAGGACACTCCTATACACATATTGACAGAGCCGAGCTTCGTATTATTCATAGATTTTTGGCTAACTCAATTACACAGAGAGGTCACAATAAAGAAAAAATTACCTTACATGATTTATTCTACCTAAAGTGTATTCGGGATCCTAGAAGCTTTGTCAATATCCCTTACTGTGTTGCTTTTTATTTATCTAAAATGGTAGAGGGAATGCAGGACGGGAGTATAATAGGAGGAGGTATTTTTGTTACTCTCATTGGAGAGTATTTAGGTGTTGATAGGAACCAAGGGGGTCCATTACAGCTTTGTAGAGAACAGGTTGAGCCCTTAGGATTGAAAGTTTATGTGGGTGCTAAGGTATTGAAAAGTAGACGTAACCAGGCAGTACCCTATGAGGTATCTCATCCTCAGGTAGAGAGAGGCTTAGAGGAGGAAATGGAGGAAGCCGAAGACATTAGGGATGTCTTTCGAGATGCTATTCTTGACGTCCACGTTCGTATAGATGAGGAAGCAATGACGAACGCGGCCAGACATAGTATGTATGAGCAGTGGAACTCCGAGCGAGTATACGAGGATTATAGGCGACGCCAACACGATAGCTGGGTAGTTAATCAGCACCAAATCATGAGCCAGCTATCATATCAGGTACCAAATAACTATGTACCTACTCGACCTGCTCATTTTCCGCCACACAGCCCCGATATCCGACCACCCTTTAACCGGTATGACTATAACCAAGCCTATCAAAACACCTATAACCAACAATGGAACCCACCTGATGAGATGAACTGGAACCCCTATCCAGACTGATTTGGTTCCATTTGGTTATTTATATGATTTTTATGTTTTTATTTTTTTACTTATTCATGTTTAAACTTATGTTATTTAATATACTTATGTAATCTTTATCATTTTTATTATTATTGTGTACTAATATTTCACATTTAGGATTTGAAAGTGGGATATTAAGTCCCATTTCAAATTGCCATGCATGTTTATATTTGTATGTATGTATATTGTAAATTGTACAAAACAGGGTAAAACAGCGCATTTTCAAAGACTGGCATTAAGTTCAGCAAAAGCTACTAATTTTGATGACAAGATAAATGTGATGTAACAACAGACGGAATGAACAAATGATATGCACCATTTATCATTCAGCAAACAAACGCCAATATGTTTGGAAACTTTGGTAAAATTTAATCATTTTCACACTAATCACCCTCAATAATTTAAATTGTTACTGATTTCTTGCAAATGAGGGCATTGCAAGATCTTAAATGTGGGAAGGGGTTAAATTCTTTCGCATTTTAAAATTTTTACTTTATACACTTGGTTACCATTAGAAATACTAGTAAAGTAGTAGTTGTATTAGAATCTAGTGCTCTCTGATAAAGAACAGCCCTAGTCTTATATACTGACTACCCAATTCTAGTAAAATTTTTCAAAATTTTCAATTAAATGAACTCAAAATCATGTTTATACATATTTATGAACGATAAAACTAGGTGTTAACACTGAAATTATTGTTACCTCAGAAAGGACATAAATTGAGAAACAAACCAAAATGTTAAAATTCATTTAAAATGGAATAGAGGACAATAAAAAGGAAAATAAAAGCCAAGTGTGGGAAAAATTACCAAGTTATCTTAAACATATATCACATATTTCTGTAACAAATAATTGAAGATACTTTTGCTTTGGACTAAACTAAACAGTTTTACCCGATTTACTGTAATATATTTGAAAGAAAGATGGATCTACACGATGAATCAATTCCATCATTTAAAGGAAGTAAAGTCTTCCGAAAAAGACACGCGCTTCTTGATTTAGGTCATGAAGTTGTCGTCCAGACCAGCTGTAGGTTGACAAAAAACCTAGAAAAGTCATCACTAAAATCAGCAGGAAATCCACGGACCTCCACATCAAACAGGGTCGCCAAGTGGTCAGACTTATCCTAACCATGAGAGGATCTGTCTCGTACAATGGGGGGCACCGTGCAAATTAGCTTGATTAGACTAATAAATCAGATCCCCAGAAAGGATAATCTCCTTTAAAGATCAAAAATCAGCTTTTAAGACTGATATTACTCAATCCTAGAGATTGACCTTAAAGATTGAGAATTACAAACTCATGGAATTTAATGATATCTAAACTCGAGCTTGAACGAGAAAATATTTTGATCAAAATTACAAACCGATTTGTTTTCTGAAAACCCATTTTCAATGCGTTCATTACCATTGAACGTAAAATCCTAGGAATTCACCTGGAATTTATTAGGTCACCTGAACTAAATCGTGTGTCAACCGTAAGAACGGTGGTTGCATAGCATGGTCAAAGACAGGACCTTGTGCCAGATCGAAAAATCATAAGGGTGAGCTTTACTATTGCTCCTACCAAGGATAGTAATTGCGTCCGACACTTTATAGACCATAATTAAAAGAATGTCAGGGGACATTGCCTTAACAGTTGCTTGTTCAAACGCTTTCCTTTACAACCGGACGGTAGTTTACCGAAAGGTAATATACGGAGCAAGTATACTGGACGTGTTGCTTTCCCAATACAAGTTTAGCAAGTGGGTGACACAAAACCACAAGTTTTGAGCTAAAATTTTTAAATCTGAAACCCACCAAACCCACAAAAATATTTTGCAAACACCGGTGAAGGGTTATTCCGGAAAACTTATCTAGGGTAAAAGCTAGATTGAATTTTCAAAAAGATCAAATGTTTTCATAAAGATCCAATTTCTTAAAGGATCTAAATTTTTATAGTCATGTGGGACTGTAAACCACAACGTTACTACCATTGTTTATACCGCCGTATTGAAATCACTGATGTACAAAGTGTGAAGAATAAAGAAGTGATTCTAGTATTTCAAGACGATATTGCTTGAGGACAAGCAACGCTCAAGTGTGGGAATATTTGATAATGCTAAAAACGAACATATATTTCATAGCATTATTCCTCAAGAAAGACAAGCTTTTAGTTGCAATTGTTCTATTTACAAGTGATATTCGTTTAAATAATAAAAGGTGAAGACAAAAGACAGATTTGACGAATTGAAGACGCAAACGACCAAAAAGCTCAAAAGTACTAAATACAATCAATAAGGTTCCAATTATTAATAAGAAACGTCTCAAAATTACAAGAGTACAAGATTCAAAACGCAAAGTACAAGATATTAAATTATTCGCAAGGATGTTCAAAAATCCGGAACCGGGACCAGAGTCAACTCTCAACGCTCGACGCAACGGACTAAAAATTTCAAGTCAACTATGCACATGAATATAATATAATATATAATTAATTCTTAAAATTAATATATATATATTATATTATATTTAAAAACCGTCGGCATAAAAAAACAACGACTTTTGAGTCTCCCCAGCTGGCCATGCGATCGCATGGCCTGGAAGGCATAAATCCATGCGATCGCATTGTGCATAGTTCCAGCCCACATGCCTATAAAAATCGAGCTTTGGTGCACCACAAAAACACATCTTTTTCTTCTCCTCATTCAACGTATAATATTTATATTTATATTATAATTTTAATTTTAATTTATAATAATAAGGGTGTGTTAGCGAATGTTGTAAGGGTGTAAGTCGAAATTCTGTCCGTGTAACGCTACGCTATTTTTAATCATTGTAAGTTATGTTCAACCTTTTTAATTTAATGTCTCGTAGCTAAGTTATTATTATGCTTATTTAAAATGAAGTAATCATGATGTTGGGCTAATTACTAAAATTGGGTAATTGGGCTTTGTACCATAATTGGGGTTTGGACAAAAGAACGACACTTGTGGAAATTAGACTATGGGCTATTAATGGGCTTTATATTTGTTTAACTAAATGATAGTTTGTTAATTTTAATATAAAGATTTACAATTGAACGTCCCTATAAATAACCATATACACTCGATCGGACACGATGGGCGGGGTATTTATATGTACTAATAATCGTTCATTTAACCGGACACGGGAATGGATTAATAGCTACTAGAATTATTAAAACAGGGGTGAAATTATGTACAAGGACACTTGGCATAATTGATAACAAAGTATTAAAACCTTGGGTTACATTCAGTCGACATCCTGGTGTAATTATTAAACAAAGTATTAAAATCTTGTTACAGTTTAAGTCCCCAATTAGTTGGAATATTTAACTTCGGGTATAAGGATAATTTGACGAGGACACTCGCACTTTATATTTATGACTGATGGACTGTTATGGACAAAAACCAGACGGACATATTAAATAATCCAGGACAAAGGACAATTAACCCATGGGCATAAAACTAAAATCAACACGTCAAACATCATAATTACGGAAGTTTAAATAAGCATAATTCTTTTATTTCATATTTAATTTCCTTTATTTTATATTTAATTGCACTTCTAATTATAGCACTTTTATTTATTGTTATTGTATTTAATTTCACTTTTAATTATCGTACTTTTTAATTATCGCAAGTTTATTTTATCGCACTTTTATTTATCGCAATTTCATTATCGTTATTTACTTTACGCTTTAAATTAAGTCTTTTATTTATTTAATATTTTACATTTTGTTTTAACTGCGACTAAAGTTTTAAAATCGACAAACCGGTCATTAAACGGTAAAAACCCCCCTTTATAATAATAATATTACTTATATATATATATATATATTTGTATTTTTATAAAATAAAACTAATATAGCGTTAAGCTTTGATTAAAAGATTTTCCCTGTGGAACGAACCGGACTTACTAAAAACTACACTACTGTACGATTAGGTACACTGCCTATAAGTGTTGTAGCAAGGTTTAAGTATATCCATTCAATAATTAAATAAATATAAAAGTGTATCGTATTTAATAGTATTTCCTTGTATAATATAAGCTATTTTATATACACCTCGCAGAACATCAGGAGGATATTACTGTCAGGAGTGCTGGTGATAAACATGGTAGTTCTAGTGGTGTTTTGGTTGCTGCTACACAAAGAACAGATGGTGATCTTAGGGCTCAGATGAACAAGAGGTTCAGATTTAGAAGATATGCTGGTGACATTGTGAAAGTTGAGGTTGAAAGGTCTGAGTTTGAAGGTGTGATTCTATTGCTAACAATGACTCATATGACAGACAGGAGATTGAGAGTTAAAATAAATCAAATAGTTCGTTTGGGTTTTTGTGAATAGAGAGGCATAGCTTTTTGTATTAAGGAGTGTGCAGGGGATCACGTTATTTTAGATGAAGTGTTAAAAAGGGTGTGTATGTTGATTCACTTAGTGTTTGAAGAGGAGTTCATAAGCACTAAAGATTATGAGATGTTTTGTGGGGCTTTTAATCTGGAGATGAAAGAAAGATGAGTTAAGGGAAATGTTGAAAGATATGCTGTTCCTATACATATGGAGTTTGTGGATAATAAGTATGTTGAATACTTGGATGGCTTAATGATTAAGACCACGGGAAATCAAAGGATGTTAATTAGGTGTGATCAGTTTGAAGGGGCTGACATTGAAATGTTGATTAGTCTAATGTCCAGATGTGAAACACAGCAAACATCTCCTTTCAGGATGCAGTTGTTAAAGCACTTGTTTAGCAAGCTGAGCATGTTGAAGAAAATTTCTCATATGAAGAACAAGTGCAAGCTTATTGAAAGGGAGTATGCGAAGGTGTTTGATTAGGAGTACAGGTTGTTTTGAAATCATCAGATATGGGGAGATTGATGGGAAAAATAAAAATAATAATCCGATGAGTCAAAAGTATTTTGCAGTTTTTAGAGTCTGAAGATTTAGAGTCTGAAGTTTCTTTCGTATGTGGTAATATCGAATCCTTGTGTTCGTAATCCCTAAAGCTCTACTTTTAGCTTGTTGTCCTCGCTTCTGGGACGATACTGCTCAGTCATCAGATGTTTCAATGCTGACCACGGTAGTGCATACGCAGCATCTTGTCCCACTTGTTCTAGATAGGTATTCCACCATGTTAATGCAGTACCTGTGAAGGTATGCGTAGCATACTTTACTTTGTCTTCTTCAGTACATTTACTTATGGAAAACACTGATTCAACCTTTTCGGTCCACCGTTTCAATCCGATTGGACCCTCGGTTCCATCGAATTCCAGAGGTCTACAGGTAATGAATTCTTTGTAGGAGCATCCTACACGATTTCTTTTGGCGTTATTCGCATTGCTAGATTCAGAGTTATTGTTGTTGTTTTGCATTGCAGCCTGTACTGCGGCTATGTTTGCTACAAGGAAAACACAGAAGTCTTCCTCGTTCATGTTCAAATTCTGACGAGTCATCGGTGCCATTTTCTTCAAAAATAGCCCTAAAGAATTAAGTTAATCATATAGAATATTAAGAGTAGTCAATAGTATTTCGTAGCATAATATGAACTCATTTATAAAAGCTTTTTCTTCATATTAGCATTTTATAGTTTTAATTCGGGTAGTACCTACCCGTTAAGTTCATACTTAGTAGCTAATATACCATTCAACTACTACAATTCTATATGAAAAACTGATTATAATAATATTTCGCGTTCAAACTTTTATACAATATTTTACAAACTTACAATACCGCTATAATACATATAGCATGAAATATAGCATACAATAACTTTGATACAAAATAGTTGTGACAAAAATTCTAGTTAATACGCAAGTTGTTCAGTAAAGGCAATAAAAACACGTAATTCATAAGTCCAGAAACAAGTCATGCATTCTGGTTTTACTAAGACTACTTCCCATCCTTGGTCTTGTGGAAAATAACCGTTATGACCGTTGGCTAGGCAGCATGTTGTAATATCGTCAAAAGTACGAGGGTCTCGTAATGCCCAACAGCCCCATAATAATCTAAAAACCTTGTTTCTCACCCCAACTACTGAATCTGTCACTTGTGGGAATGTTTTATTTAACAGTTGTAATCCGATGTTCTTTTTCTCACTTTAGTGAGAAGCGAACATCACTAACCCGTAAGCATAACATGCTTCTTTATTTTGCATGTTAGAAGCTCTTTCTAACTCACGAAGTCCTACATTGGGATATGTTGAGTCAAAATAGATTTTTAACCCGTAGCGTAAAATTGCATTTGGGTTCCCCGCATTTAACGCTTTAAAGAAAACACGGCGTAACTTACGGTCTCCCCAATGTGATATACCCCATCTTTCAAATGAAAGCCTTTTATAAACTAAGGCATGCCTGGAACGTTCTTCAAATGTTCTACAAACTAATTTTGCCATAAATAATTTTGCCGATGAATTCTGACCGACTTTAGAAAAGATTTCATCAATCATGTCCCCGGGTAGGTCTTCTAAAATTTTTGGTTGTCTATCCTTAACGTCCATTGTGTTTTTATACTGTAAAACAGACGAGAATTAGATTCGTAAAAGATAATTATCAAATAATACAAGCAATTTTCACATACAATAAGAAAAGTACAAGCACACTTATTTTACATATTTTGAAATGTCCCGTTCTTATTGATTAAAAACGTTCCATATTAATTGATTTCGTTGCGAGGTTTTGACCTCTATATGAGACGTTTTTCAAAGACTGCATTCATTTTTAAAACAAACCATAACCTTTATTTCATAGATAAAGGTTTTAAAAAGCTTTACGTAGATTATCAAATAATGATAATCTAAAATATCCTGTTTACACACGACCATTACATAATGGTTTACAATACAAATATGTTACAACAAAATAAGTTTCTTGAATGCAGTTTTTACACAATATCATACAAGCATGGACTCTAAATCTCGTCCTTATTTAAGTATGCGATAGCAGAAGCTCTTAATAATCACCTGAGAATAAACATGCTTAAAACGTCAACAAAAATGTTGGTGAGTTATAGGTTTAACCTATATATATCAAATCATAATAATAGACCACAAGATTTCATATTTCAATACACATCCCATACATAGAGATAAAAATCATTCATATGGTGAACACCTGGTAACCGACATTAACAAGATGCATATATAAGAATATCCCCATCATTCCGGGACACCCTTCGGATATGATATAAATTTCGAAGTACTAAAGCATCCGGTACTTTGGATGGGGTTTGTTAGGCCCAATAGATCTATCTTTAGGATTCGCGTCAATTAGGGTGTCTGTTCCCTAATTCTTAGATTACCAGACTTAATAAAAAAAGGCATATTCGATTTCGATAATTCAACCATAGAATGTAGTTTCACGTACTTGTGTCTATTTTGTAAATCATTTATAAAACCTGCATGTATTCTCATCCCAAAAATATTAGATTTTAAAAGTGGGACTATAACTCACTTTCACAGATTTTTACTTCGTCGGGAAGTAAGACTTGGCCACTGGTTGATTCACGAACCTATAACAATATATACATATATATCAAAGTATGTTCAAAATATATTTACTACACTTTTAATATATTTTGATGTTTTAAGTTTATTAAGTCAGCTGTCCTCGTTAGTAACCTACAACTAGTTGTCCACAGTTAGATGTACAGAAATAAATCGATAAATATTATCTTGAATCAATCCACGACCTAGTGTATACGTATTTCAGTATTGATCACAACTCAAACTATATATATTTTGGAATCAACCTCAACCCTGTATAGCTAACTCCAACATTCACATATAGAGTGTCTATGGTTGTTCCGAAATATATATAGATGTGTCGACATGATAGGTCGAAACATTGTATACATGTCTATGTTATCTCAAGATTATATAATATACAATACAAGTTGATTAAGTTATGGTTGGAATAGATTTGTTACCAATTTTCACGTAGCTAAAATGAGAAAAATTATCCAATCTTGTTTTACCCATAACTTCTTCATTTTAAATCCGTTTTGAGTGAATCAAATTGCTATGGTTTCGAATTGAACTCTATTTTATGAATCTAAACAGAAAAGGTATAGGTTTATAGTCAGAAAAATAAGTTACAAGTCTTTTTTGTAAAGGTGGTCATTTCAGTCGAAAGAACGACGTCTAGATGACCATTTTAGAAAACATACTTCCACTTTGAGTTTAACCATAATTTTTGGATATAGTTTCATGTTCATAATAAAAATCATTTTCACAGAATAACAACTTTTAAATCAAAGTTTATCATAGTTTTTAATTAACTAACCCAAAACAGCCCGCGGTGTTACTACGACGGCGTAAATCCGGTTTTACGGTATTTTTCGTGTTTCCAGGTTTTAAATCATTAAGTTAGCATATAATATAGATATATAACATGTGTTTAGTTGATTTTAAAAGTCAAGTTAGAAGGATTAACTTTTGTTTGCGAACAAGTTTAGAATTAACTAAACTATGTTCTAGTGATTACAAGTTTAAACCTTCGAATAAGATAGCTTTATATGTATGAATTGAATGATGTTATGAACATCATTACTACCTTAAGTTCCTTGGATAAACCTACTAGAAAAGAGAAAAATGGATCTAGCTTCAACGGATCCTTGGATGTCTCGAAGTTCTTGAAGCAGAATCATGACACGAAAACAAGTTCAAGTAAGATCATCACTTGAAATAAGATTGTTATAGTTATAGAAATTGAACCAAAGTTTGAATATGATTATTACCTTGTATTAGAATGATAACCTACTGTAATAAACAAAGATTTCTTGAGGTTGGATGATCACCTTACAAGATTGGAAGTGAGCTAGCAAACTTGAAAGTATTCTTGATTTTATGTAACTAGAACTTGTAGAATATATGAAGAACACTTAGAACTTGAAGATAGAACTTGAGAGAGATCAATTAGATGAAGAAAATTGAAGAATGAAAGTGTTTGTAGGTGTTTTTGGTCGTTGGTGTATGGATTAGATATAAAGGATATGTAATTTTGTTTTCATGTAAATAAGTCATGAATGATTACTCATATTTTTGTAATTTTATGAGATATTTCATGCTAGTTGCCAAATGATGGTTCCCACATGTGTTAGGTGACTCACATGGGCTGCTAAGAGCTGATAATTGGAGTGTATATACCAATAGTACATACATCTAAAAGCTGTGTATTGTACGAGTACGAATACGGGTGCATACGAGTAGAATTGTTGATGAAACTGAACGAGGATGTAATTGTAAGCATTTTTGTTAAGTAGAAGTATTTTGATAAGTGTATTGAAGTCTTTCAAAAGTGTATAAATACATATTAAAACACTACATGTATATACATTTTAACTGAGTCGTTAAGTCATCGTTAGTCGTTACATGTAAGTGTTGTTTTGAAACCTTTAGGTTAACGATGTTGTTAAATGTTGTTAACCCAATGTTTATAATATCAAATGAGATTTTAAATTATTATATTATCATGATATTATCATGTATGAATATCTCTTTATATGATATATATACATTAAATGTCTTTACAACGATAATCGTTACATATATGTCTCGTTTAAAAATCATTAAGTTAGTAGTCTTGTTTTTACATATGTAGTTCATTGTTAATATACTTAATGATATGTTTACTTATCATAGTATCATGTTAACTATATATATATATATCCATATATATGTCATCATATAGTTTTTACAAGTTTTAACGTTCGTGAATCACCGGTCAACTTGGGTGGTCAATTGTCTATATGAAATATATTTCAATTAATCAAGTCTTAACAAGTTTGATTGCTTAACATGTTGGAAACACTTAATCATGTAAATAACAATTTCATTTAATATATATATAAACATGGAAAAGTTCGGGTCACTACATATTTTACACCTCATGATTACAACTCTTTATTCCGACTCACTAGTTTCTTCCTCTTCGGACCTGTTTCGTTTTGCTAATTTTCTAGGGATATATGATGTTCCTCTAATACGAGCCGTTGTTTTCACAAATGGTTTAGAAAAACCTGGTGGCTTAGAGGTTCCCGGGTTATTGTTACAACTTAAGAAATACGGGTGTTGACGATACATATAAAGTTCATCGGGGTTGGAATCAGGTTTCTCTATTTTGATGCCGTTTCCCTTATTATTTTCTTTTGCTTTTTCAAATTGGGTCGAGGTAATTTCTATAACATCATCGGAATCCTCATCGGGATCCGATTCATCGGAAAATTGGTAATCTTCCCAATATTTTGCTTCCTTGGTGGAAACACCATTGACCATTATTAATTTTGGTCCATTCGTTGAGGGGTTTCTTTTACTTATATGTTTTTCTGTGGTTCCTAATATTTCCTCCTTCGGAACCTCTTCTTCTTCCTGTTCCTCTTCTTCCGGTTCCTCTTCTTCCTGTTCCTCTTCGGGAATTTGTGAATCTTCCCAATATATATTCGACTCTTCATTATTATTAGGTGAGTCGATGGGATTTGTACTAGAGGTAGACATCTATCACACAATATCAAACATGTTAAGAGATTAATATATCACATAATATTTACATGTTACAATTTGTAGTTTTCAACAAAAAAATATTAAGCAATCATTTTTAAAGAAAACACGGTCGAAGTCCAGATTCACTTATGCATCCTAACAAACTCGATAAGACACACTAATGCAAATTTTCTGGTTCTCTAAGACCAACGCTCGGATACCAACTGAAATGTACCGTTCATATTGATTATAAACGTTCCAACTAATTGATTTCGTCGCGAGGTTTTGACCTCTATATGAGACGTTTTTCAAAGACTGCATTCATTTTTAAAATAACCATAACCTTTATTTTATCGATAACGGTTTTTAAAAAAAAAACATTACGTAGATTATCAAATAATGATAATCTAAAATATACCATTTACACACGACCATTACATAATGGTTTACAATAAAAATATATTACATCGAAATCAGTTTCTTGAATGCAGTTTTTACACAATATCATACAAGCATGGACTCCAAATCCTGTCGTTATTTTAGTATGCAACAGCGGAAGCTCTTAATAATCACCTGAGAATAAAGATGCTTAAAACATCAACAAAAATGTTGGTGAGTTATATGGTTAACCTATATATTATCAAATCATAATAATAGACCACAAGATTTCATTTTTATAACACATCTCATATCAGGCATTTCGCAAACTGCATAGAGACAAAAATAATTCATATGGTGAACATCTGGTAACCGACATTAACAAAATGCAAATAGAATATCCCCATCAATCCAGGACACCCATCGGACATGATAAACTCGAAGTACTAAAGCATTCCAAATTCCAGAATAGGGGTTGTTAGTTCCCGTAGATCTACCTTTAGGATTCGAGTCAATTAGGGGCCAGTTCCCTAATTCTTAGGCTACCAAGCTAAAAGGGGCATATTCGGTTTAATAATTGAACCATAGAATGTAGTTTCGATTACTTGTGTCTATTTCGTAAAACTTTTATAAAACTGCATGTATTCTCATCCCCAAAATATCAGATTTTATAAATGTGGGACTATAACTCACTTTCACAGATTTTTACTTCTTCAAGAAGTAAGACTTGGCCACTGGTCGATTCACGAACCTATAACAAATATGTACATATATATCAAAGTATGTTCAAAATATGTTTACAACATTTTTTATTACGTTTTTATGATTTGAGTTTGTTAAGTCAGCAGTCCTCATTAGTAACCTACAACTAGTTGTCCACAGTTAGATGTACTGAAATAAATCAATATATATTATCTCGAATCAATCCACGACCCAGTGTATAAAAGTCTCAGGCTAGATCATAACTCAAAGTATATATATTATTTTGGAATCAACCTCAACCCTGTATAGCTAACTCAAAAATTACTGCATATAGATTGTCTATGGTTGTTCCAAAATATATATATAGATGGGTCGATATGATATGTCAAAATATTGTATACGTGTCTATGGTATCCCAAGATTATATAATATGTATAATACAATATAAATTATTTAGGATATGTTTAGTCTAGATTTGTTACAAAATTTTCGTAGCTAAAAATTAGCAAATTTATCCAATTTTATTTTACCCGTCATTTCTTCATTTCAAATCCGTTTTGAGTGATTCAAGTTGATATAGTTTCATAATGAACTGAAATTTATGAAACTAAACAGAAAAAGTATAAGTTTATAGTCGGAAATACAGATTACAAGTCATTTTTTAAAGAGGTAGTCATTTCCGTCGAAAGAACGACATCTTGATGACCATTTTGAAAAACATACTTCCACTTTGTGTTTTACCATGATTTTTGGATATAGTTTCATGTTCATAAGAAAAATAATTTTCCCAGAAGAACAACTTTTAAATCAAAGTTTATCATAGTTTTTAATTAACTAACCCAAAACAGCCCGCGGTGTTACTACGACGGCGTATGTCCAGTTTTACGGTGTTTTTCGTGTTTCCAGGTTTTAAATCATTAAGTTAGCATATAATATAGACATAGAACATGTGTTTACACTTACATTTCGTTACATGTAAGTGTTGTTTTGAAACCTTTAGGTTAACGATCTTGTTAAATGTTGTTAACCCAATGTTTATAATATCAAATGAGATTTTAAATTATTATATTATCATGATATTATCATGTATGAATATCTCTTTATATGATATATATACATTAAATGTCTTTACAACGATAATCGTTACATATATGTCTCGTTTAAAAATCATTAAGTTAGTAGTCCTGTTTTTACATATGTAGTTCATTGTTAATATACTTAATGATATGTTTACTTATCATAGTATCATTTTAACTATATATATATATCCATATATATGTCATCATATAGTTTTTACAAGTTTTAACGTTCGTGAATCACCGGTCAACTTGGGTGGTCAATTGTCTATATGAAACATATTTCAATTAATCAAGTCTTAACAAGTTTGATTGCTTAACATGTTGGAAACACTTAATCATGTAAATAACAATTTCATTTAATATATATATAAACATGGAAAAGTTCGGGTCACTACAGTACCTACCCGTTAAATAAATTTCGTCCCGAAATTTTAAGCAGTTGGAGGTGTTGACGTCTCTTCAGGAAATAAATGCGGGTATTTCTTCTTCATATGATCTTCACGCTCCCAGGTGAACTCGGGTCCTCTACGAGCATTCCATTGAACCTTAACAATCGGTATCTTGTTTTGTTTAAGTCTCTTAACCTCACGATCCATTATTTCGACAGGTTCTTCAATGAATTGAAGTTTTTCATTGATTTGGATTTCGTCCAACGGAATAGTGAGATCTTCTTTAGCAAAAAATTTCTTCAAATTTGAGACGTGGAAAGTGTTATGTACAGCCGCGAGTTGTTGAGGTAGCTCTAGTTGGTAAGTGTCACATCCCGGAAAATTCCGGCTAATTTTGAACCAAACTCAATATACGATTTCATAATTCTGACATGATAAGTAAAGTCTATAATATTGAGTCACGAATTTTTTTGAACTGTTTACATGGTCTCAAATAATCTTTGACTATTCCCGACGATTCACGAACAATTGTGTGTACATGATTATGTAAATATATATATATATATATATATATATATATATATATATATATATATATGAAATTAGATAAGTATAAAAGATTATATTATTATTATTGATAATATTATTATCATCAGTAAAATTAATGTTATTATAACTAATAATATTATTAGTACCATTAATAATAAAAATATTTCCTTTTTTATCATTATTAAAGTCAATGTGAGATATATTATTAATATAAATAGAAAATACATAAATATGAAAGTTGATATATATAAATTGATATATTATTATTATCATTAGTATTATTGATATTATTAACAATATTAGCATAATTAGTATTATTGTTATAAATAATATTAGTGTTATATTATTCATAATAATTATTATCATTATCATTAGTAATATTATTAGTATTATTATTATATTTACATTTATTAATAAGATTAAATTATAATCTATACATATAATTATATAACAATAAGAGATATACAATTAGGAATATATATACAAATATATAAACACTGATATATACAGATTATAAAAATATATATATATATATATATATATATATATATATATATATATATATATATATATATATATATATATATATATATATATATATATATATATATATATATATATATATATATATATATATATATATATATAAATACGATTAAAAACATAAATGTTGTTTCAAATCACTTTCATCCCTTTAAATGATTTGTTTTCTGTCTCCAATACAGTACAACTCATAATTCATATTGATCCAAATGCTGTTAGCCATCATTGTCCAATTTCAATATTTTCTTCTTTGATTAGAGATTATGTTGACCCTTTAAGTTTTGTTTGATTCTTCTAAACCCCACTTTTGTATTTTCTTTTTGGATTTGGAATCATGCAAACTGCATTCTATAATCTTTGATTATATATCTACTTATACATACATAGATGCAGGAATATAGATAATCACACATCTCTCTCTTTCTCTTCACACATCTCTCTTTCTCTTCGATAAATCATCACCACTGTTCTTGAGTGAATTTTATCAAAACCACCATCGTAAATCATACACCACCCTCACCATCTCGATCTCAACCGCCAAACAAACATAACTTCTGTTAGTGTTCGACTTCTATTGTGGCTCGAATCAAACCCAATTACCTTCGAACTTTATAACCATCCTACCATTTATATTGTTGCTATTGAGTTGATCGAAGTAACCCACCACTTTCCTCGATCCACCTCATTCACGATCACCACCCAACCACCATAACCGCCATCACCTTCTCCCTCGCTACCTCTCTCCCTCTCATCATCTCTCTCTATCACTCTCTATCCTTAAAACCAAACCCATTAAATCACCTTGCTCGACTTATTTTGTTTCTGTTTTAATCACCTCACTTGTTTCTATTATCAAACCGTGAACAACACACCACAAGCCACCAAGGAACTTCATCACCACCCATTTCAAATCGTTAAACCACCATGAGTCACCGTCGGTTGACATAACAACCATAACCAAACCACCCACAAGGCTTGCAAGTCTGCTGCAACTGCAGCTACTGTGTATCCGTTTCGGTTGAAGACAAACTCAACTAAACCACCATGGTTTACTGCAAACCGAAAATAAAAGTAGAAGTCATGTTATGATTTTTATTTTAAGAAAAACAATATATATAAAGATGATGATGATAAAGTAAGGAAACATGAATAAAGCAAACTAGAATGTTTAATTAATTGTTATCGTACTCAAAGAAAAAGAAAGTGGAGGGACCGATACTGGAGAAAACGATGCCCTCGAAATCTAAATCACTGCAGCCCTCGTTCAATTAATTTAACCTATACAAATATTGAATTGGGCCGTGACCCTATAATTGATTTTCTAGTGGGCCGTGAGTTTGGAGTTATTGGACCGAGACCCACTAATTTCCAGTTGGGCCGTATTATATTAGACCTAAACCCAAATATAATCAGTGGATAGGAGGATGAATTGTGACATTATAATGATAACTGATGATATTGTTAAATAAATGATGATGATTAATGATGATTGTGATAAAGAAAGTAATACATGAAATGATAAAATGATGATGTTTGTGGAAGAAGTTAATTGGCGAGTTAAACATATTAAACACACGAAATAAAACAGAAAGAAACGGATGGTGTTGAGGTTAAGGGTGTTGTTGTTTAGCGAGAGGTCGCGGGTTCAAGCCCCGTCTATGGCATTTATTTTTGGGAAAACCCTTTAAGGTAGTCTTCTTGATTTTAATTATTATTATTATTATTATTATTATTATTATTATTATTATTATTATTATTATTATTATTATTATTATTATTATTATTATTATTATTATTATTATTATTATAATTATTATTATTATTATTATTATTATTATTATTATTATTATTATTATTATTATTATTATTATTATTATTATTATTATTATTATTATTATTATTATTATTATTATTATTATTATTATTAATATCATATTATTATCATTATCATTATTAATATGTATTAAGTATTATTAACAAAAATATTATTTTCATTATCATTATTATTAAACTTTTCGTTATTATCATTATTATTATCATTATGAGTATTACTATTATTAATATTATCATTATTAAAATTTATGATTATTATTATCATTTCTATTAGATGTGTCATTATAACTAAAATTTTCAAAGTTACCATTTTATCAAAACTATCACTTTTATCAAAACTTAACATTATTAGTAAAGATATTATCTTATCCTTTATTAAAATTAACATTTTATATAAATATTATCATTAATAAAATGATTAGTAACATCATTATTATTACTACAAATAAATATTACAGATGTATTAATATAAAGTTTTAATACATAATATGATATTTCAAAACTTCATTATAGGGTATTTATAATAAATGATATATCATATACTTCAAATTTTAATATATACATAAATTGTTAAGTATCTAAAGTATATAAATGAATATAGTACATAAATTATTAATATAAAAAGTATATTAATAATATAAATGTAAGAACTGGTTAATTGTGATCATGAGTTTTAATAGAAATACAATTTTTATAGGTTCGTGAATCCGAGACCAACCCTACATTTGTTCAATATCGTAATATGTATTTTTACTACAAAATACAATATGGTGAGTTTCATTTGCTCCCTTTTTAATTGCTTTTGCAATATATATTTTTGGGCTGAGAATACATGCGCTGCTTTTATAAATGTTTACGAAATAGACACAAGTACTTAAAAATATATTCTACGTTGAGTTGTACCACTGGCATATTTCCCTGTAGCTTGGTAACTATTATTTACATGGGTATTGTAAACGCGAATCCTGTTGATAGATCTATCGGGCCTGACAACCCCAACCGGACTGGACGACCAGTATTCAACGGTTGCACAGTACTTCGTTTTGGTGACTACACTTGGTACGGTGTAGTGAGATTTCATAATAAAGGGAATATGCGACGTTGATTAAATGTTAAGTATGGTTACCAAGTGCTTAACCACTTAGAATGCTTTACATACACTTGCGAGTGTATTATGTTTATGATTATGAAATCTTGTGGTCTATTAACAAATTGAAATGATTGTTATGATAAACCTATGAACTCACCAACCTTTTGGTTGACACTTTAAAGCATGTTTATTCTCAGGTACGAATTAAGTCTTTCGCTATGCATTTGCTCAATATAAGGACATTACTTGGAGCCGATCATCGCAATGGGACCAAATGTTGATGACTTTGTCCAGGTGGATTAGGACGGGTCGTTACAGGTGGTATCAGAGCATTGGTCATAGTGAACCAGGTCTTGCATTAGTGTGTCTAACTGATAGTTGTTAGGATGCATTAGCGAGTCTGGACTTCGACCTTAGTTGCATATTATAAGTATTGTTTATCATTCCTAGTGGAAAAATTTCCTTCTTAGCATTCCTAAGTTTAGACACGTCTTACTGCCTTTATTGCATGGATAATGTATAGACAGATTCATATCTTAGCGTATCTGCTAATTCATATCTTAGCGTATCTGTTACTGTAGACTTTATCTGACACGTTTCCTTAAATCCCTTCGTAATCTATGGGATCTTCTGTACTATGTGTAGGTATTCTATATAATTAGAATATCATCCGATAGTCGAAAATCATTTCATATCGAGAAATCCTTCATTCAATCGAACGAAATGGAAATCACCACTAGTTCAAGTTCTTCGGAACCCGACAGCTATTCCGACATGGATGTTCACCTAAGCTCCGAAAGCAGCGTCACCAGAATGAGTTAACCAATCAGCCATCCCCAATTCATCTGATGGGTTCGTAGTCGACTTAACCAATGGAGACAAGAAGAAGGCGATCTTTTCCACCCACCAACCTGCACTCTCGGCGAAGAACCTGAAGCACTTACCAGTGAACCTATCCGAAACACCATTTTTAGCCTCATCTCCAGGGTAACTCATCACGATTTTCTTCTATCTAAAATTCTAAACCTTATTCATCCGCTCGTTTCGACCGACAATCATCCCGGAATAATAGAAGAAGTCAACGAGCTTCGCGCTCGAGTAGTGGCTTTGGAGAATATGGTGCAAAACTTAACAGCTCCATCAACATCACCGGCACCAATAGTACCACCCACATCGACACCAGTACCACCAGCAACCCAAGTTTCAACATCACATGCCTCAACATCTCATTCTGTACCTCGAGCGTAATCATCATTCTACGTATCGTTCTATCTACTTTATCTTCGTTCTACATGGCGATTATGTAATTTCTAAAGTTTTAGAGATTATGTAATCTAGTATTATCGATAAATCAAATGAGATTAAAGTCATATTAACTCATTAAATCCATGATTACATCTGAAGAAAATATATATGTATATATGTTTTCATAAAGATTGTAATTAAAAATTCTTTCGTACAAACTATTAATGATGAAAATATTTTAACGGGTAGGTAATACCCGAGGAATATTTGGGTTTCACATTAATAAGTTACACTGTACATTCTTCAAATCCGATTCAACAGTCATTTACTATCCTACTTACATCCACCGATATACGTATCCGTTCATCGCATAATAACCCTTTTCATTCAATTTCATATTTGAATTTTGACTTATCAAAATCTAACAAGTGGCATAATGAAGAAAACATTGGACAAAATAAAATTTGTTAGAAACAAACGAATTAACTAATTGAAATTTTGTTAAGAATCCACGCTAACTGTTCCAGCTAACTGTTCCTAGCTAACTGATTACATTTTATTTATCGCAATTAAATTATCGCAATTTTATTTATCATCATTTAATTTCTGTTATTTACTTTACGCATTTACTTTATCGTTATTTAATTTCTGTTATTTATTTTACGCACTTTAAATAACGGGACACGTATACAAGGTTTCGACCTATCATATCGACCCATATATATATATATTTTGGAACAACCATAAACACTCTATACGTGAATGTTGGAGTTGGCTATACAGGGTTGAGGTTGATTCCAAAATATATATATGGTTTGAGTTGTGATCAATACTGAGACCGGTACACGGGTCACGATACATATTAAATAATTCGAATATAATATATTAAACTATATATGAACTATTGGACTATTGGACTCTGGGACTATCAACATTGGACAATTAAAAATGAATTAAAATATTGATTATAACATATGAAACTAAACAATTCTTCAAGTTTTCCACTTGATTTCATCTTAAACCTCATTTGTATCTTGACAATTATATTCTGCGTTCAAATCCTTCGAAATTCTTGAAACACCTCGGATTGATAACCAACGATTCAGTTATGATAACTTTGAATGCTGATGAAGCAGCAAAACTTTAGATGGTCTTAATGGCCAAAGGTTTGATGATAAAGAATGGAGTGTTGGAAACGCTCAATAGAAAATTTAGTACCGAAAAGAGGATTATGCAAAACTATGAAGGAGGCTGTGGATAAATCACCAGAACTAAAACCTATACTTAATGAATCTAGATGATTTTGTATCTGATGAACTCTTTAGCGAATACCTTGCTCCTACTTATTCTAAACCCTTGCGGACAAATTTCTTCATCATCTTCTGATCTTAAATAGTCTAAATCCTAAGATATCATCGTATCTTCCGTTATAAATATCTTCGATATTCCTGAGGATACCTTCACAGCTATTCTTGTCCGAAATTATTTATCTCTTCGTGCTATCTATATTACATCATAAAAGAAACTGTTTTAGTTTCTATATTCTGTAAAAATCGAGTTTAAATTATGAATGATTTCCTAGAGAAGTGTTAGAAATTGAAGCATGAGTTAGTATAATATAATGACGTCAGGCCAACGTGGTTATATGACAGTAAGTCATGCTAAATTTCTAATGTAACGTAATAATGATTCACAGACCTTACCCTCATTATGTGCCATGTTACACGACTCTTTCATTCTACTTAATTTCTAAGCATAGCACGAAAATATTTCCTAGATATTTCTGTTCTTCCATAATTCCAACAGTTTGCTAATAAATCGTGCTATTTCATTTTCTTTCTGATTAGAATATTTCTTTAAATTCCGAGAATCAACTGTGACTACGTCAAAAGTCAAGACGAATCTTTATTTCTCATCTTACTCTTTTGTGATAGCTTCATTCGTACTTTTTGCATGATCGAATTATCTTATCTATATTACGCAACGGTGATAAAATTCTATTTTATCAATTCATATTCGTCATGAAAACATTTTTAATGTTAGCCATGATGACCTCGATCAAATTTCGGGACGAAATTTCTTTAACGGGTAGGTACTGTCACATCCCGGAAAATTCCTGCTAATTTTGAACCAAACTCAATATACGATTTCATAATTCTGACATGATAAGTAAAGTCTATAATATTGAGTCACGAATTTTTTTGAACTGTTTACATGGTCTCAGATAATCTTTGACTATTCCCGACGATTCACGAACAATTGTGTGTACATGATTATGTATATATATATATATATATATATATATATATATATATATATATATATATATATATATATATATATATATATATATATATATATATATATATATATATATATATATATATATGAAATTAGATAAGTATAAAAGATTATATTATTATTATTGATAATATTATTATCATCAGTAAAATTAATGTTATTATAACTAATAATATTATTAGTACCATTAATAATAAAAATATTTCCTTTTTTATCATTATTAAAGTCAATGTGAGATATATTATTAATATAAATAGAAAATACATAAATATGAAAGTTGATATATATAAATTGATATATTATTATTATCATTAGTATTATTGATATTATTAACAATATTAGCATAATTAGTATTATTGTTATAAATAATATTAGTGTTATATTATTCATAATAATTATTATCATTATCATTAGTAATATTATTAGTATTATTATTATATTTACATTTATTAATAAGATTAAATTATAATCTATACATATAATTATATAACAATAAGAGATATACAATTAGGAATATATATACAAATATATAAACACTGATATATACAGATTATAAATATATATACATATACATATACATATATATATATATATATATATATATATATATATATATATATATATATATATATATATATATATATAATACGATTAAAAACATAAATGTTGTTTCAAATCACTTTCATCCCTTTAAATGATTTGTTTTCTGTCTCCAATACAGTACAACTCATAATTCCTATTGATCCAAATGCTGTTAGCCATCATTGTCCAATTTCAATATTTTCTTCTTTGATTAGAGATTATGTTGACCCTTTAAGTTTTGTTTGATTCTTCTAAACCCCACTTTTGTATTTTCTTTTTGGATTTGGAATCATGCAAACTGCATTCTATAATCTTTGATTATATATCTACTTATACATACATAGATGCAGGAATATAGATAATCACACATCTCTCTCTTTCTCTTCACACATCTCTCTTTCTCTTCGATAAATCATCACCACTGTTCTTGAGTGAATTTTATCAAAACCACCATCGTAAATCATACACCACCCTCACCATCTCGATCTCAACCGCCAAACAAACATAACTTCTGTTAGTGTTCGACTTCTATTGTGGCTCGAATCAAACCCAATTACCTTCGAACTTTATAACCATCCTACCATTTATATTGTTTCTGTTGAGTTGATCGAAGTAACCCACCACTTTCCTCGATCCACCTCATTCACGATCACCACCCAACCACCATAACCGCCATCACCTTCTCCCTCGCTACCTCTCTCCCTCTCATCATCTCTCTCTATCACTCTCTATCCTTAAAACTAAACCCATTAAATCACCTTGCTCGACTTATTTTGTTTCTGTTTTAATCACCTCACTTGTTTCTATTATTAAACCGTGAACAACACACCACAAGCCACCAAGGAACTTCATCACCACCCATTTCAAATCGTTAAACCACCATGAGTCACCGTCGGTTGACATCACAACCACAACCAAACCACCCACAAGGCTTGCAAGTCTGCTGCAACTGCAGCTACTGTGTATCCGTTTCGGTTGAAGACAAACTCAACTAAACCACCATGGTTTACTGCGAACCAAAAATAAAAGTAGAAGTCATGTTATGATTTTTATTTTAAGAAAAACAATATATATAAAGATGATGATGATAAAGTAAGGAAACATGAATAAAGCAAACTAGAATGTTTAATTAATTGTTATCGTACTCAAAGAAAAAGAAAGTGGAGGGACCGATACTGGAGAAAACGATGCCCTCGAAATCTAAATCGCTGCAGCCCTCGTTCAATTAATTTAACCTATACAAATATTGAATTGGGCCGTGACCCTATAATTGATTTTCTAGTGGGCCGTGAGTTTGGAGTTATTGGACCGAGACCCACTAATTTCCAGTTGGGCCGTATTATATTAGGCCTAAACCCAAATATAATCAGTGGATAGGAGGATGAATTGTGACATTATAATGATATCTGATGATATTGTTAAATAAATGATGATGATTAATGATGATTGTGATAAAGAAAGTAATACATGAAATGATAAAATGATGATGTTTGTGGAAGAAGTTAATTGGCGAGTTAAAAATATTAAACGCACGAAATAAAACAGAAAGAAACTGATGGTGTTGAGGTTAAGGGTGTTGTTGTTTAGCGAGAGGTCGCGGGTTCAAGCCCCGTCTATGGCATTTATTTTTGGGAAAACCCTTTAAGGTAGTCTTCTTGATTTTAATTATTATTATTATTATTATTATTATTATTATTATTATTATTATTATTATTATTATTATTATTATTATTATTATTATCATATTATTATCATTATCATTATTAATATGTATTAAGTATTATTAACAAAAATATTATTTTCATTATCATTATTATTAAACTTTTCGTTATTATCATTATTATTATTATCATTATGAGTATTACTATTATTAATATTATCATTATTAAAATTTATGATTATTATTATCATTTCTATTAGATGTGTCATTATAACTAGAATTTTCAAAGTTACCATTTTATCAAAACTATCACTTTTATCAAAACTTAACATTATTAGTAAAGATATTATCTTATCCTTTATTAAAATTAACATTTTATATAAATATTATCATTAATAAAATGATTAGTAACATCATTATTATTACTACAAATAAATATTACAGATGTATTAATATAAAGTTTTAATACATAATATGATATTTCTAAACTTCATTATAGGGTATTTATAATAAATGATATATCATATACTTCAAATTTTAATATATACATAAATTGTTAAGTATCTAAAGTATATAAATGAATATAGTACATAAATTATTAATATAAAAAGTATATTAATAATATAAATGTAAGAACTGGTTAATTGTGATCATGAGTTTTAATAGAAATACAATTGTTATAGGTTCGTGAATCCGAGACCAACCCTGCATTTGTTCAATATCGTAATATGTATTTTTACTAGAAAATACAATATGGTGAGTTTCATTTGCTCCCTTTTTAATTGCTTTTGCAATATATATTTTTGGGCTGAGAATACATGCGCTGCTTTTATAAATGTTTACGAAATAGACACAAGTACTTAAAAATATATTCTACGTTGAGTTGTACCACTGGCATATTTCCCTGTAGCTTGGTAACTATTATTTACATGGGTATTGTAAACGCAAATCCTGTTGATAGATCTATCGGGCCTGACAACCCCAACCAGACTGGACAACCAGTATTCAACGGTTGCACAGTACTTCGTTTTGGTGACTACACTTGGTACGGTGTAGTGAGATTTCATAATAAAGGGAATATGCGACGTTGATTAAATGTTAAGTATGGTTACCAAGTGCTCAACCACTTAGAATGCTTTACATACACTTGCGAGTGTATTATGTTTATGATTATGAAATCTTGTGGTCTATTAACAAATTGAAATGATTGTTATGATAAACCTATGAACTCACCAACCTTTTGGTTGACACTTTAAAGCATGTTTATTCTCAGGTACGAATTAAGTCTTCCGCTATGCATTTGCTCAATATAAGGACATTACTTGGAGCCGATCATCGCAATGGGACCAAATGTTGATGACTTTGTCCAGGTGGATTAGGACGGGTCGTTACAGTAAGCTACTGGTCTGACACGATCTATAATCTTGAATGGTCCAATGTACCTTGGATTTAGTTTCCCCCGTTTACCAAATCAAACAACGCCTTTCCAAGGTGAAACCTTAAGCATGACTATTTCTCCAATTTCAAACTCTATATCTTTTCTTTTACTGTCCGTGTAGCTCTTTTGTCGACTCTGGACGGTTTTCAATCTTTGTTGAATTTGGATGATTTTCTCGGTAGTTTCTTGTATTATCTCCGGACCCGTAATTTGTCTATCCCCCACTTCACTCCAACAAATCAGAGACCTGCACTTTCTACCATAAAGTGCTTCAAATGGCGCCATCTAAATTCTTGAATGGTAGCTGTTGTTGTAGGAAAATTCTGCTAACGGTAGATGTCAATCCCAACTGTTTCTGAAATCAATAACACATGCTCGTAGCATGTCTTTAAGCGTTTGTATTGTCCTTTCGCTCTGCCCATCAGTTTGTGGATGATAGGCAGTACTCATGTCTAGATGAGTTCCTAATGCTTGCTGTAATGTCTGCCAGAATCTTGAAATAAATCTGCCATCCCTATCAGAGATAATAGAGATTGGTATTCCATGTCTGGAGATGACTTCCTTCAAATACAGTCGTGCTAACTTCTCCATCTTATCATCTTCTCTTATTGGCAGGAAGTGTGCTGATTTGGTGAGACGATCAACTATTACCCAAATAGTATCAAAACCACTTGCAGTCCTTGGCAATTTAGTGATGAAATCCATGGTAATGTTTTCCCATTTCCATTCCGGGATTTCGGGTTGTTGAAGTAGACCTGATTGTTTCTGATGTTCAGCTTTGACCTTAGAACACATCAAACATTCTCCTACGTATTTAGCAACATCGGCTTTCATACCCGGCCACCAAAAATGTTTCTTGAGATCCTTGTACATCTTCCCCGTTCCAGGATGTATTGAGTATCCGGTTTTATGAGCTTCTCTAAGTACCATTTCTCTCATATCTCCAAATTTTGGTACCCAAATTCTTTCAGCCCTATACCGGGTTCCGTCTTCCCGAATATTAAGATGCTTCTCCGATCCTTTGGGTATTTCATCCTTTAAATTTCCCTCTTTTAAAACTCCTTGTTGCGCCTCCTTTATTTGAGTAGTAAGGTTAGTGTGAATCATTATATTCATAGATTTTACTCGAATGGGTTCTCTGTCCTTTCTGCTCAAGGCGTCGGCTACCACATTTGCCTTCCCCGGGTGGTAACGAATCTCAAAGTCGTAATCATTCAACAACTCAATCCACCTACGCTGCCTCATATTCAGTTGTTTCTGATTAAATATGTGTTGAAGACTTTTGTGGTCGGTATATATAATACTTTTGACCCCATATAAGTAGTGCCTCCAAGTCTTTAATGCAAAAACAACCGCGCCTAATTCCAAATCATGCGTCGTATAATTTTGCTCGTGAATCTTCAATTGTCTAGACGCATAAGCAATCACCTTCGTCCGTTGCATTAATACACAACCGAGACCTTGCTTTGATGCGTCACAATAAATCACAAAATCATCATTCCCTTCAGGCAATGACAATATAGGTGCCGTAGTTAGCTTTTTCTTCAATAATTGAAACGCCTTCTCTTGTTTATCCTTCCATTCAAATTTCTTCCCTTTATGCGTTAATGCAGTCAAGGGTTTTGCTATTTTGGAGAAATCTTGGATGAATCTTCTGTAGTAACCAACCAATCCTAAAAATTGACGTATATGCTTCGGAGTTTTTGGGGTTTCCCACTTTTCAACGGTTTCAATCTTTGCCGGGTCCACCTGGATACCTTTTTTGTTCACTATGTGACCGAGGAATTGAACTTCTTCCAACCAAAATGCACACTTTGAAAACTTAGGTTACAGTTTTTCTTTCCTCAATACTTCTAGCACTTTTCTCAAATGTTCTTCGTGCTCTTGATCATTCTTTGAGTAAATAAGTATGTCATCGATGAAAACAATGACAAGCTTGTCAAGATATGGCCCACACACTCTGTTCATAAGGTCTATGAACACAGCTGGTGCATTAGTCAATCCAAACGGCATAACCATAAACTCGTAATGACCATAACGCGTCCTAAAAGCAGTTTTTGGAATATCATCCTCCTTTACTCGCATTTGATGATATCCAGAATGTAAATCGATCTTCGAATAAACAGACGAGCCTTGTAGTTGATCAAATAAGTCGTCAATTCTCGGTAGTGGGTAGTGGTTCTTGATGGTAAGTTTGTTCAACTCTCGGTAGTTGATACACAACCTGAATGTACCATCTTTCTTCTTGACAAACAAAACAGGAGCTCCCCACGGTGATGTGCTTGGTCGAATGAAACCACGCTCTAAAAGTTCTTGTAATTGGCTTTGCAGTTCTTTCATCTCGCTGGGTGCGAGTCTGTAAGGAGCACGAGCTATTGGTGCAGCTCCTGGTACAAGATCTATTTGAAATTCAATGGATCGATGTGGGGGTAATCCCGGTAATTCTTTCGAAAATACATCGGGAAATTCTTTTGTAATGGGAACATCATTGATGCTCTTTTCTTCAGTTTGTACTTTCTCGACGTGTGCTAGAACAGCATAGCAACCTTTTCTTATTAGTTTTTGTGCCTTCAAATTACTAATAAGATGTAGCTTCGTGTTGCCCTTTTCTCCGTACACCATTAAGGGTTTTCCTTTTTCTCGTATAATGCGAATTGCATTTTGGTAACAAACGATCTCTGCTTTCACTTCTTTCAACCAGTCCTTACCGATTATCACATCAAAACTCCCTAACTCTACTGGTATCAAATCAATCTTAAATGTTTCGCTAACCAGTTTAATTTCTCGATTCCAACATATATTATCTGCTGAAATTAATTTACCATTTGCTAATTCGAGTAAAAATTTACTATCCAAAGGCGTCAATGGACAACTTAATTTAGCACAAAATCTCTACTCATATAGCTTCTATCCGCACCCGAATCAAATAAAACATAAGCAGATTTATTGTCAATAAGAAACGTACCCGTAACAAGCTCCGGGTCTTCCTGTGCCTCTGCCGCATTAATATTGAAAACTCTTCCGCGGCCTTGTCCATTCGTGTTCTCCTGGTTCGGGAAATTTCTAATAATGTGGCCCGATTTTCCACATTTATAACAAACTACATTGGCATAACTTGCCCCGACACTACTTGCTCCGCCATTACTCGTTCCGACACTATTTGTTCCTTTCGTTCTATTAACCCCTGGTCTGTAGACCTCACACTTCACCGCGCTATGACCATTTCTTTTACACTTGTTGCAAAATTTGGTGCAGAACCCCGAGTGATACTTTTCACACCTTTGGCATAGCTGCTTCTGATTGTTGTTGTTGTTGTTGCGGTTATTATTGTTGTTGGGATGATTGTTGTAGTTGCTGTTGTTGTTGTTGTTGTTGTTGGGCCGTTTGTTGTAGTTGCGATTAATGTTGCGATTGTTGGGATAATTATTGCGATTATTATTGTAATTGCTGTTGTTGTTGTATTGGTGATTCTTATCACCATTTTCCTCCCACTTTCTTTTGACTTGCTTCACATTGGCCTCTTCAGCTTTATGTTCTTTAATTCTTTCTTCAATCTGGTTCACTAGTTTGTGAGCCATTCTACATGCATGTTGTATGGAGGCGGGCTCGTGTGAACTTATATCTTCTTGGATTCTTTCCGGTAATCCTTTCACAAACGCGTCGATCTTCTCTTCCTCATCTTCGAATGCTCCCGGACACAATAGGCATAATTCTGTGAATCGTCTTTCGTACTTGGTAATATCAAATCCTTGGGTTCGTAACCCTCTAAGTTCTGTCTTAAGCTTATTGACCTCGATTCTGGGACGGTACTTCTCGTTCATCAAGTGCTTGAATGCTGACCACGGTAGTGGGTAAGCATCATCTTGTCCCACTTGCTCTAGATAGGTATTCCACCATGTTAACGCAGAACCTGTGAAGGTATGCGTAGCGTACTTTACTTTGTCCTCTTCAGTACACTTACTTATGGCAAACACCGATTCGACCTTCTCGATCCACCGTTTCAATCCGATCGGTCCTTCGGTTCCATCAAATTCCAAAGGTTTGCAGGCAGTGAATTCTTTGTAGGTGCATCCTACACGATTTCCTGTACTGCTAGATCCAAGGTTATTGTTGGTATGTAGCGCAGCCTGTACTGCGGCTATGTTCGAAGCTAGAAAAGTACGAAATTCCTCCTCATTCATATTCACGGTGTGTCGAGTAGTCGGTGCCATTTCCTTCAAAATAGTCATATGGAACAAGTTAATCATACAGAATATTAAGAGTAGTTAATAGTATTTCGTAGCATAATATGAACTCATTTATAAAAGCTTTTTCTTCATATTAGCGTTTTATAGTTTTCTTTCGGGTAGTACCTACCCGTTAAGTTCATACTTATTAGCTATTATACAATTCAACTACTACAATTCTATATGAAAAACTGATTATAATAATATTTCGCGTTCAAACTTTTACACAATATTTTACAAACTTACAATACTGCTTATTTTACATATAGCATAAAATATAGCACACAATAACTTTGATACAAGATAGTTGTGAAGATAATTCTAGCTAGTACGCAAGTCGTTCAGCAAAGGCAATAAAGACACGTAATTCATACGTCCAGAAACAAGTCATGCATTCTGGTTTTACTAGGATTACTTCCCATCCTTAGTCTTGTGGAACATAACCGTTATGGCCGTTGATAAGACAGCGTGTTGTAACGTCGTCAAAGGGACGAGGGTTACGTAATGTCCAACAGTCCCGTAATAATCTAAAAACCTCATTTCTTACCCCAATTACCGACTCCGTCACTTGTGGGAACGTTTTGTTTAATAGTTGTAGCCCGATGTTCTTGTTCTCACTTTGGTGAGAAGCGAACATTACTAATTCGTAAGCATAACATGCTTCTTTATGTTGCATGTTAGCCGCTTTTTCTAAATCACGAAGTCCAATATTCGGATATATTGAGTCAAAATAATTTCTTAACCCATTGCGTAAAATAGCATTTGGGTTCCCCGCAATATATGCGTCAAAGTAAACACATCGTAACTTATAGATTTCTCAATGTGATATCCCCCATCGTTCGAACGAAAGCCTTTTATAAACCAAGGCATTCTTGGAACGTTCTTTGAATGTCTTACAAACTAATCTCGCCTTAAATAGTTGTGCCGAAGAATTCTGACCGACTCTAGACAAGATTTCATCAATCATATCTCCGGGTAGGTCTCTTAAAATATTGGGTTGTCTATCCATTTTGTGTTTTTATACTGTAAAATAGACAAGAGTTAGATTCATAAAAAAAATACTTATTAATACAAGCAATTTTTACATATATCATAAAGCATAAGCACACTATATTACATATATTACACCACACGAATACAACTATCTTATTCCGACTCGCTTGTTTCTTCTTCTTCTTCGGTTTTGGTTCGTTTTGCCAAGTTTCTAGGGATATATGATGTTCCCCTAATACGAGCCGTCATTTTCCACATTGGTTTAGAAAAACCTGGTGGTTTAGAGGTTCCCGGGTCATTGTTACAACTTAAGGACTTTGGGGGTTGACGATACATATAAAGTTCATCGGGGTTGGAATTAGATTTCTCTATTTTTATGCCCTTTCCCTTATTATTTTCTTTTGCCTTTTTAAATTCAGTTGGGGTAATTTCTATAACATCATCGATATTCTCGTCGGAATCCGATTCATCGGAGAATTGGTAATCCTCCCAATATTTTGCTTCCTTGGCGGAAACACCATTGACCATAATTAACCTTGGTCGGTTGGTTGAGGATTTTCTTTTACTTAACCGTTTTATTATTTCCCCCACCTGTTCTATTTCTTCATCCGGTTCCGATTCTTCTTCCGGTTCCGATTCTTCTTCCGGTTCCGACTCTTCTTCCGGTTCCTCTTCGGAAACTTGTGAATCAGTCCACGAATCATTCCAATTTACATTTGACTCTTCATTATTATTAGGTGAGTCAATGGGACTTGTTCTAGAGGTAGACATCTATCACATAATATCAAACATGTTAAGAGATTAATATATCACATAATATTCACATGTTAAAAATATATAGTTTCCAACAAAATTTGTTAAGCAATCCTTTTTCAAGTAAACACGGTCGAAGTCCAGACTCACTAATGCATCCTAACAAACTCGATAAGACACACTAATGCAAAATTCTGGTTCTCTAAGACCAACGCTCGGATACCAACTGAAATGTCCCGTTCTTATTGATTAAAAACGTTCCATATTAATTGATTTCGTTGCGAGGTTTTGACCTCTATATGAGACGTTTTCCAAAGACTGCATTCATTTTTAAAACAAACCATAACCTTTATTTCATAGATAAAGGTTTTAAAAAGCTTTACGTAGATTATCAAATAATGATAATCTAAAATATCCTGTTTACACACGTCCATTACATAATGGTTTACAATACAAATATGTTACAACAAAAGAAGTTTCTTGAATGCAGTTTTTACACAATATCATACAATCATGGACTCTAAATCTCGTCCTTATTTAAGTATGCGACAGCAGAAGCTCTTAATAATCACCTGAGAATAAACATGCTTAAAACGTCAACAAAAATGTTGGTGAGTTATAGGTTTAACCTATATATATCAAATCATAATAATAGACCACAAGATTTCATATTTCAATACACATCCCATACATTGAGATAAAAATCATTCATATGGTGAACACCTGGTAACCGACATTAACAAGATGCATATATAAGAATATCCCCATCATTCTGGGACACCCTTCGGATATGATATAAATTTCAAAGTACTAAAGCATCCGGTACTTTGGATGGGGTTTGTTAGGCCCAATAGATCTATCTTTAGGATTCGCATCAATTAGGGTGTCTGTTCCCTAATTCTTAGATTACCAGACTTAATAAAAAAAGGGCATATTCGATTTCGATAATTCAACCATAGAATGTAGTTTCACGTAATTGTGTCTATTTTGTAAATCATTTATAAAACCTGCATGTATTCTCATCCCAAAAATATTAGATTTTAAAAGTGGGACTATAACTCACTTTCACAGATTTTTACTTCATCGGGAAGTAAGACTTGGCCACTGGTTGATTCACGAACCTATAACAATATATACATATATATCAAAGTATGTTCAAAATATATTTACTACACTTTTAATATATTTTGATGTTTTAAGTTTATTAAGTCAGCTGTCCTCGTTAGTAACCTACAACTAGTTGTCCACAGTTAGATGTACAGAAATAAATCGATAAATATTATCTTGAATCAATCCACGACCTAGTGTATACGTATCTCAGTATTGATCACAACTCAAACTATATATATTTTGGAATCAACCTCAACCCTGTATAGCTAACTCCAACATTCACATATAGAGTGTCTATGGTTGTTCCGAAATATATATAGATGTGTCGACATGATAGGTCGAAACATTGTATACATGTCTATGGTATCTCAAGATTACATAATATACAATACAAGTTGATTAAGTTATGGTTGGAATAAATTTGTTACCAATTTTCACGTAGCTAAAATGAGAAAAATTATCCAATCTTGTTTTACCCATAACTTCTTCATTTTAAATCCGTTTTGAGTGAATCAAATTGCTATGGTTTCATATTGAACTCTATTTTATGAATCTAAACAGAAAAGTATAGGTTTATAGTCGGAAAAATAAGTTACAAGTCGTTTTTGTAAAGGTAGTCATTTCAGTCGAAAGAACGACGTCTAGATGACCATTTTAGAAAACATACTTCCACTTTGAGTTTAATCATAATTTTTGGATATAGTTTCATGTTCATAATAAAAATCATTTTCTCAGAATAACAACTTTTAAATCAAAGTTTATCATAGTTTTTAATTAACTAACCCAAAACAGCCCGCGGTGTTACTACGACGCCGTAAATCCGGTTTTACGGTGTTTTTCGTGTTTCCAGGTTTTAAATCATTAAGTTAGCATATCATATAGATATAGAACATGTTTTTAGTTGATTTTAAAAGTCAAGTTAGAAGGATTAACTTTTGTTTGCGAACAAGTTTAGAATTAACTAAACTATGTTCTAGTGATTACAAGTTTAAACCTTCGAATAAGATAGCTTTATATGTATGAATTGAATGATGTTATGAACATCATTACTACCTTAAGTTCCTTGGATAAACCTACTAGAAAAGAGAAAAATGGATCTAGCTTCAACGGATCCTTGGATGGCTCGAAGTTCTTGAAGCAGAATCATGACACGAAAACAAGTTCAAGTAAGATCATCACTTGAAATAAGATTGTTATAGTTATAGAAATTGAACCAAAGTTTGAATATGATTATTACCTTGTATTAGAATGATAACCTACTGTAAGAAACAAAGATTTCTTGAGGTTGGATGATCACCTTACAAGATTGGAAGTGAGCTAGCAAACTTGAAAGTATTCTTGATTTTATGTAACTAGAACTTGTAGAATATATGAAGAACACTTAGAACTTGAAGATAGAACTTGAGAGAGATCAATTAGATGAAGAAAATTGAAGAATGAAAGTGTTTGTAGGTGTTTTTGGTCGTTGGTGTATGGATTAGATATAAAGGATATGTAATTTTGTTTTCATGTAAATAAGTCATGAATGATTACTCATATTTTTGTAATTTTATGAGATATTTCATGCTAGTTTCCAAATGATGGTTCCCACATGTGTTAGGTGACTCACATGGGCTACTAAGAGCTGATCATTGGAGTGTATATACCAATAGTACATACATCTAAAAGCTGTGTATTATACGAGTACGAATACGGGTGCATACGAGTAGAATTGTTGATGAAACTAAACGAGGATGTAATTGTAAGCATTTTTGTTAAGTAGAAGTATTTTGATAAGTGTATTGAAGTCTTTCAAAAGTGTATAAATACATATTAAAACACTACATGTATATACATTTTAACTGAGTCGTTAAGTCATCGTTAGTCGTTACATGTAAGTGTTGTTTTGAAACCTTTAGGTTAACGATCTTGTTAAATGTTTTTAACCCAATGTTTATAATATCAAATGAGATTTTAAATTATTATATTATCATGATATTATCATGTATGAATATCTCTTTATATGATATATATACATTAAATGTCTTTACAACGATAATCGTTACATATATGTCTCGTTTAAAAATCATTAAGTTAGTAGTCTTGTTTTTACATATGTAGTTCATTGTTAATATACTTAATGATATGTTTACTTATCATAGTATCATGTTAACTATATATATATATCCATATATATGTCATCATATAGTTTTTACAAGTTTTAACGTTCGTGAATCACCGGTCAACTTGGGTGATCAATTGTCTATATGAAACATATTTCAATTAATCAAGTCTTAACAAGTTTGATTGCTTAACATGTTGGAAACACTTAATCATGTAAATAACAATTTCATTTAATATATATATAAACATGGAAAAGTTCGGGTCACTACATATTTTACACCTCATGATTACAACTCTTTATTCCGACTCACTAGTTTCTTCCTCTTCGGACCTGTTTCGTTTTGCTAATTTTCTAGGGATATATGATGTTCCTCTAATACGAGCCGTTGTTTTCACAAATGGTTTAGAAAAACCTGGTGGCTTAGAGGTTCCCGGGTTATTGTTACAACTTAAGAAATACGGGTGTTGACGATACATATAAAGTTCATCGGGGTTGGAATCAGGTTTCTCTATTTTGATGCCCTTTCCCTTATTATTTTCTTTTGCATTTTCAAATTGGGTCGAGGTAATTTCTATAACATCATCGGAATCCTCATCGGGATCCGATTCATCGGAAAATTGGTAATCTTCCCAATATTTTGCTTCCTTAGTGGAAACACCATTGACCATTATTAATTTTGGTCCATTCGTTGAGGGTTTTCTTTTACTTATATGTTTTTCTGTGGTTCCTAATATTTCCTCCTTCGGAACCTCTTCTTCTTCCAGTTCCTCTTCTTCCGGTTCCTCTTCTTCCTGTTCCTCTTCGGGAATTTGTGAATCTTCCCAATATATATTCGACTCTTCATTATTATTAGGTGAGTCGATGGGATTTGTACTAGAGGTAGACATCTATCACACAATATCAAACATGTTAAGAGATTAATATATCACATAATATTTACATGTTACAATTTGTAGTTTTCAACAAAAAAATATTAAGCAATCATTTTTAAAGAAAACACGGTCGAAGTCCAGATTCACTAATGCATCCTAACAAACTCGATAAGACACAGTAATGCAAATTTTCTGGTTCTCTAAGACCAACGCTCGGATACCAACTGAAATGTCCCGTTCATATTGATTATAAACGTTCCATATTAATTGATTTCGTCGCGAGGTTTTGACCTCTATATGAGACGTTTTTCAAAGACTGCATTCATTTTTAAAATAACCATAACCTTTATTTTATCGATAACGGTTTTAAAAAAAAAACATTACGTAGATTATCAAATAATGATAATCTAAAATATACCATTTACACACGACCATTACATAATGGTTTACAATAAAAATATATTACATCGAAATCAGTTTCTTGAATGCAGTTTTTACACAATATCATACAAGCATGGACTCCAAATCCTGTCGTTATTTTAGTATGCAACAGCGGAAGCTCTTAATAATCACCTGAGAATAAAGATGCTTAAAACATCAACAAAAATGTTGGTGAGTTATATGGTTAACCTATATATTATCAAATCATAATAATAGACCACAAGATTTCATTTTTATAACACATCTCATATCAGGCATTTCGCAAACTGCATAGAGACAAAAATCATTCATATGGTGAACATCTGGTAACCGACATTAACAAAATGCATATAGAATATCCCCATCAATCCAGGACACCCATCGGACATGATAAACTCGAAGTACTAAAGCATTCCAAATTCCAGAATGGGGGTTGTTAGTTCCCGTAGATCTACCTTTAGGATTCGAGTCAATTAGGGGCCAGTTCCCTAATTCTTAGGCTACTAAGCTAAAAGGGGCATATTCGGTTTAATAATTGAACCATAGAATGTAGTTTCGATTACTTGTGTCTATTTCGTAAAACATTTATAAAACTGCATGTATTCTCATCCCCAAAATATCAGATTTTATAAATGTGGGACTATAACTCACTTTCACAGATTTTTACTTCTTCAAGAAGTAAGACTTGGCCACTGGTCGATTCACGAACCTATAACAAATATGTACATATATATCAAAGTATGTTCAAAATATGTTTACAACATTTTTTATTACGTTTTTATGATTTGAGTTTGTTAAGTCAGCAGTCCTCATTAGTAACCTACAACTAGTTGTCCACAGTTAGATGTACTGAAATAAATCAATATATATTATCTCGAATCAATCCACGACCCAGTGTATAAAAGTCTCAGGCTAGATCATAACTCAAAGTATATATATTATTTTGGAATCAACCTCAACCCTGTATAGCTAACTCAAATATTACTGCATATAGATTGTCTATGGTTGTTCCAAAATATATATATAGATGGGTCGATATGATATGTCAAAATATTGTATACGTGTCTATGGTATCCCAAGATTATATAATATGTATAATACAATATAAATTATTTAGGATATGTTTAGTCTAGATTTGTTACAAAATTTTCGTAGCTAAAAATTAGCAAATTTATCCAATTTTATTTTACCCGTCATTTCTTCATTTCAAATCCGTTTTGAGTGATTCAAGTTGATATGGTTTCATAATGAACTGAAATTTATGAAACTAAACAGAAAAAGTATAAGTTTATAGTCGGAAATACAGATTACAAGTCATTTTTTAAAGAGGTAGTCATTTTCGTCGAAAGAACGACATCTTGATGACCATTTTGAAAAACATACTTCCACTTTGAGTTTAACCATGATTTTTGGATATAGTTTCATGTTCATAAGAAAAATAATTTTCCCAGAAGAACAACTTTTAAATCAAAGTTTATCATAGTTTTTAATTAACTAACCCAAAACAGCCCGCGGTGTTACTACGACGGCGTATGTCCAGTTTTACGGTGTTTTTCGTGTTTCCAGGTTTTAAATCATTAAGTTAGCATATAATATAGATATAGAACATGTGTTTAGTTGATTTTAAAAGTCAAGTTAGAAGGATTAACTTTATTTGCGAACAAGTTTAGAATTAACTAAACTATGTTCTAGTGATTACATGTTCAAATCTTCGAATAAGATAGTTTTATATATATGAATCAAATGATGTTATGAACATCATTACTACCTTAAGTTTAGTAGGTAAACCTACTGGAAGTGAAAAAAATTGATCTAGCTTCAAAGGATTCTTGGATGGCTTGAAAGTTCTTGAAGTAGAATCATGACACAAAAACAAGTTCAAGGATTATCACTCGAAATAAGATTGTTATAGTTATAGAAATTGAACCAAAGTTTGAATATGAGTATTAACTTGAATTAGAAAGATATATTACTGTAAATAAGAAAGATTTCTTGAGATTGGATGATTACTTGAAATGGATTAGAAAGCTTGGAAGTAGACTTGTAAACTTGAGAGTATTCTTGATTTTATGAAACTAGAACTTATAGAATTTATGAAGAACACTTAGAACTTGAAGTTAGAACTTGAGAGAGATTAATTAGATGAAGAAAATTGAAGAATTAAAGTGTTTGTAGGTGTTTTTGGTTGTTGGTATATGGATTAGATATAAAGGATGTGTAAGTTTGTTTTCATGTAAATAATTCATGAATGATTTATAATATTTTTTGTAATTTTGTGAGATATTTCATACTAGTTGCCAAATGATGGTTCCCACATGTTTAATGACTCACATTGGCGGCTAAGGAGCTAATCATTGAAGTGTATATACCAATAGTATATACATCTAGAAGCTGTATATTGTACGAGTACGAATACGGGTGCATACGAGTAGAATTGTTGATGAAAATGAATGAGGATGTAATTATAAGCATTTTTATTAAGTAGAAGTACTTTGATATGTGTCTTGAAGTCTTTCAAAAGTGTACAAATACATCTTAATACACTACATGTATATACATTTTAACTGAGTCGTTAAGTCATCGTTAGTCGTCACATGTAAGTGTTGTTTTGAAACCTTTAAGTTAACTATCTCATTTAATATTGTTAACCCATTGTTTATTATATCTAATGAGATGTTAAATTATTACATTATAATGATATTATGATGTATGAATATATCTTAATATGATATATATACATTAAAATGTCGTTACAACGATAATCGTTACATATATGTCTCGTTTCGAAATCCTTAAGTTAGTAGTCTTGTTTTTACATATGTAGTTCATTGTTAACACACTTAATGATATACTTAATTATCATTTTATCATGTTAAACATAGTGTATCTATATCTTAATATGATTCATATGTATTTAGTAAGACGTTATAACGATAATCGTTATATATATCGTTTCGAGTTTCTTAATTCAATAATCTCATTTTTATGTATATCACTCATTGTTAATACACTTAGTAAGATACTTACTTATCATAATCTCATTTTAACCATATATATCCATATATATATATATATATATATATATATATATATATATATATATATATATATATATATCATCATGTAGTTTTTACACGTTTTTAACGTTCGTGAATCGCCGATCAACTTGGGTGGTCAATTGTCTACATGAAACTCATTTCAATTAATCAAGTCTTAACAAGTTTGATTGTTTAACATGTTGGAAACATTTAATTATGCAAATATAATTTTCATTTAATATATAATCATGGAAAAATTAGGGTCACTACAGTACCTACCCATTAAATAAATTTCGTCCCGAAATTTTAAGCGGTTGAAGGTGTTGACGCATCTTCTAGAAATAAGTGTGGGTATTTCTTCTTTATCTTGTCTTCATGTTCCCAGGTGAACTCGGGTCCTCTACGAGCATTCCATCGAACCTTAACATTTGGTATCTTGTTTTGCTTAAGTCTTTTAACCTCACGATCCATTATTTCGACGGGTTCTTCAATGAATTGAAGTTTTTCGTTGATTTGGATTTCGTCTAATGGAATAGTGAGATCTTCTTTAGCAAAACATTTCTTCAAATTCGAGACGTGGAAAGTGTTATGTACAGCCGCGAGTTGTTGAGGTAACTCAAGTCGATAAGCTATTGGTCCGACACGATCTATAATCTTGAATGACCCGATGTATCTTGGATTTAGTTTCCCCCGTTTACCAAATTGAACAACACCTTTCCAAGGTGAAAGCTTAAGCATGACCATCTCTCGAATTTTAAATTCTATATCTTTTCTTTTAATGTCCGCGTAGCTCTTTTGTCGACTTTGGGCGATTTTTAACCGTTGTTGAATTTGAATGATCTTCTAGGTACTTTCTTGAATTATATCCGGACTCGTAATTTGTCTATCCCCAACTTCACTCCAACAAATCAGAGACCTGCACGTTCTACCATAAAGTGCCTCAAACGGTACCATCTCAATACTCGAGTGGTAACTGTTGTTGTAGGAAAACTCTGCTAACGGTAGGTGTCGATCCCAATAGTTTCCAAAATCAATAACACATGCTCGTAGCATGTCTTCAAGCATTTGTATCATCCTTTCGCTCTGCCTATCAGTCTGTGGATGATAAGCAGTACTCATGTCTAGACGAGTTCCTAGTGCTTGCTGTAATGTCTGCCAAAACCTTGAAACAAATCTGCCATCCCTATCAGAGATAATAGAGATTGATATTCCATGTCTGGAGACAACTTCTTTCAAGTATAATCGCGCCAACTTCTCCATTTTGTCATCTTCTCTCATTGGCAGAAAATGTGCTGATTTGGTGAGACGATCGACTATTACCCAAATAGTATCATAACCACTTGCAGTACTTGGCAATTTAGTAATGAAATCCATGGTAATGTTTTTCCATTTCCATTCTGGGATTTCAGGTTGCTGAAGTAGACCTGATGGTTTCTGATGTTCAGCTTTGACCTTAGAACACATCAAACATTCTCCTACGTATTTTGCAATATCGACTTTCATACCCTGCCACCAAAAGTGTTTCTTGAGATCTTTGTACATCTTTCCCGCTCCGGGATGTATTGAATATCTGGTTTTATGTGCTTCCTTAAGTACCATTTCTCTCACATCTCCAAACTTTGGCACCCAAATTCTTTCAGCTCTATATCGGGTTCCGTCTTCCCGAATATTAAGGTGTTTCTCCGATCCTTTGGGTATTTCATTCTTCAAATTCCCTTCTCTTAAAACTCCCTGCTGCGCCTCCTTTATTTGAGTAGTAAGGTTAGTACGAATAATTATATTCATAGCTTTTACCCGCATAGGTTCTCTGTCCTTTCTACTCAAAGCGTCGGCTACCACATTCGCCTTCCCCGGATGGTAACGAATCTCGAAATTGTAATCATTCAATAATTCAATCCACCTACGCTGCCTTTTGTGATCGGTATATATAATACTTTTGACCCTATATAAGTAGTGCCTCCAAGTCTTTAATGCAAAAACAACCGAGCCTAATTCCAAATCATGCGTCGTATAATTCTGCTTGTGAATCTTCAATTGTCTAGACGCATAAGCAATTACATTTGTTCGTTGCATTAATACACAACCGAGGCTTTGCTTTGAGGCGTCACAATATATCACAAAATCATCATTCCCTTTAGGCAATGACAATATAGGTGCCGTAGTTAACTTTTTCTTCAACAATTGAAACGCTTTCTCCTGCTCATCCTTCCATTCAAATTTCTTCCCTTTATGCATTAA
Source organism: Rutidosis leptorrhynchoides (assembly GCF_046630445.1). Taxonomy (NCBI): domain Eukaryota; kingdom Viridiplantae; phylum Streptophyta; class Magnoliopsida; order Asterales; family Asteraceae; genus Rutidosis; species Rutidosis leptorrhynchoides. Next base: position 200,080,192 of record NC_092337.1, read on the forward strand.
TGCAGTCAAGGGTTTTGCTATTTTGGAAATATCTTGGATGAATCTTCTGTAGTAACCAGCCAATCCTAAAAATTGACGTATATGCTTCGGAGTTTTTGGGGTTTCCCACTTTTCAACGGTTTCAATCTTTGCCAGATCCACCTGAATACCTTCTTTGTTCACTATGTGACCGAGGAATTGAACTTCTTCCAACCAAAATGCACACTTTGAAAATTTAGCATACAGTTTTTCTTTCCTCAACAACTCTAGCACTTTTCTCAAATGTTCTTCGTGCTCTTGATCAATCTTTGAGTAAATAAGTATGTCATCGATGAAAACAATGACAAACTTGTCAAGGTATGGTGCACACACTCGGTTCATGAGGTCCATGAACACAGCTGGTGCATTAGTCAACCCAAACGGCATAACCATAAACTCGTAATGACCGTAACTCGTTCTGAAAACAGTCTTCGGAATATCATCCTCCTTCACCCGCATTTGATGATACCCAAAACGTAAATCAATCTTCGAATAAACTGACGAGCCTTGTAGTTGATCAAATAAATCGTCGATTGTCGGTAGTGGATAACGGTTCTTGATGGTAAGTTTGTTCAACTCTCGGTAGTCGATACACAACCTGAATTTACCATCCTTCTTTTTGATAAACAAAACAGGGGCTCCCCATGGTGATGTACTTGGTCGTATAAAACCACGCTCTAAAAGTTCTTGTAGTTGGCTTTGGAGTTCCTTCATTTCGTTGGGTGCGAGTCTGTATGGAGCACGAGCTATTGGTGCAGCTCCTGGTACAAGATCTATTTGAAATTCAATGGATCGGTGTGGAGGTAGTCCCGGTAATTCTTTCGAAAATACATCGGGAAATTCTTTTACGACGGGAACATCATTGATGTTCTTTTCTTCGGTTTGTACTTTCTCGATATGTGCTAAAACAGCATAGCAACCTTTTCTTATTAGCTTTTGCGCCTTCAAATTACTAATAAGATTTATCTTCACGTTACTCTTTTCTCCGTACACCATTAAGGGTTTTCCTTCTTCTCGCACAATGCGAATTGCATTTTTGTAACATACGACCTCTGCTCTCTTCTTTTTCAACCAGTCCATGCCAATTATCACATCAAAACTCCCTAACTCTACGGTATCAAATCAATCTTAAATGTTTCGCTAACCAGTTTAATTTCTCGATTCCGACATATTTTATCTGCCAAAATTAATTTACCGTTTCCTAATTTGAGTAAAAATTTATTATTCATAGGCGTCAATGGACCACTTAATTTAGCACAAAAATCTCTACTCATATAGCTTCTATCCGCACCCGAATCAAATAAAACATAAGCAGGTTTTTCATCAATAAGAAACGTACCCGTAACAAGCTCCGGGTCTTCTTACGCTTCTACTGTATTAATATTGAAAACTCTTTCACGACTTTGCCCATTATTTTTCTCTGGGTTCGGGAAATTACTCCTAATGTGGCCCGGTTTTCCACATCCATAACAAACAAAGGAGGCATTACTTGTTTCGACATTATCTGTTCTTTTATTTTTGTTATTCATTGGCCCATAGACCTCACACTTTCTCGCACCATGGCCAGTTCTTTTACACTTGGTGTAGAATGTCGTGCAGAACTCATTCGGGTGGTACTCTTCACACCTTTGGCATGACTTTTTCTGATTATTATTGTTATAGGAATTGTTGTTATTGCGGTTGTTATTGATGTTAGGACGAATGTTGTTGCGTTTTTTGTTGTGATAATTGGTGCGATTGAAGTTATGATTGTTGTGTTTATTGTTAAAATTGTGACCATTGTCACTGGTTTCTTCCCACTTTCTTTTGATTTGTTTCGTGTTGGCTTCTTCGGCCGTCTGCTCTTTAACTCTTTCCTCAATCTGATTTATGAGTTTATGAGCCATTCGACTCGCCTTTTGTTTGGAAGCGGGCTCGTGTGAACTTATATCTTCTTGGATACTTTCTGGTAACCCTTTTACAAATGCATCGATTTTCTCCTCTTCATCTTCGAACGCTCTCGGGCACAATAAGCACAACTCCGTGAATTGTCTTTCGAATGTGGTAATATCGAATCCTTGTGTTCGTAATCCCTTAAGCTCTACTTTTAGCTTGTTGACCTCGCTTCTGGGATGATACTACTCAGTCATCAGATGTTTGAATGCTGACCACAGTAGTGCGTACGCAACATCTTGTCCCACTTGTTCTAGATAGGTATTCCACCATGTTAACGCAGTACCTGTGAAGGTATGCGTAGCGTACTTTACTTTGTCTTCTTCAGTACACTTACTTATGGCAAACACCGATTCAACCTTTACGGTCCACCGTTTCAATCCGATTGGACCCTCGGTTCCATCGAATTCCAGAGGTTTACAGGCAATGAATTCTTTGTAGGAGCATCCTACACGATTTCTTGTGGCGTTATTTGCATTGCTAGATTCAGAGTTATTGTTGTTGTTTTGCATTGCAGCCTGTACTGCGGCTATGTTTGCTGCAAGGAAAACACGGAAGTATTCCTCATTCATGTTCAAATTCTGACGAGTTGTTGGTGCCATTTCCTTCAAAAATAGCCCTAAAGAATTAAGTTAATCATATAGAATATTAAGAGTAGTCAATTGTATTTCGTAGCATAATATGAACTCATTTATAAAAGCTTTTGCTTCATATTAGGGTTTTATAGTTTTAATTCGCGTAGTACCTACCCGTTAAGTTCATACTTAGTAGTTAATATACCATTCAACTACTACAATTATATATGAAAACTAATTATAATAATATTTCGCGTTCAAACTTTTATACAATATTTTACAAACTTACAATACCACTATAATACATATAGCATGAAATATAGCACACAATAACTTTGATACAAAATAGTTGTGACAACAATTGTAGTTAATACGCAAGTTGTTCAGTAAAGGCAATAAAAACACGTAATTCATAAGTCCAGAAACAAGTCATGCATTCTGGACTTACTAAGAGTACTTCCCATCCTTGGTCTTGTGGAAAATAACCGTTATGACCGTTGGCTAGGCAGCATGTTGTAACGTCGTCAAAAGGATGAGGGTTTCGTAATGCCCAACAGCCCCGTAATAATCTAAAAACCTTGTTTCTCACCCCAACTACTGAATCCGTCACTTGTGGGAATGTTTTATTTAACAGTCGTATTCCGATGTTCTTTTTCTCACTTTGGTGAAAAGCGAACATCACTAACCCGTAAGCATAACATGCTTCTTTATTTTGTATGTTAGAAGCTCTTTCTAACTCACGAAGTCCTACGTTGGGATATGTTGAGTCAAAATAGGTTTTTAACCCGTAGCGAAAAATTGCATTTGGGTTCCCCGCATTTAACGCTTTAAAGAAAACACGGCATAACTTACGGTCTCCCCAATGTGATATACCCCACCTATCAAAGGAAATCCTTTTAATCACTAAGGCATTTCTGGAAAGTCTTTCAAATGTTTGACAAGTTAATTTCGCTATAACTAATTGTGCTGACGAATTCTGACCGACTCTAGACAAGATTTCATCAATCATATCCTCTGGTAGGTCTTCTAAAATATTCAGTTGTTTACCTTAACGTCCATTTTGTGTTTTTATACTGTAAAAATAGACGAGGGTTAGATTCATAAAAGCTAATTAACAAACAATACAAGCAATTTTACATTTATCAAAAAAGCACAAGCACACTATATTACATATATTACACAACATGATTACAACTCTTTAATCCGACTCACTCGTTTCTTCTTCTTCGGACTTGGTTCGTTTTGCTAATTTCCTAGGGATATATGATGCTCCCCTAATACGAGCTGTCGTTTTCCACAATGGTTTAGAAAAACCTGGTGGTTTAGAGGTTGCCGGGTTATTGTTACATTTTAGGAAATACGGACGTTGCCGATACATATAAAGTTCATTGGGATTGGAATCAGGTTTATCTATTTTTATACCTTTTCCCTTATTATTTTCTTTTGCTTTATTAAATTGGGTCGAGGTAATTTCTATAACATCATCGGAATCCTCATCGGGATCCGATTCATCAAAAAATTGGTAATCTTCCTAATATTTTGCTTCCTCGGCGGAAACACCATTGACCATTATTGACTTTGGTCCGTTGGTTGAGGATTTTCTTTTATTTAACCGATTTACTGTAGGTATCAATATTTCTTCCTCCGGAACCTCTTCTTCTTCCGGTTCTTCCTCTTCCAGTTCCTCCTCTTATGAAAGGACCCGTCCTAATCCACCTGGACGAAGTCATCAACATTTGGTCCCATTGCGATGATCGGCTCCAAGTAATGTCCTTATATTGAGCAAATGCACAGCGGAAGACTTAATTCATACTTGAGAATAAACATGCTTTAAAGTGTCAACCAAAAGGTTGGTGAGTTTATAGGTTTATCATAACAATCATTTCAATACATTAATAGACCACAAGATTTCATAATCATAAACATAATACACTCGCAAGTGTATGTAAAGCATTCTAAGTGGTTGAGCACTTGGTAACCATACTTAACATTTAATCAACGTCGCATATTCCCTTTATTATGAAATCTCACTACACCGTACCAAGTGTAGTCACCAAAACGAAGTACTGTGCAACCGTTGAATACTGGTCGTCCAGTCCGGTTGGGGTTGTCAGGCCCGATAGATCTATCAACAGGATTTGCGTTTACAATACCCATGTAAATAGTAGTTACCAAGCTACAGGGAAATATGCCAGTGGTACAACTCAACGTAGAATATATTTTTAAGTACTTGTGTCTATTTTGTAAACATTTTTAAAAGCAGCGCATGTATTCTCAGCCCAAAAATATATATTGCAAAAGCAATTAAAAAGGGAGCAAATGAAACTCACTTTTGCCTTGAAGGTATTTATCACGACTTGGTCTCCGATAGATATCACGAACCTAACCATATATATAATATATCAACATATTTTCTTTTTAAGTAATCGTTACATATATATATATATATATATATATATATATATATATATATATATATATATATATATATATATATATATATATATATATATATATATATATATATATATATATATATATATATATATATATATATATATATATATATATATATATATATATATATATATATATATATATACTTTTAATATTTTCTTAGTCCGTAGTTAGCAGTCCGATGTTAGTGGTCCACAATTAGTTGCTCAATAAAATAAATAAAGACCCCATCGTATTCGTATTGATCAGAATTAATCTTGACCCATGGTACCATGTTGTCAAATGACGTGTTGCGTACATAAAGTACCGTGTTGTCAAATGACGTGTTGCGTACAATCATGAGGTCTTATGATTAATCTTCTCGTGTTGTTTACGGGTGGTCCTGAAATATATAAAATCAAATCATAAGTAAATATATATGAAATATCATATTAATTAGAAATATATGATTAATTTAATTTTTCTCCAAATATTTTCGTAGCTAAACTAGCTTCGCATACCCGATCTTGTTTTAGTCGTAGTTTCTTCATTACAACTCCGTTTTTGTTGGTTCAACTTGCCACTTCCTTGGATCGAGTCAAATTTTAAGAATATGAACTGAAAATACCTTAGGTTGTATTCGAAATCACAGGTTATAGGTCAAACTTTGGTGAAACTTATGAAAGTGATCATTTTCCATCATAAAAACAACATTTAATGATCATTTTTCTAAAAATACTTACACTTTGAGTTAAACCATGAAATTTTTATGTGTTAACATATTCATAAGAAATATCATTTTTCCAGAACATGAACTTCCAATTCAAAGTTCAAGATGGTTTTTAATTATCCAACCCAAAACAGCCCCCGGTTGAACTCTGACGATGTAGATTCAGTTTTTAAGGTGTTCTTTGTAAAACCAAGTTATATCTTGTTAAGTTAGCATATAATTATGATATATTACAGGTCTTTAAGTGTTTTAAAAGTCAAGTTAGAAGGATCTATTTAGTTTGCGAACAAGTTTGAAATCATTCAAACTATGTTCTTGTTGTTAAAATTTTATACCACAAAATAAGATAGCTATATGAATATGAATTGAATAAGATTATGAATAAGGTTACTACCTGAAGTTACTTGGACAAAGTTACTATAAGATATGAGAAAAATCCTAGAATCAAAAGAGTGGTGGAGTTGGATTGAAAGGTTGGAAGTAAACTTGTTTACTTGGAAGGATTCTTGAAGTGTTCTTGAATGGATTTTCTTATGATGATTAAGGGTTGTTTTTGAAGCTAGATCTTCATGGTTATTTGCTGAGATTGTGAAGAACACTTAAGGTTCCTAAGAGTGTGTTTTTAGTTAAAGAAAATGTGTAGTAAAAATGAAAATGGAATGGAGTATAAATGGTGGTGAAAAGATGTATAAATTTGTAATATTGTGCAAAAGTCTTGTAATATGCCAAATTGATTAATCATGCATGCTAAGATCCAAAATTGGCTGACTCATGGCTGCTAATAAAGTGATTGTGATGTGTATATACCAATAGTAAATACGTATAGAAGCTGGGTATGATACGGGTACATATACCCTAGATATACGTATAAAAATCTTGAGAAAACGGAACGAGGATTCAAATATAGCTATCTTTTGTCAATATACTTATATTTTTTTAAGTATATAAATCCTTTAAAAGTGATAAAAATACATATCTATACGATACATGTATAAGCATTATAAGTTTTAAGTATTTAAGTCGAAGAACGTCACATATAGTTATCGTTTTGAAAACTTAAGTTAGTAGTCTCAAAATATACTTATAACTCATTGTTATTAGTACACAATGAGATGTTAAAACATTCTTAGATCATGTTAAATATATAAAAATACATATATATACACAAACGTATAATTATCGTATGTTATATAGTTCGTGATATCATCGGCAAATTGGACGGTCAAACGTTGTGTAAAACTCTTTTCAAAAACATAAGTCTCAACAATTTAGATTGCTTATCATGTTGGTAAGGTTTAATTTATGTAAATATTAATCTCATAAGTGTAATTTGGTCGAAAAATTCCGGGTCATTACAGTACCTACCCGTTAAAGAAATTTCGTCCCCGAAATTTGATAGAGGTTATTATGGATAACAATAAGAAGGTTTTCATGACAAATATAAGGTGATAATGGAGTTTTATCATCATTGAGTAATGTAGATAAAACGATTCGATTATGCAAAGAATATAAATGAGACTATCGTAAAAGAGTGAGATGAGTAAAATATATTCGTCTTAACCGATGACGTAGTTATGATTGATTTCCGGGATTTAAGGGATTTAAAGAGAATCTTACGTAATAAGATTTGTTTCTTTGGTGATTAAGGAAATCAGGATCTTCTTTGATTATATGCAATAATCTGTTTCGATTGCTCTGTCGGATATTTCACTATAAATTCACCCATTCGTTTCCTTATTTTCCATGACTCACACCTTCTATTCTTTCTCCCTTGATTCTTACTTTAAAGAATTCATCAATATGCTCCATCCAGTCCTGATTCTTGATATACTCCTAACTTTTATATCTGTCATTCTTCTTTTTCATCTACCACCAGAAGAATCTATTTACTTCTACTATACTGTTGTGTTTATAGTGTTTCTAATTCTCCCGTGTCTCTATATTGCTATCTGCATCGATATACACAGTTTGTAATTTCGGGGTTATTATCGGAGTTTATATTCTTCATTATTTTTTGGAGCTTCATGCTTTCGTTTTCTCTTCCCGACTTCGAGTCAAGCGAGTAATGGTCCGGAATTCGTAGATATGAAATTCAGAATGAACATAGCTAATGCTCTAAGAAGAAAATGGTAATAGAACGATATTGATTTTTTAAATTACCAGTATACCCTGGAGAAGACCGAGTCATCCAGAAAAATATTCTCTTGATATGTTTAGAGATTAGATAGAATGTAAGAGTCGTGTAAATGGCACATGATGACGGTACTGTGAATCATCATGCTTCATTAGAAACTCAGCATGACTTACTGTAATATAATGACGTTGATCAAGTGTCATTATATTATACTAATCCATGCTTCAGTTCCCAACACAACTTCAAAACATTCATATTTTAAACTCGAAGGTTTCAGAATTTAGAAACTAACACAGTTTCTTTTATGTTGCAGATATTACTGAGAGATAAATGATCTCAGATAAGAATAGTTGTGAAAATATCACCATAAATATGGAGGATATTTATAATAGAACATACGAGAATATCTTAGAATTTCTAATATCAATGGATGATGAAGAAGATTTGTCTGTGAAGGTTTAGAATGAGAAATAAGATGTTTGCTAACGATTTTAGCAGGCACAGAATCATTTGGATTCTTTGAAGGCAAACTTATTCTTTGTGATTTGTCCACGGCTTTCTTCATAGTTTCGCATAATCCGCTTTTCGGTACTAAATTTTCTATCGAGCGTTCCTAACACTCATTTCTTTATCATCAAACTTTTGGCTATTAATATCATCTACAACATGCTGCTTCGTCAGCATTTTCAAAGTTAACTGATCTGGGTCATCGATTATCAAACCGGTAGTTTTAGGAGAATTGTGTTTTTAGAATGATTAATCGTTGATGGTAATATTGTGGAATATAAAAGGTTCCCCAGTAACAATAAAGAGTACGCATATATATCGCGGTTATAATAAAGTTGTTCGGATGAAAAGTCGGAGTTGACTTGCTGGAGCTGTGACAAAATTAGCTACTTTGGAAAGGGATTGCAAAACGATCTTCGGTAATAACAATGTCAAAGGAACTAGAACAGATACGTGTCAAACGTTTACTCAGTTTCCGAGGGTTTTTCAGGTGCATAACTATATGCATCAATCTTTTCTTCCGTAGATGAAGTGCGGTTGGTTTATCCTCTCGATTGAGGTGTTTTTAAGAATCATGATAGATTTGAACGCTGATTGTAATCGTCGAGATACAATGAGGTTTAAGATGAAATCAAGTGGCAATCTTAAAGAAATGTTTAGTTTCATATGTTATAATCAATATTTTAATTCATTTTAATTGTCCAATGTCATTAGTCCACAGTCGATAGTCCACAGTAACAGTTCAATAATTCATATATAGTTTAATATATAATATACGAATTAATTAATATGTGTCGTGACCCGTATACGTCTCAGACTCGATCACAACTCAAACTATATATATTATTGTAGAATCAACCTCAACCCTGTATAGAGAACTCGATCATTACTGCATATAGAGTGTCTATGGTGATTCCAAATAATATATATAGATGCGTCGATATGATATGTCAAAACATTGTATACGTGCCCCGATATTTAAAGTGCGTAAAATAATTACAAAAATTAAATGACGATAAATAAAAGTGCGATAATTAAATTGCGATAAATAAACTGTGATAAATAAAATGTAATCAGTTAGCTAGGAAAAGTTAGCTGGAACAGTTAGCGTGGATTCTTAACAAAATTTTTCATAGTTAATTTGTTTGTTTCTAACAGATTTTATTTTGTCATATGTTTTCTTCATATGCCACTTGTTGGATTCTGAAAAGTCAAAATCCAAATATGAAATTGAATGAAAATGATTATTCTGCGGTGAACGGATACGTATATCGGTGGTTGTAAGTAGGATAGTAAATGACTGTTGAATCAGCTTCGACGAATGTACAATGTAACTTATTAAGATGAAATCTAATTATTCCTCAGGTATTACCTACCCGTTAAAAAAAAAATTTCACCATTAATTTTTTGTACAAAAGAACTTTTAATTACAATCTTTATGAAAACATATATATACATATATATTTTCTTCAGATGAAATCATGAATTTAATGAGTTAATATGATATTAATCTCATTTGCTTTTCGGTTTGAGCTAGAATAAGAAATCTCTAAAACTTTTTGAAACCACATATTCTTCGCAGAATATCAATGAAGTTATGGATCAATACTTCATCGTTCATTATTGTTGGTACTCCTTGGTATCTATGGTGCGTATGATGTTGATGTTTGTGGGACAGATTATGATGTCGAGACGTGTGATGCGGATGTTGTTTGATAGAGGTGATGTTGGTATTGTTGATGTTATTGATGGTGGTGCTGATTATGCTGCTGGTGCTGTTGCTGGTGTTTGCAACCTTCGCACCATGTTCTCCAAAGCCGTCACGTGAGCGCGAAGTTCGTTAGCTTCTGCTAGTACATCGGGATGATTGGCGGTTGGAGCGAGCGAATGAACAAGATTTTTAATATGGGATAGTATATAATCGTGACGAGATACTCTAGAAATGAGAGAGAAAATGGTGTTTCGAATAGGTTCGCCGGTAAGTGCTTCAGGTTCATCGCCAAGGGGGCAATTTGGTGGATGGAATGGATCACCTTCTTCTTGTCTCCAGTGATTTAGTATATTACGAACCCATCCCCAATTCATCCAGAATAGATGATGGGAAATTGGTTGATCCATTCCGGTGACGCTGCTTTCGGAGCCCGAATGGAAATCCATATCGGCATAACTGTCGGAATCTGAAGAATTCGAACTAGATGCGGAATCCATCTTGTATAATGGGGAAAATGAATTTTTGGTATAGAATAGATTATAGGAGTTAGATTTGGTACTCTTCAATACATAATTTACATATGTATATATAACACCCAAATCCCGTAAATTACGGAGAATCTTTGAAAAGATATCAGTCAAAGTTCGCAATAACAGATATGCTAAGATAAGAATTCATCTATACACTATCAATGCAGTAAATGCAGTAAAACGTGTCTAGACTTATGAATGATAAGCAGGTAATTTCCTAAGGATGATAAGCAGATGATTTCCGACTAGAAATGATAAGCAAAACTTTTGACATGTAGACACGGTCGAAGTCCAGACTCATTAATGCATCCTAACAACTACTAGTTAGACACACTAATACAAGACCTGGTTCGCTACGACCACCGCTCTGATACCAACTGAAAGGACCCGTCCTAATCCACCTGGACGAAGTCATCAACATTTGGTCCCATTGCGATGATCGGCTCCAAGTAATGTCCTTATATTGAGCAAATGCACAGCGGAAGACTTAATTCATACCTGAGAATAAACATGCTTTAAAGTGTCAACCAAAAGGTTGGTGAGTTCATAGGTTTATCATAACAATCATTTCAATACGTTAATAGACCACAAGATTTCATAATCATAAACATAATACACTCGCAAGTGTATGTAAAGCATTCTAAGTGGTTGAGCACTTGGTAACCATACTTAACATTTAATCAACGTCGTATATTCCCTTTATTATGAAATCTCACTACACCGTACCAAGTGTAGTCACCAAAACGAAGTACTGTGCAACCGTTGAATACTGGTCGTCCAGTCCGGTTGGGGTTGTCAGGCCCGATAGATCTATCAACAGGATTCGCGTTTACAATACCCATGTAAATAGTAGTTACCAAGCTACAGGGAAGTATGCCAGTGGTACAACTCAACGTAGAATATATTTTTAAGTACTTGTGTCTATTTTGTAAACATTTATAAAAGCAGCGCATGTATTCTCAGCCCAAAAATATATATTGCAAAAGCAATTAAAAAGGGAGCAAATGAAACTCACTTTTGCCTTGAAGGTATTTATCACGACTTGGTCTCCGATAGATATCACGAACCTAACTATATATATAATATATCAACATATTTTCTTTTTAAGTAATCGTTACATATATATATATATATATATATATATATATATATATATATATATATATATATATATATATATATATATATATATATATACTTTTAATACTTTTAATATTTTCTTAGTCCGTAGTTAGCAGTCCGATGTTAGTGGTCCACAATTAGTTGCTCAATAAAATAAATAAAGACCCCATCATATTCATATTGATCAGAATTAATCTTGACCCATGGTACCATGTTGTCAAATGACGTGTTGCGTATATAAAGTACCGTGTTGTCAAATGACGTGTTGCGTACAATCATGAGGTCTTATGATTAATCTTCCCGTGTTGTTTACGGGTGGTCCTGAATTATATAAAATCAAATCATAAGTAAATATATATGAAATATCATATTAATTAGAAATATATGATTAATTTAATTTTTCTCCAAATATTTTCGTAGCTAAACTAGCTTCGCATACCTGATCTTGTTTTAGTCGTAGTTTCTTCATTACAATTCCGTTTTTGTTGGTTCAACTTGCCACTTCCTTGGATCGAGTCAAATTTTAAGAATATGAACTGAAAATACCTTAGGTTGTATTCGAAATCACAGGTTATAGGTCAAACTTTGGTGAAACTTATGAAAGTGATCATTTTCCATCATAAAAACAACATTTAATGATGATTTTTCTAAAAATACTTACACTTTGAGTTAAACCATGAAATTTTTATGTCTTAACATATTCATAAGAGATATCATTTTTCCAGAATATGAACTTCCAATTCAAAGCTTAAGATGGTTTTTAATTATCCAACCCAAAACAGCCCCCGGTTGCACTCCGACGACGTAGATTCAGTTTTTAAGGTGTTCTTTGTAAAACCAAGTTATATCTTGTTATGTTAGCATATCATTATGATATGTTACAGGTCTTGAAGTGTTTTAAAAGTCAAGTTAGAAGGATCTATTTAGTTTGCGAACAAGTTTGAAATCATTCAAACTATGTTCTTGTTGTTAAAATTTTATACCACAAAATAAGATAGCTATATGAATATGAATTGAATAAGATTATGAATAAGGTTACTACCTCAAGTTACTTGGACAAAGTTACTGTAAGAGATAAGAAAAATCCTAGAATCAAAAGAGTGGTGGAGTTGGATTGAAAGGTTGGAAGTAAACTTGTTTACTTGGAAGGATTCTTGAAGTGTTCTTGAATGGATTTTCTTATGATGATTAAGGGTTGTTTTTGAAGCTAGATCTTCATGGTTATTTGATGAGATTGTGAAGAACACTTAAGGTTCCTAAGAGTGTGTTTTTGGTTAGAGAAAATGTGTAGTAAAAATGAAAATGGAATGGAGTATAAATGGTGGTGAAAAGATGTATAAATTTGTAATATTGTGCAAAAGTCTTGTAATATGCCAAATTGATTAATCATGCATGCTAAGATCCAAAATTGGCTGACTCATGGCTGCTAATAAAGTGATTGTGATATGTATATACCAATAGTAAATACGTATAGAAGCTGGGTATGATACGGGTACATATACCCTAGATATACGTATAAAAATCTTGAGAAAACGAAACGAGGATTCAAATATAGCTATCTTTTTTAAATATACTTATATTGTTTTATGTATATAAATCCTTTAAAAGTGATAAAATACATATCTATACGATACATGTATAAGCATTATAAGTTTTAAGTATTTAAGTCGAAGAACGTCACATATAGTTATCGTTTTGAAAACTTAAGTTAGTAGTCTCAAAATATACTTATAACTCATTGTTATTAGTACACAATGAGATGTTAAAACATTCTTAGATCATGTTAAATATATAAAAATACATATATATACACAAACGTATAATTATCGTATGTTATATAGTTCGTGATATCATCGGTCAAATTGGACGGTCAAACGTTGTGTAAAACTCTTTTCAAAAACATAAGTCTCAACAATTTAGATTTCTTATCATGTTGGTAAGGTTTAATTTATGTAAATATTAATCTCATAAGAGTAATTTGGTCGGAAAATTCCGGGTCATTACATCTTACGGTTCCTCTTCTTCCGGTTCCTCCTCTTCCTGTTCCTCTTCTTTCGGTTCCTCTTCTTCCGGTTCCTCTTCGGGAATTTGTGAATCTTCCCAAAGTATATTCGACTCTTCATTATTATTAGGTGAGTCGATGAGATTTGTACTAGAGGTAGACATCTATCACACAATATCAAACACGTTAAGAGATTAATATATCACATAATATTTACATGTTAATAATATATAGTTTCCAACAAAAAAGTTAAGCAATCTTTTTTTTGAAGAAAAACACGATCGAAGTCCATACTCACTAATGCATCCTAACAAACTCGGTAAGACACACTAATGCAAAAATTCTGGTTCTCTAAGACCAACGCTCGGATACCAACTGAAATGTCCCGTTCATATTGATTATAAACGTTCCATATTAATTGATTTTGTTGCGAGATTTTGACCTCTATATAAGACGTTTTTCAAAGACTGCGTTCGTTTTTAAAACAAACCATAACCTTTATTTTATCAACAAGGTTAACAAGACACCACTTAGATTATCCGGAAATGATAATCTAACAAATATCACACTTACACACTACCAATACATATTGGTTTACAAATATTAATATGTTAAACAAAATAAATCTCGAATGCAGTTTTAAACAATATTATACAAGCATGCTGACACCAAATCTTGTCCATATAATAGCATGTAACAGCGGAAGCTCTTAATAATCACCTGAGAATAAACATGCTTTAAATGTCAACAAAAATGTTGGTGAGTTATAGGTTTAACCTATATTTATCAAATCGTAATAATAGACCACAAGATTTCATATTTCAATATACATCCCATACATAGAGATAAAAATCATTCATATGGTGAACACCTGGTAACCGACCTTAACAAGATGCATATAGAATATCCCCTATCATTCCGGGACTCCCTTCAGACATGATGAATTCGAAGTACTAAAGCATCCGGTACTTTGGATGGGGCTCGTTGGGCCTAATAGATCTATCTTTAGGATTCGCATCAATTAGGGTGTCTGTTCCCTAATTCTTAGATTACCAGACTAAAAAGGGGCATATTTGGTTTAATAATCCAGCCATAGAATGTAGTTTCATTTACTTGTGTCTATTTTGTAAAACATTTATAAAACTGCATGTATTCTCATCCCAAAATATTAGATTTTAAAAGTGGGACTATAACTCACTTTCACAGATTTTTACTTCGTCGGGAAGTAAGACTTGGCCACTGGTCGATTCATGAACCTATAACAAATATGTACATATATATCAAAGTATGTTCAAAATATATTTACAACATTTTTAATCCGTTTTGCTGTTTTAAGTTTATTAAGTCAGCTGTCCTCGTTAGTGTAATGACCTGGAATTTTCTGACCAAATTATACTTATGAGATTAATATTTACATAAATTAAACCATACCAACACGATAAGCAATCCAAATTGTTGAGACTTGTGTTTTTGAAAAGAGTTTTACACAACGTTTGACAGTCCAATATGACCGATGATATCACGAACTATATAACATACGATAATTATACGTTTGTGTATATATATGTATTTATATATATTTAACATGATCTAAGGATGGTTTAACATCTCATTGTGTACTAATTATAATGAGTTATAAGTATATTTTGAAACTACTAACTTAAGTTTTCAAAACGATAACTATACGTAACATTCTTTGATATATATACTTATAATCTATAATACTTATACATGTATCGTATATATAATGTATTTAATCACTTTTAAGGACTTAAATACATAAAACAATATAAGTATATTCACAAAAGATAGCTATATTTGAATTCTCGTTCCGTTTCCTCAAGATTTCTATACGTATATCTAGGGTATATGTACCCGTATCATACCCAGCTTCTACACGTATTTACTATTGGTATATACACATCAAATCAACATCCTAATCAACATTATTACTTCCCTAGATATGAGGTAACTAGGATTTGTCAAGTAGTATGAATTATTAGTAAGAAAACAAAATTAGGAATCCTTTTCTTTATTTATAAACTAAAAACGTTTTTATAAATGAACACCATTTCTTCACTACATTTTCTCATACCTACACCCTCATTTCTCTCTCAAAATACTCCTAACTTCATACTTGATCATCTCCAAGCATTTTCCCCATCATTTAGCTTCAATTACAAGCCTTAAACACCATAAGAAAACTCTTTCAAGAACATATCAAAATAACCACCCATTTGAAGAAGTTTACTTCCAACCTTTTGATCTAACTCCACCACTCTTTGATTCCAAGATTATTTCTTATCTTTTGCAGTAACTTTGTCTAAGTAACTTGAGGTAGTAACCTTGTTCATAATCTTATTTAATTCATATTCATATAGCTATCTTATTTTGTGGTATAAAATTTTAACAACAAGAACATAGTTTGAATGATTTCAAACTTGTTCGCAAACTAAATAGATCCTTCTAACTTAACTTTTAAAACACTTCAAGACCTGTAATATATCATAATGATATGCTAACCTAACAAGATATAACTTGGTTTTACAAAGAACATCTTAAAAACTGAATCTACATCGTCGGAGTTCAACCGGGGGCTGTTTTGGGTTGGATAATTAAAAACCATCTTGAACTTTGAATTGGAAGTTCATGTTCTGGAAAAATGATATTTCTTATGAATATGTTAACACATAAAAATTTCATGGTTTAACTCAAAGTGTAAGTATTTTTAGAAAAATGATCATTAAATGTTGTTTTTATGATGGAAAATGATCACTTTCATAAGTTTCACCAAAGTTTGACCTATAACCTATGATTTTGAATACAAACTAAGGTATTTTCAGTTCATATTCTTAAAATTTGACTCGATCCAAGGAAGTGGCAAGTTGAACCAACAAAAACGGAGTTGTAATGAAGAAACTACGACTAAAACAAGATTGGGTATCCGAAGCTAGTTTAGCTACGAAAATATTTGGAGAAAAAGTAAATTAATCATATCTTTTCTAATTAATATGATATTTTATATAAAATTACTTATGATTTGATTTTATATATTTCAGGACCACCCGTAAACAACACGAGAAGATTAATCATAAGACCTCATGATTGTACGCAACACGTCATTTGACAACACGGTACTTTATGTACGCAACACGTTATTTGACAACATGGTACCATGGGTCGAGATTAATTCTGATCAATACGAATACGATGGGGACTTTATTTATTTTATTTAAGCAACTAATTGTGGACCACTATCATCGGACTGCTAACTACGGACTAAGAAAATATTAAAAGTATTAAAAGTATATATATATATATATATATATATATATATATATATATATATATATATATATATATATATATATATATATATATATATATAACGATTACTTAAAAAGAAAATATGTTGATATATTATATATATGGTTAGGTTCGTGATATCTATCGGAGACCAAGTCGAATTAAATACCTTCAAGGCAAAAGTGAGTTTCATTTGCTCCCCTTTTAATTGCTTTTGCAATATATATTTTTGGGTTGAAAATACATGCGCTGCTTTTATAAATGTTTACAAAATAGACACAAGTACCAAAAAATATATTCTACGTTGAGTTGTACCACTGGCATATTTTCCTGTAGCTTGGTAACTACCATTTACTTGGGTATTGTAAACGCGAATCCTGTTGATAGATCTATCGGGCCTGACAACCCCAACCGGACTGGAAGACCAGTATTCAACGGTTGCACAGTACTTCATTTTGGTGACTACACTTGGTACGGTGTAGTGAGATTTCATAATAAAGGGAATATGCGACGTTGATTAAATGTTAAGTATGGTTACCAAGTGCTCAACCACTTAGAATGCTTTACATACACTTGCGAGTGTATTATGTTTATGATTATGAAATCTTGTGGTCTATTAACATATTGAAATGATTGTTATGATAAACCTATGAACTCACCAACCTTTTGGTTGACACTTTAAAGCATGTTTATTCTCATGTACGAATTAAGTCTTCCGCTGTGCATTTGCTCAATATAAGGACATTACTTGGAGCCGATCATCGCAATGGAACCAAATGTTGATGACTTCGTCCAGGTGGATTAGGACGGGTCCTTTCAGTTGGTATCAGAGCGGTGGTCGTATTGAACCATGTCTTGAATTAGTGTGTCTAACTAGTAGTTGTTAGGATGCATTAATGAGTCTGGACTTCGACCGTGTCTACATGTCAAAAGTTTTGCTTATCATTTCTAGTCGGAAATCCTCTGCTTATCATCCTTAGGAAATTACCTGCTTATCATTCATAAGTCTAGACACGTTTTACTGCATTTACTGCATTGATAGTGTATAGACGAATTCTTATCTTAGCATATCTGTTATTGCAAACTTTGACTGATATCTTTTCAAAGATTCTCCGTAATTTACGGGATTTTGGTATTATATATACATATGTAAATTATGTATTGAAGAGTACCAAATCTAACTTCTATAATCTATTCCATACCAAAAATTCATTTTCCCCATTATACAAGATGGATTCCGCATCTAGTTCGAATTCTTCAGATTCCGACAGTTTTGCTGATATGGATTTCCATTCGGGCTCCGAAAGCAGAATCACTAGAATGGATCAACCAATTTCCCATCATCTATTCTAGATGAATTGGGGATGGGTTCGTAATATACTAAATCACTGGAGACAAGAAGAAGGTGATCCATTCCATCCACCAAATTGCCCTCTTGGCGATGAACCTGAAGCACTTACCGACGAACCTATTCGAAACACCATTTTCTATCTCATTTCTAGAGTATCTCTTCACGATTATATACTATCCCATATTACAAATCTTGTTCATTCGCTCGCTCTAACCGTCAATCATCCCGGTGTACTAGCAGAAGTTAACGAACTTCGCGCTCGCGTAACGGCTTTGGAGAACATGGTGCGAAGGTTGCAAACATCAGCAGCAGCACCAGCAGCATAATCAGCACCACCATCAATAACATCAACAATACCATCATCACTACTAACAAACAACATCCGCATCACACGTCTCGACATCATAATCTGTCCCACAAACATCAACATCATACGCTCCATAGATACCAAGGAGTACCAACAATAATGAACGATGAAGTATTGATCCATAACTTCATTGATATTCTGCGAAGAATATGTGGTTTCAAAAAGTTTTAGAGATTTCTTATTCTAGCTCAAACCGAAAAGCAAATGAGATTAATATCATATTAACTCATTAAATTCATGATTTCATCTGAAGAAAATATATATGTATATATGTTTTCATAAAGATTGTAATTAAAAGTTCTTTTGTACAAAATATTAATGGTGAAAATTTTTTTTAACGGGTAGGTAATACCCGAGGAATAATTAGATTTCATCTTAATAAGTTACATTGTACATTCGTCGAAGCTGATTCAACAGTCATTTACTATCCTACTTACAACCACTGATATACGTATCCGTTCACCGCAGAATAACCATTTTCATTCAATTTCATGTTTGGATTTTGACTTCCCAGAATCCAACAAGTGGCATATGAAGAAAACATATGACAAAATAAAATCTGTTAGAAACAAACAAATTAACTATGAAAATTTTTGTTAAGAATCCACGCTAACTGTTCCAGCTAACTGTTCCTAGCTAACTGATTACATTTTATTTATCGCAGTTTATTTATAGCAATTTAATTATCGCACTTTTATTTATCGTCATTTAATTTCTGTAATTATTTTACGCACTTTAAATATCGGGACACGTATACAATGTTTTGACATATCATATCGACGCATCTATATATATTATTTGGAATCACCATAGACACTCTATATGCAGTAATGATCGAGTTCTCTATACAGGGTTGAGGTTGATTCTACAATAATATATATAGTTTGAGTTGTGATCGAGTCTGAGACGTATACGGGTCACGACACGTATTAATTAATTCGTATATTATATATTAAACTATATATGAATTATTGGACTGTTACTGTGGACTATCGACTATGGACTAATGACATTGGACAATTAAAATGAATTAAAATATTGATTATAACATATGAAACTAAACATTTCTTCAAGATTGCCACTTGATTTCATCTTAAACCTCATTGTATCTCGACGATTACAATCAGCGTTCAAATCTATCATGATTCTTAAAAACACCTCAATCGAGAGGATAAACCAACCGCACTTCATCTACGGAAGAAAAGATTGATGCATATAGTTATGCACCTGAAAAACCCTCGGAAACTGAGTAAACGTTTGACACGTATCTGTTCTAGTTCCTTTTACATTGTTATTACCGAAGATCATTTTGCAATCCCTTTCCAAAGTAGCTAATTTTGTCACAGCTCCAGCAAGTCAACTCCGACTTTTCATCCGAAACAACTTCATTATAACCGCGATATATATGAGTACTCTTTATTGTTACTGGGGAACCTTTTATATTCCACAATATTACCATCAGCAATTAATCATTCTAAAAACACAATTCTCCTGAAACTACCTCGGTTTGATAACCGATGACCCAGATCAGTTAACTTTGAAAATACTGACGAAGCAGCATGTTGTAGATGATCTTAATGGCCAAAAGTTTGATGATAAAGAAAGGAGTGTTAGGAACGCTCGATAGAAAATTTAGTACCGAAAAGCGAATTATGCGAAACTATGAAGAAAGCCGTGGACAAATCACAAAGAATAAGTTTGCCTTCAAAGAATCCAAATGATTCTGTGCCTGCTAAAATCGTTAACAAACATCTTATTTCTCATTCTAAACCTTCACAGACAAATCTTCTTCATCATCCATTGATATTAGAAATTCTAAGATATTCTCGTATGTTCTATTATAAATATCCTCCATATTTCTGGTGATATTTCCACAACTATTCTTATCTGAGATCATTTATCTCTCAGTAATATCTGCAACATAAAAGAAACTGTGTTAGCTTCTAAATTCTGAAACCTTCGAGTTTAAAATATGAATGTTTTGAAGTAGTGTTGGGAACTGAAGCATGGATTAGTATAATATAATGACACTTGATCAACGTCATTATATCACAGTTGAAATGTCCCGTTCTTATTGATTAAAAACGTTCCATATTAATTGATTTCGTTGCGAGGTTTTGACCTCTATATGAGACGTTTTTCAAAGACTGCATTCATTTTAAAACAAACCATAACCTTTATTTCATCAATAAAGGTTTAAAAAGCTTTACGTAGATTATCAAATAATGATAATCTAAAATATCTTGTTTACACACGACCATTACATAATGGTTTACAATACAAATATGTCTCAACAAAATAAGTTTCTTGAATGCAGTTTTTACACAATATCATACAAGCATGGACTCCAAATCTAGTCCTTATTTAAGTATGCGACAGCGGAAGCTCTTAATAATCACCTGAGAATAAACATGCTTAAAACGTCAACAAAAATGTTGGTGAGTTATAGGTTTAACCTATATATATCAAATCATAATAATAGACCACAAGATTTCATATTTCAATACACATCCCATATATAGAGATAAAAATCATTCATATGGTGAACACCTGGTAACCGACATTAACAAGATGCATATATAAGAATATCCCCATCATTCCGGGACACCCTTCGGATATGATATAAATTTCGAAGTACTAAAGCATCCGGTACTTTGGATGGGGTTTGTTAGGCCCAATAGATCTATCTTTAGGATTCGCGTCAATTAGGGTGTCTGTTCCCTAATTCTTAGATTACCAGACTTAATAAAAAGGGGCATATTCGATTTCGATAATTCAACCATAGAATGTAGTTTCACGCACTTGTGTCTATTTTGTAAATCATTTATAAAACCTGCATGTATTCTCATCCCAAAAATATTAGATTTTAAAAGTGGGACTATAACTCACTTTCACAGATTTTTTACTTCGTCGGGAAGTAAGACTTGGCCACTGGTTGATTCACGAACCTATAACAATATATACATATATATCAAAGTATGTTCAAAATATATTTACAACACTTTTAATATATTTTGATGTTTTAAGTTTATTAAGTCAGCTGTCCTCGTTAGTAACCTACAACTAGTTGTCCACAGTTAGATGTACAGAAATAAATCGATAAATATTATCTTGAATCAATCCACGACCCAGTGTATACATATCTCAGTATTGATCACAACTCAAACTATATATATTTTGGAATCAACCTCAACCCTGTATAGCTAACTCCAACATTCACATATAGAGTGTCTATGGTTGTTCCGAAATATATATAGATGTGTCGACATGATAGGTCGAAACATTGTATACGTGTCTATGGTATCTCAAGATTACATAATATATAATACAAGTTGATTAAGTTATGGTTGGAATAGATTTGTTACCAATTTTCACGTAGCTAAAATGAGAAAAATTATCCAATCTTGTTTTACCCATAACTTCTTCATTTTAAATCCGTTTTGAGTGAATCAAATTGCTATGGTTTCATATTGAACTCTATTTTATGAATCTAAACAGAAAAATTATAGGTTTATAGTCGGAAAAATAAGTTACAAGTCGTTTTTGTAAAGGTAGTCATTTCAGTCGAAAGAACGACGTCTAGATGACCATTTTAGAAAACATACTTCCACTTTGAGTTTAACCATAATTTTTGGATATTGTTTCATGTTCATAATAAAAATCATTTTCTCAGAATAATAACTTTTAAATCAAAGTTTATCATAGTTTTTAATTAACTAACCCAAAACAGCCCGCGGTGTTACTACGACGGCGTAAATCCGATTTTACGGTGTTTTCCGTGTTTCCAGGTTTTAAATCATTAAGTTAGCATATCATAAAGATATATAACATGTGTTTAGTTGATTTTAAAAGTCAAGTTAGAAGGATTAACTTTTATTTGCTAACAAGTTTAGAATTAACTAAACTATGTTCTAGTGATTACAAGTTTAAACCTTCGAATAAGATAGCTTTATATGTATGAATCGAATGATGTTATGAACATCATTACTACCTTAAGTTCCTTGGATAAACCTACTGAAAAAGAGAAAAATGGATCTAGCTTCAACGGATCCTTGGATGGCTCGAAGTTCTTGAAGCAGAATCATGACACGAAAACAAGTTCAAGTAAGATCATCACTTGAAATAAGATTGTTATAGTTATAGAAATTGAACCAAAGTTTGAATATGATTATTACCTTGTATTAGAATGATAACCTACTGTAAGAAACAAAGATTTCTTGAGGTTGGATGATCACCTTACAAGATTGGAAGTGAGCTAGCAAACTTGAAAGTATTCTTGATTTTATGTAACTAGAACTTGTAGAATATATGAAGAACACTTAGAACTTGAAGATAGAACTTGAGAGAGATCAATTAGATGAAGAAAATTGAAGAATGAAAGTGTTTATAGGTGTTTTTGGTCGTTGGTGTATGGATTAGATATAAAGGATATGTAATTTTGTTTCCATGTAAATAAGTCATGAATGATTACTCATATTTTTGTAATTTTATGAGATATTTCATGCTAGTTGCCAAATGATGGTTCCCACATGTGTTAGGTGACTCACATGGGCTGCTAAGAGCTGATCATTGGAGTGTATATACCAATAGTATATACATCTAAAAGCTGTGTATTGTACGAGTACGAATACGGGTGCATACAAGTAGAATTGTTGATGAAACTAAATGAGGATGTAATTGTAAGCATTTTTGTTAAGTAGAAGTATTTTGATAAGTGTATTGAAGTCTTTCAAAAGTGTATAAATACATATTAAAACACTACATGTATATACATTTTAACTGAGTCGTTAAGTCATCGTTAGTCGTTACATGTAAGTGTTGTTTTGAAACCTTTAGGTTAACGATCTTGTTAAATGTTGTTAACCCAATGTTTATAATATCAAATGAGATTTTAAATTATTATATTATCATGATATTATCATGTATGAATATCTCTTAATATGATATATATATATACATTAAATGTCTTTACAACGATAATCGTTACATATATGTCTCGTTTAAAAATCATTAAGTTAGTAGTCTTGTTTTTACATATGTAGTTCATTGTTAATATACTTAATGATATGTTTACTTATCATAGTATCATGTTAACTATATATATATCCATATATATGTCATCATATAGTTTTTACAAGTTTTAACGTTCGTGAATCACCGGTCAACTTGGGTGGTCAATTGTCTATATGAAACATATTTCAATTAATCAAGTCTTAATAAGTTTGATTGCTTAACATGTTGGAAACATTTAATCTTGTAAATATCAATCTCAATTAATATATATAAACATGGAAAAGTTCGGGTCACTACAGTACCTACCCGTTAAATAAATTTCGTCCCGAAATTTTAAGCTGTTGAAGGTGTTGACGAATCTTCTGGAAATAGATGCGGGTATTTCTTCTTCATCTGATCTTCACGCTCCCAGGTGAACTTGGGTCCTCTACGAGCATTCCATTGAACCTTAACAATTGGTATCTTGTTTTGCTTAAGTCTTTTAACCTCACGATCCATTATTTCGACGGGTTCTTCGATGAATTGAAGTTTTTCGTTGATTTGGATTTCATCTAACGGAATAGTGAGATCTTCTTTAGCAAAACATTTCTTCAAATTCGAGACGTGGAAAGTGTTATGTACAGCCGCGAGTTGTTGAGGTAACTCAATTCGGAAAGCTACTGGTCCGACACGATCAATAATCTTGAATGGTCCAATATACCTTGGATTTAATTTCCCTCGTTTATCAAATCGAACAACGCCTTTCCAAGGTGCAAATTTAAGCATGACCATCTCTCCAATTTCAAATTCTATATCTTTTCTTTTAATGTCAGCGTAGATCTTTTGTCGACTTTGGGCGGTTTTCAACCGTTGTTGAATTTGGATGATCTTCTCGGTAGTTTCTTGTATAATCTCCGGACCCGTAATCTGTCTATCCCCCACTTCACTCCAACAAATCGGAGACCTGCACTTTCTACCATAAAGTGCTTCAAACGGCGCCATCTCAATGCTTGAATGGTAGCTGTTGTTGTAGGAAAATTCTGCTAACGGTAGATGTCGATCCCAACTGTTTCCGAAATCAATAACACATGCTCATAGCATGTCTTCAAGCGTTTGTATCGTCCTTTCGCTCTGCCCATCAGTTTGTGGATGATAGGCAGTACTCATGTCTAGACGAGTTCCTAATGCTTGCTGTAATGTCTGCCAGAATTTTGAAATAAATCTGCCATCCCTATCAGAGATAATAGAGATTGGTATTCCATGTCTGGAGATGACTTCCTTCAAATACAGTCGTGCTAACTTCTCCATCTTGTCATCTTCTCTTATTGGTAGGAAGTGTGCTGATTTGGTGAGACGATCAACTATTACCCAAATAGTATCAAAACCACTTGCAGTCCTTGGCAATTTAGTGATGAAATCCATGGTAATGTTTTCCCATTTCCATTCCGGGATTTCGGGTTGTTGAAGTAGACCTGGTAGTTTCTGATGCTTAGCTTTGACCTTAGAACACGTCAAACATTCTCCTACGTATTTAGCAACATCGGCTTTCATACCCGGCCACCAAAAATGTTTCTTGAGATCCTTGCACATCTTCCCCGTTCCAGGATGTATTGAGTATCTGGTTTTATGAGCTTCTCTAAGTACCATTTCTCTCATATCTCCAAATTTTGGTACCCAAATCCTTTTAGCCCTATACCGGGTTCCGTCTTCCCGAATATTAAGATGCTTCTCCGATCCTTTGGGTATTTCATCCTTTAAATTTCCCTCTTTTAAAACTCCTTGTTGCGCCTCCTTTATTTGAGTAGTAAGGTTATTATGAATCATTATATTCATAGATTTTACTCGAATGGGTTCTCTGTCCTTCCTTCTTAAGGCATCGGCTACCACATTTGCCTTCCCCGGGTGGTAACGAATCTCAAAGTCGTAATCATTCAATAATTCAATCCACCTACGCTGCCTCATATTCAGTTGTTTCTGATTAAATATGTGTTGAAGACTTTTTTGGTCGGTATATATAATACTTTTGACCCCATATAAGTAGTGCCTCCAAGTCTTTAATGCAAAAACAACCGCGCCTAATTCCAAATCATGCGTCGTATAATTTTGTTCGTGAATCTTCAATTGTCTAGACGCATAAGCAATCACCTTCGTTCGTTGCATTAATACACAACCGAGACCTTGCTTTGATGCGTCACAATAAATCACAAAATCATCATTCCCTTCAGGCAATGACAATATAGGTGCTAGTTAGCTTTTTCTTCAATAACTGAAACGCTTTCTCTTGTTCATCATTCCATTCAAATTTCTTCCCTTTATGCGTTAATGCAGTCAAGGGTTTTGCTATTCTGGAAAAGTCTTGGATGAACCTTCTGTAGTAACCAACTAGTCCTAAAAACTGGCGTATGTGTTTCGGAGTTTTCGGGGTTTCCCACTTTTCAACAGTTTCTATCTTTGCCGGATCCACCTTAATACCTTCTTTGTTCACTATGTGACCGAGGAATTGAACTTCTTCCAACCAAAATGCACACTTTGAAAACTTAGCGTACAATTCTTCCTTCCTCAATACTTCTAACACCTTTCTCAAATGTTCACCGTGTTCTTGGTCATTCTTTGAGTAAATAAGTATGTCATCAATAAAAACAATGACAAACTTGTCAAGGTATGGTCCACACACTCGGTTCATAAGGTCCATGAACACAGCTGGTGCATTAGTTAAACCAAACGGCATGACCATAAACTCGTAATGACCGTAACGTGTCCTGAAAGCAGTCTTTGGAATATCATCTTCTTTCACCCGCATTTGATGATACCCGGAACGTAAGTCAATCTTTGAATAAACAGACGAGCCTTGTGAAATGTCCCGTTCTTATTGATTAAAAACGTTCCATATTAATTGATTTCGTTGCGAGGTTTTGACCTCTATATGAGACGTTTTTCAAAGACTGCATTCATTTTTAAAACAAACCATAACCTTTATTTCATAAATAAAGGTTTAAAAAGCTTTACGTAGATTATCAAATAATGATAATCTAAAATATCCTGTTTACACACGACCATTACATAATGGTTTACAATACAAATATGTTACATCGAAATCAGTTTCTTGAATGCAGTTTTTACACAATATCATACAAACATGGACTCCAAATCTTGTCCTTATTTTAGTATGCAACAGCGGAAGCTCTTAATATTCACCTGAGAATAAACATGCTTTAAACGTCAACAAAAATGTTGGTGAGTTATAGGTTTAACCTATATATATCAAATCGTAACAATAGACCACAAGATTTCATATTTCAATATACATCCCATACATAGAGATAAAAATCATTCATATGGTGAACACCTGGTAACCGACAATAACAAGATGCATATATAAGAATATCCCCATCATTCCGGGACACCCTTCGGATATGATATAAATTTCGAAGTACTAAAGCATCCGGTACTTTGGATGGGGTTTGTTAGGCCCAATAGATCTATCTTTAGGATTCGCGTCAATTAGGGTGTCTGTTCCCTAATTCTTAGATTACCAGACTTAATAAAAAGGGGCATATTCGATTTCGATAATTCAACCATAGAATGTAGTTTCACGTACTTGTGTCTATTTTGTAAATCATTTATAAAACCTGCATGTATTCTCATCCCAAAAATATTAGATTTTAAAAGTGGGACTATAACTCACTTTCACAGATTTTTACTTCGTCGGGAAGTAAGACTTGGCCACTGGTTGATTCACGAACCTATAACAATATATACATATATATCAAAGTATGTTCAAAATATATTTACAACACTTTTAATATATTTTGATGTTTTAAGTTTATTAAGTCAGCTGTCCTCGTTAGTAACCTACAACTAGTTGTCCACAGTTAGATGTACAGAAATAAATCGATAAATATTATCTTGAATCAATCCACGACCCAGTGTATACGTATCTCAGTATTGATCACAACTCAAACTATATAATTTTGGAATCAACCTCAACCCTGTATAGCTAACTCCAACATTCACATATAGAGTGTCTATGGTTGTTCCGAAATATATATAGATGTGTCGACATGATAGGTCGAAACGTTGTATACGTGTCTATGGTATCTCAAGATTACATAATATACAATACAAGTTGATTAAGTTATGGTTGGAATAGATTTGTTACCAATTTTCACGTAGCTAAAATGAGAAAAATTATCCAATCTTGTTTTACCCATAACTTCTTCATTTTAAATCCGTTTTGAGTGAATCAAATTGCTATGGTTTCATATTGAACTTTATTTTATGAATCTAAACAGAAAAGTATAGGTTTATAGTCGGAAAAATAAGTTACAAGTCGTTTTTGTAAAGGTAGTCATTTCAGTCGAAAGAACGACGTCTAGATGACCATTTTAGAAAACATACTTCCACTTTGAGTTTAACCATAATTTTTGGATATAGTTTCATGTTCATAATAAAAATCATTTTCTCAGAATAACAACTTTTAAATCAAAGTTTATCATAGTTTTTAATTAACTAACCCAAAACAGCCTGCGGTGTTACTACGACGGCGTAAATCCGGTTTTACGGTGTTTTTCGTGTTTCCAGGTTTTAAATCATTAAGTTAGCATATCATATAGATATAGAACATGTGTTTAGTTGATTTTAAAAGTCAAGTTAGAAGGATTAACTTTTGTTTGAGAACAAGTTTAGAATTAACTAAACTATGTTCTAGTGATTACAAGTTTAAACCTTCGAATAAGATAGCTTTATATGTATGAATCGAATGATGTTATGAACATCATTACTACCTTAATTTCCTTGGATAAACCTACTGGAAAAGAGAAAAATGGATCTAGCTTCAATGGATCCTTGGATGGCTCGAAGTTCTTGAAGCAGAATCATGACACGAAAACAAGTTCAAGTAAGATCATCACTTGAAATAAGATTGTTATAGTTATAGAAATTGAACCAAAGTTTGAATATGATTATTACCTTGTATTAGAATGATAACCTACTGTAAGAAACAAAGATTTCTTGAGGTTGGATGATCACCTTACAAGATTGGAAGTGAGCTAGCAAACTTGAAAGTATTCTTGATTTTATGAAACTAGAACTTTTGGAATTTATGAAGAACACTTAGAACTTGAAGATAGAACTTGAGAGAGATCAATTAGATGAAGAAAATTGAAAAATGAAAGTGTTTGTAGGTGTTTTTGGTCGTTGGTGTATGGATTAGATATAAAGGATATGTAATTTTGTTTTCATGTAAATAAGTCATGAATGATTACTCATATTTTTGTAATTTTATGAGATATTTCATGCTAGTTGCCAAATGATGGTTCCCACATGTGTTAGGTGACTCACATGGGCTTCTAAGAGCTGATCATTGGAGTGTATATACCAATAGTACATACATCTAAAAGCTGTGTATTGTACGAGTACGAATACGGGTGCATACGAGTAGAATTGTTGATGAAACTGAACGAGGATGTAATTGTAAGCATTTTTGTTAAGTAGAAGTATTTTGATAAGTGTATTGAAGTCTTTCAAAAGTGTATAAATACATATTAAAACACTACATGTATATACATTTTAACTGAGTCGTTAAGTCCTCGTTAGTCGTTACATGTACGTGTTGTTTTGAAACCTTTAGGTTAACGATCTTGTTAAATGTTGTTAACCCAATGTTTATAATATCAAATGAGATTTTAAATTATTATATTATAATGATATTATCATGTATGAATATCCCTTAATATGATATATATACATTAAATGTCTTTACAACGATAATCGTTACATATATGTCTCGTTTAAAAATCATTAAGTTAGTAGTCTTGTTTTTACATATGTAGTTCATTGTTAATATATTTTATGATATGTTTTCTTATCATAGTATCATGTTAACTATATATATATATCCATATATATGTCATCATATAGTTTTTACAAGTTTTAACGTTCGTGAATCACCGATCAACTTGGGTGGTCAATTGTCTATATGAAACATATTTCAATTAATCAAGTCTTAACAAGTTTGATTGCTTAACATGTTGGAAACATTTAATCATGTAAATATCAATCTCAATTAATATATATAAACATGGAAAAGTTCGGGTCACTACAGTACCTACCCGTTAAATAAATTTCGTCCCGAAATTTTAAGCTGTTGAAGGTGTTGACTAATCTTCTGGAAATAGATGCGGGTATTTCTTCTTCATCTGATCTTCACGCTCCCAGGTGAACTCGGGTCCTCTACGAGCATTCCATCGAATCTTAACAATTGGTATCTTGTTTTGCTTAAGTCTTTTAACCTCACGATCCATTATTTCGACGGGTTCTTCGATGAATTGAAGTTTTTCGTTGATTTGAATTTCATCTAACGGAATAGTGAGATCTTCTTTAGCAAAACATTTCTTCAAATTCGAGACGTGGAAAGTGTTATGTACAGCCGCGAGTTGTTGAGGTAACTCAAGTCGGTAAGCTACTGGTCCGACACGATCAATAATCTTGAATGGTCCAATATACCTTGGATTTAATTTCCCTCGTTTACCAAATCGAACAACGCCTTTCCAAGGTGCAACTTTAAGCATGACCATCTCTCCAATTTCAAATTCTATATCTTTTCTTTTAATGTCAGCGTAGCTCTTTTGTCGACTTTGGGCGGTTTTCAACCGTTGTTGAATCTGGATGATCTTCTCGGTAGTTTCTTGTATAATCTCCGGACCCGTAATCTGTCTATCCCCCACTTCACTCCAACAAATCGGAGACCTGCACTTTCTACCATAAAGTGCTTCAAACGGCGCCATCTCAATGCTTGAATGGTAGCTGTTGTTGTAGGAAAATTCTGCTAACGGTAGATGTCGATCCCAACTGTTTCCGAAATCAATAACACATGCTCGTAGCATGTCTTCAAGCGTTTGTATTGTCCTTTCGCTCTTCCCATCAGTTTGTGGATGATAGGCAGTACTCATGTCTAGACGAGTTCCTAATGCTTGCTGTAATGTCTGCCAGAATCTTGAAATAAATCTGCCATCCCTATCAGAGATAATAGAGATTGGTATTTCATGTCTGGAGACGACTTTCTTCAAATACAGTCGTGCTAACTTCTCCATCTTGTCATCTTCTCTTATTGGCAGGAAGTGTGCTGATTTGGTGAGACGATCAACTATTACCCAAATAGTATCAAAACTACTTGCAGTCCTTGGCAATTTTGTGATGAAATCCATGGTAATGTTTTCCCATTTCCATTCCGGGATTTCGGGTTGTTGAAGTAGACCTGATGGTTTCTGATGCTCAGCTTTGACCTTAGAACACGTCAAACATTCTCCTACGTATTTAGCAACATCGGCTTTCATACCCGGCCACCAAAAATGTTTCTTGAGATCCTTGTACATCTTCCCCGTTCCAGGATGTATTGAGTATCTGGTTTTATGAGCTTCTCTAAGTACCATTTCTCTCATATCTCCAAATTTTTGTACCCAAATCCTTTCAGCCCTATACCGGGTTCCGTCTTCCCGAATATTAAGATGCTTCTCCGATCCTTTGGGTATTTCATCCTTTAAATTTCCCTCTTTTAAAACTCCTTGTTGCGCCTCCTTTATTTGAGTAGTAAGGTTATTATGAATCATTATATTCATAGATTTTACTCGAATGGGTTCTCTGTCCTTCCTGCTCAAGGCATCGGCTACCACATTTGCCTTCCCCGGGTGGTAACGAATCTCAAAGTCGTAATCATTCAACAATTCAATCCACCTATGCTGCCTCATATTCAGTTGTTTCTGATTAAATATGTGTTGAAGACTTTTGTGGTCGGTATATATAATACTTTTGACCCCATATAAGTAGTGCCTCCAAGTCTTTAATGCAAAAACAACCGCGCCTAATTCCAAATCATGCGTCGTATAATTTTGCTCGTGAATCTTCAATTGTCTAGAGGCATAAGCAATCACCTTCGTTCGTTGCATTAATACACAACCGAGACCTTGCTTTGATGCGTCACAATAAATCACAAAATCATCATTCCCTTCAGGCAATGACAATATAGGTGCCGTAGTTAGCTTTTTCTTCAATAACTGAAACGCTTTCTCTTGTTCATCCTTCCATTCAAATTTCTTCCCTTTATGCGTTAATGCAGTCAAGGGTTTTGCTATTCTGGAAAAGTCTTGGATGAACCTTCTGTAGTAACCAGCTAGTCCTAAAAACTGGCGTATGTGTTTTGGAGTTTTCGGGGTTTCCCACTTTTCAACAGTTTCTATCTTTGCCGGATCCACCTTAATACCTTCTTTGTTCACTATGTGACCGAGGAATTGAACTTCTTCCAACCAAAATGCACACTTTGAAAACTTAGCGTACAATTCTTCCTTCCTCAATACTTCTAACACCTTTCTCAAATGTTCACCGTGTTCTTGGTCATTCTTTGAGTAAATAAGTATGTCATCAATGAAAACAATGACAAACTTGTCAAGGTATGGTCCACACACTCGGTTCATAAGGTCCATGAACACAGCTGGTGCATTAGTTAAACCAAACGGCATGACCATAAACTCGTAATGACCGTAACGTGTTCTGAAAGCAGTCTTTGGAATATCATCTTCTTTCACCCGCATTTGATGATACCCGGAACGTAAGTCAATCTTTGAATAAACAGACGAGCCTTGTAGTTGATCAAATAAGTCGTCGATTCTCGGTAGTGGGTAGCGGTTCTTGATGGTAAGTTTGTTCAACTCTCGGTAGTCGATACACAACCTGAATGTACCATCTTTCTTCTTGACAAACAAAACAGGAGCTCCCCACGGTGATGTGCTTGGTCGAATGAAACCACGCTCTAAAAGTTCTTGTAATTGGCTTTGCAGTTCTTTCATCTCGCTGGGTGCGAGTCTGTAAGGAGAACGAGCTATTGGTGCAGCTCCTGGTACAAGATCTATTTGAAATTCAACGGATCGATGTGGGGGTAATCCCGGTAATTCTTTCGGAAATACATCGGGAAATTCTTTTGCGACGGGAACATCATTGATGCTCTTTTCTTCAGTTTGTACTTTCTCGACGTGTGCTAGAACAGCATAGCAACCTTTTCTTATTAGTTTTTGTGCCTTCAAATTACTAATAAGATGTAGCTTCGTGTTGCCCTTTTCTCCGTACACCATTAAGGGTTTTCCTTTTTCTCGTATAATGCGAATTGCATTTTTGTAACAAACGATCTCCGCTTTCACTTCTTTCAACCAGTCCATACCGATTATCACATCAAAACTCCCTAACTCTACTGGTATCAAATCAATCTTAAATGTTTCGCTAACCAGTTTAATTTCTCGATTCCGACATATATTATCTGCTGAAATTAATTTACCATTTGCTAATTCGAGTAAAAATTTACTATCCAAAGGCGTCAATGGACAACTTAATTTAGCACAAAAATCTCTACTCATATAGCTTCTATCCGCACCCGAATCAAATAAAACGTAAGCAGATTTATTGTCAATAAGAAACGTACCCGTAACAAGCTCCGGGTCTTCCTGTGCCTCTACCGCATTAATATTGAAAACTCTTCCACGGCCTTGTCCATTCGTGTTCTCCTGGTTCGGGCAATTTCTAATAATGTGGCCTGGTTTTCCACATTTATAACAAACTACATTGGCATAACTTGCTCCGACACTACTTGCTCCGCCATTACTCGTTCCGACACCATTTGTTCCTTTCGTTCTATTAACCCTTGGTCCGTAGACCTCACACTTCGCCGCGCTATGACCATTTCTTTTACACTTGTTGCAAAATTTGGTGCAGAACCCCGAGTGATTCTTTTCACACCTTTGGCATAGCTGCTTCTGATTGTTGTTGTTGTTGCGATTATTATTGTTGTTGGGATGATTGTTGTAGTTGCTGTTGTTGTTGTTGTTGTTGTTGTTGTTGTTGTTGTTGTTGGGCCGTTTGTTGTAGTTGCGATTGATATTGCGATTGTTGGGATAATTGTTGCGATTATTGTTGTAATTGCTGTTGTTGTTGTATTGGTGATTCTTATCACCGTTTTCCTCCCACTTTCTTTTGACTTGCTTCACATTGGCCTCTTCAGCAGTCTGTTCTTTAATTCTTTCTTCAATCTGGTTCACTAGTTTGTGAGCCATTCTACATGCCTGTTGTATGGAGGCGGGCTCGTGTGAACTTATATCTTCTTGGATTCTTTCCGGTAATCCTTTCACAAACGCGTCGATCTTCTCTTCCTCATCTTCGAATGCTCCCGGACACAATAGGCACAATTCTGTGAATCGTCTTTCGTACGTGGTAATATCAAATCCTTGGGTTCGTAACCCTCTAAGTTCTGTCTTGAGTTTATTGACCTCGGTTCTGGGACGGTACTTCTCGTTCATCAAGTGCTTGAATGCTGACCACGGTAGTGCGTACACATCATCTTGTCCCACTTGCTCTAGATAGGTATTCCACCATGTTAACGCAGAACCTGTGAAGGTATGCGTAGCGTACTTCACTTTGTCCTCTTCAGTACACTTACTTATGGCAAACACCGATTCAACCTTCTCGGTCCACCGTTTCAATCCGATCGGTCCTTCGGTTCCATCAAATTCCAAAGGTTTGCAGGCAGTGAATTCTTTGTAGGTGCATCCTACACGATTTCCTGTACTGCTAGATCCAAGGTTATTATTGGTATGTAGCGCAGCCTGTACTGCGGCTATGTTTGAAGCTAGAAAAGTACGGAATTCCTCTTCATTCATATTCACGGTGTGTCGAGTAGTCGGTGCCATTTCCTTCAAAATAGTTAAATGGAACAAGTTAATCATACAGAATATTAAGAGTAGTTAATAGTATTTCGTAGCATAATATGAACTCATTTATAAAAGCTTTTTCTTCATATTAGCGTTTTATAAGTTTAAATTCGGGTAGTACCTACCCGTTAAGTTCATACTTAGTAGCTAATATACAATTCAACTACTACAATTCTATATGAAAAACTGATTATAATAATATTTCGCGTTCAAACTTTTATACAATATTTTACAAACTTACAATACCGCTTATTTTACATAAAGCATGAAATATAGCACACAATAACTTTGATACAAGATAGTTGTGAAGACAATTCTAGCTAGTACACAAGTCGTTCAGCAAAGGCAATAAAGACACGTAATTCATACGTCCAGAAACAAGTCATGCATTCTGGTTTTACTAGGACTACTTCCCATCCTTGGTCTTGTGCAACATAACCGTTATGGCCGTTGATAAGATAGCGTGTTGTAACGTCATCAAAGGGACGAGGGTTACGTAATGTCCAACAGTCCCTTAATAATCTAAAAACCTCATTTCTTACCCCAATTACCGACTCCGTCACTTGTGGAAACGTTTTGTTTAATAGTTGTAGCCCGATGTTCTTGTTCTCACTTTGGTGAGAAGCGAACATTACTAATCCGTAAGCATAACATGCTTCTTTATGTTGCATGTTAGCCGCTTTTTCTAAATCACGAAGTCCAATATTCGGATATATTGAGTCAAAATAATTTCTTAACCCGTTGCGCAAAATAGCATTTGGGTTCCCCGCAATATATGCGTCAAAGTAAACACATCGTAACTTATGGGTTTCCCAATGTGATATCCCCCATCTTTCAAACGAAAGTCTCTTATAAACCAAGACATTCTTGGAACGTTCTTCGAATGTCTTACAAACTGATCTCGCCTTAAATAGTTGTGCCGAAGAATTCTGGCCGACTCTAGACAAGATTTCATCAATCATGTCTCCGGGTAGGTCTCTTAAAATATTGGGTTGTCTATCCATTTTGTGTTTTTAAACTGTAAAATAGACAAGAGTTAGATTCATAAAAAAATACTTATTAATACAAACAATTTTTACATATATCATAAAGCATAAGAACACTATATTACATATATTACACCACACGAATACAACTATCTTATTCCGACTCGCTCGTTTCTTCTTCTTCGGTTTTGGTTCGTTTTGTCAAGTTTCTAGGGATATATGATGTTCCCCTAATACGAGCCGTCGTTGTCCACATTGGTTTAGAAAAACCTGGTGGTTTAGAGGTTCCCGGGTCATTGTTACAACTTAAGGACTTCGGGGGTTGACGATACATATAAAGTTCATCGGGGTTGGAATTAGATTTCTCTATTTTTATGCCCTTTCCCTTATTATTTTCTTTTGCCTTTTTAAATTCAGTTGGGGTAATTTCTATAACATCATCGGAATTCTCGTCGGAATCCGATTCATCGGAGAATTGGTAATCCTCCCAATATTTTGCTTCCTTGGCGGAAACACCATTGACCATAATTAACTTTGGTCGGTTGGTTGAGGATTTTCTTTTACTTAACCGTTTTATTATTTCCCCCACCGGTTCTATTTCTTCATCCGGTTCCGATTCTTCTTCCGGTTCCGATTCTTCTTCCGGTTCCGACTCTTCTTCCGGTTCCTCTTCGGGAACTTGTGAATCAGTCCACAAATCATTCCAATTTACATTTGACTCTTCATTATTATTAGGTGAGTCAATGGGACTTGTTCTAGAGGTAGACATCTATCACATAATATCAAACACGTTAAGAGATTAATATATCACATAATATTCATATGTTAAAAATATATAGTTTCCAACAAAAATGTTAAGCAATCATTTTTAAAGAAAACACGGTCGAAGTCCAGACTCACTAATGCATCCTAACAAACTCGATAAGACACACTAATGCAAATTTTCTGGTTCTCTAAGACCAACGCTCGGATACCAACTGAAATGTCCCGTTCTTATTGATTAAAAACGTTCCATATTAATTGATTTCGTTGCGAGGTTTTGACCTCTATATGAGACGTTTTTCAAAGACTGCATTCATTTTTAAAACAAACCATAACCTTTATTTCATAAATAAAGGTTTAAAAAGCTTTACGTAGATTATCAAATAATGATAATCTAAAATATCCTGTTTACACACGACCATTACATAATGGTTTACAATACAAATATGTTACATCGAAATCAGTTTCTTGAATGCAGTTTTTACACAATATCATACAAACATGGACTCCAAATCTTGTCCTTATTTTAGTATGCAACAGCGGAAGCTCTTAATATTCACCTGAGAATAAACATGCTTTAAACGTCAACAAAAATGTTGGTGAGTTATAGGTTTAACCTATATATATCAAATCGTAACAATAGACCACAAGATTTCATATTTCAATATACATCCCATACATAGAGATAAAAATCATTCATATGGTGAACACCTGGTAACCGACAATAACAAGATGCATATATAAGAATATCCCCATCATTCCGGGACACCCTTCGGATATGATATAAATTTCGAAGTACTAAAGCATCCGGTACTTTGGATGGGGTTTGTTAGGCCCAATAGATCTATCTTTAGGATTCGCGTCAATTAGGGTGTCTGTTCCCTAATTCTTAGATTACCAGACTTAATAAAAAGGGGCATATTCGATTTCGATAATTCAACCATAGAATGTAGTTTCACGTACTTGTGTCTATTTTGTAAATCATTTATAAAACCTGCATGTATTCTCATCCCAAAAATATTAGATTTTAAAAGTGGGACTATAACTCACTTTCACAGATTTTTACTTCGTCGGGAAGTAAGACTTGGCCACTGGTTGATTCACGAACCTATAACAATATATACATATATATCAAAGTATGTTCAAAATATATTTACAACACTTTTAATATATTTTGATGTTTTAAGTTTATTAAGTCAGCTGTCCTCGTTAGTAACCTACAACTAGTTGTCCACAGTTAGATGTACAGAAATAAATCGATAAATATTATCTTGAATCAATCCACGACCCAGTGTATACGTATCTCAGTATTGATCACAACTCAAACTATATAATTTTGGAATCAACCTCAACCCTGTATAGCTAACTCCAACATTCACATATAGAGTGTCTATGGTTGTTCCGAAATATATATAGATGTGTCGACATGATAGGTCGAAACGTTGTATACGTGTCTATGGTATCTCAAGATTACATAATATACAATACAAGTTGATTAAGTTATGGTTGGAATAGATTTGTTACCAATTTTCACGTAGCTAAAATGAGAAAAATTATCCAATCTTGTTTTACCCATAACTTCTTCATTTTAAATACGTTTTGAGTGAATCAAATTGCTATGGTTTCATATTGAACTTTATTTTATGAATCTAAACAGAAAAGTATAGGTTTATAGTCGGAAAAATAAGTTACAAGTCATTTTTGTAAAGGTAGTCATTTCAGTCGAAAGAACGACGTCTAGATGACCATTTTAGAAAACATACTTCCACTTTGAGTTTAACCATAATTTTTGGATATAGTTTCATGTTCATAATAAAAATCATTTTCTCAGAATAACAACTTTTAAATCAAAG
The DNA here is from genome assembly GCF_046630445.1 of Rutidosis leptorrhynchoides. Classification (NCBI taxonomy): domain Eukaryota; kingdom Viridiplantae; phylum Streptophyta; class Magnoliopsida; order Asterales; family Asteraceae; genus Rutidosis; species Rutidosis leptorrhynchoides. The sequence goes on from NC_092337.1 coordinate 200,118,254, forward strand.
TTTATCATAGTTTTTAATTAACTAACCCAAAACAGCCCGCGGTGTTACTACGACGGCGTAAATCCGGTTTTACGGTGTTTTTCGTGTTTCCAGGTTTTAAATCATTAAGTTAGCATATCATATAGATATAGAACATGTGTTTAGTTTATTTTAAAAGTCAAGTTAGAAGGATTAACTTTTGTTTGCGAACAAGTTTAGAATTAACTAAACTATGTTCTAGTGATTACAAGTTTAAACCTTCGAATAAGATAGCTTTATATGTATGAATCGAATGATGTTATGAACATCATTACTACCTTAATTTCCTTGGATAAACCTACTAGAAAAGAGAAAAATGGATCTAGCTTCAATGGATCCTTGGATGGCTCGAAGTTCTTGAAGCAGAATCATGACACGAAAACAAGTTCAAGTAAGATCATCACTTGAAATAAGATTGTTATAGTTATAGAAATTGAACCAAAGTTTGAATATGATTATTACCTTGTATTAGAATGATAACCTACTGTAAGAAACAAAGATTTCTTGAGGTTGGATGATCACCTTACAAGATTGGAAGTGAGCTAGCAAACTTGAAAGTATTCTTGATTTTATGAAACTAGAACTTTTGGAATTTATGAAGAACACTTAGAACTTGAAGATAGAACTTGAGAGAGATCAATTAGATGAAGAAAATTGAAGAATGAAAGTGTTTGTAGGTGTTTTTGGTCGTTGGTGTATGGATTAGATATAAAGGATATGTAATTTTGTTTTCATGTAAATAAGTCATGAATGATTACTCATATTTTTGTTATTTTATGAGATATTTCATGCTAGTTGCCAAATGATGGTTCCCACATGTGTTAGGTGACTCACATGGGCTGCTAAGAGCTGATCATTGGAGTGTATATACCAATAGTACATACATCTAAAAGCTGTGTATTGTACGAGTACGAATACGGGTGCATACGAGTAGAATTGTTGATGAAACTGAACGAGGATGTAATTGTAAGCATTTTTGTTAAGTAGAAGTATTTTGATAAGTGTATTGAAGTCTTTCAAAAGTGCATAAATACATATTAAAACACTACATGTATATACATTTTAACTGAGTCGTTAAGTCCTCGTTAGTCGTTACATGTAAGTGTTGTTTTGAAACCTTTAGGTTAACGATCTTGTTAAATGTTGTTAACCCAATGTTTATAATATCAAATGAGATTTTAAATTATTATATTATAATGATATTATCATGTATGAATATCCCTTAATATGATATATATACATTAAATGTCTTTACAACGATAATCGTTACATATATGTCTCGTTTAAAAATCATTAAGTTAGTAGTCTTGTTTTTACATATGTAGTTCATTGTTAATATATTTTATGATATGTTTTCTTATCATAGTATCATGTTAACTATATATATATATCCATATATATGTCATCATATAGTTTTTACAAGTTTTAACGTTCGTGAATCACCGATCAACTTGGGTGGTCAATTGTCTATATGAAACATATTTCAATTAATCAAGTCTTAACAAGTTTGATTGCTTAACATGTTGGAAACATTTAATCATGTAAATATCAATCTCAATTAATATATATAAACATGGAAAAGTTCGGGTCACTACGCCTTGTAGTTGATCAAATAAGTCGTCGATTCTCAGTAGTGGGTAGCGGTTCTTGATGGTAAGTTTGTTCAACTCTCGGTAGTCGATACACAACCTGAATGTACCATCTTTCTTCTTGACAAAAAAAACAGGAGCTCCCCACGGTGATGTGCTTGGTCGAATGAAACCACACTCTAAAAATTCTTGTAATTGGCTTTGCAGTTCTTTCATCTCGCTGGGTGCGAGTCTGTAAGGAGCACGAGCTATTGGTGCAGCTCCTGGTACAAGATCTATTTGAAATTCAACGGATCGATGTGGGGGTAATCCCGGTAATTCTTTCCGAAATACATCGGGAAATTCTTTTGCAATGGGAACATCATTGATGCTCTTTTCTTCAGTTTGTACTTTCTTGACGTGTGCTAGAACAGCATAGCAACCTTTTCTTATTAGTTTTTGTGCCTTCAAATTACTAATAAGATGTAGCTTCGTGTTGCCCTTTTCTCCGTACACCATTAAGGGTTTTCCTTTTTCTCGTATAATGCGAATTGCATTTTTGTAACAAACGATCTCTGCTTTTACTTCTTTCAACCAGTCCATACCGATTATCACATCAAAACTCCCTAAATCTACTGGTATCAAATCAATCTTAAATGTTTCGCTAACCAGTTTAATTTCTCGATTCCGACATATATTATCTGCTGAAATTAATTTACCATTTTCTAATTCGAGTAAAAATTTACTATCCAAAGGCGTCAATGGACAACTTAATTTAGCACAAAAATCTCTACTCATATAGCTTCTATCCGCACCCGAATCAAATAAAACGTAAGCAGATTTATTGTCAATAAGAAACGTACCCGTAACAAGCTCCGGGTCTTCCTGTGCCTCTGCCGCATTAATATTGAAAACTCTTCCGCGGCCTTGTCCATTCGTGTTCTCCTGGTTCGGGTAATTTCTAATAATGTGGCCCGGTTTTCCACATTTATAACAAACTACATTGGCATAACTTGCTCCGACACTACTTGCTCCACCATTACTCGTTCTGACACCATTTGTTCCTTTCGTTCTATTAACCCCTGGTCCGTAGACCTCACACTTCGCCGCGCTATGACCATTTCTTTTACACTTGTTGCAAAATTTGGTGCAGAACCCCAAGTGATACTTTTCACACCTTTGGCATAGCTGCTTCTGATTGTTGTTGTTGTTGCGGTTATTATTGTTGTTGGGATGATTGTTGTAGTTGCTGTTGTTGTTGTTGTTGTTGTTGGGCCGTTTGTTGTAGTTGCGATTGATGTTGCGATTGTTGGGATAATTGTTGCGATTATTGTTGTAATTACTGTTGTTGTTGTATTGGTGATTCTTATCACTGTTTTCCTCCCACTTTCTTTTGACTTGCTTCACATTGGCCTCTTCAGCAGTCTGTTCTTTAATTCTTTCTTCAATCTGGTTCACTAGTTTGTGAGCCATTCTACATGCCTGTTGTATGGAGGCGGGCTCGTGTGAACTTATATCTTCTTGGATTCTTTCCGGTAATCCTTTCACAAACGCGTCGATCTTCTCTTCCTCATCTTCGAATGCTCCCGGACACAATAGGCACAATTCTGTGAATCGTCTTTCGTACGTGGTAATATCAAATCCTTGGGTTCGTAACCCTCTAAGTTCTGTCTTGAGCTTATTGACCTCGGTTCTAGGATGGTACTTCTCGTTCATCAAGTGCTTGAATGCCGACCACGGTAGTGCGTACGCATCGTCTTGTCCCACTTGCTCTAGATAGGTATTCCACCATGTTAACGCAGAACCTGTGAAGGTATGCGTAGCGTACTTCACTTTGTCCTCTTCAGTACAATTACTTATGGCAAACACCGATTCGACCTTCTTGGTCCACTGTTTCAATCCGATCGGTCCTTCGGTTCCATCAAATTCCAAAGGTTTGCAGGCAGTGAATTCTTTGTAAGTGCATCCTACACGATTTCCTGTACTGCTAGATCCAAGGTTATTGTTGGTATGTAGCGCAGCCTGTACTGCGGCTATGTTTGAAGCTAGAAAAGTACGGAATTCCTCTTCATTCATATTCACGGTGTGTCGAGTAGTCGGTGCCATTTCCTTTAAAATAGTCAAATGGAACAAGTTAATCATACAGAATATTAAGAGTAGTTAATAGTATTTCGTAGCATAATATGAACTCATTTATAAAAGCTTTTTCTTCATATTAGCGTTTTATAAGTTTAAATTCGGGTAGTACCTACCCGTTAAGTTCATACTTAGTAGCTAATATACAATTCAACTACTACAATTCTATATGAAAAACTGATTATAATAATATTTCGCGTTCAAACTTTTACACAATATTTTACAAACTTACAATACCGCTTATTTTACATATAGCATGAAATATAGCACACAATAAATTTGATACAAGATGGTTGTGAAGATAATTCTAGCTAGTACACAAGTCGTTCAGCAAAGGCAATAAAGACACGTAATTCATACGTCCAGAAACAAGTCATGCATTCTGGTTTTACTAGGATTACTTCCCATCCTTGGTCCTGTGGAACATAACCGTTATGGTCGTTGATAAGACAGCGTGTTGTAACGTCGTCAAAGGGACGAGGGTTACGTAATGTCCAACAGTCCCGTAACAATCTAAAACCCTCATTTCTTACCCCAATTACCGACTCCGTCACTTGTGGGAACGTTTTGTTTAATAGTTGTAGCCCGATGTTCTTGTTCTCACTTTGGTGAGAAGCGAACATTACTAATCCGTAAGCATAACATGCTTCTTTATGTTGCATGTTAGCCGATTTTTCTAAATCACGAAGTCCAATATTCGGATATATTGAGTCAAAATAATTTCTTAACCCATTGCGTAAAATAGCATTTGGGTTCCCCGCAATATATGCGTCAAAGTAAACACATCGTAACTTATGGATTTTCCAATGTGATATCCCCCATCTTTCGAACGAAAGCCTTTTATAAACCAAGGCATTCTTGGAACGTTCTTCGAATGTCTTACAAACTGATCTCGCCTTAAATAGTTTTGCCGAAGAATTCTGACTGTCTCTAGACAAGATTTCATCAATCATGTCTCCGGGTAGGTCTCTTAAAATATTGGGTTGTCTATCCATTTTGTGTTTTTATACTGTAAAATAGACAAGAGTTAGATTCATAAAAAAAAATACTTATTAATACAAGCAATTTTTACATATATCATAAAGCATAAGCACACTATATTACATATATTACACCACACGAATACAACTATCTTATTCCGACTCGCTTGTTTCTTCTTCTTCAGTTTTGGTTCGTTTTGCCAAGTTTCTAGGGATATATGATGTTCCCCTAATACGAGCCGTCGTTTTCCACATTGGTTTAGAAAAACCTGGTGGTTTAGAGGTTCCCGGGTCATTGTTACAACTTAAGGACTTCGGGGGTTGACGATACATATAAAGTTCATCGGGGTTGGAATTAGATTTCTCTATTTTTATGCCCTTTCCCTTATTATTTTCTTTTGCCTTTTTAAATTCAGTTGGGGTAATTTCTATAACATCATCGGAATTCTCGTCGGAATCCGATTCATCGGAGAATTGGTAATCCTCCCAATATTTTGCTTCCTTGGCGGAAACACCATTGACCATAATTAACCTTGGTCGGTTGGTTGAGGATTTTCTTTTACTTAACCGTTTTATTATTTCCCCCACCGGTTCTATTTTTTCATCCGGTTCTGATTCTTCTTCCGGTTCCGATTCTTCTTCCGGTTCCGACTCTTCTTCCGGTTCCTCTTCGGGAACTTGTGAATCAGTCCACGAATCATTCCAATTTACATTTGACTCTTCATTATTATTAGGTGAGTCAATGGGACTTGTTCTAGAGGTAGACATCTATCACATAATATCAAACGCGTTAAGAGATTAATATATCCCATAATATTCACATGTTAAAAATATATAGTTTCCAACAAAATTTGTTAAGCAATCGTTTTTCAAGTAAACACGGTCGAAGTCCAGACTCACTAATGCATCCTAACAAACTCGACAAGACACACTAATGCAAAATTCTGGTTCTCTAAGACCAACGCTCGGATACCAACTGAAATGTCCCGTTCTTATTGATTAAAAACGTTCCATATTAATTGATTTCGTTGCGAGGTTTTGACCTCTATATGAGACGTTTTTCAAAGACTGCATTCATTTTAAAACAAACCATAACCTTTATTTCATCAATAAAGGTTTAAAAAGCTTTACGTAGATTATCAAATAATGATAATCTAAAATATCTTGTTTACACACGACCATTACATAATGGTTTACAATACAAATATGTTACAACAATATAAGTTTCTTGAATGCAGTTTTTACACAATATCATACAAGCATGGACTCCAAATCTCGTCCTTATTTAAGTATGCCATAGCGGAAGCTCTTAATAATCACCTGAGAATAAACATGCTTAAAACGTTAACAAAAATGTTGGTGAGTTATAGGTTTAACCTATATATATCAAATCATAATAATAGACCACAAGATTTCATATTTCAATACACATTCCATACATAGAGATAAAAATCATTCATATGGTGAACACCTGGTAACCGACATTAACAAGATGCATATATAAGAATATCCCCATCATTCCGGGACACCCTTCGGATATGATATAAATTTCGAAGTACTAAAGCATCCGGTACTTTGGATGGGGTTTGTTAGGCCCAATAGATCTAACTTTAGGATTCGCGTCAATTAGGGTGTCTGTTACCTAATTCTTAGATTACCAGACTTAATAAAAAGGGGCATATTCGATTTCGATAATTCAACCATAGAATGTAGTTTCACGTACTTGTGTCTATTTTGTAAATCATTTATAAAACCTGCATGTATTCTCATCCCAAAAATATTAGATTTTAAAAGTGGGACTATAACTCACTTTCACAGATTTTTTACTTCATCGGGAAGTAAGACTTGGCCACTGGTTGATTCAAGAACCTATAACAATATATACATATATATCAAAGTATGTTCAAAATATATTTACAACACTTTTAATATATTTTGATGTTTTAAGTTTATTAAGTCAGCTGTCCTCGTTAGTAACCTACAACTAGTTGTCCACAGTTAGATGTACAGAAATAAATCGATAAATATTATCTTGAATCAATCCACGACCCAGTGTATACGTATCTCAGTATTGATCACAACTCAAACTATATATATTTTGGAATCAACCTCAACCCTGTATAGCTAACTCCAACATTCACATATAGAGTGTCTATGGTTGTTCCGAAATATATATAGATGTGTCGACATGATAGGTCGAAACATTGTATACGTGTCTATGGTATCTCAAGATTACATAATATACAATACAAGTTGATTAAGTTATGGTTGGAATAGATTTGTTACCAATTTTCACGTAGCTAAAATGAGAAAAATTATCCAATCTTGTTTTACCCATAACTTCTTCATTTTAAATCCGTTTTGAGTGAATAAAATTGCTATGGTTTCATATTGAACTCTATTTTATGAATCTAAATAGAAAAAGTATAGGTTTATAGTCAGAAAAATAAGTTACAAGTCGTTTTTGTAAAGGTAGTCATTTCAGTCGAAAGAACGACGTCTAGATGACCATTTTAGAAAACATACTTTCACTTTGAGTTTAACCATAATTTTTGGATATAGTTTCATGTTCATAATAAAAATCATTTTCTCAGAATAACAACTTTTAAATCAAAGTTTATCATAGTTTTTAATTAACTAACCCAAAACAGCCCGCGGTGTTACTACGACGGCGTAAATCCGGTTTTACGGTGTTTTTCGTGTTTCCAGGTTTTAAATCATTAAGTTAGCATATCATATAGATATAGAACATGTGTTTAGTTGATTTTAAAAGTCAAGTTAGAAGGATTAACTTTTATTTGCTAACAAGTTTAGTTATAACTAAACTATGTTCTAGTGATTACAAGTTTAAACCTTCGAATAAGATAGCTTTATATGTATGAATCGAATGATGTTATGAACATCATTACTACCTTAAATTCCTTGGATAAACCTACTGGAAAAGAGAAAAATGGATCTAGCTTCAACGGATCCTTGGATGGCTCGAAGTTCTTGAAGCAGAATCATGACACGAAAACAAGTTCAAGTAAGATCATCACTTGAAATAAGATTGTTATAGTTATAGAAATTGAACCAAAGTTTGAATATGATTATTACCTTGTATTAGAATGATAACCTACTATAAGAAATAAAGATTTCTTGAGGTTGGATGATCACCTTACAAGATTGGAAGTGAGCTAGCAAACTTGAAAGTATTCTTGATTTTATGTAACTAGAACTTGTAGAATATATGAAGAACACTTAGAACTTGAAGATAGAACTTGAGAGAGATCAATTAGATGAATAAAATTGAAGAATGAAAGTGTTTGTAGGTGTTTTTGGTCGTTGGTGTATGGATTAGATATAAAGGATATGTAATTTTGTTTTCATGTAAATAAGTCATGAATGATTACTCATATTTTTGTAATTTTATGAGATATTTCATGCTAGTTGCCAAATGATGGTTCCCACATGTGTTAGGTGACTCACATGGGCTGCTAAGAGCTGATCATTGGATTGTATATACCAATAGTACATACATCTAAAAGCTGTGTATTGTACGAGTACGAATACGGGTGCATACGAGTAGAATTGTTGATGAAACTGAACGAGGATGTAATTGTAAGCATTTTTGTTAAGTAGAAGTATTTTGATAAGTGTATTGAAGTCTTTCAAAAGTGTATAAATACATATTAAAACACTACATGTATATACATTTTAACTGAGTCGTTAAGTCATCGTTAGTCGTTACATGTAAGTGTTGTTTTGAAACCTTTAGGTTAACGATCTTGTTAAATGTTGTTAACCCAATGTTTATAATATCAAATGAGATTTTAAATTATTATATTATCATGATATTATCATGTATGAATATCTATTAATATGATATATATACATTAAATGTCTTTACAACGATAATCGTTACATATATGTCTCGTTTAAAAATCATTAAGTTAGTAGTCTTGTTTTTACATATGTAGTTCATTGTTAATATACTTAATGATATGTTTACTTATCATAGTATCATGTTAACTATATATATATCCATATATATGTCATCATATAGTTTTTACAAGTTTTAACGTTCGTGAATCACCGGTCAACTTGGGTGGTCAATTGTCTATATAAAACATATTTCAATTAATCAAGTCTTAACAAGTTTGATTGCTTAACATGTTGGAAACATTTAATCATGTAAATATCAATCTCAATTAATATATATAAACATGGAAAAGTTTGGGTCACTATAACAGTAAGTCATGCTGAGTTTCTAATGAAGCATGATGATTCACAGTACCGTCATCATGTTCCATTTACACGACTCTTACATTCTATCTAATCTCTAAACATATCAAGAGAATATTTTTCTGCATGACTCGGTCTTCTCCAGGGTATTCTGGTAATTTAACAAATCAATATCGTTCTATTACCATTTTCTTCTTAGAGCATTAGCTATGTTCATTCTGAATTTCATATCTACGAATTCCGGACCATTACTCGCTTGACTCGAAGTCGGGAAGAGAAAACGAAAGCATGAAGCTCCAAAAAATAATGAAGAATATAAACTCCGATAATAACCCCGAAATTACAAACCGTGTATATCGATGCAGATAGCAATATAGAGACACGGGAGAATTAGAAACACTATAAACACAAGAGTATAGTAGAAGTAAATAGATTCTTTTGGTGGTAGATGAAAAAGAAGAATGACAGATATAAAAGTTAGGAGTATATCAAGAATCAGGACTGGATGAAGCATATTGATGAATTCTTTAAAGTAAGAATCAAGGGAGAAAGAATAGAAGGTGTGAGTCGTGGAAAATAAGGAAACGAAGGGGTGAATTTATAGTGAAATATCCGACAGAGCAATCGAAACAGATTATTGCATATAATCAAAGAAGATCCTGATTTCCTTAATCACCAAAGAACCAAATCTTATTATGTAAGATTCTCTTTAAATCCCTTAAATCCCGGAAATCAATCATAACTACGTCATCGGTTAAGACGAATATATTTTACTCATCTCAATCTTTTACGATAGTCTCATTTATATTCTTCGCATAATCGAATCGTTTTATCTACATTACTCAATGATGATAAAACTCCATTATCACCTTATATTTGTCATGAAAACCTTCTTATTGTTATCCATAACAACCTCTAACAAATTTCGGGGACGAAATTTCTTTAACGGGTAGGTACTGTAATGACCTGGAATTTTCCGACCAAATTATACTTATGAGATTAATATTTACATAAATTAAACCATACCAACATGATAAGTAATCCAAATTGTTGAGACTTGTGTTTTTGAAAAGAGTTTTACACAACGTTTGACCGTCCAATATGACCGATGATATCACGAACTATATAACATACGATAATTATACGTTTGTGTATATATATGTATTTATATATATTTAAAATAATCTAAGGATGGTTTAACATCTCATTGTGTACTAATGACAATGAGTTATAAGTATATTTTGAAACTACTAACTTAAGTTTTCAAAACGATAACTACACGTAACATTCTTTGATATATATACTTATAATCTGTAATGCTTATACATGTATCGTATATATAATATATTTAATCACTTTTTAAGGACTTAATTACATAAAACAATATAAGTATATTCACAAAAGATAGCTATATTTGAATTCTCGTTCTGTTTCCTCAAGATTTCTATACGTATATCTAGGGTATATGTACCCGTATCATACCCAGCTTCTATACGTATTTACTATTGGTATATACACATCAAATCAACATCCTAATCAACATTATTACTGCCCTAGATATGAGGTAACTAGGATTTGTCAAGTAGTATGAATTATTAGTAAGAAAACAAAATTAGGAATCCTTTTCTTTCTTTATAAACTAAAAACGTTTTTATAAATGAACACCTTTTCTTCACTACATTTTCTCATACCTACACCCTCATTTCTCTCTCAAAATACTCCTAACTTCATACTTGATCATCTCCAAGAATTTTCCCCATCATTTAGCTTCAATTACAAGCCTTAAACACGATAAGAAAACTCTTTCAAGAACATATCAAAATAACCACCCATTTGAAGAAGTTTACTTCCAACCTTTTGATCTAAATCCACCACTCTTTGATTCCAAGATTATTTCTTATATTTTGCAGTAACTTTGTCTAAGTAACTTGAGGTAGTAACCTTGTTCATAATCTTATTCAATTCATATTCATATAGCTATCTTATTTTGTGGTATAAAATTTTAACAACAAGAACATAGTTTGAATGATTTCAAACTTGTTCGCAAACTAAATAGATCCTTCTAACTTGACTTTTAAAACACTTCAAGACCTGTAATATATCATAATGATATGCTAACCTAACAAGATATAACTTGGTTTTACAAAGAACATCTTAAAAACTGAATCTACGTCGTCAGAGTGCAACCGGGGGCTGTTTTGGGTTAGATAATTAAAAACCATCTTGAACTTTGAATTGGAAGTTCATGTTCTGGAAAAATGATATTTCTTATGAATATGTTAACACATAAAAATTTCATGGTTTAACTCAAAGTGTAAGTATTTTTAGAAAAATGATCATTAAATGTTGTTTTTATGATGAAAAATGATCACTTTCATAAGTTTCACCAAAGTTTGACCTATAACCTATGATTTCGAATACAAATAAGGTATTTTCAGTTCATATTCTTAAAATTTGACTCGATCCAAGGAAGTGGCAAGTTGAACCAACAAAAACGGAGTTGTAATGAAGAAACTACGACTAAAAGAAGATTGGGTATCCGAAGCTAGTGTAACAACCCAACATTGATTTACCAAAAACACGACACCAAAAAAAATTTCTGTGACTGCCCATCTGGATGGCGTCCAGCCTTTACAACTGGGACAGCGTCCAAGGATTTGGGATGGCGTCCCAATGAACTAAAAAGTACTGATCAGTTTTTTTGTTTACACGCGAGCGAAAAACTCGCTCCCCGACACTTTTCAACGAAACCATTTTCACAATATGGCATATTAAGTAAAACTAAGATATTGCCACCATAAAAACAAGTTTTACAACCCCGGGCTCACAATGACCCGTTTTACAAATAAAGTAGCAGTTTCGACCCATTTATCTCTTTAGACGGATTAGAACTCTACAACCCAACCCGATACCAAGAGCATAATCCCGGGGACTACTAAAACCCCCATCCGCGTCCAATTATCCGAAAGCTATCCCATCAAGCCCTACCGCTCCTGCACGTCTAGTCTAACAACTAGCTAGCATCAACAACACAATACCTGTAAAAAGGTAAACAACGAGAGGGGTAAGCCGAGGCTTAGTGAATGCAATAATTATACACATACATATATAATATACCTACTTGCAAACACTTACACACATACCGCATACATGCTAGCAACACGATTAGCTTATCATCACAATTACAAGCTATAACCTCCAATAATCAAGCTAGCATAACAAAAGCATATATAATATGAACAAATATAATATGCTTACGCTACAACACAAATAACCATGGTTAACCAATAGTACAAGGGAACGGCGCTCGCGAAAACGTCATCGGTGTTCATAACATCCGTTAGGGCACTTAACACCTCGCACCACTAATCCCTAGGGTGGCACCTTAACACCTCGGCACATCACCCCGAGTGGCATCTTAACACCTCGATGCAACACTCATTATTTTACGGAGTGGTGTCTTAACACCTCGACACTACACTCCTAGGTGGCATCTTAACACCTCGATGCTACACCCGAGTGGCATCTTAACACCTCGATGCTACACTCTTCACGTGAAACATGGTGTCATAGCACCTCGACACTACACATTTCACGCTACAACAAATAGATACATTATATACCTACACATATAATTATTCCACTCACCTCGAATTGCCCGCACAAGTCATAAACGTAAATCGCCTCCAAAAGCAACCGAGCAAACCTTTTACCTATAATACGCATATAGATATACAAACAATCAACATACATTCCCTACGAGAGAATTCGACTTCAATACCCTTAACCAAGGGTTTACACCTATCACCACAAACCGCCCATTTAGACACATAAAGTGGACTTCACCAATTACCACTACGGGTGGTAATTCCGACCCATCCAACAAGTACAATTTAACCAAAATTGCTTATCATCCAATTACAAGTGTATTAATGACCAATCAACACAATTTAACACTTACAACTTCAATTCACATGGCCAAACCCTAGATCATAGCTATTAGGGTTTTCCTTATCTCAACATAACCCAAATTCACCCATTTTACCCCCAAATGGGTCTTACAAGTTCCAACACTCCTAAAATCACTAATACTAGTGATTATACCCCACTTACAAACCTTAAACATGCTTAAATCATTAACCAACCCAAAACCCGCAAAATATCAAAATAGTGGGTTTCCATAAACCCTCTTCATCATCTAAAAGGGTTTTACAAATAACAAGCTCAAACCCTAAATGTACACAAGAATCTTAACAATGAAATTCGGAGTTGAGACTTACCAATACTACCAAAATGTAGCCGTGAACGAAAGGAACAACTTTAACTCTCGAGCTTTGACCCGAAACGCTCATCTTCTTCACCAAACCAAGCTTTCTCACTCTAAATTAACCCTCTCTCTCTAAAATAAGATGAGAGTGTTTTGTGTGGGTGAGAATGAGCTCCAAATGGAGTTCTAGATCATTTTTGATGATCCCAAACCGACCCCAAGTGAAAAGACCCAAATACCCCTTTTAATTTGAGTAAAATAGAGCTGCTGGCCCGTCAGGCCTTCTGGACGGCGTCCAAAAAGCTTGGACGGCGTCCTAACCTTCATTGTTGGACGGCGTTCTAAAGTCTGGACGGAGTCCCAATGAACTGAGTCTGAAACTGAACTTGTTTTGGTCGTAACTTTCAAACCGTAACTCCGTTTTCGACGAATCAAATATCATTGGAAACGTAATGAGATTTACTATCCAATGGTAAGGTTTTAGAACATCAACTCCAACTTTATTTGGGATCCAAATATACACTTACATGCCTCGTATTTCGAATGACACTCGAAATAATGTGTAACTGAAAAACGGGTATTACAACTCTCCCCCACTTAAATTGGATCACGTCCTCGTGATCTTCACAAACACTAGAAGTTAAGCACTTCTCCCACGAACATTTCCGCTTCCAACGCGGAGTCACACAAGTAGTAAACTCATCCGAATCCTCGCTTCGTGCACTAACGCATCATAATACCACAATATTGGGTAATCAACCCACGAGTCGAAACAACCGTAACCGTTGCTCCTACGCCGAGTATCCAAACTCATACCATACACTTCACAATCGTCCTAAGAGTAGAACAATTTGCCGACAAACATCGTCGTCACGCCTCACGATCTTACGAAACACAACCAAGCCCGTCATCCATAACATCATCCGTGAATTCTAAGATCCCACCACACGCTAATGATCACTAGCGTGCACTACCGCAATAAACGATATCTCATACACTCAACGTTCAGAATTCCCACTTAGGAAAATACGAAAAATACCACATTTTCCTTCAAGTTCTCACGGCTGCAACACGCAACAAGCGTCATCCATAACTATATCGCCCTATGCGATCTTCTAAATTCACTACGCCGCGAACCAAGTCTTACATTAATCCAAATCGAGAAGGATTCATGCTTCCTTAAAATTTCGTACTCATTCGGTTCATAACCGTACTACACGACCGATCATTCCTGAATATTCTTTAGGCCAAGAACCAAACTCCCTCCGGCTCTACACCGGATCATTCCTTCAACGAAAAAATTTTAATAACCCCGCAATAACACTTAAGAAGCACCACTTTCCCGCCAATCGATCCACACACGACTATACGTCACTGGATTAATCCAGGACGACAATAATACACCACGAATTAGACGAAACACCAACACATCGTCATAGGGTTTCTCCTCTGAACCATACAATACGGCTTCCTAGTGTGACAACCCGGAAATTTCCAACCAAATTTAAACTTTAATCTTTATATGTTTCCAACACGATAAGCAATATTTGTTAAGTTAAATTTCAAGAATTTTAAACTATGTTCATACATTCATTCAACCTCGACCAAGTTCCAACGATTCACGAACCATTAAACGAATATGATTATATATGTATATGTGTATATATATTATAACTTGAAACGTAAACAAAATATTAGATTAAATACTTTATATGATTGTATCTGTTTCAAAATGTTTATCAATAGAATTAGAAGATAAGATCAAATGATTGAATTATCAGATATATTAAATTATGATTACAAGTCTCTGTTGAAAGGCCCACGTTGATTTGAGAAATCTTTTCATTTTAATAATATTCGGAAAATGGTAAAATGATTTATAAATATGAACAAATTGTCAATCATTGAGAACTAGACAAAGGATAGTGGAGGATTGAATCTTATAAAGACTCGATTGATCTATTTAGTTTCAAACGTACAAAAACGTTTTCAGTTTAAAAATAACTTTATTATTAAAACGTATATAACTTTTATAAATATCTAGAACCACTTTTGACAACTCATTACTTAACTAGTATGATAAAGATAACGATATTTATATTTTATTTTATTAAACATATATAACGATTTAAATTAATATTATATATATTTATACGCGTATTATACGTACATAGTTTTATACTTTTACTATACTTAAACTTTACCTTTACTTTATTTTTACTTTACTTTAACTTTAATAATTCATACTTTAATAATTCACTTTAATAATTCATACTTTAATAATTCACTTTAATAATTCATACTTTAATAATTCACTTTAATAATTCATACTTTAATAATTCACTTTAATAATTCAAAAATCTATTATAAATAGAATTCAATAGGTTTCATTATTTCATAGAAACTTGAAAATAGTTTTCTCTAAACTCTCTCAATCGATTTACATATATATATTTACTCCGTATTATCTCAAGATATTATTAGTATACATAAAATATTACGACGGAGTGTTGTCCGAGTGATTTTGAAGTTGTTTTTTCGAGTGGGATAGGATTAAGGAAATTATGGGTTATAGCTATGGAGGTGATTGAGTATGGTTCATGGGTATGCTCGTGAAGTCAATATAGTGTTTATCATCTCCGTTGCGTTTACGTACCTTTCCTGCAATATTGAATCTCAATATTGATATGTGAGTACTCATAATTTAATTTTTACATACTAATAGTGTATCCCTGACTAGTGCTCGAGTATATAGGATTATGCATGCTTGTACTTTTGATATTGCCATTAGATAGGTTATGTTGATTCCTGAATTAGTTAGATATACGATTGAGATAAGGTATAAGATATGCATGTCGTTGGAAAGCTAGCGAAAAATAGTTGAATTTTGGTTTAAGAATCACTTGAATCCAAGTAACGGTTAGAAAGTTATGAAATAAACAAATTGCATAATTAATTTTGTAATTAAAATTGCTGATGATAATTAGTGAACTAATTTTCTGGGTTATAAAAAGTGGTTATTTGGATTCTACTCGTCGAGTAGATGAATTTTCATATAAAGCACGTCTCGTTTCGTTAAACGGTTGTCAAGTTATGGACAAAAGAAGTTTTGCAAATTTTGATGAAATGTCGAAACGGGAACTGAAATTCTCGCTGATCTGCGTTGTTTCATATATAAAAAAAATACCACTGAATTCTTTGCTGTAAGGTCTAACAAACGACTCTGGCCGTTTGTCAATTCGAGTCTCGACGATTTTTCTAAAAATCATCAAAGTTGACGGTTTGGTCACATTTTAAAATTCTAAAAAGAGCTGAAACTTTTTTATTTAAAAATGTCAGTTTTGTATCAGTTGTCATGATCTGCCTGATATGTGTTTACTCTTGCCAAAAATCATGTTATATCTTTGTGGTAACGAGAATTTGCAGGCTTTGACCGTTTGTCAATACGAGTTTTGAGGAATTTTCTAAAAATCTCCAAAGTAGGCTACTCGGTCACTTTTGTAAATTTATTAAAGCTGAAAAATTAACTTTGAAACGCCGAAAACGCGTTGGCAACTACGAGTTGTCTAGGTTTAGTTTACTTCTGTAATATTTATGCTTAATCTTTTTGGTAATGTGTAACTTTTATCTTTGGCCGTTTATCAATCGGAGTTCCGATAATTTTTCTAAAAATAGCTGAAGTGGCCCGTTTAGTCATGTTTGACCGAAAATCATTTTTGTATAAGTTATTATATATTTGCATGCGACCTCATTTTTACTTTGACCTTTGACTTTTGACTTTAACCTTTGACTTTTGACTTTGAACTTTGACTTTTCCTATTAACTTTTCAGTTAACTTTTTGTGTTGATTTTCTCTAAAAAAAAAAAAAACCTAAAATACTATTTTATGATTATGAAACCATTTGTGTTACGTTGTTTTACACGTCACCTTTTACTAGAATCTTAATTGAGCATGAGTAATATAACATGTTACTATACTGTAGAGTCAGACTCGAGCTATAGGATAGGATTACACTATGACCTGACCTAAATTGCTATACAAATATTGACCAACATATAAATATATATAATTAATATAGGTTCGTGAATCCGAGGCCAACCTTGCACTTGTTCAATGACGTTATATGTATTTTTACTACGAAATACAGTATGGTGAGTTTCATTTGCCTTTTTACCCTTTATATTTTTGGGACTGAGAATACATGCGCTTTTATAAATGTTTGACGAAATAGACACAAGTAATTGAAACTACATTCTATGGTTGAATTATCGAAATCGAATATGCCCCTTTTTATTAAAGTCTGGTAATCTAAGAATTAGGGAACAGACACCCTAATTGACGCGAATCCTAAAGATAGATCTATTGGGCCTAACAAACCCCATCCAAAGTACCGGATGCTTTAGTACTTCGAAATTTATATCATGTCCGAAGGAGGATCCCGGAATGATAGGGGATATTCTTATATGCATATTGTTAATGTCGGTTACCAGGTGTTCACCATATGAATGATTATTTTTGTCTCTATGCATGGGACGTATATTTATGAGAACTGGAAATGAAATTCTTGTGGTCTATTAAAATGATGGAAATAAATGATTATGATAAACTAATGAACTCACCAACCTTTTGGTTGACACTTTAAAGCATGTTTATTCTCAGGTGTTAAAGAAATCTTCCGCTGTGCATTTGCTCATTTTAAAGATATTACTTGGAGTCTTTCATAGCATATTTCGAATAACGTTGCATTCGAGTCATTGAGTTCATCAAAGATTATTATTAAATTAATTTATAGTTGGATAGTGGATATTATGAAATGGTATGCATGCCTGTCAATTTTCGATGTAAAGAAAGATTGTCTTTTAAAAATGAATGCAATGTTTGTAAAATGTATCATATAGAGGTCAAATACCTCGCAATGTAATCAACTATTGTGAATCGTTTATAATGTATATGAACGGGTCCTTTCAGTTGGTATCAGAACGGTGGTCTTAGCGAACCAGGTCTGCATTAGTGTGTCTAACAGATAAGTTGATAGGATGCATTAGTGAGTCTGGACTTCGACCGTGTCTGAATGTCAATAGTTTTGCTTATCATTTTGTGTCAAAAATTAACTACTTATCATCCTCAGGAAATTACCTGCTTATCATTTTTAGTCTAAGACACGTCTTGCTGCATTGATTGCATGAATAGTGTATAGACAAAAATTCATATCTTAGCGTATCTGCTAAATCATATCTTATCGTATCTATTACTGTAAACGTTGCCTGATATATCCCGTAAATTCCTCCGTAATTTACGAAATCTTTTGTTCTATATATATGGATATTCTATGTAATTAGAATACCATCCGATAACCGAAAATCATTTCATATCGAAAAAAAATCCTTATTCAATCGTACGAAATGGAATTCATCATTAATTCAAGTTCCTCGGATTTCGAAATGGAATCCCACTCCAGCTCCGAAAGCAGTGTGACCGGAATAGATCAACCAATCAGTCATCACCTATTCTGAATGAATTGGGGATGGGTTCGTAGCCTCCTCAATCATTGGAGACAAGTAGAAGGTGATCCCTTCCATCCACCACATTGCCCTCTTGATGAAGAACCTGAAGCACTTACCGGCGAACCTGTTCGAAACACCATTTTCTCTCTCATTTCCAGAGTATCTCGTCACGATTATATATTACATCAAATTTTAGATTTTATTTATCCGCTCGTCCGAACCGACAATCACCCCGGTGTAATAGAAGAAGTCAACGAGCTTCGCGCTCGGGTAGTGGCTTTGGAGAATATGGTGCAGAGATTACAAACACCAGCAGCAGCATAACCAGTAACACCATCATCAACGCCAATAGTACCATTACCACCCCAACCACAACCACGTCGTAAACCTCAACTTTACACTCTGTCCCACGAGCACCAATGTCATACGCCCTGTAGATACCAAGGAATACCAACAACAATAACCGACGAAGTATTAATTCATAACTTCATTGGAGAAACATTCCGCGCAGATTATGTAATCTCTAAAGTCTTAGAGATTATATAATCTAGCCCTAACCATAAATCAGTTAAGCGAACCAAAATGATAGAAGGAAGAGTAGAAATGATAATGCTAAAAACGAACATATATTTCATAGCATTATTCCTCAAGAAAGACAAGCTTTTAGTTGCAATTGTTTTATTTACAAGTGATATTCGTTTAAATAATAAAAGGTGAAGACAAAAGACAGATTCGACGAATTGAAGACGCAAACGACCAAAAAGCTCAAAAGAACAAAAGACAATCAAAAAGGTTCCAATTATTGATAAGAAACGTCTCGAAATTACAGAAGTACAAGATTCAAAACGCAAAGTACAAGATATTAAATTGTACGCGAGGACGTTCGAAAATCCGGAACCGGGACTAGAGTCGACTCTTAACGCTCGACGCAACGGACTAAAAATTACAAGTTAACTATGTATATAAATATAATATAATATATAATTAATTATATTAATTATATATATATTATATATATATATTAAAAACCGTCGGCAGCAAGAAACTCCAAGGGTGTGAGCTGTAAATATATCTCCGCGACTCGCGGAGTTTGAAGGGCATTTTGCCGCGAGTCGCGGAGCCCCAAAAATCAAGTCTGGCTATAAAGCAAACCGAATTCTGATCAAATTTCATATCTTATTTCTCTATCTCTCTCAATATATACGATATATATATATAATTTATATTTTAATTTTAATTTTAATTTTAATTCTAATAATAAGGGTATGTTAGCGAATGTTGTAAGGGTGTAAGTCGAAATTCTGTCCGTGTAACGCTACGCTATTTTTAATCATTGTAAGTTATGTTCAACCTTTTTACATTAATGTCTCGTAGCTAAGTTATTATTATGCTTATTTAAAACGAAGTAATCATGATGTTGGGCTAATTACTAAAATTGGGTAATTGGGCTTTGTACCATAATTGGGGTTTGGATAAAAGAACGACACTTGTGGAAACTAGACTATGGGCTATTAATGGGCTTTATATTTGTTTAACTAAATGAAAGTTTGTTAATGTTAATATAAAGATTTACAATTGGGCGTCCCTATAAATTATCATATACACTCGATCGGACACGATGGGCGGGGTATTTATATGTACGAATAATCGTTCATTTAACCGGACACGGGAATGGATTAATAGCCACTAGAATAATTAAAACAGGGGTGAAATTACATTCAAGGGTAATTGGTGTAATTGTTAACAAAGTAGTAAAACCTTGGTTTACACGCAGTCGATAACCTGGTGTATTCATTAAACAAAGTATTAAAACCTTGTTACAATTCGAATCCCCAATTAGTTGGAATATTTATCTTCGGGTATAATAATAATTTGACAAGGACACTTGCAATTTATATTTATGACTGATGGACTGTTATGGACAAAAACCAGACGGACATATTGAATAATCCAGGACAAAGGACAATTAACCCATGGGCATAAAACTAAAATCAACACGTCAAACATCATGATTACGGAAGTTTAAATAAGCATAATTCTTTTATTTCATATTTAATTTCCTTTATTTTATATTTAATTGCACTTCTAATTATCGCATTTTTATTTATTGTTATTTAATCGCACTTTTAATTATCGTACTTTTTAATTATCGCAAGTTTATTTTATCGTACTTTTATTATTCGCAATTTCATTATCGTTATTTACTTTACGCTTTAATTTAAGTCTTGTATTTATTTTATATTTTACATTAGGTTTTAACTGCGACTAAAGTTTTAAAATCGACAAACCGGTCATTAAACGGTAAAAACCCCCTTTATAATAATAATATTACTTATATATATATTTGTATTTTTATAAAAGTAAACTAATATAGCGTTGAGCTTTGTTTAAAGATTTCCCTGTGGAACGAACCGGACTTACTAAAAACTACACTACTGTACGATTAGGTACACTGCCTATAAGTGTTGTAGCAAGGTTTAAGTATATCCATTCTATAAATAAATAAATATCTTGTGTAAAATTGTATCGTATTTAATAGTGTTTTCCTAGTAAAATAATAACTATTTTATATACACCTCGCTTCGCATCAAGTTATTTTTGGCGCCGCTGCCGGGGAAAAAAAACTCTTAAACGCCGGAAGCGCAACGCTAATATAAAAAAAAAATTAAAGAAAAAAACGCGTAAAAACACAAAGCTGTCAACTGAATTCCTGAACCCCGCGACTCGCGGGGTGTTCTTCTTTATTTGCCGCAACTCGCGGAGACCTTCTGACACACGGACAAAACCCTAATCAAGCATTGATTACGGGTTATTTTTAATTATTATTAATTATTAAACCTAATTATAATTATTATTATTATTATTTTTAGTTTTAGTTTTATTTTTACTTTTTATTTATTTATGTATTTAGTATTAATTAAGTTTTTATAAAATTATAAAATTAATAGTTTTATTAAATAAATAATATAAAAATAATATTTTTATAAAAATTGTACTTTTTACAACTTTTTGTATATTTTTATATTTTGTCCCTTTTTAATCGTTGTAGCGTAATATTTGTATTTTTAGCTCATATTTAATTTTAAACTTAGTTTTTGCTATAGTTATTTTTACTCCTAGATTTTTAGGCTTTGCCATAAAATTCCTTAAGTGCTTTTTCTTTAGACTAAGATTTAGGTGCTTTAGAATTTTGCGACGCCTTTTTAAGTTTTAGTTTCTTTTTAAGTTATTTCCATTTGGGATTTAGTTTTTCCTGTAAGCTTTAATATTTTTAGACCTTTTACTATGTATCAATTATCATTCCAATTAGTAATTTCAATTTGCGATTATAATTTTAAGTTAGTTGTAGTAATAAGGTTAAATTAGTTAAGTATTTTTAAGTTTTGATAAGTTTCTTTTATTTTTCCGTCACCTTTTATTTTTCAATCATTTTTTCTTTTTCGACCTTTTTCGACGAACTCTTTTTCTCTCTTATTTCTCGCCATTCTAGTTTTTAGGACTTAGAATTTTTTCTACTTCTTCTCTAAATTTCTTAAAATTACGAAAATTTATTTTAAGTGGTTAAATTAATAGACATCAAAATTTTCTGGTTCGTAGTAATAGTTGGATTTGTACGTGGACCGGGTTATTGGAGCCAAACAGTCCTCAATTATATTGAGACCAAACGAATCCTGCCCCTCTGCTGCATCTTTTGGCTATTCGAAACGTGGGCAAAATCAGAAAAGTCTATTGATTGGATAACTTATTATAACTTTTCTTTCCTTTTAAAAACTAATAGGATATTCTGTGAATGCACCGAGCAAGACGTTCATCACCTTTTGTACGTTCACCACCTGTAACTCGATCAAGACATCGTTTAACAAATATAACCGCCTTTGATTTTTCTTTAGAATCGTCATCCAGTCGACCAAGTACTTCAGTTCAAATTTCCGATAATCCATTTTTTGAACCCAACCTCACAATTGAGAATCCAGAGAATATTCAGGAACGGTTCATAGATCCTGAACCATTAAACTTTCCTCCGGAACCAACAATCATTCAAACAGAGATTGTTGAGGAACGAACTATTAAAACAGAATCATCTAGTGATACCGATTCAACAAATTCAATTATGGAGAATCTGGAACCTTTAAGTATGGAAGACCGAATGAGAGCTAAACGCACTGGCCAAGGTCACGCAATTACTCATCCAGACATTAATGCGCCAGATTATGAAATCAAAGGACAAATTTTACACATGGTGACTAATCAATGCCAATTTAGTGGTGCGCCGAAGGAAGATCCAAATGAACATCTACGTACCTTTAATAGGATCTGCACACTATTTAAAATACGAGAAGTGGAGGATGAACAGATATATCTCATGTTATTTCCCTGGACTTTAAAGGGAGAAGCCAAAGATTGGTTGGAATCGTTACCTGAAGGGGCGATCGATACATGGGATGTTTTAGTTGACAAATTTCTTAAACAATTTTTTCCTGCATCTAAAGCCGTAAGACTTCAAGCAGAAATTGTTACGTTCACACAGAAGCCAAATGAAACTCTATATGAGGCGTGGACAAGATATGGAAAGTTGTTAAGAGGATGTCCGCAACATGGTTTAGACACCTGTCAAATAGTACAAATATTCTACCGAGGATGCGACATCACTACAAGAAAAGACATAGATATAGCAGCTGGTGGTTCTATTATGAAGAAAACCGAAACTGATGCTTACAAAATTATTGATAACACTGCTTCTCACTCACATGAGTGGCACCAAGAAAAAGACATCATTAGATCATCTAAAGCAGCTAGAGCCGATTCTAGCCATGACTTAGATTCCATTTCCGCAAAGATAGATGCTTTCGAGAGACGAATGGAAAAGATGACTAAGGATATTCACTCTATACGAATTAGTTGTGAGCAGTGTGGAGGACCACATTTGACAAAAGATTGTCTCAGTATTGAATTAACAATGGAACAAAGAGAGAATATTTCATACATAAACCAAAGGCCTGGAAATAATTATCAGAATAATTATCAACCGCCAAGACCGATTTACAATCAAAACCAGAATTATAACCGAAATATTCCATACAATAACCAACAAGGTCCTAGCAATCAACAAGTATCCAATAATACTTATAATCAGCAAAGACCGAATTTTCAAAACAAACCACCACAACAAACCGATGATAAAAAGCCGAATTTAGAAGATATGATGACGAAGCTAGTTGAAACTCAAACGCAGTTTTTCACATCTTAAAAACAAACAAATGAACAAAATGCTCAAGCATTTAGAAATCAACAAGCTTCTATTCAAAATCTGGAAAAAGAAGTAAGTAACCTAGCAAGGTTGATAGGTGAAAGAAAACCGGGAAGTCTACCTAGCGATACAAATGCTAACCCCCGGAACGAAACAGCTAAAGCTATTACCACAAGAAGTGGTACAACACTTAAACCACCTGAAATACCTGTAACTTCTGATGAAACTATTCCTACTCCACAAGAACCACAACCTGATCAAGATAAGGAAAAAGAACCGGTAGTTGAAAAGGTTAATGAAGATAACACAGTTAAGGATAAACCTTATGTTAAACCATACCAACCACCACTTCCTTATCCGAGTAAAATGAAGAAAGAAAAACTTGAAGCCGAGCAATCCAAATTCTTGGATATGTTTAAACAAATAAATGTAAATCTTCCTTTCATTGATGTGATTTCAGGAATGCCAAGATATGCTAAATTCTTGAAAGATCTAATCACGAATAGAAAGAAAATGGAAGAACTCTCGGCTGTTACTATGAATGCTAATTGTTCAGCAGTGCTGTTGAATAAGATACCAGAAAAACTATCTGATCCAGGAAGTTTCACAATTCCATGTTTTCTGGGTAGTCTTAGTTCAATAGAAGCATTGGCAGACTTAGGTGCTAGTATAAATCTAATGCCGTATTCACTATACGCTAAACTAGACCTTGGAGAATTGAAACCAACCAGAATAAGCATACAACTAGCCGATAGATCAATAAAATATCCTAGAGGGATAATGGAGAACATGCTAGTTAAAGTTGGTACTTTAGTATTTCCAGTAGATTTTGTTGTTTTGGACATGGAAGAAGATTCTCAAGTTCCTCTCATATTAGGAAGACCATTCTTAAACACGGCTAAAGCAATGATAGACGTGTTCGGTAAGAAACTGACCCTAAGTATAGAGGATGAGAGTGTTACCTTTTCAGTTGATAGAGCAATGCAACAACCACAATCTGTAGATGATACATGTTATTATATTAAAACTATAGATGCACATGCAGAATTATTAGAAGAATTTCCAGAATTACAAGGAACAGGAGAATGTTCTTTAGGAGAAAGTAATGAACCAATTGATGAAGCTGAAATGTTAGCTACACTTATAGCTAATGGATATGAACCAACAACAGAAGAAATTCAAATGCTAAAAGAAGAAGACAGATATCGATATAAATCATCGA
This sequence comes from Rutidosis leptorrhynchoides, assembly GCF_046630445.1. Lineage (NCBI taxonomy): Eukaryota > Viridiplantae > Streptophyta > Magnoliopsida > Asterales > Asteraceae > Rutidosis > Rutidosis leptorrhynchoides. The sequence goes on from NC_092337.1 coordinate 200,143,422, forward strand.
TAGAAGAACCTCCGAAATTAGAGTTAAAGCCACTTCCAAACCATTTGGAATACGCTTATTTACATGGTGAATCTGAATTACCTGTAATAATATCGTCTTCTCTTACTGAAAATGAGAAATCACAACTCATTTCTGTGTTGAAAGCTCATAAACCAGCCAATGCATGGAAGTATTCATGGATGACTTTTCAGTCTTCGGTGATACATTTAAATCATGTCTAGTTAATCTGGAACGAATGCTAATTAGATGCGAAAAATCAAATCTAGTACTTAATTGGGAGAAATGCCATTTCATGGTTAAAGAAGGCATCGTTCTTGGGCATAAAATTTCAAAGGAAGGAATTGAAGTGGATAGAGCTAAAGTAGATGTAATTGCTAAACTTCCACATCCCACCAATGTTAGAGGAGTTAGGAGTTTTCTAGGGCATGCCGGTTTTTACCGACGTTTTATAAAAGATTTTTCTAAAATTGCCACTCCTATGAATAAACTCCTAGAAAAGGATGCGCCATTCATCTTTTCAGATGAGTGTATCAAATCTTTTAATATTCTTAAAGAAAAACTCACTAATGCACCGATCATGATAACACCAAATTGGAATCTACCATTTGAACTAATGTGCGATGCAAGTGATTTTGCAATGGGAGCCGTTTTAGGACAAAGGATTGAAAAACGATTTCAACCTATATATTATGCTAGTAAGACGTTACAAGGAGCACAAACGAACTATACAACTACTGAAAAAGAACTCCTTGCTATTGTCTTTGCTTTTGACAAATTTCGATCATATCTCGTTCTAGCAAAAACGGTGGTCTATACCGACCATTCTGCTCTTAGATACCTATTTTCAAAACAAGATGCTAAACCAAGATTAATCCGTTGGATCTTACTCTTACAAGAGTTTGATATTGAAATCCGAGATAAAAGAGGAGCAGAAAATCTCGCCGCTGATCATCTTTCTCGTCTTGAAAATCCCGAATTAGAAGTTCTAAATGAATCGGCCATACAAGACAACTTTCCTGATGAATATCTATTGAAGATAGATTATAAAGAAATCCCATGGTTTGCAGACTATGCAAACTACTTAGTTTGTGGATTCCTTGAAAAAGGATTATCGTACCAAAGACGAAAGAAATTCTTCAGTGATATAAAACACTATTTCTGGGAAGATCCACATCTGTTTAAAAGTTGTCCCGATGGAATAATACGCCGATGTGTATTTGGAGATGAAGCTAGTAAAATTTTAAACCATTGTCACACAGGACCAACAGGAGGGCATTATGGGCCTCAACTAACAGCAAGAAAAGTTTATGAAGCTGGATTCTATTGGCCTACAATTTACAAAGACGCACACCTTCTTTGCAAATCCTGTGATGCATGTCAAAGGGCCGGAAAAATAAGTCAACGTGATGAAATGCCACAAAATGTCATCCAAGTATGTGAAGTATTTGACATTTGGGGTATTGACTTTATGGGTCCATTTCCAAAATCTCATAATAATCTATATATACTCGTAGCCATTGATTATGTATCTAAATGGGCGGAAGCACAAGCTCTCCCAACTAACGATGCACGAGTTGTAGTCAACTTTTTAAAACGTCTTTTTGCAAGGTTTGGAACACCGAAAGCTTTAATAAGTGATCGGGGTACTCATTTCTGTAATAATCAACTTGAGAAAGTTCTTAAAAGATATGGAGTAACTCATAAAATCTCCACCGCATATCATCCACAAACAAGTGGACAAGTTAAAAATACAAACCGAGCTTTAAAACGTATTCTAGAGAAAACCGTAGGATCAAATCCGAAGGAATGGTCCATTAAATTGGAGGATGCACTCTGGGCTTTTAGAACAGCCTACAAAACTCCAATTGGAACCACACCTTTTAGACTTGTGTATGGAAAAGCATGTCATCTTCCAGTAGAAATTGAACACAAAGCATTTTGGGCTTTGAAGACATGTAATCTTGATTTACATGAAGCTGGACGTCTACGATTAAGTCAACTAAACGAATTAGAAGAATTAAGACATGAAGCATACGAAAATTCGTTAATCTATAAAGAAAGAACGAAGAAATGGCATGATAAAAGAATCAGAAGTTCAAAAGAATTCAAAGAAGGAGACAGAGTTCTTCTTTTCAATTCACGATTCAAGCTATTTCCTGGAAAATTGAAATCAAGATGGTCTGGACCATTCATAGTCAAAAGAGTTTTCCCATACGGAACGATAGAATTGATAAATTCAAATGGGATTGAATTTAAAGTTAATGGTCACAGAGTTAAACATTACATACATGGTCCGATGGAAGTCGACAACGAAGTTAATCACAATTTCGACACCACAGCTAACTAAGTGTGGGGAGAATCAAGTCTTTAAAGGATAATATATATTTCTGTTAGAGTTAGATTGTCTGTTTTCGTGTAGTTCTCGAAAATGGAACACGTATGGTCTTTCCCTAGCAGACCCTAAAGAACTAGTCTTCTCCCCCCATTCTGAATTTTTATTTTTTTTTAGGTTTTTACAAAATGAAGACTGCCTGTGAACTAAACCATGGTCTAATGCTACACGCTTTGATCACTAAACGTAATAATGACATACTACCGAGTGAATTAGTATCAGTAATCAGAGAAAGAATGGACGGAGTTAGAAAAGGATCCAGATGCGAAGATAATAAGTTACAATTTGGTAAAGGAAAATCAAAATCCGCAGCGAAAAGAAGAGCACGACACCTAGAACGATGTCACAAATGCGGAAAATGGTCACATGGAGGTAAATGTTCAAATAATCAAACCTATTCAAATACCGAATTTGTTACTTTATGCAGAGACGGACCGTTCATATGTTTAGAAGAAAAGACAATGAATGCTCGAGGTTACGCCTATGCAGCCATGGAAAACCAATTAAACCGACTATCTTATGAATATAATAGATCATATAACTAAGAAATCTATTTCACAGGTATGTCTGTACAGTTTTTATTTTTATTTTTATTTTTAACCTTTTGATAATAAACGCTAATTTGTTCGCTAAAAAGTATTAAATTGGTATTGAATAAAATTAGGTTTGGCGACCGAAATTATTGATATCATTCAAAAATTTATTACATCACTGCGAAATTTAACGTTTATTCTTAAGGTATAAATATCTTTAATCAATCAACCCAAAATATTTCAAAAATTCGTCATGAGTTAAATTAGGTCTTGGAACCGAAATTACTTTACCGAAAAGAGGGGCGCATATTTTTGATAATATTTGATTGATTAAAGTGGGATAAAAAGACAAAAAGATTTTTAATTTTATTTTTACCATGTTTTTAAAATTAATATTTAAATCTTAAATTAATATTGTAAACTTTGTAAAAACAATATATTTAAAATTGTAAATATTTGATAAATTAATATAAGTGTGGTATGAATTTATGAATTTTTAAATTAAGTTTGGTGTGAATTTTTAATTTTTAAAATATGAAATTTAAATTTTATGCATTTCAAATTTTAAGTTTGGTGTGAATTTTTAATTTTTAATTTTTAATTTTGAATTTTATATTTAAGTTGTGTGAATTTAAAAACAAAAATTTACTTTATCTCATTAAGTTAAGAATATGATTTTTAAAATTCGTCGTAAGTTGAAGACTAGGTCTTTGAACCGAAATTGCTTTACCCGAGGGAGGGACGAGAACTTTTATTATCATTATTTTTAATCTTATTGATTTAAAGTATGCCAAAAACATTAAAAAACCCAAAAATCTTAGCTTTTAAAACAATCGCTACAAAAAGACAAATTTTAAAATTTTGTCGAGGGACGGACTAGGACATCGATCCGAAACGACCTCATCCTAAATAACAAGGGAAACAAAATTTTAAAATTAATTACTAAATTGTTTTAAGAAGTTAAAGATTATAAAAAAAAAAAAAAAAAAAAAAAAAAAATCAAACTCCGCGACTCGCGGAGTTTGAAGTGCAAACCTCCGCGACTCGCGGAGAGACCGGATTACAGAAAAAAAATAAGAGCTGCAAACGATCAGTTCACTCCCACAAACAAAAACACAGAAAAATACTGCGAAAAAGAACCCGAAAAAACCCGAAAATCACCCCCAAAAATCCCAATTTTTAACCGTTAATCACCAAATTTTTTGCTAAAATCATGTTAAGAAGGATGATATCTAAGAACTACTCAAGAAAAACGGTAAATTTCTACACCTAAACACCATTTAATCCGAATTTTGGTGTTCTTGAGCTATTTTTCCCCAATTTGATTTTGATGCTTTTTAGTGTAATTAGACTTAAATTGTTTATGTAGTATGCTTGTATAACCTAGATTGATGCTGTTTAACATGATTAGAAGCCTTAAACTTCAAATTTTGAATAATCTAGGGTTTGTGTTCTTGAGCAATTTGGGGCTTTTTGATATAAACAGGTTATGGCCGATTTTTGTCATGAATTGTTGCTAAATTGAGTAGTGTAACATGTCTAGGTAGTTAAATGATCCAAACTTTGAGCCTAAACATGATTTTGAGAATTAAAGTGGACTTTTTCAAGTCCAAAATTCATGAACTTGATTTTTGAAAGATAATGCCATTTGAGACTTGTTTATTTGCTAGTAATGATTATTTTGACATGTTATTTGAGTTGAATGCTTATGAACTTGGCGAAAATTTTCGTATATGCTTATTTGAAAAAGTGTAGATTTGATAAAAATGTGAAAATAAGCTTAAGTTTGATATAAATTGATAATGTCATTGTAATTATTTTGATTGATGATTTTGCTGACACTAATGCATATTTGGATGCACAAAATTTGTGTTTGATGTGTTTTGCAGAAAAAAGGGGGGGAATCTTCATCCCAAGCCCGCCATGCTCCTGCTGAGAACTTGGAACAACAGGAGGTAGATAACTACTACAAGCAGGATGTACCTCATCCAGTCATGACCTTTTCAGATATGCACTTGGAACAGTTGCACCCGAACCTGAGATTTGACAGACTTTGGATAGATTATCCAAAATATCAACGGGGTTTGCATACTCTTCATTCCAAGGTTGTTGAGGTACCGAGGGTCATAGAATGGGGACCCTTAGAAGCTGTAGAATTGGCCGGGCCAATTAGGGAATTACTGGTACAGAGGTATGGTAATTCTTCTTTTAATGACTGGATATGTTTATTCACCATACGCAGACCTGTATATAAAGTATGGTGTGAAGAGCTGTTATGTAGTATAGAGTTGAATGATCGGGTAGCTAGTTTAACCGATCGTTCTTTTATTAGATTTTTGTTAGGCGGTTCGATGCGCCACATGTCTTTACTAGACATGGCTCAGGCTTTACGTATATATACGCCTGAGGAGTTAGCGTCTGCCGATTGTAGAGGATTGATACTAAACGGTAGAAAGATAGATGAGAATTTTGATACACACGGTGTGTGGAGTCAAATGACAAGCCATCACCGTTTCAAAGGGGGAAACTACTCTTATTTGGATATAGATAGAGCCGAATTAAGAGTAATACATAGGTTTTTAGCTAATTCGATTACACAAAGGGGTAAAAACAAAGAAAAGGTAAATGAACAAGATTTGTTTTACCATATGTGTATTCGAGACCCACACAGCGCTGTAAGTATACCATATTGTGTGGGTTATTATTTATCAGCTAAGGTTCGGGGGATGCGTCCACATAACATAATAGGAGGTGGTATTTTTATTACTTTGATTGGTGAATATCTCGGTGTGGATATAAGTCGGGGGGGATTATTAGTAGAAGAGCCGGAACCCCGCGACACTATAGGTTTAAATGTATACCATGGTACGAAAGTTTTGAAGTGGCGAAATAACGCCGCAGTACGATACAATGGTAGACATCCACAGGTAGAGAGAAACCAGGAACAAGGTAATGTAGGAGGGGGGAATGAGATGCAAGAAATGCATAGGTTTATAGCTTCTCAGGAATACGAAAATGCTAGACAGAGAGCATTTGAAGATTGGCAAGTTCATCAGAACCAGATCATAGCGCATTGCCAACATATAGGTAGAAACTATATTCCTACACCGAAACCCGTCTTCCCTCCTTGGTCGATAGAGATGCAGCCACCATATCCTACGTATGACCCTGCCGAAGCATTCTATAGCACTTATGGTTATGCGTGGAACCCCTATTGGTACCAATATCATCCTTAGTTTACTTATTTTTTTATTATTTTGTAATTTGTAATTATTGATATGTTTAATACTTTTGTTAATATTGTAATCATTTTTATAATTATCTAACTTTTATTCTTAGATTTTAATAATTTTTGAATGTGGGGTAATAAACCAAACTTCAAAAATATGTATATATGTTTGCAGTTTATCTTATGTACACAACAGGGTAAAACAACGCATTTTCAAAGACTGGCATTAAGTTCAGCAAAAGCAACTAATTTTGACGACAAGATGCAAAATATATGTGAAATAACAACAAGACGGAATGAACAAATGATGTGCACCATTTATCATTCAGCAAACAAACGCCAATATATTTGGAAACTTTGGTAAAAATTTAATCATTTTCACACAAATCACCCTCAATAATTTAAATTGTTACTGATTTCTTGCAAATGAGGGCATTGCAAGATCTTAAGTGTGGGAAGGGGTTAAATTCTTTCGGATTTTAAAATTTTTTACTTTATACACTTGGTTACCATTAAAAATACTAGTAAAGCAGTAGTTGTATTAGAATCTAGTGGTCTCTGATAAAAAAGAACAGCCCTAGTCTTATATACTGACTACCCAATTCTAGTAAAAATTTTCAATTAAATGAATTCAAATCATGTTTATACATATTTATGAACGATAAAACTAGGTTTTAACACCGAAATTATTGTTACCTCGGAAAGGACATAAATTGAGAAACAAACTAAAATGTTAAAATTCATTTAAAATGGAATAGAGGACGATAAAAAAAAATAAAAAGCCAAGTGTGGGAAAATTTACCAAGTTATTTTAAACATATGTCACATATATTTGTAACAAATAACTGAAAATACTTTTGCTTTGGACTAAAACTAAACTGTTTTACCCAATGAAAGAAAAGAAGAGATGGATCTACACGATGAATCAATTCCATCATTAAAAGGAAGTAAAGTCTTCCGAAAAAGACACGCGCTTCTTGATTTAGGTCATGAAGTTGTCGTCCAGACCAGCTGTAGGTTGACGAAAAATCTAGAAAAGTCATCACTAAAATCAGCAGGAAATCCACGGACCTCAGCATTAAACAGGGTCGCCAAGTGGTCAGATTTATCCTAACCATGAGAAGGATTTATCTCATACAATGGGGGGGCACCGTGCAAATTAGCTGGATAAGACTAATAAATCAGATCCCCAGAAAGGATAATCTCCTTAAAGATTAAAAATCAGCTTTTAAGACTGATATTACTCAATCCTAGAGATTGACCTTAAAGATTGAGAATTCAAACTCATGGAATTCAATGATATCTAAACTCGAGCTTAAACGAGAAAATATTTTGATCAAAATTATAAACCGATTTGTTTTCTGAAAACCCTATTTTCAATGCGTTCATTACCATTGAACGTAAAATCCTAGGAATTCACCTGGAATTCATTAGGTCACCTGAACCAAATCGGGTGTCAACCGTAAGAACGGTGGTTGCATAGCATGGTCAAAGACAGGACCTTGTGCCAGACCGACAAATTATAAGGGTAAGCTTTACTATTGCTCCTACCAAGGATAGTAATTGTGTCCGACACGTTATAGACCATAATCAAAAGCATGTCACGGGACATTGCCTTAAACAGTTGCTTGTTCAACGCTTTCCTTTACAACCGGACGGTAGTTTGCCGAAAGGTAATATACGGAACAAGTAAACTGGACGTGTTGCTTTCCAAATACAAGGTTAGCAAGTGGGTGACACAAAACCGCAAGTTTTGAGCTAAAATTTTCAAATCTGAAACCCACCAAACCCACAAAAATATTTTGCAAACACCGGTAAAGGGTTATTCCGGAAAACTTATCTAGGGTAAAAACTAGATTTAATTTTCAAAAGATCAAATGTTTTCATAAAGATCCAATTTCCTTAATGGATCTAAATTTTTATAGTCATGTGGGACTGTAAACCATATCGTTACTACCATTGTTTATACCGCCGTATAGAAATCACTGATGTACAAAGTGTGAAGAATAAAGAAGTGATTCTAGTATTTCAAGACGATATTGCTTGAGGACAAGCAACGCTCAAGTGTGGGAATATTTGATAATGCTAAAAACGAACATATATTTCATAGCATTATTCCTCAAGAAAGACAAGCTTTTAGTTGCAATTGTTCTATTTACAAGTGATATTCGTTTAAATAATAAAAGGTGATGACAAAAGACAGATTCGACGAATTGAAGACGCAAACGACCAAAAAGCTCAAAAGAACAAAAGACAATCAAAAAGGTTCCAATTATTGATAAGAAACGTCTCGAAATTACAGAAGTACAAGATTCAAAACGCAAAGTACAAGATATTAAATTGTACGCGAGGACGTTCGAAAATCCGGAACCGGGACTAGAGTCGACTCTTAACGCTCGACGCAACGGACTAAAAATTACAAGTTAACTATGTATATAAATATAATATAATATATAATTAATTATATTAATTATATATATATTATATATATATATTAAAAACCGTCGGCAGCAAGAAACTCCAAGGGTGTGAGCTGTAAATATATCTCCGCGACTCGCGGAGTTTGAAGGGCATTTTGCCGCGAGTCGCGGAGCCCCAAAAATCAAGTCTGGCTATAAAGCAAACCGAATTCTGATCAAATTTCATATCTTATTTCTCTATCTCTCTCAATATATACGATATATATATATAATTTATATTTTAATTTTAATTTTAATTTTAATTCTAATAATAAGGGTATGTTAGCGAATGTTGTAAGGGTGTAAGTCGAAATTCTGTCCGTGTAACGCTACGCTATTTTTAATCATTGTAAGTTATGTTCAACCTTTTTACATTAATGTCTCGTAGCTAAGTTATTATTATGCTTATTTAAAACGAAGTAATCATGATGTTGGGCTAATTACTAAAATTGGGTAATTGGGCTTTGTACCATAATTGGGGTTTGGATAAAAGAACGACACTTGTGGAAACTAGACTATGGGCTATTAATGGGCTTTATATTTGTTTAACTAAATGAAAGTTTGTTAATGTTAATATAAAGATTTACAATTGGGCGTCCCTATAAATTATCATATACACTCGATCGGACACGATGGGCGGGGTATTTATATGTACGAATAATCGTTCATTTAACCGGACACGGGAATGGATTAATAGCCACTAGAATAATTAAAACAGGGGTGAAATTACATTCAAGGGTAATTGGTGTAATTGTTAACAAAGTAGTAAAACCTTGGTTTACACGCAGTCGATAACCTGGTGTATTCATTAAACAAAGTATTAAAACCTTGTTACAATTCGAATCCCCAATTAGTTGGAATATTTATCTTCGGGTATAATAATAATTTGACAAGGACACTTGCAATTTATATTTATGACTGATGGACTGTTATGGACAAAAACCAGACGGACATATTGAATAATCCAGGACAAAGGACAATTAACCCATGGGCATAAAACTAAAATCAACACGTCAAACATCATGATTACGGAAGTTTAAATAAGCATAATTCTTTTATTTCATATTTAATTTCCTTTATTTTATATTTAATTGCACTTCTAATTATCGCATTTTTATTTATTGTTATTTAATCGCACTTTTAATTATCGTACTTTTTAATTATCGCAAGTTTATTTTATCGTACTTTTATTATTCGCAATTTCATTATCGTTATTTACTTTACGCTTTAATTTAAGTCTTGTATTTATTTTATATTTTACATTAGGTTTTAACTGCGACTAAAGTTTTAAAATCGACAAACCGGTCATTAAACGGTAAAAACCCCCTTTATAATAATAATATTACTTATATATATATTTGTATTTTTATAAAAGTAAACTAATATAGCGTTGAGCTTTGTTTAAAGATTTCCCTGTGGAACGAACCGGACTTACTAAAAACTACACTACTGTACGATTAGGTACACTGCCTATAAGTGTTGTAGCAAGGTTTAAGTATATCCATTCTATAAATAAATAAATATCTTGTGTAAAATTGTATCGTATTTAATAGTGTTTTCCTAGTAAAATAATAACTATTTTATATACACCTCGCTTCGCATCAAGAAACCCTGACAAAAATGGTGTGTGATTAACAAGCTAAACTTGTTTTACCAACAGCATCAACAGTACCGTCAGCGTCACCAGCATCATCAGTACAGTCAATATCAGATTCAACAACACCTATAACAACACAAACTCCGTCAGCTCAAGAATCACTATGGACATCATTACGAATCAATAACCCGTATATTGTATCAACGAGTTATGAAGAATTAACTCATTCCCTTTGAAGAAATTATATGTATATTCTATATATTTTGAAATAAAAATAAATCTTTCCGTGCTAAGCTATTGTGTGTGAATCTTAACTACTCGGTTAATTCATATTACAAATATGCAATAATGTACGTCCTTCGGCCGCAACTTAACCAGCGTTAACTACAATCTCTGTCGCAATTCAACAAATTCCAATTCATAATAAATCAAGTATATATTTGATTTTACACTTTCATCATCGATGTACCCAAAACTTTTCAGATAACATCATTCGTACTTTGCGAAATTCACAAGAATTCCACGAACCGAACATCATACATCAACAAATAACGAAGTATTGATTCATAATTTCAATGTCATTAAAGAAATACTGCGTAAAAGTTATGTACTTTTTAAAGCCTTTAGGGATTATTCAATTCTAGTTTCAACCGTAAATCAAATGAGTTTAATTTAACATTAACTCATTAAATCTATGTTACATCTGAAGAAAATATACATATATATATTTTCATAAAGACTGTAATAAAATTCTTTTGTACAAAATATTAATTGTGAAATTTTTTTTAACGGGTAGGTAATACCCGAGAGATATATAAATTCACAATTAATATATTACATTCTTCGAATCTGATTCAGCAAATCATCCATTATACTCCCTACTTTCACAACAATATACATTCTTTTATAGAAATCAAAACAACCATACTCATTCAAAATTTAATTACATATTCTGATTTTGAAATATCAAAATTCAACTTGAGATATGACCAAAATCATCACTCTTAGATCCTTACATCTTTCACAAGCTATATTTTGACTTCAAAACTGTGTTAGAACATCAAATGTATGTTAACGATTACAATCTGTGTTCAAACCCTTCGAAAATTTCTGAAGACACTTCGAATGATGAGCAATCGAGATGATGATCCAACCACATGTTACCCACAGTTATGTACCCGAAAAACTCTTGAAACCAAAGTAAAAGTTTAAACAACGTATCCGCGTCAGATTCTTTAGCATTTATTAGCAAAAATAACTTTGCGACTCCTATTCAAAGTAGCCAGTTTTGTCACAGCTCCAGCAAGTCAACTTCGACTTTTCAGTCAGACTAACCTTATTATAACCTTGAGATATACACCATCGTTACCAGGGAACCTTTTACATTCCACCACATTATTAACAGATGTATCAACAACTTCATTACCCTTTGACTTTAGCCTCTCCAAAAAGTCATTATAATTATTCATTGAAACCCCATCATTTACTCATTCGCATCTTGTAATGAGAATTTTCATACGAATCATTGGGAATTAGCAATCAGTATTTTGAAATCTCGCAGCATGTCTACGCCAACAGTTATATGTGTATATATAACGTCTATCTTCTGGACTTAATTTGAATGTGAAGATTCTGAAAAACACTTCGAACTACGAATTGGTTCTCCAAAAATGGAAAAATACTGATGAAGCAGCAAAAAAACTATAAACGACCTTAACAGTAAAAGTTTGATGATAATGAATAGGTGTGCTGGCAAAGCGCAGAAAAAGAGAAGTCTTGGAACTGGAAAACGGATTGAGCAAAGTAGGAAGGAGGCTGTAGACAAATTACAAAGACTGAACCTGACTTCAAAGGATCCAAATAATTCAGTATCTGCTGACGTCATTAACGAATACCTTGCTCCTGACTCTAAACCCCTGCGGACAATATTCTTCATCATCCTCTGATATTAGAAATTCTAAAATATCATCATATCTTTCATTATAAATATCCTCCATATTTCTGAAGATATTTTCTTAATTTTTCTTATTTGAAATCATTTACCTCTTCGCGCTATCTGTATTACATCATAAAAGAAACTATTTTAGTTTCTAAATTCTGAAACATTCAAGTTTAAAATAGGAATATTTTGAAGTAGTGTTGGGAACTGAAGCATGAATTAGTATAATATAATGACACTTGATCAATGTGATTATATTACAGTAAGTCATGCTGAGTTTCTAAATGGAACGTGATGATTCACAGATCATAACATCATCATGTGCCATGTTATACGACTCTTGTATTCTATTTAACCTCTAAAATATCAAGAAAATATTTCTTGATGATTCGGCCTTTTCCAAAGTATTTTAGTAATTTGACAAGTCAAGATCGTGCCATCACAATTTCCTTCCTAGAACATTAACAATGTTCATTTCGAAATTCATATCTGTGAATTCTGGACCATTACAAGCGGTGCTTAATCGCAAGAAGAAGAAACGAAAGGACAAAACTCCGAAATAGAAATTGGGGTATAAATTGCAGCAAATAAAAGAGAGCATTAACTGTGAATGATAATGATTATAGAAGACAAAAGCAGTGACTTTAAAATATAAGGGAACATATAAAGCCCAACGACAAACCAGAAATTATAAACCATATATATCGATGCATATAGCAATATAAAGACACGGGAGAACTAGGAACACTATAAACCCAAGAGTATAGTAGAAGTAAATAGATTCTTCCGGCGGTAGATGAAAAAAAAAAGAATGACCGATATGAAAGTTAGAAGTATATCGAGAATCAGAACTGGATGGAGCATATTGATGAATACTTTAAAATATGAGTTGAGGGGGAAAGAATAGAAGGTGATGAAACATGACTAGAAGCTTAGAAATCATCAGATTTAACTCACATAATGGCAGAATAAGTGAATCAAACCCTCTAGTGAATAGGTTAAGTTTTTTTTTTTGATTAATTTAGTCAAACCACAACTAAATCAAGTGTGATTAGATCAACACCTAGAGCTATTATTCACCACCTGGGTGATTTGGACTGAGAGAGAATCGAAGGAGCTCACTAGATCTGAGTGTGTGTAACAAATGAGAGGCTTAACCTAAAATGAAGAACATAAGACTTTATATACCCCTGCTGTTGACACACCCATACGATTCATTCATCACACGTACGAGTTGGCTTCATCAACCGTACGGGTGATCACTCACTCGTGTCTTATCATTTAGTTTGTAATTGTGACTTAGCTCAATGAGCCTGTCAGCCGTACTAGTGAGGCTTCACTCGTACGTCTGACTAAGTCTAACATAGTCAAACATCTAAATCTCGTTCCTGCAGTTCCTGTAACCACATACAAACACGGATAGGATAATAACGAGCAATCATGGTGGCCTGTAAACTGTTGTACCTGCAATGGACGTGGGTAGATGTCTAGGGACTTGCATAAAATGCATCAACAGATGGTGTGAGTTGTAAGGAAATGAAGGAGGTGAATTTATAAGAAAATCTCCTACAGAACAATTAAAATGGATGATCGCATTTAAAGCGGATCCTAATTCCTTTGATTACCGGAGAGTCAAATCTTATTAAGAAGATTTTCTTCAAATCCCTTAAAATCTGGGAATCAATCATATCTACGTCAAATGATAAGTTGAATCTACACTTACTCATTTCACTCTTCTATGTTAGCTTCATTCGTACTCTTCATATAAATGGATTGTTTATCCAAATTATTCGCTGATGATAAAACTCTAATTTTCAGCCCGTATGCATCATGAAAACAAACTTATTATCATTCACGACCTTTCCACTCAAATTTCGGGACGAAATTTCTTTAACGGGTAGGTACTGTGACAACCCGGAAATTTCCAACCAAATTTAAACTTTAATCTTTATATGTTTCCGACACGATAAGCAATATTTGTTAAGTTAAATTTCAAGAATTTTAAACTATGTTCATACATTCATTCAACCTCGACCAAGTTCCAACGATTCACGAACCATTAAACGAATATGATTATATATGTATATGTGTATATATATTATAACTTGAAACGTAAACAAAATGAAATGTCCCGTTCTTATTGATTAAAAACGTTCCATATTAATTGATTTCGTTGCGAGGTTTTGACCTCTATATGAGACATTTTTCAAAGACTGCATTCATTTTAAAACAAACCATAACCTTTATTTCATCAATAAAGGTTTAAAAAGCTTTACGTAGATTATCAAATAATGATAATCTAAAATATCCTGTTTATACACGACCATTACATAATGGTTTACAATACAAATATGTTACAACAAAATAAGTTTCTTGAATGCAGTTTTTACACAATATCATACAAGCATGGACTCCAAATCTCGTCCTTATTTAAGTATGCGACAGCGGAAGCTCTTAATAATCACCTGAGAATAAACATGCTTAAAACGTCAACAAAAATGTTGGTGAGTTATAGGTTTAACCTATATATATCAAATCATAATAATAGACCACAAGATTTTATATTTCAATACACATCCCATACACAGAGATAAAAATCATTCATATGGTGAACACGTGGTAACCAACATTAACAAGATGCATATATAAGAATATCCCCATCATTCCGGGACACCCTTCGGATATGATATAAATTTCGAAGTACTAAAGCATCCGGTACTTTGGATGGGGTTTGTTAGGCCCAATAGATCTATCTTTAGGATTCGCGTCAATTAGGGTGTCTGTTCCCTAATTCTTAGATTACCAGACTTAATAAAAAGGGGCATATTCGATTTCGATAATTCAACCATAGAATGTAGTTTCACGTACTTGTGTCTATTTTGTAAATCATTTATAAAACCTGCATGTATTCTCATCCCAAAAATATTAGATTTTAAAAGTGGGACTATAACTCACTTTCACAGATTTTTACTTCGTCGGGAAGTAAGACTTGGCCACTGGTTGATTCACGAACCTATAACAATATATACATATATATCAAAGTATGTTCAAAATATATTTACAACACTTTTAATATATTTTGATGTTTTAAGTTTATTAAGTCAGCTGTCCTCGTTAGTAACCAACAACTAGTTGTCCACAATTAGATGTACAGAAATAAATCGATAAATATTATCTTGAATCAATCCACGACCCAGTGTATACGTATCTCAGTATTGATCACAACTCAAACTATACATATTTTGGAATCAACCTCAACCCTGTATAGCTAACTCCAACATTCACATATAGAGTGTCTATGGTTGTTCCGAAATATATATAGATGTGTCGACATGATAGGTCGAAACATTGTATACGTGTCTATGGTATCTCAAGATTACATAATATACAATACAAGTTGATTAAGTTATGGTTGGAATATATTTGTTACCAATTTTCACGTAGCTAAAATGAGAAAAATTATCCAATCTTGTTTTACCCATAACTTCTTCATTTTAAATCCGTTTTGAGTGAATCAAATTGCAATGGTTTCATATTGAACTCTATTTTATGAATCTAAACAGAAAAAGTATAGGTTTATAGTCGGAAAAATAAGTTACAAGTCGTTTTTGTAAAGGTAGTCATTTCAGTCGAAAGAACGACGTCTAGATGACCATTTTAGAAAACATACTTCCACTTTGAGTTTAACCATAATTTTTGGATATAGTTTCATGTTCATAATAAAAATCATTTTCTCAGAATAACAACTTTTAAATCAAAGTTTATCATAGTTTTTAATTAACTAACCCAAAACAGCCCGCGGTGTTACTACGACGGCGTAAATCCGGTTTTACGGTTTTTTTCGTGTTTCCAGGTTTTAAATCATTAAGTTAGCATATCATATAGATATAGAACATGTGTTTAGTTTATTTTAAAAGTCAAGTTAGAAGGATTAACTTTTGTTTGCGAACAAGTTTAGAATTAACTAAACTATGTTCTAGTGATTACAAGTTTAAACCTTCGAATAAGATAGCTTTATATGTATGAATCGAATGATGTTATGAACATCATTACTACCTTAAGTTTCTTGGATAAACCTACTGGAAAAGAGAAAAATGGATCTAGCTTCAATGGATCCTTGGATGGCTCGAAGTTCTTGAAGCAGAATCATGACACGAAAACAAGTTCAAGTAAGATCATCACTTAAAATAAGATTGTTATAGTTATAGAAATTGAACCAAAGTTTGAATATGATTATTACCTTGTATTAGAATGATAACCTACTGTAAGAAACAAAGATTTCTTGAGGTTGGATGATCACCTTACAAGATTGGAAGTGAGCTAGCAAACTTGAAAGTATTCTTGATTTTATGAAACTAGAACTTTTGGAATTTATGAAGAACACTTAGAACTTGAAGATAGAACTTGAGAGAGATCAATTAGATGAAGAAAATTGAAGAATGAAAGTGTTTGTAGGTGTTTTTGGTCGTTGGTGTATGGATTAGATATAAAGGATATGTTATTTTGTTTTCATGTAAATAAGTCATGAATGATTACTCATATTTTTGTAATTTTATGAGATATTTCATGCTAGTTGCCAAATGATGGTTCCCACATGTGTTAGGTGACTCACATGGGCTGCTAAGAGCTGATCATTGGAGTGTATATACCAATAGTACATACATCTAAAAGCTGTGTATTGTACGAGTACGAATACGGGTGCATACGAGTAGAATTGTTGATGAAACTGAAAGAGGATGTAATTGTAAGCATTTTTGTTAAGTAGAAGTATTTTGATAAGTGTCTTGAAGTCTTTCAAAAGTGTATGAATACATATTAAAACACTACATGTATATACATTTTAACTGAGTCGTTAAGTCATCGTTAGTCGTTACATGTAAATGTTGTTTTGAAACCTTTAGGTTAACGATCTTGTTAAATGTTGTTAAGCCAATGTTTATAATATCAAAAGAGATTTTAAATTATTATATTATCATGATATTATGATGTACGAATATCTCTTAATATGATATATATACATTAAATGTCGTTACAACGATAATCGTTACATATATGTCTCGTTTCAAAATCATTAAGTTAGTAGTCTTATTTTTACATATGTAGTTCATTGTTAATATACTTAATGATATGTTTACTTATCATAATATCATGTTAACTATATATATAACCATATATATGTCATCATATAGTTTTTACAAGTTTTAACGTTCGTGAATCACCGGTCAACTTGGGTGGTCAATTGTCTATATGAAACATATTTCAATTAATCAAGTCTTAACAAGTTTGATTGCTTTACATGTTGGAAACATTTAATCATGTAAATATCAATCTCAATTAATATATATAAACATGGAAAAGTTCGGGTCAGCGTAGCTCTTTTGTCGACTTTGGACGGTTTTCAACCGTTGTTGAATTTGGATGATCTTCTCGGTAGTTTCTTGTATAATCTCCGGACCCGTAATCTGTCTATCCCCCACTTCACTCCAACAAATCGGAGACCTGCACTTTCTACCATAAAGTGCTTCAAACAGCGCCATCTCAATGCTTGAATGGTAGCTGTTGTTGTAGGAAAATTCTGCTAACGGTAGATGTCGATCCCAACTGTTTCCGAAATCAATAACACATGCTCGTAGCATGTCTTCAAGCGTTTGTATCGTCCTTTCGCTCTGCCCATCAGTTTGTGGATGATAGGCAGTACTCATGTCTAGACGAGTTCCTAATGCTTGCTGTAATGTCTGCCAGAATCTTGAAATAAATCTGCCATCCCTATCAGAGATAATAGAGATTGGTATTCCATGTCTGGAGATGACTTCCTTCAAATACAGTCATGCTAACTTCTCCATCTTGTCATCTTCTCTTATTGGCAAGAAGTGTGCTGATTTGGTGAGACGGTCAACTATTACCCAAATAGTATCAAAACCACTTGCAGTCCTTGGCAATTTAGTGATGAAATCCATGGTAATGTTTTCCCATTTCCATTCCGGGATTTCGGGTTGTTGAAGTAGACCTGATGGTTTCTGATGCTCAGCTTTGACCTTAGAACACGTCAAACATTCTCCTACGTATTTAGCAACATCGGCTTTCATACCCGGCCACCAAAAATGTTTCTTGAGATCCTTGTACATCTTCCCCGTTCCAGGATGTATTGAGTATCTGGTTTTATGAGCTTCTCTAAGTACCATTTCTCTCATATCTCCAAATTTTGGTACCCAAATCCTTTCAGCCCTATACCGGGTTCCGTCTTCCCGAATATTAAGATGCTTCTCCGATCCTTTGGGTATTTCATCCTTTAAATTTCCCTCTTTTAAAACTCCTTGTTGCGCCTCCTTTATTTGAGTAGTAATGTTATTATGAATCATTATATTCATAGATTTTACTCGAATGGGTTCTCTGTCCTTCCTGCTCAAGGCATCGGCTACCACATTTGCCTTTCCCGGGTGGTAACGAATCTCAAAGTCGTAATCATTCAACAATTCAATCCACCTACGCTGCCTCATATTCAGTTGTTTCTGATTAAATATGTGTTGAAGACTTTTGTGGTCGGTATATATAATACTTTTGACCCCATATAAGTAGTGCCTCCAAGTCTTTAATGCAAAAACAACCGCGCCTAATTCCAAATCATGCGTCGTATAATTTTGCTCGTGAATCTTCAATTGTCTAGAGGCATAAGCAATCACCTTCGTTCGTTGCATTAATACACAACCGAGACCTTGCTTTGATGCGTCACAATAAATCACAAAATCATCATTCCCTTCAGGCAATGACAATATAGGTGCCGTAGTTAGCTTTTTCTTCAATAACTGAAACGCTTTCTCTTGTTCATCCTTCCATTCAAATTTCTTCCCTTTATGCGTTAATGCAGTCAAGGGTTTTGCTATTCTGGAAAAGTCTTGGATAAACCTTCTGTAGTAACCAGCTAGTCCTAAAAACTGGCGTATGTGTTTTGGAGTTTTTGGGGTTTCCCACTTTTCAACAGTTTCTATCTTTGCCGGATCCACCTTAATACCTTCTTTGTTTACTATGTGACCGAGGAATTGAACTTCTTCCAACCAAAATGCACACTTTGAAAACTTAGCGTACAATTTTTCCTTCCTCAATACTTCTAACACCTTTCTCAAATGTTCACCGTGTTCTTGGTCATTCTTTGAGTAAATAAGTATGTCATCAATGAAAACAATGACAAACTTGTCAAGGTATGGTCCACACACTCGGTTCATAAGGTCCATGAACACAGCTGGTGCATTAGTTAAACCAAACGGCATGACCATAAACTCGTAATGACCGTAACGTGTTCTGAAAGCAGTCTTTGGAATATCATCTTCTTTCACCCGCATTTGATGATACCCGGAACGTAAGTCAATCTTTGAATAAACAGACGAGCCTTGTAGTTGATCAAATAAGTCATCGATTCTCGGTAGTGGGTAGCGGTTCTTGATGGTAAGTTTGTTCAACTCTCGGTAGTCGATACACAACCTGAATGTACCATCTTTCTTCTTGACAAACAAAACAGGAGCTCCCCACGGTGATGTGCTTGGTCGAATGAAACCACGCTCTAAAAGTTCTTGTAATTGGCTTTGCAGTTCTTTCATCTCGCTGGGTGCGAGTCTGTAAGGAGCACGAGCTATTGGTGCAGCTCCTGGTACAAGATCTATTTGAAATTCAACGGATCGATGTGGGGGTAATCCCGGTAATTCTTTCGGAAATACATCAGGAAATTCTTTTGCGACGGGAACATCATTGATGCTCTTTTCTTCAGTTTGTACTTTCTCGACGTGTGCTAGAACAGCATAGCAACCTTTTCTTATTAGTTTTTGTGCCTTCAAATTACTAATAAGATGTAGCTTCGTGTTGCCCTTTTCTCCGTACACCATTAAGGGTTTTCCTTTTTCTCGTATAATGCGAATTGCATTTTTGTAACAAACGATCTCCGCTTTCACTTCTTTCAACCAGTTCATACCGATTATCACATCAAAACTCCCTAACTCTACTGGTATCAAATCAATCTTAAATGTTTCGCTAACCAGTTTAATTTCTCGATTCCGACATATATTATCTGCTGAAATTAATTTACCATTTGCTAATTCGAGTAAAAATTTACTATCCAAAGGCGTCAATGGACAACTTAATTTAGCACAAAAATCTCTACTCATATAGCTTCTATCCGCACCCGAATCAAATAAAACGTAAGCAGATTTATTGTCAATAAGAAACGTACCCGTAACAAGCTCCGGGTCTTCCTGTGCCTCTGCCGCATTAATATTGAAAACTCTTCCACGGCCTTGTCCATTCGTGTTCTCCTGGTTCGGGCAATTTCTAATAATGTGGCCCGGTTTTCCACATTTATAACAAACTACATTGGCATAACTTGCTCCGACACTACTTGCTCCGCCATTACTCGTTCCGACACCATTTGTTCCTTTCGTTCTATTAACCCCTGGTCCGTAAACCTCACACTTCGCCGCGCTATGACCATTTCTTTTACACTTGTTGCAAAATTTGGTGCAGAACCCCGAGTGATTCTTTTCACACCTTTGGCATAGCTGCTTCTGATTGTTGTTGTTGTTGCGGTTATTATTGTTGTTGGGATGATTGTTGTAGTTGCTGTTGTTGTTGTTGTTGTTGTTGTTGGGCCGTTTGTTGTAGTAGCGATTGATGTTGCGATTGTTGGGATAATTGTTGCGATTATTGTTGTAATTGCTGTTGTTGTTGTATTGGTGATTCTTATCACCGTTTTCCTCCCACTTTCTTTTGACTTGCTTCACATTGGCCTCTTCAGCAGTCTGTTCTTTAATTCTTTCTTCAATTTGGTTCACGAGTTTGTGAGCCATTCTACATGCCTGTTGTATGGAGGCGGGCTCGTGTGAACTTATATCTTCTTGGATTCTTTCCGGTAATCCTTTCACAAACGCGTCGATCTTCTCTTCCTCATCTTCGAATGCTCCCGGACACAATAGGCACAATTCTGTGAATCGTCTTTCGTACGTGGTAATATCAAATCCTTGGGTTCGTAACCCTCTAAGTTCTGTCTTGAGCTTATTGACCTCGGTTCTGGGATGGTACTTCTCGTTCATCAAGTGCTTGAATGCTGACCATGGTAGTGCGTACGCATCGTCTTGTCCCACTTGCTCTAGATAGGTATTCCACCATGTTAACGCAGAACCTGTGAAGGTATGCGTAGCGTACTTTACTTTGTTCTCTTCAGTACACTTACTTATGGCAAACACCGATTCGACCTTCTCGGTCCACCGTTTCAATCCGATCGGTCCTTCGGTTCCATCAAATTCCAAAGGTTTGCAGGCAGTGAATTCTTTGTAGGTGCATCCTACACGATTTCCTGTACTGCTAGATCCAAGGTTATTGTTGGTATGTAGCACAGCCTGTACTGCGGCTATGTTTGAAGCTAGAAAAGTACGGAATTCCTCTTCATTCATATTCACTGTGTGTCGAGTAGTCGGTGCCATTTCCTTCAAAATAGTCAAATGGAACAAGTTAATCATACAGAATATTAAGAGTAGTTAATAGTATTTCGTAGCATAATATGAACTCATTTATAAAAGCTTTTTCTTCATATTAGCGTTTTATAAGTTTAAATTCGGGTAGTACCTACCCGTTAAGTTCATACTTAGTAGCTAATATACAATTCAACTACTACAATTCTATATGAAAAACTGATTATAATAATATTTCGCATTCAAACTTTTATACAATATTTTACAAACTTACAATACCGCTTATTTTACATAAAGCATGAAATATAGCACACAATAACCTTGATACAAGATAGTTGTGAAGATAATTCTAGCTAGTACACAAGTCGTTCAGCAAAGGCAATAAAGACACGTAATTCATACGTCCAGAAACAAGTCATGCATTCTGGTTTTACTAGGACTACTTCCCATCCTTGGTCTTGTGCAACATAACCTTTATGGCCGTTGATAAGACAGCGTGTTGTAACGTCGTCAAAGGGACGAGGGTTACGTAATGTCCAACAGTCCCGTAATAATCTAAAAACCTCATTTCTTACCCCAATTACCGACTCCGTCACTTGTGGAAACATTTTGTTTAATAGTTGTAGCCCGATGTTCTTGTTCTCACTTTGGTGAGAAGCGACCATTACTAATCCGTAAGCATAACATGCTTCTTTATGTTGCATGTTAGCCGCTTTTTCTAAATCACGAAGTCCAATATTCAAATATATTGAGTCAAAATAATTTCTTAACCCGTTGCGTAAAATAGCATTTGGGTTCCCCGCAATATATGCGTCAAAGTAAACACATCGTAACTTATGGGTTTCCCAATGTGATATCCCCCATCTTTCAAACGAAAGTCTCTTATAAACCAAGACATTCTTGGAACGTTCTTCGAATGTCTTACAAACTGATCTCGCCTTAAATAGTTGTGCCGAGGAATTCTGGCCGACTCTAGACAAGATTTCATCAATCATGTCTCCGGGTAGGTCTCTTAAAATATTGGGTTGTCTATACATTTTGTGTTTTTAAACTGTAAAATAGACAAGAGTTAGATTCATAAAAAAATACTTATTAATACAAGCAATTTTTACATATATCATAAAGCATAAGAACACTATATTACATATATTACACCACACGAATACAACTATCTTATTCCGACTCGCTCGTTTCTTCTTCTTCGGTTTTGGTTCGTTTTGCCAAGTTTCTAGGGATATATGATGTTCCCCTAATACGAGCCGTCGTTATCCACATTGGTTTAGAAAAACCTGGTGGTTTAGAGGTTCCCGGGTCATTGTTACAACTTAAGGACTTCGGGGGTTGACGATACATATAAAGTTCATCGGGATTGAAATTAGATTTCTCTATTTTTATGCCCTTTCCCTTATTATTTTCTTTTGCCTTTTTAAATTTAGTTGGGGTAATTTCTATAACATCATCGGAATTCTCGTCGGAATCCGATTCATCGGAGAATTTGTAATCCTCCCAATATTTTGCTTCCTTGGCGGAAACACCATTGACCATAATTAACCTTGGTCGGTTGGTTTAGGATTTTCTTTTACTTAACCGCTTTATTATTTCCCCCACCGGTTCTATTTCTTCATCCGGTTCCGATTCTTCTTCCGGTTCCGATTCTTCTTCCGGTTCCGACTCTTCTTCCGGTTCCTCTTCGGGAACTTGTGAATCAGTCCACGAATCATTCCAATTTACATTTGACTCTTCATTATTATTAGGTGAGTCAATGGGACTTGTTCTAGAGGTAGACATCTATCACATAATATCAAACGAGTTAAGAGATTAATATATCACATAATATTCACATGTTAAAAATATATAGTTTCCAACAAAATTTGTTAAGCAATCATTTTTCAAGTAAACACGGTCGAAGTCCAGACTCACTAATGCATCCTAACAAACTCGATAAGACACACTAATGCAAAATTCTGGTTCTCTAAGACCAACGCTCTGATACCAACTGAAATGTCCCGTTCTTATTGATTAAAAACGTTCCATATTAATTGATTTCGTTGCGAGGTTTTGACCTCTATATGAGACATTTTTCAAAGACTGTATTCATTTTAAAACAAACCATAACCTTTATTTCATCAATAAAGGTTTAAAAAGCTTTACGTAGATTATCAAATAATGATAATCTAAAATATCCTGTTTATACACGACCATTACATAATGGTTTACAATACAAATATGTTACAACAAAATAAGTTTCTTGAATGCAATTTTTACACAATATCATACAAGCATGGACTCCAAATCTCGTCCTTATTTAAGTATGCGACAGCGGAAGCTCTTAATAATCACCTGAGAATAAACATGCTTAAAACGTCAACAAAAATGTTGGTGAGTTATAGGTTTAACCTATATATATCAAATCATAATAATAGACCACAAGATTTTATATTTCAATACACATCCCATACATAGAGATAAAAATCATTCATATGGTGAACACCTGGTAACCAACATTAACAAGATGCATATATAAGAATATCCCCATCATTCCGGGACACCCTTCGGATATGATATAAATTTCGAAGTACTAAAGCATCCGGTACTTTGGATGGGGTTTGTTAGGCCCAATAGATCTATCTTTAGGATTCGCGTCAATTAGGGTGTCTGTTCCCTAATTCTTAGATTACCAGACTTAATAAAAAGGGGCATATTCAATTTCGATAATTCAACCATAGAATGTAGTTTCACGTACTTGTGTCTATTTTGTAAATCATTTATAAAACTGCATGTATTCTCATCCCAAAAATATTAGATTTTAAAATTGGGACTATAACTCACTTTCACAGATTTTTACTTCGTCGGGAAGTAAGACTTGGCCACTGGTTGATTCACGAACCTATAACAATATATACATATATATCAAAGTATGTTCAAAATATATTTACAACACTTTTAATATATTTTGATGTTTTAAGTTTATTAAGTCAGCTGTCCTCGTTAGTAACCTACAACTAGTTGTCCACAATTAGATGTACAGAAATAAATCGATAAATATTATCTTGAATCAATCCACGACCCAGTGTATACGTATCTCAGTATTGATCACAACTCAAACTATACATATTTTGGAATCAACCTCAACCCTGTATAGCTAACTCCAACATTCACATATAGAGTGTCTATGGTTGTTCCGAAATATATATAGATGTGTCGACATGATAGGTGGAAACATTGTATACGTGTCTATGGTATCTCAAGATTACATAATATACAATACAAGTTGATTAAGTTATGGTTGGAATATATTTGTTACCAATTTTCACGTAGCTAAAATGAGAAAAATTATCCAATCTTGTTTTACCCATAACTTCTTCATTTTAAATCCGTTTTAAGTGAATCAAATTGCTATGGTTTCATATTGAACTCTATTTTATGAATCTAAACAGAAAAAGTATAGGTTTATAGTCGGAAAAATAAGTTACAAGTCGTTTTTGTAAAGGTAGTCATTTCAGTCGAAAGAACGACGTCTAGATGACCATTTTAGAAAACATACTTCCACTTTGAGTTTAACCATAATTTTTGGATATAGTTTCATGTTCATAATAAAAATCATTTTCTCAGAATAACAACTTTTAAATCAAAGTTTATCATAGTTTTTAATTAACTAACCCAAAACAGCCCGCGGTGTTACTACGACGGCGTAAATCCGGTTTTACGGTTTTTTTCTTGTTTCCAAGTTTTAAATCATTAAGTTAGCATATCATATAGATATAGAACATGTGTTTAGTTTATTTTAAAAGTCAAGTTAGAAGGATTAACTTTTGTTTGCGAACAAGTTTAGAATTAACTAAACTATGTTCTAGTGATTACAAGTTTAAACCTTCGAATAAGATAGCTTTATATGTATGAATCGAATGATGTTATGAACATCATTACTACCTTAAGTTTCTTGGATAAACCTACTGGAAAAGAGAAAAATGGATCTAGCTTCAATGGATCCTTGGATGGCTCGAAGTTCTTGAAGCAGAATCATGATACGAAAACAAGTTCAAGTAAGATCATCACTTAAAATAAGATTGTTATAGTTATAGAAATTGAACCAAAGTTTGAATATGATTATTACCTTGTATTAGAATGATAACCTACTGTAAGAAACAAAGATTTCTTGAGGTTGGATGATCACCTTACAAGATTGGAAGTGAGCTAGCAAACTTGAAAGTATTCTTGATTTTATGAAACTAGAACTTTTGGAATTTATGAAGAACACTTAGAACTTGAAGATAGAACTTGAGAGAGATCAATTAGATGAAGAAAATTGAAGAATGAAAGTGTTTGTAGGTGTTTTTGGTCGTTGGTGTATGGATTAGATATAAAGGATGTGTTATTTTGTTTTCATGTAAATAAGTCATGAATGATTACTCATATTTTTGTAATTTTATGAGATATTTCATGCTAGTTGCCAAATGATGGTTCCCACATGTGTTAGGTGACTCACATGGGCTGCTAAGAGCTGATCATTGGAGTGTATATACCAATAGTACATACATCTAAAAGCTGTGTATTGTACGAGTAGAATACGGGTGCATACGAGTAGAATTGTTGATGAAACTGAACGAGGATGTAATTGTAAGCATTTTTGTTAAGTAGAAGTATTTTGATAAGTGTCTTGAAGTCTTTCAAAAGTGTATGAATACATATTAAAACACTACATGTATATACATTTTAACTGAGTCGTTAAGTCATCGTTAGTCGTTACATGTAAATGTTGTTTTGAAACCTTTAGGTTAACGATCTTGTTAAATGTTGTTAAGCCAATGTTTATAATATCAAAAGAGATTTTAAATTATTATATTATCATGATATTATGATGTACGAATATCTCTTAATATGATATATATACATTAAATGTCGTTACAACGATAATCGTTACATATATGTCTCGTTTCAAAATCATTAAGTTAGTAGTCTTGTTTTTACATATGTAGTTCATTGTTAATATACTTAATGATATGTTTACTTATCATAATATCATGTTAACTATATATATAACCATATATATGTCATCATATAGTTTTTACAAGTTTTAACGTTCGTGAATCACCGGTCAACTTGGGTGGTCAATTGTCTATATGAAACATATTTCAATTAATCAAGTCTTAACAAGTTTGATTGCTTTACATGTTGGAAACATTTAATCATGTAAATATCAATCTCAATTAATATATATAAACATGGAAAAGTTCGGGTCACTACACAAAATATTAGATTAAATACTTTATATGATTGTATCTGTTTCAAAATGTTTATCAATGGAATTAGAAGATAAGATCAAATGATTGAATTATCAGATATATTAAATTATGATTACAAGTCTCTGTTGAAAGGCCCACGTTGATTTGAGAAATCTTTTCATTTTAACAATATTCGGAAAATGGTAAAGTGATTTATAAATATGAACAAATTGTCAATCATTGAGAACTAGACAAAGGATAGGGGAGGATTGAATCTCATAAAGACTCGATTGATCTATTTAGTTTCAAACGTACAAAAACGTTTTCAGTTTAAAAATAACTTTATTATTAAAATGTATATAACTTTTATAAATATCTAGAACCACTTTTGACAACTCATTACTTAACTAGTATGATAAAGATAACGATATTTATATTTTATTTTATTAAACATATATAACGATTTAAATTAATATTATATATATTTATACGCGTATTATACGTACATAGTTTTATACTTTTACTATACTTAAATTTTACCTTTACTTTATTTTTACTTTACTTTAACTTTAATAATTCATACTTTAATAATTCACTTTAATAATTCATACTTTAATAATTCACTTTAATAATTCATATTTTAATAATTCACTTTAATAATTCATACTTTAATAATTCACTTTAATAATTCATACTTTAATAATTCACTTTAATAATTCAAAAATCTATTATAAATAGAATTCAATAGGTTTCATTATTTCATAGAAACTTGAAAATAGTTTTCTCTAAACTCTCTCAATCGATTTACATATATATATTTACTCCGTATTATCTCAAGATATTATTAGTATACATAAAATATTACGACGGAGTGCTGTCCGAGTGATTTCGAAGTTGTTTTTTCGAGTGGGATAGGATTAAGGAAATTATGGGTTATAGCTATGGAGGTGATTGAGTATGGTTCATGGGTATGCTCGTGAGGTCAATATAGTGTTTATCATCTCCGTTGCGTTTACGTACCTTTCCTGCAATATTGAATCTCAATATTGATATGTGAGTACTCATAATTTAATTTTTACATACTAATAGTGTATCCCTGACTAGTGCTCGAGTATATAGGATTATGCATGCTTGTACTTTTGATATTGCCATTAGATAGGTTATGTTGATTCCTGAATTAGTTACATATACGATTGAGATAAGGTATAAGATATGCATGTCGTTGGAAAGCTAGCGAAAAATAGTTGAATTTTGGTTTAAGAATCACTTGAATCCAAGTAACGGTTAGAAAGTTATGAAATAAACAAATTGCATAATTAATTTCGTAATTAAAATTGCTGATGATAATTAGTGAACTAATTTTTTGGGTTATAAAAAGTGGTTATTTGGATTCTACTCGTCGAGTAGATGAATTTTTATATAAAGCACGTCTCGTTTCGTTAAACGGTTGTCAAGTTATGGACAAAAGAAGTTTTGCAAATTTTGATGAAATGTCGAAACGGGAACTGAAATTCTCGCTGATCTGCGTTGTTTCATATATAAAAAAAATACCACTGAATTCTTTGCTGTAAGGTCTAACAAACGACTCTGGCCATTTGTCAATTCGAGTCTCGACGATTTTTCTAAAAATCATCAAAGTTGACGGTTTGGTCACATTTTAAAATTCTAAAAAGAGCTGAAACTTTTTTATTTAAAAATGTCAGTTTTGTATCAGTTGTCATGGTCTGCCTGATATGTGTTTACTCTTGCCAAAAATCATGTTATATCTTTGTGGTAACGAGAATTTGCAGGCTTTGACCGTTTGTCAATACGAGTTTTGAGGAATTTTCTAAAAATCTCCAAAGTAGGCTACTCGGTCACTTTTGTAAATTTATTAAAGCTGAAAAATTAACTTTGAAACGCCGAAAACGCGTTGGCAACTACGAGTTGTCTAGGTTTAGTTTACTTCTGTAATATTTATGCTTAATCTTTTTGGTAATGTGTAACTTTTATCTTTGGCCGTTTATCAATCGGAGTTCCGATAATTTTTCTAAAAATAGCTGAAGTGGCCCGTTTAGTCATGTTTGACCGAAAATCATTTTTATATAAGTTATTATATATTTGCATGCGACCTCATTTTTACTTTGACCTTTGACTTTTGACTTTAACCTTTGACTTTTGACTTTGAACTTTGACTTTTCCTATTAACTTTTCAGTTAACTTTTTGTGTTGATTTTCTCTAAAAAAAAAATAAACCTAAAATACTATTTTATGATTATGAAACCATTTGTGTTACGTTGTTTTACACGTCACCTTTTACTAGAATCTTAATTGAGCATGAGTAATATAACATGTTACTATACTGTAGAGTCAGACTCGAGCTATAGGATAGGATTACACTATGACCTGACCTAAATTGCTATACAAATATTGACCAACATATAAATATACATAATTAATATAGGTTCGTGAATCCGAGGCCAACCTTGCACTTGTTCAATGACGTTATATGTATTTTTACTACGAAATACAGTATGGTGAGTTTCATTTGCCTTTTTACCCTTTATATTTTTGGGACTGAGAATACATGCGCTTTTATAAATGTTTGACGAAATAGACACAAGTAATTGAAACTACATTCTATGGTTGAATTATCGAAATCGAATATGCCCCTTTTTATTAAAGTCTGGTAATCTAAGAATTAGGGAACAGACACCCTAATTGACGCGAATCCTAAAGATAGATCTATTGGGCCTAACAAACCCCATCCAAAGTACCGGATGCTTTAGTACTTCGAAATTTATATCATGTCCGAAGGAGGATCCCGGAATGATAGGGGATATTCTTATATGCATATTGTTAATGTCGGTTACCAGGTGTTCACCATATGAATGATTATTTTTGTCTCTATGCATGGGACGTATATTTATGAGAACTGGAAATGAAATTCTTGTGGTCTATTAAAATGATGGAAATAAATGATTATGATAAACTAATGAACTCACCAACCTTTTGGTTGACACTTTAAAGCATGTTTATTCTCAGGTGTTAAAGAAATCTTCCGCTGTGCATTTGCTCATTTTAAAGATATTACTTGGAGTCTTTCATAGCATATTTCGAAGAACGTTGCATTCGAGTCATTGAGTTCATCAAAGATTATTATTAAATTAATTTATAGTTGGATAGTGGATATTATGAAATGGTATGCATGCCTGTCAATTTTCGATGTAAAGAAAGATTGTCTTTTAAAAACGAATGCAATGTTTGTAAAATGTATCATATAGAGGTCAAATACCTCGCAATGTAATCAACTATTGTGAATCGTTTATAATGTATATGAACGGGTCCTTTCACCTAGTACTAGCATAGAAGTATTCGTATACCAAAATCCCGTCAACGGCGAATCATCATCACAAAATTTCCGCAATTCGCCACACGACTCACAAAAATATTCACCACGCCGGGTGAACTTTCCTACCTAGACCGTCCGTTAAGGATGGTCTCAACATTTCAATGCAACTAACAGTCGCATCACTAAGGAGCACACTCTCGCAAACAAACAACATCTGCGTGTCTCGATGTGAGACAGTCAAAATCGACACTCTCCACCTCACATTCGTCCATAAAGTGGAATAATCCATTGACAATCTTCACGATTGCGTTTCCCGACAGGGAAAATACGATATTCGCCACTATATCGAACTCGTTCTCATTCAATTATACTGTCCGGGTTTCATGACAACCCAGATTTTTCACTACGGGAGCACTCGCAACGACACTTCATTCTCTCACTTCGGGATCTCAAACTTCACATTTGGTCTCGTACCGCACATTGGTACTACACGACCACCTTACATAGGAAGTCTTACACTTCCTTCGATCCCATCATCACAATCTTCACGCATAACATTCCAGAGTTGTAACTCGCAATCGTAAAGCACGATCTCGAGTCGACATTAGCAACCCGTCACTCTTCCTCGTCAGGAACTCCGAATACCTATTGAGGCTTAGCACGGTACGCTCCGACATTTCACTATACATAACACCACTAGAGTTTTCCTCGGGCGGTAGTAAAAACTCCCCCACTTAAGATTTATCTCCCTATTCTCACTGCCAAGATGATAACATCCCGCGGAATTTGTAATTCCACATCACACCTGACCATTCTCACCGTTGGTCATAAACATCAATTCACCGCAAATTCGCTTTAGGCTCTCAGAGCCGACATGCACAATCCCTTGAGACGTCGTACACGCGATGAAATCGCACCTTCATACCACAATTCACAACTAACTACCTTAATCGTTCGAAAAGCAAACTCCACCAAAGTCTTACATATGCCTCTAAGCCTAGGCATATGTCAAGCCGCTTACTTAGTCGTGATTCTCAGTCGAGATCACCCGACCTTCCACTTGACGAATCGTTATCAACAATTGCTCACTCTCATGGAGAAGAGTGACCAATTCTGACACCATAATTGCGTCCACCACAATATCAACACTTCATCAAAACCTTTCGGACTAACCGACCATTAAGTCCGTCACCGGCTCACCGGTCATCTTTACCCGTCTATCACTTAAGAGCAACAAGATTTACTCACCCGTCACTTCATAAGAAGTATTCATCACAATGCTCTTAAACTTCGACTTTTGCAACCGTCGTATTACTATCACCCGTCGATCACTAATATAATCTCCGCTGCTTCCAAGGGTATCTCACCGGCACCCTAAGCACAAAGTGATCACACCATCATCGGAGTTGAACATCACACTAGCAGGAATAAGAAGGCACCTGACGCAGTGTCATGCAGACTCCCGCCACAACCTACTGAATTTTAGAACTCGATCCTTAGGTTCCACACCTCGATGTCACCCACTCCACAATAATGACCCGAAGTCATACCTACCAGACAAACCTTACGGCCTATTGTCTTATCGAAAGTCCTAAGCGATCACACGCTACCCGCAATTTTCACAAGGCCAAAACGATATAGCCTAACGAAACCCTTCATCTTACACTAAGGAGATGCTTGAGAACACCAAGTCTTACACCCTTCCACCTATCGTAAACATCGTCATATGGGTCCCACTCCCATGAGTTTAATGACCCGAAGACTCCTCGATTCGCCAATTCCAAGGTGACTCACAATTAGAATCCTAACACGATTCTCTACCCACACACTCTATCGAGTGTAACTCAAAACTACAATCATTAGACTTGTCGCATTCCATTACGGAATTCAAGTCCTCGTCGCACACACGCAAGCGTAAATCGATCATCCTAGTTACGATGGGTAACTAAAACCAATTACAATCTCAATAATGCACCCACTACTTAGGGTGGCTAAGCACGCACCAAACTCGTGAGTTAGCTCGCTCACTTAACTAACCGATTCCATCGTACACTTCACGACTCGCAACGAACCCGATGCGACTACAAGCACATCACCCGAGACAACTATCACTTAGGAACCAATAAAGATTCCTCATTTATCCCGAATCTACCCCAACCATGCCACGTTTCCTCCGTTCGGTACTCGTCATGTCATGCTTGATGTCAAGATACACTTTCGTAATAATGGTGATCGATCACTATTACAAATGCGTACCTTACCATTTCCACATGGTTACGCAAAGTACTTTACCCGGACTGACGCAACATTCACACAAAATAACACGCGATAACTCCTAGTACCCGAATGACCAAAGTCCTTACCGTGAACTTGATCACTCAAAACCGCCAAACCTTTGAATCTCTCCAATAGATTCATCTCTAAGACAACGCATCAATTAGATACCTGTATATATATATACACCAATATACAATAGTAATAAACGTACACAAGTACACCACAATGACAAGTCAACCTACAACCTAGGTGACTATCACTAAAACAACGTCCAAGTTCGCCTACTTACCTTAGGCACTAGCAATCTAAGGCACTAATTTACACGCGAAATAAGGCCCCACATCATCACACTTTGGACAAAAATAAGTCCTAGTTAGTCACCTACTCTAAGGCACTAACAAATCTCAATTCGACCCGTAATCCTACAAGTCCCGCAAATAATGCACAACCGCCAATAAGTCTAAGATTAGGCACCTATTCCAAGGTCACCTAATTCCCTTAGACTATGCTCTGATACCACTTGTAACAACCCAACATTGATTTACCAAAAACACGACACCAAAAAAAAATTTCTGTGACTGCCCATCTGGACGGCGTCCAGAAATCGGGACGGCGTCCAGCCTTTACAACTGGGACGGCGTCCAAGGATTTGGGACGGCGTCCCAATGAACTAAAAAGTACTGATCAGTTTTTTTGTTTACACGCGAGCAAAAAACTCGCTCCCCGACACTTTTCAACGAAACCATTTTCACAATATGGCATATTAAGTAAAACTAAGATATTGTCACCATAAAAACAAGTTTTACAACCCCGGGCTCACAATGACCCGTTTTACAAATAAAGTAGCAGTTTCGACCCATTTATCTCTTTAGACGGATTAGAACTCTACAACACAACCCGATACCAAGAACATAATCCCGGGGACTACTAAAACCCCCATCCGTGTCCAATTATCCGAAAGCTATCCCATCAAGCCCTACCGCTCCTGCACGTCTAGTCTAACAACTAGCTAGCATTAATAACACAATACCTGTAAAAAGGTAAACAACGAGAGGGGTAAGCCGATGCTTAGTGAATGCAATAATTATACACATACATATATAATATACCTACTTGCAAACACTTACACACATACCGCATACATGCTAGCAACACGATTAGCTTATCATCACAATTACAAGCTATAACCTCCAATAATCAAGCTAGCATAACAAAAGCATATATAATATGAACAAATATAATATGCTTACGCTACAACACAAATAACCATGGTTAACCAATAGTACAAGGGAACGGCTCTCACGAAAATGCCATCGGTGTTCATAACATCTGTTAGGGCACTTAACACCTCGCACCACTAACCCCTAGGGTGGCACCTTAACACCTCGGCACATCACCCCGAGTGGCATCTTAACACCTCGATGCAACACTCATTATTTTACGGAGTGGTATCTTAACACCTCGACACTACACTCCTAGGTGTCATCTTAACACCTCGATGCTACACCCGAGTGGCATCTTAACACCTCGATGCTACACTCTTCACGTGAAACATGGTGTCTTAGCACCTCGACACTACACATTTCACGCTACAACAAATAGATACATTATATACCTACACATATAATTATTCCACTCACCTCGAATTGCCCGCACAAGTCATAAACGTAAATCGCCTCCAAAAGCAACCGAGCAAACCTTTTACCTATAATACGCATATAGATATACAAACAATCAACATACATTCTCTACGAGAGAATTCGACTTCAACACCCTTAACCAAGGGATTACATCTATCACCAAAAACCGCCCATTTAGACACATAAAGTGGACTTCACCAATTACCACTACGGGTGGTAATTCCGACCCATCCAACAAGTACAATTTAACCAAAATTGCTTATCATCCAATTACAAGTGTATTAATGACCAATCAACACAATTTAACAGTTACAACTTCAATTCACATGGCCAAACCCTAGATCATAGCTATTAGGGTTTTCCTTATCTCAACATAACCCAAATTCACCCATTTTACCCCCAAATGGGTCTTACAAGTTCCAACACTCCTAAAATCACTAATACTAGTGATTATACCCCACTTACAAACCTTAAACATGCTTAAATCATTAACCAACCCAAAACCCGCAAAATATCAAAATAGTGGGTTTCCATAAACCCTCTTCATCATCTAAAAGGGTTTTACAAATAACAAGCTCAAACCCTAAATGTACACAAGAATCTTAACAATGAAATTCGGAGTTGAGACTTACCAATACTACCAAAATGTAGCCGTGAACGAAAGGAACAACTTTAACTCTCGAGCTTTGACCCGAAACGCTCATCTTCTTCACCAAACCAAGCTTTCTCACTCTAAATTAACCCCCTCTCTCTCTCAAATAAGATGAGAGTGTTTTGTGTGGGTGAGAATGAGCTCCAAATGGAGTTCTAGATCATTTTTGATGATCCCAAACCGACCCCAAGTGAAAAGACCCAAATACCCCTTTTAATTTGAGTAAAATAGAGCTGCTAGCCCGTCAGGCCTTCTGGACGGCATCCAAAAAGCTTGGACGGCGTCCTAACCTTCATTGTTGGACGGCGTCCTAAAGTCTGGACGGAGTCCCAATGAACTGAGTCTGAAACTAAACTTGTTTTGGTCGTAATTTTCAAACCGTAACTCCGTTTTCGACGAATCAAATATCGTTGGAAACGTAATGAGATTTACTATCCAATGGTAAGGTTTTAGAACATTAACTCCAACTTTATTTGGGATCCAAATATACACTTACATGCCTCGTATTTCGAATGACGCTCGAAATAACGTGTAACTGAAAAACGGGTGTTACATAGTTTAGCTACGAAAATATTTGGAGAAAAAGTAAATTAATCATATCTTTTCTAATTAATATGATATTTTATATATAATTACTTATGATTTGATTTTATATATTTCAGGACCACCCGTAAACAACAAGAGAAGATTAATCATAAGACCTCATGATTGTACGCAACACGTCATTTGACAACACGGTACTTTATGTACGCAACATGTCATTTGACAACATGGTACCATGGGTCGAGATTAATTCTGATCAATACGAATACGATGGGGTCTTTATTTATTTTATTTAAGCAACTAATTCTGGACCACTAACATCGGACTGCTAACTACGGACTAAGAAAATATTAAAAGTATTAAAAGTATATATATATATGTAACGATTACTTAAAAAGAAAATATATTGATATATTATATATACGGTTAGGTTCGTGATATCTATCGGAGACCAAGTCGAATTAAATACCTTCAAGGCAAAAGTGAGTTTCATTTGCTCCCTTTTTAATTGCTTTTGCAATATATATTTTTGGGCTGAGAATACATGCGATGCTTTTATAAATGTTTACAAAATAGACACAAGTACCTAAAAATATATTCTACGTTGAGTTGTACCACTGGCATATTTTCCTGTAGCTTGGTAACTACTATTTACTTGGGTATTGTAAACGCGAATCCTGTTGATAGATCTATCAGGCCTGACAACCCCAACCGGACTGGACGACCAGTATTCAACGGTTGCACAGTACTTCGTTTTGGTGACTACACTTGGTACGGTGTAGTGAGATTTCATAATAAAGGGAATATGCGACGTTGATTAAATGTTAAGTATGGTTACCAAGTGCTCAACCACTTAGAATGCTTTACATACACTTGCGAGTGTATTATGTTTATGATTATGAAATCTTGTGGTCTATTAACATATTGAAATGATTGTTATGATAAACCTATGAACTCACCAACCTTTTGGTTGACACTTTAAAGCATGTTTATTCTCAGGTACGAATTAAGTCTTCCGTTGTGCATTTGCTCAATATAAGGACATTACTTGGAGCCGATCATCGCAATGGGACCAAATGTTGATGACTTCGTCCAGGTGGATTAGGATGGGTCCTTTCAGTTAGTAACCTATAACTAGTTGTCCACAGTTAGATGTACAGAAAATAAAGCAATATATATTATCTTGAATCAATCCACGACCTCGTGTATACAAGCCTAAGGCTAGATCACAACTTAAAGTATATATAATATTTTGGAATCAACCTCAACCCTGTATAGCTAACTCCAACATTACTGCATATAGAGTGTCTATGGTTGTTCCGAAATATATATATAGATGGCTCGATATGATATGTCAAAACATTGTATTCGTGTCTATGGTATCCCAATATTACATAATATATTAGAATACATGTATAATACAATATGAGTTAGTTAGGATATGATTAATATAGATTTGTTACCAATTTTCACGTAGCTACAACAAGAAAAATTATCCAATCTTGTTTTACCCATAACTTCTTCGTTTTAAATCCGTTTTGAGTGTTTCAAGTTGCTATGGTTTCATATTGAACTTAAGTTTATGAATCTAAACATAAAAAGTATAAGTTGATAGTTGGAAATACAGGTTACAAGTCGTTTTTATAAAGGTAGTCATTTCAGTCGAAAGAACCACGTCTAGATGACCATTTTGGAAAACATACTTTCACTTTGAGTTTAACCATGATTTTTGGATATAGTTTCATGTTCATAAGAAAAATTACTTTCCCAGAAGAACAACTTTTAAATCAAAGTTTATCATAGTTTTTAATTAACTAACCCAAAACAGCCCGCGGTGTTACTACGACGGCGTATATCCGGTCTTACGGTGTTTTTCATGTTTTCACGTTTTAAATCATTAAGTTAGCATATCATATAGATATAGAACATGTGTTTAGTTGATTTTAAAAGTCAAGTTAGAAGGATTAACTTTATTTGCGAACAAGTTAAGAATTAACTAAACTAGGTTCTAGTGATTACAAGTTTAAATCTTCGAATAAGATAGTTTTATATGAATGAATCGAATGATGTTATGAACATTATTACTACCTTAATTTTAGTAGGTAAACCTACTGGAAATGAGAAAAATAGATCTAGCTTCAAAGGATCCTTGGATGGCTTGAAAGTTCTTGAAGCAGAATCATGACACGAAAACAAGTTCAAGTAAGATTTCCACTCGAAATAAGATTTTATAGTTATAGAAATTGAATCAAA
The DNA here is from genome assembly GCF_046630445.1 of Rutidosis leptorrhynchoides. Lineage (NCBI taxonomy): Eukaryota > Viridiplantae > Streptophyta > Magnoliopsida > Asterales > Asteraceae > Rutidosis > Rutidosis leptorrhynchoides. The sequence goes on from NC_092337.1 coordinate 200,180,941, forward strand.
GTTTGAATATGAGTATTACCTTGTATTAGAAAGATATCTTACTGTAAATAAGAAAGATTTCTTGAGGTTGGATGATCACTTTACAAGATTGGAAGTAAGCTAGCAAACTTGGAAGTATTCTTGATTTTATGAAACTAAAACTTATAGAATTTATGAAGAAAACTTAGAACTTGAAGATAGAACTTGAGAGTGTTGGAATTCATCATATTAACAAGTTTCATAAACATGCATGTTACAAGATTTAAGCGGAAGCAATTTATCATGAAAAACTTTCAATATGTTTAACCATTTAATATGAATTCCATAATTGATCAAGTCTAGAAAATATGCTTAAATGTAAAAGAGCTAGTTTAAAGGGATGTACCTACTCCAAGTTAGGAGGTAAGAAAAATGATGAAGATGATGATGAAGAATGGAGCTACAAAAGTATGAAACCTCAAGTTATTATACCCCAAACTTATGCACCAACACCCTAGCTTTTGGTTAGGATTTAATGACACTTTAAATAAACTTGAAAATGAACCAAAGACCCTTCTTTGTGAGCTGAATATTATCGGCCAGAATGAGCTGAAAAATAGCAGATTTCAAGTGTGTTTTTGATATGTTTTGAATGCATGTGTTGGTCTTTGAAAGCCTTGGTACATATGCATCTTGAACATGGAAGTAATGAGCTATATTACCAAGCTAAAACCTCTCCCTTTTGCTGTTAGAAATCGTCCAGCATGCTGTCCAGAAAAATTCAGAGAGTTTTTTGGACTTGTGAGAGGTTTTCTTGAGTCAAATGCTTAGTTAATTGAACTAGCATGCACATGAGGGAACGTGTTATTAAAAGTAACAAGGAATAAGCATGGGATGGACTTCTTGGAGTCCCAAAATCTGCCCACCATTGTATATATTATAACAAGTTTTGTAATTTATAAAACTTGTAATAATATTAGCATGCATTTATATAAAACTTGTATAAAGTATAATGCATTTGTTAAGTTACTTTTATTTTATAAACCAATTTATAAAATATAACACAACATAACCATTTAAACCTATAAATAATTATATATAAATTATCCTAATAATTTACCTCAAGTGATTACATTTTAGAAAACCCATTTTCTAAAATCCAAGTGTCGCGTATTTATTTAATGATCCATTCGTTAAGATTAAATACTTATTAGGTGTCGGTAAGTTTGTTATTGGGTATGACCCGACTTGGATCATAACATATTAGCCACATTAATTTAATATGTCTCTCGGGCATATGAAATACCTTCAGAGAGAGATCAATTTCATGAAGAAAATTGAAGAATGAAAGTGTTTATAGGTGTTTTTGGTTGTTGGTATATGGATTAGATATAAAAGATGTGTAATTTTGTTTACTTGTAAATAAGTCATGAATGATTACTAATATTTTTGTAGTTTTATGAGACATTTCATGCTAGTTGCCAAATGATGGTTCCCACATGTGTTAGGTGACTCACAAGGGCTGCTAAGAGATGATCATTGGAGTGTATATACCAATAGTAAATACATTTAGAAGCTGGGTATTGTACGAGTACGAATACGAGTGCATACGAGTAGAATTGTTGATGATAATGAATGAGGATGTAATTGTAAGCATTTTTTTAAGTAGAAGTACTTTGATAAGTGTCTTGAAGTCTTTCAAAAGTGTATGAATACATATTAAAACACTACATGTATATACATTTTAACTGAGTCGTTAAGTCATCGTTAGTCGTTACATGTAAGTGTTGTTTTGAAACCTTTAGGTTAATGATCTTGTTAAATGTTGTTAACCCATTGTTTATTATATCTAAAGAGATGTTAAATTGTTACATTATCATGATATTATGATGTATTAATATATATCTTAATATGATATATATACAATTAAATGTTGTTACAACGATAATCGTTACATATATGCCTCGTTTCGAAATCCTTAAGTTAGTAGTCTTGTTTTTACATATGTAGTTCATTGTTAATATACTTAATGATATGTTTACTTATCATAATACCATGTTAACTATATATATATCCATATATATGACATCATATAGTTTTTACAAGTTTTAACGTTCGTGAATCACCGGTCACTTGGGTGGTCAATTGTCTATATGAGACCTATTTCAATTAATCAAGTCTTAACAAGTTTGATTGCTTAACATGTTGGAAACACTTAATCATGTAAATAATAATTTCATTTAATATATATAAACATGGAAAAGTTTTGGTCACTATAGAATTAGCAATCAGTATTTTGAATTTCGTAGCATTTCTACGCCAACAGTTATAAATATACATATAATGTCTACCTCCAGGACTTACATACTTTGAATGTGAAGTTCCTGAAAAACACTCCAATCTACGATTTAGTTCTTTGAAGTTTCAAAAAATGCTGATGAAGCAGCAAAAACTATAAACGACCTTAAACAGTAAAAAGTTTGATGATAAAGGATAGTGTGTTGGCAAAGCTCAGAAAAAGAGAAGATTTGGAACTGGAAAACGGATTGAGCAAAGTATGAAGGAGACTGTGGATAAATCATAAAGACTAAAACTGCCTTCAAAGAATCCAAATGATTCAGTATCTGCTGAAGGCATTAACGAATATCTTGCTTCTGACTCTAAACCCTTACGAACAATATCCTTCATCATCCTCTGATATTAAAAATTCTAAGATATCATCGTATCTTTCATTATAAATATCCTCCATATTTCTGAAGGTATTTCCATAATTATTCTTATCTGAGATCATTTACCTCTTCACACTATCTATATTACATCAAAAAGGAAACTGTTTAGTTTCTATATTCTGAAAACCTTTGAGTTTAAAATAAGAATGTTTTGAAGTAGTGTTGGGAACTGAAGCATGAGTTAGTATAATATAATAACACTTGATCAAAGTGATTATATTACAGTAAGTCATGCTGAGTTTCTAAATGGAACGTGATAATTCACAGATCATAACGTCATCATGTGCTATGTTACACGACCCTTACATTCTGTCTAATCTATAAACATATCAAGAACATGTATTTCTTGATAGTCCTATCTTTCCCTTGAATTCTGGTAATTTGACAAGTCAAATTGTACTATTACCATTTCTTTCCTAGAACATTAACTGTGTTCATTCTGAAATTTATATCTACAAATTCTGGACCATTATTAGCTTGACTTAAAGTCGGGAAGATAAAACAAAAGTATGAAACTCCGAAATATAAGGGAGAATATAAAGCCCGATAACAACACATAAATTACAAACCGTATATATCAATGTTTATCGCAACATAAAGACACGGGAGAATTAAAAGCACTATAACACCAAAGGCAAAATAGAAATAAGCAGATTCCTCTGGTGGAAGTTGGAAAAGGAGAATGATTGTTGCGATAGTAAGGATAAGGACAAGGATCAGAACTGAATTAAGCATTTTCATAATCTTTTGAATTTGGGAATTGGGTATAGGAATGGTAAAAGTAACGGAACGGAAGAAGTTAATTTATAGTGAAATATCTGATAGAGAAATTAAGGCAGATCTCCGCATTTAATTAGAGAGATCCTAATTTTCTTATTCACCGAAGAATCAAATCTTTTAGATTTCGAAGATTTTCTTTAAATCCCTTGAATTCCGGAATTCAACCAAGACAACGTCAAAAGTTAAGACGAAACTTTATTTCTCATTTCATTCCTTTTGTGATAGCTTCACTCGTACTCTTCAAGTAACCAAATCGTTTTATCCATATTACTCAATGGTGATAAAACTCTATTTACCAACTCATATTCGTCATAAAAACATTCTTATTGTCAATCATGACCATCCCAATCAAATTTCGGGACAAAATTTCTTTAACGGGTAGGTACTGTGACGACCCGGAAATTTCTGAACAAATTTAAACTTTAATCTTTATATGTTTCCGACACGATAAGCAAAGTTGTTAAGTTGAATCTCGAGAATTTTAAACTGTGTTCATAAATTCATTTAACCTCGACTAAATTCCAATGATTCACGAACCATTATATGAACGGATATGATTAAATATGTATATGTGTATATATTATAACTTGAAAACATTAACAAAGTATTAGACGTATAATACTTTACATAAACGTATTCGTTTCAAAATATATTCAAATAATTATCGATGGAATTAGAAGATGATATCAAATGATTGATTTATCAGATACATTGAATTATAATTACGAGTCTCTGTTAAGAGGTCCACTTTGATTTAGAAAACCTTTCCTTTTTAACGATATTCGGAATAAATAGTAAAGTGACCTTCGAGTAAGGACAAAGTGTCAAGTAGCGAGAGCTAGTCAGATTGGTGGAAATTCCTGTTAAATTCCAATACATGCCTTACAATAATTACCTCGTGACTTTTGATAAGATAAATTAATTAACCTTCATATAATTAGGGAATATTGGAAAATTAGGAAATAGATATTGACAAGTTAAATAGATCGACATTTTACATTAAGATGATTTCATACGTTTAATTTTCCCTTAGACTTAATCCTACGAGTCATGAATAAACTAGAAGTTAAAACCTTGAAATCTGTTTTGATTCATATATGATGTTACTTTCTTAAATAAAAACATTTTTCGATATAATAGAACTAGACTATTAGTGTCTTTGTTTAAATAACGTATGTTGGAATATGAGTTGCTAGGTATGTGAATAACTTGCAACGTATATTGAAACATGTTAATATATATTAGATATATATGATTTTAAATTAATTAGGTAAACGATTGTAACATTGGTTATTTGACTCGATTAATATTTAGATATGTTTTTAATAAATGTTGGCGCATAAATGAATAACATGAAATTGAGTTTAAAGGAATAAACGTTACGATTTTAAAAGAAACTTTGAAATATAATTAGTTTTGAGTAACCAAATATTATATAGATATTTCTAATATATATTTATATTTCCAAATGAATATATATATTTTTACAAAGTGATATCAACTTAGTCATAAAACGTTTGATTTAAAGTAATATATTTTGTTAAACAACGAGACATTGATTTATAAAAGCAAATGACCACAACACTCAATTATATAAGTTACATTTTCCATAAAATAATTTATCGATGATTAAGTCTAATTATTGATAAAGGAACACGTCGCGAAATGTAAAGTACAAGTTTTCTAAGCGTACGAAAGGACGTTCGAAAAACCGGAACCGGTACGTAAGTCGAGCGTCAACGTACAATTCATCGGTGTTAAAATTACAATTTAACTATGCACGAGAATATAATATAATATTTAATTAATTCTAAAGATTAAATATATTATATATTAAATAATATATATATATATATATATATATATATATATATATATATATATATATATATATATATATATTATATGTTACACAAAACCGTCGGCAAGATGAATTAGTGTGATTGAGCTGTACATGTAGGCTCATGCGATTGCATGAGCATAACACACAAGCCTTATTCAATCGCATGAGGTGGTTAGGAGGACAAGGATGCTTATAAGCTCAATCGTTCTCAGTTTCAAATTCACAATTCATTTCTTTCTAATCTATATTACTCTGTATGATATGTATCTTATTTAAATTATTATTATTATTATTATTAGTATTAAGTTTAATATTATTATTAATCTTATGGTTAGGAGTATTATTATTAGTATTATTATACATAAAATACTACGACGAGGTCATGAGCGAGCTATTTCAAAACATGTTTTGCGAGCGGGATAGGGCTAAGGAAATTATGGGTTATAACTATGGAGGTGATGGGTATGGTTCATGGGTATGCACGTGAGGTCAATCTAGTGTTTATCATCTCCGTTACGTCTACGTACCTTTCCTGCAATATTGAATCTCAATATTGTTACGTAAGCACTCATAATTTAATTTTTACATGTTAATAGTGTATCTCTGACTAGTGCTCGAGTATATAGGATTATGCATGCTTGTATTTTTGTTATTGTCAGTAGATAGGTTATGTTGAATCCTGAATTAGTTACATATGCGGTAGAGATAAGGTATAAGATATGCATGTCGTTGGAAAGCTAGCGAAAAATTAAGAACTTTTCATTTAGATATCGAATGGTTTCGATGAACGAATTCGAAGTTATAGTCAATTGAATTTTTGTATTATTATTAAAAATGATTATTATTATCGTCGTTATAGTTTTTATCTAATTATTATTATTATCATTATTATTATTATTATCATTATCAATAAAAAGTATTATCATTAAAAATTGTTATTTTTATTATTATTACTATCGTTATTATCGTTAAAGTTATAATTAGTATTATCATTAATATTATCATAATATTTATTATCATTAGTATTATTATAATTAAAAACTAATATTAGTAACACCTAATTATTATGATTACTATTATTATCATTAACATGAACACGATATAAAAGACGATTAAAAGCTATAAAGAGAATTGATTAGGAAATAATGAAGATGAGTATCATGATGAAATTAAAATATTGTAAGATTTTGATTTAGATAAAATTATCGTTCTTATTATTTTTATCATTACTATTATTATTAAAAGTATCGTTAGTATTAAAACTATCATTTTAACAAAAATTATCATTTTAATAGAAATGTCTTTGTTATTATAAAATATCATTATTATTATCATTTTAAATAGAATTATTATTTTAAAGTTAATATTAAAGTTATCATATTTAGAATTATCATTTTATCATAATATCATTTTTAGTAAATATAAATATTGATAATTTTGTTAATAGAATAATAATAATTATTATTACAAAATAATATAACTTTTACTTATTATTATTATTAATGTTATTTTATCAAATAAATATGTAATACAAATAATAGAATTACCTTAATAAAACCTATCATAATATTTTTATGATATTAAATGAACTTTATAAATTTTAGTACTTAAGATATATAAAAGTATATTTTATTATAAAGTTTTATTTATTAATAAATGAATTATATTATTTACTTTAATAAATCTTTTAAAAATATTTAAAAATATATAACGACGATATTTAAACTATATAATAATCATGTATAAATTTTGAAAATCATTTTGAGTCAAATTGACTTTTGTTAACTTTTGCATATTAGTCTCGAGCATTAGGATTGTGATACACTACAGTTTAACCTAATTTGTTAGACAGATATTGACCAACATATATATATATATATATATATATATATACTTAATTTAGGTTCGTGAATCCATGACCAACCTTGCAATTGTTCAATGACGTCATATGTATTTTTTACTACGAAATACAGTATGGTGAGTTTCATTACTCCCTTTTTAAATGCTTTTCCAATATATATTTTTGGGACTGAGAATACATGCGCTTTTATAAATGTTTGACGAAATAGACACAAGTAATTGAAACTAAATTCTATGGTTGAATGATCGAAGCCGAATATGCCCCCTTTTGCTTGGTAGCCTAAGAATTAGTAAACCGATCTACTAATTGACGCTAATCCTAAAGATAGATCTATTGGGCCTAACGAACCCCATCCGTTGTTGCGGATGCTTTAGTACTTCGGGTTTTTATATCATGTCCGATGAATGTCCCGGAATGATGGGGATATTCTTATATGCATCTTGTTAATGTCGGTTACCAGGTGTTCAATCCATATGAATGATTTTTGCATGCATGCTATTTATGAATAATGGAAATGAAATTCTTGTGGTCTATTAAAAAGATGGAAATGAATGATTATGATAAACTAATGAACTCACCAACCTTTTGGTTGACACTTTAAAGCATGTTTATTCTCAGGTATGAAAGAAATCTTCCGTTGTGCATTTGCTCATTTTAGAGACATTACTTGGAGTCATTCATGACATATTTCAAAAGACGTTGCATTCGAGTCGTTGAGTTCATCAAGATTATTATTAAGTCAATTATAGTTGGATATATTATGAAATGGTTTACATGCCGTCAACTTTCGTTGAAATGAAAGTTTGTGTTTTAAAAACGAATGCAATGTTTGTAAAATGTATCATATAGAGGTCAAGTACCTCGCAATGTATCCATATGTTATTGTATTCGTCCTTATGGATTAGGACAGGTCGCTTCAACTAATGTGTCGGGTGGTTTGGTTAGGCGAGAATATATATAAGACTCACCGAAAACAGACACCCGGGGCTCAAGTTATGACCCGATGAACTTTTAATTAAAACTTATGGTTAAGAAATAGAACTTATGATACAAATATTGATTTTCATTATTATTACATTACTTATGATATAAAAGTGATTATTTTAATTTAAGACTTATGATATATATATTTATTATATCATTTATTAATTACATTTTGATTAATTAAACTTTTAATTAAACTTATGATTAATAATACTTTTATTATTAATGAAAAATACTTATGATAAGTATTAAATGTATGTTATGAGATTATTATTGATCGAGCCTAGATCCGTCTTCCTTACGGAATTGGATCTAGGATCGAGTGCAATGAGGAGGATTGTAGTGTTGTTGTTTGTTTTGGGCCCCGATGATCGTCTTTCACTCTAGCAATCAAGCGATCAATCACCCCGACCCGGTCTTGATTATTGATTTGCATAATTCACCCTAGCACAATGTAAAGATTCCTTGGGCAAGGTCATAAGTAAAAATCACAAAGGCTAGAGCAAATGGCAGAGAATCAACCTTCTATAAATGAGAGGCCAAGCTCCCTATTTATAGTATTCAGAATATTCGCGGTGTGCGGAACGCGGATCGTGGATCATTACAGATCAGCGCGGATTAACGCGGATCATTGCGGATCAGCGCGGATTATCACGGATCATTGCGGATCAGCGCGGATTAACGCAGATCATTGCGGATCAGCGCGGATTAACGCGGATCATTGCGGATCAGCGCGGATTATCGCTGATCATTGCGGATCAGCGCGGATTTATCGCGGATCATTGCGGATCTCAGCACACTTGTGCATTACGCAAGGTAGTGCTATGCGCACTATCAAGTCCCCCAAGTTCGGTATTATATGTTGAAGATATATAATGACGAACTTGTAAGTATGCAATCATAGAGAATATAGCAATATATACACTATCAAGTCCCCCCAGTTCGATATTATAAACTGAAAGTATATGATGTCGAACTCTAAGTGTACAATATGCTTTGCTCGTGAAGTTATGCGCAACTCATGGCGCTTATTTATCAAAGAGAAAATCATGTTGCAACGTTTATTTATATAGCGCTTTCATCATAATATTCATAACACGGACTTGTCCTTTGCAATTTCCAACTTTTATTATTGTGCACATAATAAATGTGTACTTTTGCGAAACAATCTGTATGCGTATATATTTATACGTTATGAATCTTCTAAGTCCGCCGAAACGATCCTTAGGCAATCAATTAGCATTGCGAAGCATCTAAGTATGGCGAGATCAAATACTTAGGAAATATAATCCTTTCGCAACATTTCGCAAACACATGCAATTTCATGTGATTCATCCAAGCGGGCTTTCTTCAACGCTTAGGCATTCATTGTATTTTCACACGCCAAGTGGTTTTCAATTGAAAAATCAAAGTACGCGTCCGCACTTGATAAAATTTGACCACGATTTGACGCTTTTTTGCATAGTATAATATTCTTGAGAAATTTGCCCGAAGCATATATGAAGCAAGTCAATTGAAGCTTATATTAATATAACACATAGCACATGACATATTTTAAGCCTATCTTGCCAATGTGCATTTGTATTATAAGAACATATGGTTTTAGCCCTCATGACCTCATGCATCGTGTGCAAAATCAATCAATAATTGCGGCCATGCTTTTTAAGCAATGTAACCACATGCTTTTAGCACAAATAATAATATTGTCATGGCCAAATACTCATGGAATTTAGATAATGTTGCATTGTGCTTATAGCACAAATAAGAATATCGCAAAAGATAGTGCTATGCACTATTAATTTATTTTTGCTTTAGTTTTAGCGGTTCCGGACACCGCAATATTTTTTACTAAGTTCAGCGGTTTCGAACACCGCGAATTTTTGCTTACCTCAGCGGTTTCGAACACCGCGAATTTAAGCTTCACAAATTTTAAAACTTGTAGTGTCAAACTTGATCAACCCACATATTTGCGGCTTTTAAACTTTCAGCCTTAAGCTCGCGGGTTTACGCCTTGTAGATTTAGATATGCCCAATAGCATGTTCTCTAAGCTAAATTATGCAATGCGTCATCTTTTGCACTATTTCCAAACAAAGACCACATGTGCATATTGCCTTATGCGCATATAATACATGCATACGTGCACATGACTTTATATGATCATAACTGCGCATAGGCTGCTCTCGAAGCAATGTACAAACTGCCATGTAACAATACAAGAGTTGTATTTGAGTCTCCACAATAAATGCTTTAAACAATTAGGCCGCCCTTTATGCAATTAACTTTAGAAATAATCATCAAGAAATTATTCTTTATGCAAAAATTAACTTTGCGTACTTTCCCAAATATTCTACCTTCCGCACTATCAATAATTTCCATAATCCATACGATATTTGCTTTGAAGCAATGAAGCTGTCATTGTTGAAGTAATAGATCATGATGCCGGTGAATATATTTTTCAAAACGAATGTGCATCAACAGATTAACTTCGTTCCACCAAAATGATTTCATCTATTAAATATGGCTCGCATATGTTATTATGATAAATCATGGCTGAGTACAAATCAACCCAATTGGTTTGCATGCGACTCATTGTTCCGCAATAATATGCACATCGCTCCAAAAGGTGTTATACCATGCCTAGTATCAATTTATCCACGCATATATGTGTCTATAGATTTTACATGCACATCACAAACTAATATGCATTCAAAACAGCGCACAGGTTGTGACTTTTGCAATATTTCACTACAAGAAAAGTGAACATTCCCGACGACACTTTTCCCGACGACATGTGTCGTCGGGATTAATACACCAAAACGACAAAAAATTCACTTCTTTGTGAGACTTTTCGCAGTTTTTTGTTGACCGACCTATCCCGACGACATGTCGTCTGGATAGAAGGTACAATAAATTTTCGTTTCCCTCCAGGTAATTTTCGTTTCCCTCCAGATGCCCGGTCAACGAAATTCAATTCATTAAATTTCCGATCCAGACGACGTGTCGTCGGGAAAGGGTCGTCGGGAAAAGTACTGGAATCAAATCCCCTTCCCTGCCTTCTGCTACTTCACTTTTTAGAAACTAAAACCCACAAAATTCCTCTCAAACGCATCGACGATTTTCAACAGAATTAGAAGGTTTCTTCATTGTTTTAGCTTTCCCCACCAATTTCTCCTAAAACCCTCTCCAAGATATGATTTATCTATCTCTTTCTTTTCTTTTCCTTTTTTATTTTCGAGATATTGTTGCTCAACCTTTTTTTTTTTTTTTTGATTTAAGGTTTTAATCCGTATGCTTTAACTCGTTTCTTGCGATTTTGTGATGATTTATGAAGTTAGGGTTTGTATTTAGGTAATTTATTAAAGATTAAAGTTAAGGTTTGTGTTTAATTGTTAGATTTATATATGATGCTAGGTTTTCATTCTTTTCTTCTAAAGGATCGACATTTCAATGTCAGCTATTATATTTAGGTATATAACATTCTTGTTATATTACGTGCATTTGTGTCGTTGTGCCTTTGTGCTTTGGGTTGCGAATCGGAAACGTCATTCTTGACATTTAAAGATTCTTGATACTTCAAAGACATTTTTATATCATCGTTACTCTTATTCATTACTTTTGATATTTTTGTCTCTTGTGCTATCCTTAGCACATTGTTTAAGAAATCGCTTTAGAGAAATTGTGTGGAAATTCGAGGTTAATCGCGTGTCCTGACCTCATGTAGTGCTATTGGAATGGAACTATGAATTAGTGAAATATAATGTCGTTAGGCCAACGTGATTATCTTACGTTAATTCATAAAGAAGTCCCAATATTATGACATGAGGAATAAAAGCGAGTCAAAGAAATTTTTTACACTACTCACTCAGAAATTCCGATGTATTACATGGGTAGGGAAAATATTCATTACCTTATTTGTTGATATACGAGAAGCTCATTTTAACCATATTATCTATCTCATGCTCTATCCTTCATAACTCGCTTGTTAGCAACAGCTTCGCTCGGGAACAGTTTTAGCCCAAGGACTTATGCCCTGATAATAGTCAAAACAACATTTAACTGATTGGTTTTCATGACCTCGTAACATTTGTTGGTCAAATGTCGCACGACGATTCAAGTCCTTTACTCGATCTTCCACGATCTTACTTCGTTTTGTAACCTCTAAAATACAGATACTCTGTTTATCATCGAGAGATTTACACATTTATTTAATTAGGCGGCTCTCACGAGATTTATGGGCGAATAGTAGTAATGAAATATTTTGTCATGTATATAATTTATAAAATCATTTATGTACGTATGGACTCAAATGAATAAAATTACCCTTACCTATTTTGGCTAGTATATACTAAATCATACCTTCAAAATTATTTTAAAACCACTCATTTATTGAGCTGTTTGACTAAGTCAGTTTTCTTTATATAAAATGGTACACGTTGTACATACTTCTAAATTTACTAAGAACTTCGTTCTATTTATGTTGTCACATCAAACGTTTAAAGCTTTTTCAAAACTCCTTTGATTGATTTTATCAAATTTTCGCATCACTCTACAGAGTGTTTGGATCACAGTTCTTCTCATCCTCCATTTAAGGATGAAACTTACCATTAAGTTCATTGATAGAAACTCTTACACCACTTTGGAAGCCGGTTTTATAAAATTTCTTGGAAAGTCTTTGCGCTCATAAAATTTTCCCTCTTATGGTTAGACATGGCCGAAACGCGGACCGATAAATAAATTTTCTGGGGTACACTCGGTGGTCACCCTATTGTAGAAAAGGTGCTATGTGGGTTTCTACCCCAACTGTTGTTATAGTGGGTATCATGGATATATATTACACTAGACCGTTTGAGGAGTTTCTACTCTCAATACTCGCTGTTAACCACAACACCCTCATAAACATCAATCCTAGGATTCAATACTTTGAGGTGCACGAAATTATTTTTGGAGATTCATCTCATCAGGAGTCGGCCATTCTTTATAACCCATGATTAGCGTTCTTTCCATCCGCACATAAATTTAAGAATATGGGTGAATCCTATATTTCCTCGCTCATCGCTCATTGTGCAAGGAAATTCACTCTCGTTGAAATATCACACCTTTCGTACGTCTTCCTTTCGGAAATGTAATGAAAATTTACTTTGAAGTCCATGATCCTCGTTATCTCCTTTGAGAGAATTACCTTAAATATCTATGCCACCGATGTGACTACTCCATATATTTCTTCCTTCATTGTTGCAACTATATTTCATTCATCCCAGTTCGTCCCATTAGGGAGCTCCTGTTTTGTTTGTTAAGAAGAAAGATGGTTCGTTCCGATGGTGTATTGGTTATCCCGAGTTGAACAAGCTTACTGTTAAGAATTGTTATCCTCTTCTAAGAATTGATGATCTGTTCGATCAGCCCCAAGGTTCATCCATTTATTCTAAGATTGATCTCCGTCCTGGTTATCACCAATTACGCGTTAAAGAGACTGATATTCCGAAAACCGCTTTCCGTACCCGTTACGGTCACTAAGAATTTCTTGTTATGCCGTTCGGATTGACTAACACACCTGCTGTGTTCATGGACCTCATGAACCATGTATGTAGACCTTATCTGGACAAATTCGTTATCGTTTTCATCGATTATGTTCTTATCTATTCCGAGAGTGATCACGAGCACGAAGAGCGTTTGTAGTTAGTGCTAGATTTGTTAAGGAAAAAAAGAATTGTAGCTAAGTTTTCCAAATGTGCATTCTGGTTAAGAGAAGTTTAATTCCTTGAACATGTTGTTAGTAAACAGAGAATTCAATTTGATCCTGCCAAGATTGAGGCAATTGAGAAGTGGAAAATTCCGAAGACTCCTACTCAGGTTCGTCAGTTTCTAGGGTTGGCAGGCTACTATAGAAGGTTCATTCAAGATTTCTCACGAGTAGCAAAACCTCTGACTGTTTTAACGCATAAGGGGAAGAAGTACGAGTGGAAGAATGAACAAGAGTCTGCTTTCCAAACTATGAAGAAGAAGTTAACTTCTGCACAGATATTATCACTACCTTATGGTAATGATGATTTTGTTATCTATTGTGATGCATCGTGTCAGGGCTTTGGCTGTGATTTGATGCAGCGAAAGAAAGTCATTGCTTACGCGTCACGTCAGTCAAAGATTCATTAACAGAATTACACGACCCATAATTTAGAATTGGGAGCTGTTGTGTTTGCACTCAAGATTTGGAGACATTATCTTTATGGGGTCAAAAGAACAGTGTACACTGATCACAAAAGTCTTCAACACATCCTTGATCAAAAGCAGTGAATATGAGGCAACGAAGATAGGTTGACTTGTTGAAAGATTATGATTATGAACTCCCTTATCATCCGGGAAGGGCCAATGTTGTAGCCGATGCTTTGAGTCATAAAGAGAGAGTTGAACCTCGTAGGTTTAGAACCTTGAATATGACAATTTGAACTAACCTTGCTAGGCAGATTCTTGAGGTACTAAGCCTTGAAGGAGGAGAATTTCGTAACGGGAAGGTCTGAGGCTTGAGTAAACAGTTTGAGGTACGAACCGATGGTACTCGGTATTTTGCGGGACGTCTTTAGGTTTTGAAATTTGGTGATTTACGAGAACTTGTTTTAGATGAAGCTCATAAGTCTAGCTACTTTATTCATCCTGGTTCAGGAAAGATGTATCATGATCTTAAGGAGCTATACTGGTGGCCCAAATTGAAAGCTGATGTGGCTACTTATGTGGCTAAGTGTTTAAACTGTGCTAAGGTTAAAGCTGAACATCAGAAACTGTCCGGACTTCTGGTGTAACCTGAAATTCCCGAGTGGAAGTGGGAAGGTATTACAATGGACTTTATTACGGAGTTATCGAGAGTTGTGGGTGGTTATGATACTATTTGGGTGATTGTAGATCTACTCACAAAGCCAGGTCACTTTTTGCCGATTAAAGAAATGGATTCGATGGAAAAACTTACTCGTTTGTATTTGAAGGAAATTGTTTAAAGACATGGCGTTCCTGTATCTATTATTTCATACCGAGACAGTCAATTTACATTGAGGTTTTAGCAATCCTTACAGGAAGCTTTGGGAACAAAATTTTGATATGAGCACTGCTTATCATCCACCGACGGATGGTCAGAGTGAAAGGACCATTCAAACATTAGAAGACATGTTACAAGCATGTGATTATTGATTTTGGTAATGGCTGGGATAGGCACTTGCCACTGGCTGAATTTTCTTATAACAGCAGCTATCATGCAAGTATTAAAGCCGCACCGTTTGAAGCTATGTACGGTAGAAAGTGTAGGTCTCCTATATGTTGGAATGAGGTTGTGGATGCTCAACTCACAGGCCCAGAAATTATGCATGAGACTATAGAGAAGATCGTACAGATTAAAGAGAGATTGAGAACCGCTAGAAGTCGGCAAAAGAGTTATGCCGATATTAGAAGAAAGGATATAGAATTTCAGGTCGGTAACCGTGTTATGTTGAAAGTATCACCTTGGAGGGGTGTGGTACGATTTGGTAAGAGAGGAAAGTTGAATCCTCGATGTGTTGGACCGTTTGAAATTACAGAAAGAGTTGGACCCGTGGCTTATCATTTGAAGTTGCCACAAGAACTCAGTGCTGTTCACGACGTTTTTCATGTATCGAATTTGAAGAAGTGTTTGGCCGAGTCCGATGAAACCATTCCTCTTGATGAACTTCATGTTGATAAACAACCCCATTTTATTGAGGAACCTGTCGAGATTATGGATCGAGAGGTCAAGACCCTCAAGCAAAGTCGAATTCCTATCATCCGAGTGAGATGGAATGCCAGACGCGAACCCGAGTTCACTTGGGAACGTGAAGATCAGATGAAGCAAAAGTACCCGCATTTGTTCTCAGATGACGAGTCAACCCCTGCACCTGCTTAAATTTCGGGACGAAATTTCCGTAACGGGAAGGTACTGTCACGACCCTACTTTTTTTGTTATCTTTTACCGTTTGTTGTTTAACGTCCGTTAATTGGTATTCATGCCACGTCATTTTTATGAATTATATTATTATTTTAGTAATAATATATTATTTATTATGTGTTATATGAATATTTGTATTCACATTTAAAGTTGTACGTTTCTACGTGTCGTGGATTTCTATCCAGCGAATCTTTTCGGTTTTCAAACCAACGGTCAGACTTTTGGGATTTTTAAATCCAAATTATTTTAAATATGATATTTTTATGTCATATGAATATATATAGTGTTTATATATTTTATTTGTCGCGTGTGCGTTATCTCTCCGAATATTTAATCGCGTAGTGGTGTTTTCGCGTTTCGGGCTTCGTTCGGGAATTTGGACCACAAGGCTTCTTTCATTTGTCAACTTGGCCCACTAAGAGGCCCACCCCATGCTTTATTCAGCCGAAAATCCCATGGGGGGATTGGTTTTGCCATTTTGTCAATTTAATTATCCTTAATTGCAATTTTAAACTACAAAACCTACAAACTAATTACATTTCATTATTTTTTTCACTTCTTCTTCTCCTCCTTTGCTCTTTTGGCTGTTGCCTACCTCCACACCTATCACCATCTTCTTCACAAAATTTATGTTAAAGATTTGGGGCTTTTGTTGTTTCCGGATTCTACTCTTCGTGCTCTACGCGATTACATCCTTTGTTCTTCAATTTGTGTATACCTATGAACCCTAATTTTTCAATTCTTATTCATTTCTACTAATTATGTATGTATTTTGATGTTATTATGATAGTATAGCACTTATGTATTGTTGTATTGATGATTGTATGCTTAGAAATGCTAATTGCGGACTATTTGTTCATTTCAGTACATTTAACTGACGTTTATGATAAATTAAAGTGTTTAGATAAGTTCCTCTCATCAAGAGATTGATTTTAGACTCCGGATTCATGTTATTTCGATTCCCGGAACTTAAGTTATGATTAAAATGGTGTTTTCATGGAATTAAAATATAAAAACGAATATGTTCAGGTTTGGTCCGACTTTGTGACCACTTTTGTAGTTTCTAGGGTGTACTAGTGTGTTAGGATTGATGATTGGATGGACATTCATGTTCGGGTCATCGAAATCCGAGCCACGGATCACCCGGTATGACTAAAACAAGTTTTTGAACGGATTAAAGTTCCAAGTTGTTATATGGCTGTTGGTCATGACTTGGGGGCTGTTCTTGGGATTTTCTTGAGTGCACTAATGTGTTGGGTGATTTGGTTAGGCGAGGATATATATAAGACTCACCGAAAACCGACACCCGGGGCTCAAGTTATGACCCGATGAGTTTTTAATTAAAACTTATGGTTATGAAATAGAACTTATGATACAAATAATGATTTTCATTATTATTACATCACTATCACTATCACTATATACATTAAAAGAGAGTCTCAAATAGCTAATAAATGTTTTCAAAACCCTCTTTATTACCATTAGATTAGAAAATTACATTATAATACCCCTTGATCCAACGGTCCTTAATCATTCACTAAAAAATTAGCTAATAAATCAATTTTACATATAATTCATTCCTAAAATACCCTTCTAATAATAAAAAAGCACGGAAGCTTCTAAAAAAATTAGGGGTTTCTTACAAACACTAACAAATTGAATCCATCGATTCACAGAGATCCAGACTCCCGTGCTAGATATCTATGATCTCCATTACTTAAAAGCCGGAATTAATTTTGAGTCACTGCGATTTGATTATAGGTTTGTTAATATCAATCACCATAATTAATCTTACTACAGTTTTGTTGTTATCCATGGAAAGGAATCGTCAAATTTTTTCGATTATCAACAATTTTTCCGAAGTTGTTGATTTCCCTTTTATATTTGATATAGAAAACCTAAATTTACTATCTGTTTTGCAACACCCATATCTATATTCTGATAAATTGTGAATATTTTATAGTGTTTCAGGTAACAATCTGCTACAATGGTAGTCGTTGACTTGATCGCTTAAATCGTATTCAAAGATCGAAGGAGCAATTAATTTATCATCTTACAATTCAAGGTATTATTCTTAATTAAATCTCTGAATATGCAAAAACATATTTTAAATCTTTTTTATAAATTGTCATTTATATAGAGGTGTAACCTTAAATCTATTACTCTGTAAATGATAAATAAGCTGATTTGGGTATACTTCGCCTATTACGGGTCACATAGATACCTTTTTAAATTACGTAGTACATAATAGGTTTGATGAGATCAAATGAGCCAAGAAACAAAATGTGTAAAGTATTTACAAGTCGTTCCAACTTATGGCTTTGTAAATTTATTTGATATTTGTTGAACTTTTCAGTTGGCTTAAAAGTTGTATTAAATTTTGCCTTTGGTCAGAGTAACTTTATTATCAAACTTGGTATTAGCTGGCAATTAGAGACTAATATGCTGCTAATTATGCTGATGTGGCACTAATAGGCTGCTAATTATTTTATTTTTAATTAAATGATAAAGGAATTTTTGAATAGGGTCGATGAAGGCAGCTCATTTGTTACTGTTTGGAAGTTCACAGAGCTGCCCGAAGTCTTGCGTAAGGAAGACTATGATGGCAACATAGAGGTATTTGTATCTTATATCTTTTGCTTCTCTTTTGATTTCGGAATGACAGTTGACGTTCTAATCCAAATAAACCTGTTTCTGCATCCCTGCTCTATTATATAATAAATAGATCGATTGTGACAGTTGTTTATCATGTAGTCATTGTTTAAAAAATACTGATTGGAGATGTGTGTATTGTGGGTGTAACACTATATGCAATATTTGTGGAATATTATCCTTTTGAGGTACTTAAAGGATTAGCCTGACAACTTTCGCAATTAGTGAGTTTAGTAAGGTACGTTAATTATGTATTGCTTGTCTTTACATATCTTTTTATGTTGTGTAGGTGGCAATCTGGGCGGGTCAGGTGGGCCAGATAACATAAAAGAAACAATTCAATGTCACCCACCCATTCTACTACTATTGTGTGTACATTTCTACACGGTTATTCCCCTTTCAATTTCGAGCATGCTACTGGTCAGAAATTCATATATCAATTTCAATAATGCTTAGTGATTACCTTCCACATGGTCAGCCCCTTCCTTAACTTATTCTCTAATCGAATTAATGTTAATTTTCCTTAATGATTGTGATTTTCAATTTAGGATTTAATGTTCTATCGCCAATTAGTATTCGTATTATTGAGATTTTTTGGGTTAATAGGAATATGAAGTTCAATTATTTTGGATGCTTATATTTTTGGTATTGTGATATTTCTGTGGTTACAAAATTGCATTATAGTTTTCGGGGTGTGGATTCATTTTGTTTAGTGCTAATAAATACACTATGTTGAAATAGTTAAATTAAGATCTTTCAAGAAAATATAGCAAACGCTTTTAAATTGCACATCCAAACACACTTGAAATGAAACTTTTATAAGGAATTGGTGATAAATAAATAATGTACAGTGAATATACTATTGTTATTAGGGAATGATTTTTCGGCCCATGATCTAAAACTTTACATATGTACACAAAAACTTCTGCAATCTATATCATCACAACAGAAGGTCGACTCACTATTGGGGATGTTAGTACTACTACTACTAAGGTTTACATGAATATAATTGAGCTCAATATTACTGATTTCCAATCTAGGTATATTCTACGTCTCGCTTTTTATTCTCAAAGTTGGTAGTAAACTCCGTTATGTTATGATATGAGATACTAGACTTTTTATATAAATATTCGTCAAATTCAGTTACTTTAATTAAGTCTATTTCTACTCATTTATTTAGTTGGCCAAACTACAAATATATTTCATAAATAAAGTTATTCTGTATACTAACAGTTAATTTGACTTTTCAGGTCAAAACACTGTTAGTTAGGATACTTGCTGTGAGTAGTCGACTTGATTTCACAGCTGGCAAAATTTGGTTTTCTTAGTTGGCATTTGTTGCATTTATCGTTGGACTTAAGATAATGGAGATTTTCCAGACATTTTAACAAATATTTTGTAGTCTCGATCTACCTTTTTTACTTTTTATATTTCAATCGTATTAGACAAAGATGTTTTCCTATTTATTTTTCGCATTTATAGCAAAATTGGCTATTCATAAGTACATATAATACGACATTTTATTTAGACTAATTTATCTATAACTCACAACAATAATCATTTGATAAAGTCAATTAATTTTACTCGATTTTTTACCCACCCGTGCAACGCAAAATACATGAAATAAAATCCATGAAAAAATGACTCAAAGGTTAGTGTTTTATTTTTTTTCGTTTATCTTTACCATCTTTTCCTTTGTTGCTTGAAAAAAAAAAATTTAACAGTACATGTGCCTTTTTTTAATATTTTGTTGGCATGTTTGTGCAGATGATATCATATGCGTATATCTTTCGTAGACGTACTTGGTTTCATTTTTCTTCGTGGAGTATCAAATATTGGTTTCTTCTTCGTACAATACAATATTTTTTATTTTGCCCATGTTTTCTGGTACCTGCATTTACATTTATGCGTTTGTTTTTCGGTTTTGTTTACTGTACTATTAGTTATACATGATTAATTGATTATAGTATGCGATTGTTCTTTTAGCTGATGTTAACTAATGCTGTTTTTTATCTGTTTCAGAAAGATTTCTCCTAACATTTTGCTTGATGTACCATAAGACTCCGTAAGGAGATATTCGGTCCTTTACTTCCGATAGTAATGGTAAAAATTTGACACTTGATTCATAATTTTGAAATAACTATAGGTATCAACTATTGTTTTGGTATATCATGAAGGTTAGAAAAATCAAACGAAGCATTGACCGCTTTGACCCGATGAGAATCAACAATATTTGTCTACTAATCTGCATCGGGTCATGTAGTCTAAACTTATAAAGATATATTAATAATTTATCTTCTATACATGTATAATGGAATGACTCTGTATTGCACCTTTCAGTTTGGCACTCTCTTAGAACAGAGGAAAGCTCAACTATGAACACATTGCTCGAGCGTAACACTGACTGTAGCCTTAGTAATATTTAGTGCTAAAGATGATTTATTACTCACGGTTTCCTACTATTTCGGGTTATGCAAAAAAAATGTTTAGGTTAAGTGGATGTTGATTAACGGGTCAAAACATGGGTTGAACCAAAACTCTAAAGCATCCATATTTGTAGTACTAACTTTTAAAGTTGATTTTTCACGTATCAACACACAAGTTATGATACGTTAAAATATTATTAGCTTCCGAGTGAAATGAATACAGACGTTTTATACACTCAAACTAGTATTTGGGAGATTTTTAACCTAATTTACCTATTCTTGGGTTTTGAGTTTAGATTTAGGGTTTAGGGTTTTGGGTTTAGATTTAGGGTTTGGGGTTTAGGGTTTAGGATTTAGGGTTTAGGTTAGGGTTTAAGGTTTAGATTTAGGGTTTTTGGGTTTAGGTTAGGGTTTAGGGTTTAGATTTAGGGTTTTCTGTTTAGATTTAGTGTTTATGGTTTCGGGTTTAGGGTTGGGTTTAGATTTAGGGTTTAGTTTAAGTGTTTAGGGTTTAGATTTAGGGTTTAGGTTTAGTGTTTAGATTTAGGGTTTAGGGTTTGAGGTTTAGATTTAGAGTTTAGGTTAGGGTTTAGATCTAGGGTTTTGGGTTTAGATTTTAGTATTTAGATGTTAGGTTTTGGGTTTAGATTTAGGGTTTATGTTATGGTTTAGGGTTTAGATTCTACGATTTAGATTTTAGGGAATGACGTTAATACAAATGGTAGGTTTGTTTGACGACAAATGCAGATGGATTGAGGTTTGTGAAAATGAGAATGAGAAAAGTTTGAATCCCACTGATAGGGAATAAATTTAGCAGCAGGAATGGACATAAAAGGAAAGATTGAAATGACTTATACGCAAGAATATATGTCACTGTAAGTCTTCTAATTATAATAATAGAGACTTTTAGAAATAGGATCCAAAATTTTCTAATGAAGGTAACCGAACATTATGTTGCTATAAAATATCACATCTACGTCTTACCGTATACTCCACTATCGAATTATAGGTCTAATATATAATTTGTGGTGTATCGGTGGATTTTGTAGGTGATTTTGTTATCTCGGGTGGCGGAGGGTTGCTGTGAGCACTAACAATGAGATCCAAATACATGGGAATGGCTTTCTTTAACTCTTGTTCTGTGTACACTTAATGCTACTCACTTTTGGTCAGTTTTATGAACGTTTTCGCTATTGTTTATCGTTAAAATTGAAAAATTGTTATTAAAGTGTTTACTATCTTTCAAGCTTATGCTAATGCATTTATAGTTTTATCATCAAGGAAGAAACATCATTTTCTTTTATGTTTTATATTTACTACATATTTTAAAGGTTCTATCTTATAAATAAAAGGATACATACGATAGGTGCATACCAAGAAGGTATAACATACTTGATGCTTTTGCTTATGGTTTTCTTCAAAGTAACAAAATTTGTAGGAGTTTTATTTTTAACTCATTTTGTATGAATGGGATGATTTAGTTCATGTTTCATCACTAATGAGTCAATAGTTGTACAACCTGTACTTTTACTTCGTATAATGTAATCATATTATTCCCAATAGGTATTTCTCACTTAATTTGAGTAATGTTTTTTAAGGACCACGATTGCTATAATGTTATGTATATGACTTTCCTCACATAATTCGCATAGAAGTAATTTGGCCAGACTTGATGTTCAATATTATGTATATCACTTTTCTCAAATTAAGTTATTATTTCCTAAATAGTGATTTAAGATCCAGAACACAAATGGAAGTTTGCAATGGAATACCAAACGAAAGTGTCACTCCATGCTATAAGAGTCCTTGTTAATGTTTCATTCTTTGAAGTCGATACTATGGTGTCATAAAAGAAGTTTGTCTCTCTAAACTTTTGCTAAATGTGCATAGAAAAGCAACCCCAACAATAGTGAACTTGTACCCCAAATGTGCACTTGGAAATTCACTAAACTTGAATGAGAGAATAAATACATCGTAATAATGTCTTCTTTAGTCATTAAAACTGGCACATGACCTCTTTTGTATTACATCATAGGTTTGTTAGGCTTGATTATGCGTTTAATACTAATAAAAAACACCTTCAAAAAAGTTGTTCTTATTTTACGTTATCACTGCCTGCAACCAGTGGCGGAACTTGAACGTAATGGTTGGAGGAGCGAAATTTTGTTTAATGTGTGATAAGTTTTTAGCAAGAAAAAACACAAATTTTGGAGAACAAGATTTTAAATTTTATACATATTTTAGGTGATAATATCGATCGTAATTGTATATAATCTATGTTAACTCCTTAAACTTTACTTTTAGTTTAATTTCAAAGTAAAAATTCCCAAGAGATATGGAAGAATGAAACAAAATGTTGAGAAAAACAAAATTTGCGAGCCTTCACCATTTTCGCAATATCTTCTTCATACAAACTCTGATGTGGTTTATTTAAAAGTTCAAATGTCCGTAACTCAAAGGGTACCGAATTCCGTTACTTACTGAAAGTTTTGTTGGGGCGAGGGCCCCTTAATGCCCTAATAAAGCTCCACCCCTACCTGCAACTTTATACTTCGAACCTATTAGCGTATACGAACTGTTGAATACTACTACTTTCGAATTTAATTGTTTTGAACAGTTTTTTTATTCATATTTTTACACATTTGAACTTTTAGAATGGTATATCATTTATTTGTGTTATAATGGTTAAAGATTGTCTTAAAATATTACTAATCCATAGAACCCGCGACATCGCAGGTATTTCCACCCATGCCTGCAACTTTATACTTCGAACCTATTAGCATATACGAACTGTTGAATACTACTACTTTCGAATTTAATTGTTTAGAACAGTTTTTATTCATATTTTTACACATTTGAACTTTTAGAATGGTATATTATTTATTTGTGTTATAATGGTTGAAGATTGTCTTAAAATATTACTATTTCAAAAACCCGCGAAATCGCGGGTATTTAACTAGTTACTTATGATATAAAAGTGATTATTTTAATTTAAGACTTATGATATATATATTTATTATATCATTTATTAATTACATTTTGATTAATTAAACTTTTAATTAAACTTATGATTAATAATACTTTTATTATTAATGAAAAATACTTATGATAAGTATTAAACTTATGTTATGAGATTATTATAACAAGACTTATAATAAGAATTAACTAATTATTTAATTATTATAAGGCTTAGTTATTATTTAATTATAATTTAATTATTAAATACTTATGATTTAATAATTATAATTAGAAACTTGTGATATGATTAATAATTCTTTATTAATTAATAATACATATGATATGATTAAAATTTATTATTAATTAATAATACTTATATGATGATTAATATTTAATTAATTAATTAAATATTTATGTTATATTAATTATATCATTTAAACTTATGTTAACTTTAATAATTCATTTTATTTTAATTAAACTTATGATATGACATGATTATACATATATAACTTTAAATAACATTATAACTTATATTATTAATATAATTTATACTTTAAAAATTAATGTTGACTATGTTTGACCAAGGTTGACTTTTGAGTTGACTTTCGATTGACTTTGACTTTCAGTTGACTTTTGTTGACTTTCTAATTAAGGAAACTTTCTTAAGTTATAAACTTTCCAAAAATAGCAACTTTCTAAATATGGAAACTTTCCCAAAATAGAAACTTTCCAAAAATGGAAACCTGCTAAAAATAGAAACTTTCTAAAAATAGAAAGTACGTGTCCTTACGCTGTTCTGATCAAATCGAAGCATATTGAGTGATGTTCTATGTTTACTTGCAACAAGTACTATAGCTATCATGTAATGACCCGAACTTTTCCATGTTTATATATATAATAAATGAAATTGTTATTTACATGATTAAGTGTTTCCAACATGTTAAGCAATCAAACTTGTTAAGACTTGATTAATTGAAATATGTTTCATATAGACAATTGACCACCCAAGTTGACCGGTGATTCACGAACGTTAAAACTTGTAAAAACTATACAATGACATATATATGGTTATATATATAGTTAACATGATTTTATTATAAGTATGTATCTCATTAGGTATTTTAACAATGAGTTATATACATAAAAATGAGACTATTAATTTAAGAAACTCGAAAACGATATATATAATGATTATCGTTATAACAACGTCTTACTAGGTACATATGAATCATATTAAGATATTGATACACTTGGTTAATTATGTTAAATGATAAGTAAATATATTATTAACTGTATTAACAATGAAATACATATGTAAAAATAAGACTACTAACTTAATGATTTCAAAACGAGACATATATGTAACGATTATCGTTGTAACGACATTTAACTGTATATATATCATACTAAGATATATTATATATCATAATATCATGATAATATAACAATTTAACATCTCATTTTTTATAATAAACAATGGGTTCACAACATTCAACAAGATCGTTAACCTAAAGATTTCAAAACAACGTTTACATGTAATGACTAACGATGACTTAACGACTCAGTTAAAATGTATATACATGTAGTATTTTAATATGTATTCATACACTTTTGAAAGACTTCAAGACACTTATCAAAATACTTCTACTTAACAAAAATGCTTACAATTACATCCTCGTTCAGTTTCATCAACAATTCTACTCGTATGCACCCGTATTCGTACTCGTACAATACACAGCTTTTAGATGTATGTACTATTGGTATATACACTCCAATGATCAGCTCTTAGCAGCCCATGTGAGTCACCTAACACATGTAGGAACCATCATTTGGCAACTAGCATGAAATATCTTATAAAATTACAAAAATATGAGTAATCATTCATGACTTATTTACATGAAAACAAAATTACATATCCTTTATATATAATCCATAAACCAACGACCAAAAACACCTACAAACACTTTCATTCTTCAATTTTCTTCATCTAATTGATCTCTCTCAAGTTCTATCTTCAAGTTCTAAGTGTTCTTCATAAATTCCAAAAGTTCTAGTTTCATAAAATCAAGAATACTTCCAAGATTGCAAGTTTACTTCCAAGTTTTATAAATCCATTCCAAGTAATCATCCAAGATCAAGAAATCTTTGTTACTTACAGTAGGTTATCTTTCTAATACAAGGTAATAAAATATTCAAACTTTAATTCAATTTCTATTACTATAACAATCTTATTTCGAGTGGAAATCTTACTTGAAATTGTTTTCGTGTCATGATTCTGCTTCAAGAACTTTCAAGCCATCCAAGGATCCTTTGAAGCTAGATCTATTTTTCTCATTTCCAGTAGGTTTATCCAAGGAAATTGAGGTAGTAATTATGTTCATAACATCATTCGATTCATACATATAAAGCTATCTTATTCGAAGGTTTAAACTTGTAATCACTAGAATATAGTTTAGTTAATTCTAAACTTGTTCGCAAATAAAAGTTAATTCTTCTAACTTGACTTTTAAAATCAACTAAACACATGTTATATATCTATATGATATGCTAACTTAATGATTTAAAACCTGGAAACACGAAAAACACCGTAAAATCGGATTTACGCCGTCGTAGTAACACCGCGGGCTGTTTTGGGTTAGTTAATTAAAAATTATGATACACTTTGATTTAAAAGTTGTTATTATGGGAAAATGATTTTTATTATGAACATGAAACTATATCCAAAAATTATGGTTAAACTCAAAGTGGAAGTATGTTTCCTAAAATGGTCATCTAGACGTCGTTATTTCGACTGAAATGAATACCATTACAAAAATGACTTGTAACTTATTTTTCCGACTATAAACCTATACTTTTTCTGTTTAGATTCATAAAATAGAGTTCAATATGAAACCATAGCAATTTGATTCACTCAAAACGGATTTAAAATGAAGAAGTTATGGGTAAAACAAGATTGGATAATTTTTCTCATTTTAGCTACGTGAAAATTGGTAACAAATCTATTCCAACCATAACTTAATCAACTTGTATTGTATATTATGTAATCTTGAGATACCATAGACACGTATACAATGTTTCGACCTATCATGTCAACACATCTTTATATATTTCGGAACAACCATAGACACTCTATATGTGAATGTTGGAGTTAGCTATACATGGTTGAGGTTGATTCCAAAATATATATAGTTTGAGTTGTGATCAATACTGAGATACGTATACACTGGGTCGTGGATTGATTCAAGATAATATTTATTGATTTATTTCTGTACATCTAACTGTGGACAACTAGTTGTAGGTTACTAACGAGGACAGCTGACTTAATAAACTTAAAACATCAAAATATATTAAAAGTGTTGTATATATATTTTGAACATACTTTGATATATATGTATATATTGTTATAGGTTCGTGAATCAACCAGTGGCCAAGTCTTACTTCCCGACGAAGTAAAAATCTGTGAAAGTGAGTTATAGTCCCACTTTTAAAATCTAATATTTTTGGGATGAGAATACATGCAGGTTTTATAAATGATTTACAAAATAGACACAAGTACGTGAAACTACATTCTATGGTTGAATTATCGAAATCGAATATGCCCCTTTTTATTAAGTCTGGTAATCTAAGAATTAGGGAACAGACACCCTAATTGACGCGAATCCTAAAGATAGATCTATTGGGCCCAACAAGCCCTATCCAAAGTACCGGATGCTTTAGTACTTCAAAATTTATATCATATCCGAAGGGTGTCCCGGAATGATGGGGATATTCTTATATATGCATCTTGTTAATGTCGGTTACCAGGTGTTCACCATATGAATGATTTTTATCTCTATGTATGGGATGTGTATTGAAATATGAAATCTTGTGGTCTATTGTTACGATTCGATATATATAGGTTAAACCTATAACTCACCAACATTTTTGTTGACGTTTAAAGAATGTTTATTCTCAGGTGAATACTAAGAGCTTCCGCTGTTGCATACTAAAATAAGGACAAGATTTGGAGTCCATGTTTGTATGATATTGTGTAAAAACTGCATTCAAGAAACTGATTTCGTTGTAACATATTTGTATTGTAAACCATTATGTAATGGTCGTGTGTAAACAGGATATTTTAGATTAGCATTATTTGATAATCTACGTAAAGCTTTTTAAACCTTTATTTATGAAATAAAGGTTATGGTTTGTTTTAAAAATGAATGCAGTCTTTGTAAAATGTCTCATATAGAGGTCCAAACCTCGCAACGAAATCAATTAATATGGAACGTTTTTAATCAATAAGAACGGGACATTTCATATCATACTAAGACTTTACCTAAGTTAGTTATTTATATCGACCTGCTTTATTTATAGGTCGGCGCTGTGATTATTCTTGGTCACTTTACTTTGTTTGCTGTTCGCTTTTTGTGTGGTTACTTCATTTGCTTTAAGGTGAGTTATAGTACCATTTCTATTTTATATCTTTTGGGATGAGAATACATGCATTTTTTTTTATATTGGACACAAGTGGAAGTTGGTTTAAATTATTCATTGTGAGTTGAACGAAAATATTCCCTAGTCTGGTAACTGTAATCACTGATTTCTACTGGTGAACGCGAATCCTATGGATAGATCTATCGGGTTTGACAACTCCATTTCGTGCTAGTCGCGCTAGCAACTTTTGAAGACGTAATGTATTAGTACTTCGTAATTATTTGAAGATACACATGTTTAGTGTATATTGTGTTTGGTAAGGGTGGAATTGGTTAAGTGGTTACTAGGTGGCTCACGGGTTAATGTAATAATGTTTTATATGTTTTCAAGCATATAATTTGTGACAACCCAGAAATTTCCGACCAAATTTAAACTTAATCTTTATATGTTTTAGACACGATAAGCAAAGTCTGTTAGGTTGAGTCTCAAAAATTTTGAACTATTTCGTATAGTCATTTGACCTTTAACTATTTCCGACGATTCACGAACAACCATTTGTAAATAGATACATATATACATGAATATTGATTGTAACTATATAAGATTAAATATTAAATTTATTTATTTGAAAATATATATTTAATATATTTAGTTATATAATAAAACCTGATATTAATATATATTTATATATATAGGGTATTGGAAATAAATGATTTCGAGCTTAAATAGTAAACGATTGTAATACTCGGTTGACATTTCTTTAGTGTTCATATAAATCCATTACATGTTATGAAAATTTAAAATAAAAGTTGAACTGTAAATCGATTACAAAGATTTTAGGTTTGATAAATATATTTTTACCTTTTTAGATTAAATGTTAGTACTCTGTATATATTAAATGGAACAGAAAATAAATAATTAATGAACATTTTTGATCTAGTTTCAAATAGTTAATGATTGAAATAATTAAATATATTTCAGATAAAAATTTGGGATTTTTAGGAAGACTTTTATACGTTAACTGTTTAGCAATGGACACGATATTGCCTTCAGTGATAAACTGTCGGCACATTAAGGCTGCTAAATCAATTGATTTATTAAATTATTGTTTTTCATTTCCCACATTTGATATGAATCACAGTGTAAATGATTCTGTGTGCCATTATCTATTATCCATCTATATTATATTTATATACATATACACATGCATTAGATTTACACTAACACAAACCCATAACTTGCAACTTTCTTACTACCACTTCTAACTGTCTTTTATGTGCAAGAACAACCTTACCATCTTAACCAATCGCCTCAAGTTTTATTGTTGCGGTTTACTTATGATCCATCACCCAAAAGAACCCAAGACCCAACTTCCAACACCCACTTGTTTACTGTTTTCGTTATTTCTGTTTAACCACCACTTTTATGACCTCCTCCATTAACAAACCACTTTAAACCACCACTTGTTCAGCTCACCATTTGAACACTATCAATTATCATCACCACTTTAATCTAACATATTACTGCAATATCTTCTTGTTTTCGGTTTTGGCTGGAAGAACACCACCTGTGTGTTTCTGTTACTGTGCAGCGAATAAGATGAAGACCCATGATGAAACTATAACTACAACCTTGCTGTTCAATTGTTTTCTTTTATTTAAAATGCAACCCACCAAACCACTATCAAAATCTGCTAAGTTGTTGCTGCTAATAAGGCTATTTCCTATTTCTAATACCAATCGAACCACAACCATCACCACTACTTAAACTCGACAACCACCACCCTCTTCATCCACTTCCGAGATCACTATCGTTTCTTATATATATATATATATATATATATATATATATATATATATATATATATATATATATATATATATATATATATATATATATATATATTTTCGATGAAACACCAATCAAAAACCCACTTGTTCTTTCTTCCCTTCTCGAATTTCTATCACAGCAGCCGAAGCTGCGTGTTTTTCTGTTACACCACGCACATGTCACCATACCACTCCTGGTTTTCTATCTCAATCGAACCCACCCATATCATCACCTGTGGCTGCTATATATAACGGAGAATCACCACCTTAGAACCACCATACCTCCAACTATTTTTCTGTGTCTGTCGAACCAAAAACCAAAAACCAAATCAACATATTTTTATTGTCACCTTTTGCAACTACACATGTATCATCAAATAACTTAATATTTACCAATGATATTAAAGGAGATAAAGGCAAGGAACTAGTGGAAGTGAGGTCCAGCTAAGACACAAATTAAATATATGAAGATATCTTTTTAAAGGGACCAGCATGTTCTGTTTTTTTTTTCCATGGGGTTATACGTGTTTATTTTTATTTGTTAAATGGATTGCTAAACTTGTTGGGCCGTATGAAGTTTTTGTAGTTGGGCCTAAGGATTTAGGCATTTAAAACTTGGGCCACCATAAACTAGTTGGGCTGTGAGTTTGGGTTACAAAAGTGGGTCAATATTTCACTTGGGCCGATTTTATAGATAAATATAGTAAGGATCACGTTAATTGATTTTGATAAATAAGTATGATGTGAAATGTCCCGTTCTTATTGATTAAAAACGTTCCATATTAATTGATTTCGTTGCGAGGTTTTGACCTCTATATGAGACGTTTTTCAAAGACTGCATTCATTTTTAAAACAAACCATAACCTTTATTTCATAAATAAAGGTTTAAAAAGCTTTACGTAGATTATCAAATAATGATAATCTAAAATATCTTGTTTACACACGACCATTACATAATGGTTTACAATACAAATATGTTATATCGAAATCAGTTTCTTGAATGCAGTTTTTACACAATATCATACAAACATGGACACCAAATCTTGTCCTTATTTTAGTATGAAACAGCGAAAGCTCTTAGTATTCACCTGAGAATAAACATGCTTTAAACGTCAACAAAAATGTTGGTGAGTTATAGGTTTAACCTATATATATCAAATAGTAATAATAGACCACAAGATTTCATATTTCAATACACATCCCATACATAGAGATAAAAATCATTCATATGGTGAACACCTGGTAACCGACATTAACAAGATGCATATATAAGAATATCCCCATCATTCCGGGACACCCTTCGGATATGATATAAATTTCGAAGTACTAAAGCATCCGGTACTTTGGATGGGGTTTGTTAGGCCCAATAGATGTATCTTTAGAGTTCGCGTCACTTAGGGTGTCTATTCCCTAATTCTTAGATTACCAGACTTAATAAAAAGGGGCATATTCGATTTCGATAATTCAACCATAGAATGTAGTTTTACATACTTGTGTCTATTTTGTAAATCATTTATAAAACCTGCATGTATTCTCATCCCAAAAATATTAGATTTTAAAAGTGGGACTATAACTCACTTTCACAGATTTTTACTTCGTCGGGAAGTAAGACTTGGCCACTGGTTGATTCACGAACCTATAAAAATATATACATATATATCAAAGTATGTTCAAAATATATTTACAACACTTTTAATATATTTTGATGTTTTAAGTTTATTAAGTCAGCTGTCCTCGTTAGTAACCTACAACTAGTTGTCCACAGTTAGATGTACAGAAATAAATCGATAAATATTATCTTGAATCTATCCACGACCCAGTGTATACGTATCTCATTATTGATCACAACTCAAACTATATATATTTTGGAATCAACCTCAACCCTGTATAGCTAACTCCAACATTCACATATAGAGTGTCTATGGTTGTTCCGAAATATATATAGATGTGTCGACATGATGGGTCGAAACATTGTATACGTGTCTATGGTATCTCAAGATTACATAATATACAATACAAGTTGATTAAGTTATGGTTGGAATAGATTTGTTACCAATTTTCACGTAGCTAAAATGAGAAAAATTATCCAATCTTGTTTTACCCATAACTTCTTCATTTTAAATCCGTTTTGAGTGAATCAAATTGCTATGGTTTCATATTGAACTCTATTTTATGAATCTAAACAGAAAAAGTATAGGTTTATAGTCAGAAAAATAAGTTACAAGTCGTTTTTATAAAGGTAGTCATTTCAGTCGAAAGAACGACGTCTAGATGACCATTTTAGAAAACATATTTCCACTTTGAGTTTAACCATAATTTTTGGATATAGTTTCATGTTCATAATAAAAATCATTTTCCCAGAATAACAACTTTTAAATCAAAGTTTATCATAGTTTTTAATTAACTAACCCAAAACAGCCCGCGGTGTTACTACGATGGCGTAAATCCGGTTTTACGGTGTTTTTCGTGTTTCCAGGTTTTAAATCATTAAGTTAACATATCATATAGATATAGAAAATGTGTTTAGTTGATTTTAAAAGTCAAGTTAGAAGGATTAACTTTTATTTGCGAACAAGTTTAGAATTAACTAAACTATGTTCTAGTGATTACAAGTTTAAACCTTCGAATAAGATAGCTTTATATGTATGAATCGAATGATGTTATGAATATCATTACTACCTCAAGTTCCTTGGATAAACCTACTGAAAATGAGAAAAAAAGATCTAGCTTCAAAGGATCCTTGGATGGCTTGAAAGTTCTTGAAGCAGAATCATGTCACGAAAACAATTTCAAGTAAGATTTCCACTCGAAATAAGATTGTTATAGTTATAGAAATTGAATTAAAGTTTGAATATGATTATTACCTTTTATTAGAAAGATAACCTACTGTAAGTAACAAATGTTTCTTGATCTTGGATGATTACTTGGAATGGATTTAGAAAACTTGGAAGTAAACTTGCAATCTTGGAAGTATTCTTGATTTTATGAAACTAGAACTTTTGGAATTTATGAAGAACACTTAGAACTTGAAGATAGAACTTGAGAGAGATCAATTAGATGAAGAAAATTGAAGAATGAAAGTGTTTGTAGGTGTTTTTGGTCGTTGGTGTATGGATTAGATATAAAGGATATGTAATTTTGTTTTCATGTAAATAAGTCATGAATGATTACTCATATTTTTGTAATTTTATGAGATATTTCATGCTAGTTGCCAAATGATGGTTCCCACATGTGTTAGGTGACTCACATGGTCTGCTAAGAGCTAATCATTGGAGTGTATATACCAATAGTACATACATCTAAAAGCTGTGTATTGTACGAGTACGAATACTGGTGCATACGAGTAGAATTGTTGATGAAACTGAACGAGGATGTAATTGCAAGCATTTTTGTTAAGTAGAAGTATTTTGATAAGTGTCTTGAAGTCTTTCAAAAGTGTATGAATACATATTAAAACACTACATGTATATACATTTTAACTGAGTCGTTAAGTCATCGTTAGTCGTTACATGCAAATGTTGTTTTGAAACCTTTAGGTTAACGATCTTGTTGAATGTTGTTAACCCATTGTTTATTATAACAAATGAGATGTTAAATTGTTATATTATCATGATATTATGATATATAATATATCTTAGTATGATATATATACAGTTAAATGTCGTTACAACGATAATCGTTACATATATGTCTCGTTTCGAAATCATTAAGTTAGTAGTCTTATTTTTACATATGTAGTTCATTGTTAATATACTTAATGATATGTTTACTTATCATAATATCATGTTAACTATATATATAACCATATATATGTCATCATATAGTTTTTACAAGTTTTAACGTTCGTGAATCACCGGTCAACTTGGGTGGTCAATTGTCTATATGAAACCTATTTCAATTAATCAAGTCTTAACAAGTTTGATTACTTAACATGTTGGAAACACTTAATCATGTAAATAACAATTTCTACCATAAAGTGCTTCAAACGGCGCCATCTCAATGCTTGAATGGTAGCTGTTGTTGTAGGAAAATTCTGCTAACGGTAGATGTCGATCCCAACTGTTTCCGAAATCAATAACACAAGCTTGTAGCATGTCTTCAAGCATTTGTATCGTCCTTTCGCTCTGCCCATCAGTTTGTGGATGATAGGAAGTACTCATGTCTAGACGAGTTCCCAATGCTTGCTGTAATGTCTGCCAGAATCTTGAAATAAATCTGCCATCCCTATCAGAGATAATAGAGATTGGTATTCCATGTCTGGAGACGACTTCCTTCAAATACAGTCGTGCTAACTTCTCCATCTTGTCATCTTCTCTTATTGGCAGGAAGTGTGCTGATTTGGTGAGACGATCAACTATTACCCAAATAGTATCATAACCACTTGCAGTCCTTGGCAATTTAGTAATGAAATCCATGGTAATGTTTTCCCATTTCCAATCCGGGATTTCAGGTTGTTGTAGTAGACCTGATGGTTTCTGATGTTCAGCTTTGACCTTAGAACACGTCAAACATTCTCCTACATATTTAGCAATATCGACTTTCATACCTGGCCACCAAAAATGTTTCTTAAGATCCTTGTACATCTTCCCCGTTCCAGGATGTATTGAGTATCTGGTTTTATGAGCTTCTCTAAGTACCATTTCTCTCATATCTCCAAAT
This sequence comes from Rutidosis leptorrhynchoides, assembly GCF_046630445.1. Taxonomy (NCBI): domain Eukaryota; kingdom Viridiplantae; phylum Streptophyta; class Magnoliopsida; order Asterales; family Asteraceae; genus Rutidosis; species Rutidosis leptorrhynchoides. Next base: position 200,215,979 of record NC_092337.1, read on the forward strand.
TTTGGTACCCAAATTCTTTCAGCCCTATACCGGGTTCTGTCTTCCCGAATATTAAGATGCTTCTCCGATCCTTTGGGTATTTCATCCATTAAATTTCCCTCTTTTAAAACTCCTTGTTGCACCTCCTTTATTTGAGTAGTAAGGTTAGTGTGAATCATTATATTTATAGATTTTACTTGAATGGGTTCTCTGTCCTTTCTGCTCAAGGCGTCGGCTACCACATTTGCCTTCCCCAGGTGGTAACGAATCTCAAAGTCGTAATCATTCAATAATTCAATCCACCTATGCTGCCTCATATTCAGTTGTTTCTGATTAAATATGTGTTGAAGACTTTTGTGGTCGGTATATATAATACTTTTGACCCCATATAAGTAGTGCCTCCAAGTCTTTAATGCAATAACAACCGCGCCTAATTCCAAATCATGCGTCGTATAATTTTGCTCGTGAATCTTCAATTGTCTAGACGCATAAGCAATCACCTTCGTCCGTTGCATTAATACACAACCGAGACCTTGCTTTGATGCGTCACAATAAATCACAAAATCATCATTCCCTTTAGGCAATGACAATATAGGTGCCGTAGTTAGCTTTTTCTTCAATAATTGAAACGCCTTCTCTTGTTCATCCTTCCATTCAAATTTCTTCCCTTTATGCGTTAATGCAGTCAAGGGTTTTGCTATTTTGGAGAAATCTTGGATGAATCTTCTGTAGTAACCAGCCAATCCTAAAAATTGACGTATATGTTTCGGAGTTTTTGGGGTTTCCCACTTTTCAACGGTTTCGATCTTTGCCGGGCCCACCTGGATACCTTCTTTGTTCACTATGTGACCGAGGAATTGAACTTCTTCCAACCAAAATGCACACTTTGAAAACTTAGCGTACAGTTTTTCTTTCCTCAATACTTCTAGCACTTTTCTCAAATGTTCTTCGTGCTCTTGATCATTCTTTGAGTAAATAAGTATGTCATCGATGAAAACAATGACAAATTGTCAAGATATGGCCCACACACTCGGTTCATAAGGTCCATGAAAACAGCTGGTGCGTTAGTCAATCCAAACGGCATAACCATAAACTCGTAATGACCATAACGCGTCCTAAAAGCAGTTTTTGGAATATCATCCTCCTTTACTCGCATTTGATGATATCCAGAACATAAATCGATCTTCGAATAAACCGACGAGCCTTGTAGTTGATCAAATAAGTCGTCAATTCTCAGCAGTGGATAACGGTTTTTGATGGTAAGTTTGTTCAACTCTCTGTAGTCAATACACAATCTAAATGTACCATCCTTCTTCTTGACAAACAAAACAGGAGCTCCCCATGGTGATGTGCTTGGTCGAATGAAACCACGTTTTAATAGTTCTTGCAGTTGGCTTTGCAGTTCTTTCATCTCGCTGGGTGCGAGTCTATAAGGAGCACGAGCTATTGGTGCAGCTCCTAGTACAAGATCTATTTGAAATTCAACAGATCGATGTGGAGGTAGTCCCGGTAATTCTTTCAGAAATACATCGGGAAATTCTTTTACGACGGGAACATCATTGATGCTCTTTTCTTCAGTTTGTACTTTCTCGACGTGTGCTAGAACAGCATAGCAACCTTTTCTTATTAGTTTTTGTGCCTTCAAATTACTAATAAGATGTAGCTTCATGTTGCCCTTTTCTCCGTACACCATTAAGGGTTCTTCTTCTTCTCGTACAATGCAAATTGTATTTTTATAACATACGATCTCTGCTTTCACCTTCTTCAGCCTGTCCATGCCAACTATTACATCAAAACTCCCTAACTCTACTGGTATTAAATCAATCTTAAATATTTCGCTACCCAGTTTAATTTCTCGATTCCGGCATATATTATCTGCTGAAATTAATTTACCGTTTGCTAATTCGAGTAAAAATTTACTATCCAACGGCGTCAATGGACAACTTAATTTAGCACAAAAATCTCTACTCATATAGCTTCTATCCGCACCCGAATCAAATAAAACGTAAGCAGATTTATTGTCAATAAGAAACGTACCCGTAACAAGCTCCGGGTCTTCCTGTGCCTCTGCCGCATTAATATTGAAAACTCTTCCGCGGCCTTGTCCATTCGTGTTCTCCTGGTTCGGGAAATTTCTAATAATGTGGCCCGGTTTTCCACATTTATAACAAACTACATTGGCATAACTTGCTCTGACACTACTTGCTCCGCAATTACTCGTTCCGACACCATTTTTTCCTTTCGTTCTGTTAACCCCTGGTCCGTAGATCTCACACTTCGCCGCGCTATGACTATTTCTTTTAGACTTGTTGCAAAATTTGTTGCAGAACTCTGAGTGATACTTTTCACACCTTTGGCATAGGTGCTTCTGATTGTTGTTGTTATTGCGGTTGTTATTGTTGTTGGGATGATTGTTGTAGTTGCTGTTGTTGTTGTTGTTGTTGTTGTTGTTGTTGTTGTTGGGCCATTTGTTGTAGTTGCGATTGATGTTGCGATTGTTGGGATAATTGTTGCGATTATTATTGTAATTGCTGTTGTTGTTGTATTGGTGATTCTTATCACCGTTTTCCTCCCACTTTCTTTTGACTTGCTTCACATTAGCCTCTTCAGCCGTCTGTTCTTTAATTCTTTCCTCAATCTGGTTCACTAGTTTGTGAGCCATTCTACATGCCTGTTGTATGGAGGCGGGCTCGTGTGAAATTATATCTTCTTGGATTCTTTCCGGTAATCCTTTCACAAACGCGTCGATCTTCTCTTCCTCATCTTCGAACGCTCCCGGACACAATAGGCACAATTCTGTGAATCGTCTTTCATACGTGGTAATATCAAATCCTTGGGTTCGTAACCCTCTAAGTTATGTCTTGAGCTTATTGACCTCGGTTCTGGGACGGTACTTCTCGTTCATTAAGTGTTTGAATGCTGACTGAAATGTCCCGTTCTTATTGATTAAAAACGTTCCATATTAATTGATTTCGTTGCGAGGTTTTGACCTCTATATGAGACGTTTTTCAAAGACTGCATTCATTTTAAAACAAACCATAACCTTTATTTCATCAATAAAGGTTTAAAAAGCTTTACGTAGATTATCAAATAATGATAATCTAAAATATCCTGTTTACACACGACCATTACATAATGGTTTACAATACAAATATGTTACATCGAAATTAGTTTCTTGAATGCAGTTTTTACACAATATCATACAAATATGGACTCCAAATCTTGTCCTTATTTTAGTATGCAACAGCGGAAGCTCTTAGTATTCACCTGAGAATAAACATGCTTTAAACGTCAACAAAAAATGTTGGTGAGTTATAGGTTTAACCTATATATATCAAATCGTAACAATAGACCACAAGATTTCATATTTCAATATACATCCCATACATAGAGATAAAAATCATTCATATGGTGAACACCTGGTAACCGACATTAACAAGATATATATATAAGAATATCCCCATCATTCCGGGACACCCTTCGGATATGATATAAATTTCGAAGTACTAAAGCATCCGGTACTTTGGATGGGGTTTGTTAGGCCCAATAGATCTATCTTTAGGATTCGCGTCAATTAGGGTGTCTGTTCCCTAATTCTTAGATTACCAGACTTAATAAAAAGGGGCATATTCGATTTCGATAATTCAACCATAGAATGTAGTTTCACATACTTGTGTCTATTTTGTAAATCATTTATAAAACCTGCATGTATTCTCATCCCAAAAATATTAGATTTTTAAAGTGGTACTATAACTCACTTTCACCAAATATCACTTCGTCAAGAATTTGACTTGGCCACGGGTTGATTCACGAACCTATAACAATATATACATATATCAAAATATGATCGAAATATATTAACAATATTTTCTTTATTACGTGTTGATGATTTTTAGTTGTCCAGTTAGCGGTTCGATGTTAGAAGTCCACAATTGATCGTACATGAATAATTTAATATATATATATATATATATCTTGAATCAATCCACGACCCAGTGTATACATATCTCAGTATTGATCACAACTCAAACTATATATATTTTGGAATCAACCACAACCCTGTATAGCCAACTCCAACATTCACATATAGAGTGTCTATGGTTGTTCCGAAATATATATAGATGTGTCGACATGATAGGTCAAAACATTGTATACGTGTCTATGGTATCTCAAGATTACATAATATACAGTACAAGTTGATTAAGTTATGGTTGGAATAGATTTGTTACCAATTTTCACGTAGCTAAAATGAGTAGTTTTTACCAATTTTGTTTTGCTCGCCATTTCTTCGTTTCTAATCCGGTTTGAGTGATTTAAGCGGCCAAGGTTTCGTATTGAACTTGACTTTATGAAACTAAACATAAAAGGTATAGGTTTATAGTTGGAAATACAAGTTACAAGTCGTTTTTGAAAGAGGTAGTCATTTCCTTCGAAAGAACGACATCTTGATGACTGTTTTGAAAAACATACTTTCACTTTGAGTTTAACCATGATTTTTGGATATGGTTTCATGTTCATAAGAAAAATAATTTTCCCAGAAGTATAGCTTTTAAATCAAATTTTTTCATAGTTTTTAATTATCCAAACCAAAACAGCCCCCGGTTGTAACTACGACGGCGTAAATCCGGTTTTATGGTGTTTATCGTATTTCCGGGTTTTAAATCATTAAGTTAGCATATCATATAGATATAGAACATGTGTATAGTTGATTTTAAAAGTGTAGTTAGAAGGATTAACTTTATTTGCGAACAAGTTTAGAATTAACTAAACTATGTTCTAGTGATTACAAGTTTACCACTTCGAATATGATAGCTTTTCATGTATGAATCGAATGATGTTATGAAAATCATTACTACCTTAAGTTCCTTGAATAAACCTACTGGAAAAGAGAAAAATGGATCTAGCTTCAACGAATCCTTGGATGGCTCGAAGTTCTTGAAGCAGAATCATGACACGAAAACAAGTTCAAGTAAGATCATCACTCGAAATAAGATTGTTATAGTTATAGAAATTGAACCAAAGTTTGAATATGAGTATTACCTTATATTAGAAAGATATCTTACTGTAAATAAGAAAGATTTCTTGAGGTTGGATGATTACTCTACAAGATTGGAAGTAAACTAGCAAACTTGGAAGTATTCTTGATTTTATGAAACTAGAACTTGTAGAATTTATGAAGAACACTTAGAACTTGAAGATAGAACTTGAGAGAGATCAATTAGATGAAGAAAATTGAAGAATGAAAGTGTTTGTAGGCGTTTTTGGTCGTTGATGTATGGATTAGATATAAAGGATATGTAATTTTGTTTTCATGTAAATAAGTCATGAATAATTACTCATATTTTTGTAATTTTATGAGATATTTCATGCTAGTTGCCAAATGATAGTTCCTACATATGTTAGGTGACTCACATGGGCTGCTAAGAGCTGATCATTGGAGTGTATATACCAATAGTACATACATCTAAAAGCTGTGTATTGTACGAGTACGAATACGGGTGCATACGAGTAGAATTATTGATGAAACTGAACGAGGATGTAATTGTAAGCATTTTTGTTAAGTAATAGTATTTTGATAAGTGTCTTGAAGTCTTTCAAAAGTGTATGAATACATATTAAAACACTACATGTATATACATTTTAACTGAGTCGTTAAGTCATCGTTAGTCGTTACATGTAAGTGTTGTTTTGAAACCTTTAGGTTAACGATCTTGTTAAATGTTGTTAACCTAATGTTTATAATATCAAATGAGATTTTAAATTATTATATTATCCTGATATTATGATGTATGAATATCTCTTAATATGATATATATACATTAAATGTCGTTACAACGATAATTGTTACATATATGTCTCGTTTCAAAATCATTAAGTTAGTAGTCTTGCTTTTACATATGTAGTTCATTGTTAATATACTTAATGATATGTTTACTTATCATAATATCATGTTAACTATATATATAACCATATATATGTCATCATATAGTTTTTACAAGTTTTAACGTTCGTGAATCACCGGTCAACTTGGGTGGTCAATTGTCTATATGAAACCTATTTCAATTAATCAAGTCTTAACAAGTTTGATTACTTAAAATGTTGGAAACACTTACTCATGTAAATAACAATTTCATTTAATATAATTATAAACATGGTAAAGTTCGGGTCACTACAGTACCTACCCGTTAAATAAATTTCGTCCCGAAATTTTAAGCATTTGGAGGTGTTGACGTATCTTCTGGAAATAAATGCGGGTATTTCTTCTTCATCTAATCTTCTCGTTCCCAGGTGAACTCGGGTCCTCTATGAGTATTCCATCGAACCTTAACAATTGGTATCTTATTTTGCTTAAGTCTTTTAACCTCACGATCCATTATTTTGACGGGTTCTTCGATGAATTGAAGTTTTTCGTTGATTTGGATTTCATCTAACGGAATAGTGAGATCTTCTTTAGCAAAACATTTCTTCAAATTCGAGACGTGGAAAGTGTTATGTACAGCCGCGAGTTGTTGAGGTAACTCAAGTCGGTAAGCTACTGGTCCGACATGATCAATAATCTTGAATGGTCTAATATACCTTGGATTTAATTTCCCTCGTTTACCAAATCGAACAACGCCTTTCCAAGGTGCAACTTTAAGCATGACCATCTCTCCAATTTCAAATTCTATATCTTTTATTTTAATGTCAGCGTAGCTCTTTTGTCGACTTTGGGCGATTTTCAACCGTTGTTGAATTTGAATGATCTTCTCGGTAGTTTCTTGTATAATCTCCGGACCCGTAATCTGTCTATCCCCCACTTCACTCCAACAAATCGGAGACCTGCACTTTCTACCATAAAGTGCTTCAAACGGCGCCATCTCAATGCTTGAATGGTAGCTGTTGTTGTAGGAAAATTCTGCTAACGGTAGATGTCGATCCCAACTGTTTCCGAAATCAATAACACATGCTCGTAGCATGTCTTCAAGCGTTTGTATCGTCTTTTCGCTCTGCCCATCAGTTTGTGGATGATAGGCAGTACTCATGTCTAGACGAGTTCCTAATGCTTGCTGTAATGTCTGCCAGAATCTTGAAATAAATCTGCCATCCCTATCAGAGATAATAGAGATTGGTATTCCATGTCTGGAGACGACTTCCTTCAAATACAGTCGTGCTAACTTCTCCATCTTGTCATCTTCTCTTATTGGAAGGAAGTGTGCTGATTTGGTGAGACGATCAACTATTACCCAAATAGTATCAAAACCACTTGCAGTCCTTGGTAATTTAGTAATGAAATCCATGGTAATGTTTTCCCATTTCCATTTCGGGATTTCGGGTTGTTGAAGTAGACCTGATGGTTTCTGATGCTCAGCTTTGACCTTAGAACACGTCAAACATTCTCTTACGTATTTAGCAACATCGGCTTTCATACTCGGCCACCAAAAATGTTTCTTAAGATCCTTGTACATCTTCCCCGTTCCAGGATGTATTGAGTATCTGGTTTTATGAGCTTCTCTAAGTACCATTTCTCTCATATCTCCAAATTTTGGTACCCAAATTCTTTCAGCCCTATACCGGGTTCCGTCTTCCCGAATATTAAGATGCTTCTCCGATCCTTTAGGTATTTCATCCTTTAAATTTCCCTCTTTTAAAACTCCTTGTTGCGCCTCCTTTATTTGAGTAGTAAGGTTATTATGAATCATTATATTCATAGATTTTACTCGAATGGGTTCTCTGTCCTTCCTGCTCAAGGCATCGGCTACCACATTTGCCTTTCCCGAGTGGTAACGAATCTCAAATTCGTAATCATTCAATAATTCAATCCACCTACGCTGCCTCATATTCAGTTGTTTCTGATTAAATATGTGTTGAAGACTTTTGTGGTCGGTATATATAATACTTTTGACCCCATATAAGTAGTGCCTCCAAGTATGTAATGCAAAAACAACCGCGCCTAATTCCAAATCATGCGTCGTATAATTTTGTTCGTGAATCTTCAATTGTCTAGACGCATAAGCAATCACCTTCGTTCGTTGCATTAATACACAACCGAGACCTTGCTTTGATGCGTCACAATAAATCACAAAATCATCATTCCCTTCAGGCAATGACAATATAGGTGCCGTAGTTAGCTTTTTCTTCAATAACTGAAACGCTTTCTCTTTTTCATCCTTCCATTCAAATTTCTTCCCTTTATGCGTTAATGCAGTCAAGGGTTTTGCTATTCTGGAAAAGTCTTGGATGAACCTTCTGTAGTAACCAGCTAGTCCTAAAAACTGGCGTATGTGTTTCGGAGTTTTCGGGGTTTCCCACTTTTCAACAGTTTCTATCTTTGCCGGATCCACCTTAATACCTTCTTTGTTCACTATGTGACCGAGGAATTGAACTTCTTCCAACCAAAATGCACACTTTGAAAACTTAGCGTACAATTCTTCCTTCCTCAAATGTTCACCGTGTTCTTGGTCATTCTTTGAGTAAATAAGTATGTCATCAATGAAAACAATGACAAACTTGTCAAGGTATGGTCCACACACTCGGTTCATAAGGTCCATGAACACAGCTGGTGCATTAGTTAAACCAAACGGTATGACCATAAACTCGTAATGACCGTAACGTGTTCTGAAAGCAGTCTTTGGAATATCATCTTCTTTCACCCGCATTTGATGATACCCGGAACGTAAGTCAATCTTTGAATAAACAGACGAGCCTTGTAGTTGATCAAATAAGTCGTCAATTCTCGGTAGTGGGTAGCGGTTCTTGATGGTAAGTTTGTTCAACTCTCGGTAGTCGATACACAACCTGAATGTACCATCTTTCTTCTTGACAAACAAAACAGGAGCTCCCCACGGTGATGTGCTTGGTCGAATGAAACTACGCTCTAAAAGTTCTTGTAATTGGCTTTGCAGTTCTTTCATCTCGCTGGGTGCGAGTCTGTAAGGAGCACGAGCTATTGGTGCAGCTCCTGGTACAAGATCTATTTGAAATTCAACGGATCGATGTGGGGGTAATCCCGGTAATTCTTTCGGAATTACATCGGGAAATTCTTTTGCAATGGGAACATCATTGATGCTCTTTTCTTCAGTTTGTACTTTCTCGACTTGTGCTAGAACAGCATAGCAACCTTTTCTTATTAGTTTTTGTGCCTTCAAATTACTAATAAGATGTAGCTTCGTGTTGCCCTTTTCTCCGTACACCATTAAGGGTTTTCCTTTTTCTCGTATAATGCGAATTGCATTTTTGTAACAAACGATCTCTGCTTTCACTTCTTTCAACCAGTCCATACCGATTATCACATCAAAACTCCCTAACTCTACTGGTATCAAGTCAATCTTAAATGTTTCGCTAACCAGTTTAATTTCTCGATTCTGACATATATTATCTGCTGAAATTAATTTACCATTTGCTAATTCGAGTAAAAATTTACTATCTAAAGGCGTCAATGGACAACTTAATTTAGCACAAAAATCTCTACTCATATAGCTTCTATCCACACCCGAATCAAATAAAACGTAAGCAGATTTATTGTTAATAAGAAACGTACCCGTAACAAGCTCCGGGTCTTCCTGTGCCTCTGCCGCATTAATATTGAAAACTCTTCCGCGGCCTTGTCCATTCGTGTTCTCCTGGTTCAGGAAATTTCTAATAATGTGGCCCGGTTTTCCACATTTATAACAAACTACATTGGCATAACTTGCTCCGACACTACTTGCTCCGCCATTACTCGTTCCGACACCATTTGTTCCTTTTGTTCAGTTAACCCCTGGTCCTTAGACCTCATACTTTGCCGCGCTATGACCATTTCTTTTACACTTGTTGCAAAATTTGGTGCAGAACCCCGAGTGATACTTTTCACACCTTTGGCATAGCTGCTTCTGATTGTTGTTGTTATTGCGGTTATTATTGTTGTTGGGATGATTGTTGTAGTTGTAGTTGTTGTTGTTGTTGTTGTTGTTGTTGTTATTGTTGTTGTTGTTGTTGTTGTTGTTGGGCCATTTGTAGTTGCGATTGATGTTGCGATTATTGGGATAGTTGTTGCGATTATTGTTGTAATTGTTGTTGTTGTTGTTGTTGTTGTATTGGTGATTCTTATCACCGTTTTCCTCCCACTTTCTTTTGACTTGCTTCATATTGGCCTCTTCAGCAGTCTGTTCTTTAATTCTTTCTTCAATCTGGTTCACTAGTTTGTGAGCCATTCTACATGCCTGTTGTATGGAGGCGGGCTCGTGTGAACTTATATCTTCTTGGATTCTTTCCGGTAATCCTTTCACAAACTCGTCGATCTTCTCTTCCTCATCTTCGAATGCTCCCGGACACAATAGGCACAATTCTGTGAATCGTCTTTCGTACGTGGTAATATCAAATCCTTGAGTTCGTAACCCTCTAAGTTCTGTCTTGAGCTTATTGACCTCGGTTATGGGACGGTACTTCTCGTTCATCAAGTGCTTGAATGCTGACCACGGTAGTGCGTACGCATCGTCTTGTCCCACTTGCTCTAGATAGGTATTCCACCGCAGAACCTGTGAAGGTATGCGTAGCGTACTTCACTTTTTCCTCTTCAGTACACTTACTTATGGCAAACACCGATTCGACCTTCTCGGTCCACCATTTCAATCCGATCGGTCCTTCGGTTCCATCAAATTCCAAAGGTTTGCAGGCAGTGAATTCTTTGTAGGTGCATCCTACACGATTTCCTGTACTACTAGATCTAAGGTTATTATTGGTATGTAGCGCAGCCTGTACTGCGGCTATGTTTGAAGCTAGAAAAGTACGGAATTCCTCTTCATTCATATTCACGGTGTGTCGAGTAGTCGGTGCCATTTCCTTCAAAATAGTCAAATGGAACAAGTTAATCATACAGAATATCAAGAGTAGTCAATAGTATTTCGTAGCATAATATGAACTTATTTATAAAAGCTCTTTCTTCATATTAGCGTTTTATACTCTTTAATTCGGGTAGTACCTACCCGTTAAGTTCATACTTAGTAGCTAACATACCATTTCAACTACTACAATTCTATATGAAAAACTAATAAAAAAAAATATCATATTCAAGCTTTTATACAATAACTTGCAAACTTACAATACCGCTATTTTACATATAGCATGAAATATAGCACATAAAACTTTGATACAAAGTAGTTGCGAAGATAATTCTAGTTAATAAATAAGGCATTCAGCAAAGGCAATAAAGACACGTAATTCATACGTCCAGAAACAAGTCATGCATTCTGGTTTTACTAATACCACTTCCCATCCTTAGTTTTGTGGAACATAACCATTGTGACCGATAGTAAAACAATGTGTTGTAACATCGTCAAAAGGATGAAGGTTACGTAATGACCAACAGTCTCGTAATAACCTAAAAACCTCATTTCTTACCCCAATTACCGACTCCGTCACTTGTGGGAACGTTTTGTTTAATAGTTGTAGCCCGATGTTCTTGTTCTCACTTTGGTGAGAAGCGAACATTACTAACCCGTAAGTATAACATGCTTCTTTATGTTGCATGTTAGCCGCTTTTTCTAAATCACGAAGTCCTATATTCGGATATATTGAGTCAAAGTAATTTCTTAACCCGTTGCGTAAAATAGCATTTGGGTTCCCCGCAATATATGCGTCAAAGTAAACACATCGTAACTTAAGGATTTCCCAATGTGATATCCCCCATCTTTCGAACGAAAGCCTTTTATAAACCAAGGCATTCTTGGAACGTTCTTCGAATGTCTTACAAACTGATCTCGCCTTAAATAGTTGTGCCGAAGAATTCTGACCGACTCTAGACAAGATTTCATCAATCATGTCTCCGGGTAGGTCTCTTAAAATATTGGGTTGTCTATCCATTTTGTGTTTTTATACTGTAAAATACACAAGAGTTAGATTCATAAAAAAAAAATACTTATTAATACAAGCAATTTTTACATATATCATAAAGCATAAGCACACTATATTACATATATTACACCATATGAATATAACTATCTTATTCCGACTCGCTTGTTTCTTCTTCTTCGGTTTTGGTTCGTTTTGCCAAGTTTCTAAGGATATATGATGTTCCCCTAATATGAGCCGTCGTTTTCCACATTGGTTTAGAAAAACCTGGTGGTTTAGAGGTTCCCGGGTCATTGTTACAACTTAAGGACTTCGGGGGTTGACGATACATATAAAGTTCATCGGGGTTGGAATTAGATTTCTCTATTTTTATGCCCTTTCCCTTATTATTTTCTTTTGCCTTTTTAAATTCAGTTGGGGTAATTTCTATAACATCATCGGAATTCTCGTCAGAATCCGATTCATCGGAGAATTGGTAATCCTCCCAATATTTTGATTCCTTGGCGAAAACACCATTGACCATAATTAACCTTGGTCGGTTGGTTGAGAATTTTCTTTTACTTAACCGTTTTATTATTTCTTCCACCGGTTCTATTTCTTCATTCGGTTCCGATTCTTCTTCCGGTTCCGATTCTTCTTCCGGTTCCGACTCTTCTTCCGGTTCCGATTCTTCTTCCGGTTCCGACTCTTCTTCCGGTTCCTCTTCGAGAACTTGTGAATCAGTCCACGAATCATTTCAATTTACATTTGACTCTTCATTATTATTAGGTGAGTCAATGGGACTTGTTCTAGAGGTAGACATCTATCACATAATATCAAACACGTTAAGAGATTAATATATCACATAATATTCACATGTTAAAAATATATAGTTTCCAACAAAAATGTTAAGCAATCATTTTTAAAGAAAACACGGTCAAAGTCCAGACTCACTAATGCATCCTAACAAACTCGATAAGACACACTAATGCAAATTTTCTGGTTCTCTAAGACCAACGCTCCGATACCAACTGAAATGTCCCGTTCTTATTGATTAAAAACGTTCCATATTAATTGATTTCGTTGCGAGGTTTTTACCTCTATATGAGACGTTTTTCAAAGACTGCATTCATTTTAAAACAAACCATAACCTTTATTTCATCAATAAAGGTTTAAAAAGCTTTACGTAGATTATCAAATAATGATAATCTAAAATATCCTGTTTACACACGACCATTACATAATGGTTTACAATACAAATATGTTACATCAAAATCAGTTTCTTGAATGCAGTTTTTACACAATATCATACAAACATGGACTCTAAATCTTGTCCTTATTTTAGTATGCAATAGCGGAAGCTCTTAGTATTCACCTGAGAATAAACATGCTTTAAACGTCAACAAAAAATGTTGGTGAGTTATAGATTTAACCTATATATATCAAATCGTAACAATAGACCACAAGATTTCATATTTCAATATACATCCCATACATAGAGATAAAAATCATTCATATGGTGAACACCTGGTAACCGACATTAACAAGATGCATATATAAGAATATCCCCATCATTCCGGGACACCCTTCGGATATGATATAAATTTCGAAGTACTAAAGCATCCGGTACTTTGGATGGGGTTTGTTAGGCCCAATAGATCTATCTTTAGGATTCGCGTCAATTAGGGTGTCTGTTCCCTAATTCTTAGATTACCAGACTTAATAAAAGGGGGCATATTCGATTTCGATAATTCAACCATAGAATGTAGTTTCACGTACTTGTGTCTATTTTGTAAATCATTTATAAAACCTGCATGTATTCTCATCCCAAAGATATTAGATTTTAAAAGTGGGACTATAACTCACTTTCACCAAATATCACTTCGTCGAGAATTTGACTTGGCCACGAGTTGATTCACGAACCTATAACAATATATACATATATCAAAATATGATCGAAATATATTAACAATATTTTCTTTATTACGTGTTGATGATTTTTAGTTGTCCAGTTAGCGGTCCGATGTTAGAAGTCCACAATTGATCGTACATGAATAATTTAATATATATATATATATATATATATATATATATATATCTTGAATCAATCTACGACCCAGTGTATACATATCTCAGTATTGATCACAACTCAAACTATATATATTTTGGAATCAATCTCAACCCTGTATAGCCAACTCCAACATTCACATATAGAGTGTCTATGGTTGTTCCGAAATATATATAGATGTGTCGACATGATAGGTCAAAACATTGTATACGTGTCTATGGTATCTCAAGATTACATAATATACAATACAAGTTGATTAAGTTATGGTTGGAATAGATTTGTTACCAATTTTCACGTAGCTAAAATGAGTAGTTTTTACCAATTTTGTTTTGCTCGCCATTTCTTCGTTTCTAATCCGTTTTGAGTGATTTAAGCGGCCACGGTTTCGTATTGAACTTGAATTTATGAAACTTAACATAAAAGGTATAGGTTTATAGTCGGAAATACAAGTTACAAGTAGTTTTTGAAAGAGGTAGTCATTTTCGTCGAAAGAACGACATCTTGATGACTGTTTTGAAAAACATACTTTCACTTTGAGTTTAACCATGATTTTTGGATATGGTTTCATGTTCATAAGGAAAATCATTTTCCCAGAAGTATAGCTTTTAAATCAAGTTTTTTCATAGTTTTTAATTATCCAAACCAAAACAGCCCCCGGTTGTAACTACGACGGCGTAAATCCGGTTTTATGGTGTTTATCGTATTTCCGGGTTTTAAATCATTAAGTTAGCATATCATATAGATATAGAACATGTGTATAGTTGATTTTAAAAGTGTAGTTAGAATTATTAACTTTATTTGCGAACAAGTTTAGAATTAACTAAACTATGTTCTAGTGATTACAAGTTTACCACTTCGAATATGATTGCTTTTCATGTATGAATCGAATGATGTTATGAAAATCATTACTACCTTAAGTTCCTTGGATAAACCTACTGGAAAAGAGAAAAATGAATCTAGCTTCAACGGATCCTTGGATGGCTCGAAGTTCTTGAAGCAGAATCATGACACGAAAACAAGTTCAAGTAAGATCATCACTCGAAATAAGATTGTTATAGTTATAGAAATTGAACCAAAGTTTGAATATGAGTATTACCTTATATTAGAAAGATATATTTCTGTAAATAAGAAAGATTTCTTGAGGTTGGATGATTACTCTACAAGATTGGAAGTAAGCTAGCAAACTTGGAAGTATTCTTGATTTTATGAAACTATAACTTGTAGAATTTATGAAGAACACTTAGAACTTGAAGATAGAACTTGAGAGAGATCAATTAGATGAAGAAAATTGAAGAATGAAAGTGTTTGTAGGTGTTTTTGGTCGTTGGTGTATGGATTAGATATAAAGGATATGTAATTTTGTTTTCATGTAAATAAGTCATGAATAATTACTCATATTTTTGTAATTTTATGAGATATTTCATGCTAGTTGCCAAATGATGGTTTCCACATGTGTTAGGTGACTCACATGGGCTGCTAAGAGCTGATCATTGGAGTGTATATACCAATAGTACATACATCTAAAAGCTGTGTATTGTACGAGTACGAATACGGGTGCATACGAGTAGAATTATTGATGAAACTGAACAAGGATGTAATTGTAAGCATTTTTGTTAAGTAATAGTATTTTGATAAGTGTCTTGAAGTCTTTCAAAAGTGTATGAATACATATTAAAACACTACATGTATATACATTTTAACTGAGTCGTTAAGTCATCGTTAGTCGTTACATGTAAGTGTTGTTTTGAAACCTTTAGGTTAACGATCTTGTTAAATGTTGTTAACCTAATGTTTATAATATCAAATGAGATTTTAAATTATTATATTATCCTGATATTATGATGTATGAATATCTCTTAATATGATATATATACATTAAATGTCGTTACAACGATAATTGTTACATATATGTCTCGTTTCAAAATCATTAAGTTAGTAGTCTTGCTTTTACATATGTAGTTCATTGTTAATATACTTAATGATATGTTTACTTATCATAATATCATGTTAACTATATATATAACCATATATATGTCATCATATAGTTTTTACAAGTTTTAACATTCGTGAATCACCGGTCAACTTGGGTGGTCAATTGTCTATATGAAACCTATTTCAATTAATCAAGTCTTAACAAGTTTGATTACTTAAAATGTTGGAAACACTTACTCATGTAAATAACAATTTCATTTAATATAATTATAAACATGGAAAAGTTCGGGTCACTACAGTGACCACGGTAGTGCGTACGCATCATCTTGTCCCACTTGCTCCAGATAAGTATTCCACCATGTTAACGCAGAACCTGTGAAGGTATGCGTTGCGTACTTCACTTTGTCCTCTTCAGTACACTTACTTATGGTAAACACCGATTCGACCTTCTCGGTCCACCGTTTCCATCCGATCGGTCCTTCGGTTCCATCATATTCCAAAGATTTGCAGGCAGTGAATTCTTTGTAGGTGCATCCTACACGATTTCCTGTACTGCTAGATCCAAGGTTATTATTGGTATGTAGCGCAGCCTGTACTGCGGCTATGTTTGAAGCTAGAAAAGTACAGAATTCCTCTTCATTCATATTCACGGTGTGTCGAGTAGTCGGTGCCATTTCCTTCAAAATAGTCAAATGGAACAAGTTAATCATACAGAATATTAAGAGTAGTTAATAGTATTTCGTAGCATAATATGAACTCATTTATAAAAGCTTTTTCTTCATATTAGCGTTTTATAAGTTTAAATTCGGGTAGTACCTACCCGTTAAGTTCATACTTAGTAGCTAATATACAATTCAACTACTACAATTCTATATGAAAAACTGATTATAATAATATTTCGCGTTCAAACTTTTATACAATATTTTACAAACTTACAATACCGCTTATTTTACATAAAGCATGAAATATAGCACACAATAACTTTGATACAAGATAGTTGTGAAGATAATTCTAGCTAGTACACAAGTCGTTCAGCAAATTCAATAAAGACACGTAATTCATATGTCCAGAAACAAGTCATGCATTCTAGTTTTACTAGGACTACTTCCCATCCTTGGTCTTGTGGAACATAACCGTTATGGCCGTTGATAAGACAACGTGTTGTAACGTCGTCAAAGGGACGAGGGTTACGTAATGACCAACAGTCTCGTAATAACCTAAAAACCTCATTTCTTACCCCAATTACCGACTCCATCACTTGTGGGAACGTTTTGTTTAATAGTTGTAGCCCGATGTTCTTTTTCTCACTTTGGTGAGAAGCGAACATTACTAACCCATAAGCATAACATGCTTCTTTATGTTGCATGTTAGCCGCTTTTTCTAAATCATGAAGTCCTATATTCGGATACATTGAGTCAAAATAATTTCTTAACCCGTTGCGTAAAATAGCATTTGGGTTCCCTGCAATATATGCGTCAAAGTAAACACATCGTAACTTATGGGTTTCCCAATGTGATATCCCCCATCTTTCAAACGAAAGCCTTTTATAAACCAAGGCATTCTTGGAACGTTCTTCGAATGTCTTACAAACTGATTTTGCCATAAATAGTGGTGCCGAGGAATTCTGACCGACTCTAGACAAGATTTCATCAATCATGTCTCCGGGTAAGTCTTCTAAAATATTGGATTGTCTATCCATTTTGTGTTTTTATACTGTAAAATAGACAAGAGTTAGATTCATAAAAGATACTTATTAATACAAGCAATTTTTACATATATCGTAAAGCATAAGCACACTATATTACATATATTACACCACACGAATACAACTATCTTATTCCGACTCGCTCGTTTCTTCTTCTTCAGTTTTGGTTCGTTTTGCCAAGTTTCAAGGGATATATGATGTTCCCCTAATACGAGCTGTCGTTTTCCACAACGGTTAAGAAAAACCTGGTGGTTTAGAGGTTCCCGGGTCATTGTTACAACTTAAGGGCTTAGGGGGTTGACGATACATATAAAGTTCATCGGGGTTGGAATTAGATTTCTCTATTTTTATGCCCTTTCAATTATTATTTTCTTTTGCCTTTTTAAATTCAGTTGGGGTAATTTCTATAACATCATCGGAATTCTCGTCGGAATCCGATTCATCGGAGAATTGGTAATCCTCCCAATATTTTGCTTCCTTGGCGGAAACACCATTGACCATAATTAACCTTGGTCGATTGGTTGAGGATTTTCTTTTACTTAACCATTTTATTATTTCCCCCACCGGTTCTATTTCCTCCTTCGGTTCCTCCTCTTCCGGTTCTGATTCTTCTTCCGGTTCTGATTCTTCTTCCGGTTCTTCTTCGGGAACTTGTGAATCAGTCCAATATAAATTCGACTCTTCGTTATTATTAGGTGAGTCAATGGGATTTGTGCTAGAGGTAGACATCTATCACCCAATATCAAACATGTTAAGAGATTAATATATCACAAAATATATACATGTTAATAATATATAGTTTCCAACAAAAATGTTAAGCAATCATTTTTAAAGAAAACACGGTCGAAGTCCAGACTAACTAATGTATCCTAACAAACTCGATAAGACACACTAATGCAAATTTCTAGTTCTCTAAGACCAACGCTCGGATACCAACTGAAATGTCCCGTTCTTATTGATTAAAAACGTTCCATATTAATTGATTTCGTTGCGAGGTTTTGACCTCTATATGAGACGTTTTTCAAAGACTGCATTCATTTTTAAAACAAACCATAACCTTTATTTCATAAATAAAGGTTTAAAAAGCTTTACGTAGATTATCAAATAATGATAATCTAAAATATCTTGTTTACACACGAACATTACATAATGGTTTACAATACAAATATGTTATATCGAAATCAGTTTCTTGAATGCAGTTTTTACACAATATCATACAAACATGGACTCCAAATCTTGTCCTTATTTTAGTATGCAACAGCGGAAGCTCTTAGTATTCACCTGAGAATAAACATGCTTTAAACGTCAACAAAAATGTTGGTGAGTTATAGGTTTAACCTATATATATCAAATCGTAACAATAGATCACAAGATTTCATATTTCAATACACATCCCATACATAGAGATAAAAATCATTCATATGGTGAACACCTGGTAACCGACATTAACAAGATGCATATATAAGAATATCCCCATCATTCCGGGATACCCTTCGGATATGATATAAATTTCGAAGTACTAAAGCATCCGGTACTTTGGATGGGGTTTGTTAGGCCCAATAGATCTATCTTTAGAGTTCGCGTCAATTAGGGTGTCTGTTCCCTAATTCTTAGATTACCAGACTTAATAAAAAGGGGCATATTCGATTTCGATAATTCAACCATAGAATGTAGTTTCACGTACTTGTGTCTATTTTGTAAATCATTTATAAAACCTGCATGTATTCTCATCCCAAAAATATTAGATTTTAAAAGTGGGACTATAACTCACTTTCACAGATTTTTACTTCGTCGGGAAGTAAGACTTGGCAACTGGTTGATTCACGAACCTATAACAATATATACATATATATATCAAAGTATGTTCAAAATATATTTACAACACTTTTAATATATTTTGATGTTTTAAGTTTATTAAGTCAGCTGTCCTCGTTAGTAACCTACAACTAGTTGTCCACAGTTAGATGTACAGAAATAAATCGATAAATATTATCTTGAATCAATCCACGACCCAGTGTATACGTATCTCAGTATTGATCACAACTCAAACTATATATATATTTTGGAATCAACCTCAACCCTGTATAGCTAACTCCAACATTCACATATAGAGTGTCTATGGTTGTTCCGAAATATATATAGATGTGTCGACATGATAGGTCGAAACATTGTATACGTGTCTATGGTATCACAAGATTACACAATATACAATACAAGTTGATTAAGTTATGGTTGGAATAGATTTGTTACCAATTTTCACGTAGCTAAAATGAGAAAAATTATCCAATCTTGTTTTACCCATAACTTCTTCATTTTAAATCCGTTTTGAGTGAATCAAATTGCTATGGTTTCATATTGAACTCTATTTTATGAATCTAAACAGAAAAAGTACAGGTTTATAGTCGGAAAAATAAGTTACAAGTCATTTTTATAAAGGTAGTCATTTCAGTTGAAAGAACGACGTCTAGATGACCATTTTAGAAAACATACTTACACTTTGAGTTTAACCATAATTTTTGGATATAGTTTCATGTTTATAATAAAAATCATTTTCCTAGAATAAAAACTTTTAAATCAAAGTTTATCATAGTTTTTAATTAACTAACCCAAAACAGCCCGCGGTGTTACTACGATGGCGTAAATCCAGTTTTACGGTATTTTTCGTGTTTCCAGGTTTTAAATCATTAAGTTAGCATATAATATAGATATAGAACATGTGTTTAGTTGATTTTAAAAGTCAAGTTAGAAGGATTAACTTTTATTTGCGAACAAGTTTAGAATTAACTAAACTATGTTCTAGTGATTACAAGTTTAAACCTTCGAATAAGATAGCTTTATATGTATGAATCGAATGATGTTATGAACATCATTACTACCTCAAGTTCCTTGGATAAACCTACTGGAAATGAATAAAAAAGATCTAGCTTCAAAGGATCCTTGGATGGCTTGAAAGTTCTTGAAGCAGAATCATGACACGAAAACAATTTCAAGTAAGATTTTCACTCGAAATAAGATTGTTATAGTTATAGAATTTGAATTAAAGTTTGAATATGATTATTACCTTGTATTAGAAAGATAACCTACTGTAAGTAACAAATGTTTCTTGATCTTGGATGATTACTTGGAATGGATTTAGAAAACTTGGAAGTAAACTTGCAATCTTGAAAGTATTCTTGATTTTATGAAACTAGAACTTTTGGAATTTATGAAGAACACTTAGAACTTGAAGATAGAACTTGAGAGAGATCAATTAGATGAAGAAAATTGAAGAATGAAAGTGTTTGTAGGTGTTTTTGGTCGTTGGTGTATGGATTAGATATAAAGGATATGTAATTTTATTTTCATGTAAATAAGTCATGAATGATTACTCATATTTTTGTAATTTTATGAGATATTTCATGCTAGTTGCCAAATGATGGTATTTTGATAAGTGTCTTGAAGTCTTTCAAAAGTGTATGAATACATATTAAAACACTACATGTATATACATTTTAACTGAGTCGTTAAGTCATCGTTAGTCGTTACATGTAAATGTTGTTTTGGAACCTTTAGGTTAACGATCTTGTTGAATGTTGTTAACCCATTGTTTATTATAACAAATGAGATGTTAAATTGTTATATTATCATGATATTATGATATATAATATATCTTAGTATGATATATATACAGTTAAATGTCGTTACAACGATAATCGTTACATATATGTCTCGTTTTGAAATCATTAAGTTAGTAGTCTTATTTTTACATATGTAGTTCATTGTTAATATACTTAATGATATGTTTACTTATCATAATATCATGTTAACTATATATATAACCATATATATGTCATCATATAGTTTTTACAAGTTTTAACGTTCGTGAATCACCGGTCAACTTGGGTGGTCAATTGTCTATATGAAACCTATTTCAATTAATCAAGTCTTAACAAGTTTGATTGCTTAACATGTTGGAAATACTTAATCATGTAAATAATAATTTCATTTAATATATATATAAACATGGAAAAGTTCGGGTCACTACATGATGATGTTAGGATTGGAGGAACGATGATGAATGATACAGGATACTGTAGAGAAGAAGTGATAAGTTGAATGATAGTTATTAGAGATGGTGATGACGTTATGATCATTAAAATAATAATGATAATTTGATATAATATTAATTATAGTTGTGATTATGATTCTGTGACAATGATAATGATATTAATGATGGTGATTCACGAATTAATGATGATGAAGATAATATGATGAGTAGATCGTGATGATGAATATGGTAAAATGGGTATTGCTTTTAGAAGATGAAGAAAACATAAATAATACGGGTTATAAGAGTTTAATGCTATAATCAAAAAAGTTATAGAATGATCGAAGGAGTGGTTAAGGATATTATTGGGTTAGCGGGATGTCACGGGTTCAAACCCGGACTTGGGCATATTTTTTAAGGGCTACTCATTTGAGGTAGTTATTACTAATACTCTTATTATTATTATTAATATTATTTTCCTTATTATTATTTTTCTTATTGTTATTATTATTATTATTTATTTTTTATTGTTATTAAGTAATCATTATTATTATCAATATTAGAAATAAGATTATTAGTATAATTAATATTATTATCATTATTACAAATCTTGTCATTTTTAATAATATTATTATTGTCATTATTTTAGTGTTATTAAAAGTATTATTTTATCAAACAAATGATATTTATATAAATATATATTATTACATATAACATAATTGTATTGATATATATATAATAAATATAGCTAATTAAGTCATTAATGAAACATATAAATTACTAAAATAACAATTAATAATAGTATATTGATTTGTTCGATTACAAATATTTGTGTTAATATATATATAAATGATATAGGTTCGTGAATCCGAGGCCAACCCTGCATTGTTCAGTTGTTCAATGTCGTCACATGTATTTTTACTACAAAATACAGTATAGTGAGTTTCATTACTCCTTTTTTAAATGATTTTGCAATATATATTTTTGGGACTGGGAATACATGCGCTGCTTTTATAACTGTTTTACGAAATAGACACAAGTAATTGAAACTACATTCTATGGTTGAATGATCGAAGCCGAATATGCCCCTTTTGCTTGGTAACCTAAGAATTAGTAAACCAGTCTACTAATTGATGCGAATCCTAAAGATAGATCTATTGGGCCCAACAAACCCCATCCGTTGTAGCGGATGCTTTAGTACTTCGAGTTTTTATATCATGTCCGATGGATGTCCCGGAATGATGGGGATATTCTTATATGCATCTTGTTAATGTCGGTTACCAGGTGTTCAATCCATATGAATGATTTTTGTCTCTATGCATGGGACGTATATTTATGAGAAATTGAAATGAAAATCTTGTGGTCTATTAAAATGATGAAAATGATTATTGATGTGTGATGACCCGGAAATTTCCGATCAAATTTAAACTTTAATCTTTATATATATCCGACACGATAAGCAAAAATCTGTATTGTTGAGTCTCGAAAGCTTTGAAACTATATTCATGTAATCAAGTTACCATTTGACCATGCCTAACGATTCACGAACATCTATGTGTATATAGATATGTGTATATAATAAATACTTAATAAGTGAAGGCGTTAACAAGGTATTAGATATATAATACTTTACAAGAACGTATTTTGTTTCAAAATAAGTTTATTATGCTTATCGATGTTTAGATGAAAATATCAAATGATTGATTTATAAGATACATTGAATTAGGATGAAGAGTCTCTGTTATGAGGTCCACTTTGAATTAGAAAATCCTTACTTTTAACGGTATTCGAAATATTTGGAAAAGTGATTGTATATAAGAACAAAAGTGTTAATTATTGGGGATTAGACAAAAGTTGGTGGAGGATTGAATTTCATAACCCTTGTTATTTGATTCGATCGATACTAAGTTATTTTATTTAGAAAGGTTAAGGAAACTAAAATAAACGTTAGCATATAAAGGAATTATAGGTTTAGAGTGTAAATGTTACGTGTTATAAGATTTCCTAAACGAATTTAAAATAAACTTTGAACTATTATTAGTTTTCAAAAACTAATTATTATACTATTATATTAATACTTCCATGATATACAATATGTACAAGTTTATATATTTTAAATAAAAATATATTTATATGTTACAAAAAGATGAATTACAATATCAAACTAGTCATAAAACGTTTTGATTTAAACTAATATTATTATATATGTTTTGATAAACAATGAGACTAGGATTTATAAAAGGAAATGATCAAAATACTTAAAAGATAAAGTTACACTTTAAGTGGGTTAGTTTTTAATTAATTTAAGTCTAGTTATTAATAAAGGTACATGTCACAAAACGTTTAATTTAAAATAAAATATTTTGACAAACAACGAGACTTTAATTTATAGAAGGAAATGACCACAACACTCAATTTTATAAGTTATATTTTTATAAAGGTAATTTATTGTTGAGTAAGTCTAATTTTTGTAAAAGGTACACGTCACGTAACGTAAAAGACTAGTTTTCTAAACGTACGAAAGTGCGCCCGAAAAACCGAAAGTGGTACATGAGTCGTGAGACCACGACCGTGTCATTTTTGTAAAAATTATATTTTTACCATGACCATAAATATAATATAATATTTAATTAATTCTAAAGATTAAATATATTATATATTAAATATTATATATATGTAAGTGTCGGTAACAACATTGTAAATGGACAACATTGTAAATGGAATCTTCGCATGAGGGAGTAGGTAGTGTCAAGTATTATAAATCAAACGTTTTGCAGTTTATGATTCATTCATTTCATTCACCAATATCTCGAACCTCTCTCTATATATAAATTATAATAATAATAATAATTATTATTATTATTATTATTATTATTACTATATTATTAATTATTATTATTATTAGTAGTAGTATTATTATTAGTATTATACATAAAATACTACGACGAGGTCATGAGCGTGCCATTTTCAAAACGGGTTTTATGAGCGGGATAGAGCTAAGGAAATTATGTGTTATGGCTATGAAGGTTATGGGTATGGTTCATGAGTATGCTTGTAAGGCCAATCTAGTGTTTATCGTCTCCGTTGCGTTTACGTACCTTTCCTGCAATATTGAATCTCAATATTGATACGTGAGTACTCATAATTTAATTTTTATATACTAATAGTGTATCCCTGACTAGTGCTCGAGAAAATAGGATTATGCATATTTGTACATTTGATATTGCCCTTAGATAGGTTATGTTGAATCTTAAAGGTTATTATACTAGGGATGAAATAAGGTATAAGATATGCATGTCATTGGAAAGCTAGCGAAAAATTAAGAACTTTTCATTTAGAATATCGAATGAATTCGATGAACGGTTAGAAAGTTATGAATTAAACAATTAATTTCGTA
This sequence comes from Rutidosis leptorrhynchoides, assembly GCF_046630445.1. Lineage (NCBI taxonomy): Eukaryota > Viridiplantae > Streptophyta > Magnoliopsida > Asterales > Asteraceae > Rutidosis > Rutidosis leptorrhynchoides. Next base: position 200,240,871 of record NC_092337.1, read on the forward strand.
ATTAAAATTGCTGATATTAATTAGTGAACTAATTTTCTGAGTTATAAAAAGTGGTTATTTGAATTCTACTCGTCGAGTAGATGAATTTTCATATAAAGCACGTCTCGTTTCGTTGAACGGTTGTCAAGTTATGGACAAAAGAAGTTTTGTAAATTTTGATGAAATGTTGAAACGGAAACTGAAATTCTCACTGATCTGCGTTGTTTCAGATTAAAACAAAAATACCACTGAATTCTTTGCTGAAAGGTCTAACAAACGACTCTGGCCATTTGTCAATTCGAGTCTCGACGATTTTTCTAAAAATCGTCAAAGTTGACTGTTTGGTCACATTTTAAAATTTTGAAAAGAGCTGAAACTTTTTATTTGAAAATGTCAGTTTTGTATCAGTTGTCATGGTCGGCCTGATGTGTGTTTACTTTTGCCAAAAATCATGTTATATCTTTGTGGTAACGAGAATTTACAGGCTTTGACCGTTTGTCAATCCGAGTTTCGATGAATTTTCTAAAAATCTCCAAAGTAGGCTACTCGGTCACTTTTGTAAATTTATTAAAGCTGAAAAATTAACTTTGAAACGCCGAAACCACGTTGGCAACTACGAGTTGTCTAGGTTTAGTTAACTTCTGTAAAATTTATGTTTAATCTTTTTGGTAATGTGTAACTTTTATCTTTGGCCGTTTATAAATCGGAGTTCCGATAATTTTTCTAAAAATCGCTGAAGTGGCCGTTTAGTCATGTTTGACCGAAAAATCACTTTTGTATAAGTTATTGTATTTTTGCATGCGACCTCGTTTTTACTTTAACCTTTGACTTTTGACCTTGAACTTTGACTTTTCCCGTTAACTTTTCAGTTATTTTTTTTTTGTGTTGACTTTCTCTAAATACTAAAATACTATTTTATGATTATGAAACCATTTGTGTTACGTTGTTTCACACGTCACCTTTTACTAGAATTTTAACTGAGCATGGGTAATATAACATGTTACTATACTGTTGAGTCAGACTCGAGCATTAGGATTGTGGTACACTATGACTTGGCCTAAATTGTTAGACAAATATTGACCAACATATAAATATATATAATTAATATAGGTTCGTGAATCCGAGGCCAACCTTGCACTTGTTCAATGACGTTATATGTATTTTTACTACGAAATACAGTATGGTGAGTTTCATTACTCCCTTTTTATATATATTTTTGGGACTGAGAATACATGCGCTGCTTTTATAAATGTTTTACGATATAGACACAAGTAATCGAAACTACATTCTATGGTTGAATTATCGAAGTCGAATATGCCCCTTTTTATTAAGTCTGGTAATCTAAGAATTAGGGAACAGACACCCTAATTGACGCGAATCCTAAAGATAGATCTATTGGGCCTAACAAACCCCATCCAAAGTACCGGATGCTTTAGTACTTCGAAATTTATATCATGTCCGAAGGAGGATCCCGGAATGATAGGGGATATTCTTATATGCATATTGTTAATGTCGGTTACCAGGTGTTCACCATTTGAATGATTATTTTTGTCTCTATGCATGGGACGTATATTTATGAGAACTGGAAATGAAATTCTTGTGGTCTATTAAAATGATGGAAATAAATGATTATGATAAACTAATGAACTCACCAACCTTTTGGTTGACACTTGAAAGCATGTTTATTCTCAGGTTTGAAAGAGATCTTCCGCTGTGCATTAGCTCATTTTAAAGATATTACTTGGAGTCATTCATGACATATTTCAAAAGACGTTGCATTCGAGTCGTTGAAGTTCATTAAAGATTATTATTAAGTAAATGACAGATTAGGTCATTTATAGTTTGGATATTATGAAATGGTATGCATACATGTCAATTTTCGATGTAAAGAAAGATTGTCTTTTAAAAACGAATGCAATGTTTGTAAAATGTATCATATAGAGGTCAAATACCTCGCAATGTAATCAACTATTGTGAATCGTTTATAATGTATATGAACGGGTCCTTTCAGTTGGTATCAGAGCGGTGGTCTTAGCGAACCAGGTCTGCATTAGTGTGTCTAACTGATAAGTCGTTAGGATACATTAGTGAGTCTGGACTTCGACCGTGACTGCATGTCAAAAGTTTTGCTTATCATTTCGTGTCGAAAATTACCTGCTTATCATTTTTAAGTCTAGACGCGCTTTCCTGCATTTATTGCATAATAGTGTATAGACGAATTCTTATCTTAGCATATCTGATACTGTGAACTTTGACTGACATTTTTCAAAGATTCTCCGTAATTTATGGGATTTTGGTATTATATATACATATGTAAATTATGTATAGAAAGATATCAAATCTAACTCCTATAATCTATTTCATATCAAAAATTCATTCCCTTGATCATACGAGATGGATCCCTCAACCAGTTCGAATTCCTCAGATTACGACAGCTATTCCGATATGGAGTCTCATTCCAGCTCCGAAAGCAGTATGACCGGAATAGATCAACCAATCAGTCATCACCTATTCTGGATGAATTGGGGATGGGTTCGTAGCCTCCTCAATCATTGGAGACAAGAAGAAGGTGATCCCTTCCATCCACCACATTGCCCTCTTGACGAAGAACCTGAAGCACTTACCGGCGAACCTGTCCGAAACACCATTTTCTCGCTCATTTCCAGAGTATCTCGTCACGATTATATATTACATCAAATTTTAGATTTTATTTATCCGCTCGTCAGAACCGACAATCACCCCGGTGTAATACAAGAAGTCAACGAGCTTCGCGCTCGGGTAGTGACTTTGGAGAATATGGTGCAGAGATTACAAACACCAGCAGCAGCATCAGCAGCATAACCAGTAACACCATCATCAACGCCAATAGTACCATTACCACCCCAACCACAACCACGTCGTAAACCTCAACTTTACACTCTGTCCCACGAGCACCAATGTCATACGCCCTGTAGATACCAAGGAATACCAACAACAATAACCGACGAAGTATTAATTCATAACTTCATTGGAGAAACATTCCGCGCAGATTATGTAATCTCTAAAGTCTTAGAGATTATCTAATCTAGCCCTAACCATAAATCAGTTAAGCGAACCAAAATGATAGAAGGAAGAGTAGAAACCCTGACAAAAATGGTGTGTGATTAACAAGCTAAACTTGTCTTACCAACAGCATCAACAGTACCGTCAGCGTCACCAGCATCATCAGTACAGTCAACATCAGAATCAACAACACCTATAACATCACAAACTCCGTCAGCTCAAAAATCACTATGGACATCATTACGAATCAATAACCCGTATATTGTATCAACTAGTTATGAAGAATTAACTCATTCCCTTTGAAGAAATTATATGTATATTTTATATATTTTGAAATAAAAATAAATCTTTCCATGCTAAGCTATTGTGTGTGAATCTTAACTACTCGGTTAATTCATATTACAAATATGCAATAATGTACGTCATTCGGCCGCAACTTAACCAGCGTTAACTACAATCTCTGTCGCAATTCAACAAATTCCAATTCATAATAAATCAAGTATATATTTGATTTTACACTTTCATCATCGATGTACCCGAAACTTTTCAGATAACATCATTCGTACTTTGCGAAATTCACAAGAATTCCACGAACCGAACATCATACATCAACAAATAACGAAGTATTGATTCATAATTTCAATATTATTAAAGAAATACTGCGTAAAAGTTATGTACTTTTTAAAGCCTTTAGGGATTATTCAATATCTAGTTTCAACCGTAAATCAAATGAGTTTAATTTAACATTAACTCATTAAATCTATGTTACATCTGAAGAAAATATACATATATATATTTTCATAAAGACTGTAATAAAATTCTTTTGTACAAAATATTAATTGTGAAATTTTTTTAACGGGTAGGTAATACCCGAGAGATATATAAATTCACAATTAATATATTACATTCTTCGAATCTGATTCAGCAAATCATCCATTATACTCCCTACTTTCACAACAATATACATTCTTTTATAGAAATCAAAACAACCATACTCATTCAAAATTTAATTACATATTCTGATTTTGAAATCTCAAAATTCAACTTGAGATATGACCAAAATCATCACTCTTAGATCCTTACATCTTTCACAAGCTATACTTTGACTTCAAAACTGTGATAGAACATCACTTTTAATCGTAACACTCAGAGGAATATGAAAATCATTCGAGATTCAGGAAGATTTCACCATCTGGATATTGACTATGACAATCTGCATTTAAAACCCTTCTAAATTCCGGAAGATACTTCAAATAATGAACAATCGAGATGATGATCCAACCACACATTATCCAAAGTGTTGTACCTGAAAAGCTCTCGAAACCAAAGTCGTAGTTTAACCCGTGCCCACGTCAAATTATTTAGCATTTATTAGCAAAAAAAAAAAAAAAAAAAAAAAAAAAAAAAAAAAAAAAAAAAAAAACATTTCAATTCCTTTTCAAAGTAGCCGATTTTGTCACAGCTTCAGCAAGTCAACTTCGACATTTCAGTCGGACTAGTCTTATTTTAACCCCGATAAATACGTTGCCCTTTCGTCATTATTACTGGAAAACCTTTCATATTACACCATATTACCACCAGCGTTTAATCATCTAAAACACGATTCTTCTGAACCCACCGCGGATTGATAACCAGAGATTCAGATATTATAGCATTAAATGCAGAGGAAACATAAAAATGGTAGATGGTTTAAACGGTCAAAAGTCTGATGATAAAAGATAGTGAGTTGGTAAAGCACAGAAAAAGAAAGAATTTGGTACTGAAAAACGGATTGAGCAAAGTATGAAGGAAGCCATGGACAAATCACAGAGACTGAATCTGCCTTCAAAGGATCCAAATGATTCAGTGCCTGCTGAACTCGTTAGCAAACACCTTACTTCTTATTCTAAACCTTCACAGACAGATATTCTTCATCATCATCATATCTAAAATATTATAAGATATCTTCGTATCTTCCATTATACAGATTCTCCATATCTTTGGAGATATTTTCACAACTATTCTTATCAAGTATCATTTATCTCTCCGTAATATCTGCAACATAAAAGAAACTGTGTTAGTTTCTAAATTCTGAAAAATTTGAATATGAATGTTTTTGAAGTGGTGTTGGGAACTGATGCATGGGTTAGTATAATATAATGACACTTGATCAACGTCATTATATTACAGTAATTCATGCTAAGTTTCTAATGGACGTGATGATTCACAGGACATACCGTCATCATGTGTCATTTACACGACTCTTACATTCTATCTAACCTCTAAATATATCAAGAAAATATTTCTTGATGATTCGGTCTTTTCCAGGGTATTCTGGTAATTTAACAAATCAATATTTTACCATTACCATTTCCTTCTTAGAACAATTACTATGTTCATTCTGAAATCTATACCTACGAATTCTGGACCATTACAAGAGATGTTAAATCGCAAGAAGAAGAAATGAAAGGACAAAGCTCCGAAACAGAAATTGGAGTATAGATCGCAACAAATAGAAGGGAGCATTAACTATGGATGACAATGATTATAGAAGACAGAAGTAGGGACATCGAAGTATAAGGGAAGATATAAAACCCAACAACCACCCGTAAATTATAAACCATAGATGTCAATGCAAATAGCAATATAAAGACACGGGACGACTAGAAAAACTATAAACCCAAGAGTATAGTAGAAGTAAATAGATTCTTCCGGTGGCAGATTAAAAAGAAGAATGACAGATATGAAAGTTAAGAGGATATCAAGGATCAGGATGGGATGGAGCATATTAATGAATACTTTAAAGTATGAATTGAGGAAGAAAGAATAGAAGGTGTAAGTTGTAAGAAAACGAAGGGGGTGGATTTATAGACACAGCAATCAAAGCAGATTATCGCGTATAACCAAAGAGGATCCTAATCTCCTTAATTACCGACGAATCAAATCTTATTATGGAGATCTTCTTCTAAATTCCTTAAATTTCGGAAATCAATCTTGACTACGCCACCTGTTAGGTCAAACCTGCATTTATTCATTTTCACTCTTAGGTGATAGCTTCATTCGTGCTCTTCACAAAAACAAATCGTTTTATCTATATCACTCAATTATGATAAAACTCTATTATCGATTCATATTCGTCATGAAAACATTTTATTAGTTAGCCATGATGACCTCGATCAAATTTCGGGACGAAATTTCTTTTAACGGGTAGGTAATGTGATGACCCGGAAATTTCCGATCAAATTTAAACTTTAATCTTTATATATATCCGACACGATAAGCAAAAATCTGTATTGTTGAGTCTCGAAAGCTTTGAAACTATATTCATGTAATCAAGTTACCATTTGACCATGCCTAACGATTCACGAACATCTATGTGTATATAGATATGTGTATATAATAAATACTTAATAAGTGAAGGCGTTAACAAGGTATTAGATATATAATACTTTACAAGAACGTATTTTGTTTCAAAATAAGTTTATTATGCTTATCGATGTTTAGATGAAAATATCAAATGATTGATTTATAAGATACATTGAATTAGGATGAAGAGTCTCTGTTATGAGGTCCACTTTGAATTAGAAAATCCTTACTTTTAACGGTATTCGAAATATTTGGAAAAGTGATTGTATATAAGAACAAAAGTGTTAATTATTGGGGATTAGACAAAAGTTGGTGGAGGATTGAATTTCATAACCCTTGTTATTTGATTCGATCGATACTAAGTTATTTTATTTAGAAAGGTTAAGGAAACTAAAATAAACGTTAGCATATAAAGGAATTATAGGTTTAGAGTGTAAATGTTACGTGTTATAAGATTTCCTAAACGAATTTAAAATAAACTTTGAACTATTATTAGTTTTCAAAAACTAATTATTATACTATTATATTAATACTTCCATGATATACAATATGTACAAGTTTATATATTTTAAATAAAAATATATTTATATGTTACAAAAAGATGAATTACAATATCAAACTAGTCATAAAACGTTTTGATTTAAACTAATATTATTATATATGTTTTGATAAACAATGAGACTAGGATTTATAAAAGGAAATGATCAAAATACTTAAAAGATAAAGTTACACTTTAAGTGGGTTAGTTTTTAATTAATTTAAGTCTAGTTATTAATAAAGGTACATGTCACAAAACGTTTAATTTAAAATAAAATATTTTGACAAACAACGAGACTTTAATTTATAGAAGGAAATGACCACAACACTCAATTTTATAAGTTATATTTTTATAAAGGTAATTTATTGTTGAGTAAGTCTAATTTTTGTAAAAGGTACACGTCACGTAACGTAAAAGACTAGTTTTCTAAACGTACGAAAGTGCGCCCGAAAAACCGAAAGTGGTACATGAGTCGTGAGACCACGACCGTGTCATTTTTGTAAAAATTATATTTTTACCATGACCATAAATATAATATAATATTTAATTAATTCTAAAGATTAAATATATTATATATTAAATATTATATATATGTAAGTGTCGGTAACAACATTGTAAATGGACAACATTGTAAATGGAATCTTCGCATGAGGGAGTAGGTAGTGTCAAGTATTATAAATCAAACGTTTTGCAGTTTATGATTCATTCATTTCATTCACCAATATCTCGAACCTCTCTCTATATATAAATTATAATAATAATAATTATTATTATTATTATTATTATTATTACTATATTATTAATTATTATTATTATTAGTAGTAGTATTATTATTAGTATTATACATAAAATACTACGACGAGGTCATGAGCGTGCCATTTTCAAAACGGGTTTTATGAGCGGGATAGAGCTAAGGAAATTATGTGTTATGGCTATGAAGGTTATGGGTATGGTTCATGAGTATGCTTGTAAGGCCAATCTAGTGTTTATCGTCTCCGTTGCGTTTACGTACCTTTCCTGCAATATTGAATCTCAATATTGATACGTGAGTACTCATAATTTAATTTTTATATACTAATAGTGTATCCCTGACTAGTGCTCGAGAAAATAGGATTATGCATATTTGTACATTTGATATTGCCCTTAGATAGGTTATGTTGAATCTTAAAGGTTATTATACTAGGGATGAAATAAGGTATAAGATATGCATGTCATTGGAAAGCTAGCGAAAAATTAAGAACTTTTCATTTAGAATATCGAATGAATTCGATGAACGGTTAGAAAGTTATGAATTAAACAATTAATTTCGTAATTAAAATTGCTGATATTAATTAGTGAACTAATTTTCTGAGTTATAAAAAGTGGTTATTTGAATTCTACTCGTCGAGTAGATGAATTTTCATATAAAGCACGTCTCGTTTCGTTGAACGGTTGTCAAGTTATGGACAAAAGAAGTTTTGTAAATTTTGATGAAATGTTGAAACGGAAACTGAAATTCTCGCTGATCTGCGTTGTTTCAGATTAAAACAAAAATACCACTGAATTCTTTGCTGAAAGGTCTAACAAACGACTCTGGCCATTTGTCAATTCGAGTCTCGACGATTTTTCTAAAAATCGTCAAAGTTGACTGTTTGGTCACATTTTAAAATTTTGAAAAGAGCTGAAACTTTTTATTTGAAAATGTCAGTTTTGTATCAGTTGTCATGGTCGGCCTGATGTGTGTTTACTTTTGCCAAAAATCATGTTATATCTTTGTGGTAACGAGAATTTACAGGCTTTGACCGTTTGTCAATCCGAGTTTCGATGAATTTTCTAAAAATCTCCAAAGTAGGCTACTCGGTCACTTTTGTAAATTTATTAAAGCTGAAAAATTAACTTTGAAACGCCGAAACCACGTTGGCAACTACGAGTTGTCTAGGTTTAGTTAACTTCTGTAAAATTTATGTTTAATCTTTTTGGTAATGTGTAACTTTTATCTTTGGCCGTTTATAAATCGGAGTTCCGATAATTTTTCTAAAAATCGCTGAAGTGGCCGTTTAGTCATGTTTGACCGAAAAATCACTTTTGTATAAGTTATTGTATTTTTGCATGCGACCTCGTTTTTACTTTAACCTTTGACTTTTGACCTTGAACTTTGACTTTTCCCGTTAACTTTTCAGTTATTTTTTTTTGTGTTGACTTTCTCTAAATACTAAAATACTATTTTATGATTATGAAACCATTTGTGTTACGTTGTTTCACACGTCACCTTTTACTAGAATTTTAACTGAGCATGGGTAATATAACATGTTACTATACTGTTGAGTCAGACTCGAGCATTAGGATTGTGGTACACTATGACTTGGCCTAAATTGTTAGACAAATATTGACCAACATATAAATATATATAATTAATATAGGTTCGTGAATCCGAGGCCAACCTTGCACTTGTTCAATGACGTTATATGTATTTTTACTACGAAATACAGTATGGTGAGTTTCATTACTCCCTTTTTATATATATTTTTGGGACTGAGAATACATGCGCTGCTTTTATAAATGTTTTACGATATAGACACAAGTAATCGAAACTACATTCTATGGTTGAATTATCGAAGATGAATATGCCCCTTTTTATTAAGTCTGGTAATCTAAGAATTAGGGAACAGACACCCTAATTGACGCGAATCCTAAAGATAGATCTATTGGGCCTAACAAACCCCATCCAAAGTACCGGATGCTTTAGTACTTCGAAATTTATATCATGTCCGAAGGAGGATCCCGGAATGATAGGGGATATTCTTATATGCATATTGTTAATGTCGGTTACCAGGTGTTCACCATTTGAATGATTATTTTTGTCTCTATGCATGGGACGTATATTTATGAGAACTGGAAATGAAATTCTTGTGGTCTATTAAAATGATGGAAATAAATGATTATGATAAACTAATGAACTCACCAACCTTTTGGTTGACACTTGAAAGCATGTTTATTCTCAGGTTTGAAAGAGATCTTCCGCTGTGCATTAGCTCATTTTAAAGATATTACTTGGAGTCATTCATGACATATTTCAAAAGACGTTGCATTCGAGTCGTTGAAGTTCATTAAAGATTATTATTAAGTAAATGACAGATTAGGTCATTTATAGTTTGGATATTATGAAATGGTATGCATACATGTCAATTTTCGATGTAAAGAAAGATTGTCTTTTAAAAACGAATGCAATGTTTGTAAAATGTATCATATAGAGGTCAAATACCTCGCAATGTAATCAACTATTGTGAATCGTTTATAATGTATATGAACGGGTCCTTTCATGATGATAAACTAATGAACTCACCAACCTTTTGGTTGACACTTTAAAGCATGTTTATTCTCAGGTATGAAAGAAATCTTCAGCTGTGCATTTGCTCATTTTAGAGAAATTACTTGGATTCATTCATGACATATTTCAAAAGACATATCATTCGAGTCGTTGAGTTCATCAAGATTATTATTAAGTAAATTATAGCTGGTTATATTATGAAATGGTAGGCATGCCGTCAACTTTCGATGAAATGAAAGTTTGTCTTTTAAAAACGAATGCAATGTTTGTAAAATGTATCATATAGAGGTCAAATACCTCGCGATGTAACCAAATGTAATGTATTCGTCCAGATGGATTAGGACGGGTCGTTATAGGTGGTATCAGAGCGGTGGTCTTAGCGAACCAGATCTTGCATTAGTGTGTGTAACTGGTAGTTGTTTAGATACATTAGTGGGTCTGGACTTCGACTGTGTCTGCATGTCAAAAATTTTGCTTATCATTTCGTGTCGAAAATTATCTCCTTATCATTCTTAGTCTAGACACATCTTACTGCATTGATTGCATGAATAGTGTATAGACAAAATTCGTATCTTAGCGTATCTGTTACTGTAAACTTTACCTGACAGTTTCTGAAAATTCCTTCGTAATCTACGGGAGCTCCTGCACTATATATAGGTATTCTATGTAATTAGAATATCATTCAATATCTGAAAATTATTTCATATCGAAAAACCCTTTATCTAACCGTACTAGACGGAACTCACAACTAGATCAAATCCCTCGGATTCCGACAGCTATTCCAATATGGATTTCCACTCGAGCTCCAAAAGCAATGTAACCAGAATGGATTAACCAATCAGTCATCACCAATTCTGGATGAATTGGGGATGTGTTCGTAGTCGACTAAACCAATGGAGACAAGAAGAAAGCGATCATTTCCATCCACCGACTTTCCCTCTTGGCGAAGAACCTGAAGCACTTACCGACGAATCCGTTCGAAACACCATTTTCTCTCTCATTTCCAGAGTATCTCGCCACGACTATATCATAACTCAGATTCTAAACCTTATTCATTCACTCGTTCATACCGACAATCACCCCGGAGTAATAAGTTAATGAGCTTCGCGCCCGAGTTGTAGCCTTAGAAAATATGGTGCAAAACGTACCAGCTTCAGCAACATCACCGGCACCAACAGTACCACCAACATCAATACCAGTACCACCAATAACCCAAGTTTCAACATCACACGGCTCAACATCTCATTATGTACCTCGAACGTAATCATCGTTCTACGAATCCTTCTATATCATTTATCTTCGTTCTACATGACGATTATGTAATTTCTAATGTTTAAGAGATTATATATTCTAGTTCTAACGGTAAAGCAAATGAGATTAATATCATACTGACTCATTAAATCCATGATTACATCTGAAGAAAATATATATGTATGTATATTTTCATAAAGATTGTAATTAAAAATTCTTTCATACAAACTGTTAATGGTGAAAATATTTTAACGGGTAGGTAATACCCGAGGAATATTTAGATTTTACATTAATAAGTTACACTGTACATTCTTCGAATCTGATTCAACAGTCATTTACTATCCTACTTACATCCACAAATATATGAATCCGCTCACTACAGAATAACCATTTTCATTCAATTTCATATTTAGATTTTGACTTATCAAAATCCAACAAGTGGCATAATGAAGAAAACATTGGACAAAATAAAATTTGTTAGAAACAAACAAATTAACTATGATAAATTTTGTTAAGAATCCATGCTAACAAAATCCTAGCTAAATGTTCCTAGCTAACTGTTAATTCCTTATTACATTTATTTATCGCAATTTTAATTCTCGCAATTTTATTTATCATCATTTAATTTCTGTTATTTATTTTACGCACTTTAAATATCGGGACACGTATACAATGTTTTGACATATCATATAGACGTATCTTTATATATTATGTGGAATAACCATAGACACTCTATATGCAGTAATGATCGAGTTAGCTATACAGGGTTGAGGTTGATTCTATAATAATATATATACTTTGAGTTGTGATCGAGTCTGAGACATGTATATAACGGGTCACGACACGTATTAATTAATTCGAATATTATATATTAAACTATATATGAATTGTTGAACTACAAATTGTAGACTGCTAACTGTGGACTGTCAATATTGGACAATTAAAATGAGTTAAAATATTGATTATAACATATGAATCTAAACAATTCTTCAAGTTTGCCACTTGATTTCATCTTAAACTTCGTTTGTATCTTGACGATTACAATCTGCATTCAAACCTTTCATGATTCTTGAAAACACCTCAATCGAGAGGATGAACCAACCACACTTCATCTACGGAAGAAAAGATAGATGCATATAATTATGCACCTGAAAACACTTGGAACCTGAGTAAATGTTTAAAACATATCTGTGTCAGATCCTTGGGCATTGTTATTACCAAAAATAACTTTGCAATCCCTTTTCAAAATTAGCCAATTTTGTCACATCTCCAGCAAGTCAGCTTTGACTTTCATTTGGATTAACCTTATTATAACCTTGCTATATATGCGTGCTCTTTTATAGTTACCGAGGAACCGTTTATATTTCACCACATTAGCAGTAAACTTACCAGCAACTTCATTTCTCATTGGCTAAAGCATTTCCGAAAAACCATTATATTTGTTCATAAAAACCTTATCATATACTCATCAACATTTTATAACGAGAATTGACATACCAATTACTGAGAATCAGCAATCAGTATTTTGAATCTTGCAGCGTTTTTACATCAGTAGTTATATGTACATATAACATTTATCTCTTAGAATTATAATCTTCCATTCTGAAATTCTGAAAACCACCCAGTCCACAAATCAGTTTTCTAGGGTAAAAAAAAAAAAAAAAAGCTGATGAAGCAGTAAAAACTGAAGACTGTCTTAACAGTCAAAAGTTTGATAATAAAGAATGGATTGTTGAAAAAGCTCAAAGATTTTAATAAACGAATGGAGCAAACCATGAAGGAGGCTGTAGACAAATCACAAAGACTAAAACTGCCTTCAAAGAATACAAATGATTCAGTGTCTGCTGAAGTCATTAACGAATACCTTGCTCCCGACTCTAAACTTTTACGAAAAAATCTTCTTCATTATCCTCTGTTATTAGAGATTCTAAGATATCATCGTATCTTGCATTATAAATATCCTCGATATTTCTGAGGATATTGTCATAACTATTCTTATCTGAAGTCATTTATCTTTTCGCGATATCAGTGTTACATCAAAAAGGAAACTAGTTTAGTTTCTAAAGTTCGTTGAACTTCGAGTTTAAATTATGAATGGTTTCTGGAGAAGTGTTGGGAATTGAAGCATGAAATAGTATAATATAATGACGTCAGGCCAACGTGGTTATATTACAGTAAGTCATGCTGAAATTTCTAATGGAACATGATGATGATTCACAGATCTTACCCTCATCATGTGCCATGTTACACAACTCTTTCATTCTGCTTAGTCTATAAACATATCAAGAAATTATATTCTTGATAGTTCCATTCTCAGTGATCCTAGTAATTTAACCAATCAAATCATGTGAGTACGTTCTTTCATGCTTAGAATGTTATAATCATTCGAAGCTCTATATCTACGAGTTCTGGACCATTATTCGCTTGATTTAAAGTCGGAAAGAGGAAACAAGAGCATGGAGCTCTGAAACATAACAAGAAATATAAAGCCGATCACAAACACAGAAATTACAAACCGTGTATATCAATGCGAATAGCAATATAAAGACTCGGGAGAACTAAAAATACTATAAACCCAAGAGCACAATAAACGTAAACAGATTCCTCCGGTGGTAAATGAAAAAGGAGAATGATCGATATGAAAGTTAGGAATATATCCAGAATTAAAACTGGATGAAGCATATTGATTGATGATTTGGAAGTATGAATTAAACTATAGGTAATGGGAGTGGTGGAAAATAATGGAACGGAAGAAGTAATTTATAATACCAGGCAAAGCAATTGAGACAGATGATCGCATTTAATTATAGAGATCTTAATTTCCATAAATCCGAAGAATCAAATCTTATAGATTTCCAAGATATTCTTTTAAATCCCTTGAATTCCGGAATTCAACCATGACTATGTCAAAAGTAAAGACGAATCTTTATTTTCTCATTTCACTCTTTAAGTGATAGCTTCACTCGTACGCTTCGAGAAAATCAAATTGTTTATCCTTATTACTCAATGGTGATAAAAATTTATTTATCAACTCATATACGTCAGGAAAACATTCTTATTGTTAACCATGACCACCTCGATCAAATTTCGAAACGAAATTTCTTTAACGGGTAGGTACTGTGACAACCCAGAAATTTTCGACCAAATTTAAACTTAATCTTTATATGTTTCAGACACGATAAGCAAAGTCTGTTAGGTTGAGTCTCAAAAATTTTGAACTATTTCATATAGTCATTTGACCTTTAACTATTTCCGACGATTCACGAACAACCATTTGTAAATAGATACATATATACATGAATATTGATTGTAACTATATAAGATTAAATATAAAATTTACTTATTTAAAAATATATATTTAATATATTTAGTTATATAATAAAACCTGATATTAATATATATTTATATATATAGGGTATTGGAAATAAATGATTTCGAGCTTAAATAGTAAATGATTGTAAAACTCGGTTGACATTTCTTTAGTGTTCATATAAATCCATTACATGTTATGAAGATTTAAAATAAAAGTTGAACTGTAAATCGATTACAAAGATTTTAGGTTTGATATATATATTTTTACCTTTTTAGATTAAATGTTAGTACTCCGTATATATTAAATGGAACAGAAAATAAATAATTAATGAACATTTTTGATCTGGTTTCAAACAGTTAATGATTGAAATAATTAAATATATTTCAGCTAAAAATTTGGGATTTTTAGGAAGACTTTTATACGTTAACTTTTTAGCAATGGACACGATATTGCCTTCAGTGATAAACTGTCGGCACATTAAGGTTGCTAAATCAATTGATTTATTAAATTATTGTTTTTCATTTCCCATGTTTGATATGAATCACAGTGTAAATGATTTTGTGTACCATTATCTATTATCCATCTATATTATATTTATATACATATACACTTGCATTAGATTTACACTAACACAAACCCATAATTTGCAACTTTCTTACTACCACTTCTAACTGTCTTTTATGTGCAAGAACAACCTCACCATCTTAACCAATCACCTCAAGTTTTATTGTTGCCGTTTACTTATGATCCGTCACCCAAAAGAACCCAAGACCCAACTTCCAACACCCACTTGTTTACTGTTTTCGTTATTTCTGTTTAACCGCCACTTTTATGACCTCCTCCATTAACAAACCACTTTAAACCACCACTTGTTCATCTCACCATTTGAACACTATCAATTATCATCACCACTTTAATCTAACATATTACTGCAATATCTTCTTTTTTTCAGTTTTGGCCGGAAGAACACCACCTGTGTGTTTCTGTTACTGTGCAGCGAATAAGATGAAGACACATGATGAAACTATAACTACAACCTTGCTATTCAATTGTTTTCTTTTATTTAAAACGCAACCCTCCAAACTACTATCAAAATCTGCTAAATTGTTGCTGCTACTAAGGCTATTTCCTGTTTCTAATACCAATCGAACCACAACCATCACCACTACTTATACTCGACAACCACCACCCTCTTCATCCACCTCCGAGATCACCATCGTTTCTTATATATATATATATATATATATATATATATATATATATATATATATATATATATATATATATATATTTTGTTCGATGAAACACCAATCAAAAACCCACTTTTCTTTCTTCCCTTCTTGAATTTCTGTCACAGCAGCAGATGCTGCGTGTTTTTCTGTTACACCACGCACATATCACCATACCACTCCTGGTTTTCTTTCTCAATCGAACCCACCCATATCATCACCTGTGGCTGCTATATATAACCGAGAATCACTGCCTTAGAACCACCATACCTCCAGCTATTTTTTTGTGTCTGTCGAACCACAAACCAAAAACCAAATCAACATATTTTTATCGTCACCTTTTGCAACTACACATGTAACATCAAATAATTTAATATTTACCAATGATATTAAAGGAGATAAAAGCAAGGAACTAGTGGAAGTGAGGTTCAGCTAAGACACAAATTAAATATATGAAGATATCTTTTTAAAGGGACCAGCATGTTCCTTTTTTTTTTGCCATGGGGTTATACGGGTTTATTTTTAATTGTTAAATGGATTGCTAAACTTGTTGGGCCGTATGAAGTTTTTGTAGTTGGGCCTAAGGATTTAGGCATTTAAAACTTGGGCTACTATAAACTAGTTGGGCTGTGAGTTTGGGTTGCAAAAGTGGGTCAATATTTCACTTGGGCCGATTTTATAGATAAATATAGTAAGGATCACGTTAATTGATTTTGATAAATAAGTATGATGATGTTAGGATTGGAGGAACGATGATGAATGATACAGGATACTGTGGAGAAGAAGTGATAAGTCGAATGATAGTTATTAGAGATGGTGATGACGTTATGATCATTAAAATAATAATGATAATTTGATATAATATTAATTATAGTTGTGATTATGATTCTGTGACAATGATAATGAGATTAATGATGGTGATTCACGAATTAATGATGATGAAGATAATATGATGAGTAGATCGTGATGATGAATATGGTAAAATGGGTATTGCTTTTAGAAGATGAAGAAAACATAAATAATACGGGTTATAAGAGTTTAATGCTATAATCAAAACAGTTATAGAGTGATCGAAGGAGTGGTTAAGGATATTATTGGGTTAGCGGGATGTCGCGGGTTCAAACCCGGACTTGGGCATATTTTTTAAGGGCTACTCCTTTGAGGTAGTTATTACTAATACTCTTATTATTATTATTTTCCTTATTATTATTTTTCTTATTGTTATTATTATTATTATTTATTTTTTATTGTTATTAAGTAATCATTATTATTATCAATATTAGAAATAAGATTATTAGTATAATTAATATTATTATCATTATTACAAATATTGTCATTTTTAATATTATTATTATTGTCATTATTTTAGTGTTATTAAAAATATTATTTTATCAATTTAGTGTTATTAAAAGTATTATTTTATCAAATAAATGATATTTATATAAATATATATTATTACATATAACATAATTGTATTGATATATATAATAAATATAGCTAATTAAGTCATTAATGAAACATATAAATTACTAAAATAACAATTAATAATAGTATATTGATTTGTTCGATTACAAATATTTGTGTTAATATATATATAAATGATATAGGTTCTTGAATCCGAGGCCAACCCTACATTGTTCAGTTGTTCAATGTCATCACATGTATTTTTACTACAAAATACAGTATAGTGAGTTTCATTACTCCCTTTTTAAATGATTTTGCAATATATATTTTTGGGACTGGGAATACATGCGCTGCTTTTATAACTGTTTTACGAAATAGACACAAGTAATTGAAACTACATTCTATGGTTGAATGATCGAAGCCGAATATGCCCCTTTTGCTTGGTAACCTAAGAATTAGTAAACCAGTCTACTAATTGACGCGAATCCTAAAGATAGATCTATTGGGCCCAACAAACCCCATCCGTTGTAGCGGATGCTTTAGTACTTCGAGTTTTTATATCATGTCCGATGGATGTCCCGGAATGATGGGGATATTCTTATATGCATCTTGTTAATGTCGGTTACCAGGTGTTCAATCCATATGAATAATTTTTGTCTGTATGCATGGGACGTATATTTATGAGAAATTGAAATGAAAATCTTGTAGTATATTAAAATGATGAAAATTATTATTGATGATAAACTAATGAACTCACCAACCTTTTGGTTGACACTTTAAAGCATGTTTATTCTCAGGTATGAAAGAAATCTTCCGCTGTGCATTTACTCATTTTAGAGATATTACTTGGAGTCATTCATGTAGTGACCCGAACTTTTCCATGTTTATATATATTAATTGAGATTGATATTTACATGATTAAATGTTTCCAACATGTTAAGCAATCAAACTTGTTAAGACTTGATTAATTGAAATATGTTTCATATAGACAATTGACCACCCAAGTTGACCGGCGATTCACGAACGTTAAAACTTATAAAAACGACATGACAATATATATATGAATATACATATGGTTAACATGAGATTATGATAAGTAAGTATCTCCATAAGTATATTAACAATGAGTTATATACATATAAACAAGACTACTAACTTAAGGATTTCGAAACGAGACATATATGTAACGATTATCGTTGTAACGACATTTAAATTTATATATATCATATTAAGATATATTAATATATCATAATATCATGATAATATAATAATTTAACATCTCATTAGATATAATAAACAATGGGTTAACAACATTAATTGAGATCGTTAACTTAAAGGTTTCAAAACAACACTTACATGTAACGACTAACGATGACTTAACGACTCAGTTAAAATGTATATACATGTAGTGTATTTAGATGTATTAAAATACTTTTGGAAGACTTCAAGACATATATCAAAACACTCATACTAAAAGAAAATGGTTACAGTTACTTTCCCATTCTTTTCTTTCATCAAGAATTCTAGTCGTATTCTTACCCGTATTATACACAGCTTCAAAACGTACTTACTATGGGTATATACCAATAGGAACTAGCATGGGATTCCACTCTTGATTATGTCATGTATGACTAATCAATTTTAACTTCTACCATGAGCTAGTCAACTAACTAGAACTCCTTTTAACCCCACTCACCACTCACCAATTACCACTCATCATTCACTCCATTTCACTTCCAATTCTCTTTCTAATTCTCTCTCAAGACACACACACTATTATGAACGTATTTTTCCAGTAGTTAATCATCATCTTCATCAAAAATCACTTCAAGAATCAAGCTATAATCATCATAGGAAGAACACTTCAAGAACACTTCAAAAATCCCTTCAAGTTTACTAATTTACTTCCAAGCTTTCTAATCCATTCCAAGTAATCATCTAAGATCAAGAAACCTTTGTTATATACAGTAGATTATCTTTCTTATTCAAGGTAATATTCATATTCAAACTTTGATTCAATTTCTATAACTATAAACTATCTTAATTCGACTAAAAATCTTACTTGAACTTGTTTTTGTGTCATGATCCTACTTCAAGAACTTTCAAGCCATCCAAGATCCTTTGAAGCTAGATCATTTCTTGTCACTTCCCGTAGGTTTACCTACTAAACTTGAGGTAGTAATGATGTTCATAACATCATTCGATTCATATATATAAAACTATCTTATTCGAAGGTTTAAACTCGTAATCACTAGAACATAGTTTAGTTAATTCTAAACTTGTTCGCAAACAAAAGTTAATCCTTTTAACTTGACTTTTAAAATTAACTAAACACATTTTATATATCTATATGATATGCTAACTTAATGATTTAAAACCTGGAAACACGAAAAACACCGTAAAACCGGATTTACGCCGTCGTAGTAACACCGCGGGCTGTTTTGGGTTAGTTAATTAAAAACTATGATAAACTTTGATTTAAAAGTTGTTATTCTGAGAAAATGATTTTTATTATGAACATGAAATTATATCCAAAAATTATGGTTAAACTCAAAGTGGAAGTATGTTTTCTAAAATGGTCATCTAGACGTCGTTCTTTCGACTGAAACGACTACCTTTACAAAAACGACTTGTAATTTATTTTTCCGACTATAAACCTATACTTTTTCTGTTTAGATTCATAAAATAGAGTTCAATATGAAACCATAGCAATTTGATTCACTCAAAACGGATTTAAAATGAAGAAGTTTTGGGTAAAACAAGATTGGATAATTTTTCTCATTTTAGCTACGTGAAAATTGGTAACAAATCTATTCCAACCATAACTTAATCAACTTGTATTATATATTATGTAATCTTGAGATACCATAGACACGTATACAATGTTTCGACCTATCATGTCGACACATCTATATATATTTCGGAACAACCATAGACACTCTATATGTGAATGTTGGAGTTAGCTATACAGGGTTGAGGTTGATTCCAAAATATATATAGTTTGAGTTGTGATCAATACTGAGATACGTATACACTGGGTCTTAGATTGATTCAAGATAATATTTATCGATTTATTTCTGTACATCTAACTGTGGACAACTAGTTGTAGGTTACTAACGAGGACAGCTGACTTAATAAACTTAAAACATCGAAATATATTAAAAGTGTTGTAAATATATTTTGAACATACTTTAATATATATGTATATATTGTTATAGGTTCGTGAATCAACAGTGGCCAAGTCTTACTTCTCGACGAAGTAAAAATCTGTGAAAGTGAGTTATAGTCCCACTTTTAAAATCTAATATTTTTGGGATGAGAATACATGCAGGTTTTATAAATGATTTACAAAATAGACACAAGTAATTAAAACTACATTCATTAGTGTGTCTTGTCGAGTTTGTTAGGATGCATTAGTGAGTCTGGACTTCGACCGTGTTTACTTGAAAAATGATTGCTTAACAAATTTTGTTGGAAACTATATATTTTTAACATGTGAATATTATGTGATATATTAATCTCTTAACGCGTTTGATATTATGTGATAGATGTCTACCTCTAGAACAAGTCTCATTGACTCACCTAATAATAATGAAGAGTCAAATGTAAATTGGAATGATTCGTGGACTGATTCACAAGTTCCCGAAGAGGAACCGGAAGAAGAGTCGGAACCGGAAGAAGAATCGGAACCGGAAGAAGAATCGGAACCGGATGAAGAATCGGAACCGGTGGGGGAAATAATAAAACGGTTAAGTAAAAGAAAATCCTCAACCAACCGACCAAGGTTAATTATGGTCAATGGTGTTTCCGCCAAGGAAGCAAAATATTGGGAGGATTACCAATTCTCCGATGAATCGGATTCCGACGAGAATTCCGATGATGTTATAGAAATTACCCCAACTGAATTTAAAAAGGCAAAAGAAAATAATAAGGGAAAGGGCATAAAAATAGAGAAATCTAATTCCAACCCCGATGAACTTTATATGTATCGTCAACCCCCGAAGTCCTTAAGTTGTAATAATGACCCGGGAACCTCTAAACCACCAGGTTTTTCTAAACCAATGTGGATAACGACGGCTCGTATTAGGGGAACATCATATATCCCTAGAAATTTGGCAAAACGAACCAAAACCGAAGAAGAAGAAACAAGCGAGTCGGAATAAGATAGTTGTATTCGTGTGGTGTAATATATGTAATATAGTGTGCTTATGCTTTATGATATATGTAAAAATTGCTTGTATTAATAAGTATTTTTTTATGAATCTAACTCTTGTCTATTTTACAGTATAAAAACACAAAATGGATAGACAACCCAATATTTTAAGAGACCTACCCGGAGACACGATTGATGAAATCTTGTCTAGAGTCGGTCAGAATTCTTCGGCACAACTATTTAAGGCGAGATCAGTTTGTAAGACATTCGAAGAACGTTCCAAGAATGCCTTGGTTTATAAAAGGCTTTCGTTCGAAAGATGGGGGATATCACATTGGGAAATCCATAAGTTACGATGTGTTTACTTTGACGCATATATTGCGGGGAACCCAAATGCTATTTTACGCAATGGGTTAAGAAATTATTTTGACTCAATATATCCGAATATTGGACTTCGTGATTTAGAAAAAGCGGCTAACATGCAACATAAAGAAGCATGTTATGCTTACGGATTAGTAATGTTCGCTTTCCACCAAAGTGAGAACAAGAACATCGGCCTACAACTATTAAACAAAACGTTCCCACAAGTGACGGAGTCGGTAATTGGGGTAAGAAATGAGGTTTTTAGATTGTTACGGGACTGTTGGACATTACGTAACCCTCGTCCCTTGGACGACGTTACAACACGCTGTCTTATCAATGGCCATAACGGTTATGTTCCACAAGACCAAGGATGGGAAGTAGTCCTAGTAAAACCAGAATGCATGACTTGTTTCTGGACGTATGAATTACGTGTCTTTATTGCCTTTGCTGAACGACTTGTGTACTAGCTAGAATTATCTTCACAACTATCTTGTATCAAAGTTATTGTGTGCTATATTTCATGCTTTATGTAAAATAAGCGGTATTGTAAGTTTGTAAAATATTGTATAAAAGTTTGAACGCGAAATATTATTATAATCAGTTTTTCATATAGAATTGTAGTAGTTGAATTGTATATTAGCTACTAAGTATGAACTTAACGGGTAGGTACTACCCGAATTTAAACTTATAAAACGCTAATATGAAGAAAAAGCTTTTATAAATGAGTTCATATTATGCTACGAAATACTATTAACTACTCTTAATATTCTGTATGATTAACTTGTTCCATTTGACTATTTTGAAGGAAATGGCACCGACTACTCGACACACCGTGAATATGATTGAAGAGGAATTCCGTACTTTTCTAGCTTCAAACATAGCCGCAGTACAGGCTGCGCTACATACCAACAATAACCTTGGATCTAGCAGTACAGAAAATCGTGTAGGATGCACCTACAAAGAATTTACTGCCTGCAAACCTTTGGAATTTGATGGAACCGAAGGACCGATCGGATTGAAACGGTGGACCGAGAAGGTCGAATCGGTGTTTGCCATAAGTAAGTGTACTGAAGAGGACAAAGTGAAGTACGCTACGCATACCTTCACATGTTCTGCGTTAACATGGTGGAATACCTATCTAGAGCAAGTGGGACAAGACGATGCGTACGCACTACCGTGGTCAGCATTCAAGCACTTGATGAACGAGAAGTACCGTCCCAGAACCGAGGTCAATAAGCTCAAGACAGAACTTAGAGGGTTACGAACCCAAGGATTTGATATTACCACGTACGAAAGACGATTCACAGAATTGTGCCTATTGTGACCGGGAGCATTCGAAGATGAGGAAGAGAAGATCGACGCGTTTGTGAAAGGATTACCGGAAAGAATCCAAGAAGATATAAGTTCACACGAGCCCGCCTCCATACAACAGGCATGTAGAATGGCTCACAAACTAGTGAACCAGATTGAAGAAAGAATTAAAGAACAGACTGCTGAAGAGGCCAATGTGAAGCAAGTCAAAAGAAAGTGGGAGGAAAACGGTGATAAGAATCACCAATACAACAACAACAACAATTACAACAATAATCGCAACAATTATCTCAACAATCGCAACATCAATCGCAACTACAACAAACGGCCCAACAACAACAACAACAACAACAACAGCAACTACAACAATCATCCCAACAACAATAATAACCGCAACAACAACAACAATCAGAAGCAGCTATGCCAAAGGTGTGAAAAGTATCACTCGGGGTTCTGCACCAAATTTTGCAACAAGTGTAAAAGAAATGGTCATAGCACGGTGAAGTGTGAGGTCTACGGACCAGGGGTTAATAGAACGAAAGGAACAAATGGTGTCGGAACGAGTAATGGCGGAGCAAGTAGTGTCGGAGCAAGTTATGCCAATGTAGTTTGTTATAAATGTGGAAAACCGGGCCACATTATTAGAAATTGCCCGAACCAGGAGAACACGAATGGACAAAGCCGCGGAAGAGTTTTCAATATTAATGCGGCAGAGGCACAGGAAGACCCGGAGCTTGTTACGGGTACGTTTCTTATTGACAATAAATATGCTTACGTTTTATTTGATTCGGGTACAGATAGAAGCTAAATGAGAAGAGATTTTTGTGCTAAATTAAGTTGTCCATTGACGCCTTTGGATAGTAAATTTTTACTCGAATTAGCAAATGGTAAATTAATTTCAGCAGATAATATATGTCGGAATCGAGAAATTAAACTGGTTAGCGAAACATTTAAGATTGACTTGATACCAGTAGAGTTAGGGAGTTTTGATGTGATAATTGGTATGGACTGGTTGAAAGAAGTGAAAGCAGAGATCGTTTGTTACAAAAATGCAATTCGCATTATACGAGAAAAAGGAAAACCCTTAATGGTGTACGGAGAAAAGGGCTACACGAAGCTACATCTTATTAGTAATTTGAAGGCACAAAAACTAATAAGAAAAGGTTGCTATGCTGTTCTAGCACACGTCGAAAAAGTACAAACTGAAGAAAAGAGCATCAATGATGTTCCCATTGCAAAAGAATTTCCCGATGTATTTCCGAAAGAATTACCGGGATTACCCCCACATCGATCCGTTGAATTTCAAATAGATCTTATACCAGGAGCTGCACCAATAGCTCGTGCTCCTTACAGACTCGCACCCAGCGAGATGAAAGAACTGCAAAGCCAATTACAAGAACTTTTAGAGCATGGTTTCATTCGACCAAGCACATCACCGTGGGGAGCTCCTGTTTTGTTTGTCAAGAAGAAAGATGGTACATTCAGGTTGTGTATTGACTACCGAGAGTTGAACAAACTTACCATCAAGAACCGCTACCCACTACCGAGAATCGACGACTTATTTGATCAACTACAAGGCTCGTCTATTTATTCAAAGATTGACTTACGTTCCGGGTATCATCAAATGCGGGTGAAAGAAGATGATATTCCAAAGACTGCTTTTAGAACACGTTACGGTCATTACGAGTTTATGGTCATGCCATTTGGTTTAACTAATGCACCAGCTGTGTTCATGGACCTTATGAACCGAGTGTGTGGATCATACCTTGACAAGTTTGTCATTGTTTTCATTGATGACATACTTATTTACTCAAAGAATGACCAAGAACACGGTGAACATTTGAGAAAGGTGTTAGAAGTATTGAGGAAGGAAGAATTGTACGCTAAATTTTCAAAGTGTGCATTTTGGTTGGAAGAAGTTCAATTCCTCGGTCACATAGTGAGCAAAAAAGGTATTAAGGTGGATCCGACAAAGATAGAAACTGTTGAAAAGTGGGAAACCCCGAAAACTCCGAAACACACACGCCAGTTTTTAGGACTAGCTGGTTACTACAGAAGGTTCATCCAAGATTTTTCCAGAATAGCAAAACCCTTGACTGCATTAACGCATAAAGGGAAGAAATTTGAATGGAAGGATGAACAAGAGAAAGCGTTTCAGTTATTGAAGAAAAAGCTAACTACGACACATATATTGTCATTGCCTGAAGGGAATGATGATTTTGTGATTTATTGTGACGCATCAAAGCAAGGTCTCGGTTGTGTATTAATGCAACGAACGAAGGTGATTGCTTATGCTTCTAGACAATTGAAGATTCACGAGCAAAATTATACGACGCATGATTTGAAATTAGGCGCGGTTGTTTTTACATTAAAGACGTGGAGGCACTACTTATATGGGGTCAAAAGTATTATATATACCGACCACAAAAGTCTTCAACACATATTTAATCAGAAATAACTGAATATGAGGCAGCGTAGGTGGATTGAATTGTTGAATGATTATGACTTTGAGATTCGTTACCACCCGGGGAAGGCAAATGTGGTAGCCGATGCCTTGAGCAGGAAGGACAGAGAACCCATTCGAGTAAAATCTGTGAATATAATGATTCATAATAACCTTACTACTCAAATAAAGGAGGCGCAACAAGGAGTTTTAAAAGAAGGAAATTTAAAGAATGAAATACCCAAAGGATCGGAGCAGCATCTTAATATTCGGGAAGACGGAACCCGGTATAGGGCTGAAAGGATTTGGGTACCAAAATTTGGAGATATGAGAGAAATGGTACTTAGAGAAGCTCATAAAACCAGATACTCAATACATCCTGGAACGGGGAAGATGTACAAGGATCTCAAGAAATATTTTTGGTGGCCGGGTATGAAAGCCGATGTTGCTAAATACGTAGGAGAATGTTTGACATGTTCTAAGGTCAAAGCTGAGCATCAGAAACCATCAGGTCTACTTCAATAACCCGAAATCCCAGAATGGAAATGGGAAAACATTACCATGGATTTCATCACTAAATTGCCAAGGACTGCAAGTGGTTTTGATACTATTTGGGTAATAGTTGATCGTCTCACCAAATCAGCACACTTCCTGCCAATAAGAGAAGATGACAAGATGGAGAAGTTAGCACGACTGTATTTGAAGGAAGTCGTCTCCAGACATGGAATAACAATCTCTATTATCTCTGATAGGAATGGCAGATTTATTTCAAGATTCTGGCAGATATTACAGCAAGCATTAGGAACTCGTCTAGACATGAGTACTGCCTATCATCCACAAACTGATGGGCAGAGCGAAAGGACGATACAAACGCTTGAAGACTTGCTACGAGCATGTGTTATTGATTTCGAAAACAGTTGGGATTGACATCTACCGTTAGCAGAATTTTCTTACAACAACAGCTACCATTCAAGCATTGAGATGGCGCCGTTTGAAGCAATTTATGGTAGAAAGTGCAGGTCTCTGATTTGTTGGAGTGAAGTGGGGGATAGACAAATTACGGGTCTGGAGATTATACAAGAAACTACCGAGAAGATCATCCAAATTCAACAACGGTTGAAAACCGCCCAAAGTCGACAAAAGAGCTACGCTGACATTAAAAGAAAAGATATAGAATTTGAAATTGGAGAGATGGTCATGCTTAAAGTTTCACCTTGGAAAGGCGTTGTTTGATTTGGTAAACGAGGGAAATTAAATCCAAGGTATATTGGACCATTCAAGATTATTGATCGTGTCGGACCAGTAGCTTAACGAAAAACTCCAATTCATCGAAAAACCCGTCGAAATAATGGATCGTGAGGTTAAAAGACTTAAGGAAAACAAGATACCAATTGTTAAGGTTCGATGGAATGCTCGTAGAGGACCCGAGTTCACCTGGGAGCGTGAAGATCAGATGAAGAAGAAATACCCACATCTATTTCCAGAAGATTCGTCAACACCTTCAACAGCTTAAAATTTCAGGACGAAATTTATTTAACGGGTAGGTACTGTAGTGACCCGAACTTTTCCATGTTTATATATATTAATTGAGATTGATATTTACATGATTAAATGTTTCCAACATGTTAAGCAATCAAACTTGTTAAGACTTGATTAATTGAAATATGTTTCATATAGACAATTGACCACCCAAGTTGACCGGCGATTCACGAACGTTAAAACTTGTAAAAACGACATGACGATATATATATGAATATACATATGGTTAACATGAGATTATGATAAGTAAGTATCTCCATAAGTATATTAACAATGAGTTATATACATATAAACAAGACTACTAACTTAAGGATTTCGAAACGAGACATATATGTAACGATTATCGTTGTAACGACATTTAAATGTATATATATAATTTTAAGATATATTAATATATCATAATATCATGATAATATAATAATTTAACATCTCATTAGATATAATAAACAATGGGTTAACAAAATTAATTGAGATCGTTAACTTAAAGGTTTCAAAACAACACTTACATGTAACGACTAACGATGACTTAACGACTCAGTTAAAATGTATATACATATAGTGTATTTAGATGTATTAAAATACTTTTGGAAGACTTCAAGACATATATCAAAACACTCATACTTAACGAAAATGGTTACAGTTACTTTCCCATTCTTTTCTTTCATCAAGAATTCTAGTCGTATTCTTACCCGTATTATACACAGCTTCAAAATGTACTTCCTATGGGTATATACCAATAGGAACTAGCATGGGATTCCACTTTTGATTATGTCATGTATGACTAATCAATTTTAACTTCTACCATGAGCTAGTCAACTAACTAGAACTCCTTTTAACCCCACTCACCACTCATCATTCACTCCATTTCACTTCCAATTCTCTTTCTAATTCTCTCTCAACACACACACACTATTATGAACGTATTTTTTTAGTAGTTAATCATCATCTTCATCAAAAATCACTTCAAGAATCAAGCTATAATCATCATAGGAAGAACACTTCAAGAACACTTCAAAAATCCCTTCAAGTTTACTAATTTACTTCCAAGCTTTCTAATCCATTCCAAGTAATCATCTAAGATCAAGAAACCTTTGTTATATATAGTAGGTTATCTTTCTTATTCAAGGTAATATTCATATTCAAACTTTGATTCAATTTCTATAACTATAAACTATCTTAATTCGAGTAAAAATCTTACTTGAACTTGTTTTTGTGTCATGATCCTACTTCAAGAACTTTCAAGCCATTAAAGATCCTTTGAAGCTAGATCATTTCTTGTCACTTCCAGTAGGTTTACCTACTAAACTTGAGGTAGTAATGATATTCATAACATCATTCGATTCATATATATAAAACTATCTTATTCGAAGGTTTAAACTCGTAATCACTAGAACATAGTTTAGTTAATTCTAAACTTGTTCGCAAACAAAAGTTAATCCTTCTAACTTGACTTTTAAAATTAACTAAACATATGTTCTATATCTATATTATATTCTAACTTAATGATTTAAAACCTGGAAACACGAAAAACACCGTAAAACCGGATTTACGCCATCGTAGTAACACCGCGGGCTGTTTTGGGTTACTTAATTAAAAACTATGATAAACTTTGATTTAAAAGTTGTTATTCTGAGAAAATGATTTTTATTATGAACATGAAACTATATCCAAAAATTATGGTTAAACTCAAAGTGGAAGTATGTTTTCGAAAATGGTCATCTAGACGTCGTTCTTTCGACTGAAATGACTACCTTTACAAAAACGACTTGTAACTTATTTTTCCGACTATAAACCTATACATTTTCTGTTTAGATTCATAAAATATAGTTCAATATGAAACCATAGCAATTTGATTCACTCAAAACGAATTTAAAATGAAGAAGTTATGGGTAAAACAAGATTGGATAATTTTTCTCATTTTAGCTACGTGAAAATTGGTAACAAATCTATTCCAACCATAACTTAATCAACTTGTATTGTATATTATGTAATCTTGAGATACCATAGACACGTATACAATGTTTCGACCTATCATGTCGACACATCTATATATATTTCGGAACAACCATAGACACTCTATATGTGAATGTTGGAGTTAGCTATACAGGGTTGAGGTTGATTCCAAAATATATATAGTTTGAGTTGTGATCAATACTGAGATACGTATACACTGGGTCGTGGATTGATTCAAGATAATATTTATCGATTTATTTCTGTACATTTAACTGTGGACAACTAGTTATAGGTTACTAACGAGGACAGCTGACTTAATAAACTTAAAACATCGAAATATATTAAAAGTGTTGTAAATATATTTTGAACATACTTTAATATATATGTATATATTGTTATAGGTTCGTGAATCAACAGTGGCCAAGTCTTACTTCTCGACGAAGTAAAAATCTGTGAAAGTGAGTTATAGTCCCACTTTTAAAATCTAATATTTTTGGGATGAGAATACATGCAGGTTTTATAAATGATTTACAAAATAGACACAAGTAATTGAAACTACATTCTATGGTTGAATTATCGAAATCGAATATGCCCCTTTTTATTAAAGTCTGGTAATCTAAGAATTAGGGAACAGACGCCCTAATTGACGTGAATCCTAAAGATAGATCTATTGGGCCTAACAAACCCCATCCAAAGTACCGGATGCTTTAGTACTTCGAAATTTATATCATATCCGAAGGGTGTCCCGGAATGATGGGGATATTCTTATATATGCATCTTGTTAATGTCGGTTACCAGGTGTTCACCATATGAATGATTTTTATCTCTATGTATGGGATGTGTATTGAAATATGAAATCTTGTGGTCTATTGTTACGATTTGATATATATAGGTTAAACCTATAACTCACCAACATTTTTGTTGACGTTTAAAGCATGTTTATTCTCAGGTGAATATTAAGAGCTTCCGCTGTTGCATACTAAAATAAGGACAAGATTTGGAGTCCATGTTTGTATGATATTGTGTAAAAACTGCATTCAAGAAACTGATTTCGATGTAACATATTTGTATTGTAAACCATTATGTAATGGTCGTGTGTAAACAGGATATTTTAGATTATCATTATTTGATAATCTACGTAAAGCTTTTTAAACCTTTATTTATGAAATAAAGGTTATGGTTTGTTTTAAAAATGAATGCAGTCTTTGAAAAACGTCTCATATAGAGGTCAAAACCTCGCAACGAAATCAATTAATATGGAACGTTTTTAATCAATAAGAACGGGACATTTCAATTCATGACATATTTCAAAAGACGTTGCATTCGAGTCGTTGAGTTCATCAGGATTATTATTAAGTCAATTATAGCTGGTTATATTATGAAATGGTAGGCATGCCATTAACTTTCGATGAAATGAAAGTTTATCTTTTAAAAACGAATGCGATGTTTGTAAAATGTATCATATAGAGGTCAAGTACCTCTCGATGTAACCAAATGTAATGTATTCGTCCAGATGGATTAGGACGGGTCGTTATATAATTTTTGTGGTCCAAAATAAGGCTTTATGTTTTCAAACATAAATTTTTATGGTTTAAATTAAATATAGTTTGCAATATTAAACCTATAATTCACTCAACATTTTTGTTGACAGTTACTCGCATGTTTTATTCTCAGGTTCATGATTGATTGCTTCCGCTGTGCTTAGAGAGTTTGCATATTTATAATGGCGGCTTTTGTTAAACATTAACTTGCATTCTATTTTGATACATTAAAGTGTGGGTGTTTATTGACTTTGTTTTGGTCAAATTTTGATTAAGTATTTATGTATGATTTTTCTAAACTTACATATTTTGGTGGGTTTCCTTTATAGGAAATCATTTTTAAATAAAGAATGCAAGGTTATTTATTAAATTCATTTAAAGTTATGATCAAGCTGTGGGACCAAGATAACGATGGTCATCAAGTGTACTTTGACGGGTCGTTAAACATTAGAGAAGAAAGCTGTGCTCTTTTGCATACTCGGGACAAGCCCCGAACATTCTTTAAACTCATCAATGGCATCACGAAGAACCTTCACTGAAACCACTGAAGCGTGCGCAAATAGAAATAGATCATCGGTAAAACACAAGTTAATAATCTCAAGCTTTTCACAATGGACATGGTACTTGAATGACGAAGAATTTAAAACATGCCTCTTAATCATCAACGAAAGGACTTCCATGACAAGCGTAAAAAGATAAGGGGACATTGGATCCCCTTGTCGTAAGCCATGCTTCCCTTTGAAAAAACCATACAATTGACCATTAATGTTGATCGAATAAGACATGGTTGTAACACATTTCATAATCCACCTAACCATCTTCATAGGGAAACCAAAACAAATTAGAGTGGAATGAAGGAAATTCCAGTCAACCGTGTCATGAGCCTTCTGGATATCAACCTTGAAAGCGCATCTAGGCTTCCCACGATTAGAATGGTAATTCTTCATCAACTCTTGCGTAAGAAGAATAATCTTACTGATACATTTGTATAAGACATTACAAGAAGAAATCGAACGGTAGTCGGTGACCTTACTAGGCGCTTGAACCTTCGGAAGGAGAGCTATAATTGTAGAATTTATTTTTGTTAATAATTGGCCATTAACAAAAAAATCTGTAACCACCCGAATAACGTCTTCTCCAATAATATCCCACGCTTGTTTAAAAACCGCAGCCGAATAGCCATCCGGTCCCGGAGATTTGCTATCACCAACGTCAAAAATAGCGTCTTTAATCTCTGATGGCGTGACCGGTTTTATCATATCCGAACACTTTTGAGGAGTTACTATCTTGGTGAATAAAGAACCAGGATTCCGAATTTCCTTACAAGTTGTAGCAGTCCCCAAAAACTGATCGTAATGCTTGACAAAAATACTCGGAACCTCAGTCCCTTCCACAAGAATACCTTTCGCATTTATCACTATTTGAATACGACTACGGTTAGTCTTACCTTTAACAACTTTATGAAAATAACTCGTGTTACTATCTCCACTATTTGAATACGACTACGGTTAGTCTTACCTTTAACAACTTTATGAAAATAACTCGTGTTACTATCTCCGGCCTGTAGCCATTCAATCTTAGACTTCTGTTTCAAGAATTTTTCTTCCACCAAAGCCGCTTCATTAAAATCCTGTAAAGCAGCACTTTCTTTTTCACGATGCTCGGCTGAATGAGGATACTTATCAAGTTGTATTTGAGCCCGATCAAGCTGTTCCCTACACAATTGAACTCTCTTACGAAGATCACTTTTTACCCACATCAACTTACGCATAGATTCCATAAGCGCGCTCAGTTTCTTAACCACTTTAAACATAGAGTACCCATGGACATCGACATTCCAACCCGCTGCAACTGTGTCCAAAAAGTCATTCTGCTCAGTCAAAAAGTTAATAAACTTGAATGGTTTTGGTTTACTTACATGAACATTCGGAATTTTCAAAACCGCAGGGGCATGATCTGAAATCCTGTAAGACTGGAAAATTGCAAACACATCTCTATAAATGTCAATGAATCTATCAATAGCAAGAATTCAGTCTATCTTTTTTAAAATTCCAGTATCCGCATTAGGCCTCTGGTTCCAAGTAAACTGTAGACCAGAATAGTTAACATCAGACATGCAAAGGTTGTCCATACATTCTTTGAACTCGTGCATAGTGATAATGCTAAAAACGAATACATATTTCATAGCATTATCCTTCAAGAAAGACAAGCTTTTGGTTGCAATTGTTCTATTTACAAGTGATATTCGTTTAAATAATAAAAGGTGAAGACAAAAGACAGATTCGACGATTTAAAGACGCAAACGACCAAAAAGCTAAAAGTACAAAGTACAATCAAAGTGGTTCAAATTATTGATGAGAAACGTCTAAAAATGGCAAGAGTACAAGCTCTCAAAAAGCAAAGTACAAGATATTAAATTATATGAAAAGGCGTTCGAAAATCCGGAACCGAGACATGAACCAACTATCAGCGTGCGACGCAACGGACCAAAAATTACAAGTCAACTATGCACAAGAATATAATATAATATATAATTAATTATATATATTATTATATATTATAATTATACGCAGCCCACGTTTTGGATTTGATCAATGAGCTAGAATCCAAAGCTCCGCGACTGCAGAGCTATGAAGAACAAAAATACCGCACTCGCGAAGCACACAGTGATCAAGTGAGCCTATAAAAGGCCGCGCATTCTGCTCGATTCATCATTCCTTTTCCTTCTTTCTATCTACATAATATATATATATATATATATATATATATATATATATATATATATATATATATATATATATATATATATATATATATATATATATATATATATATATATATATATATATAATTTTAATTTTAATTTTAATTTAAAGTTTAATAATAATAAGGTTATGTTGGCGAATGTTTTAAGTTTGTAAGTCGAAATTCTGTCCGTGTAACGCTACGCTATTAATAATCATTGTAAGTTATGTTCAACCTTTTTAAATTAATGTCTCGTAGCTAAGTTATTATTATGCTTATTTAAGCCGAAGTAAACATGATGTTGGACTAAATATTAAAGACGGGGTTATTGGGCTTTGGACCATAATTGGGGTTTGGACAAAAGACCGACACTTGTGGAAATTGGACTATGGGCTATTAATGGGCTTTATATTTGTTTAACTGAATGATAGTTCGTTAATTTAATATAGAGATTTACAATTTGAGGTAATTATAAATAACCACATACACTCGATCGGACACGATGGGCGGGATATTTATAAATACTAATAATCGTTCATTTAACCGGACACGGGAATGGATTAATAGTCAATGGACGCATTAAAACAGGGGTGGATTACATACAAGGCCACTTGGCGTAATTGTTAACAAAGTATTAAAACCTTGTTACAGTTTAAGTCCCCAATTAGTTGGAATATTTGACTTCGGGTATAAGGATAATTTGACGAGGACACTTGCACTTTATATTTATGACTGATGGACTGTTATGGACAAAAACCAGATGGACATATCGAATAATCTAGGATAAAGGACAATTAACCCATGGTAATAAATTAAAATCAATACGTCAAACATCATGATTACGGAAGTTTAAATAAGCATAATTCCTTTATTTTATATCTCATCGTACTTTTAATTATCGCAATTTTATTTATCGTCATTTTATTTATCGCACTTTTAATTATCGAAATTTTATTATTGTCATTTACTTTACGCTTTAAATTAAGTTATATTTATTTTAAATATTTTACATTAGGTTTTAATTGTGATTTAAGACATAAAATCGACAAACCGGTCATTAAACGGTAAAATCCCCCTTTTATAACAATAATAATATTACTTATATATATTTTTATACAAATATAGTTTAAAAATATAGCGTTAAACTTGGTTAGCTCCCTGCGGTATGAACCAGACTTACTAAAAACTATACTACTCTACGATTAGGTACACTGTCTATAAGTGTTGTAGCAAGGTTTAGGTATATCCTATTCTATAAATAAATAAATAACTTGTGTAAAATTGTAGCATAATTAATAGTATTTTGCAATAAAATATAACTATTTCGTATACACCTCGCATAACATCAAGTAATTTTTGACGCCGCTGCCGGGGAACTCAACAACGCTGAAAGCGAAACGCTATAAAAAATATATTTAGTTTTTAATCTATTTTCGTAAAAATATAAGAAGTTTTAAACATAAAAATATAAAAACAAAATATATATATATATATATATATATATATATATATATATATATATATATATATATATATATATATATATATATATATATATATATATATATATATATATATATATATATATATATATATAACTGAACTTGCGTAATTTAAGCCTGCACCTCATCTGAGCCTGCATCCTCCGCACTCACGGAGTTTTTGGGTAGCAAAAATCCGCACTCGCGGAGCAGTCTGACAGGTCAAACCTGGTACGTGCATTAATTACGAAATTAGGTTTAATTATTAATTATTATTATTATTAAACCTAATTAGGGTTTAGTTAAATATTAATTAGTTTTAGTTTTAATTAAATTTGTAATATTAAGTGTTTTTATTATTATTAATTTAAAATTAATACTTTTATAAAATAATAATATAAAAATAATATTTTTATAAAAATTGTATTTTTATAACTTTAGTTTTATTTTTAAATTTTGTATCTTTTTAATTGTTTATTCGTATATTGTATATTTTATCATTCGTAATTAGTTTTAAGATTAGTATTTTGCCGTAGTTATTTTTATTTTTAGATTTCTAAGATTTGCCGTAAAATCCCTTAAGTGCTTTTTCTTTAGACTAAGACTTAGACGCTTTAGAATTTACGACGTCGCTTATCGCTTTAGTTCAATAAATTTTAGTGCCTATTAAGTTATTGCCGATTTGGATATAGAATTCTTTTAAGCTTTAATACCTTTAGACGAAAGTTTTGATTCTTAGTTTTTAGGCTTTTATGTTTCGACGCTTTACTTTCTAATTATTATTTTTAGACCTTTTATTTTTCGACATTTTTCGACGCACTCTTTTTCTTTCTTATTTCTCGACGCTCTAGTTTTTAGGACATAGAATTTTCTTTATTTTCTTCAAACTTTTACGAAAAATTATTTTAAGTGGTTAAATTGATAGACATCCAAAATTTTCTGGTTCGTAGTAATAGTTGGATTTGTTAATGGCGAGTTGTGGGCTTCCGGTTTAAAGGGTCCTGGCTACCTGCTGCATCTATCAGCTATTCGAAACGTGGGGAAAATCAGAAAAGTCTATTAATTTGATAACTTATATAATTTTTATCTTTATAACTAATAGGATATTCAGTAAATGCACCGAGCAAAACGTTCACCACCTTTCATACGTTCACCACCTGTAACTCGATCAAGACATCTAGCCAACATTGTCGCCATTAATTTTTCTTTAGAATCGTCATCCAGTCAACCAAGTACTCCAATTCAAATTTCCGATAATCCATTTTTTGAACCCAACCTCACAATTAAGAATCCGGAGGATATTCAGGGACAATTCAGAGATCCTGAACCACTAATTATTCCTCCTGAATCACAAATCACTCATCCAGAGATTGTCGAGGAAGAAACCATTAAGTCAGAATCCGCTAGTGATTCAGATTCAACAAATTCAATCATGGAAAATCTGGAACCTCTAAGTATGGAAGACCGAATGAGAGCTAAACGCACTGGCCAAGGTCATGCAATTACTCAACTAGATATTAATGCACCAGATTATGAAATCAAAGGACAAATCCTACACATGGTAACTAATCAATGCCAATTTAGTGGTGCGCCGAAGGAAGATCCAAATGAACATCTTCGAACTTTTAATAGGATCTGTACTATATTCAAAATCAGAGAAGTTGAGGATGAACAGATCTATCTCATGTTATTTCCCTGGACTTTAAAGGGAGAAGCCAAAGATTGGTTAGAATCGTTACCTGAAGGGGCGATTGATACATGGGATGTTTTAGTTAAAAAATTTCTTAAACAATTCTTTCCGGCATCTAAAGCCATGAGACTTCAAGGAGAAATTATTACGTTCACGCAAAAGACAAATGAAACTCTATATGAGGCGTGGACAAGATTTGAAAAGTTGTTAAGAGGATGTCCTCAACATGGTTTAGAAACTTATCAAATAGTACAAATATTCTACCAAGGATGCGATATTACTACACGAAAAGACATCGACATAGCAGCTGGTGGTTCCATTATGAAGAAAACCGCAACGAAAGATTACAAAATTATTGATAACACTGCTTTCCACTCACATGAGTGGCATCAAGAAAAAGATATCGTTAGATCATCTAAAGTGGCTATAGCCGATTCTAGCCATGACTTTGATTCCATTTCCGCAAAGTTAGATGCTTTAGAGAGACGAATGGAAAAGATGACTAAACATATTCACGCAATACGAATTAGTTGTGAGCAGTGTGGAGGACCACATTTGACAAAAGATTGTCTTAGTGTTGAACAAACAATGGAACAAAGAGAGAATGTTTCATACATGAACCAAAGGCCTGGAAATAATTATCAAAATAATTATCAACCGCCAAGACCAAACTACAATCAAAATCTGAATTATAACCGAAATGTTCCATACAACAACTAACAAGGTCCTAGCAATCACCTAGTATCTAATAATACTTACAACCAGCAAAGACCTATTTTTCCAATTAAACCACCACAAACCGATGATAAAAACCCAAATTTAGAAGATATGATGTCGAAGCTATTTGAATCTCAAACGCAGTTTTTCACATCTCAGAAACAAACTAATGAACAAAATGCTCAAGCATTTAGAAATCAACAAGCTTCAATCCAAAATCTGGAACAAGAAGTGAGCAACCTAGCAAGGTTGATAGGTGAAAGAAAATCGGGGATTCTACCTTGCGATACAAATGCTAACCCCCGAAATGAAACAGCTAAAGCCATTACTACGAGAAGTGGTATTACACTTAAACCACATGAAATACCTGTAATTTCTGATGACTCTATTCCTACTACACAGGCACCACGACCTAATCAAGATAAGGAAACAGAACCGGTAGTTGAAAAGGTTAATGAAGATAACACAGTTAAGGCAAAACCTTATGTTAAACCATACCAACCACCGCTTCCTTACCCGAGTAAAATGAGAAAAGAAAGTCTTGAAGCGGAGCAATCCAAATTCTTGGATATGTTTAAACAAATAAATGTCAATCTTCCTTTCATTGATGTGATTTCAGGAATGCCAAGATATGCTAAATTCTTGAAAGATCTAATCACAAATAGAAAGAAAATGGAAGAACTTTCGGCTGTTACAATGAATGCTAATTGCTCTGCAGTGCTGTTGAATAAGCTATCAAAAAAACTCTCAGATCCAGGAAGTTTAACAATTCCATGTTTTCTGGGTAGTCTAAGTTCAATAGAAGCATTGGCAGACTTAGGTGCTAGTATAAATTTAATGCCGTATTCACTATACGCTAAACTAGACCTCGGAGAATTGAAACCAACACGAATAAGCATACAACTAGCAGATCGATCAGTAAAATATCCTAGAGGGATAATGGAGAACATGCTAGTTAAAGTGGGTACTTTAGTATTTCCAATAGATTTTGTTATTCTGGACATGGAAGAATCGAGTTCCTCTCATATTAGGAAGACCATTCTTAAACACGGCTAAAGCAATAATAGACGTGTTCGGTAAGAAACTGACCCTAAGTATAGAGGACGAGAGTGTTACCTTTTCAGTTGATAGAGCCATGTAACAACCGCAATCTGCAGATGATATATGTTATTATATTCAAACTATACATTCACAAGCAGAATTGTTACAAGAATTTCCAGAATTACAAGGAACAGGAGAATGTTCTTTAGGAGAAGGAACTGAACCAATTGATGAAGCTGAAATGTTAGCTACACTTATGGCTAATGAATATGAACCAACAACAGAAGAACTTCAAATGTTAAAAGAAGAAGACATATATCGATACAAATCATCGATAAAAGAACCACCAATATTAGAGTTTAAACCACTTCCAAACCATTTAGAATATGATTATTTACATGGTGAATCTGAATTACCTGTAATAATATCGTTTTCTCTTACTGAAAATGAAAAATCTCGACTCATTTCTGTGCTAAAAGCTCATAAACCAGCTATTGCATGGAAAATTCATGACATTAAAGGCATAAGTCCTTCGTATTGCACACATAAAATCCTTATGGAAGAAGGTCATAAAACCTATGTGCAACGCCAACGAAGACTAAATCCTAATATGCAAGATGTTATTAAGAAAGAAATTATTAAACTGCTAGATGCAGGTTTAATTTATTAAATCTCTGATAGTCCATGGGTAAGCCCAGTTCAATGCGTACCTAAGAAAGGTGGCATGACTGTCATCACAAATGAAAAAAATGAGCTTATTCCTACTAGGACTGTAACAGGATGGCATGTCTGTATTAATTATAGAAAATTAAATGACGCCACTAGAAAATATCACTTTCCCTTACCTTTCATTGATCAAATGTTGGAAAGATTAGCCGGGAATAGTTACTATTGTTTTCTTGACGATTTCTCCGGATATTTTCAAATTCCAATAGCACCCGAGGACCAAGAGAAAACCACATTCACTTGCGCTTATGGTACTTTTGCTTACAAACGCATGCCATTTGGACTTTGCAACGCCCATGCAACCTTTCAAAGGTGCATGATGGCTATTTTTCACGACATGATAGAAGAATGAATGGAAGTTTTCATGGATGACTTTTCAGTCTTCGGTGATACTTTTGAATCATGTCTAGTTAATCTTGAACGAATGCTTATTAGATGCGAACAATCAAATCTAGTACTTAATTAGGAGAAATGCCATTTCATGGTTAAAGAAGACATCGTTCTTGGTCATAAAATTTCAAAGGAAGGAATTGAAGTGGATAGAGCTAAAGTAGATGTAATTGCTAAACTTCCACATCCCACCAATGTTAGGGGAGTAAGGGGTTTTCTAGGGCATGCCTGTTTTTACCGACGTTTCATAAAAGATTTTTCTAAAATTGCCACTCCTATGAATAAACTCCTTGAAAAGGATGCTCCATTCATATTTTCGGATGAATGCATCAAATCATTTAATATTCTTAAAGAAAAACTCACTAATGCTCCGATCATGATAACTCCAAATTAGAATCTACCATTTGAACTCATGTGCGATGCAAGTGATTTTGCAATGTGAGCCGTTTTAGGACAAAGGATTGAAAAATGATTTCAACCTATTTATTACGCTAGTAAGACATTACAAGGAGCACAAACAAACTACACAACTACTGAAAAAGAACTCCTTGCTATTGTCTTTGCTTTTGACAAATTTCGTTCATATCTCGTTCTAGCTAAAACGGTGGTCTATACCGACCATTCTACTCTTAGATACCTATTTTCGAAACAAGATGCCAAATCACGATTAATCCGTTGGATCTTACTCTTACAAGAGTTCGATATTGAAATCCGAGACAAAAAGGGAGCAGAAAATCTCGCCGCTGATCATCTTTCTCGTCTTGAAAACCCCGAATTAGAAGTTCTAAATGCATCGGCCATACTGAAATAACCCAACCCGTATTTAAACCGGCCCATAAAATTTTTTCTTTAATACATTAATATTTAGGTCCCATTTATGTTTTCAAAAACATCTTTAACACAATAACAAGTACAATAAGCTTTAAAACATGTAATACATAGTTTAAATATTTGAACGAGTAAACACGACCCGACTATTTTAATATCCAACACCAAGCATGGTGATTGGGGATACGCTACCCAATCCTAATCGATCCAAAAGCACATCTTCTAAAGCAAACTACGCAAGTCCACTAGTCCCCACGTTTACCCGAGCCACCTCCTCCATGCAAATCTATAAAAATGTAAACAACGAGAGGGTATGCTAACGCTTAGTGAGTGAGAATATACTACATACATATACATGCATAAAATGGACACGCCACACGAATAATCAAATAACACATACCGGAGCATCTAAGCATAAAGTCAAGCTAAGCTAAGCATACCGTACGATCACTAAGCAACAAGCTAAAATAACAACAAATATAAGTTCACCGACGATGTGAACAACGCCAATAAGCTACACCCGGAGGGTTAGCTACAACACAACAAAACGACAAAATATAACAAAAGGTAAACCGCCCAAGGTTAACCCCTTAACCCGAATATCGAAAACCAAGTACTAAAATGAAGATTGGCCGAACTACACGTGCCTTAGTAAATCCGCATCCACACGAGAATACTATCTTCAATCACACAACAACATCGAGGTTGGCCGAACTACACGAGCCTTAGTGAATCCGCAACCACACGAGATCACTACCTCAATAAGATGACCGAACTACACGTGTCATCGTGAATTCGAGCTACACGAGGTTCACTTCTTCGATAAGATGACCGAACTACACGCGTCATCGTGAATCCGCATCCACACGTGATCCACTTCTCCAATCACAACTCAATACCAACCCTTCGCTGTTTGGGTTATATAATACACATCACAAGCACATGTGATAACATACACACAAGTGTGCACCTCGCCAAAGGTGGTCAACCAAAACACACAACCGTGCCAATTGGACCTATACACAAGTCCATCAAATCCACCTATATGTGAAGTGAGCTCTATAGCCGAGAATCACTTCACCCGACCCGCACCCATCCTACACATACATATGCACATAGGATATTAACACTCACCTTGAAGTCTTGATGAATGCCAAACCAAAATCCGCAACTCGCCAATGGAACGTACCTATTCCATTATCACATAACAATTAGCACAATTAGGGTGGATTACAAACCAACCCATTTTGACAACTAGTGCAATTTCGACCCAATTGCACTTCCAAGTTCAAACCGCGCCCAAACTAACCAATAATCACTAACACTAGTGACAATGGTCCTAATAAGCCAAATAAACCCGAACACAAGTGTTAAACACTTGTCTTGCCCAATTTGACACCAAAAACCTAATTTTGACCTATTTCAAAATTAGTCAACCAAACACACCCAAATGAGTTCCTACACTTCCATAATCACTAATCATAGTGATTACACTCAATTTAAAGCCCTAAACAAGGCTAAAACATCAACCAACCCAAAACCCGCCTTCATCACTAATAAACCCGAATCCTAGTTATTATCTTCCATTAATAACTAGTGGGGTTCTATGTATGAACATACAATCAAAAACCCTAAATTTAGATGATAAACACGAAAATGAAATTCGGAGTTAGAGCTTACCGCTAGTATCAAATTGTAGCTAAGAATGAGGAGAACAAAGTTGCCTCTTACGCCTTCGATCAAAACCCAAATCTTTCTTTCCAAAATCCCACTTGAATGATTTGAAGTATTTATGTTTTGAGAGAAAAGGTGGAATAAAAATGGAAAAGAAAATGAAATAAATGAATGAATGGACCAGATTTGAGGCTATAATCTGCCTCATATGCGAAAAGACCAAAACGCCCTTGAATATCTTTTAAAATCATAAAACTGGTACCAGCTCGCCCAGAATCCGCGCCGCGGCCTCAATCGTCGCGCCCTGACCCATAACGTATTCTGGTGGTTTTCTTAACATGCCTCCTGGAATTGAAATCAGCTGAATGCCGCGCCGCGGCCCTTTCTGTCACGCCGCGACCCAAGGCATGGTCTGGTGCCTTCCTTACCGTGCCTCCTGATCCTAATTTGTTTGTAATGTCACGCCGCGACACACTCCTCCACGCCACGACCTTTAACTTGGGATGATCACTTTTCGCATACAAGAACTTTAACGCATGAACAAGTCTCAATTCTTTCATACACCTATCGTACATACGCGATACACCTGTAAATCATGTTCGGGGAAAAATGGGGTGTTACAACTCTTCCCCACTTAGATTCGATCACGTCCTCGTGATCCTAATCACTTAACCAAATCGAACCTACAGTCGATGGTTTTCAAACAATCGTTCCAATCCGACTTCCAACACATTCCTCATTAACCCAAAGATTAATTCATTAACTAATTACACACTTGCACGCATTCCGAGCCGTGCAATACACGCGACATCCGAAGTCTATAACGATCGCTTAGAATACGCGAATCCGCCACGTATCCTTCCAACTCCTCTAGGAAATTCTTCTCATAGTGTCACCCTTAACAACTAAATCGTCATTCGCGATTTATCAAGTCCACAAATCCGAGCACTAAAACTTGCTCAATCCCTCATATCGGGAAAAACTCCACCGATCTCGTACCGAGATATCAACCCTTTAGCGTACCATACCAAGTACAATGCTAAGAGTAAACACGTCCCAAACTAAGGACAACCATCTAACCGATGAAGACCAAATAAAAGTGAAATCTAACGGATAACACTTACCACTTAACATCCCGTGTAGTGCGCAAACATGTCTAATACTCAACTACCGCAAACACGTGATCAAAATACGACTATTGCATCACTATTCTCACCAAAATGGTCCTTACGACCCCACCATTGGCGTATAAAACAACCAACAGATCACACAACGTGGTCCTTATGACCCCACCATTGGCGTATAAAACAACCAATAGATCACACAACATGGTCCTTACGACCCCACCATTGGCGTATAAATCAACCAATATATCACACAATATGAAGGCTGGCCGAAAACTACACGCGCCTTAGTGAATCCGCAACCACACGCGACCCACTACCTCCACCACACAACAATCGGAATTGGCCGAACTACACGCGCCCTAGTGAATCCGAACTACACGAGAATCACTATCCCAAAAGAATGACCGCAACCACACGTGTCATTGTGAATCCGAACTACACGAGACTCACTTCCATAATACAATGACCGCAACCACACGAGTCATTTGTGAATCCGAACTAAACGAGACTCACTTCCACAATATAATGACCGCATCCACACGTGTCATTTGTGAATCTAAACTACACGCGATCCACTTCCCAAATCTCAACACAGGAATGGTACTCCCATTCCCCATCGGTACTCGCATTTCCCGATAACGTTATACCATACCGATATAACACTACTCCGATGATGAAGTCACCGGACCACGTAAATGGTCATGCTTCACCAATCACACGCACTTTTGGCCTCATACAACGAGTAGTGTAACATCGCGCTCTGCTACACTATAGTGAATCCTAACGGATACCACTAACCTTCCACACCAAACAAATATCTATTAGTGTTACTTAATCACCGCGTAATCACTAATTCCCCGGGTGATGTCTTAAACACTACGACTAACTCACCCCCATGACAATGTGGTGTCTTAAACACCGAGACAATACCACATGTCAATCAAACTAATGAGTGGTGTCTTAAACACCGCGACAATACCACTCGTTACGTACACGCGGACATCGCTAACATAATCGAGCAAGAACCACCTATATCGCACATAGGTACAACACAATAATTCTCTAAAAGAGTATCCGACACACACATCCCTTAACCGAGGGATTTCACCTTGCTCATCAAACACGTCTGTTATCTCTCAACGAGATTACCACATTATCACCTCGATGATAATTTACATCTAAAACCATAAGTACAATTTAACCCAAATTGCACTCTACCATAAATCGACCAAAACTAGGTCCCGACACAAATTTCTGATATACCATAAGCATTGTCCGAACTCTCATACTAAAGCCTCCTCGTGCGGAAGTGTAACTCCCCCACTTATAACTACGTTCCATAACCGCATCTTGTGCAATCGTACAATGCTACCAAAGGTAGACTTTACTAATAATTGGGTTCACACGACCCCTCACCACATCTTGCTCCAACCTCGAGCATACAAAGGGTTTTAACCAACCCCTAAACACTTCGAACGAAGGTTTCACCACTATTTGCACAAACTTTAATCTCGTAATC
This sequence comes from Rutidosis leptorrhynchoides, assembly GCF_046630445.1. Taxonomy (NCBI): domain Eukaryota; kingdom Viridiplantae; phylum Streptophyta; class Magnoliopsida; order Asterales; family Asteraceae; genus Rutidosis; species Rutidosis leptorrhynchoides. The sequence goes on from NC_092337.1 coordinate 200,285,520, forward strand.
TTCCAATTGCTATAGTTTGTCAATTTCTACCTAGTCACTCATGTACCTAAGTGTTTCTCTCCGCTACCCAAAGTACAATGTAACCGCAATACAATCGGAGTCGAATACTACGCTAGTAGGTATGAAAGAGGCACCTAATGTCGCGTCATGTAGACTCCATTACCAACATACATCGAGATCAAACACTCAATCTCTAGGGTTCCAACCACCCGACGAACCCCACGGTTCATCAATTCCAACTCGAGAGCGAACACGCTCTAACATCCGAACACCAAAGCCCATTCCCGAGGCTTGGTAGAAACATCTCCCGAACACCAAGGAATACTTGGTTGCACCAAGTCTTGCGCCTTTCGCCCATCGATCAAATGTCACCATAGGGTACTTCCATTAGGAACGTCACCCATAACAATAACATGCACAACATAAGGCTTTTAACAAATCCAAACTCAATGGCACCTAATAAATAATCAAAGGACATATTTATTAAAATGAAACGTACCTTAACGTCTCCTTGCCGCACCCGTCCCCGCTAACTTGGGACATTCTGACTTACGATTTCCTTCTTCTTGGCAAATGAAGCACACCATGCCATCAACCTTTGGTATCGAACATTCCCAAGACTTGTGACCCCTCACACCACAATTGTAACATCTAGACGTGCTAGAAACCGATACACTCATCCGCGTACCACCCGTGCTCACACTCGGACCCTTAGTCCTCTTACTTGGAGCACCATATGAAACAACCCTTCTCTCACTTGAAGGTTCACCCATCTTCGATCGCGAATACAACTCGAAACCCCTAGACACAGCGAATAATTCCGCAAACGATTTCGCGTAACCCCGGCTAATTTTATTCTTCAAGTCATCATTCAAAGTCCGATAGAAACCTTCCATCAACAAACGATCATTCCCCAAATACTCCGAGCAAAAACGAGCCTTCGCCATAAAGGTCGTCTTGAGAGTATTCAAATCCATAGAACCCTGTTGCAAATTTCGCAACTCACTACGCAATTCCGACAAATCGGCTGAAGTCCGAAACTCCTCGAAGAATTCCTCCTTAAACTCGTCCCACGATAACGCCATAAACGGTTCACCACTGACAAGATCAATCTTACCATCCAACCAATCCTTCACCCTACCCCGCAACAAACTAGTAGCGAGTCTTGTCTTTTTCTCTGGAGGGCATTCAATAGTGCGAAAACACCCTTCGACATCCGAGATCCATGTTATGCTAACCAAAGGATCCGGTTTCCCGTCATACGTCGGGGGTTTAGTCCTCATGAAGCTCTTAAGACAACGCTCCATTTCACTACTACTTCAAAATTCGGAATACTTCCTATCCATTTCTTCTCGAAACGCACCCATTTGCTCCGTAACGGCGGCCGCAACTCTAGTGTTAAACTCGTCGTTATTTGTCTCGATCTAGTTTCTCATCGTCATTCTAAAGAATGAAAAACGATTAGTCCATGATCGTATAAAACAACACGCACAACACCGCCCCATCTTGTTAAACACTCGTTGTACATCACTTGTTAGACACGATTTGCACCCGTAATAAGGTTTGCAAGTCCTTATTACGCACACACGCCGTATCAACTTGTTAGTACAACGACCGCCCCGCTCGATGATATAAACAACACAACCAAATATTCTACGTGACATAAACACGCGCAAGAATAATGTCACAACACAAGGCACGATCATAGTTAGTTAACCTACACGCCAAGGCACTAACCAAGTTTCCGTCCGACCCGTTCACCTACAAGTCCCGCAACAAATAAGCACACACAACAGTCTAAGTCTAGGCACCTATCTCAAGTCGTTTAAATCCCTTAGACCATGCTCTAATACCACTTGAAACAACCCAACCCGTATTTAAATCGGGCCATAAAATTTTTTCTTTAATACATTAATATTTAGGTCCCATTTATGTTTCCAAAAACATCTTTAACACAATAACAAGTTCAATAAGCTTTAAAACATGTAATACATAGTTTAAATATCCGAACGAGTAAACACGACCCGACTATTTTAATATCCAACAAAACCGAGCATGGTGATTGGGGATACGCTATCCAATCCTAATCGATCCAAAAGCACATCTTCTAAAGCAAACTACGCAAGTCCACTAGTCCCCACGCTTACCCGAGCCACCTCCTCCATGCAAATCTATAAAAATGTAAACAACGAGAGGGTAAGCTAACGCTTAGTGAGTGAGAATATACTACATACATATATATGCATAAAATGGACACGCCACACGAATAATTAAATAACACATACCGGAGCATCCAAGCATAAAGTCAAGCTAAGCTAAGCATACCGTACGATCACTAAGCAACAAGCTAAAATAACAACAAATATAAGTTCACCGACGATGTGAACAACGCCAATAAGCTACACCCGGAGGGTTAGCTACAACACAACAATACGACAATATATAACAAAGCGTAAACCGCCCAAGGTTAACCCCTTAACCCGAATACCGAAAACCAAGTACCAAAATGAAGATTGGCCGAACTACACGAGCCTTAGTAAATTCGCATCCACACGAGACTACTATCTTCAATCACACAACAACATTAAGGTTGGCCGAACTACACGAGCCTTGGTGAATCCACAACCACACGAGATCACTACCTCAATAAGATGACCGAACTACAAGCATCATCGTGAATCCGAGCTACGTTCACTTCTTCGATAAGATGACCGAACTACACTCGTCATCGTGAATCCGCATCCACACGTGATCCACTTCTCCAATCACAACTCAATACCAACCCTTCGCCGTTTGGGTTATATAATACACATCACAAGCACATGTGATAACATACACACAAAGTGTGCACCTCACCAAAGGTGGTCAACCAAAATGCACAACCGTGCCAATTGGACCTATACACAAGTCCATCAAGTCCACCTATATGTGAAGTGAGCTCTATAGCCGAGAATCACTTTACCGGACCCGCACCCATCCTACACATACATATGCACATAGGATATTAACACACACCTTGAAGTCTTGATGGATGCCAAACCAAAATCCGTAACTCGCCAATGGAATGTACCTATTCCATTATCACATAACAATTAGCACAATTAGGGTGGATTACAAACCAACCCATTTCGACAACTAGTACAATTTCGACCCAATTGCACTTCCAAGTTCAAACAGCGCCCAAACTAAACAACAATCACTAACACTAGTGACAATGGTCCTCATAAGCCAAATAAACCCGAATATAAGTGTTAAACACTTCTCTTGCCCAATTTGACACCAAAACTCTAATTTTGACCCATTTCAAAATTAGTCAACCAAACACACCCAAATGAGTTCCTACACTTCCATAATCACTAATCATAGTGATTACACTCAATTTAAAGCCCTAAATAAGGCTAAAACATCAACCAACCCAAAACCCACCTTCATCACTAATAAAACCGAATTCTAGTTATTATCTTCCATTAACAACTAGTGGGGTTCCATGTATGAACATACAATCAAAACCCCTAAATTTAGATGATGAACATGAAAATGAAATTCGGAGTTAGAGCTTACTGCTAGTATCAAATTGTAGCTAAGAACGAGGAGAACAAAGTTGCCTCTTACGCCTTCGATCAAAACCCGAATCTTCCTTTCCAAAATCCCACTTGAATGATTTGAAGTATTTATGTTTTGAGAGAAAAGGTGGAATAAAAATGGAAAAGAAAATGAAATAAATGAATGAATGGACCAGATTTGAGGCTATAATCTACCTCATACGCGAAAAGAGCAAAACACTCTTGAATATCTTTTAAAATCACAAAACTGGTACCAGCTCGCCCAGAATGCCGCACGGTGGCCTCAATCGTCGCGCCGCGACCCATAACGTATTCTGGTGGTTTTCTTAACATGCCTCCTGGAATTGAAATCAGCTGAATGTCGCGCCGGTCTGGTGCCTTCCTTACCGTGCCTCCTGATCCTAATTTGCTTGTAATGTCGCGCCGCGACCTTTAACTTGGTCTGATCACTTTTCGCATACAAGAACTTTAACGCACGAACAAGTCTCAATTCCTTCATACACCTATCGTACATACGCGATACACCTGTAAATCATGTACGGGGAAAAACGGGGTGTTACACATACAAGATAACTTTCCTGATGAATATCTATTGAAGATCGATTATAATAAAATTTCATGGTTTGCAGACTATGCAAACTACTTGGTATGTGGATTCCTTGAAAAATGGTTGTCATACCAAAAACGAAAGAAATTCTTTAGTGATATAAAACACTATTTTTGGGAAGATCCACATTTGTTTAAAAGTTGTCCCGATGGAATAATCTGCCGATGTGTATTCGGGGATGAAGCTAGTCAAATCTTAAACCATTGTCACACAGGACCAACGGGAGGGCATTATGGGCCTCAACTCACAGCAAGAAAAGTCTACGACGCTTGATTCTATTGGCCTAGAATTTTCAAAGACGCACAACTTCTTTGTAAATCCTGTGATGCATGTCAAAGGGCCAGAAAAATAAGTCAACATGATGAAATGCCACAAAATGTCATTCAAGTATGTGAAGTATTTGACGTTTGGGGTATTGACTTTATGAGTCCATTTCCAAAATCTCATAATAATCTTTATATTCTCATTGCCATTGATTATGTATCTAAATGGGCGGAAGCACAAGCTTTCCCAACAAACGATGCACGAGTTGTAGTCAATTTTTTAAAACGTCTTTTTGCAAGGTTCGGAACACCGAAAGCTTTAATAAGTGATCGGGGTACTCATTTTTGTAATAATAAACTTGAGAAAGTTCTCAAAAGATATGGAGTAACTCATAAAATCTCAACTGCTTGTCATCCACAAACAAGTGGACAAGTTGAAAATACCAACCGAGCATTAAAACGTATTCTGGAGAAAACCGTAGGATCAAATCTGAAGGAATGGTCCATGAAATTGGAGGATGCACTATGGGCCTTTAGAACAGCCTACAAAACTCTAATTGGCGCCACACCTTTTAAACTCGTTTATGGAAAAGCATGTCCCCTTCAAGTAAAAATTAAGCACAAAGCATTTTGGGCTTTGATGACATGTAATCTTGATTTACATGAAGCCGGACATCTACGGTTAAGTCAACTAAATGAATTAGAAGAACTAAGACATGAAGCATATGAAAATTTGTTAATCTATAAAGAAAGAACGAAGAAATGGCATGATAAAAGAATCAAAAGTTCAAAAGAATTTAAGGAAGGAGACAGAGTTCTTCTTTTCAATTCACGATTCAAGCTATTTCCTGAAAAATTGAAATCAAGATGGTCTGGACCATTCATAGTCAAAAGAGTTTTCCCATATGGAACAATAGAGTTGATAAATTCAAATGGGATTGAATTTAAAGTTAATGGTCACAGAGTTAAACATTACATAGATAGTCCAATGGATGTTGAAGATGAAGTTAATCACAATTTCAACACCACAGCTAACTAAGTGTGGGGGGGAATCAAATATTTTAAGGGTAATATGTATTTCTATTAGAGTTAGATTTTCTGTTTTCGTGTAGTTTCCGAAAATGGAATCCGAATGGTCTTTCCCTAGCAGACCCTAAAGAACTAGTCTTCTCCCTTCATTATGAATTTTTATTTCTTTTAGGTTTTACGAGATGAAGAATTCCTTTGATCTGAACCATGGTCTACTACTACACGCTTTGATTACTCAACGTAATAATGACACACTCCCGAGTGAAGTGGTATCATTCATAAGAGGCAAAATTGATGAAGTGAGGAAAGAACTCAGGAAGAATCATCATAAGATACATTTTGGTAAAGGAAAATCAAAATCCGCAACAAAAAGAAGAGCACGAGACCTTAAAAGATGTCATAAATGCGGAAAATGGTCACACGAAGGTAAATGTTCGAACAATCAAACATATTCAAATAGCGAATTTGTTACTTTATGTAGAGAAGGACCGTTCATATGTTTAGAAGAAAAGTTATTGAAAAATCGAGGTTACACTTATGTAGCTATGGAAAACCAAATCACACGACTCTCCTATGAGTCGGCTAAAGCAGGTCTCTAAGAATTCTATCTCACAGGTAAGTATGTACAGTTTTTATTTGTTTTTTATTTATTGCTTTTAACCTTTTGATAATAAACGCTGAATCGTTTGCTATAAAGTATTAAATTGATATTCAATAAAATTAGGTATGCGAAACCGAAAGTATTGATATCATACAAAAATTTATTACATCACTGCGAAATTTACCATTTATTCTTAAGGTATAAATATCTTTAATCAATCAATCCAAAATATTTCAGAAATTCGTCAGGAGTAAAACTAGGTAAAATAGCCGAAATTACTTTACCCAAAAGAGGGGCGTATATTTTTGATAATATTTGATTGATTAAAGTGGGATAAAAGACCAAAAAGATTTTTTATTTTATTTTTACCTTGTTTTTAAAATTAATATATAAATATTAAATTAATATTATAAATCTTTTTAAATCAATATATTTAAGTTTTCAAATATTTTAAAAATAAATATTTTTAATATAAGTTTGAAAAATTAATGTATAAAAATATTAATGATATTAATATGAATTTTTAATTTTATGCATTTTAAATTTAAGTTTGGTGTGAATTTAAAAACAAAAATGTACTTTATTTCATTAAGTTAAAAATATGATTTCTAAAATTCGTCGTAAGTTGAAGACTAGGTCATGGAACCGAAATTGCATTACCCAAGGGAGGAACGAGGAATTTTTTTATCATTATTAATCTTATTGATTTAAAGTATGCCAAAAATATTTTAAAAAAAACCCAAAAATCTTTGCTTTTAAAACAAACGCTTTAAAATGACAAATTTTAAAATTTTGTCGAGGGACGGACTAGGTAAACGTGCCGAAACAACCTCGTCCTAAATAAAAAGGGAAACAAAATTTTAAATTTAATTAATTGTTTTATTATTAAAGATTTTATAAAAAAAATCGCACTCGCGGAGCTTGAAAGGGTCCCACATCCGCACTCTCGGAGAAATGAAAATCCAAAAAGGGTTAACTTGTGACGACCCAGAAATTTTCGACCAAATTTAAACTTAATCTTTATATGTTTTCGACACGATAAGCAAAGTCTGTTAGATAAATTTCGAAAATTTTGAATTGTTTTCATGTATACATTACCCTTCGACTGCTCTCGACGATTCACGAACCACCATTTGTAAATAGATACATATATATTTAAAATATATGAATTTAAAATATAAATTGAAATAATATATGACGTAATCGTTAGAATTAATAATGTAAAATAAAATAATATATAATAACTATTATTTAAAAAATATATATATATAATAACTATATATGTAAATAATGTATAATGAATATATATATAGTTTTGAATTTATTTTGTAAGCAACAATAACGTTCAATTCTCATTCGATCGATAATAAGTAAGTTAAAATCAAACTTAAGTAATTTTAAAATAAAAGGTGATCCGAAAATGAATTTATAAGTTATAGGTTTATTAAAAGTATATTTAGGATCTAATTATTTAATTTTAACACTTTTTATATTTCACTCACAAATGAGAGGGACAGTTGATGTAATTTTTATTTAAATAAATTAATGATCGAATTTTATACCATAATGACTGAAATAAATAAAGATATTTAATTTAAAAATATGAGATTTTTCAGAAGACTTTTTACCCGCCACTAATTATCAACGGGGTACGAAATCCGGCCCTTGAAATAAATTTAATCAATCATTCATGCTAACTATTCAAGAAAACGTGTTTGTTGAAATTTATATCATAATGTTATTGTTAAAGTTTCAATCATTTCACTCCATTTGTAAGCATTATGTAAATGATTGTATGCATATAATATGGAAAGTGGATGATTAAACATATATCTATATTATAGGTACGTACATATGCATATGAAGAAATATGACCAACCTAAATTCTATTATATCTATATTTATAACAAAACACTAACACAAACATACACCCATATTTTGATTTTCTGTTTACTCTTGTGTCTATACCAAACAACCGGCCACACTATGTAAACCAACACCACCGTGAGCTTACATCAATAATCACCATCACCCATTTTATCACCTTAACACCATATATCTACCTATCTCTTTCTCTCTCGTTAGAGATACCATAACCGCCATCACTGAATCGATATCTTCTATGTAAATTACTTTTTCCTTTGTCCTGCAAACCACACAAACTCAAACAAATAAACCCAACAACAATTTATTTTTCTATGATGATGTCATTATTTCTCTTCCTTCCTATTCGAACGAGCTCAACCCACATCCACCATGAACCTTCTATCCCTCTCATCAATCTTTCTATCTCTTTCATGTTTATGACCGAAATCACCTCGTACTTACTCATGGTTCTGTTTCATTCGAACCATAGGACCCAACATCATCATTGCTTATTTGTTACTAATGTATTAACTCCTTTTCGAAAAGACACCAATGAAACCCACCACTATTCATCACCACCTTAAACTTCATTTTATTTTTTTTCTTCTCCTCTTCGTGGTCTTTCGGTTTACTGTTTTTCTGCCACGCTATACTTTCATTTCCTATTTTCCTGTCGAGTATTAACAGAAACCAACACATACGGTGACCCATGAAACTTAGATATTGGGCCATGCTTCGAACTCAAGAACTTGGTCCACTGTCTATTATAGATTACAATAATGCATTTTTCATATCCTGTATTTTAAATGATAAACATGCACATCCTAGTCTACTTGTTCTTTCTTTTCTCTATGGTGGCCGACCATCATGCTACAAATAACCCCACTTGTGAAATTTAGTCAACTTCAATTTTTTTATAGTCAGACTCATTTAACATTTATATTTGGGTCGAGAAAAAGAATAAAGTTGATGATGAAGACGGGATGATGAGATGATGTTGATGATAATGTTGTGTATAATGATGATGGTGTTAAGATAATGGAAAATAGAAAATAAGTATAAGGGATTTAAAATTGTAACTTAAATAAAAAAGAAACAGATGGTGTACTGGTTTAAGAGTGATTGCATTATTTGAGAGGTCGCGGGTTCGAGGGCATGGGCTGCTAATTTTTTTAGGACACTTTCCTTTAAGGTAGTATTTTATTTATTATTATTATTATAACTATTATACAATTAGTAAGTATCATTTTTACTAAAGTTACCATTTTTATCATTAATATTAAAAGTATCATTTTTAACTCTATTATCATTATTATTATTTTTATCATTACTAATAATATTTTAGTATTATTTTAATATAAATATATACAAAAATATATTTGATACACATAACACAACAAAATTTATATTTTTATTTATTTTTAAATAAATAAAATGAATATATGAAAACATATAGTTTATTAATATAAAAATGATATAACTAATATATATATATATATATATATATATATATATATATATATATATATATATATATATATATATATATATATATATATATATATATATGAATTTGTTTGATTACAAGTATATGTTTTAATAACTAAATGAATAATATAGGTTCGTGAATCCAAGGCCAACCCTGCATTGTTGAATATAGTCATATGTATTTTTACTACAAAATACATTAGGTGAGTTTCATTTGCTCCCTTTTTAAATGCTTTTGTAATATATATTTTTGGGACTGAGAATACATGCGCTGATTTTATAAACGTTTGATGAAATAGACACAAGTACTTAAAACTACATTCTATGGTTGGATTATCGAATCGAATATGTCCCTTTTTAGTTTGGTAGCCTAAGAATTAGGGAAATGGCCCCTAATTGACGCGAATCTTAAAGATAGATCTATGGACTTTGACACGTTCCATTCGAATTACGAATGCTTTAATACTTCGATTATCATGTCCGATGAGAGTCCCGAAGTGATGGGGATATTCTATATGCATCCTGTTAGTTCGGTTATCAAGCGTTCACCATATGAATGATTTTTTTATCTCAATGCAGTTTGCGAAATGCCTGATATGAGAATGATGTTTATGAAAAATGAAATCTTGTTGTCTATTATATTATTGGAAATAATTGATTATGATAAACTAATGAACTCACCAACCTTTTGGTTGACACTTGAAAGCATGTTTATTCTCAGGTATGAAATAAATCTTCCGCTGTGCATTTGCTCATTTTAGAGATGTTACTTGGAGTCATTCATGACATATTTCAAAAGACGTTGCATTCGAGTAGTTGAGTTCATCAAGATTATTATTAAGTCAATTATAGTTAGATATATTATGAAATGGTATGCATGTCGTCAACTTTCGATGTAAAGCAAGTTTGTCTTTTAAAAACGAATGCAATGTTTGTAAAATGTATCATATAGAGGTCAAGTATCTCGCGATGTAACCAAATGTGATGTATTCGTCCAGATGGATTAGGACGGGTCGTTAGATAACTGGTCGACAGACCAGTCCCCAAACACACCACACCCAAAAATTGCTGCGAAAATACCCACAAAAATACTCTCAAAATCACGATTTTTCACCGTTAATCATCAAATTTTTTGCTAAAATCACGATGAGGAGATACTTGCCAAGAATTTTTTCACGAAAATCAGTAATTTCTACATCTAAACACTCTTTAATCCGAATTTTTAGTGTTCTTGAGCAAAAATATACCTAATTTGATTTTGATAATTTCTAGTGTAATTGTGCTTAAATTGTTTGTATATTATGCTTGTATAACCTATATTGATGCTATTTAACATGATTAGAAGCCTTAAACTTTAAATTTTGAGTAATCTAGGGTTTGTGTTCTTGAGCAAAAATGGGGCTTTTTGATATAAACAGGTTATGGCCGAATTTTATTGTTAGTTTATGCTAAATTAAGTAGTGTAACATGTTTAGATTGCTAAATGATCAAAACTTTGATCCTAAACATGATTTTTGAGTATTAAAGTGGACTTTTTGAGTCAAAAATGCATGAACTCGATTTAATTGATATGAATGCCATGTGGAACTTGTTTAATTGCTATAATGATTATTTTTGGCATGATTTAGAAGATGAATGCTAAGGAACATTGTATACATTTCCATATATGTTTATTTGTAAAAGTGTAGAATTGTTAATATTGTGAAAATGTGTATAAAGTTTAATATGGATTAAACATGTCATTATGATTGTTTTGATTTATGATTCTGCTAACACTAATGCATATTTGGATGCACCAAAAATTGTGTTTAATGTGTTTTGCAGACTGAAAGGGGTGAATCTTCATCCGCATCTCAGGCTCGCAATGCTCCTCCTGAGAATGCAGACGAACAGGATATTTGTGACAACCCGGAAATTTCCAATCAAATTTAAACTTTATCTTTATATTATTCTGACACGATAAGCAAAGTTTGTTAAGTTAAATCTCAAGAATTTTAAATTGTGTTCATACATTCATTATAACCTCGACCAAATTCAGACGATTCACGAACCGTTATATATAAATAAATATGTATATATATGTGTGTATATATATATATATATATATATATATATATATATATATATATATATATATATATATATATATATATATATATATATATATATTATAACTTGAGAATATTAATAAAGTATTAAACTTATAATACTTTACATGATCGTATTTGTTTCAATATGTTTATCGATGGATTTAGAAGATAATATTAAATTGTTGATTTATCAGATACATTATGATATGATTACGGGTCTATGTTATGAGGTCCATTGTGATTTAAGAAATCTATTCTTTTTGACAACATTCAGAAAATGGTAGAGTGATTTATAAGTAAGAACGTGAAGTGTAAATAACTTAGATGTTGGATATCGACAAGTTAAGTAACTCGACATTTTTTCATTAAGATGATTTCATACGTTTATTTAACTTTTGAACTTTATCCCATGCTTCACCAACAAACTGTAATTTAAAAACTTGAAACCTATTATGAATATATATGATTCTATTTTTTTAAAACATTTTATGATATAACGATTTCCATTATTTTAACCTTTAAACAAAATGATTCTTAAAAATATATTTGGTTTTGGAAAACAAAATTATTATATTTATTTGATTTAGTTTCAAACGTACAAAAACGTTTTCAGTTTAAAAAGAACTTTATTATTAAAACGTATATAACTTTTATAAATATCTAGAACCACTTTTGACAACTCATTACTTAACCAGTATGATAAAGATAACGATATTTATATTTTATTTTATTAAATATATATAACGATTTAAATTAATATTATATATATTTATACGCGTATTATACGTACATAGTTTTATACTTTTACTATACTTAAACTTTACCTTTACTTTATTTTTACTTTACTTTAACTTTAATAATTCACTTTAATAATTCATACTTTAATAATTCACTTTAATAATTCATACTTTAATAATTTACTTTAATAATTCATACTTTAATAATTCACTTTAATAATTCATACTTTAATAATTCACTTTAATAATTCAAAAATCTATTATAAATAGAATTCAATAGGTTTCATTATTTCATAGAAACTTGAAAATATTTTTCTCTAAACTCTCTCAATCGATTTACATATATATATTTACTCCGTATTATTTTAAGATATTATTAGTATACATAAAATATTACGTCAGAGTGCTGTCCGAGTGATTTTGAAATTGTTTTTCGAGTGGGATTGGATTAAGGAAATTATGGGTTATAGCTATGGAGGTGATTGGTATGGTTCATGGGTATGCTCGTGAGGTCAATATAGTGTTTATCATCTCCGTTGCGTCTACGTACCTTTCCTGCAATATTGAATCTCAATATTGATATGTGAGTACTCATAATTTAACTTTTACATACTAATAGTGTATCCCTGACTAGTGCTCGAGTATATAGGATTATGCATGTTTGTACTTTTGATATTGCCTTTAGTTAGGTTATGTTGAATCCTGAATTAGTTATATATGCGACTGAGATAAGGTATAAGATATGCATGTCGTTGGAAAGCTAGCGAAAAATTAAGAACTTTTCATTTAGATATCGAATGATTTCAATGAACGGATTTGAAGTTATAGTCCATCGAATTTTTGTATTATTATTAAAAATGATTATTATTATCGTCGTTATTATCGTCGTTCTAGTTTTATCTTATTATTATTATTATTATTATCTTTATCAATAAAAGGATTTATCATTAAAAATTGTTATTTTTTTTATTATTACTATCTTTATTATCGTTAAAGTTATAATTAGTATTATTATTATTATCCAATTATTATTATTATTATTATTATTATTATTATTATTATTATTATTATTATTATTATTGGTATTATTATTATTATTATTATCATTATTAATATATATATATCATTATTTAAAAATGGTTATTGTTATTGTTATTATTATTATTATTACTATATTATCATTAAGATAATTATTAGTATTATCGTTAATAATGTTATAGTAACTATCATTATTAATATTAGTGTAATTAAAACAAATATTTGTAACACCTAATTATTTTGATTACTATTATTATCATTATTACAAACACGATATAAAAGACGATTAAAAGCTATTAAATGAAACGATTAGGAAATAATGGGTAAGAGTATCATGATGAAATTAAAATATTATAAGATATTGATTTAGATAAAATTATCGTTCTTATTATTTTTATCATTACTATTATTATTATTAAAATTATCATTAGTATTAAAACTATCATTTTAACAAAAATTATCATTTTAATAGAAATGTCATTGTTACTATAAAATATCATTATTATTATTATTTTAAATAGAATTATTATTTTAAAGATAATATTAAAAATTATCGTAAATATTAAAGTTATCATAATTAGAATTATCGTTTTATCATAATGTCATCTTAGTAATTATAAATATTGATATTTTTATAATAATAATTATTATTACAAAATAATACAACTTTTACTTACTATCATTATAGATATTATTTTATCAAATAAATATTTGATACAAACATATTTTACTACGTGTAATAACTTACTTTAATAATACGTATCATATTATCTTTATAATATTAAATGAACCCTATAAATTTTATTACTTAATATATATAAAAGTATATTTTATTATATAAATATAATATAAAATTTTATTTATTAATAAATAAATTATATTATTTACTCTAATAAATCTTTTAAAAATATTTAAAAATATAAAACGACGATATTTAAACTATATATTAATCATGTAAAAATTTTTGGAAATTATTTTGAGTCAAATTTACTTTTGTTGACTTTTGCATATTAGTCTCGAGCATTAGGATTGTGGTACACTATGACTTGACCTAATTTGTTAGACAAATATTGACCAATACATAAATATATATAATTAATTTAGGTTCGTGAATTCGAGGCCAACCTTGCACTTGTTCAATGACGTTATATGTATTTTTACTACGAAATACAGTATGGTGAGTTTCATTTGCCTTTTTTACCCTTTATATTTTTGGGACTGAGAATACATGCGCTTTTATAAATATTTGACGAAATAGACACAAGTAATTGAAACTACATTCTATGGTTGAATTATCGAAATCGAATATGCCCCTTTTTATTAAAGTCTGGTAATCTAAGAATTAGGGAACAGACACCCTAATTGACGCGAATCCTAAAGATAGATCTATTGGGCCTAACATACCCCATCCAAAGTACCGGATGCTTTAGTACTTCAAAATTATATCATGTCCGAAGGAGGATCCCGGAATGATAGGGGATATTCTTATTTGTATCTAGTTAATGTCGGTTACCAGGTGTTCACCATATGAATGATTATTTTTTTGTCTCTATGCATGGGACGTATATTTATGAGAACTGAAAATGAAATTCTTGTGGTCTATTAAAATGATGGAAATAAATGATTATGATAAACTAATGAACTCACCAACCTTTTGGTTGACACTTTAAAGCATGTTTATTCTCAGGTGTTAAAGAAATCTTCCGCTGTACATTTGCTCATTTTAAAGATATTACTTAGAGTCTTTCATAGCATATTTCAAAGAACGTTGCATTCGAGTCATTGAGTTCATCAAAGATTATTATTAAATCAATTTATAGTTGGATAGTGGATATTATGAAATGGTATGCATGCCTGTCAATTTTTGATGTAAAGAAAGATTGTCTTTTAAAAACGAATGCAATGTTTGTAAAATGTATCATATAGAGGTCAAATACCTCGCAATGTAATCAACTATTGTGAATCGTTTATAATGTATATGAACGGGTCCTTTCAATATTAATGACCAATACAAACAAAATATACCTCATCAAGTCATTTCATTTTCAAATATCCATGAGGCAGATTTACACCCAAACTTGAGGTTTGACAGATTTTGGATAGAATATCCAAAGTATCAAAGGAACTTACACACCCTTCAGTCTAATGTTGTTGAAGTACCCAGGGTAATAGATTGGGAACCGTTAGAAATAGTGAGATTGGCCGATCCAATCAGATAATTACTTACACAAAGGTTTGGTAATTCTACTTTTAATAATTGGGACCGTTTGTTCAATATACTTATGCGTGTATATAGAGAATGGTGCTTGGAATTATTATGTAGTGTTGAAATAAATGATCGGGTAGCTACCTTAACCGATCGGAGTTTTATTAGATTTTTATTAGGAGGTGTGATGCGCCATATGTCTCTACTAGACATGGCTCAGGCTTTGTGTATATATACGCCTGAGGAACTAGCATCTACTGATTGTCAAAGGTTGATAGTTAATGGTAGGAGGGTTGATGAAAATTTTGATATGAATGGAGTATGGAGTAGAATGACTAGCCATAACTGATTTCGTGGAGGGAATTACTCTTATACTGATATTGATAGAGCTGAGCTAAGAGTAATCCATAGGTTCTTAGCAAAATCGATTACACAGCGAGGTAGGAATAAAGAGAAGGTAAATGAGAATGATTTATTTTATCTCATGTGTATTCGAGACCCACAGAGCGCTGTGAGTATACCTTATTGTGTGGGTTATTATTTATCGGCTATGGTTAGGGGTATACGACCTAATAGTATAATATGAGGTGGTATATTTGTTACTTTAATTGCTGAGTATCTCAGTGTCGATAGAAGTCAGGGGGGATTAATAATTGCAGCACCAGAACCCCGTGATACAATTGGTTTGAAAGTATATCATGGTGCTAAGGTTTTAAAGAAACGATATAACGCTGCAGCACCATATGATGGCAATCATCTACAGGTCGAAAGAGATCAGCAGCAAGGTAATGCGGGAGGGGGGAATCAGATGACAGAAATGCAAATTTTTATGGCTAAACATGAGTATGAAATGGCTAGACAACGAGCATTTCAAGATTGGCAGTATCATCAAAGCCAAATCATAAGTCATTGTGCATACATAAATACAAACTACATTCCTACTCCAATGCCCGTATTTCCTCCCTGGACTATACAGACCCGACCACCGTACCCTACATATGACCCAGCTCAAGCATTCTACAGCACTTACGGCTATGAATGAAATCCCTACTGGAACCATCCTCATCAACCCTAATTTTCTTTTATGCCTATTTTTATTTATTTAGTAAGTTGTAATTGTATACTTTTAATACTTCTTTTGATACTATAATAGTTTTTATAATTTTCTAAATTTTATTATTAGATTTTAATAATTTTTGAATGTGGGGTGATATACCCAACTTTAAAAATATGTATATATATGTTTGTAGTTTATCTCATGTACAAAACAGGGTAAAACAGCGCATTTTCAAAGACTGTCATTAAGTTCAGCAAAAGCAACTAATTTTGACGACAAGATGCAAAATATATGTGAAATAACAATAGACGGAATGAACAAATGATGTGCACCATTTATCATTCAACACAAACAACAATATGTTTGCAAACTTTGGTAAAATTTAATCATTTTTCTACGCTAATCACCCTCAATAATTTAATTTGCTACTGATTTCTTGCAAATGAGGGCATTGCAAGATCTTAAGTGTGAGAAGGGATTAAATTTATTTCGGTTTTTAAATTTTTTTTACTTATACACTTGGTTTAATAGCTTCCGTTAAATTTTACTAGTAAAGCAGTAGTTGTATTAGAATCTAGTGCTCTCTGATAATAAAGAACAGCCCTAGTCTTATATACTGACTACCCACTTCTAGTAAAAATTTAAAAATTTTCAAATAAATGAATTCAAAATCATGTTTATACATATTTATGAATGATAAAACTAGATGTTAACACCGAAATTATTGTTACCTCGTAAAGGACATAAATTGAGAAACAACCCAAAATGTTAGAATTCATTTAAAATGGAATAGAGGAGAATAAAAAGGCAAAGAAAGGAAAATAAAAGCCAAGTGTGGGAAAATTTTTTACCAAGTTATTTAAATCACATATCACATATCTTTGTACAAATAATTAAAGATACTTTTGTTTTGAACGATTTTATCAGTTTTACCCGATTTCTTTTAATATATTTGAAAGAAATGTGCCACTTGATTTAAAAGGAAGTAAAGTATTCCGAGAAAAAAACACGCGCTTCTTGATTTAGGTCAGGAAGTTGTCGTCCAGACCAGTTGTAGAGCTTACGAAAAACCTTGAATAGTTTTCTCGAAAATTAGTTGGAAACCCACGGATCTCAGCATCAAACATGGTCGCCAAGTGGTCAGACTTATCCTAACCATGAGAGGATCTGTCTCATACAATGGGGGGGCACTGAAATGTCCCGTTCTTATTGATTAAAAACGTTCCATATTAATTGATTTCGTTGCGAGGTTTTGACCTCTATATGAGACGTTTTTCAAAGACTGCATTCATTTTAAAACAAACCATAACCTTTATTTCATCAATAAAGGTTTAAAAAGCTTTACGTAGATTATCAAATAATGATAATCTAAAATATCCTGTTTACACACGACCATTACATAATGGTTTACAATACTTATGTTACAACAAAATAAGTTTCTTGAATGCAGTTTTTACACAATATCATATAAGCATGGACTCCAAATCTCGTCCTTATTTAAGTATGCGATAGCGGAAGCTCTTAATAATCACCTGAGAATAAACATGCTTAAAACGTCAACAAAAATGTTGGTGAGTTATAGGTTTAACCTATATATATCAAATCATAATAATAGACCACAAGATTTCATATTTCAATACACATCCCATACATAGAGATAAAAATCATTCATATGGTGAACACCTGGTAACCAACATTAACAAGATGCATATATAAGAATATCCCCATCATTCCGGGACACCCTTCGGATATGATATAAATTTCGAAGTACTAAAGCATCCGGTACTTTGGATGGGGTTTGTTAGGCCCAATAGATCTATCTTTAGGATTCACGTCAATTAGGGTGTCTGTTCCCTAATTCTTAGATTACCAGACTTAATAAAAAGGGGCATATTCGATTTCGATAATTCAACCATAGAATGTAGTTTCACGTACTTGTGTCTATTTTGTAAATCATTTATAAAACCTGCATGTATTCTCATCCCAAAAATATTAGATTTTAAAAGTGGGACTATAACTCACTTTCACAGATTTTTACTTCGTCGGGAAGTAAGACTTGGCCACTGGTTGATTCACGAACCTATAACAATATATACATATATATCAAAGTATGTTCAAAATATATTTACAACACTTTTAATATATTTTGATGTTTTAAGTTTATTAAGTCAGCTGTCCTTGTTAGTAACCTACAACTAGTTGTCTACAGTTAGATGTACAGAAATAAATCGATAAATATTATCTTGAATCAATCCACGACCCAGTGTATACGTATCTCAGTATTGATCACAACTCAAACTATATATATTTTGGAATCAACCTCAACCCTGTATAGCTAACTCCAACATTCACATATAGAGTGTCTATGGTTGTTCCAAAATATATATAGATGTGTCGACATGATAGGTCGAAACATTGTATACGTGTCTATGGTATCTCAAGATTACATAATATACAATACAAGTTGATTAAGTTATGGTTGGAATAGATTTGTTACCAATTTTCACGTAGCTAAAATGAGAAAAATTATCCAATCTTGTTTTACCCATAACTTCTTCATTTTAAATCCGTTTTGAGTGAATCAAATTGCTATGGTTTCATATTGAACTCTATTTTATGAATCTAAACAGAAAAAGTATAGGTTTATAGTCAGAAAAATAAGTTACAAGTCATGTTTGTAAAGGTAGTCATTTCAGTCGAAAGAACGACGTCCAGATGACCATTTTAGAAAACATACTTCCACTTTGAGTTTAACCATAATTTTTGGATATAGTTTCATGTTCATAATAAAAATCATTTTCTCAGAATAACAACTCAGAAATCAAAGTTTATCATAGTTTTTAATTAACTAACCCAAAACAGCCCGCGGTGTTACTACAACGGCGCAAATCCGATTTTACGGTGTTTTTCGTGTTTCCAGGTTTTAAATCATTAAGTTAGCATATCATATAGATATAGAACATGTGTTTAGTTGATTTTAAAAGTCAAGTTAGAAGGATTAACTTTTGTTTGCGAACAAGTTTAGAATTAACTAAACTATGTTCTAGTGATTACAAGTTTAAACCTTCGAATAAGATAGCTTTATATGTATGAATAGAATGATGTTATGAACATCATTACTACCTTAAGTTCCTTGGATAAACCTACTGGAAAAGTGAAAAATGGATCTAGCTTCAACGGATCCTTGGATGGCTCGAAGTTCTTGAAGCAGAATCATGACACGAAAACAAGTTCAAGTAAGATTATCACTTGAAATAAGATTGTTATAGTTATAGAAATTGAACCAAAGTTTTAATATGATTATTACCTTGTATTAGAATGATAATATACTGTAAAAAACAAAGATTTCTTGAGGTCGGATGATCACCTTACAAGATTGGAAGTGAGCTAGCAAACTTGAAAGTATTCTTGATTTTATGTAACTAGAACTTGTAGAATATATGAAGAACACTTAGAACTTGAAGATAGAACTTGAGAGAGATCAATTAGATGAATAAAATTGAAGAATGAAAGTGTTTGTAGGTGTTTTTGGTCGTTGGTGTATGGATTAGATATAAAGGATATGTAATTTTGTTTTCATGTAAATAAGTCATGAATGATTACTCATATTTTTGTAATTTTATGAGATATTTCATGCTAGTTGCCAAATGATGGTTCCCACATGTGTTAGGTGACTCACATGGGCTGCTAAGAGCTGATCATTGGAGTATATATACCAATAGTACATACATCTAAAAGCTGTGTATTGTACGAGTACGAATACGGGTGCATACGAGTAGAATTGTTGATGAAACTGAACGAGGATGTAATTGTAAGCATTTTTGTTAAGTAGAAGTATTTTGATAATTGTATTGAAGTCTTTCAAAAGTGTATAAATACATATTAAAACACTACATGTATATACATTTTAACTGAGTCGTTAAGTCATCGTTAGTCGTTACATGTAAGTGTTGTTTTGAAACCTTTAAGTTAACGATCTTGTTAAATGTTGTTAACCCAATGTTTATAATATCAAATGAGATTTTAAATTATTATATTATCATGATATTATCATGTATTAATATCTCTTAATATGATATATATACATTAAATGTCTTTACAACGATAATCGTTACATATATGTCTCGTTTAAAAATCATTAAGTTAGTAGTCTTATTTTTACATATGTAGTTCATTGTTAATATACTTAATGATATGTTTACTTATCATAGTATCATGTTAACTATATATATATCCATATATATGTCATCATATAGTTTTTACAAGTTTTAACGTTCGTGAATCACCGGTCAACTTGGGTGGTCAATTGTCTATATGAAACATATTTCAATTAATCAAGTCTTAACAAGTTTGATTGCTTAACATGTTGGAAACATTTAATCATGTAAATATCAATCTCAATTAATATATATAAACATGGAAAAGTTCGGGTCACTACAGTACCTACCCGTTAAATAAATTTCGTCCCGAAATTTTAAGCTGTTGAAGGTGTTGACGAATCTTCTGGAAATAGATGCGGGTATTTCTTCTTCATCTGATTTTCACGCTCCCAGGTGAACTCGGGTCCTCTACGAGCATTCCATCGAACCTTAACAATTGGTATCTTGTTTTGCTTAAGTCTTTTAACCTCACGATCCATTATTTCGACGGGTTCTTCGATGAATTGAAGTTTTTCGTTGATTTGGATTTCATCTAACGGAATAGTGAGATCTTCTTTAGCAAAACATTTCTTCAAATTCGAGACGTGGAAAGTGTTATGTACAGCCGCGAGTTGTTGAGGTAACTCAAGTCGGTAAGCTACTGGTCCGACACGATCAATAATCTTGAATGGTCCAATATACCTTGGATTTAATTTCCCTCGTTTACCAAATCGAACAACGCCTTTCCAAGGTGCAACTTTAAGCATGACCATCTCTCTAATTTCAAATTCTATATCTTTTCTTTTAATGTCAGCGTAGCTCTTTTGTCGACTTTGGGCAGTTTTCAACCGTTGTTGAATTTGGATAATCTTCTCGGTAGTTTCTTGTATAATCTCCGGACCCGTAATCTGTCTATCCCCCACTTCACTCCAACAAATCGGAGACCTGCACTTTTTACCATAAAGTGCTTCAAACGGCGCCATCTCAATGCTTGAATGGTAGCTGTTGTTGTAGGAAAATTCTGCTAACGGTAGATGTCGATCCCAACTGTTTCCGAAATCAATAACACATGCTCGTAGCATGTCTTCAAACGTTTGTATCGTCCTTTCGCTCTGCCCATCAGTTTGTGGATGATAGGCAGTACTCATGTCTAGACGAGTTCCTAATGCTTACTGTAATGTCTGCCAGAATCTTGAAATAAATCTGCCTTCCCTATCAGAGATAATAGAGATTGGTATTCCATGTCTGGAGATGACTTCCTTCAAATACAGTCGTGCTAATTTCTCCATCTTGTCATCTTATCTTATTGGCAGGAAGTGTGCTGATTTGGTGAGACGATCAACTATTACCCAAATAGTATCAAAACCACTTGCAGTCCTTGGCAATTTAGTGATGAAATCCATGGTAATGTTTTCCCATTTCCATTCCGGGATTTCGGGTTGTTGAAGTAGACCTGATGGTTTCTGATGCTCAGCTTTGACCTTAGAACACGTCAAACATTCTCCTACGTATTTAGCAACATCGGCTTTCATACACGGCCACCAAAAATATTTCTTGAGATCCTTGTACATCTTCCCCGTTCCAGGATGTATTGAGTATCTGGTTTTTTGAGCTTCTCTAAGTACCATTTCTCTCATATCTCCAAATTTTGGTACCCAAATCCTTTCAGCCCTATACCGGGTTTCGTCTTCCCGAATATTAAGATGCTTTTCTGATCCTTTGGGTATTTCATCCTTTAAATTTCTCTTTTTTAAAACTCCTTGTTGCGCCTCCTTTATTTGAGTAGTAAGGTTATTATGAATCATTATATTCATAGATTTTACTCGAATGGGTTCTCTGTCCTTCCTGCTCAAGGCATCGGCTACCACATTTGCCTTCCCCGGGTGGTAACGAATCTCAAAGTCGTAATCATTCAATAATTCAATCCACCTACGCTGCCTCATATTCAGTTATTTCTGATTAAATATGTGTTGAAGACTTTTGTGGTCGGTATATATAATAGTTTTGACCCCATATAAGTAGTGCCTCCAAGTCTTTAATGCAAAAACAACCGCGCCTAATTCCAAATCATGCTTCGTATAATTTTGTTCGTGAATCTTCAATTGTCTAGACGCATAAGCAATCACCTTCGTTCGTTGCATTAATACACAACCGATACCTTGCTTTGATGCGTCACAATAAATCACAAAATCATCATTCCCTTCAGGCAATGACAATATAGGTGCCGTAGTTAGCTTTTTCTTCAATAACTGAAACGCTTTCTCTTGTTCATCATTCCATTCAAATTTCTTCCCTTTATGCGTTAATGCAGTCAAGGGTTTTGCTATTCTGGAAAAGTCTTGGATGAACCTTCTGTAGTAACCAGCTAGTCCTAAAAACTGGCGTATGTGTTTCGGAGTTTTCGGGGTTTCCCACTTTTCAACAGTTTCTATCTTTGCCGGATCCACTTTAATACCTTCTTTGTTCACTTTGTGACCGAGGAATTGAACTTCTTCCAACCAAAATGCACACTTTGAAAACTTAGCGTACAATTCTTCCTTCCTCAATACTTCTAACACCTTTCTCAAATGTTCACCGTGTTCTTGGTCATTCTTTGAGTAAATAAGTATGTCATCAATGAAAACAATGACAAACTTGTCAAGGTATGGTCCACACACTCGGTTCATAAGGTCCATGAACACAGCTGGTGCATTAGTTAAACCAAACGGCATGACCATAAACTCATAATGACCGTAACGTGTTCTGAAAGTAGTCTTTGGAATATCATCTTCTTTCACCCGCATTTGATGATACCCGGAACGTAAGTCAATCTTTGAATAAACAGACGAGCCTTGTAGTTGATCAAATAAGTCATCGATTCTCGGTAGTGGGTAGCGGTTCTTGATGGTAAGTTTGTTCAACTCTCGGTAGTCGATACACAACCTGAATGTACCATCTTTCTTCTTGACAAACAAAACAGGAGCTCCCCACGGTGATGTGCTTGGTTGAATGAAACCACGCTCTAAAAGTTCTTGTAATTGGCTTTGCAGTTCTTTCATCTCGCTGGGTACGAGTCTGTAAGGAGCACGAGCTATTGGTGCAGCTCCTGGTACAAGATCTATTTGAAATTCAACGGATCGATGTGGGGGTAATCCCGGTAATTCTTTCAGAAATACATCGGGAAATTCTTTTGCAATGGGAACATCATTGATGCTCTTTTCTTCAGTTTGTACTTTCTCGACGTGTGCTAGAACAGCATAGCAACATTTTCTTATTAGTTTTTGTGCCTTCAAATTACTAATAAGATGTAGCTTCGTGTTGCCCTTTTCTCCGTACACCATTAAGGGTTTTTCTTTTTCTCGTATAATGCTAAATTGCATTTTTGTAACAAACGATCTCTGCTTTCACTTCTTTCAACCAGTCCATACCGATTATCACATCAAAACTCCCTAACTCTACTGGTATCAAATCAATCTTAAATGTTTCGCTAACCAGTTTAATTTCTCGATTCTGACATATATTATCTGCTGAAATTAATTTACCATTTGCTAATTCGAGTAAAAATTTACTATCCAAAGGCGTCAATGGACAACTTAATTTAGCACAAAAATCTCTACTCATATAGCTTCTATCCGCACCCGAATCAAATAAAACGTAAGCAGATTTATTGTCAATAAGAAACGTACCCGTAACAAGCTCCGGGTCTTCCTGTGCCTCTGCCGCATTAATATTGAAAACTCTTCCGCGGCCTTGTCCATTCGTGTTCTCCTGGTTCGGGCAATTTCTAATAATGTGGCCCGGTTTTCCACATTTATAACAAACTACATTGGCATAACTTGCTCCGACACTACTTGCTCCACCATTACTCGTTCCGACACCATTTGTTCCTTTCGTTCTATTAACCCCTGGTCTGTAGACCTCACACTTCGCCGCGCTATGACCATTTCTTTTACACTTGTTGCAAAATTTGGTGCAGAACCCCGAGTGATACTTTTCACACCTTTGGCATAGCTGCTTCTGATTGTTGTTGTTGTTGCGGTTATTATTGTTGTTGGGATGATTGTTGTAGTTGCTGTTGCTGTTGTTGTTGTTGTTGTTGTTGTTGTTGTTGTTGTTGTTGGGCCGTTTGTTGTAGTTGCGATTGATGTTGCGATTGTTGGGATAATTGTTGCGATTATTGTTGTAATTGCTGTTGTTGTTGTATTGGTGATTCTTATCACCGTTTTCCTCCCACTTTCTTTTGACTTGCTTCACATTGGCCTCTTCAGCAGTCTGTTCTTTAATTCTTTCTTCAATCTGGTTCACTAGTTTATGAGCCATTCTACATGCCTGTTGTATGGAGGCGGGCTCGTGTGAACTTATATCTTCTTGGATTCTTTCCGGAAATCCTTTCACAAACGCGTCGATCTTCTCTTCCTCATCTTCGAATGCTCCCGGACACAATAGGCACAATTCTGTGAATCGTCTTTCGTACGTGGTAATATCAAATCCTTGGGTTCGTAACCCTCTAAGTTCTGTCTTGAGCTTATTGACCTCAGTTCTGGGACGGTACTTCTCGTTCATCAAGTGCTTGAATGCTGACCACGATAGTGCGTACGCATCGTCTTGTCCCACTTGCTCTAGATAGGTATTCCACCATGTTAACGCAGACCCTGTGAAGGTATGCGTAGCGTACTTCACTTTGTCCTCTTCAGTACACTTACTTATGGCAAACACCGATTCGACCTTCTCGGTCCACCGTTTCAATCCGATCGGTCCTTCGGTTCCATCAAATTCCAAAGGTTTGCAGGCAGTGAATTCTTTGTAGGTGCATCCTACACGATTTTCTGTACTGCTAGATCCAAGGTTATTATTGGTATGTAGCGCAGCCTGTACTGCGGCTATGTTTGAAGCTAGAAAAGTACGAAATTCCTCTTCATTCATATTCACTGTGTGTCGAGCAGTCGGTGCCATTTCCTTCAAAATAGTCAAATGGAACAAGTTAATAATACAGAATATTAAGAGTAGTTAATAGTATTTCGTAGCATAATATGAACTCATTTATAAAAGCTTTTTCTTCATATTAGCGTTTTATAAGTTTAAATTCGGGTAGTACCTACCCGTTAAGTTCATACTTAGTAGCTAATATACAATTCAACTACTACAATTCTATATGAAAAACTGATTATAATAATATTTCGCGTTCAAACTTTTACACAATATTTTACAAACTTACAATACCGCTTATTTTACATATAGCATGAAATATAGCACACAATAAATTTGATACAAGATGGTTGTGAAGATAATTCTAGCTAGTACACAAGTCGTTCAGCAAAGGCAATAAAGACACGTAATTCATACGTCCAGAAACAAGTCATGCATTCTGGTTTTACTAGGATTACTTCCCATCCTTGGTCTTGTGGAACATAACCGTTATGGCCGTTGATAAGACAGCGTGTTGTAACTTCATCAAAGGGACGAGGGTTACGTAATGTCCAACAGTCCCGTAACAATCTAAAAACCTCATTTCTTACCCCAATTACCGACTCCGTCACTTGTGGGAACGTTTTGTTTAATAGTTGTAGCCCGATGTTCTTGTTCTCACTTTGGTGAGAAGTGAACATTACTAATCCGTAAGCATAACATGCTTCTTTATATTGCATGTTAGCCGCTTTTTCTAAATCACGAAGTCCAATATTCGGATATATTGAGTCAAAATAATTTCTTAACCCATTGCGTAAAATAGCATTTGGGTTCCCCGCAATATATGCGTCAAAGTAAACACATCGTAACTTATGGATTTCCCAATGTGATATCCCCCATCTTTTGAACGAAAGCCTTTTATAAACCAAGGCATTCTTGGAACGTTCTTCGAATGTCTTACAAACTGATCTCGCCTTAAATAGTTGTGCCGAGGAATTCTGACCGACTCTAGACAAGATTT
The DNA here is from genome assembly GCF_046630445.1 of Rutidosis leptorrhynchoides. Classification (NCBI taxonomy): domain Eukaryota; kingdom Viridiplantae; phylum Streptophyta; class Magnoliopsida; order Asterales; family Asteraceae; genus Rutidosis; species Rutidosis leptorrhynchoides. The sequence continues at coordinate 200,312,109 of NC_092337.1, forward strand.
CATCAATCATGTCTCCGGGTAGGTCTCTTAAAATATTGGGTTGTCTATCCATTTTGTGTTTTTATACTGTAAAATAGACAAGAGTTAGATTCATAAAAAAAATACTTATTAATACAAGCAATTTTTACATATATCATAAAGCATAAGCACACTATATTACATATATTACACTACACGAATACAACTATCTTATTCCGACTCGCTCGTTTCTTCTTCTTCGGTTTTGGTTCGTTTTGCCAAGTTTCTAGGGATATATGATGTTCCCCTAATACGAGCTGTCGTTTTCCACAACGGTTTAGAAAAACCTGGTGGTTTAGAGGTTCCAGGGTCATTGTTACAACTTAAGAACTTCGGGGGTTGACGATACATATAAAGTTCATCGGGGTTGGAATTAGATTTCTCTATTTTTATGCCCTTTCCCTTATTATTTTCTTTTGCCTTTTTAAATTCAGTTGGGGTAATTTCTATAACATCATCGGAATTCTCGTCGGAATCCGATTCATCGGAGAATTGGTAATCCTCCCAATATTTTGCTTCCTTGGCGAAACACCATTGACCATAATTAACCTTGGTTGGTTGGTTGAGGATTTTCTTTTACTTAACCGTTTTATTATTTCCCCCACCGGTTCTATTTCTTCATCCGGTTCCGATTCTTCTTCCGGTTCCGACTCTTCTTCCGGTTCCTCTTCGGGAACTTGTGAATCAGTCCACGAATCATTCCAATTTACATTTGACTCTTCATTATTATTAGGCGAGTCAATGGGACTTGTTCTAGAGGTAGACATCTATCACATAATATCAAACGCGTTAAGAGATTAATATATCACATAATACTCACATGTTAAAAATATATAGTTTCCAACAAAATTTGTTAAGCAATCATTTTTCAAGTAAACACGGTCGAAGTCCAGACTCACTAATGCATCCTAACAAACTCGATAAGACACACTAATGCAAAATTCTGGTTCTCTAAGACCAACGCTCTGATACCAACTGAAATGTCCCGTTCTTATTGATTAAAAACGTTCCATATTAATTGATTTCGTTGCGAGGTTTTGACCTCTATATGAGACGTTTTTCAAAGACTGCATTCATTTTAAAACAAACCATAACCTTTATTTCATCAATAAAGGTTTAAAAAGCTTTACGTAGATTATCAAATAATGATAATCTAAAATATCCTGTTTACACACTACCATTACATAATGGTTTACAATACTTATGTTACAACAAAATAAGTTTCTTGAATGCAGTTTTTACACAATATCATACAAGCATGGACTCCAAATCTCGTCCTTATTTAAGTATGCGATAGCGGAAGCTCTTAATAATCACCTGAGAATAAACATGCTTAAAACGTCAACAAAAATGTTGGTGAGTTATAGGTTTAACCTATATATATCAAATCATAATAATAGACCACAAGATTTCATATTTCAATACACATCCCATACATAGAGATAAAAATCATTCATATGGTGAACACCTAGTAACCAACATTAACAAGATGCATATATAAGAATATCCCCATCATTCCGGGACACCCTTCGGATATGATATAAATTTCGAAGTACTAAAGCATCCGGTAATTTGGATGGGGTTTGTTAGGCCCAATAGATCTATTTTTAGGATTCGCGTCAATTAGGGTGTCTGTTCCCTAATTCTTAGATTACCAGACTTAATAAAAAGGGGCATATTCGATTTCGATAATTCAACCATAGAATGTAGTTTCACGTACTTGTGTCTATTTTGTAAATCATTTATAAAACCTGCATGTATTCTCATCCCAAAAATATTAGATTTTAAAAGTGGGACTATAACTCACTTTCACAGATTTTTACTTCATCGGGAAGTAAGACTTGGCCACTGGTTGATTCACGAACCTATAACAATATATACATATATATCAAAGTATGTTCAAAATATATTTACAACACTTTTAATATATTTTGATGTTTTAAGTTTATTAAGTCAGCTGTCCTTGTTAGTAACCTACAACTAGTTGTCTACAGTTAGATGTACAGAAATAAATCGATAAATATTATCTTGAATCAATCCACGACCCAGTGTATACGTATCTCAGTATTGATCACAACTCAAACTATATATATTTTGGAATCAACCTCAACCCTGTATAGCTAACTCCAACATTCACATATAGAGTGTCTATGGTTGTTCCGAAATATATATAGATGTGTCGACATGATAGGTCGAAACATTGTATACGTGTCTATGGTATCTCAAGATTACATAATATACAATACAAGTTGATTAAGTTATGGTTGGAATAGATTTGTTACCAATTTTCACGTAGCTAAAATGAGAAAAATTATCCAATCTTGTTTTACCCATAACTTCTTCATTTTAAATCCGTTTTGAGTGAATCAAATTGATATGGTTTCATATTTAACTCTATTTTATGAATCTAAACAGAAAAAGTATAGGTTTATAGTCAAAAAAATAAGTTACAAGTCATGTTTGTAAAGGTAGTCATTTCAGTCGAAAGAACGACGTCTAGATGACCATTTTAGAAAACATACTTCCACTTTGAGTTTAACCATAATTTTTGGATATAGTTTCATGTTCATAATAAAAATCATTTTCTCAGAATAACAACTCAGAAATCAAAGTTTATCATAGTTTTTAATAACTAACCCAAAACAGCCCGCGGTGTTACTACAACGGCGTAAATCCAGTTTTACGGTGTTTTTCGTGTTTCCAGGTTTTAAATCATTAAGTTAGCATATCATATAGATATAGAACATGTGTTTAGTTGATTTTAAAAGTCAAGTTAGAAGGATTAACTTTTATTTGCGAACAAGTTTAGAATTAACTAAACTATGTTCTAGTGATTACAAGTTTAAACCTTCGAATAAGATAGCTTTATATGTATGAATCGAATGATGTTATGAACATCATTACTACCTTAAGTTCCTTGGATAAACCTACTGGAAAAGGGAAAAATGGATCTAGCTTCAACGGATCCTTGGATGGCTCGAAGTTCTTGAAGCAGAATCATGACACGAAAACAAGTTCAAGTAAGATCATCACTTGAAATAAGATTGTTATAGTTATAGAAATTGAACCAAAGTTTTAATATGATTATTACCTTGTATTAGAATGATAATCTACTATAATAAATAAAGATTTCTTGAGGTTGGATGATCACCTTACAAGATTGGAAGTGAGCTAGCAAACTTGAAAGTATTCTTGATTTTATGTAACTAGAACTTGTAGAATATATGAAGAACACTTAGAACTTGAAGATAGAACTTGAGAGAGATCAATTAGATGAAGAAAATTGAAGAATGAAAGTGTTTGTAGGTGTTTTTGGTCGTTGGTGTATGGATTAGATATAAAGGATATGTAATTTTGTTTTCATGTAAATAAGTCATGAATGATTACTCATATTTTTGTAATTTTATGAGATATTTCATGCTAGTTGCCAAATGATGGTTCCCACATGTGTTAGGTGACTCACATGGGCTTCTAAGAGCTGATAATTGGAGTGTATATACCAATAGTACATACATCTAAAAGCTGTGTATTGTACGAGTACGAATACGGGTGCATACGAGTAGAATTGTTGATAAAACTGAATGAGGATGTAATTGTAAGCATTTTTGTTAAGTAGAAGTATTTTTATAAGTGTATTGAAGTCTTTCAAAAGTGTATAAATACATATTAAAACACTACATGTATATACATTTTAACTGAGTCGTTAAGTCATCGTTAGTCGTTACATGTAAGTGTTGTTTTGAAACCTTTAAGTTAACGATCTTGTTAAATGTTGTTAACCCAATGTTTATAATATCAAATAAGATTTTAAATTATTATATTATCATGATATTATCATGTATTAATATCTCTTAATATGATATATATACATTAAATGTCTTTACAACGATAATCGTTACATATATGTCTCGTTTAAAAATCATTAAGTTAGTAGTCTTGTTTTTACATATGTAGTTCATTGTTAATATACTTAATGATATGTTTACTTATCATAGTATCATGTTAACTATATATATATCCATATATATGTCATCATATAGTTTTTACAAGTGTTAACGTTCGTGAATCACCGGTCAACTTGGGTGGTCAATTGTCTATATGAAACATATTTCAATTAATCAAGTCTTAACAAGTTTGATTGCTTAACATGTTGGAAACATTTAATCATGTAAATATCAATCTCAATTAATATATATAAACATGGAAAAGTTCGGGTCACTACAGGCACCATGCAAATTAGCTTATAAGACTAATGAATCAGATCCCCAGAAAGGATAATCTTCTTAAAGATCAAAAATCAGCTTTTAAGCCTGATATTACTCAATCCTTGAGATTGACCTTAAAGATTGAGAATTCAAACTCATGGAATTCAATGCTATCTAAACTCGAGCTTGAACGAGAAAATATTTTGATCAAATTACAAACCGATTTGTTTTCTGAAACCCTATTTTCAATGCGTTCATTACCATTGAACGTAAAATCCTAAGAATTTACCGGAATTCATTAGGTCACCTGAACCAAATCGGGTGTCAACCGTAAGAACGGTGGTTGCATAGCATGGTTGAAGAGAGGACCTTGTGCCAGACTGAAAAATTATAGGGTGATCTTTACTATTGCTCCTACAAAGGATAGTAATTGCATCCGACACGTTTTTGACCATAATCATCTGCATGTCACGGGACATTGCCTTAACATTTGCTTGTTCAACGCTTTCCTTTACAACCGGACGGTAGTTTATCGAAAGTTAATATACGGAGCAAGTAAACTGGACGTGTTGCTTTCCCAATACAAGGTTAGTAAGTGGGTGACACAAAACCATAAGTTTTGAGCTAAAATTTTCAAATCTGAAACCCACAAAAACATTTTGCAAACACCGGTGAAGGGTTATTCCGAAAAACTTATCTAGGGTAAAAGCTAGATTGAATTTTCAAAAGATCAAATGTTTTCATAAAGATCCAATTTCCTAAAGGATCTAAATTTTTATAGTCATGTAGGACTGTAAACCACATCGTTACTACCATTGTTCATACCGCCGTATTAAAATCACTGATGCACAAAGTGTGAAGAATAAAGAAGTGATTCTAGTAAAGTTATATTCAAGTTCTATATTGCTTGAGGACAAGCAATGCTCAAGTGTGGCAATATTTGATAATACTAAAAACGAACACATATTTCATAGCATTATCCTTCAATAAAGACAAGCTTTTGGTTGCAATTGTTCTATTTACAAGTGATATTCGTTTAAATAATAAAAGGTGAAGACAAAAGACAGATTCGACGATTTGAATACGGAAATGACCAAAAAGCTAAAAAGTACAAAGTACAATCAAAGTGATTCAAATTATTGATGAGAAACGTCTAAAAATGGCAAGAGTACAAGCCGCAAAAACCAAAGTACACGATATTAAAATATATGAAAAGGCGTTCGAAAATCCGGAACCGAGACATGAACCAACTATCAGCGTGCGACGCAACGGACCAAAAATTACAAGTCAACTATGCATAAGAATATAATATAATATATAATTAATTATATATATTATTATATATTATAATTATACGCAGCCCACGTTTTGGATTTGATCAATGAGCTGGAATCCAAAGCTCCGCGACTGCGGAGCTATGAAGAACAAAAATACCGCACTCGCGGAGCACACAGTGATCAAGTGGGCCTATAAAAGGCCTCGCATTCTGCTCGATTCATCATTCCTTTTCCTTCTTTCTATCTACGTAAAATATATATATATATATATATATATATATATATATATATATATATATATATATATATATATATATATATATATATATATATATATATATAAAATATTAATTTAAAGTTTAATAATAATAAGGTTATGTTGGTGAATGTTTTAAGTTTGTAAGTCAAAATTCTGTCCGTGTAACGCTACACTATTAATAATCATTGTAAGTTATGTTCAACCTTTTTAAATTAATGTCTCGTAGCTAAGTTATTATTATGCTTATTTAAGCCGAAGTAATCATGATGTTGGACTAAATATTAAATACGGGGTTATTGAGCTTTGGACCATAATTGGGGTTTGGACAAAAGACCGACACTTGTGGAAATTGGACTATGGGCTATTAATGGAATTTATATTTGTTTAACTGAATGATAGTTCGTTAATTCAGTATAGAGATTTACAATTTGAGGTAATTATAAACAACCACATACACTCGATCGGACACGATAGGCGGGATATTTATAAATACTAATAATCGTTCATTTAACCGGACACGGGAATGGATTAATAGTCAATAGACGCATTAAAACAGGGTGGATTACATACAAGGACACTTGGCGTAATTGTTAACAAAGTATTAAAACCTTGTTACAGTTTAAGTCCCCAATTAGTTGGAATATTTGACTTCGGGTATAAGGATAATTTAACGAGGACACTCGCACTTTATATTTATGACTGATGGACTGTTATAGACAAAAACCAGATGGACATATCGAATAATCCAGGACAAAGGACAATTAACCCATGGTAATAAATTAAAATCAACACGTCAAACATCATGATTACGGAAGTTTAAATAAGCATAATTTCTTTATTTTATATCTCATCGTACTTTTAATTATGGTAATTTTATTTATCGTCATTTTATTTATCGCACTTTTAATTATCGCAATTTTATTATCGTCATTTACTTTACACTTTAAATTAAGTTATATTTATTTTAAATATTTTACATTAGGTTTTAATTGTGACTTAAGACATAAAATCGATAAACCGGTCATTAAACGGTAAAATCCCCCTTTTATATGTGACGACCCGTGAATTTTCAACCAAATTTAAACTTAATCTTTATATGAATTCAACACGTTAAGCAAAGTCTGTAAGGTTGAGTCACAAAAAGTTTGAACTGTGTTCATATATATATACATTTGACCTTTGACTAATCCCGACGATTCACGAACAATTGTTTATAAATAAATATGTATATATGTTAATGTAGTATATATATATAATAATTTGAAATTAAAAATGTAAAATAATAAACAGAATAATTAAGTTGTTATTAAAATGAATACATAAAAATATATATATATATATAAAATATTATTATGAATCCTTATAGGATATATATATATATATATATATATATATATATATATATATATATATATATATATATATATATATATATATATATATATATATATATATATATATATATATATATATATAAATGTTAAAACATATATAGAATATATAGAATAATTACAAAATAATTATTAGGTTGAAACATATATAGAATATATAAATGTTAAAAATTCAAAAGATGTATTCATATCATATATGATATTTCAAAATTCATAAATTGTAAATGTAATTAAAAGTTAAAAATAAAATAAAATAATATTAAAAATGTTAGTATTACTTTAATCAAAATAAATACTGATATTAACAATAGAATCTATTATGAATAATTATATGATGAAATAAAATGTAATACATGTGATTGATTATACTAGTGTTATTATTATTATTATTATTATTATTAGAAATAATACAATTGTTATATTATTAATATTATTGTAATTAGTATTATTATTAGTACCATCAATATTATTATTATTATCATTTTATATTTACTTTTATTCTTATTATTAATATTAGTATAATTTCGATATAATTATTATTAATATTATTATTATATTTCTATTATTATTAGTATTAGTATTTTATTAAAATTAATAAAATTCTTAAATTTATTAATAGCTTTATATTATTAGGTAATAATACAAAATGTAATATGATATATACCTAAATATATATACAGATAAATATACACACATATACAATTATATATTTATAATAACTATATGATCATATGCGTAATTTTTCATTCATCAGATTCATTATTTTTTTTTTGTTTTGTCTGTGTTCTTTCTCTCCTATCTTCTTGTTTCCCACCCGTGACAATGTGTCGACATCTCCATCCCATTTATTTCAAACAATCAGGTTATATTGTCAAGAATTTATTCGATGCTTTCATTATCATTTATCAATCACACATATCTGTAACAATTTTAATTTATCGATTTAAAAAAAAAGAGGAAGAACAGCTAAACTGTCCTGTTTCGTAGAAGAAAAATTAAAAGGTTCGATTTTGAAATAAATTTCAAAAAGTGTAAATGTGGTTTTGTTAGGATTAAATTACTTGATCTTTCTGCAAAGTTTGAATCTCCAATTTTTTTTATCAAATTCTAATTTTAGAGTCAAAGTTTTTATATAAAAAAGTCAACATTTGTTCTTAGATCGAATTTGAGTTCGTGTTGATGTTTCTGAATCAATTGACGAATGAGATAGTTTCTAGGAAAGGTTTACAATCTTTTTCATGTTGGATTTAATAGCTAAAAGGTTCTCGTTTTTGAAATCATTATTTTTTTTTGTGACTACCGTCGAACAGCAGCAGCCTGTGATACAAGGTTTTTATAAAAAAATTTTTAACTAATGGTTACAATCACAGGTAGTTTACAATTAAATTTCAAATATTAATACAATCTTTAATTTGTTATTATGTTTATAAAGTGAGCCTCCTGGGCCAATATTGTATTAATGAAGAAGAAGGAATTGAAAACAGATATATACGGATTATATAAACATATTTGGGAAATAAAACAGATAAATTGAAATAGAGTAATGGCAGGGTGTTGATGCGGGTGAGCGAGAGGTCTCGGGTTCGAGTCCCGTCTCGGGCAGTTTAATTCTTTTTAATGCTACAAAGGTATAATTTAATATTATTATTATTTCTATTATTATTATTATTATCACTATTATTGATATTGTTATTATCATTATTAATATTGTTAGTATTATTATTATCAAGTGTTATGAATATTAGGATTATTATTATTAGAGTTATTATTATCATTGTATTATTAATTATTGGTATTATTACAAAGTATTATAGTTATTATTATTATTATTAGTATTACTAATAAGTATTAGTTACCTTTTATTATTATCATAATTATAAATACAATTATAATTATTATGATCACCATGAATATTATCATTAGGGTTATTATTATTATTATTATTACCATTAATATTATTATAGGTATTATTATTAAATTCATTAAAATTAGTACTTGTATCATGTTATAATTAATAGTATCATTATTATTATTACTACTAGTATTATAATTATCATTATATGTACAATAGTCAATTATTATGATTATTATTGTTATAAGTATTATTATTATTTATATTATCATGAGTATTACTATGTAGTTATTAAAATCATTGTCATAATTAGCATTAACAATAAAATTAATATTTTTACATTTACTATCATTAATATTATTATTATTATTATTATTATTATTAATAGAATTATTAGCATTATTATCTTATTAACTATATTAAGGATTATAAACATTTTTACCATTATTAATATTAATTTGGTATTATTATAACTACTATTATTAATATACAAATGATATATTTAAATACATAAAATATAACAAAAAATAATATTTATATAAATATAATGAATATATGAAACATAGATATACTATTAATATAGAAAGGATATAATAAATAAATTTATATATATATATTTGTTCGATTTTGAATATGTATATTAATAAAAATACAAATGTTATAGGTTCGTGAATTCGAGGTCAACCCTGCATTGTTCAGTATAGTCATATGTATTTTTACTACAAAATACATTAGGTGAGTTTCATTTGCCTTTTTACCCTTTATATTTTTGGGCTGAGAATACATGCGCAATTTTTAATAAATGTTTTACGAAATAGACACAAGTAATTGAAATTACATTATATGGGTGAATGATCGAAGCCGAATATGCCCCTTTTGCTTGGTAACCTAAGAATTAGTAAACCGATCTACTAATTGACGCGAATCCTAAAGATAGATCTATTGGGCCTAACGAACCCCATCCAAAGTACCGGATGCTTTAGTACTTCGATGTTGTTTTATATCATATCCGAAGGATTTCCCGGAATGATAAGGGATATTCTTATATGCATCTTGTTAATGTCGGTTACTAGGTGTTCACCATATGAATGATATTTTTGTCTCTATGCATGGGACGTATATTTATGAGAACCGGAAATGAAATTCTTGTGGTCTATTAAAATTATGAAAATAATCGTTTATGATAAACTAATGAACTCACCAACCTTTTGGTTGACACTTTAAAGCATGTTTATTCTCAGGTATGAAAGAAATCTTCCGCTGTGCATGTAACACCCCGTCAAAAATCCCTTTAACGGAATGTTAACGCTGGTCCCAGTACTTGGCTTGACTTCTACGTAACAGCAATATTCTACAGCGAAAGCAATTAATACCTGAGAATAACAACAACAACAACAACAACAACAAAAACAACAATAACAACAACAACAACAACAACAACAACAACAACAACAACAACAACAACAACAACAACAACAACAACAACAACAACAACAACAAAACCCAATACCACATGGGTGGTGTATGGGGGAGGTGAGATGTAGACAATCCTTCCCCTATCCGAGAATAAAGACAAGTCATTTCTCCACCTAGAGTGAAACACTCCTAAAAGTAGAGAAAGTCATCCCTCTCTCTATTCGACGGATAAAGAGATTGCTTCCGAGAGGACCTCCGGCCTTTAAGTAGGAAAAAGTTTTTAAAAAAAATAAAAAAAATAAAATAAAAATAAGTAGACGCCATGAAAATGGTAGAATCAAATTTCCATGGGTTTTAGATCCTGCCTGAAATTTAATTTAGGCTCTAAGAGTCAGTCAAGTCGCTAATAAATCGACGATTGTTGTCGACTCAATAGAGCCTATAATACCTGAGAATAACAACACGCAAAAATAGGTCAACAAATAATGTTGGTGAATCTACAGGTTTAAAGTAATGTAACAGTATCTGAAAAACAATTATCAGAAAAATAGTTTAGTTTCCTTGACCACGAGATTCTATCGTTTGCATAAACCGTGCACCTGAATACTAGCAATGACCCGAGTATAGAAGCCACTATACCCGACCTTACCTCGTAAAATGTTATACACTTGTTCAAATGTATTTAATGTTCAAAGTAAATGCACCACTGTTTTTATAGCAGGTGAGGTTGTCAACCTAACGGATCCATCCATCTAAATTGTGCTTACACCGATGGTATTAAAAGTATTCAAGCTAGAGGCTTTTTGAACAAACTCATAATGCATATGTGTAGTAATCATGTCAATATAAAAGTATTTAAAAATGTAAATATAACAGCGTGTATTCTCATCCCTGAAAACATGTAAAAAGCGGGACTGTAGAGTCACCTTTGAATAAGCTCGGAATGAAAAGTTAACAAATAACTCGTATGGTTTATAGTCGAGTAATGCAACCTAAGTATACGTATGTAGTTTGGTCAATATATGTATCTTAAATAAGTGTGGTTTCATAGTGTACGTTGTCTTATTGCTCGACTCGACGCGTTTCAAAGTAAAAGTCAACTATATCATGCAAGTCAAACAAAGTCAACTGAAGTCAAACCGAAAGTCAAACTTGGTCAAAGTAGTCAACTAAAGTCAACATAAGTAGGTTCATGTCAAATATTGGTCAATAAGTCAAACCTAAGTCAAACAATACATTTTAGGTCATGAATGATCATTTTCACAATTTCAGTTTATCGTTATGCGCAAAGTTCATGAACACGTAGCATACTTAGCACATTATCTCATAGTAAAAAATTCAAGTAAATATAACAAACTCCAGATCATAAATATACTTAAAATCGATTCCAAAAACTCTGGCCAGGGACTCATACGACAATTAAAAGTCAGGAATCAGAAGGGATACATTTGGGGTTTGCCAAGTCAGTTTCTGACCGCGCACTAATTTCATTTTGGCTATAACCGGAGTTAGGAACATGAAATTGATACAAGACCAGTGGCTATAGTTTAAAGACAAATCAAAGTAACACGTATAAAAAATCTAGCAACTTTTGTTTAGCCAATTTGTACAGTTTATTCGTGCAAGTTGAACATTCAGTTTTTAGCTCAAATCAGAATTCACATAAAGTATGGCTCTATTGTGCCCAATGCATAAGGTTTTAGAGATTGAAATAAACTAACAATAAGTCACATATCATGTTAAGTTTCATTTTCCAGAAGCATACATGCTCATGCAATTCACATAATCCTCAGAATACAAAACAGTGATCAATTTACAGATTCGATTCTCATTTAGTTAGTCACATTCGCATACGATTATCCGAAGATCTATATACAATTAGCCTATGATATCTACATAAAAGATGAATTACTTTTTGTCTACTTTTTAAATATTCAAAGCTTTAATCACAGAAGTTAACACATTTTATCATACAAGGTTATTTTCATGCAAGTGCTGTATAAAACTACATTTACACTAATTCTAGCATATCTAGGGCTATACATAAGCAAACGACATGATATCCTAGTCTAACTTGAGTGTTTTTAAATTATCTTTCCAGTGGTATAAGTCTTACATGCAAATTCATTTTCTATCAATACTAGATTTCTGATCAAGCAACAAAAACACAACGATAATTCAAATCGACATAACTTAATCATACGGAAATGAAATCAAGCGAATCCAAAGCCTAAACTCAATAGTTTTTCGCAAGGAATCTGATTATAACATAATAATTAACATTTGAAAAACTTAATTTTTCTGATCAAGCAAATACAATTTCGTTTTTAAACCCTAGCGCATTAAACAATCAAAATAACGATTACAATTAACACGTACTCGTATAGACTTGAGCAATTGACAACATAACTATGAAACTTTATAAAAATCAGATTTTTAAGAATTAGGGTTCATGTAAATATACCTTAGATCACAAAATTGTTTATACCAATGGATAGAGAACGAGGAGATGAACGCGATTCGTGTATAACACTTTTACTAATTTTGAAAGATGAAGGTATGGTGGTGATGGTGTTGGTCGAAGATGGGAGGAGAGGGAGGAGGGAAAAGCTGCGTTCTTTGTTTCTAATTAGGTTTAGGGAAAAGAATACAAGTACTAATTAATTTATACATGGACTAAATACCCCTAATTGCACTTAAGTCCCTCCATTAGTCAAAAATTAACAAAATAAGGGGAGAGGGGGTGGGGTTCGGCCGAATGGGGCCCTCATGGGGTTCCCGGGCTCTCGTTTTGCAATCCCGTGTAATCGTGGTCCGTTTTAAGTGCCGTTTAGTCGTACCGAAGGCCCGAAACGCTAACCCGATCGTTAAACGCAACCAATTGTTTAATTTATTAAAAACCCAATAAATTAAATATTTTAAAAACTTAATAATTAATAAAATTAATTATTAAAATAAACCCGAGCGTTTCGTTGCTCAAAAAGCTATGATCAAAATCGTATCGTTTTTATCGTATTTCATTATCCAAAATATTTATTTGAACTAATATCAACCCATATTAATTATTAAAACCCTCCGAAGATCAAGTACGCATTTAATACACGTAAACACATAAAAGTTAAATAATCGTTGTTAAATAAACTAACGGAAGGTTAACGGAAGTAACGGAAAAATCAGGGTTGTTACATTACCCACCTGTTATTGAAAATTTCGTCCCGAAATTTAGTGATCGTCCGCTGAAGTAGTTTCCTCAGGAAACAATTGCGGATACTTCAGCCTCATCTGGTCTTCATGCTCCCACGTGAACTCTGGTCCTCTTCTCGCATTTCACCGAACTTTAACGATAGGAATTCTGCTTTGCTTCAACTATTTGACCTCACGGCCCAAGATTTCAATAGGTTCCTCAATGAAATGAAGTTTGTCGTCGATACGTAGTTCCTCTAAAGGAATAATCAAATTATCATTGGCTAGGCACTTCTTTAGATTGGATACATGGAAAACGTCATGAATATCGCCGAGTGCTTGTGGCAGTTCCAATCTGTAAGCTACTGGTCCAACTCTTTCAGTTATCTCAAATGGTCCAACATATCTAGGACTCAGTTTACCTCGTTTCCCAAATCGTACAACACCCTTCCAAGGTGATACTTTAAGCATAACCTTGTCACCAACTTGGAACTCTATGTCCTTTCGTCTAACATCGACGTAACTCTTTTGACGACTTCGAGCCGTTCTCAATCGTTCCTGAATCTATAGGACTTTCTCAGTTGTCTCCTGAATAATCTCAGGACCTGTCAACTGACTATCTCCCAACTCGCTCCAACAAACGGGAGATCTACACTTGCTTCCATACAACGCTTCGAAAGGTGCAGCTTTAATGCTAGCATGGTAACTGTTATTGTATGAGAACTCAGCTAGTGGTAAATACTTATCCCATCCGTTTCCGAAATCAATGACACACGCTCTCAACATGTCCTCAAAAGTCTGAATAGTTCGTTCGCTCTGGCCATCCGTCTGGGGGTGATATGCTGTACTCATATCTAAACGGTTCCCCATTGCTTTCTGTAACGATTGCCAAAACCTGGAAGTAAATCTGCTGTAGCGGTCGGATATAATGGATATAGGCACTCCATGCCTAGAGACGACTTCCTTAATGTAGATCTGAGCCAACTTCTCCATTTTATCAGTTTTCCTTATCGGTAAAAAGTGTGCGGACTTAGTGAGACGATCCACGATAACCCAAATAGTATCGTGACCTCCCGCCGTTCTCGGTAGTTTCGTAATGAAGTCCATGGAAATACCTTCCCACTTCCACTGGGGAATCTCTGGTTGAGTTAATAATCCTGATGGCTTCTGATGTTCAGCCTTGACTTTAGCTCAAGTCAAGCACTTCCCGACATAGGTAGCAATGTCGGCTTTCAAATTTGGCCACCAATAAAACGCCTTCAAATCTTGGTACATTTTGTATGATCCCGGATGAATTGAGTATCTCAACTTATGTGCTTCCTCCAACACTAGTTCTCTCAATCCACCAAATTTTGGTACCCAAATTCGGTTAGCAAAGTACCGTGTTCCGTCCTCCTTGATGTCAAACTTCTTATCCATCCCCTTGAGAAATTCAACATCGACATTCTCTTGTTTCATGGCTTCTTGTTGTGCTTCGCGGATTTGTGATGTGAGATTCGTACGGACAACTATGTTAAGAGATTTAACTCTAAGAGGTTTCTCTCGCTCCTTTCTGCTTAAGGCATCCCCACAACATTCGCCTTGCCCGGATGGTATTGAAGTTCGCAGTTATAATCATTAAGTAGTTCCATCCAACGTCGTTGTCTCATGTTAAGCTGTTTCTGATCGAATATGTGCTGTAAACTCTTACGGTCAGTGAAGATAGTGAACTTGGTTCCAAATAGGTTGTGTCTCCACATTTTTAGTGCAAAGACAACAGCTCCTAACTCGAGGTCGTGCGTAGTGTAGTTCTGCTTGTGAATTTTTAACTGACGCGATCCATAAGTAATAACCTTGTTTCATTTCATAAGCACGCAACCCATTCCTTGATGTGAGGCATCACAATAAACAACAAAATCTTCACTTCCCTCGGGTAGAGACACTACTGGTGCAGTTGTTAACTTCTCTTTCAACAACTAAAATGCGGTCTCTTGCAGTTCTGACCACTCAAACTTCTTGCCCTTATGAGTCATTGCGGTTAATGGTCGGGCGATCTTAGAGAATCCTTCAATGAATCTCCGGTAGTAACCAGCTAGACCCAAAAATTGCCTAATCTGCGTTGGCGTCTTTGGAGTTTCCCAAGTCTTAACCGACTCAATCTTTACCGGATCGACCTGTATTCCATTGGCCCCTACAACATGGCCAAGAAATTGTACTTCTGGTAACCAAAAGTCACACTTAAAGAACTTTGCATACAACTGCTGTTCTCTAATCATAGTCAATATCGAACATAGATGATGCTCGTGCTCTTCTCTGTTCTTGGAGTACACTAATATATCATCAATGAACATAATGATGAATTTATCTAGGTATGGCTTACACACACGGTTCATGAGGTCCTTGAACACTACTGGTGCGTTCGTCAAACAAAACGACATCACTGTAAACTCATAATGCCCATAACGTGTTCTAAACGCTGTCTTCGAGACATCAGCTTCTTTGACTCTCAATTGATGATACCCGGATCTCAAATCAATCTTTGAATAATAACTAGATCCTTGTAGCTGATCAAATAAGCCATCAATCCTCGGTAGCTGATACCGATTCTTGATTGTTAGCTTGTTCAATTCTCTGTAGTCGATACACAATCTCATCGACCCATCCTTCTTCTTAACAAATAGGACCGGAGCTCCAACTTGGAAATTCATGGTTATGTGACCCACCTTCTAGTACCTGTCACAAATTAGGGCATTACAACCCTGATGTTCTTCGCTATGGGGAGCTGTTGTAGTTCTAAAGGTGTAAGTCCGTATATTGTACGCGTAACGGGTGCAGCTGCTGGTACCAAATCAATCCGAAATTCGACTTCATGGTGGGGTGGACGTGTTACCTCAGGGAAATCCCTAATAGTTGGGAAATATTCGGGTCTCTTAAATGTCGGCTCATCTTTACTCACATGTGTGATGACCCGGGAATTTCTGACCAAATTTAAACTTAATCTTAATATGAATTCGACACGATAAGCAAAGCCCGTTAAACTAAGTCTAAAATTTTTGAACTGTTTTAATATATTCAGTTAACCTTTGATTATTTTCCTTACGATTCACGAACCTTTAATTGTAAACAGAAATATAAATAATTATATATGTAAATAAATATATATGATAAAATAAATATATTAATGAATTATTATGAGACTTAGTTAGTATGAAAAATAACATAAACTTGTTATAGCGTACTCTGAGATTACTCCAATATAATATATTTATTTACTTGATAATTAAAATATAATTAATTATGTAGTAGTTGAAATATATATATATATATATATATATATATATATATATATATATATATATATATATATATATATATATATATATATATATATATATATATACATAATATAAATAATGAATATACATATTTATTGGTTGTTAGTATGATATAATAAATTAAATATTCAAGATAGATTATTATATAATAGATATTATAAATATGAAATAATTAATAAATAAAAGTAATAATATATTAAATATAATTACAAGTTGAAAATATAAATGTATTAGTAATATTATCATTACTTTCAATATTAATACTAATAATAATATCAATAATAGTATTATTATTATTATTATCATTATAGCTATTATTATTAGAAAAAGATACAATCTATTATTAATATCATTAATATGAGTATTATTATTATTATTTGATTCATTAAATTTGTTATATGATTTATATTTTTATAAATATTATTAAATTAGTATTATTATTGTTAATAATGTATTTATTAATTACTAATATTAATTAATTATATAACAACAAGAAAAAGGGTACAAATCAGTGCAATGTCAATTTTTTTTAATACCTTCATGATCGATTTTTCTTGTCTGCGAATCTTTTAACAGTCGAATTCCAATACAGAAACATACAAATACAGTTACCAATCAAGATCAACTTGATATTTTTTTTATTTTTATTTCTGTACTAATTTTGTCTGAGGTATAATTCGATCTTCTTTCTGTGATATAACAGACGTTTTTTACCTCAGGATGTAGCAATTAACTAGACGTCCCAAAATCATAATCAATTACACAAACTCCCTTTTACTGTAAATCAAACAGAGTTGTTTATTTAAATTTTTTTCTCCTACAGCTCGATATCCTCTGTATATGTACTTTTATTCAAAATGTCGAATTCTTAATAATTTCTAAAATCCTTTAATGCAGGGATGTTAGACATCATGTGATTAAACTATCTTCAAAGTTTCAAATTTCAATTTTTCATATCGTGTTAGAATTCGAGAAGTCAAAGTTCTATTTTAAAAGTCAACATTTTTGTTCATCCTAAAATTCGAAGGCATATTGATGTTTACAATTAAATTAACGATTTCAAAAGTTTGTAGGAGTGATTTGAAACACCTTTCATGTTATAACCTTTGCCTATAACATACCAAATATCAAAATCAATTTTTTTTTTGTGAACCGCGAAGAACAGCAAGGCTGTATTTTTTTTATTTTACTTTGTTTAATTGAACAAAGAGTTCATTACAGATTGTTTACTTTTATTATTAAATTTCAAGTTTTAAAACGACCCTCTATTCGTTATCTGTTAAGAGTGCAGTTCTCTGATTGACTAATTGATGTGAGGAAGAAGAAAGTATAGGAACAAGATAAAACGGGTTTTAATAAATTCATAGGGGAATTAAAACAGAAAAGATAAAATGGAAGAATGGCTGAGTACTTGGTCGGGTTTCGAGATGTCTCGGGTTCGAACCCTGGCAGGGTCATTATATTTCTTTTTGGGCGAATTTTTGAGGTAGTTTTCTTTTATTATTATTATTATTATTATTATTATTATTATTATTATTATTATTATTATTATTATTATTATTGTTATTGTTATTGTTATTATTATTATTGTTATGTTGTTATTAGTGTTAAGATTATTAACACAATGAAAATAATAAAAATTTATTATTATTATCATTCATATTAGAAATTGTATCATTTTATCATTATTAGTATTATTATTATTAATAACTTAAGTATGATTATTAATCTTATCATTATTATTATCAAAACTATTTTTTTTAAACAAATAAATATACTGTTCATAAAATATACTTATTACATATATGCTAATTATATTAATATTTTACATAACTATATATATAAAACCTATTAATATTATTTATACAAATACTTTCATATAACAAACTATTGAATTTTAATTATAACACTAAATATATATATATATATATATATATATATATATATATATATATATATATATATATATATATATATATATATATATATATATATATATATATATATATATATAGATTTTAATCATTTTAAAACATATATACAAAATAAATATATATAACATATAATTTATTAATGTAAAAATTATATCATCAATAATAATATATATATATTTGTTCGATTACAAGTATGGGTATTAATATATATATATATATATATATATATATATATATATATATATATATATATATATATATATATATATATATATGAATGATATAGGTTCGTGAATCCGAGGCCAACCCTGCATTGTTCAGTTGTTAAATATCGTTATATGTATTTTTACTACAAAATACATTATGGTGAGTTTCATTTACTTTTTTACCCTTTATATTTTTGGGCTGAGAATACATGCGCTGCTTTTATAACTGTTTTACGAAATAGACACAAGTAATCGAACTGCATTCTATGATAGAATTATCCGAGGTTGGGATTGATTATTATGGCACGTATTATCACTGGTTTATTTCGGTTAGAGCGAATGAGCTCCCGAATTGAATGAATGGTTTTGTATTTTGGCACCGGTTGTCCTATATTTTATATATATATATGTGTTCAGCCGTGGGGGAGTAAAGACCGGCACAGAGGTTCTATATTTTGAAGGCACATGTATTCAGCCGTGGGGTGAAAGACTGGCACAGATGGTTACTATTATATTTTGATTCCTCACCAGGTGTTCTTCATATGAATGATATTTTGTTTGTGCAGTTGGAATGGGACTTCTGCACGTTTTATAATACTTAAAATCTTGTGGTTTATTAAAATGATAAAAATGAAATGATTAATATAAACTAATGAACTCACCAACCTTTTGGTTGACACTTGAAAGCATGTTTATTCTCAGGTATGAAAGAAATCTTCCGCTGTGCATTTGCTCATTTTAGAGATATTACTTGGAG
This sequence comes from Rutidosis leptorrhynchoides, assembly GCF_046630445.1. Taxonomy (NCBI): domain Eukaryota; kingdom Viridiplantae; phylum Streptophyta; class Magnoliopsida; order Asterales; family Asteraceae; genus Rutidosis; species Rutidosis leptorrhynchoides. The sequence continues at coordinate 200,331,921 of NC_092337.1, forward strand.
TCATTCATGACATATTTCAAAAGACGTTGCATTCAAGTCGTCGTGTTCAGCAAGATTATTATTAAGTCAATTATAATTAGATATATTATGAAATGGTATGTCTGCCGTCAACTTTTGATGTAATGAAAGATTGTCTTTTCAAAAACGAATGCAATGTTTGTAAAATGTATCATATAGATGTCAAGTACCTCGCGATGTAATCAACTGTTGTGAATCGTTTATAATCAATGTGGACTTCGTCCGGATGGATTAGGACGGGTCTTCACAGTTGGTATCAGAGCGGTGGTCGTAGCGAACCAGGTCTTGCATTAGTGTGTCTAACTAGGAGTTGTTAGGATGCATTAGTGAGTCTGGACTTCGACTTAATAGTTGTTAGGTTACTTTAAGGAGTCTGGACATGAACCTGGTCTGCATGTCAAAAGTTTTGCTTATCATTTCGTGTCGAAAATTACCTGCTTATCATTCTTAGAGAATCACTTGCTTATCATTCTTAGTCTAGACACGTTTTACTGCATTGACTGCATGAGTAATGTATAGACAAACTTCATATCTTAGCGTATCTGCTACTTCATATCTTAGCGTATCTATTACTGTAACGTTGTCTGACATATTTCGTAGATTCCTCCGTAACTTATGGGATTTTAGTATTATATATGCATATGTAAAGTATGTATTGCAAGGTACTAATCTACATCCTATAATCTATTTCTTATCGAAAATCCTTCATCTGATCATACGAGATGAATCCTGCAACCAGTTCGAGTCCCTCAGATTCCGATAGCTATTCCGATAGTTATTCCGACAGCTATTCCGACATAGATGTTCACCTAAGCTCCGAAAACAGCGTCATCGGCATGAATCAACCAACCAGCCATTATCAATTCATCTGATGGGTTCGTAGTCGACTTAATTAATGGAAACGCACAGAAGGCAATCCCTTCCATCAACCGAATTCACCTCTTGACAATGAACCTGAAGCTTTTACCAGCGAACCTGTTCGAGACACCATTTTCAGTCTCATTTCCAGGGTAACTCGACAAGATTATATTCTATCCACAACTCTGAACCTTATTCATCTGCTCGTTCCGACCGACAATCATCCTGGAGTAATAAGTCAACGAACTTCGCGCTCGAATAATCAATTTGCAGAATATAGTGCAAAACTTACCAGCTTCAGTAACAACATCGATACCATTACCACCAACAACCCATGTTTCAACGCCATACGCCTCAACGTCTCATTCAGTACCTCGAGTACAATCATCGTTCTACGTATCGTTCTACATCAATTATCTTCGTTCTTCATGGTGATTATGTAATCTATAATATTTTAGAGATTATGTATTCTAGTTCTAACGGTAAATCAAATGAGATTAATATCATATTAACTCATTAAATCCATGATTACATCTGAAGAAAATATATATGTATATATGTTTTCATAAAGATTGTAATTAAAAATTCTTTCGTACAAACTGTTAATGGTGAAAATATTTTAACGGGTAGGTAATACCCGAGGAATATTTAGATTTCACATTAACATGTTACATGGTACATTCTTCCAATCTAATTCAACAGTCATTTACTATCTAACTTACATCCACAGATACACGTATCCGTTCACCGCAAAATAACCATTTTCATCCAATTTCATATTTGAATTTTGATTTATCAGAATCCAACAAGTGGCATAATGAAGAAAACATTGGATAAAATAAAATTTGTTAGAAACAAACAAATTAACAATGAGAAATTTTGTTAAGAATCCACGCTAACTGTTCCTAGCTAACTGTTAATTCCGTATAACATTTTATTTATCGTAACTTACTTATCGTAATTTAATTATCGCAATTTATATTCTCGCAATTTTATTTATCGTCATTTAATTTCTGTTATTTACTTTACGCAATTTATTTATTGTCATTAAATTTCTGTTACTTATTTTACGCACTTTAAATATCGGGACACGTATACAAGGTTTTGACATATCATATCGACGCATCTATATATATTATTTGGAATCACCATAGACACTCTATATGCAGTAATGATCGAGTTCTCTATACAGGGTTGGGGTTGATTCTACAATAATATATATACTTTGAGTAGTGATCGAGTCTGAGACATGTACACGGGTCACGATATGTATTAATCAATTCGAATATTATATATTAAACTATATATAAATTATTGGACTGTCAACTGTGGACTCTCGATTATGGACTAATAACATTGGGCAAGTTAAAAAGAATTAAAATATTGATTATAACATATGAAACTAAACAATTCTTCAAGTTTGCCACTTGATTTCATCTTAAACCTCATTTGTATCTTGACAATTAAGATCTGCGTTCAAACCTTTCATGATTCTTGAAAACACCTCAATTGAGAGTATGAACCAATCGCACTTCATCTACGAAAGAAAAGATATATGCATATAGATATGCACCTGAGAACACTCGGAAACTGAGTAAACGTTTAACGTGTAATTGTGCTAATTCCTTTAGCGCTTTTATTATCGAAAATAACTTTGCAATCCATTTCCAAAATTAGTCAATTTTGTCACAGCTCCAGCAAGTCAACCTTCGATTTTCATTCGGATTAATCTTATTATAATCTTGATATATGTGCGTACTCTTTTGTTGTTTCCGAGGAAACTTTTATATCCCACCATATTATCAGTAGACGTACCAACAACCTCGTCGTTCCTTGGCTTAAATCTCTCTGACAAATCATTATATTTATTCATTGAAACCGTATCAAATACTCATCCGCATCTTGTAAGGAGAACTGCCATAACAATTACCGGGAATCAGCAATCAGTACTTTGAAAACTCACAGCATATCTACATCAACAGTTATATGTATAACATTTACCTTTTAGAATTATGGTCTTTCATTCTGAAATTCTGAACAACACTCAGTCTACAAATCAATATTCTGAATGTTGAAAAATCTGAATGAAGCAACAGGAACTGTAGACAACCGTAAACGACCATAATCATCGAAAGTTTGATGATAAAGAATAGTATGTTGGAAAAGCTCAGAAAAGTTGGAACTGGAAAATGAATTGAGCTAACCACGAAGGAGACCAACGACAAATACAAGGACCATACCATATATTCAAAGAATCCAGGTAATTCTGGATCCAATGAAACCTTCAACGAATATCTTGCTCTATACTCATGTTAAAATCTTGCGGAAAATCTTCCTCATCAACCATCGAACTTAGAAATTCCAAAATATCATCATCAATATCTTCGATATTTCTGAGGATATTTTCATAAATATTCTCGTCCGAAATTATATACCTCTTCGTGCTTCCTGTGTATCATTATGTTGGAAACATTCAATGGAAAATTTAGTACCGAAAAGTGGATTATGCGAAACTAAGAAGGAAGCCGTGAACAAATCAAAAAGAATAAGTTTGACTTCAAAGAATCCAAATGATTCCGTTTCTGATGAAATCTTCAGCGAATACCTTGCTTCCGAATCTAAACCCTTACGGATAAATCTTCTTCATCATCCATCGATATTAGAAATTCCAAGATATCATCGTATCTTTCATTATAAATATCCTCCATATTTCTGAAGATATTTTCATAACTATTCTTATCTGAAATCAATAATCTATTCGTGCCATCAATGTTACATCATATAGAAACTGTTAGTTTCTATATTCTGTAAACTTTCGAGCTTAAAATATGAATGTTTTTGAAGTAGTGTTGGGAACTGATGCATGAGTTAGTATAATATAATGACACTTGATCAACGTGATTATATTACAGTAAGTCATGCTGAGTTTATAATGAAACCTGATGATGATTCACAGTAGATTATACCATCATCATGTGTCATGTTACATAACTCTTTCATTCTACATAACCTTCGAACATATCAAGAAGAATATATATTCTTGATAGTCCTATCGTCTGTATTTTTGATAAATTTGAAAATCAAATCGTACTATCACGTTCCTTCCTGTTTAGAACATTATAATCATTCGAAACTCTATATCTACGAATTCTGGACCATTATTCGCTTGACTTGAAGTCGAGAAGAGAAAACAAAAGCATAAAGATTTGAAATATAAGGGAGAATATAAAGCTCGATGACAACACCGAAATTACAAACCGTGGATATCAGTACGTATAGCAATATAAAGACACGAGAGGTTTATAAATACAATAATCCCTAGGGCATAATAGAAATAAACAGATTCTTCAGGTGGGAGTTGGAAAAGAAAAACGATCATTGGGATAGTTAGAATAAGAACAAGGATCAGAACAGGGTTAAGCATTTTCATAAATCTTTTGAATTTGGAAATTGAGTATAGAAGTGGTGAAAACAAATGGAACGGAAAAGGTAAATTTATAATGGAAATATCAGACACAATAATCGAGGCAGATTATCGTATTTAATTATAGAGATCTTAATTTCTTTACTCGCCGAAAAATCAAATCTTTTAGATTTGAAGATTTTCTTTAAATCCCTTGAATTCCGGAATTCAACCCTAACTCTGCCAAAAGTTAAGACGAATCTTTACTTTTCCTATTTCAATCTTATGTGATAGCTTCATTCGTACTCTTCGAATAATCGAATTATTTCCATATTACTCAATGATGATAAAACTCAATTTATCAGCTCATATTCGTCATGAAAACATTTTTTATTGTTAGCCATGACCACCTCACTCAAATTTCGGGACGAAATTTCTTTAACGGGTAGGTACTGTGATGACCCGGGAATTTCTGACCAAATTTAAACTTAATCTTAATATGAATTCGACACGATAAGCAAAGCCCGTTAAATTAAGTCTAAAATTTTTGAACTGTTTTAATATATTCAGTTAACCTTTGATTATTTTCCTTACGATTCACGAACCTTTAATTGTAAACAGAAATATAAATAATTATATATGTAAATAAATATATATGATAAAATAAATATATTAATGAATTATTATGAGAATTAGTTAGTATGAAAAATAACATAAACTTGTTATAGCGTACTCTGAGATTACTCCAATATAATATATTTATTTACTTGATAATTAAAATATAATTAATTATGTAGTAGTTGAAATATATATATATATATATATATATATATATATATATATATATATATATATATATATATATATATATATATATATATATATATATATATACATAATATAAATAATGATTATACATATTTATTGGTTGTATGTATGATATAATAAATTAAATATTCAAGATAGATTATTATATAATAGATATTATAAATATGAAATAATTAATAAATAAAAGTAATAATATATTAAATATAATTACAAGTTGAAAATATAAATGTATTAGTAATATTATCATTACTTTCAATATTACTACTAATAATAATATCAATAATAGTATTATTATTATTATTATTATTATTATCATTATAGCTATTATTATTAGAAAAGGATACAATCTATTATTAATATCATTAATATGAGTATTATTATTATTTGATTCATTAAATTTGTTATATGATTTATATTTTTATAAATATTATTAAATTAGTATTATTATTGTTAATAATGTATTTATTAATTACTAATATTAATTAATTATATAACAACAAGAAAAAAGGGTACAAATCAGTGCAATGTCAATTTTTCTTTTTAATACCTTCATGATCGATTTTTCTTGTCTGCGAATCTTTTAACAGTCGAATTCCAATACAGAAACATACAAATACAGTTACCAATCAAGATCAACTTGATATTTTTTTATTTTTATTTCTGTACTAATTTTGTCTGAGGTATAATTCGATCTTCTTTCTGTGATATAACAGACGTTTTTTACCTCAGGATGTAGCAATTAACTAGACATCCCAAAATCATAATCAATTACACAAACTCCCTTTTACTGTAAATCATACAGAGTTGTTTATTTAAATTTTTTTCTCCTACAGCTCGATATCCTCTGTATATGTACTTTTATTCAAAATGTCGAATTCTTAATAATTTCTAAAATCCTTTAATGCAGGGATGTTAGACATCATGTGATTAAACTATCTTCAAAGTTTCAAATTTCAATTTTTCATATCGTGTTAGAATTCGAGAAGTCAAAGTTCTATTTTAAAAGTCAACATTTTTGTTCATCCTAAAATTCGAAGGCATATTGATGTTTACAATTAAATTAACGATTTCAAAAGTTTGTAGGAGTGATTTGAAACACCTTTCATGTTATAACCTTTGCCTATAACATACCAAATATCAAAATCAATTTTTTTTTTTTGTGAACCGCGAAGAACAGCAAGGCTGTATTTTTTTATTTTACTTTGTTTAATTGAACAAAGAGTTCATTACAGATTGTTTACTTTTATTATTAAATTTCCAGTTTTAAAACGACCCTCTATTCATTATCTGTTAAGAGTGCAGTTCTCTGATTGACTAATTGATGTGAGGAAGAAGAAAGTATAGGAGCAAGATAAAACGGGTTTTAATAAATTCATAGGGGAATTAAAATAGAAAAGATAAAATGGAAGAATGGCTGAGTACTTGGTCGGGTTTCGAGAGGTCTCGGGTTCGAACCCTGGCAGGGTCATTATATTTCTTTTTGGGCGAATTTTTGTGGTAGTTTTCTTTTATTATTATTATTATTATTGTTATTATTGTTATTTTTATTGTTATTGTTATTATTATTATTGTTATGTTGTTATTAGTGTTAAGATTATTAACACTATGAAAATAATAAAAATTTATTATTATTATCATTCATATTAGAAATTGTATCATTTTATCATTATTAGTATTATTATTATTAATAACTTAAGTATGATTATTAATCTTATCATTATTATTATCAAAACTATTTTTTTTAAACAAATAAATATACTGTGCATAAAATATACTTATTACATATATGCTAATTATATTAATATTTTACAAAACTATATATATAAAACCTATTAATATTATTTATACAAATACTTTCATATAACAAACTATTTAATTTTAATTATAACACTAAATAAATATGTATATATAAATATGGATACATTAATATAACTATATAGATTTTAATCATTTTAAAACATATATACAAAATAAATATATAACATATAATTTATTAATGTAAAAATTATATCATCAATAATAATATATATATATATTTGTTCGATTACAAGTATGGGTATATATATATATATATATATATATATATATATATATATATATATATATATATATATATATATATATATATATATATATATATATATATATATATATATATATATATATATATAAATGATATAGGTTCGTGAATCCGAGGCCAACCCTGTATTGTTCAGTTGTTAAATATCGTTATATGTATTTTTACTACAAAATACATTATGGTGAGTTTCATTTACTTTTTTACCCTTTATATTTTTTTTAGCTGAGAATGCATGCGCTGCTTTTATAACTGTTTTACGAAATAGACACAAGTAATCGAACTGCATTCTATGATAGAATTATCTGAGGTTGGGATTGATTATTATGGCACGTATTATCACTGGTTTATTTCGGTTAGAGCGAATGAGCTCCCGAGTTGAATGAATGGTTTTGTATTTTAGCACCGGTTGTCCTATATTTTATATATATGTGTTCAGCCGTGGGGGAGTAAAGACCGGCACAGAGGTTCTATATTTTGAAGGCACATGTATTCAGCCGTGGGGTGAAAGACCGGCACAGATGGTTACTATTATATTTTGAATCCTCACCAGGTGTTCTTCATATGAATGATATTTTTTTGTGCAGTTGGAATGGGACTTCTGCACGTTTTATAATACTTAAAATCTTGTGGTCTATTAAAATGATAAAAATGAAATGATTCATATAAACTAATGAACTCACCAACCTTTTGGTTGACACTTGAAAGCATGTTTATTCTCAGGTATGAAAGAAATCTTCCGCTGTGCATTTGCTCATTTTAGAGATATTACTTGGAGTCATTCATGACATATTTCAAAATACGTTGCATTCGAGTCATCGCGTTCAGCAAGATTATTATTAAGTCAATTATAATTAGATATATTATGAAATGGTATGTCTGCCGTCAACTTTTGATGTAATGAAAGATTGTCTTTTCAAAAACGAATGCAATGTTTGTAAAATGTATCATATAGAGGTCAAGTACCTCGCGATGTAATCAACTGTTGTGAATCGTTTATAATCGATGTGGACTTCGTCCGGATGGATTAGGACGGGTCTTCACAACATGTGCTAGAATTGCGAGACATTCTCATCTCCTAAACTTCTGGACCTTCGAGTAATTAGTGTAACATGACGGTGTATTGATCTCTCCTTCGTACACTATTATTGTCGGTGAAAGAAATTCGAATAGTCTTCTGGTCGTAGCTGCCTCGGTTGTATCGTCAGATAACCAGTTTGTTTCAATCTCTAAGTTAAAACTTCCCAGTTTAATAGTTTTATAGGGTAAACGTTGTCTAAGGAAGGTACAGGTTTATAAATGTCATGACCAATTTCTCTAGCGTTAAAGCTTCTCTCAGCACCGGTGACGTGATGATTTTCATGGAAAATGAAAATGAACAAGGTGTAATGGCAACTCGAACAAAATCTGATATTTAATCGAAAAGGGTTGGTACAAACTCCCAGACGGGTGTGTCTCGCAGGAACAGATGAAGTGTAGTTCGCGTCGATGTGTTCAAAGTTGGTTGGTAATGTTTGTGGGTATAATGAAAAAGATTGTCGCTTAAGAATAGTATGTTGGAACAAAATGATAAGGGATATGGTAACGGGTAGTATTACTAGTAGCAATGAGTGGTGGTGTTAGCGATAAGTAGCGATGGGTTATGATAAGCAGTGATGATAGTAGTGACGTATAAGTTGTTAGATAGCATGCTCACATCATAAGTATATGCACATTGATAATGCCAAAAATGAACACATATTTTACAGCATTATTCCCCAAGAAAGACAAGATTTTAGTTGATATTGTTCGATTTACAAGCACTATTCGTTTAAATATTAAAAAGTGAAGATAAAAGGCAGATTCGACAAATTGAAGACGGAAAGGTCCAAAAAGCTAAAAAGTACAAGATTCAATCAAAAAGGTTCAAATTATTGATGAGGAACGTCTCAAAATAACAAGAGTACAAGTTACAAGACGCAAAGTACACGATATAAAATAGTACGCGAGGACGTCCGAAAATCCGAAACCGGGACCTGAGCCTAGAAGAAACGCCCTACGTAACGGACTAAAAATATCTACTCAACTATGCATATAAATATAATATAAATATATAAATAATTATTAAAATTATTTATATATTTATTATTATTAAATTATGTCGACAAGCTAGGAGCCAAACGAATGTGAGCTGGAATTCATGGCCATGCGACTCGCATGGCCCTATGCCCATTTTCATGCGACTCGCATGAGGGGCTTTTCCATGCCACATTCTATTTAAAGCGAGTTCGTGATCCATTTTATGTACACCATAATATATCTTTCTATCTCTCTTTTGTAATACATAAATAAATTTAATTTTAATTTTAATTTTAATTAATAATAATAATAATAAGGTTATGTTAAGGAGTGTTTTGAGTGTATAAGTCGAAATTCTGTCCGTGTAACGCTACGCTATTTTTAATCATTGTAAGTTATGTTCAACCTTTTTACATTAATGTCTCGTAGCTAAGTTATTATTATGCTTATTTAAAACGAAGTAATCATGATGTTGGGCTAATTACTACAAATGGGTAATTGGGCTTTGTACCATAATTGGGGTTTGGACAAAACAACGACACTTGTGGAAATTAGACTATGAGCTATTAATGGGCTTTATATTTGTTTAACTAAATGATAGTTTGTTAATGTTAATATAAAGATTTACAATTGGGCGTCCCTATAAATTACCATATACACTCGATCGGACACGATGGGCGGGGTATTTATATGTACGAATAATCGTTCATTTAACCGGACACGGGAATGGATTAATAGCCACTAGAATAATTAAAACAGGGGTGAAATTACATTCAAGGGTAATTGGTGTAATTGTTAACAAAGTAGTAAAACCTTGGTTTACACGCAGTCGATAACCTGGTGTATTCATTAAACAAAGTATTAAAACCTTGTTACAATTCGAATCCCCAATTAGTTGGAATATTTAACTTCGGGTATAATAATAATTTGACGAGGGCACTCGCATTTTATATTTATGACTGATGGACTGTTATGGACAAAAACCAGACGGACATATTAAATAATCCAGGACAAAGGACAATTAACCCATGGGCATAAAACTAAAATCAACACGTCAAACATCATGATTACGGAAGTTTAAATAAGCATAATTCTTTTATTTCATATTTAATTTTCTTTATTTTATATTTAATTGCACTTCTAATTATCGCACTTTTATTTATTGTTATTTAATCGCACTTTTAATTATCGTACTTTTTAATTATCGTAAGTTTATTTTATCGCACTTTTATTATTCGCAATTTCATTATCGTTATTTACTTTACGCTTTAATTTAAGTCTTGTATTTATTTTATATTTTACATTAGGTTTTAACTGCGACTAAAGTCTTAAAATCAACAAACCGGTCATTAAACGGTAAAAAACCCCCCTTTATAATAATAATATTACTTATATAAATGTTTGTATTTTTATAAAAATAAACTAATATAGCGTTAAGCTTTGTTTAAAGATTTCCCTGTGGAACGAACCGGACTTACTAAAAACTACACTACTTTACGATTAGGTACACTGCCTATAAGTGTTGTAGCAAGGTTTAAGTATATCCATTCTATAAATAAATAAATATCTTGTGTAAAATTGTATCGTATTTAATAGTTTTTCCTAGTAAAATATAAACTATTTCTTATACCTTAGCTTTGACATCAAGTATTTTTGGCGCCGCTGCCGGGGAGCGCCGAAGCGAAACGCTATATAAAAAAAAAATCTCGTTTTTAAAAAAAAAAAATATATATTTTTTTAAGATTTTGTCTATAAAAAATTTTTTTTTTTAGTTTTATTACCGTTAGATTTTTAGACTATAGTCGCAACTTTTAGTATTAAGTTTAGTTTTGCCATAGTTATTTTCTTATTTTTATTTTTCGACGCCTTTTACCTATGTATCAATTACAATTTCAATTAGTAATCTCTATTTGTAGTTTTAATTTTAAGATAGTGATAGTTATAAGGTTGGATTAATCGCGTGTTTTTAAAGTCTTATAAGCCACTCTTCGCCTTTTTCGTTTTTCGACACTTTTCGACGCGCAATCTATTTCTTCCTTATTTCTCGTCATAGGACATAGAATTTTATCTACATCTAATCTAATATTTCTTAAACGGAAAGAGAAATTATTTAAGCGGTTAAGTTAATAGACGTTGAAAATTTTCTGGTTCGTAGTAATAGTTGGATTTGTACGTGGACCGGGTTATTGGAGCCAAACAGTCCTCAATTATATTGAGACCAAACGAATCCTGCCCCTCTGCTGCATCTTTTGGCTATTCAAAACGTGGACAAAATCAGAAAAGTCTATTGATTGAATAACTTATATAATTTTTCTTTCCTTTTTAAAAATTAATAGGATATTCAGTGAATGCACCGAGCAAGACGTTCATCACCTTTTGTACGTTCACCACCTGTAACTCGATCAAGACATCGTTTAACAAATATAACCGCCGTTGATTTTTCTTTAGAATCGTCATCCAGTAGACAAAGTACTTCAGTTCAAATTTCCGATAATCCATTTTTTGAAACCAACCTCACAATTGAGAATCCGGAAAATATTCAGGAACGGTTCGTAGATCCTGAACCATTAAACTTTTCTCCGGAGCCACCAATCATTCAAACAGAGATTGTTGAGGAACGAACCATTAAATCAGAATCATCTAGTGATACCGATTCAACAAATTCAATTATGGAGAATCTGGAACCTTTAAGTATGGAAGACCGAATGAGAGCTAAACGCACTGGCCAAGGTCACGCAATTACTCATCCAGACATTAATGCGCCAGATTATGAAATCAAAGGACAAATTCTACACATGGTGACTAATCAATGTCAATTTAGTGGTGCGCCGAAGGAAGATCCAAATGAACATCTACGTACCTTTAATAGGATCTGCACACTATTTAAAATCCGAGAAGTGGAGGATGAACAGATATATCTCATGTTATTTCCCTGGACTTTAAAGAGAGAAGCCAAAGATTGGTTGGAATCGTTACCTGAAGGGGCGATTGATACATGGGACGTTTTAGTTGACAAATTTCTTAAACAATTCTTTCCTGCATCTAAAGCCGTAAGACTTCAAGCAGAAATTGTTACGTTCACACAGAAACCAAATGAAACTCTATATGAGGCGTGGACAAGATATGGAAAGTTATTAAGAGGATGTCCGCAACATGGTTTAGACACCTGTCAAATAGTACAAATATTCTACCAAGGATGCGACATCACTACAAGAAAAAACATAGATATAGAAGCTGGTGGTTCTATTATGAAGAAAACCGAAACTGATGCTTACAAAATTATTGATAATACTGCTTCCCACTCACATGAGTGGCACCAAGAAAAAGATATCATTAGATCATCTAAAGCAGCTAGAGCCGATTCTAGCCATGACTTAGATTCCATTTCCGCAAAGATAGATGCTGTGGAGAGACGAATGGAAAAGATGACTAAAGATATTCACTCAATACGAATTAGTTGTGAGCAGTGTGGAGGACCACATTTGACAAAAGATTGTCTCAGTATTGAATTAACAATGGAACAAAGAGAGAATATTTCATACATAAACCAAAGGCCTGGAAATAATTATCAGAATAATTATCAACCGCCAAGACCGATTTACAATCAAAACCAGAATTATAACCGAAATATTCCATACAACAACCAACAAGGTCCTAGCAATCAACAAGTATCCAATAATACTTACAATCAGCAAAGACCGAATTTTCAAAACAAACCACCACAACAAACCGATGATAAAAAGCCGAATTTAGAAGATATGATGACGAAGCTAGTTGAAACTCAAACGCAGTTTTTCACATTTCAGAAACAAACCAATGAACAAAATGCTCAAGCATTTAGAAATCAACAAGCTTCTATTCAAAATCTGGAACAAGAAGTAAGTAACCTAGCAAGGTTAATAGGTGAAAGAAAACCGGGAAGTTTACCTAGTGATACAAATGCTAACCCCCGAAATGAAACAGCTAAAGCTATTACCACAAGAAGTGGTACAACACTTAAACCACCTGAAATACCTGTAACTTCTGATGAAGCTATTCCTACTCCACAAGAACCACAACCTGATCAAGATAAGGAAAAAGAACCGGTAGTTGAAAAGGTTAATGAAGATAACACAGTTAAGGATAAACCTTATGTTAAACCATACCAACCACCACTTCCTTACCCAAGTAAAATGAAGAAAGAAAAACTTGAAGCCGAGCAATCCAAATTTTTGGATATGTTTAAACAGATAAATGTAAATCTTCCTTTCATTGATGTGATTTCAGGAATGCCTAGATATGCTAAATTCTTGAAAGATCTAATCTCAAATAGAAAGAAAATGGAAGAACTCTCGGCTGTTACTATGAATGCCAATTGTTAAGCAGTGCTGTTGAATAAGATACCAGAAAAACTATCTGATCCAGGAAGTTTCACAATTCCATGTTTTCTGGGTAGTCTTAGTTCAATAGAAGCATTGGCAGACTTAGGTGCTAGTATAAATCTAATGCCGTATTCACTATACGCTAAACTAGACCTTGGAGAATTAAAACCAACCAGAATAAGCATACAACTAGTCGATAGATCAATAAAATATCCTAGAGGGATAATGGAGAACATGCTAGTTAAAGTTGGTACTTTAGTATTTCCAGTAGATTTTGTTGTTTTGGACATGGAAGAAGATTCTCAAGTTCCTCTCATATTAGGAAGACCATTCTTAAACACGGCTAAAGCAATGATATACGTGTTCGGTAAGAAACTGACCCTAAGTATAGAGGATGAGAGTATTACCTTTTCAGTTGATAGAGCAATGCAACAACCACAATCTGCAGATGATACATGTTATTATATTCAAACTATAGATGCACATGCAGAATTATTAGAAGAATTTCTAGAATTACAATGAACAGGAGAATGTTCTTTAGGAGAAGGTAATGAACCAATTGATGAAGCTGAAATGTTAGCTACACTAATAGCTAATGGATATGAACCAACAACAGAAGAAATTCAAATGCTAAAAGAAGAAGACAGATATCGATATAAATCATCAATAGAAGAACCTCCAAAATTAGAGTTAAAGCCACTTCCAAACCATTTGGAATACGCTTATTTACATGGTGAATCTGAATTACCTGTAATAATATCGTCTTCTCTTACTGAAAATGAGAAATCACAACTCATTTCTGTGTTGAAAGCTCATAAACCAGCCATTGCATGTAAGATTCATGATATTAAAGGAATAAGTCCTTCGTATTGCACACATAAAATCTTTATGGAAGAAGGTCATAAAACGTATGTGCAACGCCAACGAAGACTAAATCCTAATATGCAAGATGTAGTTAAGAAAGAGATTATTAAACTGCTAGATGCAGGTTTAATTTATCCAATTTCCGATAGTCCATGGGTAAGCCCAGTTCAATGCGTGCCTAAGAAGGGTGGCATGACTGTCATTACAAATGAGAAAAATGAGCTTATTCCTACTAGGACTGTAACAGGATGGCGTGTATGTATTGATTATAGAAAATTAAATGACGCCACCAGAAAAGATCACTTTCCCTTACCTTTCATAGATCAAATGTTGGAAAGATTAGCCGGAAATAGCTACTATTGTTTTCTAGATGGATTTTCCGGATATTTTCAAATTCCAATAGCACCCGAGGACCAAGAGAAAACCACATTCACGTGCCCTTATGGTACTTTTGCTTACAAACGCATGCCATTTGGACTTTGTAACGCCCCTGCAACCTTTCAAAGGTGTATGATGGCGATTTTTCACGACATGATAGAAGAATGCATGGAAGTTTTCATGGATGACTTTTCAGTCTTTGGTGATACATTTAAATCATGTCTAGTTAATCTGGAACGAATGCTAATTAGATGCGAAAAATCAAATCTAGTACTTAATTGGGAGAAATGCCATTTCATGGTTAAAGAAGGCATCGTTCTTGGACATAAAATTTCAAAAGAAGGAATTGAAGTGGATAGAGCTAAAGTAGAAGTAATTGCTAAACTTCCACATCCCACCAATGTTAGAGGAGTTAGAAGTTTTCTAGGGCATGCCGGTTTTTACCGACGTTTCATAAAAGATTTTTCTAAAATTGCCACTCCTATGAATAAACTCCTAGAAAAGGATGCGCCATTCATCTTTTCAGATGAGTGTATCAAATCTTTTAATATTCTTAAAGAGAAACTCACTAATGCGCCGATCATGATAACACCAAATTGGAATCTACCATTTGAACTAATGTGCGATGCAAGTGATTTTGCAATGGGAGCCGTTTTAGGACAAAGGATTGAAAAATGA
The DNA here is from genome assembly GCF_046630445.1 of Rutidosis leptorrhynchoides. Classification (NCBI taxonomy): domain Eukaryota; kingdom Viridiplantae; phylum Streptophyta; class Magnoliopsida; order Asterales; family Asteraceae; genus Rutidosis; species Rutidosis leptorrhynchoides. The sequence goes on from NC_092337.1 coordinate 200,347,444, forward strand.
TTTCAACCTATATATTATGCTAGTAAGACATTACAAGGAGCACAAACGAACTATACAACTACTGAAAAAGAACTCCTTGCTATTGTCTTTGCTTTTGACAAATTTCGATCATATCTCGTTCTAGCAAAAACGGTGGTCTATACCGACCATTCTGCTCTTAGATACCTATTTTCAAAACAAGATGCTAAACCAAGATTAATCCGTTGGATCTTACTCTTACAAGAGTTTGATATTGAAATCCGAGATAAAAGAGGAGCAGAAAATCTCGCCGCTGATCATCTTTCTCGTCTTGAAAATCCCGAATTAGAAGTTCTAAATGAATCGGCCATACAAGACAACTTTCCTGATGAATATCTATTGAAGATAGATTATAATGAAATCCCATGGTTTGCAGACTATGCAAACTACTTAGTTTGTGGATTCCTTGAAAAAGGATTATCGTATCAAAGACGAAAGAAATTCTTCAGTGATATAAAACACTATTTCTGGGAAGATCCACATTTGTTTAAAAGTTGTCCCGATGGAATAATACGCCGATGTGTATTTGGAGATGAAGCTAGTAAAATTTTAAACCATTGTCACACAGGACCAACAGGAGGGCATTATGGGCCTCAACTAACAGCAAGAAAAGTTTATGATGCTGGATTCTATTGGCCTACAATTTACAAAGACGCACACCTTCTTTGAAAATCCTGTGATGCATGTCAAAGGGCCGGAAAAATAAGTCAACGTGATGAAATGCCACAAAATGTCATCCAAGTATGTGAAGTATTTGACATTTGGGGTATTGACTTTATGGGTCCATTTCCAAAATCTCATAATAATCTATATATACTCGTAGCCATTGATTATGTATCTAAATGGGCGGAAGCACAAGCTCTCCCAACTAACGATGCACGAGTTGTAGTCAACTTTTTAAAACGTCTTTTTGCAAGGTTTGGAACACCGAAAGCTTTAATAAGTGATCGGGGTACTCATTTCTGTAATAATCAACTTGAGAAAGTTCTTAAAAGATATGGAGTAACTCATAAAATCTCCACCGCATATCATCCACAAACAAGTGGACAAGTTGAAAATACCAACCGAGCTTTAAAACGTATTCTAGAGAAAACCGTAGGATCAAATCCGAAGGAATGGTCCATTAAATTGGAGGATGCACTCTGGGCTTTTAGAACAGCCTACAAAACTCCAATTGGAACCACACCTTTTAGACTTGTTTATGGAAAAGCATGTCATCTCCCAGTAGAAATTGAACACAAAGCATTTTGGGCTTTGAAGACATGTAATCTTGATTTACATGAAGCCGGACGTCTACGATTAAGTCAACTAAATGAATTAGAAGAATTAAAACATGAAGCATACGAAAATTCGTTAATCTATAAAGAAAGAACGAAGAAATGGCATGATAAAAGAATCAGAAGTTCAAAAGAATTTAAAGAAGGAGACAGAGTTCTTCTTTTCAATTCACGATTCAAGCTATTTCCTGGAAAATTGAAATCAAGATGGTCTGGACCATTCATAGTCAAAAGAGTTTTCCCATACGGAACGATAGAATTGATAAATTCAAATGGGATTGAATTTAAAGTTAATGGTCACAGAGTTAAACATTACATACATGGTCCGATGGAAGTCGACAACGAAGTTAATCACAATTTCGACACCACAGCTAACTAAGTGTGGGGAGAATCAAGTCTTTAAAGGATAATATGTATTTCTGTTAGAGTTAGATTGTCTGTTTTCGTGTAGTTCTTGAAAATGGAACACGTATGGTCTTTCCCTAGCAGACCCTAAAGAACTAGTCTTCTCCCCCCATTCTGAATTTTTATTTTTTTTAGGTTTTTACAAAATGAAGACTGCCTGTGAACTAAACCATGGTCTAATGCTACACGCTTTGATCACTAAACGTAATAATGACATACTACCGAGTGAATTAGTATCAGTAATCAGAGAAAGAATGGACGGAGTTAGAAAAGAATCCAGATGCGAAGATAATAAGTTACAATTTGGTAAAGGAAAATCAAAATCCGCAGCGAAAAGAAGAGCACGACACCTAAAACGATGTCACAAATGCATAAAATGGTCACATGGAGGTAAATGTTCAAATAATCAAACCTATTCAAATACCGAATTTGTTACTTTATGCAGAGACGGACCGTTCATATGTTTAGAAGAAAAGACACTGAATGCTCGAGGTTACGCCTATGTAGCCATGGAAAACCAATTAAACCGACTATCTTATGAATGGGATAGATCATATAACTAAGAAATCTATCTCACAGGTATGTCTGTACAGTTTTTATTTTTATTTTTTTATTTTTTAACCTTTTGATAATAAACGCTAATTTGTTCGCTAAAAAGTATTAAATTGGTATTGAATAAAATTAGGTTTGGCGACCGAAATTATTGATATCATTCAAAAATTTATTACATCACTGCGAAATTTAACGTTTATTCTTAAGGTATAAATATCTTTAATCAATCAAACCAAAATATTTCAAAAATTCGTCATGAGTAAAATTAGGTTACGGAACTAAAATTACTTTACCCAAAAGAGGGGCGCATATTTTTGATAATATTTGATTGATTAAAGTGGGATAAAAGTCCAAAAAGATTTTTAATTTTATTTTTACCTTGCTTTAAAACTTATATATATATTTAATATTATAAATCTTATAATATAAATATCTTTAAGTTTTTAAATATTTTATAAATTAATATTTAATATAAGCTTATAAAATCAATATATAAAAATATTAATGATATATTGCATCTTTAATTTTTAAAATATTAATTTTTAATTTTATGCATTTTTAATTTAAGTTGTGTGATTTTAAAAACAAAAATTTACTTTATCTCATTAAGTTAAAAATATGATTTTTAAAATTCGCCGTGAGTTGAAAACTAGACCGTTGAGTTGAAATTGCTTTACCCAAGGGCGGGACGAGAATTTTTATTATCATTATTTTTAATCTTATTGATTTAAAGTATGCCAAAAAAATTAAAAAAAACCCAAAAATCTAAGCTTTTAAAACAATCGCTTGAAAATGACAAAATTTTAAAATTTTGTCGAGGGACGGACTAGGGCATCGTCCCGAAACGACCTCGTCTTAAAAAGAAACAAAATTTTTAACATTTTATTAAATTTTATGTTTTAAAAGTATAAGATTTTATAAAAAAATATATATATATATATATATATATCTGGAATTTAACCCCATGCGACTCGCATGGGGATAGGCACAATACCATGCGACTCGCATGGCTGTTAAAAACAGGCCAGGTACAAGAATTCAGTCGATCTGCTTCTGTCTCTCACAATACACACACAAACACATACGAAAACTTCCCAAACTCTCTCAATTTTTCACCAATTTTCACCAAATTTCTTGCAAAAATTTCACAATAATCATGCCTAGATTCAGTAGGTTCAACCCCTTCAGGAACACGGTAAAGATTTCACCCATAATCTCTTTAAATTCGAATTATTGTGTTCTTGAGCTATAAATTTTATATTTTGATTTTGTTAAATTCTAGTGTAATTAGACTTAAATTGTTGTTATATTATGCATGAATATCCTAGATTGAAGCTATTTAACATGAATTGAAGCTAAAAACTTCAAATTTTTAAGAATCTAGGGTTTGTGTTCTTGAGTAATTTGGGGCTTTTTGATATAAATAGGTTATGGCCGATTTTTGTCATGAATTGTTGCTAAATTAAGTAGTGTAACATGTTTAGGTAGTTAATTGATCCAAACTTTGAGCCTAAACATGTTTTTGAGAATTAAAGTAGACTTTTTAAGTCTAAAAAATTCATGAACTTGGATAATTTGATGTAAAGGCCAATTTAAACTTGTTTAATTGCTAGTAGTGATTAGTTTGGCATATAATTTGAGATGAATGATTAAAAACTTGATGAACATTTTCTTATGTACTTATTTGAAAAAGTGTAGACTTGACGAAATATGAAAATGAACATGAGTTTGATTTGAATGCCATGTAATAAGTGTTTAATTGCTATAATGATTATTGTTGACATGTTTAAGAGTTTAAATGTGATAAAACATTGTATACATTTTCGTATGTAAAAGTGTAGAATTATTATTGTTAGGAAAATATGTATAAAATGTGTTATGAATTGAACATGTCATTATAATTGTTTCAAGTATTATTTTGCTAACACTAATGCATATTTGGATGCACAATATTTGTGTTTAATGTGTTTTGCAGAGAAATACAGATACGGACGGTGCATCATCGTCCAGACAACCAGAGCCCGAACCGGAAATGTTTTATGAACAAGAACAACAAGTGCAAGAAGAAGAAGAACAACATGAGGATCAACATATTCCATATCACGATCAAGATCAATTATTCATGAATCAGTTTCGTCAATTCGCTCCACATCAAATGATTCTGAGCTCAGACATTAATGAAGATCAGTTACACCCAAATCTGAGATTTGATCGATGTTGGATAGAGTATCCAGATTATCAAAAGAACATGCACATTCTCTACTTTAAGGGTGTTAAAATGCCAAGGGCAATTGACTGGGTACCTTTGGAAACAGTTGACCTTGCCGAACCGATTCGGGAATTATTGGTGCAAAGGTATGGTAATTCTCAGTTTAACGATTGGATGCGCCTATTTTCCATTCGTAGAACCATATATAGGGAATGGTGTATAGAATTACTTAGTACTATTAAGTTAAATAGTGATGTTAGGAGGTTAGATGATAGAAGCTTTATTAGATTTCTGTTAGGTGGACGCATGTACAGAATGTCCATGATAGATTTAGCCAGGGCCTTACAGATTTACACCCCTGCTGAACTTTTGAGCCCCGACTGTAATGGCCTGATTGCCCAAGGAGAAAGGGTAGATAGGGAATTTAATGTTAACGCCGTCTGGAGGCGTATGTCCCATTTTAATGAGTTTCAAGCTGGTGGGGGACATACATACTTAGATATTGATAGAGCTGAACTCCGGGTGATACATCGATTCTTAGCAAACACAATTACACAAAGGGGTAAGAATAAGGAGAAATTGACTTTAAATGATTTATTCTACCTTAAGTGTATTAGAGACCCGAGGAGTTTCGTTAACATTCCCTATTGTGTTGGTTATTATCTATCTAATGTAGTTGGGGGGATGAAATCGGGGAGTATTATAGGTGGTGGTATTTTCATTACTCTCATTGGAGAGTATTTAGGTGTTGACAAGAATCGAGGGGGTCCAATGGTAGAAATAGAGGACGAAGGTGAAACAATAAGTTCACACGTCTATCAGGGTGCAAAGGTTTTATTGATGAGACGTAATCGGGTATATCGATACGAGGGACCTCAGCGACAGGTAGAAAGAGGTTCGGATGACGAAATGGAGGAGGCGAACAACATTATGGAAGTTGTTCGGGAGACTGCTCTTGATTTAGGCGTTCGTATGGAGGAAGAATACATGACGAACGATGATAGGCATATGCAGTACGAGGCGTGGCAACGCCGGAATGATTACGAGCATTCCCGGCAACGAGAGCATCACAGATGGGATTATCATCAGCGCCAAATCATAAGCCGGCTGCAGCCTAATGAGATTTATTATCCGACCCGACCCGCATTCTATCCTACACACCAGCCAGAAATGAGACCGCCCTATGACTTATATGATTATGACGCAGCATACCAGTTCACCTATCAACAGCCATGGAACCCTGATCCGAACATGAATTGGGATCCCTATCCTAATTATCCTCCTAACCCACCTCCTGATCAGTAGAGATAAGTTGGTAATTTATATTTTTATTATTTTAAACACTTAACATTTTATTACATTTATGTAATGTTTGATATTTCTATTATTATTGTGTACTAATATTTTTCTTATAGTTTGAAAGTGGGATGCCAAAGTTCCATTTCAAATTGCATGTATGATTATATTTGTATTGTATGTATTTTATGTTATGCACAAAACAGGATAAAACAACGCGTTTTCAAAGACTGGTATTAAGTTCAGCAAAAGCAAGTAATTCTGACGACAAGATGCAAAATATATGTGAAATAACAACAAGACGGAATGAACAAATGACGTGCACCATTTATCATTCAACAATCAAACGACAATATGTTTGAAACTTTGGTAAAATTTAATCATTTTTCTACGCTAATAACCCTCAATAATTTAAATTGTTTCTGATTTCTTGCAAATGAGGGCATTGCAAGATCTTAAGTGTGGGAAGGGGTTAAATTCTTTCGGATTTTTAAAAATTTTTGATTTAAACACATGGTTACCATTAAAAATGCTAGTAACGCAGTAGTTGTGTTAGAATCTAGTGCTCTCCGATAACAAGGAACAGCCCTAGTCTTATATACTAACTACCCACTTCTAGTAAATTTTTCAAAATTTTTAACAAAATGAATTCAAAATCATGTTTATACATATTTATGAACGATGAAAACTAGGTCATTGAGCCGAAATTATCGTTACCTCGGAAAGGACATAAATTGAGAAACAACCAAAATGTTAGAATTCATTTAATAAGAATGGAATAGAAGAGAAAAAGGCAAAGAAAAACATAAATAAAAGCCAAGTGTGGGAAAAGTTTACCAAGTCATTCAAAACATATATCACATATTTTTGTACAAACAATTGAAAATACTTTTGTTTTGAACGATAATCAACTGTTTTATCCAATGAAACTATCAAAGAGAGATGGATCTACACGATGAATCAATTCCATCATTATAAGGAAGTAAAGTCTTCCGAAAAAGACACGCGCTTCTTGATTTAGGTCATGAAGTTGTCGTCCAGACCAGCTGTAGGTTGACGAAAAATCTAGAAAAGTCATCACTAAAATCGGCTGGAAATCCACGGACCTCAGCATCAAACAGGGTCACCAAGTGGTCAGATTTATCCTAACCATGAGAAGGATTTATCTCGTACAATGGGGAGGCACCGTGCAAATTAGCTTGATAAAACTAATGAATCAGATCCCCAGAAAGGATAATCTCCTTAAAGATTAAAAATCAGCTTTTAAGCCTGATATTACTCAATCCTTGAGATTGACCTTAAAGATTGAGAATTCAAACTCATGGAATTCAATGATATCTAAACTCGAGCTTGAACGAGAAAATATTTTGATCAAAATTACAAACCAATTTATTTTCTGAAAATCCATTTTCAATGCGTTCATTACCATTGAACGTAAAATTCTAGGAATTCACCTGGAATTCATTAGGTCACCTGAACCAAATCGGGTGTCAACCGTAAGAACGGTGGTTGCATAGCATGGTCGGAGACAGGACCTTGTGCCAGACCGAAAAATTATAGGATGATCTTTACTATTGCTCCTACCAAGGATAGTTCTAGCATCCGACACGTTAAAAAGACCATAATCATCTGCATGTCACTGGACATTGCCTTAACAGTTTCTTGTTCATCGCTTTCCTTTACAACCGGACGGTAGTTTACCGAAAGGTAATATACGGAACAAGTAAACTGGATGTGTGCTTTCCGATACAGGGATAGCAGTGGATTACACGAGCCTAAAAGTTTTAGCCAAAATATTGATCCACAGATATATTTTGCAACACCGATGATGGATCAAATCAGAAAACTTGTCTAGGGTAAAATCTAGCTTGAATTTTCAAAAGATCAAATGTTTTCATAAAGATCCAATTTCCTTAAGGATCTAAATTTTTATAGTCATGTGGGACTGTAAACCACCTTTCAAATATGCACTTTGCTTTGGAAACCGAAAGTAAATCGGCTATTTGATTGCAAGTGTCGTTGACCTAAACCCGAGGCAACTATAAAAGACACACCCACCTTTAAACCACATCGTTACTATCATTGTTTATACCGCTGTATTGAAGTCACTTATGTACAAAGTGTGAAGAATAAAGAAGTGATTCAAGTGTTTCAAGACTATATTGCTTGAGGACAAGCAACGCTTAAGTGTGGGAATATTGATAATGCCAAAAATGAACACATATTTTACAGCATTATTCTCCAAGAAAGACAAGATTTTAGTTGATATTGTTCGATTTACAAGCACTATTCGTTTAAATATTAAAAAGTGAAGATAAAAGGCAGATTCGACAAATTGAAGACGGAAGGGTCCAAAAAGCTAAAAAGTACAAGATTCAATCAAAAAGGTTCAAATTATTGATGAGGAACGTCTCAAAATAACAAGAGTACAAGTTACAAGACGCAAAGTACACGATATAAAATAGTACGCGAGGACGTCCGAAAATCCGGAACCGGGACCTGAGCCTAGAAGAAACGCCCGACGTAACGGACTAAAAATATCTACTCAACTATGCATATAAATATAATATAAATATATAAATAATTATTAAAATTATTTATATATTTATTATTATTAAATTATGTCGACAAGCTAGGAGCCAAACGAATGTGAGCTGGAATTCATGGCCATGCGACTCGCATGGCCCTATGCCCATTTTCATGCGACTCGCATGAGGGGCTTTTCCAGGCCACATTCTATTTAAAGCGAGTTCGTGATCCATTTTATGTACACCATAATATATCTTTCTATCTCTCTTTTGTAATACATAAATAAATTTAATTTTAATTTTAATTTTAATTAATAATAATAATAAGGTTATGTTAAGGAGTGTTTTGAGTGTATAAGTCGAAATTCTGTCCGTGTAACGCTACGCTATTTTTAATCATTGTAAGTTATGTTCAACCTTTTTACATTAATGTCTCGTAGCTAAGTTATTATTATGCTTATTTAAAACGAAGTAATCATGATGTTGGGCTAATTACTAAAAATGGTTAATTGGGCTTTGTACCATAATTGGGGTTTGGACAAAAGAACGACACTTGTGGAAATTAGACTATGAGCTATTAATGGGCTTTATATTTGTTTAACTAAATGATAGTTTGTTAATGTTAATATAAAGATTTACAATTGGGCGTCCCTATAAATTACCATATACACTAGATCGGACACGATGGGCGGGGTATTTATATGTACGAATAATCGTTCATTTAACCGGATACGGGAATGGATTAATAGCCACTAGAATAATTAAAACAGGGGTGAAATTACATTCAAGGGTAATTGGTGTAATTGTTAACAAAGTAGTAAAACCTTGGTTTACACGCAGTCGATAACCTGGTGTATTCATTAAACAAAGTATTAAAACCTTGTTACAATTCGAATCCCCAATTAGTTGGAATATTTAACTTCGGGTATTATAATAATTTGACGAGGGCACTCGCATTTTATATTTATGACTGATGGACTGTTATGGACAAAAACCAGACGGACATATTAAATAATCCAGGACAAAGGACAATTAACCCATGGGCATAAAACTAAAATCAACACGTCAAACATCATGATTACGGAAGTTTAAATAAGTATAATTCTTTTATTTCATATTTAATTTCCTTTATTTTATATTTAATTGCACTTCTAATTATCGCACTTTTATTTATTGTTATTTAATCGCACTTTTAATTATCGTACTTTTTAATTATCGTAAGTTTATTTTATCGCACTTTTATTATTCGCAATTTCATTATCGTTATTTACTTTACGCTTTAATTTAAGTCTTGTATTTATTTTATATTTTACATTAGGTTTTAACTGCGACTAAAGTCTTAAAATCGACAAACCGGTCATTAAACGGTAAAAAACCCCCCTTTATAATAATAATATTACTTATATATATGTTTGTATTTTTATAAAAATAAACTAATATAGCGTTAAGCTTTGTTTAAAGATTTCCCTGTGGAACGAACCGGACTTACTAAAAACTACACTACTTTACGATTAGGTACACTGCCTATAAGTGTTGTAGCAAGGTTTAAGTATATCCATTCTATAAATAAATAAATATCTTGTGTAAAATTGTATCGTATTTAATAGTTTTTCCTAGTAAAATATAAACTATTTCTTATACCTTAGCTTTGACATCACACATGTACTCTAATGCACCCGATAAGGCATAATAGTCATCAGCTGGTAGGCTCGTGTTTGGAAACAAAATCATGAACGACGGGTTGCTGAATGATAGGTAAGTTGGAAATTGGGCAATACCTACTACGTATTGTGCGGGCTGTTACAAGGGATTCCTCCTCTAAAGACGTATCAGAAATGAGTTGTGATGCACATTAGCGAGTAGTGAAACGCAGAGGTGTTGGTAGTGTCGAGTATTACTTAGTAGTGGTAAGCAGTAATGAGTAGTAGCAAGTAGCAAGGGTAGTAGTAAGTAGTATTTAGTAATGATAAGCAGTGAGAAGCAGTGATCAGTCGTGACTAGCAGTGAGAGGCGGCGTTGAGTAGTAGTTATCAGTGATAAACAGTACAGAGTAGTGGTATGAGATGATGAGTGTGTTCAAGTAGTGTCTTAGTAGTGACAAGTAGCGATTGGTGGTGACAGACAGTGTCGAGCAGTGATGAGTTGGGTCAAGATCACAAGTTACTTACAAGCTATATTAACAATTAATTTGCATATGGAAAGTTTCTTCTCACATTCGGGGTTATACGGTTTGTGTCCTAAACGTTGTCTATCCAGGTAACCTACTTGACTCGGCCCCAATTCCTTATTTCACGATGTCGAAACTTCTATATGAGTTACCGTAATGTAATCCCGGTCATTACATTACGCTATCTCACATTTCCATTCGACATCACTCCATAAGTTCAAGATGGCGTAGTCAACTTAATTTAGTTAAATATGGCTTCGGGTGTACGTATGTGTTTCGTGATATAGTATATTTAGTCCATGTCCATGTTGCATGGTATAAGGCGTATATGTATGTGGTGTAATGTGTAGCCCTACATGTAGCATTGTGAAGCAATTAGTGCAGGTATGGTGTATAAAAGTCGTCCAAGACACACGGCTATAGACTAGACTTCACTAATGCGCCCTACGGTTAGACACACTAATATATCCTAGTTCTCTATAGCCACAGCTCTGATACCAAATATAACACCCCATCAAAAATCCCTTTAATGGAATGTTAACGCTGGTCCCAGTGCTTGGCTTGACTTCTACGTAACAGCAATATTCTACAGCGGAAGCAATTAATACCTGAGAATAACAACACGCAAAAATAGGTCAAAAAATAATATTGGTGAATCTACAGGTTTAAAGTAATGTAACAGTATCTAAAAAATAGTTATCAGAAAAATAATTTAGTTTCCTTGACCACGAGATTCTATCGTTTGCATAAACCGAGCACCTGAATACTAGCAATGACCCGAGTATAGAAGCCACTATACCCGACCTTACCTCGTAAAATGTTATACACTTGTTCAAATGTATTTAATGTTCAAAGTAAATGCACCACTGTTTTTATAGCGGGTGAGGTTGTCAACCTAACGGATCCGTCCATCTAAATTGTGCTTACACCGATGGTATTAAAAGTATTCAAGCTAGAGGCTTTTTGAACAAACTCATTATGCATATGTGTAGTACTCATGTCAATATAAAAGTATTTAAAAATGTAAATATAATAACGTGTATTCTCATCCCTGAAAACATGTAAAAAGCGGGACTGTAGACTCACCTTTGAATAAGCTCGGAATGAAAAGTGAACAAATAACTCGTATGGTTTATAGCCGAGTAATGCAACCTAAGTATATGTATGTAGGTTGGTCAATATATGTATTTTAAATAAGTGTGGTTTCATAGTGTACGTTGTCTTATTGCTCGACTCGACGCGTTTCAAAGTAAAAGTCAACTATATCATGCAAGTCAAACAAAGTCAACCGAAGTCAAACCGAAAGTCAAACTTGGTCAAAGTAGTCAACTAAAGTCAACATCAGTAGGTTCATTTCAAATATTGGTCAATAATTCAAACCTAAGTCAAACAATACGTTTTAGGTCATGAATGATCATTTTCACAATTTCAGTTTATCGTTATGCGCAAAGTTCATGAACACGTAGCATACTTAGCACATTATATCATAGTAAAAAATTCAAGTAAATATGACAAACTCCAGATCATAAATATACCTAAAATATATTCCAAAAATTCTAGCCAGGGACTCATACAACAATTAAAAGTCAGGAATCAGAAGGGATACATTTGGGGTTTGCCAAGTCAGTTTCTGACCGCGCACTGATTTCAGTTTGGCTATAACCGGAGTTAGGAACATGAAATTGATACAAGACTAGTGGACATAGTTCAAAGACAAATCAAAGTAACACGTATCAAAAATATAGCAACTTTTGTTTAGCCAATTTGTACAGTTTATTCGTGCAAGTTGAACATTCAGTTTTCAGCTCAAATCAGAATTCACATAAAGTATGGCTCTATTGTGCTCAATGCATAAGGTTTTAGAGATTGACATAAACTAACAATAAGTCAAATATCATGTTAAGTTTCATTTTCCAGAAGCATACATGCTCATGCAATTCACATAATCCTCAAAGTACAAAACCGTGATCAATTTACAGATTCAATTCTCATTTAATTAGTCACATTCGCATACGATTATCCGAAGATCTAGATACAATTAGCCTATGATATCTACATGAAAGATGAAGTAATTTTTGTCTAATTTTCAAATATGCAAAGCTTTAATCACAGAACTTAACACATTTTATCATACAATGTTATTTTCATGCAAGTGCTGTATAAAACTACATTTACACTAATTCTAGCATATCTCGGGCTATACATAAGCAAACGACATGATATCCTATTCTAACTTGAGGGTTTTTAAATTATATTTCCAGTGGTATAAGTCTCACATGCCAATTCGTTTTCTATCAATACCAGATTTCTGATCAAGCAACAAAAACACAACGATAATTCAAATCGACATAAATTAATCATACGGAAACGAAATCAAGCGAATCCAAAGCCTAAACTCAATAGTTTTTTCGCAAGGAATATGATTATAACATAATAATTAACATTTTAAAATTTTAATTTTTCTGATCAAGCAAATACAAATTCGTTTTTAAACCCTAGCGCATCAAACAATCAAAATAACGATTACAATTAACACGTATGCGTATAGACTTGAGCAATTGACAACATAACTATGAAACTTTATAAAAATCAGATTTTTAAGAATTAGAGTTCATGTAAATATAACTTAGATCACAAAATTGTTTATACCAATGGATAGAGAACGAGGAGATGAACGCGATTCGTGTATAACACTTGCTAATTTTGAAAGATGAAGGTATGGTGGTGATGGTGTTGATCGACGATGGGAGGAGAGGGAGGAGGGAAAAGCTGCATTCTTTGTTTCTAATTAGGTTTAGGGAAAAGAATACAAGTACTAATTAATTTATACATGGACTAAATACCCCTAATTGCACTTAAGTCCCTCCATTAGTCAAAAATTAACAAAATAAGGGGAGAGGGGGTGGGGTTCGGCCGAATGGGGCCCTCATGGGTTCCCGGGCTCTCGTTTTGCAATCCCGTGTAATCGTGGCTCGTTTTAAGTGCCGTTTAGTCGTACCGAAGGCCCGGAACGCTAACCCGATCGTTAAAAGCAACCAATTGTTTAATTTATTAAAAACACAATAAATTAAATATTTTAAAAAGTTAATAATTAATAAAATTAATTATTAAAATAAACCCGAGCGTTTCGTTGCTCAAAAAGCTATGATCAAAATCGTATCGTTTTTATCGTATTTAATTATCCGAAATATTTATTTGAATTAATATCAACCTATATTAATTATTAAAACCCTCCGAAGATCAAGTACGCATTTAATACACGTAATCACATAAAAGTTAAATAATCGCCGTTAAATAAACTAAAGGAAGGTTAACGGAAGTAACGGAAAAATCAGGGTTGTTATAGTGCATTTGCTCATTTTAGAGACATTACTTGGAGTTATTCATGACATATTTCAAAAGACGTTGCATTCGAGTCGTCGAGTTCATCAAGATTATTATCAAGTCATTTATAGTTTAGATATATTATGAAATGGTATGCATGCCGTTAACTTTCAATGTTTTAAATGTTTGTCTTTTTAAAAACGAATGCAATGTTTGTAAAATGTATCATATAGAGGTCAAGTACCTCGCAATGAAATCAACTATTTTGAATCGTTTATAATCGATATGGACTTCGTCCAGATGGATTAGGACAGGTCTCTACAGTTGGCATCAGAGCTGGTATAACGCCGTCCATGTGTGGCGGGTTAGTCGTAAAGGAGGTTCTCACAGTGTTACCTGTGACGAAGCATTGGCTCTTACTCCTTGCGATCCCTTATGAGGGTTGCCAGTACCCGAGAGGCAGGCCCTAAAATTAGTATCTGAGGTACACTCAGTGGTCACCAGGCGGTTTACTGGGAAGGCACTGGGTGGGACGATGGTTGTCCCCACATGATCTACAGTTGGTATCAGAGCGGTGGTCTTAGCGAACCAGGTCTTGCATTAGTGTGTCTAACTGATAGTTGTTTAGATGCATTAGTGAGTCTGGACTTCGACCGTGTCTGCATGTCAAAAGTTTTGCTTATCATTTCGTGTCAAAAATTACCTGCTTATCATTCTTAGGGAATCATTTGCTTATCATTCCTAGTCTAGAAACATCTTACTGCATTGATTACATGAATAGTGTATAGACAAAATTCATATCTTAGCATATCTGTTATTGTTACCTTTGCCTGGCAGCTTCTGAAGATTCCTTCGTAACTTATGGGATTTTAGTATTATATATGCATATGTAAATTATGTTTTGTAGGGTACTAATCTATCTCCTATAATCTATTTCTTATCGAAAATCCTTCATTTGATCGTATGAGATGAATCCCTCAACCAGTTCGAGTCCCTCAGATTCCGATAGTTATTCCGATAGTTATTCTGACAGCTATTCTGACATGGATATTCACCTAAGCTCCGAAAGCCGTGTCACCAGAATGAATCAATCAATCAGTCACCCCCAATTCATCTGATGAGTTCGTAGTCTACTTAATCATTGGAGACAAGAAGAAGGCGATCCTTTCCATCCACCGACTTTCCCTCTTGGCGAAGAACCTGAAACACTTACCGGCGAATCAGCCTGAAACACCATTTTCACCCTTATTCCCAGGATATCTCGTCACGATTCTATTCTATCTAAAATTCTAAACCTTATTCATCCTCTCATTCCGACCGACAATCATCTCGGAATAATAGGAGAAGTCAACGAACTTCGCGCTCGAGTAATCAATCTGGAGAATATGGTAGTAATAGCACAAGTACCATCAATAATCCATGCCTCAAAATCTCATCCTATACCTCGAGCATAATCATCGTTCTACATGACGTTATATATCATTTATCTTCGTTCTATATGACGATTATGTAATCTCTAATGTTTTAGAGATTATATATTTGATGTCAAAGCTAAGGGGTATAAAATACTATTAAATTTTACAAGGAAATACTATTAAATACGATACAATTTTACACAAGATATTTATTTATTTATAGAATGGATATACTTAAACCTTGCTACAACACTTATAGGCAGTGTACCTAATCGTACAGTAGTGTAGTTTTTAGTAAGTCCGGTTCGTTCCACAGGGAAAAAAAATCTTTAAACAAAGCTTAACGCTATATTAGTTTTATTTTATAAAAATACAAATATATATATATATAAGTAATATTATTATTATAAAGGGGGGTTTTTACCGTTTAATGACCGGTTTGTCGATTTTAAAACTTTAGCTGCAGTTAAAACAAAATGTAAAATATTAAATAAATAAAAGACTTAATTTAAAGCGTAAAGTAAATAACGATAATGAAATTGCGATAAATAAAAGTGCGATAAAATAAACTTGCGATAATTAAAAAGTACGATAATTAAAAGTGCAATTAAATACAATAACAATAAAAGTGCGCTAATTAGAAGTGCAATTAAATATAAAATAAAGGAAATTAAATATGAAATAAAAGAATTATGCTTATTTAAACTTCCGTAATCATGATGTTTGACGTGTTGATTTTAGTTTTATGCCCATGGGTTAATTGTCCTTTGTCCTGGATTATTTAATATGTCTTTCTGGTTTTTGTCCATAACAGTCCATCAGTCATAAATATAAAGTGCGAGTGTCCTCGTCAAATTATCCTTATACCTGAAGTTAAATATTCCAACTAATTGGGGACTTAAACTGTAACAAGATTTTAATACTTTGTTTAATAATTACACCAGGATATCGACTGCGTGTAACCCAAGGTTTTAATACTTTGTTATCAATTATGCCAAGTGTCCTTGTACATAAATTCACCCCTGTTTTAATAATTCTAGTGACTATTAATCCATTTCCGTGTCCGGTTAAATGAACGATTATTCGTACATATAAATATCCCGCCCATCGTGTCCGATCGAGTGTATATGGTTATTTATAGGGACGTCCAATTGTAAATCTTTATATTAAAATTAACAAATTATCATTTAGTTAAACAAATATAAAGCCCATTAATAGCCCATAGTCTAATTTCCACAAGTGTCGTTCTTTTGTCCAAACCCCAATTATGGTACAAAGCCCAATTACCCAATTTTAGTAATTAGCCCAAACATCATGATTACTTCGTTTTAAATAAGCATAATAATAACTTAGCTGCGAGACATTAAATTAAAAAGGTTGAACATAACTTACAATGATTAAAAATAGCGTAGCGTTACACGGACAGAATTTCGACTTACACCCTTACAACATTCGCTAACATACCCTTATTATTAGAATTAAAATTAAAATTAAAATTAAAATATAAATATTACGTATAGATATAGAGAGGATGGATATTTTTTATTTTAAAAACGATCGAACTGCATTGGCTTTTATAGGGATTTTAGTCCAGGGAAGCTTCGCGACTCGCGGTCCATTTCTTCTTCAAACTCCGCAAGTCGCGGAGTTTGTTTTTACAGCTCACCAAACCTTGGCTCCTAGCTTGTCGACGGATTATATAAATAAATATAATATATAAATAATTTTAGTAATTATTTAAAGATTATATTATATTTATGTGCATAGTTGACTTGTAATTTTTAGTCCGTTGCGTCGAGCGTTGAGTGTTGATTGTATTTTGTACTTTTGAGCTTTTTGGTCATTTGCATCTTCAATTCATCGAATCTGTCTTTTGTCTTCACCTTTTATTATTTAAACGAATATCACTTGTAAATAGAACAATCGCAACTAAAAGCTTGTCTTTCTTGAGGGATAATGCTATGAAATATATGTTCGTTTTTAGCATTATCAAATATTCCCACACTTGAGCGTTGCTTGTCCTTAAGCAATATAGTCTTAAAATACTAGAATCACTTTTTTATTCTTCACACTTTGTACATCAGTGATTTCTTTACGGCGGTATAAACAATGGTAGTAACGATGTGGTTTACAGTCCCACATGACTATAAAATTTAGATCTATTAAGGAAATTGGATCTTTATGAAAACATTTGATCTTTTTGAAAATTAAATCTAGCTTTTACCCTAGATAAGTTTTCTGGAATAACCCTTCACCGGTGTTTGCAAAATATTTTTGTGGGTTTGGTGGGTTTCAGATTTGAAAATTTTAGCTCAAAACTTGCGGTTTTGTGTCACCCACTTGCTAACCTTGTATTGGGAAAGCAACACGTCCAGTTTACTTGTTCTGAATATTACCTTTCGGTAAACTAACGTCCGGTTGTAAAGGAAAGCGTTGAACAAGCAACTGTTAAGGCAATGTCCCCTGACATTCTTTTACTTATGGTCTATAACGTGTCGGACGCAATTACTATCCTTGGTAGGAGCAATAGTAAAGCTCACCCTTATGATTTTTCGGTCTGGAACAAGGTCCTGTCTTTGACCATGCTATGCAACCACCGTTCTTACGATTGACACCCGATTTGGTTCAGGTGACCTAATGAATTCCAGGTGAATTTCTAGGATTTTACGTTCAATGGTAATGAACGCATTGAAAAATGGGTTTTCAGAAAATAAATCGGTTTGTAATTTTGATCAAAATATTTTCTCGTTCAAGCTCGAGTTTAGATATCATTGAATTCCATGAGTTTGTAATTCTCAATCTTTAAGGTCAATCTCTGGGATTGAGTAATATCAGGCTTAAAAGCTGATTTTTGATCTTTTAAGGAGATTATCCTTTCTGGGGGTCTGATTTATTAGTCTTATCAAGCTAATTTGCACGGTGCCCCCCATTGTACGAGATAAATCCTTCTCATGGTTAGGATAAATCTGACCACTTGGCGACCCTGTTTTATGCTGAGGTTCGTGGATTTCCTGCTGATTTTAGAGATGACTTTTCTAGATTTTTCATCAACCTACAGCTGGTCTGGACGACAACTTCCTGACCTAAATCAAGAAGCGCGTGTCTTTTTTGGAAGACTTTACTTCCTTTTAATGATGGAATTGATTCATCGTGTAGATCCATCTTTCTTATAGTAAATCGGGTAAAATTTTTTAGTTTAGTCCAAAGCAAAAGTATCTTTAATATGTGACATATGTTTAAAATAACTTGGTAAATTTTCCCACACTTGGCTTTTATTTTCCTTTTTATTGTCCTCTATTCCATTTTAAATGAATTCTAACATTTTGGTTTGTTTCTCAATTTATGTCCTTTCCGGGGTAACAATAATTTCGGTGTTAACACCTAGTTTTATTGTTCATAAATATGTATAAACATGATTTTGAGTTTATTTAATTGAAAATTTTGAAAAATTTTACTAGAATTGGGTAGTCAGTATATAAGAGTAGGGCTGTTCTTTGTTATCAGAGAGCACTAGATTCTAATACAACTACTGCTTTACTAGTATTTTTAATGGTAACCAAGTGTTTAAGATAAAAATTTTAAAAATTCTGAAAGAATTTAACCCCTTCCCACACTTAAGATCTTGCAATGCCCTCATTTGCAAGAAATCAGTAACAATTTAAATTATTGAGGGTGATTAGCGTAGAAATGATTAAATTTTACCAAAGTTTCCAAACATATTGGAGTTTGTTTGCTGAATGGTGCATATCATTTGTTCATTCCGTCTTGTTGTTATTTCACATATATTTTTCATCTTGTCGTCAAAATTAGTTGCTTTTGCTGAACTTAATGCCAGTCTTTGAAAATGCGTTGTTTTACCCTGTTGTGTACATAAGATAAACTGCAAATATATATACATATTTTTGAAATTTGGTATATTACCCCACATTCAAAAATTATTAAAATCTAAAAATAAAAGGCAGTAAATTATAAAAACTAATACAATTCCAACATAAGTATTAAATGTATCAACATTACAAATAATAAAATAAATAAAAATAAGTAGACTAGGGATGATACTGATACCAGAAGGGGTTCCACGCATAACCGTATGTGTTATAGAATGCTTCGGCTGGGTTATACGTAAGATACGGTGGTTGGATCTCTATAGACCAGGGAGGAAATATGGGCGATGGAGTAGGAATATAGTTTCTACCTACATGTTGACAATGAGCTATGATTTGGTTTTGATGAACTTGCCAATCTTTAAATGCTCGATGTCTAGCATTTTCATACTCTTGAGAAGCTATAAACCTTTGCATTTCTGTCATTTCATTTCCCCCTCCCACATTACCTTGCTGTTGGTTTCTCTCAACCTGTGGATGTCTACCATTATATCGTACTGTTGCGTTATTTCGCCTCTTCAAAACTTTAGCACCATAGTATACATTTAAACCAATTGTATCGTGGGGTTCTGGTTCTTCGATTAATAATCCCCCCCAACTTATATCCACACCGAGATATTTAGCAATCAAAGTAATAAATATACCACCTGCTATTATACTGTGCGGTCTCATCCCCCTAACCATAGCTGATAAATAATAACCCACACAATAAGGTATACTTACAGCGCCTTGTGGGTCTCGAATACATATGTGGTAAAACAAATCCTGTTCATTTACCTTTTCCTTATTCTTACCTCGTTGTGTAATCGAGTTGGCTAAAAACTTATGGATTACTCTTAATTCAGCTCTATCTATATCCAAATAAGAGTAATTTCCTCCTTTAAATCGGTGATGGCTAGTCATTTGACTCCATACACCATGCGTATCAAAATTTTCATCAATTTTCCTACCATTTAATATCAACCCTCTACAATCGGCAGATGCTAGCTCCTCAGGTGTATATATACGTAAGGCCTGAGCCATGTCTAGTAGAGACATGTGGTGCATCGAACCTCCTAACAAAAATCTAATAAAAGTTCGATCGGTTAAACTAGCTACCCGATCATTTATTTCTATACTACACAATAATTCTTCACACCATACTTTATATACAGGTCTACGCATGTTGAATAAACGTACCCAGTCGTTAAAAGTAGAATTACCATACATCTGTGCAAGTAATTCCCTAATTGGCCTGGCTAATTCTACAGCTTCTAACGGTTCCCATTCTATTACCCTAGGTACTTCAACAGCTTTAGAATGAAGAGTATGCAAGCCCCTTTGGTATTTTCGATAATCTATCCAAAGTCTGTTAAATCTCAAGTTGGGTGCAAATTCTCCACGTGCATATCTGAAAATGTCATAACTGGATGAGGTATATCTTGTTTATAATAGCTATCAACATCCTGTTGTTCCGCATTCTCAGGAGGAGCATTGTGAGTTTGGGATGAAGATTCACCCCTTTCAGTCTGCAAAATACATCAAACACAATTTTTTTTGCATTCAAATATGCATTAGTGTCAGCAAAATCATCAATCAAAATAATTACAATGACATGTTCAATTTATATCAAACTTATGCTTATTTTCATATTTTTACCAAATCTACACTTTTTCAAATAAGCAAATACGAAAATGTTCGCCAAGTTCATAAGCATTCAACTCAAATAACATGTCAAAATAATCATTACTAGCAATTAAACAAGTTTCAAATGGCATTATCTTTCAAAAATCAAGTTCATGAATTTTAGACTTGAAAAAGTCCACTTTAATTCTCAAAAATCATGTTTAGGCTCAAAGTTTGGATCATTTAACTACCTAAACATGTTACACTACTTAATTTAGCAATAATTCATGACAAAAATTGACCATAACCTATTTATATCAAAAAGCCCCAAATTTGCTCAAGAACACAAACCCTAGATTACTCAAAATTTGAAGTTTAAGGCTTCTAATCATGTTAAATAGCATCAATCTAGGTTATACAAGCATAATACATAAGCAATTTAAGCATAATTACACTAAAAAGCATCAAAATCGAATTGGGTATAAAATTGCTCAAGAACACTAATTTTCGGATTAAATGGTGTTTAGGTGTAGAAATTTACCGTTTTTCTTGAGTAATTCCTTGATAGCATCCTTCTCAACATGATTTTGTAAAAGATTTGATGAAAAATGTTGAAAAAATGCGATTTTTGTGTGTGTTTTTTCGCAGTGTATTTTCGCAGTTTTGTGGGTGTGGAGTGTGCAACTGATCAGTTCTGGGGTTTTATTTTTTTTTTCTGTATTTTTCAAGCTCCGCGAGTCGCGGCACTTTTGTTCTTCAAACTCCGCAAGTCGCGGAGTTTGACTTTTTTTTTTAAGCCTTAACTTATAAAACAAATATAAAATAAATTTAAAATTTTGTTTTCCTTTGTTTTAGGACGAGGTCGTTTCGGAACGATGTCCTAGTCCGTCCCTCGACAAAATTTTAAAATTTGTCTTTTTGTAGCGATTGTTTTAAAAGCTAAGATTTTTTTTTTGAGTTTTTTTAATGTTTTTGGCATACTTTAATTCAATAAGATTAAAAATAATGATAATAAAAGTTCTCGTTCCTCCCTCGGGTAAAGCAATTTCGGTTCAAAGACCTAGTCTTCAACTCACGACGAATTTTAAAAATCATATTTTTAACTTAACGAAATAAAGTAAATTTTTGTTTTTAAATTCACACCAAACTTAAATTTAAAATGCATAAAATTAAAAAATCACACCAAACTTAATTTTAAAATGCATAAAATTAAAAATTCATATTTTTAAAAATTAAAAA
This sequence comes from Rutidosis leptorrhynchoides, assembly GCF_046630445.1. NCBI lineage: Eukaryota > Viridiplantae > Streptophyta > Magnoliopsida > Asterales > Asteraceae > Rutidosis > Rutidosis leptorrhynchoides. Next base: position 200,369,363 of record NC_092337.1, read on the forward strand.
TTCACACCAAACTTATATTATATTTTTGTTTTTATACATATAAACTTAAAAATATCAATTGTTCAAATATTTACAATTTTAAATATATTAATTTAAAAAGTTTACAATATTAATTTAAGATTTATATATTAATTTTAAAAACATGGTAAAAATAAAATTAAAAATCTTTTTGGCTTTTATCCCACTTTAATCAATCAAATATTATCAAAAATATACGCCCCTCTTTTTGGTAAAGTAATTTCGGTTCCATGACCTAATTTAACTCATGACGAATTTTTGAAATATTTTGGGTTGATTGATTAAAGATATTTATACCTTAAGAATAAACGTTAAATTTCGCAGTGATGTAATAAATTTTTTGTATGATATCAATAATTTCGGTCGCCATACCTAATATTATTCAATACCAATTTAATACTTTATAGCGAACAAATTAGCGTTTATTATCAAAAGGTTAAAAATAAAAATAAAAAATAAAAACTGTACAGACTTACCTGTGAGATAGTATTCTTAGTGATACGATCTATCCCACTCATAAGATAGTCGGTTTAATTGGTTTTCCATAGCTACATAGGCATAACCTCGAGCATTTAGTGTTTTTTCTTCTAAACATATGAACTGTCCATCTCTGCATAAAGTAACAAATTCGGTGTTTGAATAAGTTTGATTATTTGAACATTTACCTCCATGTGACCATTTTACGCATTTGTGACATCTTTCAAGGTGTCGTGCTCTTCTTTTCGCTGCGGATTTTGATTTTCCTTTACCAAATTGTAACTTATTATCTTCGTATCTGGATTCTTTTCTTACTCCGTCCAATCTTTCTCTGATTACTGATACCAGTTCACTCGGTAGTGTGTCATTATTACGTTTAGTGATCAAAGCGTGTAGCATTAGACCATGGTTTAGTTCACAGGAAGTCTTCATTTCGTAAAAACCTAAAAAAATAAAAATTCAGAATGGGGGGAGAAGACTAGTTCTTTAGGGTCTGCTAGGGAAAGACCATTCGGGTTCCATTTTCGAGAACTACACGAAAACAGAATATCTAACTCTAACAGAAATACATATTATCCTTTAAAGACTTGATTCTCCCCACACTTAGTTAGCTGTGATATCGAAATTGTGATTAACTTCGTTGTCGACTTCCATTGGACTATCTATGTAGTGTTTAACTCTGTGACCATTAACCTTAAATTCAATCCCATTTGAATTAATTAATTCTACTGTTCTGTATGGGAAAACTCTTTTGACTATGAATGGTCCAGACCATCTTGATTTCAATTTTCCAGGAAATAGCTTGAATCGTGAATTAAAAAGAAGAACTTTATCTCCTTCTTTAAATTCTTTTGAACTTCTGATTCTTTTATCATGCCATTTCTTCGTTCTTTCTTTATAGATTAATGAATTTTCGTATGCTTCATGTCTTAATTCTTCTAATTCGTTTAGTTGACTTAACCGTAGACATCCAGCTTCATGTAAATCAAGATTACATGTCTTCAAAGCCCAAAATGCTTTGTGTTCAATTTCTACTGGAAGATGACATGCTTTTCCATAAACGAGTCTAAAAGGTGTGGTTCCAATTGGAGTTTTGTAGGCTGTTCTAAAAGCCCAGAGTGCATCCTCCAATTTTATGGACCATTCCTTCGGATTTAATCCTACGGTTTTCTCTAGAATACGTTTTAAAGCCCGGTTGGTATTTTTAACTTGTCCACTTGTTTGTGGATGATATGCAGTGGAGATTTTATGAGTTACTCCATATCTTTTAAGAACTTTCACAAGTTGATTATTACAGAAATGAGTTCCCCGATCACTTATTAAAGCTTTCGGTGTTCCAAACCTTGCAAAAAGACGTTTTAAAAAGTTGACTACAACTCGTGCATCGTTAGTTGGGAGAGCTTGTGCTTCCGCCCATTTAGATACATAATCAATGGCTACGAGAATATAGAGATTATTATGAGATTTTGGAAATGGACCCATAAAGTCAATACCCCAAATGTCAAATACTTCACATACTTGAATGACATTTTGTGGCATTTCATCACGTTGACTTATTTTTCCAGCCCTTTGACAAGCATCATAGGATTTGCAAAGAAGGTGTGCGTCTTTGTAAATTGTAGGCCAATAGAATCCAGCATCATAAACTTTTCTTGCTGTTAGTTGAGGCCCATAATGCCCTCCTGTTGGTCCTGTGTGACAATGGTATAAAATTTTACTAGCTTCATTTCCGAATACACATCGGCGTATTATTCCATCTGGACAACTTTTAAACAGATGTGGATCTTCCCAGAAATAGTGTTTTATATCACTAAAGAATTTCTTTCGTTTTTGGAACGACAATCCTTTTTCAAGGAATCCATATACTAAGTAGTTTGCATAGTCTGCAAACCATGGAATTTCATTATAATCTATCTTCAATAGATATTCATCAGGAAAGTTGTCTTGTATGGCAGATTCATTTAGAACTTCTAATTCGGGATTTTCAAGACGAGAAAGATGATCAGCGGCGAGATTTTCTGCTCCTCTTTTATCTCGGATTTCAATATCGAACTCTTGTAAGAGTAAGATCCAACGGATTAATCGTGGTTTGGCATCTTTTTTCGAAAATAGGTATCAAAGAGCAGAATGGTCGGTATAGACCACCGTTTTAGCTAGAACGAGATATGAACGAAATTTGTCAAAAGCAAAGACAATAACAAGGAGTTCTTTTTCTGTAGTTGTGTAATTCGTTTGTGCTCCTTGTAACGTTTTACTAGCGAAATAAATAGGTTGAAATCGTTTTTCAATCCTTTGTCCTAAAACGGCTCCCATTGCAAAATCACTTGAATCGCACATTAGTTCAAACGGTAGATTCCAATTTGGTGTTATCATGATCGGCGCATTAGTGAGTTTCTCTTTAAGAATATTCAAAGATTTGATACATTCATCTGAAAAGATTAATGGAGCATCCTTTTCTAGGAGTTTATTCATAGGAGTGGCAATTTTAGAAAAATCTTTTATGAAACGTCGGTAAAAACCGACATGCCCTAGAAAACTCCTAACTCCTCTAACATTGGTGGGATGTGGAAGTTTAGCAATTACATCTACTTTAGCTCTATCCACTTCAATTCCTTCCTTTGAAATTTTATGACCAAGAACGATGCCTTGTTTAACCATGAAATGGCATTTCTCCCAATTAAGTACTAGATTTGATTGTTCGCATCTAATAAGCATTCATTCCAGATTAACTAGACTTGATTCAAATGTATCACCGAAGACTGAAAAGTCATCCATGAAAACTTCCATGCATTCTTCTATCATGTCGTGAAAAATCGCCATCATGCACCTTTGAAAGGTTGCAGGGGCGTTGCAAAGTCCAAATGGCATGCGTTTGTAAGCAAAAGTACCATAAGGGCATGTGAATGTGGTTTTCTCTTGGTCTTCGGGTGCTATTGGAATTTGAAAGTATCCGAAAAATACATCAAGAAAACAATAGTAACTGTTTTCGGCTAATCTTTCCAACATTTGATCAATGAAAGGTAAGGGAAAGTGATCTTTTCTGGTGGCGTCATTTAATTTTCTATAATCAATACAAACACTCCATCCTGTTACAGTCCTAGTAGGAATAAGCTCATTTTTCTCATTTGTAATGACAGTCATGCCACCCTTCTTAGGCACGCATTGAACTGGGCTTACCCATGGAGTATCAGAAATTGGATAAATTAAACCTGCATCTAGCAGTTTAATAATTTCTTTTTTAACAACATCTTGCAAATTAGAATTTAGTCTTCGTTGGCGTTGCACATACGTTTTATGACCTTCTTCCATAAGGATTTTATGTGTGCAATACGAAGGACTTATTCCTTTAATATCATGAATCTTCCATGCAATGGCTGGTTTATAAGCTTTCAACACAGAAATGAGTTGTGATTTTTCATTTTCAGTAAGAGAAGACGATATTATTACAGGTAATTCAGATTCACCATGTAAATAAGCGTATTCCAAATGGTTTGGAAGTGGCTTTAACTCTAATGTTGGAGGTTCTTCTATCGATGATTTGTATCGATATCTGTCTTCTTCTTTTAGCATTTGAATTTCTTCTGTTGTTGGTTCATATCCATTTGCTATTAGTGTAGCTAACATTTCAATTTCATCAATTGGTTCAGTACTTTCTCCTAAAGAACATTCTCCTGTTCCTTGTAATTCTAGAAATTCTTCTAACAATTCTGCATGTGAGTCTATAGTTTGAATATAATAGCATGTATCATCTGCAGATTGCGGTTGTTGCATTGTTCTATCAACTGAAAAGGTAACACTCTCGTCCTCTATACTTAGGGTCAGTTTCTTACCAAACACGTCTATCATTGCTTTAGCCGTGTTTAAGAATGGTCTTCCTAATATGAGAGGAACTTGAGAATCTTCTTCCATGTCCAGAACAACAAAATCTACTGGAAATACTAAAGTACCAACTTTAACTAGCATGTTCTCCATTATCCCTCTAGGATATTTTATTGATCAATCGGCTAGTTGTATACTTATTCTTGTTGGTTTCAATTCTCCAAGGTCTAGTTTAGCGTATAATGAATACGACATTAAATGTATACCAGCACCTAAGTCTGCCAATGCTTCTATTGAACTAAGACTACCCAGAAAACATGGAATTGTGAAACTTCCTGGATCAGATAATTTTTCTGGTATCTTATTCAACAGCACTGCTGAACAATTAGCATTCATAGTAACAGCCGAGAGTTCTTCCATTTTCTTTCTATTTGTGATTAGATCTTTCAAGAATTTAGCATATCTAGGCATTCCTGAAATCACATCAATGAAAGGAAGATTTACATTTATCTGTTTAAACATATCCAAGAATTTGGATTGCTCGGCTTCAAGTTTCTCTTTTTTCATTTTACTCGGGTAAGGAAGTGGTGGTTGATATGGTTTAACATAAGGTTTAGCCTTAACTGTATTATCTTCATTAACCTTTTCAACTACCGGTTCTGTTTCCTTATCTTGTTCAGGTTGTAGTTCTTGTGGAGTAGGAATAGCTTCATCAGAAGTTACAGGTATTTCAGGTGGTTTAAGTGTTGTACCACTTCTTATGGTAATGGCTTTAGCTGTTTCATTCAGGGGATTAGCATTTGTATCACTAGGTAGACTTCCCGGTTTTCTTTCACCTATTAACCTTGCTAGGTTACTTACTTCTTGTTCCAAATTTTGAATAGAAGCTTGTTGATTTCTAAATGCTTGCGCATTTTGTTCATTAGTTTGTTTCTGAGATGTGAAAAACTGCGTTTGAGTTTCAACTAGCTTCGTCATCATATCTTCTAAATTCGGCTTTTTATCATCGGTTTGTGGTGGTTTGTTTTGAAAATTAGGTCTTTGCTGATTGTAAGTATTGTTGGATCCTTGTTGATTGCTAGGACCTTGTTGGTTGTTTTATGGAATATTTCGGTCATAGTTCTGGTTTTGATTGTAAATCGATCTTCGCGGTTGATAATTATTCTGATAATTATTTCCAGGCCTTTGGTTTATGTATGAAATATGCTCTCTTTGTTCCATTGTTAGTTCAATACTGAGACAATCTTTTGTCAAATGAGGTCCTCCACACTGCTCACAACTAATTCGTATTGAGTGGATATCTTTAGTCATCTTTTCCATTCATCTCTCGACAGCATCTATCTTTGCAGAAATTGAATGTAAGTCATGGCTAGAATCGGCTCTAGCTGCTTTAGATGATCTAACGATATCTTTTTCTTGGTGCCACTCATGTGAGTGGGAAGCAGTGTTATCAATAATTTTGTAAGCATCAATTTTGGTTTTCTTCATAATAGAACCACCAGCTGCTATATCGATGTCTTTCCTTGTAGTGATGTCGCATCCTTGGTAGAATATTTGTACTATTTGACAGGTGTCTAAACCATGTTGCGGACATCCTCTTAATAACTTTCCAAATCTTGTCTACGCCTCATATAGAGTTTCATTCAGTTTTTGTGTGAACGTAACAATTTCTCCTTGAAGTCTTACGGCTTTAGATGCCGGAAAGAATTGTTTAAGAAATTTTTCAACTAAAACGTCTCATGTATCACTCACCCCTTCAGGTAATGATTTCAACCAATCTTTGGCTTCTCCCTTTAAAGTCCAGGGAAATAACATGAGATATATCTGTTCATCCTCAACTTCTCTTATTTTAAATAGTGTGCAGATCCTATTAAAGGTACGAAGATGTTCGTTTGGATCTTCCTTCGGCGCACCACTAAATTGGCATTGATTAGTCACCATATGTAGAATTTGTCCTTTGATTTCATAATCTGGCGTATTAATATCTGGATGAGTAATTGCGTGACCTTGGCCAGTGCGTTTAGCTCTCATTCGGTCTTCCATGCTTAAAGGTTCCAGATTTTCCATAATTGAATTTGTTGAATCTGAATCACTAGAAGATTCTGATTTAATGGTTCGTTCTTCAACAATCTCTGTTTGAATGATTGGTGGTTCCGGAGGAAAAATTAATGGTTCAGGATCTATGAATTGTCCCTGAATATTCTCCGGATTCTCAATTGTGAGGTCGGGTTCAAAAAATGGATTATCGGAAATTTGAATTGGAGTACTTGGTCGACTGGATGACGATTCTAAAGAAAAATCAACGGCGGTAATATTTGCTAGATGTCTTGATCTGGTTACAGGTGGTGAACGTACAAAAGGTGGTGAACGTCTTACTCGGTGCATTCACTGAATATCCTATTAGTTTTTAAAAGGAAAGAAAAATTATATAAGTTATCCAATTAATAGACTTTTCTGATTTTGCCCACGTTTCGAATAGCCAAAAGATGCAGCAGAGGGGCAGGATTCGTTTGGTCTCAATATAATTGAGTACTGTTTGGCTCCAATAACCCGGTCCACGTACAAATCCAACTATTACTACGAACCAGAAAATTTTGATGTCTATCAATTTAACCACTTAAAATAAATTTTCGTAATTTTAAGAAATTTAGATAAGAAGTAGAATAAAAATCTATGTCCTAAAACTAGAATAGCGAGAAATAAGAAAGAAAAAGAGCGCGTCGAAAAAGGTCGAAAAAGAAAAGAAAAAGAAAAGAAAAAGAGCGACTTATAAAATTTTAAAAACACTCGACTAACCCAACCTTATTACTATCACTAACTTAAAATTAAAATTGCAAATTGAGATTACTAATTGGAGTGATAATTGATACACAGGTAAAAGGTGTCGAAAAATAAAAATAAGAAAGTAGCGCGTTGAAACTTAAAAAGGAACTAAAAACTAAAAATTGCGTCTAAAAATATTAAAGCTTACAAGTAAAACTATATCCCAAATGGCAATAACTTAAAAAAGAACTAAAACTTAAAAAGGCGTCGCAAAATTCTAAAGCACCTAAATCTTAATCTAAAGAAAAAGCACTTAAGGGATTTTACGGCAAGGCCTAAAAATCTATAAATAAAAATACCTATGGCAAAAACTATATTTTAAAACTAAAAATGAGCGAAAAATACAAATATTACGCTAAAACAATTAAAAAGAGACAAAATATAAAAATATACTAAAAGTTGTAAAAAGTACAATTTTTATAAAAATATTATTTTTATGTTATTTATTTATTAAAACTATTAATTTTACAATTTAATTAAACTAATTAAACAAAATAATAATAAAAACTAAAATAAATAATTAATTAAAACCTAATTAGGGTTTTATAATAATAATTATAATAATTACCCCGTAATTAATTGCTGACTAGGGTTTCTGTCGGCTCCGCGAGTCGCGGTTCCACCTGGCAAAAATCTCCGCGAGTCACAGTGAATGAAAATTCAGATCAGGTGCAGTATTAAATTCGACGTTTTACTTTTTTTTTTTAATTTCTATTTTATATTTTCTGTTTTAATAAAAATATTTATATAATAAAAACTTATATTAAAAAACTAAAATAAAAATAGAAATACTTTATAATTTTATAAATAAAAAAATCTTAAAAATAGATTTATATATATATATATTTTTTTCGGTTTTTGATTTTATGTTTTAATAAAAAAAAATATTTAAATAAAACTTATATTTTTTTTAAAAAAAATAAAGAAACTTTATAAAACTTAATTATAAAAGGAAATACTATTAAATACGATACAATTTTACAGAAGATATTTATTTATTTATAGAATGGATATACTTAAACCTTGCTACAACACTTATAGGCATTGTACCTAATCGTACAGTAGTGTAGTTTTTAGTAAGTCCGGTTCATTCCATAGGGAAAAAAAAATCTTTAAACAAAGCTTAACGCTATATTAGTTTTATTTTATAAAAATACAAATATATATAAGTAATATTATTATTATAAAGGGGGGTTTTTTACCGTTTAATGACCGGTTTGTCGATTTTAAAACTTTAGTTGCAGTTAAAAAAACTGTAAAATATTAAATAAATAAAAGACTTAATTTAAAGCGTAAAGTAAATAACGATAATGAAATTGCGATAAATAAAAGTGCGATAAAATAAACTTGCGATAATTAAAAAGTACGATAATTAAAAGTGCAATTAAATACAATAACAATAAAAGTGCGATAATTAAAAGTGCAATTAAATATAAAATAAAGGAAATTAAATATGAAATAAAAGAATTATGCTTATTTAAACTTCCGTAATCATGATGTTTGACGTGTTGATTTTAGTTTTATGCCCATGGGTTAATTGTCCTGGATTATTTAATATGTCCGTCTGGTTTTTGTCCATAACAGTCCATCAGTCATAAATATAAAGTGCGAGTGTTCTCGTCAAATTATCCTTATACCCGAAGTTAAATATTCCAACTAATTGGGGACTTAAACTGTAACAAGATTTTAATACTTTGTTTAATAATTACACCAGGATATCGACAGCGTGTAACCCAAGGTTTTAATACTTTGTTATCAATTATGCCAAGTGTCCTTGTACATAATTTCACCCCTGTTTTAATAATTCTAGTGACTATTAATCCATTCCCGTGTCCGGTTAAATGAACGATTATTCGTACATATAAATATCCCGCCCATCGTGTCCGATCGAGTGTATATGGTTATTTATAGGGACGTCCAATTGTAAATCTTTATATTAAAATTAACAAATTATCATTTAGATAAACAAATATAAAGCCCATTAATAGCCCATAGTCTAATTTCCACAAGTGTCGTTCTTTTGTCTAAACCCCAATTATGGTACAAAGCCCAATTACCCAATTTTAGTAATTAGCCCAAACATCATGATTACTTCGTTTTAAATAAGCATAATAATAACTTAGCTGCGAGACATTAAATTAAAAAGGTTGAACATAACTTACAATGATTAAAAATAGCGTAGCGTTACAGGGACAGAATTTCGACTTACACCCTTACAACATTCGCTAACATACCCTTATTATTAGAATTAAAATTAAAATTAAAATTAAAATATAAATTATAAATATAAATATTACGTATAGATATAGAGAGGATGGATATTTTTTTATATTAAAAACGATCGAACTGCGTTGTCTTTTATATGGATTTTAGTCCAGGGAAGCTCCGCGACTCGCCGTCCATTTCTTCTTCAAACTCCGCAAGTCGTGGAGTTTATTTTTACAGCTCACCAAACCTTGGCTCCTAGCTTGTCGACGGATTATATAAATAAATATAATATATAAATAATTTTAGTAATTATTTAAATATTATATTATATTTATGTGCATAGTTGACTTGTAATTTTTAGTCCGTTGCGTCGAGCGTTGAGAGTTGACTCTGGTCCCGGTTCCGGATTTTCGAACGTCCTTGCGTGCAATTTAATATCTTGTACTTTGCGTTTTGAATCTTGTACTCTTGTAATTCTGAGACGTTTCTTATCAATAATTGGAACCTCTTTGATTGTATTTTGTACTTTTGAGGTTTTTGGTCGTTTGCATCTTCAATTCGTCGAATCTGTCTTTTGTCTTCACCTTTTATTATTTAAACGAATATCACTTGTAAATAGAACAATCGCAACTAAAAGCTTGTCTTTCTTGAGGGATAATGCTATAAAATATATGTTCGTTTTTAGCATTATCAAATATTCCCACACTTGAGCGTTGCTTGTCCTCAAGCAATATAGTCTTGAAATACTAGAATCACTTCTTTATTCTTCACACTTTGTACATCAGTGATTTCTTTACGGCGGTATAAACAATGGTAGTAACGATGTGGTTTACAGTCCCACATGACTATAAAATTTAGATCCATTAAGGAATTTGGATCTTTATGAAAACATTTGATCTTTTTGAAAATTAAATCTAGCTTTTACCCTAGATAAGTTTTCCGGAATAACCCTTCACCGGTGTTTGGAAAATATTTTTGTGGGTTTGGTGGGTTTCAGATTTGAAAATTTTAGCTCAAAACTTGTGGTTTTGTGTCACCCACTTGCTAACCATGTATTGGGAAAGCAACACGTCCAGTTTACTTGTTCCGAATATTACCTTTCGGTAAACTACCGTCCGGTTGTAAAGGAAAGCGTTGAACAAGCAACTGTTAAGGCAATGTCCCCTGACATTCTTTTAATTATGGTCTATAACGTGTCGGACGCAATTACTATCCTTGGTAGGAGCAATAGTAAAGCTCACCCTTATGATTTTTTGGTCTGGCACAAGGTCCTGTCTTTGACCATGCTATGCAACCACCGTTCTTACGGTTGACACCCGATTTTGTTCAGGTGACCTAATGAATTCCAGGTGAATTCCTAGGATTTTACGTTCAATGGTAATGAACGCATTGAAAAATACTATTAAACCGACTATCTTATGAGTGGGATAGTATTTTATACCCCTTAGCTTTGACATCAAGTATTTTTGGCGCCGCTGCCGGGATAGATCGTATCACTTATAGGCAGTGTACCTAATCGTACAGTAGTGTAGTTTTTAGTAAGTCCGGTTCGTTCCACAGGGAAAAAAAATCTTTAAACAAAGCTTAACGCTATATTAGTTTTATTTTATAAAAATACAAATATATATATAAGTAATATTATTATTATAAAGGGGGATTTTTACCGTTTAATGACCGGTTTGTCGATTTTAAAACTTTAGTTGCAGTTAAAACAAAATGTAAAATATTAAATAAATAAAAGACTTAATTTAAAGCGTAAAGTAAATAACGATAATGAAATTGCGATAAATAAAAGTGCGATAAAATAAACTTGCGATAATTAAAAAGTACGATAATTAAAAGTACAATTAAATACAATAACAATAAAAGTGCGATAATTAGAAGTGCAATTAAATATAAAATAAAGGAAATTAAATATGAAATAAAAGAATTATGCTTATTTAAACTTCCGTAATCATGATGTTTGACGTGTTGATTTTAGTTTTATGCCCATGGGTTAATTGTCCTTTGTCCTGGATTATTTAATATGTCCGTCTGGTTTTGTCCATAACAGTCCATCAGTCATAAATATAAAGTGCGAGTGTCCTCGTCAAATTATCCTTATACCCGAAGTTAAATATTCCAACTAATTGGGGACTTAAACTGTAACAAGATTTTAATACTTTGTTTAATAATTACACCAGGATATCGACTGCGTGTAACCCAAGGTTTTAATACTTTGTTATCAATTATGCCAAGTGTCCTTGTACATAATTTCACCCCTGTTTTAATAATTCTAGTGACTATTAATCCATTCCCGTGTCCGGTTAAATGAACGATTATTCGTACATATAAATATCCCGCCCATCGTGTCCGATCGAGTGTATATGGTTATTTATAAGGACGTCCAATTGTAAATCTTTATATTAAAATTAACAAATTATCATTTAGTTAAACAAATATAAAGCACATTAATAGCCCATAGTCTAATTTCCACAAGTGTCGTTCTTTTGTCCAAACCCCAATTATGGTACAAAGCCCAATTACCCAATTTTAGTAATTAGCCCAAACATCATGATTACTTCGTTTTAAATAAGCATAATAATTACTTAGCTGCGAGACATTAAATTAAAAAGGTTGAACATAACTTACAATGATTAAAAATAGCGTAGCGTTACACGGACAGAATTTCGACTTACACCCTTACAACATTTGCTAACATACCCTTATTATTAGAATTAAAATTAAAATTAAAATTAAAATATAAATTATAAATATAAATATTACGTATAGATATAGAGAGGATGGATATTTTTTTTATATTAAAAACGATCGAACTGCGTTGGCTTTTATAGGGATTTTAGTCCAAGGAAGCTCCGCGACTCGCGGTCCATTTCTTCTTCAAACTCCGCAAGTCACGGAGTTTGTTTTTACAGCTCACCAAACCTTGGCTCCTAGCTTGTCGACGGATTATATAAATAAATATAATATATAAATAATTTTAGTAATTATTTAAATATTATATTATATTTATGTGCATAGTTGACTTGTAATTTTTAGTCCGTTGCGTCGAGCGTTGAGAGTTGACTCTGGTCCCGGTTCCGGATTTTCGAACGTCCTTGCGTGCAATTTAATATCTTGTACTTTGCGTTTTGAATCTTGTACTCTTGTAATTCTGAGACGTTTCTTATCAATAATTGGAACCTCTTTGATTGTATTTTGTACTTTTGAGCTTTTTGGTCGTTTGCATCTTCAATTCGTCGAATCTGTCTTTTGTCTTCACCTTTTATTATTTAAACGAATATCACTTGTAAATAGAACAATCGCAACTAAAAGCTTGTCTTTCTTGAGGGATAATGCTATAAAATATATGTTCGTTTTTAGCATTATCAAATATTCCCACACTTGAGCGTTGCTTGTCCTCAAGCAATATAGTCTTGAAATACTAGAATCACTTCTTTATTCTTCACACTTTGTACATCAGTGATTTCTTTACGGCGGTATAAACAATGGTAGTAACGATGTGGTTTACAGTCCCACATGACTATAAAATTTAGATCCATTAAGGAATTTGGATCTTTATGAAAACATTTGATCTTTTTGAAAATTAAATCTAGCTTTTACCCTAGATAAGTTTTCCGGAATAACCCTTCACCGGTGTTTGGAAAATATTTTTGTGGGTTTGGTGGGTTTCAGATTTGAAAATTTTAGCTCAAAACTTGTGGTTTTGTGTCACCCACTTGCTAACCATGTATTGGGAAAGCAACACGTCCAGTTTACTTGTTCCGAATATTACCTTTCGGTAAACTACCGTCCGGTTGTAAAGGAAAGCGTTGAACAAGCAACTGTTAAGGCAATGTCCCCTGACATTCTTTTAATTATGGTCTATAACGTGTCGGACGCAATTACTATCCTTGGTAGGAGCAATAGTAAAGCTCACCCTTATGATTTTTTGGTCTGGCACAAGGTCCTGTCTTTGACCATGCTATGCAACCACCGTTCTTACGGTTGACACCCGATTTTGTTCAGGTGACCTAATGAATTCCAGGTGAATTCCTAGGATTTTACGTTCAATGGTAATGAACGCATTGAAAAATACTATTAAACCGACTATCTTATGAGTGGGATAGTATTTTATACCCCTTAGCTTTGACATCAAGTATTTTTGGCGCCGCTGCCGGGATAGATCGTATCACTTATAGGCAGTGTACCTAATCGTACAGTAGTGTAGTTTTAGTAAGTCCGGTTCGTTCCACAGGAAAAAAAAATCTTTAAACAAAGCTTAACGCTATATTAGTTTTAATTTATAAAAATACAAATATATATATAAGTAATATTATTATTATAAAGGGGGGTTTTTACCGTTTAATGACCGGTTTGTCGATTTTAAAACTTTAGTTGCAGTTAAAACAAAATGTAAAATATTAAATAAATAAAAGACTTAATTTAAAGCGTAAAGTAAATAACGATAATGAAATTGCGATAAATAAAAGTGCGATAAAATAAACTTGCGATAATTAAAAAGTACGATAATTAAAAGTACAATTAAATACAATAACAATAAAAGTGCGATAATTAGAAGTGCAATTAAATATAAAATAAAGGAAATTAAATATGAAATAAAAGAATTATGCTTATTTAAACTTCCGTAATCATGATGTTTGACGTGTTGATTTTAGTTTTATGCCCATGAGTTAATTGTCCTTTGTCCTGGATTATTTAATATGTCCGTCTGGTTTTGTCCATAACAGTCCATCAGTCATAAATATAAAGTGCGAGTGTCCTCGTCAAATTATCCTTATACCCGAAGTTAAATATTCCAACTAATTGGGGACTTAAACTGTAACAAGATTTTAATACTTTGTTTAATAATTACACCAGGATATCGACTGCGTGTAACCCAAGGTTTTAATACTTTGTTATCAATTATGCCAAGTGTCCTTGTACATAATTTCACCCCTGTTTTAATAATTCTAGTGACTATTAATCCATTCCCGTGTCCGGTTAAATGAACGATTATTCGTACATATAAATATCCCGCCCATCGTGTCCGATCGAGTGTATATGGTTATTTATAGGGACGTCCAATTGTAAATCTTTATATTAAAATTAACAAATTATCATTTAGTTAAACAAATATAAAGCACATTAATAGCCCATAGTCTAATTTCCACAAGTGTCGTTCTTTTGTCCAAACCCCAATTATGGTACAAAGCCCAATTACCCAATTTTAGTAATTAGCCCAAACATCATGATTACTTCGTTTTAAATAAGCATAATAATTACTTAGCTGCGAGACATTAAATTAAAAAGGTTGAACATAACTTACAATGATTAAAAATAGCGTAGCGTTACACGGACAGAATTTCGACTTACACCCTTACAACATTCGCTAACATACCCTTATTATTAGAATTAAAATTAAAATTAAAATTAAAATATAAATTATAAATATAAATATTACGTATAGATATAGAGAGGATGGATATTTTTTTTATATTAAAAACGATCGAACTGCGTTGGCTTTTATAGGGATTTTAGTCCAAGGAAGCTCCGCGACTCGCGGTCCATTTCTTCTTCAAACTCCGCAAGTCACGGAGTTTGTTTTTACAGCTCACCAAACCTTGGCTCCTAGCTTGTCGACGGATTATATAAATAAATATAATATATAAATAATTTTAGTAATTATTTAAATATTATATTATATTTATGTGCATAGTTGACTTGTAATTTTTAGTCCGTTGCGTCGAGCGTTGAGAGTTGACTCTGGTCCCGGTTCCGGATTTTCGAACGTCCTTGTGTACAATTTAATATCTTGTACTTTGCATTTTGAATCTTGTACTCTTGTAATTCTAGGACGTTTCTTATCAATAATTGGAACCTCTTTGATTGTATTTTGTACATTTGAGCTTTTTGGTCGTTTGCGTCTTCAATTCGTCTAATCTGTCTTTTGTCTTCACCTTTTATTATTTAAACGACTATCACTTGTAAATAGAACAATCGCAACTAAAAGCTTGTCTTTCTTGAGGGATAATGATATGAAATATATGTTCGTTTTTAGCATTATCAAATATTCCCACACTTGAGCGTTGCTTGTCCTTAAGCAATATAGTCTTAAAATACTAGAATCACTTCTTTATTCTTCACACTTTGTACATCAGTGATTTCTTTACGGCGGTATAAACAATGGTAGTAACGATGTGGTTTACAGTCCCACATGACTATAAAATTTAGATCCATTAAGGAAATTGGATCTTTATGAAAACATTTGATCTTTTTGAAAATTAAATCTAGCTTTTACCCTAGATAAGTTTTCCGGAATAACCCTTCACCTGTGTTTGCAAAATATTTTTGTGGGTTTGGTGGGTTTCAGATTTGAAAATTTTAGCTCAAAACTTGCGATTTTGTGTCACCCACTTGCTAACCTTGTATTGGGAAAGCAACACGTCCAGTTTACTTGTTCCGAATATTACCTTTCGGTAAACTACCGTTCGGTTGTAAAGGAAAGCGTTGAACAAGCAACTGTTAAGGCAATGTCCCCTGACATTCTTTTAATTATCGTCTATAATAGGTCGGACGCAATTACTATACTTGGTAGGAGTAATAGTAAAGCTCACCCTTATGATTTTTCGGTCTGGCACAAGGTCCTGTCTTTGACCATGCTATGAAACCATGGTTCTTACGGTTGACACCCGATTTAGTTCAGGTGACCTAATGAATTCCAGGTGAATTCCTAGGATTTTACGTTCAATGGTAATGAACGCATTGAAAAATGGGTTTTCAAAAAACAAATCGGTTTGTAATTTTGATCAAAATATTTTCTCGTTCAAGCTCGAGTTTAGATATCATTGAATTCCATGAGTTTGTAATTCTCAATCTTTAAGGTCAATCTCTGGGATTGAGTAATATCAGGCTTAAAAGCTGATTTTTGATCTTTTAAGGAGATTATCCTTTCTGGGGGTCTGATTTATTAGTCTTATCAAGCTAATTTGCACGGTGCCCTCCCATTGTACGAGATAAATCCTTCTCATGGTTAGGATAAATCTGACCACTTGGCGACCCTGTTTTATGCTGAGGTCCGTGGATTTCCTGCTGATTTTAGAGATGACTTTTCTAGATTTTTCATCAACCTACAGCTGGTCTGGACGACAACTTCCTGACCTAAATCAAGAAGCGCGTGTCTTTTTCGGAAGACTTTACTTCCTTTTAATGATGGAATTGATTCATCGTGTAGATCCATCTTTCTTACAGTAAATCGGGTAAAATTTTTTAGTTTAGTCCAATGCAAAAGTATCTTTAATATGTGACATATGTTTAAAATAACTTGGTAAATTTTCCCACACTTGGCTTTTATTTTCCTTTTTATTGTCCTCTATTCCATTTTAAATGAATTCTAACATTTTGGTTTGTTTCTCAATTTATGTCCTTTCCGAGGTAACAATAATTTCGGTGTTAACACCTAGTTTTATTGTTCATAAATATGTATAAACATGATTTTGAGTTTATTTAATTGAAAATTTTGAAAAATTTACTAGAATTGGGTAGTCAGTATATAAGACTAGGGCTCTTCTTTGTTATCAGAGAGCACTAGATTCTAATACAACTACTGCTTTACTAGTATTTTTAATGGTAACCAAGTGTTTAAGATAAAAATTTTAAAAATTCCGAAAGAATTTAACCCCTTCCCACACTTAAGATCTTGCAATGCCCTCATTTGCAAGAAATCAGTAACAATTTAAATTATTGAGGGTGATTAGCATAGAAATGATTAAATTTTACCAAAGTTTCCAAACATATTGGCGTTTGTTTGCTGAATGGTGCATATCATTTGTTCATTCCGTCTTGTTGTTATTTCACATATATTTTTCATCTTGTCGTCAAAATTAGTTGCTTTTGCTGAACTTAATGCCAGTCTTTGAAAATGCGTTGTTTTACCCTGCTGTGTACATAAGATAAACTGCAAATATATATACATATTTTTGAAGTATGGTATATTACCCCACATTCAAAAATTATTAAAATCTAAAAATAAAAGGTAGTAAATTATAAAAACTAATACAATTCCAACATAAGTATTAAATGTATCAACATTACAAATAATAAAATAAATAAAACTAAGTAGACTAGGGATGATACCGATACCAGAAGGGGTTCCATGCATAACCGTATGTGTTATAGAATGCTTCGGCTGGGTTATACGTAGGATACGGTGGTTGGATCTCTATAGACCAGGGAGGAAATATGGGCGATGGAGTAGGAATATAGTTTCTACCTACATGTTGGCAATGAGCTATGATTTGGTTTTGATGAACTTGCCAATCTTCAAATGCTCGATGTCTAGCATTTTCATACTCTTGAGAAGCTATAAACCTTTGCATTTGTGTCATTTCATTTCCCCCTCCCACATTACCTTGCTGTTGGTTTCTCTCAACCTGTGGATGTCTACCATTATATCGTACTGCGGCGTTATTTCGCCTCTTCAAAACTTTAGCACCATGGTATACATTTAAACCAATTGTATCGTGGGGTTCTGGTTTTTCGATTAATAATCCCCCCCCCCCGACTTATATCCACACCGAGATATTCAGCAATCAAAGTAATAAATATACCACCTCCTATTATACTGTGCGGTCTCATCCCCCTAACCATAGCTGATAAATAATAACCCACACAATAAGGTATACTTATAGCGCCTTGTGGGTCTCGAATACACATGTGGTAAAACAAATCCTGTTCATTTACCTTTTCCTTATTCTTACCTCGTTGTGTAATCGAGTTGGCTAAAAACCTATGGATTACTCTTAATTCAGCTCTATCTATATCCAAATAAGAGTAATTTCCTCCTTTAAATCGGTGATGGTTAGTCATTTGACTCCATACACCATGCGTATCAAAATTTTCATCAATTTTCCTACCATTTAATATCAACCCTCTACAATCGACAGATGCTAGCTCCTCAGGCGTATATATACGTAAGGCCTGAGCCATATCTAGTAGAGACATGTGGTGCATCGAACCTCCTAACAAAAATCTAATAAAAGATCAATCTGTTAAACTAGCTACCCGATCATTTATTTCTATACTACACAATAATTCTTCACACCATACTTTATATACAGGTCTACGCATGTTGAATAAACGTACCCAGTCGTTAAAAGTAGAATTACCATACCTCTGTGCAAGTAATTCCCTAATTGGCCCGGCCAATTCTACAGCTTCTAACGGTTCCCATTCTATTACTCTAGGTACTTCAACAGCTTTAGAATGAAGAGTATGCAAGCCCCTTTGGTATTTTGGATAATCTATCCAAAGTTTGTCAAATCTCAAGTTCGGGTGCAAATTCTCCACGTGCATATCTGAAAATGTCATAACTGGATGAGGTATATCTTGTTTATAATAGCTATCAACATCCTGTTGTTTCGCATTCTCAGGAGGAGCATTGCGAGCTTGGGATGAAGATTCACCCCTTTCAGTCTGCAAAATACATCAAACACAATTTTTGTGCATCCAAATATGCATTAGTGTCAGCAAAATCATCAATCAAAATAATTATAATGACATGTTCAATTTATATCAAACTTATGCTTATTTTCATATTTTTATCAAATCTACACTTTTTCAAATAAGCATATACGAAAATGTTCACCAAGTTCATAAGCATTCAACTCAAATAACATGTCAAAATAATCATTACTAGCAATTAAACAAGTTTCAAATGGCATTATCTTTCAAAAATCAAGTTCATGAATTTTAGACTTGAAAAAGTCCACTTTAATTCTCAAAAATCATGTTTAGGCTCAAAGTTTGGATCATTTAACTACCTAAACATGTTACACTACTTAATTTAGCAATAATTCATGACAAAAATCGGCCATAACCTGTTTATATCAAAAAGCCCCAAATTTGCTCAAGAACACAAACCTTAGATTACTCAAAATTTGAAGTTTAAGGCTTATAATCATGTTAAATAGCATCAATCTAGGTTATACAAGCATAATACATAAGCAATTTAAGCATAATTACACTAAAAGCATCAAAATCGAATTGGGTATAAAATTGCTCAAGAACACTAATTTTCGGATTAAATGGTGTTTAGGTGTAGAAATTTACCGTTTTTCTTGAGTAATTCCTTGATAGCATCCTTCTCAACATGATTTTGTAAAAGATTTGATGAAAAATGGTGAAAAAATGCGATTTTTGTGTGTGTTTTTCGTGTTTTTTCGCAGTGTATTTTCGCAGTTTTGTGGGTGTGGAGTGTGCAACTGATCAGTTCTGGCGTTTTATTTTTTTTTCTGTATTTTTCAAGCTCCGCGAGTCGCGGCACTTTTGTTCTTCAAACTCCGCAAGTCGCGGAGTTTGACTTTTTTTTTTTAAGCCTTAACTTATAAAACAAATATAAAATAAATTTAAAATTTTGTTTTCCTTTGTTTTAGGACGAGGTCGTTTCGGAACGATGTCCTAGTCCGTCCCTCGACAAAATTTTAAAATTGTCTTTTTGTAGCGATTGTTTTAAAAGCTAAGATTTTTTTTTGGGTTTTTTAATGTTTTTGGCTTACTTTAATTCAATAAGATTAAAAATAATGATAATAAAAGTTCTCGTCCCTCCCTCGGGTAAAGCAATTTCAGTTCAAAGACCTAGTCTTCAACTCACTACGAATTTTAAAAATCATATTTTTAACTTAACGAAATAAAGTAAATTTTTGTTTTTAAATTCACACCAAACTTAAATTTAAAATGCATAAAATTAAAAATTCACACCAAACTTAATTTTAAAATGCATAAAATTAAAAATTTATATTTTTAAAAATTAAAAATTCACACCAAACTTATATTATATATTTATTTTTATACATACAAACTTAAAAATATCAATTGTTCAAATATTTACAATTTTAAATATATTAATTTAAAAAGTTTACAATATTAATTTAAGATTTATATATTAATTTTAAAAACATGGTAAAAAATAAAATTAAAAATCTTTTTGGCTTTTATCCCACTTTAATCAATCAAATATTATCAAAAATATACGCCCCTCTTTTCGGTAAAGTAATTTCGCTTCCATGACCTAATTTAACTCATGATGAATTTTTGAAATATTTTGAGTTGACTGATTAAAGATATTTATACCTAAATAATAAACGTTAAATTTTGCAGTGATGTAATAAATTTTTTGTATGATATCAATAATTTCGGTCGCCAAACCTAATTTTATTCAATACCAATTTAATACTTTATAGCGAACAAATTAGCGTTTATTATCAAAAGGTTAAAAATAAAAATAAAAATAAAAAATAAAAACTGTACAGCCTTACCTATGAGATAGTATTCTTAGTGATACGATCTATCCCACTCATAAGATAGTCGGTTTAATACTTATAGTATTTTTAGTAAGAAATTCTTAGTGATACGATCTATCCCGGCAGCGGCGCCAAAAATACTTGATGTCAAAGCTAAGGGGTATAAAATACTATTAAATTTTACAAGGAAATACTATTAAGTACGATACAATTTTACACAAGATATTTATTTATTTATAGAATGGATATACTTAAACCTTGCTACAACACTTATAGGCAGTGTACCTAATCGTACAGTAGTGTAGTTTTTAGTAAGTCCGGTTCGTTCCACAGGGAAAAAAATCTTTAAACAAAGCTTAACGCTATATTAGTTTTATTTTATAAAAATACAAATATATATATATATAAGTAATATTATTATTATAAAGGGGGGTTTTTACCGTTTAATGACCGGTTTGTCGATTTTAAAACTTTAGCTGCAGTTAAAACAAAATGTAAAATATTAAATAAATAAAAGACTTAATTTAAAGCGTAAAGTAAATAACGATAATGAAATTGCGATAAATAAAAGTGCGATAAAATAAACTTGCGATAATTAAAAAGTACGATAAGGGCAATTAAATACAATAACAATAAAAGTGCGATAATTAGAAGTGCAATTAAATATAAAATAAAGGAAATTAAATATGAAATAAAAGAATTATGCTTATTTAAACTTCCGTAATCATGATGTTTGACGTGTTGATTTTAGTTTTATGCCCATGGGTTAATTGTCCTTTGTCCTGGATTATTTAATATGTCCGTCTGGTTTTTGTCCATAACAGTCCATCAGTCATAAATATAAAGTGCGAGTGTCCTCGTCAAATTATCCTTATACCCGAAGTTAAATATTCCAACTAATTGGGGACTTAAACTGTAACAAGATTTTAATACTTTGTTTAATAATTACACCAGGATATCGACTGCGTGTAACCCAAGGTTTTAATACTTTGTTATCAATTATGCCAAGTGTCCTTGTACATAATTTCACCCCTGTTTTAATAATTCTAGTGACTATTAATCCATTTCCGTGTCTGGTTAAATGAACGATTATTCGTACATATAAATATCCCGCCCATCGTATTCGATCGAGTGTATATGGTTATTTATAGGGACGTCCAATTGTAAATCTTTATATTAAAATTAACAAATTATCATTTAGTTAAACAAATATAAAGCCCATTAATAGCCCATAGTCTAATTTCCACAAGTGTCGTTCTTTTGTCCAAACCCCAATTATGGTACAAAGCCCAATTACCCAATTTTAGTAATTAGCCCAAACATCATGATTACTTCGTTTTAAATAAGCATAATAATTACTTAGCTGCGAGACATTAAATTAAAAAGGTTGAACATAACTTACAATGATTAAAAATAGCGTAGCGTTACACGGACAGAATTTTGACTTACACCCTTACAACATTCGCTAACATACCCTTATTATTAGAATTAAAATTAAAATTAAAATTAAAATATAAATTATAAATATAAATATTACGTATAGATATAGAGAGGATGGATATTTTTTATATTAAAAACGATCGAACTGCATTGGCTTTTATAGGGATTTTAGTCCAGGGAAGCTCCGCGACTCGCGGTCCATTTCTTCTTCAAACTCCGCAAGTCGCGGAGTTTGTTTTTACAGCTCACCAAACCTTGGCTCCTAGCTTGTCGACGGATTATATAAAAAAATATAATATATAAATAATTTTAGTAATTATTTAAATATTATATTATATTTATGTGCATAGTTGACTTGTAATTTTTAGTCCGTTGCGCCGAACGTTGAGAGTTGACTCTGGTCCCGGTTCTGGATTTTCGAACGTCCTTGTGTACAATTTAATATCTTGTACTTTGCGTTTTGAATCTTGTACTCTTGTAATTCTGGGACGTTTCTTATCAATAATTGGAACCTCTTTGATTGTATTTTGACTTTTGAGCTTTTTGGTCGTTTGCGTCTTCAATTCGTCTAATCTGTCTTTTGTCTTCACCTTTTATTATTTAAACGAATATCACTTGTAAATAGAACAATCGCAACTAAAAGCTTGTCTTTCTTGAGGGATAATGCTATGAAATATATGTTCGTTTTTAGCATTATCAAATATTTCCACACTTGAGCGTTGCTTGTCCTCAAGCAATATAGTCTTGAAATACTAGAATCACTTCTTTATTCTTCACACTTTGTACATCAGTGATTTCTTTACGGCGGTATAAACAATGGTAGTAACGATGTGGTTTACAGTCCCACATGACTATAAAATTTAGATCCATTAAGGAAATTGGATCTTTATGAAAACATTTGATCTTTTTGAAAATTAAATCTAGCTTTTACCCTAGATAAGTTTTCCGGAATAACCCTTCACCGGTGTTTGCAAAATATTTTTGTGGGTTTGGTGGGTTTCAGATTTGAAAATTTTAGCTCAAAACTTGCGGTTTTGTGTCACCCACTTGCTAACCTTGTATTGGGAAAGCAACACGTCCAGTTTACTTGTTCCGAATATTACCTTTCGGTAAACTACCGTCCGGTTGTAAAGGAAAGCGTTGAACAAGCAACTGTTAAGGCAATGTCCCCTGACATTCTTTTAATTATAGTCTATCACATGTCGGACGCAATTACTATCCTTGGTAGGAGCAATAGTAAAGCTCACCCTTATGATTTTTCGGTCTGGCACAAGGTCCTGTCTTTGACCATGCTATGCAACCACCGTTCTTACGGTTGACACCCGATTTAGTTCAGGTGACCTAATGAATTCCAGGTGAATTCCTAGGATTTTACGTTCAATGGTAATGAACGCATTGAAAAATGGGTTTTCAGAAAACAAATCGGTTTGTAATTTTGATCAAAATATTTTCTCGTTCAAGCTCGAGTTTAGATATCATTGAATTCCATGAGTTTGTAATTCTCAATCTTTAAGGTCAATCTCTAGGATTGAGTAATATCAGGCTTAAAAGCTGATTTTTGATCTTTTAAGGAGATTATCCTTTCTGGGGGTCTGATTTATTAGTCTTATCAAGCTAATTTGCACGGTGCCCTCCCATTGTACGAGATAAATCCTTCTCATGGTTAGGATAAATCTGACCACTTAGCGACCCTGTTTTATGCTGAGGTCCGTGGATTTCCTGCTGATTTTAGAGATGACTTTTCAAGATTTTTCATCAACCTACAGCTGGTCTGGACGACAACTTCCTGACCTAAATCAAGAAGCGCGTGTCTTTTTCGGAAGACTTTACTTCCTTTTAATGATGGAATTGATTCATCGTGTAGATCCATCTTTCTTACAGTAAATCGGGTAAAATTTTTTAGTTTAGTCTAAAGCAAAAGTATCTTTAATATGTGACATATGTTTAAAATAACATGGTAAATTTTCCCACACTTGGCTTTTATTTTCCTTTTTATTGTCCTCTATTCCATTTTAAATGAATTCTAACATTTTGATTTGTTTCTCAATTTATGTCCTTTCCGAGGTAACAATAATTTCGGTGTTAACACCTAGTTTTATTGTTCATAAATATGTATAAACATGATTTTGAGTTTATTTAATTGAAAATTTTGAAAATTTTTACTAGAATTGGGTAGTCAGTATATAAGACTAGGGCTGTTCTTTGTTATCAGAGAGCACTAGATTCTAATACAACTACTGCTTTACTAGTATTTTTAATGGTAACCAAGTGTTTAAGATAAAAATTTTAAAAATTCCGAAAGAATTTAACCCCTTCTCAAACTTAAGATCTTGCAATGCCCTCATTTGCAAGAAATCAGTAACGATTTAAATTATTGAGGGTGATTAGTGTAGAAATGATTAAATTTTACCAAAGTTTCCAAACATATTGGCGTTTGTTTGCTGAATGGTGCATATCATTTGTTCATTCCGTCTTGTTGTTATTTCACATATATTTTTCATCTTGTCGTCAAAATTAGTTACTTTTGCTGAACTTAATGCCGGTCTTTGAAAATGCGTTGTTTTACCCTGTTGTGTACATAAGATAAACTGCAAATATATATACATATTTTTGAAGTTTGGTATATTACCCCACATTCAAAAATTATTAAAATCTAAAAATAAAAGGTAGTAAATTATAAAAACTAATACAATTCCAACATAAGTATTAAATGTATCAACATTACAAATAATAAAATAAATAAAACTAAGTAGACTAGGGATGATACTGGTACCAGAACGGGTTTCATGCATAACCGTATGTGTTATAGAATGCTTCGGCTGGGTTATACGTAGGATACGGTGGTTGGATCTCTATAGACCAGGGAGGAAATATGGGCGATGGAGTAGGAATATAGTTTCTACCTACATGTTGGCAATGAGCTATGATTTGGTTTTGATGAACTTGCCAATCTTCAAATGCTCGATGTCTAGCATTTTCATACTCTTGAGAAGCTATAAACCTTTGCATTTCTGTCATTTCATTTCCCCCTCCCACATTACCTTGCTGTTGGTTTCTCTCAACCTGTGGATGTCTACCATTATATCGTACTGCGGCGTTATTTCGCCTCTTCAAAACTTTAGCACCATGGTATACATTTAAACCAATTGTATCGTGGGGATCTGGTTCTTCGATTAATAATCCCCCCGACTTATATCCACACCGAGATATTCAGCAATCAAAGTAATAAATATACCACCTCCTATTATACTGTGCGGTCTCATCCCCCTAACCATAGCTGATAAATAATAACCCACACAATAAGGTATACTTACAGCGCCTTGTGGGTCTCGAATACACATGTGGTAAAACAAATCCTGTTCATTTACCTTTTCCTTATTCTTACCTCGTTGTGTAATCGAGTTGGCTAAAAACCTATGGATTACTCTTAATTCAGCTCTATCTATATCCAAATAAGAGTAATTTCCTCCTTAAATCGGTGATGGCTAGTCATTTGACTCCATACACCATGCGTATCAAAATTTTCATCAATTTTCCTACCATTGAATATCAACCCTCTACAATCGGCAGATGCTAGATCCTCAGGCGTATATATACGTAAGGCCTGAGCCATGTCTAGTAGAGACATGTGGTGCATCGAACCTCCTAACAAAAATCTAATAAAAGATAGATCGGTTAAACTAGATACCCGATCATTTATTTCTATACTACACAATAATTCTTCACACCATACTTTATATACAGGTCTACGCATGTTGAATAAACGTACCCAGTCGTTAAAAGTAGAATTACCATACATCTGTGCAAGTAATTCCCTAATTGGCCCGGCTAATTCTACAGCTTCTAACGGTTCCCATTCTATTACCCTAGGTACTTCAATAGCTTTAGAATGAAGAGTATGCAAGCCCCTTTGGTATTTTGGATAATCTATCCAAAGTCTGTCAAATCTCAAGTTCGGGTGCAAATTCTCCACGTGCATATCTGAAAATGTCATAACTGGATGAGGTATATCTTGTTTATAATAGCTATCAACATCCTGTTGTTCCGCATTCTCAGGAGGAGCATTGTGAGTTTGGGATGAAGATTCACCCCTTTCAGTCTGCAAAATACATCAAACACAATTTTTGTGCATTCAAATATGCATTAGTGTCAGCAAAATCATCAATCAAAATAATTACAATGACATGTTCAATTTATATCAAACTTATGCTTATTTTCATATTTTTATCAAATCTACACTTTTTCAAATAAGCATTGATGTCGTACGAGGTGTATACAAAATAGTTTATATTTTACTAGGAAAAACTATTAAATACGATACAATTTTACACAAGATATTTATTTATTTATAGAATGGATATACTTAAACCTTGCTACAACACTTATAGGCAGTGTACCTAATCGTACAGTAGTGTAGTTTTTAGTAAGTCCGGTTCGTTCCACAGGGAAATCTTTAAACAAAGCTCAACGCTATATTAGTTTACTTTTATAAAAATACAAATATATATATAAGTAATATTATTATTCTAAAGGGGGGTTTTTACCGTTTAATGACCGGTTTGTCGATTTTAAGATTTTAGTCGCAGTTAAAACCTAATGTAAAATATAAAATAAATACAAGACTTAAATTTAAGCGTAAAGTAAATAACGATAATGAAATTGCGAATAATAAAAATGCGATAAAATAAAATTGCGATAATTAAAAAGTACGATAATTAAAAGTGCGATTAAATAACAATAAATAAAAGTGCGATAATTAGAAGTGCAATTAAATATAAAATAAAGGAAATTAAATATGAAATAAAAGAATTATGCTTATTTAAACTTCCGTAATCATGATGTTTGACGTGTTGATTTTAGTTTTATGCCCATGGGTTAATTGTCCTTTGTCCTGGATTATTTAATATGTCCGTCTGGTTTTTGTCCATAACAGTCCATCAGTCATAAATATAAAGTGCGAGTGTCCTCATCAAATTATTCTTATACCCGAAGTTAAATATTCCAACTAATTGGGGATTCGAATTGTAACAAGGTTTTAATACTTTGTTTAATGAATACACCAGGTTATCGACTGCGTGTAAACCAAGGTTTTACCACTTTGTTAACAATTACACCAATTACCCTTGAATGTAATTTCACCCCTGTTTTGATTATTCTAGTGGCTATTAATCCATTCCCGTGTCCGGTTAAATGAACGATTATTCGTACATATAAATACCCCGCCCATCGTGTCCGATCGAGTGTATATGGTAATTTATAGGGACGCCCAATTGTAAATCTTTATATTAACATTAACAAACTTTCATTTAGTTAAACAAATATAAAGCCCATTAATAGCCCATAGTCTAATTTCCACAAGTGTCGTTCTTTTGTCCAAACCCCAATTATGGTACAAAGCCCAATTACCCAATTTTAGTAATTAGCCCAACATCATGATTACTTCGTTTTAAATAAGCATAATAATAACTTAGCTGCGAGACATTAAATTAAAAAGGTTGAACATAACTTACAATGATTAAAAATAGCGTAGCGTTACACGGACAGAATTTCGACTTACACCCTTACAACATTCGCTAACATACCCTTATTATTAGGATTTAAAATTAAAATTAAAATTAAAATATAAATTATATATATATTACGTATATATTGAGAGAGAGATAGATATTATGTGTTTAAAACTCGGCAGAAAACTGGCTTTATATAGGACCTGACCAGCATTTTCACTCCATGCGACTCGCATGGATTTTGTGCCTCTGGCCATGCGAGTCGCATGGCCACCCTGGATCCAGCCAAATTGCTTTGTTTTCTTCTTGCCGACGTAATATAATAATAATATATAATATATAATTATATATAATTATATATATATTATATTATATTCTTGTGCATAGTAGACTAGATATTTTTGGTCCGTTGCGTCGGGCGTTTCTTCTAGGCTCAGGTCCCGGTTCCAGATTTTCGGACGTCTTCGCGTATTATTTTATATCGTGTACTTTGCGTCTTGTAACTTGTACTCTTGTCATTTTGAGACGTTCCTCATCAATATTTTGAACCTTTTTAATTGTATCTTGTACTTTTTAGCTCTTTGGACCTTTTTGTCTTCAATTTGTCGAATCTGCCTTTTATCTTCTCTTTATAAAATTTAAACGAATATCGCTTGTAAATCGAACAATACCAACTAAAATCTTGTCTTTCTTGGGGGATAATGTTATGAAATATATGTTCCTTTTTAACCTTATCAATATCCCCACACTTGAGCGTTGCTTGTCCTCAAGCAATATAGTCTTGAAACACTTGAGTCACTTCTTTATTCTTCACACTTTGTACATTAGTGACTTCAATACGGCGGTATAAACAATGATAGTAACGATGTGGTTAAAGGTGGGTGTGTCTTTTTATGGTTGCCTCGGGTTTAGGTCAACGACACTGGCAATCAAATAGCCGATTTACTTTCGGTTTCCAAAGCAAAGTGCACATTTGAAAGGCGGTTTACAGTCCCACATGACTATAAAAATTTAGATCCTTTAGGAAATTGGATCTTTATGAAAACATTTGATCTTTTGAAAATTCAAGCTAGATTTTACCCTAGACAAGTTTTCTGATTTGATCCATCATCGGTGTTGCAAAATATATTTGTGGATCAATATTTTGGCTGAAAACTTTTAGGCTCGTGTAATCCACTGCTATCCCGGTATCGAATAGCACACATCCAGTTTACTTGTTCCGTATATTACCTTTCGGTAAACTACCGTTCGGTTGTAAAGGAAAGCGATGAACAAGAAACTGTTAAGGCAATGTTTTGTGACATGCAGATGATTATGGTCTTTTTAAACGTGTCGGATGCTAGAACTATCCTTGGTAGGAGCGATAGTAAAGATCATCCTATGATTTTTCGGTCTGGCACAAGGTCCTGTCTCCGACCATGCTATGCAACCACCGTTCTTACGGTTGACACCCGATTTAGTTCAGGTGACCTAATGAATTCCAGGTGAATTCCTAGGATTTTACGTTCAATGGTAATGAACGCATTGAAAATGGGTTTTCAGAAAACAAATCGGTTTGTATTTTTGATCAAAATATTTTCTCTTTCAAGCTCGAGTTTAGATATCATTGAATTCCATGAGTTTGAATTCTCAATCTTTAAGGTCAATCTCAAGGATTGAGTAATATCAGGCTTAAAAGCTGATTTTTAATCTTTAAGGAGATTATCCTTTCTGGGGATCTGATTCATTAGTCTTATCCAGCTAATTTGCACAGTGCCTCCCCATTGTACGAGATAAATCCTTCTCATGGTTAGGATAAATCTGACCACTTGGCGACCCTGTTTAATGCTGAGGTCCGTGGATTTCCTGCTGATTTTAGTGATGACTTTTCTAGATTTTTCGTCAACCTACAGCTGGTCTGGACGACAACTTCATGACCTAAATCAAGAAGCGCGTGTCTTTTTCGGAAGACTTTACTTCCTTTTAATGATGGAATTGATTCATCGTGTAGATCCATCTCTTCTTTTCTTTCATTGGGTAAAACAGTTTAGTTTAGTCCAAAGCAAAAGTATTTTCAGTTATTTGTTACAGATATATGTTTAAAATATTTTGGTAAATTTTCCCACACTTGGCTTTTATTTTCCTTTTTATCGTCCTCTATTCCATTTTAAATGAATTTTAACATTTTAGTTTGTTTCTCAATTTATGTCCTTTCCGAGGTAACAATAATTTCGGTGTTAAAACCTAGTTTTATCGTTCATAAATATGTATAAACATGATTTGAATTCATTTAATTGAAAATTTTAAAAAATTTTACTAGAATTGGGTAGTTAGTATATAGGACTAGGGCTGTTCCTTGTTATCGGAGAGCACTAGATTCTAACACAACTACTGCGTTACTAGCATTTTTAATGGTAACCAAGTGTTTAAATCAAAATCTGAAAGAATTTAACCCCTTCCCACACTTAAGATCTTGCAATGCCCTCATTTGCAAGAAATCAGTAACAATTTAAATTATTGAGGGTGTTTTGTGTGAAAATGATTAAATTTTTACCAAAGTTTCCAAATATATTGGCGTTTGTTTGCTGAATGATAAATGGTGCACGTCATTTGTTCATTCCGTCTTGTTGTTATTTCACATATATTTTGCATCATTGTCGTCAAAAATTACTTGCTTTTGCTGAACTTAATGCCAGTCTTTGAAAACGCGTTGTTTTACCCTGTTTTGTGCATAAAATAGAATACATACAATACAAATATAATCATACATGTAATTTGAAATGGAACTTTGGCATCCCACTTTCAAACTATAAGAAAAATATTAGTACACAATAATAATAGAAATATCAAACATTACATAAATGTAATTAAAATGTTAAGTGTTTAAAATAATAAAAATATAAATTACCAACTTATCTCTACTGATCAGGAGGTGGGTTAGGAGGAAAATTAGGATAGGGATCCCAATTCATGTTCGGATCAGGGTTCCATGGCTGTTGATAGGTGAACTGGTATGCTGCGTCATAATCATATAAATCATAGGGTGGTCTCATTTCTGGCTGATGTGCCGGATAGTATGCGGGTCGGGTCGGATAATACATCTCGCCAGGCTGCAACTGGCTTATAATTTGGCGCTGATGATAATCCCATCGGCCATGCTCTCGTTGCCGGGAATGCTCGTAGTCATTCCGACGTTGCCATGCCTCGTACTGCATATGCCTATCATAGTTCGTCATGTATTCATCCTCCATACGAACTCCTAAATCAAGAGCAGTCTCCCGAACAACTCCTATAATGTTGTTCGCCTCCTCCATCTCGTCATCCGAACCTCTTTCTACCTGTCGCTGAGGTCCCTCGTATCGATATACCCGACCACGTCTCATCAATAATACCCTTGCACCGTGATAAAGGTTTGAACTTATAGTTTCACCTTCGTCCTCTATTTCGTTCATTGGACCCCCTTGGTGCTTATCCACACCTAAATACTCTCCAATGAGAGTAATGAAAATACCACCACCTATAATACTCCCCGATTTCATCCCCGAAACTACATTAGCGAGATAATAACCAACACAATAGGGAATGTTAACGAAACTCCTCGGGTCTCTAATACACTTGAGGTAGAACAAATCGTTTACGGTCAATTTCTCCTTATTCTTACCCCTTTGTGTAATTGTGTTTGCTAAGAATCTATGAATCAC
This sequence comes from Rutidosis leptorrhynchoides, assembly GCF_046630445.1. NCBI lineage: Eukaryota > Viridiplantae > Streptophyta > Magnoliopsida > Asterales > Asteraceae > Rutidosis > Rutidosis leptorrhynchoides. The sequence goes on from NC_092337.1 coordinate 200,400,614, forward strand.
CCGGAGTTCAGCTCTGTCTATATCTAAGTATGTATGATTTCCACTGGCGTGAAATTCATTAAAGTGGGACATACGCCTCCAGACGGCGTTAATATCAAATTCCCTATCTATCCTTTCTCCTTGGGCAATCAGGCTATTACAGTCGGGGCTCAAAAGTTCAGCAGGGGTGTAAATCTGTAAGGCCCTGGCTAAATCTATCATAGACATTCTGTACATGCGTCCACCTAACAGAAATCTAATAAAGCTTCTATCATCTATCCTCCTAACATCACTGTTTAACTTAATAGTACTAAGTAATTCTATACACCATTCCCTATATATGGTTCTACGAATTGAAAATAGGCGCATCCAATCGTTAAACTGAGAATTACCATACCTTTGCACCAATAATTCCCGAATCGGTTCGGAAAGGTCAACTGTTTCCAAAGGTACCCAGTCAATTGCCCTTGGCATTTCAACAACCTTAAAGTAGAGAATGTGCATGTTCTTTTGATAATCTGGATACTCTATCCAACATCGATCAAATCTCAGATTTGGGTGTAACTGATCTTCATTAATGTCTAAGCTCAGAATCATTTGATGTGGAGCGAATTGACGAAACTGATTCATGAATAATTGATCTTGATCGTGATATGGAATATGTTGATCCTCATGTTGTTCTTCTTCTTGTTGCATATGTTGTTCTTGTTCATAAAACATTTCCGGTTCGGGCTCTGGTTGTCTGGACGATGATGCACCGTCCGTATCTGTATTTCTCTGCAAAACACATTAAACACAAAATTTGTGCATCTAAATATGCATTAGTGTTAGCAAAATAATAACTTGAAACAATTATGATGACATGTTCAATTCATAACACATTTTATACACATTTTCTTAACAATAACAATTCTACACTTTTGCATACGAAAATGTGTACAATGTTTTATCACATTTAAACTCTTAAACATGTCAACAATAATCATTATAGCAATTAAACACTTGTTACATGGCATTCAAATCAAACTAGTGCTCATTTTCATATTTTTGTCAAGTTTACACTTTTTCAAATAAGTACATACGAAAAATGTACATCAAGTTCATAAGCATTTATCTCAAATAACATGCCAAAATAATCACTACTAGCAATGAAACAAGTTTCAAATGGCCTTTATATCAATTTAACCTAGTTCATGAATTTTTAGACTTAAAAAGTCTACTTTAATTCTCAAAATCATGTTTAGGCTCAAAGTTTGGATCAATTAACTACCTAAACATGTTACACTACTTAATTTAGCAACAATTCATGACAAAAATCGGCCATAACCTGTTTATATCAAAAAGCCCCAAATTGCTCAAGAACACAAACCCTAGATTCTTAAAAATTTGAAGTTTTTAGCTTCAATTCATGTTAAATAGCTTCTATCTAGGATATACATGCATAATATAACAACAATTTAGCTCTAATTACACCTAAATTTAACAAAATCAAAATATAAAATTTCTAGCTCAAGAACACAAAAATTCGAATTTAAAGAGATTAGGGGTGAAATCTTTACCTTTCTCCTGAAGGGGTTGAGACTACTGAATCTAGGCATGATTGTTGTGAAGTCTTGCAAGAAATTTGGTGAAAAATGGCGGATTTTTGAGAGTATTTGGGTGCAAGTTCGTGTATATGTGTGTGTATTGTGAGAAAGAAACAGCTCGACTGAATAAATTGATCCTGGCCAGTTTTTATTAGCCATGCGAGTCGCATGGTTTCCTGCCCATCCCCATGCGAGTCGCATGGGGGTATTTTCCAGGTAATTTTTTTTTTTTTTTTTTTTTTTTTTTTTTTTTTTTTATAAAAACCTTATACTTTTAAAACATAAAATTTAATAAAATTTTAAAAATTTTGTTTCTTTTTAAGACGAGGTCGTTTCGGGACGATGCCCTAGTCTGTCCCTCGACAAAATTTTAAAATTTTGTCATTTTCAAGCGATTGTTTTAAAAGCTTAGATTTTTGGATTTTTTAATTTTTTTGGCATACTTTAAATCAAAAAGATTAAAAATAATGATAATAAAAGTTCTCGTCCCTCCCTCGGGTAAAGCAATTTCGGTTCAAAGACCTAGTCTTCAACTTACGACGAATTTTAAAAATCATATTCTTAACTTAATGAGATAAAGTAAATTTTTGTTTTTAAATTCACACAACTTAAATATAAAATTCAAAATTAATATTAAAAATTCACACCAAACTTAAAATTTGAAATGCATAAAATTAAAAATTAAAATTTTAAAAATTAAAAATTCATACCAAACTTAATTTAAAAATTTATAAATTCATATCAAACTTATATTAATTTTTCAAATATTTACAATTTTAAATATATTGTTTTTACAAAGTTTACAATATTAATTTAAGATTTAAATATTAATTTTAAAAACATGGTAAAAATAAAATTAAAAATCTTTTTGTCTTTTTATCCCACTTTAATCAATCAAATATTATCAAAAATATGCGCCCCTCTTTTCGGTAAAGTAATTTCGGTTCCAAGACCTAATTTAACTCATGACGAATTTTTAAAATATTTTGGGTTGATTGATTAAAGATATTTATACCTTAAGAATAAACGTTAAATTTCGCAGTGATGTAATAAATTTTTGAATGATATCAATAATTTCGGTCGCCAAACCTAATTTTATTCAATACCAATTTAATACTTTTTAGCGAACAAATTAGCGTTTATTATCAAAAGGTTAAAAATAAAAATAAAAATAAAAACTGTACAGACATACCTGTGAAATAGATTTCTTAGTTATATGATCTATTCCATTCATAAGATAGTCGGTTTAATTGGTTTTCCATTGCTACATAAGCGTAACCTCGAGCATTCAGTGTCTTTTCTTCTAAACATATGAACGGTCCGTCTCTGCATAAAGTAACAAATTCGGTATTTGAATAGGTTTGATTATTTGAACATTTACCTCCATGTGACCATTTTCCGCATTTGTGACATCGTTCTAGGTGTCGTGCTCTTCTTTTCGCTGCGGATTTTGATTTTCCTTTACCAAATTGTAACTTATTATCTTCGCATCTGGATTCTTTTCTAACTCCGTCCATTCTTTCTCTGATTACTGATACTAATTCACTCGGGAGTATGTCATTATTACGTTTAGTGATCAAAGCGTGTAGCATTAGACCATGGTTTAGTTCACAGGCAGTCTTCATTTTGTAAAAACCTAAAAAAATAAAAATTCAGAATGGGGGGAGAAGACTAGTTCTTTAGGGTCTGCTAGGGAAAGACCATACGTGTTCCATTTTCGAGAACTACACGAAAACAGACAATCTAATTCTAACAGAAATACATATTATCCTTTAAAGACTTGATTCTCCCCACACTTAGTTAGCTGTGGTGTCGAAATTGTGATTAACTTCATTGTCGACTTCCATCGGACCATGTATGTAATGTTTAACTCTGTGACCATTAACTTTAAATTCAATCCCATTTGAATTTATTAATTCTATCGTTCCGTATGGGAAAACTCTTTTGACTATGAATGGTCCAGACCATCTTGATTTCAATTTTCCAGGAAATAGCTTGAATCGTGAATTGAAAAGAAGAACTCTGTCTCCTTCTTTAAATTCTTTTGAACTTCTGATTCTTTTATCATGCCATTTCTTCATTCTTTCTTTATAGATTAATGAATTTTCGTATGGTTCATGTCTTAATTCTTCTAATTCGTTTAGTTGACTTAATCGTAGACGTCCGGCCTCATGTAAATCAAGATTACATGTCTTCAAAGCCCAAAATGCTTTGTGTTCAATTTCTACTGGAAGATGACATGCTTTTCCATAAACAAGTCTAAAAGGTGTGGTTCCAATTGGAGTTTTGTAGGCTGTTCTAAAAGCCCAGAGTGCATCCTCCAATTTAATGGACCATTCCTTCGGATTTGATCCTACGGTTTTCTCTAGAATACGTTTTAAGGCTCGGTTGGTATTTTCAACTTGTCCACTTGTTTGTGGATGATATGCGGTGGAGATTTTATGAGTTACTCCATATCTTTTAAGAACTTTCTCAAGTTGATTATTACAGAAATGAGTACCCCGATCACTTATTAAAGCTTTCGGTGTTCCAAACCTTGCAAAAAGACGTTTTAAAAAGTTGACTACAACTCGTGCATCGTTAGTTGGGAGAGCTTGTGCTTCCGCCCATTTAGATACATAATCAATGGCTACGAGTATATATAGATTATTATGAGATTTTGGAAATGGACCCATAAAGTCAATACCCCAAATGTCAAATACTTCACATACTTGGATGACATTTTGTGGCATTTCATCACGTTGACTTATTTTTCCGGCCCTTTGACATGCATCACAGGATTTGCAAAGAAGGTGTGCGTCTTTGTAAATTGTAGGCCAATAGAATCCAGCTTCATAAATTTTTCTTGCTGTTAGTTGAGGCCCATAATGCCCTCCTGTTGGTCCTGTGTGACAATGGTTTAATATTTTACTAGCTTCATCTCCAAATACACATCGGCGTATTATTCCATCGGGACAACTTTTAAACACATGTGGATCTTCCCAGAAATAGTGTTTTATATCACTGAAGAATTTCTTTCGTCTTTGGTACGATAATCCTTTTTCAAGGAATCCACAAACTAAGTAGTTTGCATAGTCTACAAACCATGGGATTTCTTTATAATCTATCTTCAATAGATATTCATCAGGAAAGTTGTCTTGTATGGCCGATTCATTTAGAACTTCTAATTCGGGATTTTCAAGACGAGAAAGATGATCAGCGGCGAGATTTTCTGCTCCTCTTTTATCTCGGATTTCAATATCAAACTCTTGTAAGAGTAAGATCCAACGGATTAATCTTGATTTAGCATCTTGTTTTGAAAATAGGTATCTAAGAGCAGAATGGTCGGTATAGACCACCGTTTTTGCTAGAACGAGATATGATCGAAATTTGTCAAAAGCAAAGACAATAGCAAGGAGTTCTTTTTCAGTAGTCGTATAGTTTGTTTGTGCTCCTTGTAATGTCTTACTAGCATAATATATAGGTTGAAATCGTTTTTCAATCCTTTGTCCTAAAACGGCTCCCATTGCAAAATCACTTGCATCGCACATTAGTTCAAATGGTAGATTCCAATTTGGTGTTATCATGATCGGCGCATTAGTGAGTTTTTCTTTAAGAATATTAAAAGATTTGATACACTCATCTGAAAAGATGAATGGCGCATCCTTTTCTAGGAGTTTATTCATAGGAGTGGCAATTTTAGAAAAATCTTTTATGAAACGTCGGTAAAAACCGGCATGCCCTAGAAAACTCCTAACTCCTCTAACATTTGTGGGATGTGGAAGTTTAGCAATTACATCTACTTTAGCTCTATCCACTTCAATTCCTTCTTTTGAAATTTTATGTCCAAGAACGATGCCTTCTTTAACCATGAAATGGCATTTCTCCCAATTAAGTACTAGATTTGATTTTTCGCATCTAATTAGCATTCGTTCTAGATTAACTAGACATGATTTAAATGTATCACCGAAGACTGAAAAGTCATCCATGAATACTTCCATGCATTCTTCTATCATGTCGTGAAAAATCGCCATCATACACCTTTGAAAGGTTGCAGGGGCGTTACAAAGTCCAAATGGCATTATTTTGTAAGCAAAAGTACCATAAGGGCACGTGAATGTGGTTTTCTCTTGATCTTCGGGTGCTATTGGAATTTGAAAATATCCGGAAAATCCATCTAGAAAACAATAGTAACTATTTCCGGCTAATCTTTCCAACATTTGATCTATGAAAGGTAAGGGAAAGTGATCTTTTCTGGTGGCGTCACTTAATTTTCTATAATCAATACATACACGCCATCCTGTTACAGTCCTAGTAGGAATAAGCTCATTTTTCTCATTTGTAATGACAGTCATACCACCCTTCTTAGGTACGCATTGAACTGGGCTTACCCATGGACTATCAGAGATTGGATAAATTAAACCTGCATCTAGCAGTTTAATAATCTCTTTCTTAACTACATCTTGCATATTAGGATTTAGTCTTCGTTGACGTTGCACATACGTTTTATGACCTTCTTCCATAAGGATTTTATGTGTGCAATACGAAGGACTTATTCCTTTAATATCATGAATCTTCCATGCAATGGCTGGTTTATGAGCTTTCAACACAGAAATGAGTTGTGATTTTTCATTTTCAGTAAGAGAAGACGATATTATTACAGGTAATTCAGATTCACCATGTAAATAAGCGTATTCCAAATGGTTTGGAAGTGGCTTTAACTCTAATTTCGGAGGTTCTTCTATCGATGATTTATATCGATATCTGTCTTCTTCTTTTAGCATTTGAATTTCTTCTATTGTTGGTTCATATCCATTAGCTATAAGTGTAGCTAACATTTCAGCTTCATCAATTGGTTCATTACCTTCTCCTAAAGAACATTCTCCTGTTCCTTGTAATTCTGGAAATTCTTCTAATAATTCTCATGTGCATCTATAGTTTGAATATAATAACATGTATCATCTGCAGATTGTGGTTGTTGCATGGCTCTATCAACTGAAAAGGTAACACTCTCATCCTCTATACTTAGGGTCAATTTCTTACCGAACACGTCTATCATTGCTTTAGCCGTGTTTAAGAATGGTCTTCCTAATATGAGAGGAACTTGAGAATCTTCTTCCATGTCCAAAACAACAAAATCTACTGGAAATACTAAAGTACCAACTTTAACTAGCATGTTCTCCATTATCCCTCTAGGATATTTTATTGATCTATCGGCTAGTTGTATGCTTATTCTGGTTGGTTTCAATTCTCCAAGGTCTAGTTTAGCGTATAGTGAATACGGCATTAGATTTATACTAGCACCTAAGTCTGCCAATGCTTCTATTGAACTAAGACTACCCAGAAAACATGGAATTGTGAAACTTCCTGGATCAGATAATTTTTCTGGTATCTTATTCAACAGCACTGCTGAACAATTAGCATTCATAGTAACAGCCGAGAGTTCTTCCATTTTCTTTCTATTTGAGATTAGATCTTTCAAGAATTTAGCATATCTTGGCATTCCTGAAATCACATCAATGAAAGGAAGATTTACATTTATCTGTTTAAACATATCCAAGAATTTGGATTGCTCGGCTTCAAGTTTTTCTTTCTTCATTTTACTCGGGTAAGGAAGTGGTGGTTGGTATGGTTTAACATAAGGTTTATCCTTAACTGTGTTATCTTCATTAACCTTTTCAACTACCGGTTCTTTTTCCTTTTCTTGATCAGGTTGTGGTTCTTGTGGAGTAGGAATAGTTTCATCAGAAGTTACAGGTATTTCAGGTGGTTTAAGTGTTGTACCACTTCTTGTGGTAATAGCTTTAGCTGTTTCATTCCGGGGGTTAGCATTTGTATCGCTAGGTAGACTTCCCGGTTTTCTTTCACCTATTAACCTTGCTAGGTTACTTACTTCTTGTTCCAGATTTTGAATAGAAGCTTGTTGATTTCTAAATGCTTGAGCATTTTGTTCATTTTTTTGTTTTTGAGATGTGAAAAACTGCGTTTGAGTTTCAACTAGCTTCGTCATCATATCTTCTAAATTCGGCTTTTTATCATCGGTTTGTTGTGGTGGTTTGTTTTGAAAATTCGGTCTTTGCTGATTGTAAGTATTATTGGATACTTGTTGATTGCTAGGACCTTGTTGGTTGTTGTATGGAATATTTCGGTTATAATTCTGGTTTTGATTGTAAATCGGTCTTGGCGGTTGATAATTATTCTGATAATTATTTCCAGGCCTTTGGTTTATGTATGAAATATTCTCTCTTTGTTCCATTGTTAATTCAATACTGAGACAATCTTTTGTCAAATGTGGTCCTCCACACTGCTCACAACTAATTCGTATTGAGTGAATATCTTTAGTCATCTTTTCCATTCGTCTCTACACAGCATCTATCTTTGCGGAAATGGAATCTAAGTCATGGCTAGAATCGGCTCTAGCTGCTTTAGATGATCTAATGATGTCTTTTTCTTGGTGCCACTCATGTGAGTGGGAAGCAGTGTTATCAATAATTTTGTAAGCATCAGTTTCGGTTTTCTTCATAATAGAACCACCAGCTGCTATATCTATGTCTTTTCTTGTAGTGATGTCGCATCCTTGGTAGAATATTTGTACTATTTGACAGGTGTCTAAACCATGTTGCGGACATCCTCTTAACAACTTTCCATATCTTGTCCATGCCTCATATAGAGTTTCATTTGGCTTCTGTGTGAACGTAACAATTTCTGCTTGAAGTCTTACGGCTTTAGATGCAGGAAAGAATTGTTTAAGAAATTTGTCAATTAAAACGTCCCATATATCAATCGCCCCTTCAGGTAACGATTCCAACCAATCTTTGGCTTCTCCCTTTAAAGTCCAGGGAAATAACATGAGATATATCTGTTCATCCTCCACTTCTCGGATTTTAAATAGTGTGCAGATCCTATTAAAGGTACATAGATGTTCATTTGGATCTTCCTTCGGCGCACCACTAAATTGGCATTGATTAGTCACCATGTGTAGAATTTGTCCTTTGATTTCATAATCTGGCGCATTAATGTCTGGATGAGTAATTGCGTGACCTTGGCCAGTGCGTTTAGCTCTCATTCGGTCTTCCATACTTAAAGGTTCCAGATTCTCCATAATTGAATTTGTTGAATCGGTATCACTAGATGATTCTGATTTAATGGTTCGTTCCTCAACAATCTCTGTCTGAATGATTGGTGGCTCCGGAGGAAAGTTTAGTGGTTCAGGATCTACGAACCGTTCCTGAATATTTTCCAGATTCTCAATTGTGAGGTTGGGTTCAAAAAATGGATTATCGGAAATTTGAACTGAAGTACTTGGTCGACTGGATGACGATTCTAAAGAAAAATCAACGTCGGTTATATTTGTTAAACGATGTCTTGATCTAGTTACAGGTGGTGAACGTACAAAAGGTGGTGAACGTCTTGCTCGGTGCATTCACTGAATATCCTATTAGTTTTTAAAAGGAAAGAAAAATTATAATAAGTTATCCAATCAATAGACTTTTCTGATTTTGCCCACGTTTCGAATAGCCAAAAGATGCAGCAGAGGGGCAGGATTCGTTTGGTCTCAATATAATTGAGGACTGTTTGGCTCCAATAACCCGGTCCACGTACAAATCCAACTATTACTACGAACCAGAAAATTTTGATGTCTATCAATTTAACCACTTAAAATAAATTTTCGTAATTTTAAGAAATTTAGATAAGAAGTAGAATAAAAATCTATGTCCTAAAACTAGAATAGCGAGAAATAAGAGAGAAAAAGAGTTCGTCGAAAAAGGTCGAAAAAGAAAAAATATGGTTGAAAAATAAAAGGTGACGGAAAAATAAAAGAAACTTATAAAACTTAAAAATACTTTACTAACCTAACCTTATTACTATAACTAACTTAAAATTATAATCGCAAATTGAAATTACTAATTGGAATGATAATTGATACATAGTAAAAGGTGTCTAAAAATATTAAAGCTTACAGGAGAAACTAAATCCCAAATGGAAATAACTTAAAAAGAAACTAAAACTTAAAAAGGCGTCGCAAAATTCTAAAGCACCTAAATCTTAGTCTAAAGAAAAAGCACTTAAGGAATTCTACGGCAAAGCCTAAAAATCTAGGAGTAAAAATCACTATAGCAAAAACTAAGTTTAAAATTAAATATGAGCTAAAAGATACAAATATTACGCTACAACGATTAAAAAGGAACAAAATATAAAAGTTATAAAAAGTTATAAAAATATTAGATTTTATAAAAATATTATTTTTATATTATTTTTATATTATAGTATTAAGTAAATAAATAATAAAACTAAACAAAAGTAAAAATAACTAAATAAATTAAAAACTTAATTATAATAATAATAATAGTTTTAGGGTTTAAGTAATAATAATTAAATAATATCCGTAATAAATGCGTGATTAGGGTTTGGATGTGGCCTGGTCAACCCCTTCATGCGAGTCGCTTGGAATAAGGGGGTGGGTCATGCGAGTCGCATGGACACCCTGAACTGGTTCAATTGGACTGGTTCAAATGACAGGTCACGTAATTATTTAATATCTATTTTTAATTTCTGTTTTATATATAATATAAGATATAAATATATAATTTAAATAAAAACTTAATAAATTACTAAAATAAAATACAAATACTTTAATATTTTGTAAATAATAAAGAAAAACTTAAAATACACTTTAAAATATGTTTTTTTTTTTTTTTTTATATTAGCGTTGCGCTTCCGGCGTTTAAGAGTGTTCCCCGGCAGCGGCGCCAAAAATACTTGATGTCGTACGAGGTGTATACAAAATAGTTTATATTTTACTAGGAAAAACTATTAAATATGATACAATTTTACACAAGATATTTATTTATTTATAGAATGGATATACTTAAACCTTGCTACAACACTTATAGGCAGTGTACCTAATCGTACAGTAGTGTAGTTTTTAGTAAGTCCGGTTCGTTCCACAGGGAAATCTTTAAACAAAGCTCAACGCTATATTAGTTTACTTTTATAAAAATACAAATATATATATAAGTAATATTATTATTATAAAGGGGGGTTTTTACCGTTTAATGACCGGTTTGTCGATTTTAAGATTTTAGTCGCAGTTAAAACCTAATGTAAAATATAAAATAAATACAAGACTTAAATTTAAGCGTAAAGTAAATAACGATAATGAAATTGCGAATAATAAAAATGCGATAAAATAAAATTGCGATAATTAAAAAGTACGATAATTAAAAGTGCGATTAAATAACAATAAATAAAAGTGCGATAATTAGAAGTGCAATTAAATATAAAATAAAGGAAATTAAATATGAAATAAAAGAATTATGCTTATTTAAACTTCCGTAATCATGATGTTTGACGTGTTGATTTTAGTTTTATGCCCATGGGTTAATTGTCCTTTGTCCTGGATTATTTAATATGTCCGTCTGGTTTTTGTCCATAACAGTCCATCAGTCATAAATATAAAGTGCGAGTGTCCTCATCAAATTATTCTTATACCCGAAGTTAAATATTCCAACTAATTGGGGATTCGAATTGTAACAAGGTTTTAATACTTTGTTTAATGAATACACCAGGTTATCGACTGCGTGTAAACCAAGGTTTTACCACTTTGTTAACAATTACACCAATTACCCTTGAATGTAATTTCACCCCTGTTTTGATTATTCTAGTGGCTATTAATCCATTCCCGTGTCCGGTTAAATGAACGATTATTCGTACATATAAATACCCCGCCCATCGTGTCTGATCGAGTGTATATGGTAATTTATAGGGATGCCCAATTGTAAATCTTTATATTAACATTAACAAACTTTCATTTAGTTAAACAAATATAAAGCCCATTAATAGCCCATAGTCTAATTTTCACAAGTGTCGTTCTTTTGTCCAAACCCCAATTATGGTACAAAGCCCAATTACCCAATTTTAGTAATTAGCCCAACATCATGATTACTTCGTTTTAAATAAGCATAATAATAACTTAGCTACGAGACATTAATGTAAAAAGGTTGAACATAACTTACAATGATTAAAAATAGCGTAGCGTTACACGGACAGAATTTCGACTTACACCCTTACAACATTCGCTAACATACCCTTATTATTAGGATTTAAAATTAAAATTAAAATTAAAATATAAATTATATATATATATATTACGTATATATTGAGAGAGAGATAGATATTATGTGTTTAAAACTCGGCAGAAAACTGGCTTTATATAGGACCTGACCAGCATTTTCACTCCATGCGACTCGCATGGATTTTGTGCCTCTGGCCATGCGAGTCGCATGGCCACCCTGGATCCAGCCAAATTGCTTTGTTTTCTTCTTGCCGACGTAATATAATAATAATATATAATATATAATTATATATAATTATATATATATTATATTATATTCTTGTGCATAGTAGACTAGATATTTTTGGTCCGTTGCGTCGGGCGTTTCTTCTAGGCTCAGGTCCCGGTTCTGGATTTTCGGACGTCTTCGCGTATTATTTTATATCGTGTACTTTGCGTCTTGTAACTTGTACTCTTGTCATTTTGAGACGTTCCTCATCAATATTTTGAACCTTTTTAATTGTATCTTGTACTTTTTAGCTCTTTGGACCTTTTTGTCTTCAATTTGTCGAATCTGCCTTTTATCTTCTCTTTATAAAATTTAAACGAATATCGCTTGTAAATCGAACAATACCAACTAAAATCTTGTCTTTCTTGGGGGATAATGTTATGAAATATATGTTCCTTTTTAACCTTATCAAGCATATACGAAAATGTTCGCCAAGTTCATAAGCATTCAACTCAAATAACATGTCAAAATAATCATTACTAGCAATTAAACAAGTTTCAAATGGCATTATCTTTCAAAAATCAAGTTCATGAATTTTAGACTTGAAAAAGTCCACTTTAATTCTCAAAAATCATGTTTAGGCTCAAAGTTTGGATCATTTAACTACCTAAACATGTTACACTACTTAATTTAGCAATAATTCATGACAAAAATCGGCCATAACCTGTTTATATCAAAAAGCCCCAAATTTGCTCAAGAACACAAACCCTAGATTACTCAAAATTTGAAGTTTAAGGCTTCTAATCATGTTAAATAGCATCAATCTAGGTTATACAATCATAATACATAAGCAATTTAAGCATAATTACACTAAAAAGCATCAAAATCGAATTGGGTATAAAATTGCTCAAGAACACTAATTTTCGGATTAAATGGTGTTTAGGTGTAGAAATTTACCGTTTTTCTTGAGTAATTCCTTGATAGCATCCTTCTCAACATGATTTTGTAAAAGATTTGATGAAAAATGGTGAAAAAATGCGATTTTTGTGTGTGTTTTTTGTGTTTTTTCGCAGTGTATTTTCGCAGTTTTGTGGGTGTGGAGTGTGCAACTGATCAGTTCTGGCGTTTTATTTTTTTTTATGTATTTTTCAAGCTCCGCGAGTCGCGGCACTTTTGTTCTTCAAACTCCGCAAGTCGCGGAGTTTGACTTTTTTTTTTTTTTTAAGCCTTAACTTATAAAACAAATATAAAATAAATTTAAAATTTTGTTTTCCTTTGTTTTAGGACGAGGTCGTTTCGGAACGATGTCCTAGTCCTAGTCCGTCTCTCGACAAAATTTTAAAATTTGTCTTTTTGTAGCGATTGTTTTAAAAGCTAAGATTTTTTTTTTTTGGGTTTTTTAATGTTTTTGGCATACTTTAATTCAATAAGATTAAAAATAATGATAATAAAAGTTCTCGTCCCTCCCTCGGGTAAAGCAATTTCGGTTCAAAGACCTAGTCTTCAACTCACGGCGAATTTTAAAAATCATATTTTTAACTTAACGAAATAAAGTAAATTTTTGTTTTTAAATTCACACCAAACTTAAATTTAAAATGCATAAAATTAAAAATTCACACCAAACTTAATTTTAAAATGCATAAAATTAAAAATTCATATTTTTAAAAATTAAAAATTCACACCAAACTTATATTATATTTTTGTTTTTATACATACAAACTTAAAAATATCAATTGTTCAAATATTTACAATTTTAAATATACTAATTTAAAAAGTTTACAATATTAATTTAAGATTTATATATTAATTTTAAAAACATGGTAAAAATAAAATTAAAAATCTTTTTGGCTTTTATCCCACTTTAATCAATCAAATATTATCAAAAATATACGCCCCTCTTTTCGGTAAAGTAATTTCGGTTCCATGACCTAATTTAACTCATGACGAATTTTTGAAATATTTTGGGTTGATTGATTAAAGATATTTATACCTTAAGAATAAACGTTAAATTTCGCAGTGATGTAATAAATTTTTTGTATGATATCAATAATTTCGGTCGCCAAACCTAATTTTATTCAATACCAATTTAATACTTTATAGCGAACAAATTAGCGTTTATTATCAAAAGGTTAAAAATAAAAATAAAAAATAAAAACTGTACAGACTTACCTGTGAGATAGTATTCTTAGTGATACGATCTATCCCACTCATAAGATAGTCGGTTTAATACTTATAGTATTTTTAGTAAGAAATTCTTAGTGATACGATCTATCCCGGCAGCGGCGCCAAAAATACTTGATGTCAAAGCTAAGGGGTATAAAATACTATTAAATTTTACAAGGAAATACTATTAAATACGATACAATTTTACACAAGATATTTATTTATTTATAGAATGGATATACTTAAACCTTGCTACAACACTTATAGGCAGTGTACCTAATCATACAGTAGTGTAGTTTTTAGTAAGTCCGGTTCGTTCCACAGGGAAAAAAAATCTTTAAACAAAGCTTAACGCTATATTAGTTTTATTTTATAAAAATACAAATATATATATAAGTAATATTATTATTATAAAGGGGGTTTTTACCGTTTAATGACCGGTTTGTCAATTTTAAAACTTTAGTTGCAGTTAAAACAAAATGTAAAATATTAAATAAATAAAAGACTTAATTTAAAGCGTAAAGTAAATAACGATAATGAAATTGCGATAAATAAAAGTGCGATAAAATAAACTTGCGATAATTAAAAAGTACGATTATTAAAAGTGCAATTAAATACAATAACAATAAAAGTGCGATAATTAGAAGTGCAATTAAATATAAAATAAAGAAAATTAAATATGAAATAAAAGAATTATGTTTATTTAAACTTCCGTAATCATGATGTTTGACGTGTTGATTTTAGTTTTATGCCCATGGGTTAATTGTCCTTTATCCTGGATTATTTAATATGTCCGTCTGGTTTTTGTCCATAACAGTCCATCAGTCATAAATATAAAGTGCGAGTGTCCTCGTCAAATTATCCTTATACCCGAAGTTAAATATTCCAACTAATTGGGGACTTAAACTGTAACAAGATTTTAATACTTTGTTTAATAATTACACCAGGATATCGACTGCGTGTAACCCAAGGTTTTAATACTTTGTTATCAATTATGCCAAGTGTCCTTGTACATAATTTCACCCCTGTTTTAATAATTCTAGTGACTATTAATCCATTCCCGTGTCCGGTTAAATGAACGATTATTCGTACATATAAATATCCCGCTCATCGTGTCCGATTGAGTGTATATGGTTATTTATAGGGACGTCTAATTGTAAATCTTTATATTAAAATTAACAAATTATCATTTAGTTAAACAAATATAAAGCCCATTAATAGCCCATAGTCTAATTTCCACAAGTGTCGTTCTTTTGTCCAAACCCCAATTATGGTACAAAGCCCAATTACCCAATTTTAGTAATTAGCCTAAACATGATGATTACTTCGTTTTAAATAAGCATAATAATAACTTAGCTGCGAGACATTAAATTAAAAAGGTTGAACATAACTTACAATGATTAAAAATATCGTAGCGTTACACGGACAGAATTTCGACTTACACCCTTACAACATTAGCTAACATACCCTTATTATTAGAATTAAAATTAAAATTAAAATTAAAATATAAATTATAAATATAAATATTATGTATAGATATAGAGAGGATGGATATTTTTTTATATTAAAAACAATCGAACTGCGTTGGCTTTTATAGGGATTTTAGTCCAGGGAAGCTCCGCGACTCGCGGTCCATTTCTTCTTCAAACTCAGCAAGTCGCGGAGTTTGTTTTTACAGCTCACCAAACCTTGGCTCCTATCTTGTCGACGGATTATATAAATAAATATAATATATAAATAATTTTAGTAATTATTTAAATATTATATTATATTTATGTGCATAATTGACTTGTAATTTTCAGTCCGTTGCGTCGAGCGTTTAGAGTTGACTCTGGTCCCGGTTCCGGATTTTCGAACGTCCTTGCGTACAATTTAATATCTTGTACTTTGCGTTTTGAATCTTGTACTCTTGTAATTCTGAGACGTTTCTTATCAATAATTGGAACCTCTTTGATTGTATTTTGTACTTTTGAGCTTTTTGGTCGTTTGCGTCTTCAATTCGTCGAATCTGTCTTTTGTCTTCACCTTTTATTATTTAAACGAATATCACTTGTAAATAGAACAATCGCAACTAAAAGCTTGTCTTTCTTGAGGGATAATGCTATGAAATATATGTTCATTTTTAGCATTATCAATATTCTTGTTCTAATGGAAAATCAAATGAGTTTAATATCATATTGACTCATTAAATCCATGTTTATATCTGAAGAAAATATATATGTATATATGTTTTCATAAAGATTGTAATTAAAAATTCTTTTGTACAAACTGTTAATGATGAAAATATTTTAACAGGTAGGTAATACCCGAGGAATATTTAGATTTCACATTAATAAGTTACACTGTTCATTCTTCGAATCTGATTCAACAATCATTTACTATCCTACTTACATCCACAGATATACGTATCCGTTCACCACAGGATAACCCTTTCCATTCAATTTCATATTTGGATTTTGACTTATCAGAATCCGACAAGTGGCATAATGAAGAAAATATTGGACAAAATAAAATTTGTTAGAAACAAACAAATTAACTATGAGAAATTTTGTTAAGAATCCACGCTAACTGTTCCTAGCTAACTGTTAATTCTGTATCACATTTTATTTATCGCAATTTATATTTTCGCAATTTTATTTATCGTCATTTAATTTTTGTTATTTACTTTACGCATTTTATTTATCGCCATTTAATTTCTGTATTTATTTTACGCACTTTAAATATCGGGACACGTATACAAGGTTTTGACATATCATATCGACGCATCTATATATATTATTTGGAATAACTATAGACACTCTATATGCAGTAATGCTGGAGTTAGCTATACAGGATTGAGGTTGATTCTACAATAATATATATAGTTTGAGTTGTGATCGAGTCTGAGACATATACACGGGTCACGATACGTATTAATTAATTCGAATATTATATATTAAACTATATATGAATTATTAGACTGTCAACTGTGGACTATCGACTGTGGACTAATAACATTGGACAATTAAAATGAATTAAAATATTGATTATAACATATGAAACTAAATATTTCTTCAAGTTTGCCACTTGAGTCATCTTAAACCTCATTTGTATCTTGATGATTATAATCTGCGTTCAAATCTTTTATGATTCTTGAAACATCTCAATTAAGAAACAACTGAGAAGATGAACCAACCGCACTTTATCTACGGAAGAAAAGATTGATGCATATAGTTATGCACCTGAAACACTCGGAACCTGAGTAAACGTTTAACACGTATCTGTACTAGCTCTTTTGACATTGTTATTACCGAAAATCACTTTGCAATCCCTCCTAAATTAGCCAATTTTGTCACAGCTCCAGCAAATCAAATTCGACTTTCATTCAGATTAGCCTTATTATAACTTTGAGATAAGTTTATCTTCCATCATCATTACCGAGAAGCCGTTTATATCTCACCACATTAGTAGTAAACTTACTAGCAACATCATTAATCTTTGACTTTCCGAAAAATCATTATATTCATTGAAACCCTATCATATATTCATCCGCACCTTGTAACGAGAATTGCCATATCAATTACCTGGAATTAGCAATCAGTATTTTGAAATCTCGCAGCATGTCTACATCAACAGTTATAAGTATACATATAATCCTTATCTCCTAGAATTATGATCTCCCATTCTGAAATTCTGAAAAGCACCTAGTCTGCGAATCAATACCCTGAATTCTGAAAAAGCTGAATACAGCAGCAAAAACTGTACACAACCTTAACAGTCGAAGGTATAAAGATAAAGAATAGGTGTGTTGGCAAAGCTCAGAAAGGTTGGTACTGAAAAACAGATTGAGCAAACCATGAAGGAGACCAAGGATAAATACTAGGACCATACCATATATTCAAAGAAGCCAGGTAATTCTGGATCCGATGAAACCTTTAACGAATATCTTACTCCGTACTCATGTTAAAATCTTGCGGAAAAATCTTTCTTCATCAATCATCGAACTTAGAAATTCTAAAATATCATCATAAATATCTTCGATATTTCTGAAGATATTTTCATAAATATTCTCGTCCGGAATTATTTATCTCTTCGTGCTATCTATATTACATCATAAAGGAAACTACTTTAGTTTCTAAAATTCTTTAAAATTCGAGTTTAAATTATGAATGTTTTTGAAGTAGTGTTGGGAATTGATGCATGAGTTAGTATAATATAATGACACTTGATCAACGTGATTATATTATAGTAAGTCATGCTGAACTTCTAATGGGACTTGATGATTCACAGATCATAACGTCATCATGTGCCATGTTACATGACTCTTACATTCTATCTAACCTCTAAACAAATCGAGAACATATATTCTTGATGCCTCTAACCTTCGTGATTCTCGTATTTTAACAAATCAAATCGTGCTATTATGTTTCTCTCTGCTTTGAATATTCTAATCATTCAAAACTCTATACTTACGAATGCTGGGCCATTACTCGCTTTACTAGAGGTCAAGAAGAGAATAAAAAGGCAAAGAGCTTCGAAATATAAGAGAAAATACAAAGCCCAATAACAACACGGAGGTTACCAACTGTGGATATTAATACGAATAGCAATATAAAGACACGGTAGAATTAAGAATAGTATCACCCCAAGGTAATAATAGAAGTAAACAGACTTTTCTGGTGGAAGATTCAAAAGAAAGATGACAGAAATGATAATTAAGAACATATCAAGGATTAGAATTGGATTAAGCATTTTCACAATCTTTTGGATATATGGACTAAGAAAGACAATATAGGAATGGTGAGGATAATGGAACGAAAGAGTTTAATTTATAATGGGAATATCAGACAGAGTAATCGAGGCAGATCATCGTATTTAATTATAGAGATCTTAATTTCCATAAATCTCGAAGAATCAGATCTTATAGATTTCCAAGATTTTCTTTTAAATCCCTTGAATTCCGGAATTCAACTAAGGCAATGTCAAAAAGTTAAGACGCACCTTATTTTCTAAATTCAATCAAGACGACATCAAAAGTTAAGACGAACCTTATTTTCTGAAATTCAACCCTGACTACGTCAAAAGTTAAATCTTTATCTCAATCTTTTGTGACAGCTTCAATTGTACGCTTCACATAATCGAATCGTTTTGACTATATTAATCAATAATGATAAAACACTACTTATCAACTCATATTCGTCATGAAAACATTTTTATTGTTAGCCATGACCACCTCACTCAAATTTCAGGGCGAAATTTCTTTAACGGGTAGGTACTGTGACGACCCGGGAATTTCCGACCAAATTTAAACTTAATCTTTATATGAATTCGATAAGTTATGCAAAGTCTGTAAGGTTGAGTCTCAAAAAGTTTGAACTGTGTTCATATATATATATATATATATATATATATATATATATATATATATATATATATATATATATATATATATATATATATACATACATACATTTGACCTTTGACTAATCCCAACGATTCACGAACAATTGTTTGTAAATAAATATGTATATATGTAAATGTAAGTATATATATATATATATATATATATATATATATATATATATATATATATATATATATATATAATAATTTGAAATTAAAAATGTAAAATAATAAACAGAATAATTAAGTTGTTATTAAAATGAATACATAAAAATATATATATAAAATATTATTATGAATCCTTATAAGATATATATATATATATATATATATATATATATATATATATATATATATATATATATATATATATATATGATTTCTATTAATAATTATTAGGTTGAAACATATATAGAATATATAAATGTTAAAAATTCAAAAGATGTATCATATCATATATGATATTACAAAATTCATAAATTGTAAATGTAATTAAAAGTTAAAATAAAATAAAATAATATTAAAAATGTTAGTATTACTTTCATCAAAATAAATACTGATATTAACAATAGAATCTATTATGAATAATTATATGATGAAATAAAATGTAATACATGTGATTGATTATACTAGTGTTATTATTATTATTATTATTAGAAATAATAGAATTGTTATATTATTAATATTGTTGTAATTAGTATTATTATTAGTACCATCAATATTATTATTATTATCATTTTATATTTACTTTTATTCTTATTATTAATATTAGTATAATTTTGATATAATTATTATTAATATTATTATTATATTTCTTTTATTATTAGTATTAGTATTTTATTAAAATTAATAAAATTCTTAATTTTATTAATAGCTTTATATTATTAGGTAATAATACAAAATGTAATATGATATATGTGATGACCCGGGAATTTCCGACCAAATTTAAACTTAATCTTTATGTTTCCGACACGATAAGCAAAGTCTATAATATTGAGTCTCAAAAAGTTTTGGAACTACATTCAAGTAACCAATTACCTTTTTACTATTCCCGACGATTCACGAACAATTATTTATAAATAAATATGTATATATTATATGAATATAAATATAAGAATATATAATATCTTGAGTTAATAAAGTATACTTTAAATAATTGGAATTTAAAATGTGAAATAACAACTAGAACAATTAAGTACTGTTAATAAATATAAATATGTATATGTTATTATAAATCTATGATCTCTATTAAATATATATAAAATGTATATTAACTATTCAGCAAATGTAATCATATAATATTACATAAATGGTATTATATTAAATTACAAGTTTGAATATAATTGATATATTAATAGCATTATCATTACTTTCAATATTATTGTTATTATTGATATTAATATTAATATTTGTATTAGTAATATTATTATTTCTAATATAAACCATATGTGTATAAAATGTGATATGTATAAGTGGTTATATTATTATTATTAGTATTATTGTTATCATTAATATTATTATTATTATTATTATTATTATTATTATTATTATTATTATTATTATTATTATTATTATTATTATTATTATTATTATTATTATTATTATTATTATTATTATTATTATTAATTCTATCATTTTTATTGCTAGTATTCTTATTAAAAATTTATAACATTAACAGATTTCATAAATAGATTTATATTATTAATTAATATTACAAAATTTAATATAACATGTATATATAAATAATTGATATATATATATATATATATATATATATATATATATATATATATATATATATATATATATACACGTAAACATTATTACAGATATATAAAAACATACATACATACTGATACAAATATAGATAGATACAATTTCAGTTTCAGGTCACTATCTGCTGTTTAAATTGCGAAATAAATTAAAAGATATGTCGACTTTCAATCACATAAAATTTCAAGAAAAATTCGTTGAACATCCCTATCTGTTTAGTATTTTAATTTCTCTGATTGATAATTATGTACCTTCTGTCTGCTATTGTTACACGTCCCAATCCCTTATCAATACAAACAAACCAATCGTATCATCTTTACAGCTGCAACTACTCGGATTCAACTTATTTACAATGTTAATCATTACTACAGCTGAGGGAGGAAAAACTATGAAATAAAACTCAATGACCATTTTTTTTTATCTCTTTCTGCTTTCATTCGAATACCATCTCCAACCTTTGAACAAATACCATCACCTTTATATTTGGAGTATGTTTTCGATTCTACTTAAACCAACAACCTCAACATCATCAAGATCTTTTACTTCCTGCAGCTGTTACGTGTCCTTCTCTTCCATCTATTAATCAAGACCCAAAAACCACCACCTTCAATCTAATCACCACCGTCGACCACCACCTTATAACACCAAACTGCTGCAGTTTCTCGTTTGATTAAACCATCATTCGAACACCCTACACCGTCCTTAATCAAATATCACTGCCACGGTGTTTGTATTTCATTTCAACCTAAAGGTATATGATGGGAGCGTGTTGAGAAGAACATGGGAGGCAGGATATATTATAATACCTCAATTACTCAATTTATATAATATTTCGATGCAAGTTGGGATTTTAATTATCCTTGTGGCCGACCATTGAGCTTAAAGGTGATGTGCCAATTCCCTTTTGATAAAGTTTGATCATTAAACTCCACTTAGTATATTACGAGTATATTGAACAAATGATGAAAGCTTTGATAAGGTACTAGTGGAATTCTTTCTTTATGAACCAAATAAACCCCACATACATAATTATTGTGTCTCGTTAGATGCTGATGGATATGGGACGGTTTGGATTATTGAATCTCATGGACCGAGATTTTTTTTTTGATTGCTGTTGACCATGTTCCCATTAAATTATGATGGAGTGGATGAATGAAAATAATTAATAATAAAAAAAAAATATATGCTGTAATATTCTGTCCCCTAAATTCACGATAACCATAAACTCACTTGTATCCCACTTGAAATATTAAAAAGGATTGTGGAAGATAAGTGTATGCCATGTTTTTTTTCTTTTTCTCTCTTTCTGCCGATCGGGACTTGAATCACACATTTAATATTTTAAGTTGGACCGAGATGCTGGATTTGCTGGACGGTTTAATTATTGGGCCGTGTTTCATGGGCTTTGGCCAACTAATCTGTGAAAGAGGAATAAGGAAAACCGAAACAGAAATTAGGGAGCGGGTTTTATAGTTTTCGGATGAGATTTATTTAGAAAAACATAAATGGATCGATGGTTAGGAGTGTGGCATGATAACGAGAGGTCTTGGGTTCGAGTCATGTTTGCGACAATTTTCTTTTTAAGGCTTCTTTTGAGGTAGTTTTTATATTAAAAATTATTATTATCATTATTATTATTGTTGTTTTTATTAGTTAGTATTATTATTGTTAAGAATTTCATTAGTTTTACTAACATAATAGAAAGTATTATTTATATATTAATATCATTATATAAACATTAATATCATTGTTATTGTTATTATTATCATTAGTACTAGTATTATCATTTTTAAAATTATATATTTTAACAAAAGTATTTTATTTAAAATTATCGTTTTCATTACTATTATAAGTATTATTATCATTAAAATTATTATTATTAGTATTAACAATATTTCTACTAAAATTATTATCATTATAAGTATTACTATCATACTTATTATTATTATTATTATTATTATTATTATTATTATTATTATTATCATTATTAAGTATATTTACTAATATTATTATTATAAAATAATATAACTTTTTATTTATTATCATTTATATTATGTTATCAAATGATTTTTAGTTATATAACACTATAGTTAATACATATAACATATCTATATTAACGTTTTAAAATAAATACTAATTATTTAGTTAATGTACACAAAATAGAAATATTTAAATTACTTATTGATAAAAAATATATAACTTACTAAAACAACAATTATATCACTAATTATATGCAAATTTAGTTGTTCGATTACAAGTATAGATGTTAATATACATACTTGATATAGGTTCGTGAATCCGAGGCCCACCCTGCATTGTTCAATTTAGTCATATGTATTTTTACTACAAAATACAGTACGGTGAGTTTCATTTGCTCTCTTTTTACTCTTTACATTTTTGGGCTGAGAATACATGCAAATGCTTTATTAACTGTTTTACAATATTTATATGTGTGAGTTTCATTTGCTCCCTTTTTACTCTTTACATTTTTAGGCTGAGAATACATGCAAATGCTTTATTAACTGTTTTACAATATTTATATGTGTGAGTTTCATTTGCTCCCTTTTTACTCTTTACATTTTTGGGCTGAGAATACATGCAAATGCTTTATTAACTGTTTTACAATATTTATATGTGTGAGTTTCATCCGCCCTTTTTACTCTTTACGTTTTTGGACTGAGAATACATGCAAATGCTTTATTAACTGTTTTACAATAATTATATGCGTGAGTTTCATTAATCCCTTTTTAAATGCTTTTGCAATATATATTTTTGGGACTGAGAATACATGCGCTGCTTTTAAAAATGTTTTACGAAATAGACACAAGTAATCGAAACTACATTATATGGTTGAATGATCGAAATCGAATATGCCCCTTTTTATTAAGTCTGGTAATCTAAGAATTAGGGAACAGACACCCTAATTGACGCGAACTCTAAAGATAGATCTATCGGGCCCAACAAGCCCCATCCAAAGTACCGGATGCTTTAGTACTTCGAAATTTATATCATGTCCGAAGGAGGATCCCGAAATGATGGGGATATTCTTATATGCATATTGTGAATGTCGGTTACCAGGTGTTCAATCCATATGAATGATATTTTTGTCTCTATGTATGGGACGTATGTTTATGAGAAATGGAAATATGAAATCTTGTGGTCTATTAAAATTATGAAATGATTATTTATGATAAACTAATGAACTCACCAACCTTTTGGTTGACACTTGAAAGCATGTTTATTCTCAGGTACGAAAGAAATCTTCCGCTGTGCATTTGCTCATTTTAGAGATATTACTTGAAGTCATTCATGACATATTTCAAAAGACGTTGCATTCGAGTCATTGAGTTCATCAAGATTATTATTAAGTCAATTATAGTTAGATATATTATGAAATGGTATGCATGCCGCCAATTTTTGATGTTATGAAATATTTTCTTTTCAAAAACGAATGCAATGTTGGTAAAATGTATCATATAGAGGTCAAGTACCTCACGATGTAATCAACTATTGTGAATCGTTTATAATCGATACGGACTTCGTCCGGATGGATTAGGACGGGTCCTTTCAGTTGGTATCAGAGCGGTGGTCTTAGCGAAGCAGGTCTTGCATTAGAGTGTCTAACTGATAGTTGTTTAGATGCATTAGTGAGTCTGGACTTCGACCGTGTCTGCATGTCAAAATTTTTGCTTATCATTTCGTGTCGAAGATTACCTGCTTATCATCCTTAGAAAATTACCTGCTTATCATCCTTAAAGTCTAGACACATCTTACTACCTCTATTGCCTAGATAGTGTATAGACAAAACTCATATCTTAACATATCTGCTAATTCATATCTTAGCGTATTTGTTACTGTTACTTTTTCCTGATAGCTTCCGTAGATTCCTCCGTAACTTATGGGATTTTAGTATTATATATGCATATGTAATTATGTATTGCCGGGTACTAATCTACATCCTATAATCTATTTCTTATCGAAAATCCTTCATCTGATCGTACGAGATGAATCCCTCAACCAGTTCGAATTCCTCGGATTCCGACAGCTATTCCGATATGGAGTTTCACCTAAGCTCTGAAAGCAGTGTCACCAGAATGAATCAACCAATCATCCATTCCCAATTCACCTGATGAGTTCGTAGTCGACTTAATCAATAGAAACGCGAAGAAGACAATCCTTTCCATCCATCACATTCCCCTCTTGGCGAAGAAAGCATTTACCGGCGAAACTATTCGAAACACCATTTCCACACTCATTTTCAGAGTATCTTGCCACGACTATATTCTATCTAAAATTCTAAACCTTATTCATCCACTCACTCCGACCGACAATCATCCCGGAATAATAGAAGTAGTCAACGAACTTCGCGCTCGAATAATCAATTTGGAGAATATGGTGCAAAATTTACCAGCTTCAGCAACATCACCGGCACCAACAGTACCCCAGCATCAATACCAGTACCACCAACAACCCTAGTTTCAACATTACGCGCGTCAACATCTCATTCTGTACCTCGAGTATAAACATCGTTCTACGTATCGTTCTACATCAATTATCTTCTTTCAGTATGGCGATTATGTAATCTCTAATGTTTTAGAGATTATATATTCTTGTTCTAACAATGAATCAAATGAGATTAATATCACATTAACTCATTAAATCCGTGATTATATCTGAAGAAAATATATATGTATATATATTTTCATAAAGATTGTAATAAAAAAAAAATAAAAAATTTCTTTCGTACAAACTGTTAATGGTGAAAATATTTTAACGGGTAGATAATACCCGAGAAATATTTAGATTTCACTTTAATAAGTTACACTGTACATTCGACGCAGCTGATTCAACAGTCATTTATTATCCTACTTACAACCACTGATATACGTATCCGTTCACCAAAGAATAACTATTTTCATTCAAATTCAATTTCATATTTGGATTTTGACCTATCAGAATCCAACAAATGGCATAATGAAGAAATAATGGACACAATAAAAATTGATTAGAAACAGACTAATTAACAATATGAAATTTTGTTAAGAATCCACGCTAACAAGATCCTAGCTAACTGTTCCTAGCTAACTGTTAATTCCGTATTATATTTTATTTATCGCAATTTAATTATCGCAATTTACATTCTCTCAAATTTTATTTATCGTCATTTAATTTCCGTTATTTACGTTACGCACTTTATTTATCGTCATTTAATTTCTGTTATTTATTTTACGCGCTTTAAATATCGGGACACGTATACAAGGTTTTGACATATCATATCGACGCATCTATATATATTATTTGGAATCACCATAGACGCTCTATATGCAGTAATGATCGAGTTCTCTATACAGGGTTGAGGTTGATTCTACAATAATATATATACTTTGAGTTGTGATCGAGTCTGAGACATGTACACGGGTCACGATATGTATTAATTAATTCGAATATTATATATTAAACTATATATGAATTATTGGACTGTCAACCGTGGACTATCGACTGTGGACGAATAATATTGGACAATTAAAATGAATTAAAATACTAATTATAACATATGAAACTAAATAATTCTTCAAGTTTGCCACTTGATTGCATCTTAAACCTCATTTGTATCTTGACGATTACAATCTGTGTTCAAATCTTTCATGATTCTTGAAAACACTTCAATCGATAGGATGAACCAACCGCACTTCATCTACGGAAGAAAAGATCGATGCATACAGTTATGCATCTGAGAACACTCGGAACCTGAGTAAACGTTTAACACGTAACCGTGCTAGCTCTTTGGCATTGTTATTATCAAAAATAACTTTGCAATCCCTTTCCAAATTAGCCAAATTTTATCACAGCTTCAGCAAGTCAACTTCGACTTTTCGTTCGAAACAACAATATTTTGACCTTGATATTTATATGCGTACTCTTTTATTGTTACCGGGAAACCTTTTATATTCTATCATATTACCAGCAGACGTACTAGCAACCTCGTTGCTCCTTGGTTTAAATCTCTCTGACAAATCACTATATTCATCTATTGAAATCTCATCATGTACTCATCCGCATCTTGTAACGAGAACTGACATACCAATTACCGGGAATCAGCAATCAGTACTTTGAAAACTCACAGCATATCTACATCAACAGTTATATGTATAACATTCATCTCTTAGAATTATGATCTTTCATCTGAAATCCTGAAAAGCACTCATTCTATAAATCAATACTCTGAATGTTGAAAAAGCTGAATGAAGCAGTAGAAACCGTAGACAACCATAAATGACCTTAATCATTGAAAGTTGATGATAAAGAATAGTATGTTGGAAAAGCTCAGAAAAGTTAGAATTGGAAAACAGATTGAGCTAACCATGAAGGAGACGCTGAACAAATCACAAGGACTAAACTTGTACATAAAGAATCCTGATAATTCTGTATCTGATGAAATCTTTAGGGAACGTCTTGCTTCTGAATCTAAACCCTTACGGATAAATCTTCTCTATCATCCTTCGATATTAGAAATTCCAAGATATCATCGTATCTTTCATTATAAATATCCTCAATATTTCTGAAGATATCTTCATAAATATTCTCGTCCGATATTAATTATCTCTTTGTGCTATCAGTGTTACATCATATAGAAACTGTTAGTTTCTATATTCTGTAAACTTCCGAGCTTAAAATATGAATGTTATTGAAGTAATGTTGGGAACTGATGCATGAGTTAGTATAATATAATGACACTTGATCAACGTGATTATATTACCGTAAGTCATGCTGAGTTTCTAAATGGGAAATAATGATTCCCAGATTATAACATCACCATGTGCCATGTTACACGACTCTTACATTTTATCTGATATATAAACATATCAAGAACATATTTTCTTGATAGTTCTATATTTCCTGGATATTCTAGTAATTTGACGAATCAAGATCGTGTTATTACCATTTCTTCCTTAGAATATTAACTATGTTCATTTCAAAATTTATATCTATGAATTCTGGACCGTTGCTCGCTTTAATAGAGGTCGAGAGGATAATAAAAAGGCAAAGAGATCCAAAATATAAGAGAAAATATAAAGCCCAATGACAATATCGAAATTACAAACCGTGGATATCAGTACGTATAGCAATATAAAGACACGGGAGGATTATAAATACAATAATCCCTAGAGCATAATAGAAATAAACAGATTCTTCAGGTGGGAGTTGGAAAAGAAGAAGGATCATTGCGATAGTTAGAATAAGAACAAGGATCATAACAGGATTAAGCATTTTAATAAATCTTTTGAATTTGGGAATTGAGTATAGAAGTGGTGAAAACAAATGGAATGGAAAAGGTAAATTTATAAAGGAAATATCAGACGTAGCAATCGGGGCAGATCACCGTATTTAATTAAAGAGATCTTAATTTCCATAAATCCCAAAGAATCAGATCTTATAGATTTCCAAGAATTTTCTTTTAAATCTCTTGAATTCTGGAATTCAACCATGACTACGTCAAAAGTTAAGACGCACCTTATTTTCTAAATTCAACCCTGTTTACAACAAAAGCTAAGAAAAATCTTATTTTTCTTCAATTCACTCTTTTGCGATAGCTTCATTCGTGTCCTTAGAATAATCGAATTATTTTATCATTATTATTCAATGATGATAAACCTCTAATTATCAACTCATATTGATCATGAAAACATTTTTATCGTTAACCATGACCACCTCACTCAAATTTCGGGACGAAATTTCTTTAACGGGTAGGTACTGTGATGACCCGGGAATTTCTGACCAAATTTAAACTTAATATTTATGTTTCCGACACGATAAGCAAAGTCTATAATATTGAGTCTCAAAAAGTTTTGGAACTACATTCAAGTAACCAATTACCTTTTTACTATTCCCGACGATTCACGAACAATTATTTATAAATAAATATGTATATATTATATGAATATAAATATAAGAATATATAATATCTTGAGTTAATAAAGTATACTTTAAATAATTGGAATTTAAAATGTAAAATAACAACTAGAACAATTAAGTACTGTTAATAAATATAAATATGTATATGTTATTATAAATCTATGATCTCTATTAAATATATATAAAATGTATATTAACTATTCAGCAAATGTAATCATATAATATTACATAAATGGTATTATATTAAATTACAAGTTTGAATATAATTGATATATTAATAGCATTATCATTACTTTCGATATTATTGTTATTATTGATATTAATATTAATATTTTTATTAGTAATATTATTATTTCTAATATAAACCATATGTGTATAAAATGTGATATGTATAAGTGGTTATATTATTATTATTAGTATTATTGTTATCATTAATATTATTATTATTATTATTATTATTATTATTATTATTATTATTATTATTATTATTATTATTATTATTATTATTATTATTATTATTATTATTAATTATATCATTTTTATTGCTAGTATTCTTATTAAAAATTTATAACATTAACAGATTTCATAAATAGATTTATATTATTAATTAATATTACAAAATTTAATATAACATGTATATATAAATAATTGATATATATATATATATATATATATATATATATATATATATATATATATATATATATATATATATACACACGTAAACATTATTACAGATATATAAAAACATACATACATACTGATACAAATATAGATAGATACAATTTCTATTTCAGGTCACTATCTGCTGTTTAAATTGCGAAATAAATTAAAAGATATGTCGACTTTCAATCACAGAAAATTTCAAGAAAAATCCGTTGAACATCCCTATCTGTTTTGTATTTTAATTTCTCTGAATGATAATTATGTACCTTCTGTCTGCTATTGTTAAACGTCCCAATCCCTTATCAATACAAACAAACCAATCGTATCATCTTTACAGCTGCAACTACTCGGATTCAACTTATTTACAATGTTAATCATTACTACAGCTGAGGGAGGAAAAACTATGAAATAAAACTCAATGACCATTTTTTTTTTATCTCTTTCTGCTTTCATTCGAATTCCATCTCCAACCTTTGAACAAATACCATCACCTTTATATTTGGAGTATGTTTTCGATTCTACTTAAACCAACAACCTCAACATCATCAAGATCTTTTACTTCCTGTAGCTGTTACGTGTCCTTCTGTTCCATCTATTAATCAAGACCCAAAAATGACCACCTTAAATCTAATCACCACCGTCGACCACCACATTATAACACCAAACTGCTGCACTTTCTCGTTTGATTAAACCATCATTCGAACACCCTACACCTTCCTTAATCAAATATCACTGCTACGGTGTTTGTATTTCATTTCAAACTAAAAGTATATGATGGGAGCGTGTTGAGAAGAATATGGGAGGCAGGATATATTATAATACCTCACTTACTCAATTTATATAATATTTCGATGCAAGTTGGGATTTTAATTATCCTTGTGGCCGACCATTGAGATTATCGGTGATGTGCCAATTCCCTTTTGATAAAGTTTGATCATTAAACTCCACTTAGTATATTACGAGTACATTGAACAAATGACGAAAGCTTTGATAAGGTACTAGTGGAATTCTTTCTTTATGAACCAAATAAACTCCACATACATACATATTGTGTCTCATTAGATGTTGATGGATATGGGACGGTTTGGATTATTGAATCTCAAGGACCGAGATTTTTTTTTTTTTGATTGCTGTTGACCATGTTCCCATTAAATTATGATGGAGTGGATGAATGAAAATAATTAATAATAAAAAAATATATGCTGTAATATTCTGTCCCCTAAATTCACGATAACCATAAACTCACTTGTATCCCACTTGGAATATTAAAAAGGATTGTGGAAGATAAGTGTATGCCATTTTTTTTTCTTTTTCTCTCTTTCTGCCAATCGGGACTTGAATCACACATTTACTTTTTTAAGTTGGGCCGAGATGCTAGATTTGCTGGACGGTTTAATTATTGGGTCGTGTTTCATGGGCTTTGGCCAACTAATATGTGAAAGAGGAATAAGGAAAAACGAAACAGAAATTAGGGAGCGGGTTTTATAGTTTTCAGATGAGATTTATTTAGAAAAACATAAATGGATCGATGGTTAGGAGTGTGGCATGGTAACGAGAGGTCTTGGGTTCGAGTCATGTTTGCGACAATTTCCTTTTTAAGGCTTCTTTTGAGGTAGTTTTTATATTAAAAATTATTATTATCATTATTATTGTTGTTGTTATTAGTTAGTATTATTATTGTTAAGAATTTCATTAGTTTAACTAACATAATACAAAGTATTATTTATATATTAATATCATTATATAAACATTAATATCATTGTTATTGTTATTATTATCATTAGTACTAGTATTATCATTTTTAAAATTATATATTTTAACAAAAGTATTTTATTTAAAATTATCGTTTTCATTACTATTATAAGTATTATTATCATTAAAATTATTATTATTAGTATTAACAATATTTCTGCTAAAATTATTATCATTATAAGTATTACTATCATACTTATTATTATTATCATTATTAAGTATATTTACTAATATTATTATTATAAAATAATATAACTTTTTATTTATTATCATTTATATTATGTTATCAAATGAATTTTAGTTATATAACATTATAGTTAATACATATAACATATCTATATTAACGTTTTAAAATAAATACTAATTATTTAGTTAATGTACACAAAATAGAAATATTTAAATTACTTATTGATAAAAAAATATATAACTTACTAAAACAACAATTATATCACTAATTATATGCAAATCAATTGTTCGATTACAAGTATAGATGTTAATATACATACTTGATATAAGTTCATGAATCTGAGGCCCACCCTGCATTGTTCAATTTAGTCATATGTATTTTTACTACAAAATACAGTACGGTGAGTTTCATTTGCTCCCTTTTTATTCTTTACATTTTTGGGCTGAGAATACATGCAAATGCTTTATTAACTGTTTTACAATATTTATATGTGTAAGTTTCATTTGCTCCCTTTTTACTCTTTACATTTTTGGGCTGAGAATATATGCAAATGCTTTATTAACTATTTTACAATATTTATATGTGTGAGTTTCATTTGCTCCCTTTTTACTCTTTACATTTTTGGGCTGAGAATACATGCAAATGCTTTATTAACTGTTTTACAATAATTATATGCGTGAGTTTCATTAATCCCTTTTTAAATGCTTTTGCAATATATATTTTTGGGACTGAGAATACATGCGCTGCTTTTAAAAATGTTTTACGAAATAGACACAAGTAATCGAAACTACATTATATGGTTGAATGATCGAAATCGAATATGCCCCTTTTTATTAAGTCTGGTAATCTAAGAATTAGGGAACAGACACCCTAATTGACGCGAACTCTAAAGATAGATCTATCGGGCCCAAAAAGCCCCATCCAAAGTACCGGATGCTTTAGTACTTCGAAATTTATATCATGTCCGAAGGAGGATCCCGGAATGATGGGGATATTCTTATATACATATTGTGAATGTCGGTTACCAGGTGTTCAATCCATATGAATGATATTTTTGTCTTTATGTATGGGACGTATGTTTATGAGAAATGGAAATATGAAAGCTTGTGGTCTATTAAAATTATGAAATGATTATTTATGATAAACTAATGAACTCACCAACCTTTTGGTTGACACTTGAAAGCATGTTTATTCTCAGGTACGAAAGAAATCTTCCGCTGTGCATTTGCTCATTTTAGAGATATTACTTGAAGTCATTCATGACATATTTCAAAAGACGTTGCATTCGAGTCATTGAGTTCATCAAGATTATTATTAAGTCAATTATAGTTAGATATATTATGAAATGGTATGCATGCCGCCAACTTTCGATGTAATGAAATATTTTCTTTTCAAAAACGAATGCAATGTTGGTAAAATGTATCATATAGAGGTCAAGTACCTCGCGATGTAATCAACTATTGTGAATCGTTTATAATCGATACGGACTTCGTTCGGATGGATTAGGACGGGTCCTTTCAATATATACCTAAATATATATACAGATAAATATATACACATATACAGTTATATATTTATAACAACTATATGATCATACGCGTAATTTTTCACTCATCAGATTCATTATTGTTTTTTTTGTCTGTGTTCTTTCTCTCCTATCTTCTTGTTTCCCACCCGTGACAATGTGTCGACATCTCCATCCCATTTATTTCAAACAAGCAGGTTATATTGTCAAGAATTTATTCGATGCTTTCATTATCATTTATCAATCACACATATCTGTAACAAATTTAATTTATCGATTTAAAAAAAAAGAGGAAGAACAGCTAAACTGTCCTGTTCGTAGAAGAAAAATTAAAAGGTTCGATTTTGAAATAAATTTCAAAAAGTGTAAATGTGATTTTGTTAGGATTAAATTACTCGATCTTTCTGCAAAGTTTGAATCTCCAATTTTTTTTTTTATCAAATTCTAATTTTAGAGTCAAAGTTTTTAAATAAAAAAGTCAACATTTGTTCTTGGATCGAATTTGAGTTCGTGTTGATGTTTCTGAATCAATTGACGATTGAGATAGTTTCTAGGAAAGGTTTACAATCTTTTTCATGTTGGATTTAATAGCTAAAAGGTTCTCGTTTTTGAAATCAATTTTTTTTTTTGTGACTACCGTCGAACAGCAGCAGCCTGTGATACAAGGTTTTTATAATTTTTTTTAACTAAAGGTTACAATCACAGGTAGTTTACAATTAAATTTCAAATATTAATACAATCTTTAATTTGTTATTATGTTTATAAAGTGAGCCTCCTGGGTCGATATTGTATTGATGAAGAAGAAGGAATTGAAAACAGATAGATACGAATTATATAAACATATTTGGGAAATTAATCAGATAAATTGAAATAGAGTAATGGAAGGGTGTTGATGCGGGTGAGCGAGAGGTCTCGGGTTCGAGTCCCGTCTCGGGCAGTTTAATTCTTTTTAATGCTACAAAGGTATAATTTAATATTATTATTATTTCTATTATTATTATTATCATTATCACTATTATTGATATTGTTATTATCATTATTAATATTGTTAGTATTATTATTATCAAGTGTCATGAATATTAGGATTATTATTATTAGAGTTATTATTATCATTGTATTATTAATTATTGGTATTATTACAAAGTATTATAGTTATTATTATTATTAGTATTACTAATAAGTATTAGTTACCTTTTATTATTATCATAATTATAAATACAACTACAATTATTATGATCACCATGAATATTATCATTAGGGTTATTATTATTATTATTATTATTATTATTATTATTATTATTATTATTATTATTATTATTATTATTATTATTATTATTATTATTACCATTAATATTATTATAGGTATTATTATTAAATTCATTAAAATTAGTACTTGTATCATGTTATAATTAATAGTATCATTATTATTATTACTACTAGTATTATAATTATCATTATATGTACAATAGTCAATTATTATGATTATTATTGTTATAAGTATTATTATTTATATTATCATGAGTATTACTATGTAGTTATTAAAATCGTTGTTATAATTAGCATTAACAATAAAATTAATATTTTTACATTTACTATCATTAATATTATTATTATTATTATTATTATTATTATTATTATTATTATTATTATTATTATTATTATTATTATTATTATTATTATTATTATTATTATTATTATTATTATTATTATTATTATTATTATTATTATTATTATTAATAGAATTATTAGCATTATTATCTTATTAACTATATTAAGGATTATAAACATTTTTACCATTATTAATATTAGTTTGGTATTATTATAACTACTATTATTAATATACAAATGATATATTTAAATACATAAAACGTAACAAAAATTAATATTTATATATATAAAATGAATATATGAAACATAGATATACTATTATTATAGAAAGGATATAACAAATAAATTTATATATATATTTGTTCGATTTTGAATATGTATATTAATAGAAATACTAATGTTATAGGTTCGTGAATCCGAGGTCAACCCTGCATTGTTCAGTATAGTCATATGTATTTTTACTACAAAATACATTAGGTGAGTTTCATTTGCCTTTTTACCCTTTATATTTTTGGGCTGAGAATACATGCGCAATTTTTAATAAATATTTTACGAAATTGACATAAGTAATTGAAACTACATTATATGGGTGAATGATCGAAGCCGAATATGCCCCTTTTTCTTGGTAACCTAAGAATTAGTAAATCGATCTACTAATTGACGTGAATCCTAAAGATAGATCTACTGGGCCTAACGAACCCCATCCAAAGTACCGGATGCTTTAGTACTTCGATGTTGTTTTATATCATGTCCGAAAGAATTTCTTGGAATGATAGGGGATATTCTTATATGCATCTTGTTAATGTCGGTTACCAGGTGTTCACCATATGAATGATATTTTTGTCTCTATGCATGGGACGTATATTTATGAGAACCAGAAATGAAATTCTTGTGGTCTATTAAAATTATGAAAATGATCGTTTATGATAAACTAATGAACTCACCAACCTTTTGGTTGAAACATTAAATAAAACAACCCAACCCGTATTCCATATGATAATTTTTTTTTATAATACACATTTATGCGCCAATTAAATATGTAAACCATTCCACAAGTTCCATTTAAACGTACATCAATTTAAATGTTTACAAAAGGCACGAAGGCCATTAATTAAGTTTTATACAAGTTTGACCCACTACAATGATATTTTATAATCCAAACGACACTCGAGCATGGTTTGGGGCTAAACTACCCAAAACGTTAGGCCAACTTCAAAAAGCTAACACCAAAAGCACCCCCTGTCAACATAAATGGGAGACAACTATTCCAACCGTATGCCCTTACCCTTGTCCAAGCCGGAACCTATAAAATGATAAACAACGAGAGGGTAAGCAATGCTTAGTGAGTGCAACAATTATACATACATATATATAACCTATCCAGTTGCAATCACAATACCAAATACCTCATACGAACTTGTAACTCAAATAGCATGTCAACATACCTGTAACACTAACAAGTCGTACATTATCACACCACTTCATTAGCATATACTCAACTCAATATATATCTATAATATGCTAAACAAAACAACAATCTCAATATGGTTAACCAATATCGCTATGGTGCTACCGGCTCGTGGTTCACACCATACGCTTTTGAGTCATACTCGTTTATAGTCCTACCAGCTCGTGGTTCACACTCGATGCTACCAGCTCGTGGTTCACATCTTAGTTTATAGTGCTACCGGCTCATGGTTGAAATGTCCCGTTCTTATTGATTAAAAACGTTCCATATTAATTGATTTCGTTGCGAGGTTTTGACCTCTATATGAGACGTTTTTCAAAGACTGCATTCATTTTAAAACAAACCATAACCTTTATTTCATCAATAAAGGTTTAAAAAGCTTTACGTAGATTATCAAATAATGATAATCTAAAATATCATGTTTACACACGACCATTACATAATGGTTTACAATACAAATATGTTACAACAAAATAAGTTTCTTGAATGCAGTTTTTACACAATATCATACAAGCATGGACTCCAAATCTCGTCCTTATTTAAGTATGTGATAGCGGAAGCTCTTAATAATCACCTGAGAATAAACATGCTTAAAACGTCAACAAAAATGTTGGTGAGTTATAGGTTTAACCTATATATATCAAATCATAATAATAGACCACAAGATTTCATATTTCAATACACATCCCATACATAGAGATAAAAATCATTCATATGGTGAACACCTGGTAATCGACATTAACAAGATGCATGATGTCGTAGGGGGTGTATACAAAATACTATTAAATTTTACAAGGAAATACTATTAAATACGATACAATTTTACACAAGATATTTATTTATTTAGAGAATGGATATACTTAAACCTTGCTACAACACTTATAGGCAGTGTACCTAATCGTACAGTAGTGTAGTTTTTAGTAAGTCCGGTTCGTTCCACAGGGAAATCTTTAAACAAAGCTTAACGCTATATTAGTTTACTTTTATAAAAATACAAATACATATATATAAGTAATATTATTATTATAAAGGGGGGTTTTTACCGTTTAATGACCGGTTTGTCGATTTTAAAACTTTAGTCGCAGTTAAAACCAAATGTAAAATAATAAATAAATATAAGACTTAATTTTAAGCGTAAAGTAAATAACGATAATGAAATTGCGAATAATAAAAGTGCGATAAAATAAACTTGCGATAAAATAACAATAAAAATGCGATAATTAGAAGTGCAATTAAATATAAAATAAAGGAAATTAAATATGAAATAAAAGAATTATGCTTATTTAAACTTCCGTAATCATGATGTTTGACGTGTTGATTTTAGTTTTATGCCCATGGGTTAATTTTCCTTTGTCCTGGATTATTTAATATGTCCGTATGGTTTTTGTCCATAACAGTCCATCAGTCATAAATATAAAGTGCGAGTGTCCTCGTCAAATTATCCTTATACCCGAAGTTAAATATTCCAACTAATTGGGGACTTAAACTGTAACAAGATTTTAATACTTTGTTTAATAATTACACCAGGATGTCGACTGAGTGTAACCCAAGGTTTTAATATTTTGTTATCAATTATACCAAGTGTCCTTGTACATAACTTCACCCCTGTTTTAATTATTCTAGTGGCTATTAATCCATTCCCGTGTTCGGTTAAATGAACGATTATTCGTACATATAAATACCCCGCCCATCGTGTCCGATTGAGTGTATATGGTAATTTATAGGGACGCCCAATTGTAAATATTTATATTAACATTAACAAACTATCATTTAGTTAAACAAATATAAAGCCCATTAATAGCCCATAGTCTAATTTCCACAAGTGTCGTTCTTTTGTCCAAACCCTAATTATGGTACAAAGCCCACTTACCCAATTTTAGTAATTAGCCCAGCATCATGATTACTTCGGATTAAATAAGCATAATAATAACTTAGCTACGAGACATTAATGTAAAAAGGTTGAACATAACTTACAATGATTAAAAATAGCGTAGCGTTACACGGACAGAATTTCGACTTACACCCTTACAATATTCGCTAACATACCCTTATTATTAGAATTATAATTAAAATTAAAATTAAAATATAAATTATAAATATAAATATATCGTATGAATGAGGAGAAAAAAGATGATGATTTGCGATCAGAATTCGGTTGCTTTTATAGGGATTTTCGACTTTAGGGGCTCCGCGACTCTCGGCATTTTTGCCTTCAAACTCCGCGAGTCGCGGAGATTGAAATCACAGCTCACAACTTTGGAGTCTTTCTCTGCCGACGGTTTTTATTTATAAATATAATATATATATATATAATTAATATAATTAATTATATATTATATTATATTTATATACATAGTTAACTTGTAATTTTTAGTCCGTTGCGTCGAGCGTTGAGAGTTGACTCTGGTCCCGGTTCTGGATTTTCGAACGTCATTGCGTACAATTTAATATCTTGTACTTTGCGTTTTGAATCTTGTACTCTTGTAATTTCGAGACGTTTCTTATCAATAATTGGATCCTCTTTGATTGTCTTTTGTACTTTTGAGCTTTTTGGTCGTTTGCGTCTTCAATTCGTCGAATCTGTCTTTTGTCTCCACCTTTTATTATTTAAACGAATATCACTTGTAAATAGAACAATTTCAACTAAAAGCTTGTCTTTCTTGAGGAATAATGCTATGAAATATATGTTCATTTTTAGCATTATCAAATATTCCCACACTTGAGCGTTGCTTGTCCTCAAGCAATATCGTCTTAAAATACTAGAATCACTTCTTTATTCTTCACACTTTGTACATCAGTGATTTTTATACGGTGGTATAAACAATGGTAGTAACGATATGGTTTACAGTCCCACATGACTATAAAAATTTAGATCCATTAAGGAAATTGGATCTTTATGAAAACATTTGATCTTTTGAAATCTAGTTTTTACCCTAGATAAGTTTTCCGGAATAACCCTTACCGGTGTTTGCAAAATATTTTTGTGGGTTTGGTGGGTTTCCGATTTGAAAATTTTAGCTCAAAACTTATGGTTTTGTTTCACCCACTTACTAACCTTGTATTTGGAAAGCAACACG
Organism: Rutidosis leptorrhynchoides; assembly: GCF_046630445.1. Lineage (NCBI taxonomy): Eukaryota > Viridiplantae > Streptophyta > Magnoliopsida > Asterales > Asteraceae > Rutidosis > Rutidosis leptorrhynchoides. The sequence goes on from NC_092337.1 coordinate 200,439,956, forward strand.
TCCAGTTCACTTGTCCCGTATATTACCTTTCGGTAAACTACCTTCCGATTGTAAAGGAAAGCGTTGAACAAGCAACTGTTAAGGCTATGTCCCCTGACATGCTTTTAATTATGGTCTATAACGTGTCGAACGCAATTACTATCCTTGGTAGGAGCAATAGTAAAGCTCACCCTTATGATTTTTCGGTCTGGCACAAGGTCCTGTCTTTGACCATGCTATGCAACCACCGTTCTTACGGTTGACACCCGATTTAGTTCAGGTGACCTAATGAATTCAGGTGAATTCCTAGGATTTTACGTTCAATGGTAATGAACGCATTGAAAATAGGGTTTTCAGAAAACAAATCGGTTTATAATTTTGATCAAAATATTTTCTCGTTCAAGCTCGAGTTTAGATATCATTGAATTCCATGAGTTTGTAATTCTCAATCTTTAAGGTCAATCTCAAAGATTGAGTGATATCAGTCTTAAAAGCTGATTTTTTAATCTTTAAGGAGATTATCCTTTCTGGGGATCTGATTCATTAGTCTTATCAAGCTAATTTGCATGGTGCCCCCCCATTGTACAAGATAAATCTTTCTCATGGTTAGGATAAATCTGACCACTTGGCGACCCTGTTTAATGCTGAGGTCCGTGGATTTCCTGCTGATTTTAGTGATGACTTTTCTAGATTTTTCGTCAACCTACAGCTGGTCTGGACGACAACTTCATGACCTAAATCAAGAAGCGCGTGTCTTTTTCGGAAGACTTTACTTCCTTTTAATGATGGAATTGATTCATCGTGTTGATCCATCTTTTCTTTTCTTTCAGCGGGTAAAACAGTTTAGTTTAGTCCAAAGCAAAAGTATTTTCAGTTATTTGTTACAGAAATATGTGACATATGTTTAAGATAACTTGGTAAATTTTTCCACACTTGGCTTTTATTTTCCTTTTTATCGTCCTCTATTCCATTTTAAATAAATTTTAACATTTTAGTTTGTTTCTCAATTTATGTCCTTTCCGAGGTAACAATAATTTCGGTGTTAAAACCTGTTTTATCGTTCATAAATATGTATAAACATGATTTTGAGTTCATTTAATTGAAAATTTTGAAAAATTTTACTAGAATTGGGTAGTCAGTATATAAGACTAGGGTTGTTCTTTATTATCAGAGAGCACTAGATTCTAATACAACTACTGCTTTACTAGTATTTTTAATGGTAACCAAGTGTATAAAGTAAAAAATTTTAAAATCCGAAAGAATTTTACCCCTTCTCACACTTAAGATCTTGCAATGCCCTCATTTGCAAGAAATCAGTAACAATTTAAATTATTGAGGGTGATTTGTGTGAAAATGATTAAATTTTTACCAAAGTTTTCAAATATATTGGCGTTTGTTTGCTGAATGATAAATGGTGCACATCATTTGTTCATTCCGTCTTGTTGTTATTTCACATATATTTTGCATCTTGTCGTCAAAATTAGTTGCTTTTGCTGAACTTAATGTCAGTCTTTGAAAATGCGTTGTTTTACCCTGTTGTGTACATAAGATAAACTGCAAACATATATACATATTTTTGAAGTTTGGTATATTACCCCACATTCAAAAATTATTAAAATCTAAGAATAAAAGTTAGACAATTATAAAAATGATTACAATATTAACAAAAGTATTAAACGTATCAATAATTACAAATTACAAAAAAAAAAAAAAGTATACTAGGGATGATACTGGTACCAATAGGGGTTCCAGGAATAACCATAGGTGCTATAGAATGCTTCGGCAGGGTTATACGTAGGATACGGTGGTTGCATTTCTATAGTCCAGGGAGGGAAGATCGGTTTCGGTGTAGGAATATAGTTTCTACCTATATGTTGGCAATGAGCTATGATTTGGTTCTGATGAACTTGCCAATCTTCAAATGCTCTCTGTCTAGCATTTTCGTATTCCTGAGAAGCTATAAACCTTTGCATTTCTTGCATCTCATTCCCCCCTCCTACATTACCTTGCTGTTGGTTTCTCTCAACCTGTGGATGTCTACCATGGTATTGTACTGCGGCGTTATTTCGCCTCTTCAAAACTTTCGCACCATGGTATACATTTAAACCTATAGTATCGCGGGGTTCTGGTTCTTCTACTAATAATCCCCCCCGACTTATATCCACACCGAGATATTCACCAATCAAAGTAATAAAAATACCACCTCCTATTATGCTATGCGGTCGCATCCCCCGAACCATAGCTGATAAATAATAACCCATACAATATGGTATACTTACAGCGCTTTGTGGGTCTCGAATACACATATGGTAAAACAAATCCTGTTCATTTACTTTTTCCTTGTTCTTACCCCTTTGTGTAATCGAATTAGCTAAAAACCTATGAATCACTCTTAATTCGGCTCTATCTATATCCAAATAAGAGTAATTTCCCCCTTTGAAACGGTGATGGCTTGTCATTTGACTCCACACACCGTGTGTATCAAAATTTTCATCTATCTTTCTACCGTTTAGTATCAACCCTCTACAATCGGCAGATGCTAACTCCTCAGGCGTATATATACGTAAAGCCTGAGCCATGTCCAGTAAAGACATGTGGCGCATCGAACCGCCTAACAAAAATCTAATAAAAGAACGATCGGTTAAACTAGCTACCCGATCATTCAACTCTATACTACACAACAATTCTTCACACCATACTTTATATACAGGTCTACGCATGGTGAATAAACGTACCCAGTCATTAAAAGTAGAATTACCATACCTCTGTACAAGTAATTCCCTAATTGGCCCGGCCAATTCTACAGCTTCTAAGGGTCCCCATTCTATGACCCTTGGTACCTCAACAACCTTAGAATGAAGAGTATGCAAACCCCTTTGATATTTTGGATAATCTATCCAAAGTCTGTCAAATCCCAGGTTCGGGTGCAACTCTTCCAAGTGCATATCAGAAAAGGTCATGACTGGATGAGGTATATCCTGCTTGTAGTAGTTATCCACCTCCTGTTGTTCCGCATTCTCAGCAGGAGCATTACGGGCTTGGGATGAAGATTCACCCCTTTCAGTCTGCAAAACACATTAAACACAATTTTTGTGCATCCAAATATGCATTAGTGTCAGCAAAATCATTAATCAAAATAATCACAATGACATGATCAATTTATATCAAACTTAAGCTCATTTTCACATTTTTATCAAATTTACACTTTTTCAAATAAGCATATACAAAAATGTTCGCCAAGTTCATAAGCATTCAACTCAAATAACATGTCAAAATAATCATTACTAGCAATTAAACAAGTCTCAAATGGCATTATCTTTCAAAAATTAAGTTCATGAATTTTTAGACTTGAAAAAGTCCACTTTTGAAATGTCCCGTTCTTATTGATTAAAAACGTTCCATATTAATTGATTTCGTTGCGAGGTTTTGACCTCTATATGAGACGTTTTTCAAAGACTGCATTCATTTTAAAACAAACCATAACCTTTATTTCATCAATAAAGGTTTTAAAAAAAAACTTTACGTAGATTATCAAATAATGATAATCTAAAATATCTTGTTTACACACGACCATTACATAATGGTTTACAATACAAATATGTTACAACAAAATAAGTTTCTTGAATGCAGTTTTTACACAATATCATACAAACATGGACTCCAAATCTCGTCCTTATTTAAGTATGCGACAGCAGAAGCTCTTAATAATCACCTGAGAATAAACATGCTTAAAACGTCAACAAAAATGTTGGTGAGTTATAGGTTTAACCTATATATATCAAATCATAATAATAGACCACAAGATTTCATATTTCAATACACATCCCATACATAGAGATAAAAGTCATTCATATGGTGAACACCTGGTAACCGACATTAACAAGATGCATATATAAGAATATCCTCATCATTCCGGGACACCCTTCGGATATGATATAAATTTCGAAGTACTAAAGCATCCGGTACTTTGGATGGGGCTTGTTGGGCCCGATAGATCTATCTTTAGGATTCGCGTCAATTAGGGTGTCTGTTCCCTAATTCTTAGATTACCAGACTTAATAAAAAGGGGCATATTCGATTTCGATAATTCAACCATAGAATGTAGTTTCACGTACTTGTGTCTATTTTGTAAATCATTTATAAAACCTGCATGTATTCTCATCCCAAAAATATTAGATTTTAAAAGTGGGACTATAACTCACTTTCACAGATTTTTACTTCGTCGGGAAGTAAGACTTGGCCACTGGTTGATTCACGAACCTATAACAATATATACATATATATCAAAGTATGTTCAAAATATATTTACAACACTTTTAATATATTTTGATGTTTTAAGTTTATTAAGTCAGTTGTCCTCGTTAGTAACCTACAACTAGTTGTCCACAATTAGATGTACAGAAATAAATCGATAAATATTATCTTGAATCAATCCACGACCCAGTGTATACGTATCTCAGTATTGATCACAACTCAAACTATATATATTTTGGAATCAACCTCAACCCTGTATAGCTAACTCCAACATTCACATATAGAGTGTCTATGGTTGTTCCGAAATATATATAGATGTGTCGACATGATAGGTCGAAACATTGTATACGTGTCTATGGTATCTCAAGATTACATAATATACAATACAAGTTGATTAAGTTATGGTTGGAATAGATTTGTTACCAATTTTCACGTAGTTAAAATGAGAAAAATTATCCAATCTTGTTTTACCCATAACTTCTTCATTTTAAATCCGTTTTGAGTGAATCAAATTGCTATGGTTTCATATTGAACTCTATTTTATGAATCTAAATAGAAAAAGTATAGGTTTATAGTCGGAAAAATAAGTTACAAGTCGTTTTTGTAAAGGTAGTCATTTCAGTCGAAAGAACGACGTCTAGATGACCATTTTAGAAAACATACTTCCACTTTGAGTTTAACCATAATTTTTGGATATAGTTTCATGTTCATAATAAAAATCATTTTCTCAGAATAACAACTTTTAAATCAAAGTTTATCATAGTTTTTAATTAACTAACCCAAAACAGCCCGCGGTGTTACTACGACGGCGTAAATCCGGTTTTACGGTGTTTTTCGTGTTTCCAGGTTTTAAATCATTAAGTTAGCATATCATATAGATATAGAATATGTGTTTAGTTGATTTTAAAAGTCAAGTTAGAAGGATTAACTTTTGTTTGCGAACAAGTTTAGAATTAACTAAACTATGTTCTAGTGATTACAAGTTTAAACCTTCGAATAAGATAGCTTTATATGTATGAATCGAATGATGTTATGAATATCATTACTACCTTAAGTTCCTTGGATAAACCTACTGGAAAAGAGAAAAATGGATCTAGCTTCAACGGATCCTTGGATGGCTCGAAGTTCTTGAAGCAGAATCATGACACGAAAACAAGTTTAAGTAAGATCATCACTTGAAATAAGATTGTTATAGTTATAGAAATTGAACCAAAGTTTGAATATGATTATTACCTTGTATTAGAATGATAACCTACTATAAGAAACAAAGATTTCTTGAGGTTGGATGATCACCTTACAAGATTGGAAGTGAGCTAGCAAACTTGAAAGTATTCTTGATTTTATGTAACTAGAACTTGTAAAATATATGAAGAACACTTAGAACTTGAAGATAGAACTTGAGAGAGATCAATTAGATGAAGAAAATTGAAGAATGAAAGTGTTTGTAGGTGTTTTTTGTCGTTGGTGTATGGATTAGATATAAAGGATATGTAATTTTGTTTTCATGTAAATAAGTCATGAATGATTACTCATATTTTTGTAATTTTATGAGATATTTCATGCTAGTTTCCAAATGATGGTTCCCACATGTGTTAGGTGACTCACATGGGCTGCTAAGAGCTGATCATTGGAGTGTATATACCAATAGTACATACATCTAAAAGCTGTGTATTGTACGAGTACGAATAGGGGTGCATACGAGTAGAATTGTTGATGAAACTGAAAGAGGATGTAATTGTAAGCATTTTTGTTAAGTAGAAGTATTTTGATAAGTGTCTTGAAGTCTTTCAAAAGTGTATGAATACATATTAAAACACTACATGTATGTACATTTTAACTGAGTCGTTAAGTCATCGTTAGTCGTTACATGTAAATGTTGTTTTGAAACCTTTAGGTTAACGATCTTGTTGAATGTTGTTAACCCATTGTTTATTATAACAAATGAGATGTTAAATTATTATATTATCATGATATTATGATATATAATATATCTTAGTATGATGTATATACAGTTAAATGTCGTTACAACGATAATCGTTACATACATGTCTCGTTTCGAAATCATTAAGTTAGTAGTCTTATTTTTACATATGTATTTCATTGTTAATACACTTAATAATATATTTACTTATCATTTAACATAATTAACCAAGTGTATCAATATCTTAATATGATTCATATGTACCTAGTAAGACGTTGTTACAACGATAATCGTTATATATATCGTTTTAGAGTTTCTTAAATTAATAGTCTCATTTTTATGTATATAACTCATTGTTAAAATACCTAATGAGATACATACTTATAATAAAAACATGTTAACTATATATATAACTATATATATGTCATTGTATAGTTTTTACAAGTTTTAACGTTCGTGAATCACCGGTCAACTTGGGTGGTCAATTGTCTATATGAAACATATTTCAATTAATCAAGTCTTAACAAGTTTGATTGCTTAACATGTTGGAAACATTTAATCATGTAAATATCAATCTCAATTAATATATATAAACATGGAAAAGTTCGGGTCACTACAGTACCTACCCGTTAAATAAATTTCGTCCCGAAATTTTAAGCTGTTGAAGGTGTTGACGAATCTTCTGGAAATAGATGCGGGTATTTCTTCTTCATCTGATCTTCACGCTCCCAGGTGAACTCGGGTCCTCTACGAGCATTCCATCGAACCTTAACAATTGGTATCTTGTTTTGCTTAAGTCTTTTAACCTCACGATCCATTATTTCGACGGGTTCTTCGATGAATTGAAGTTTTTCGTTGATTTGGATTTCATCTAACGGAATAGTGAGATCTTCTTTAGCAAAACATTTCTTCAAATTCGAGACGTGGAAAGTGTTATGTACAGCCGCGAGTTGTTGAGGTAACTCAAGTCGGTAAGCTACTGATCCGACACGATCAATAATCTTGAATGGTCCAATATACCTTGGATTTAATTTCCCTCGTTTACCAAATCGAACAACGCCTTTCCAAGGTGCAACTTTAAGCATGACCATATCTCCAATTTCAAATTCTATATCTTTTCTTTTAATGTCAGCGTAGCTCTTTTGTCGACTTTGGGCGGTTTTCAACCGTTGTTGAATTTGGATGATCTTCTCGGTAGTTTCTTGTATAATCTCCGGACCCGTAATCTGTCTATCCCCCACTTCACTCCAACAAATCGGAGACCTGCACTTTCTACCATAAAGTGCTTCAAACGGCGCCATCTCAATGCTTGAATGGTAGCTGTTGTTGTAGGAAAATTCTGCTAACGGTAGATGTCGATCCCAACTGTTTCCGAAATCAATAACACATGCTCGTAGCATGTCTTCAAGCGTTTGTATCGTCCTTTCGCTCTGCCCATCAGTTTGTGGATGATAGGCAGTACTCATGTCTAGACGAGTTCCTAATGCTTGTTGTAATGTCTGCCAGAATCTTGAAATAAATCTGCCATCCCTATCAGAGATAATAGAGATTGGTATTCCATGTCTGGAGACGACTTCCTTCAAATACAGTCGTGCTAACTTCTCCATCTTGTCATCTTCTCTTATTGGCAGGAAGTGTGCTGATTTGGTGAGACGATCAACTATTACCCAAATAGTATCAAAACCACTTGCAGTCCTTGGCAATTTAGTGATGAAATCCATGGTAATGTTTTCCCATTTCCATTCCGGAATTTCGGGTTGTTGAAGTAGACCTGATGGTTTCTGATGCTCAGCTTTGACCTTAGAACACGTCAAACATTCTCCTACGTATTTAGCAACATCGGCTTTCATACCCGGCCACCAAAAATGTTTCTTGAGATTCTTGTACATCTTCCCTGTTCCAGGATGTATTGAGTATCTGGTTTTATGAGCTTCTCTAAGTACCATTTCTCTCATATCTCCTAATTTTGGTACCCAAATCCTTTCAGCCCTATACCGGGTTCCGTCTTCCTGAATATTAAGATGCTTCTCCGATCCTTTGGGTATTTCATCCTTTAAATTTCCCTCTTTTAAAACTCCTTGTTGCGCCTCCTTTATTTGAGTAGTAAGGTTATTATGAATCATTATATTCATAGATTTTACTCGAATGGGTTCTCTGTCCTTCCTGCTCAAGGCATCGGCTACCACATTTGCCTTCCCCGGGTGGTAACGAATCTCAAAGTCGTAATCATTCAACAATTCAATCCACCTACGCTGCCTCATATTCAGTTGTTTCTGATTAAATATGTGTTGAAGACTTTTGTGGTCGGTATATATAATACTTTTGACCCCATATAAGTAGTGCCTCCAAGTCTTTAATGCAAAAACAACCGCTCCTAATTCCAAATCATGCGTCGTATAATTTTGTTCGTGAATCTTCAATTGTCTAGACGCATAAGCAATCACCTTCGTTCGTTGCATTAATACACAACCGAGACCTTGCTTTGATGCGTCACAATAAATCACAAAATCATCATTCCCTTCAGGCAATGACAATATAGGTGCCGTAGTTAGCTTTTTCTTCAATAACTGAAATGCTTTCTCTTGTTCATCATTCCATTCAAATTTCTTCCCTTTATGCGTTAATGCAGTCAAGGGTTTTGCTATTCTGGAAAAGTCTTGGATGAACCTTCTGTAGTAACCAGCTAGTCCTAAAAACTGGCGTATGTGTTTCGGAGTTTTCGGGGTTTCCCACTTTTCAACAGTTTCTATCTTTGCCGGATCCACCTTAATACCTTCTTTGTTCACTATGTGACCGAGGAATTGAACTTCTTCCAACCAAAATGCACACTTTGAAAACTTAGCGTACAATTCTTCCTTCCTCAATACTTCTAACACCTTTCTCAAATGTTCACCGTGTTCTTGGTCATTCTTTGAGTAAATAAGTATGTCATCAATGAAAACAATGACAAACTTGTCAAGGTATGGTCCACACACTCGGTTCATAAGGTCCATGAACACAGCTGGTGCATTAGTTAAACCAAACGGCATGACCATAAACTCGTAATGACCGTAACGTGTTCTGAAAGCAGTCTTTGGAATATCATCTTCTTTCACCCGCATTTGATGATACCCGAAACGTAAGTCAATCTTTGAATAAACAGACGAGCCTTGTAGTTGATCAAATAAGTCGTTGATTCTCGGTAGTGGGTAGCGGTTCTTGATGGTAAGTTTGTTCAACTCTCGGTAGTCGATACAAAACCTGAATGTACCATCTTTCTTCTTGACAAACAAAACAGGAGCTCCCCACGGTGATGTGCTTGGTCGAATGAAACCACGCTCTAAAAGTTCTTGTAATTGGCTTTGCAGTTCTTTCATCTCGCTGGGTGCGAGTCTGTAAGGAGCACGAGCTATTGGTGCAGCTCCTGGTACAAGATCTATTTGAAATTCAACGTATCGATGTGGGGGTAATCCCGGTAATTCTTTCGAAAATACATCGGGAAATTCTTTTGCAATGGGAACATCATTGATGCTCTTTTCTTCAGTTTGTACTTTCTCGACGTGTGCTAGAACAGCATAGCAACCTTTTCTTATTAGTTTTTGTGCCTTCAAATTACTAATAAGATGTAGCTTCGTGTTGCCCTTTTCTCCGTACACCATTAAGGGTTTTCCTTTTTCTCGTATAATACGAATTGCATTTTTGTAACAAACGATCTCTGCTTTCACTTCTTTCAACCAGTCCATACCGATTATCACATCAAAACTCCCTAACTCTACTGGTATCAAATCAATCTTAAATGTTTCGCTAACCAGTTTAATTTCTCGATTCCGACATATATTATCTGCTGAAATTAATTTACCATTTGCTAATTCGAGTAAAAATTTACTATCCAAAGGCGTCAATGGACAACTTAATTTAGCACAAAAATCTCTACTCATATAGCTTCTATCCGCACCCGAATCAAATAAAACGTAAGCAGATTTATTTTCAATAAGAAACGTACCCGTAACAAGCTCCGGGTCTTCCTGTGCCTCTGCCGCATTAATATTGAAAACTCTTCCGCGGCCTTGTCCATTCGTGTTCTCCTGGTCCGGGCAATTTCTAATAATGTGGCCCGGTTTTCCACATTTATAACAAACTACATTGGCATAACTTGCTCCGACACTACTTGCTCCGCCATTACTCGTTCCGACACCATTTGTTCCTTTCGTTCTATTAACCCCTGGTCCGTAGACTTCACACTTCGCCGCGCTATGACCATTTCTTTTACACTTGTTGCAAAATTTGGTGCAGAACCCCGAGTGATACTTTTCACACCTTTGGCATAGCTGCTTCTGATTGTTTTTATTGTTGCGATTATTATTGTTGTTGGGATGATTGTTGTAGTTGCTGTTGTTGTTATTGTTGTTGTTGTTGTTGTTGGGCCGTTTGTTGTAGTTGCGATTGATGTTGCGATTGTTAGGATAATTGTTGCGATTATTGTTGTAATTGCTGTTGTTGTTGTATTGGTGATTCTTATCACCGTTTTCCTCCCACTTTCTTTTGACTTGCTTCACATTGGCCTCTTCAGCAGTCTGTTCTTTAATTCTTTCTTCAATCTGGTTCACTAGTTTGTGAGCCATTCTACATGCCTGTTGTATAGAGGCGGGCTCGTGTGAACTTATATCTTCTTGGATTCTTTCCGGTAATCCTTTCACAAACGCGTCGATCTTCTCTTCCTCATCTTCGAATGCTCCCGGACACAATAGGCACAATTCTGTGAATCGTCTTTCGTACGTGGTAATATCAAATCCTTGGGTTCGTAACCCTCTAAGTTCTGTCTTGAGCTTATTGACCTCGGTTCTGGGACGGTACTTCTCGTTCATCAAGTGCTTGAATGCTGACCACGGTAGTGCATACGCATCGTCTTGTCCCACTTGCTCTAGATAGGTATTCCACCATGTTAACGCAGAACCTGTGAAGGTATGCGTAGCGTACTTCACTTTGTCCTCTTCAGTACACTTACTTATGGCAAACACCGATTCGACCTTCTCGGTCCACCGTTTCAATCCGATCGGTCCTTCGGTTCCATCAAATTCCAAAGGTTTGCAGGCAGTGAATTCTTTGTAGGTGCATCCTACACGATTTCCTGTACTGCTAGATCCAAGGTTATTGTTGGTATGTAGCGCAGCCTGTACTGCGGCTATGTTTGAAGCCAGAAAAGTACGGAATTCCTCTTCATTCATATTCACGGTGTGTCGAGTAGTCGGTGCCATTTCCTTCAAAATAGTCAATTGGAACAAGTTAATCATACAGAATATTAAGAGTAGTTAATAGTATTTCGTAGCATAATATGAACTCATTTATAAAAGCTTTTTCTTCATATTAGCGTTTTATAAGTTTAAATTCGGGTAGTACCTACCCGTTAAGTTCATACTTAGTAGCTAATATACAATTCAACTACTACAATTCTATATGAAAAACTGATTATAATAATATTTCGCGTTCAAACTTTTATACAATATTTTACAAACTTACAATACCGCTTATTTTACATAAAGCATGAAATATAGCACACAATAACTTTGATACAAGATAGTTGTGAAGATAATTCTAGCTAGTATACAAGTCGTTCAGCAAAGGCAATAAAGACACGTAATTCATACGTCCAGAAACAAGTCATGCATTCTGGTTTTACTAGGATTACTTCCCATCCTTGGTCTTGTGGAACATAACCGTTATGGCCGTTGATAAGACAGCGTGTTGTAACGTCGTCAAAAGGACGAGGGTTACGTAATGTCCAACAGTCCCGTAACAATCTAAAAACCTCATTTCTTACCCCAATTACTGACTCCGTCACTTGTGGAAACGTTTTGTTTAATAGTTGTAGCCCGATGTTCTTGTTCTCACTTTGGTGAGAAGCGAACATTACTAATCCGTAAGCATAACATGCTTCTTTATGTTGCATGTTAGCCGCTTTTTCTAAATCACGAAGTCCAATATTCGGATATATTGAGTCAAAATAATTTCTTAACCCGTTGCGTAAAATAGCATTTGGGTTCCCCGCAATATATGCGTCAAAGTAAACACATCGTAACTTATGGGTTTCCCAATGTGATATCCCCCATCTTTCAAACGAAAGTCTCTTATAAACCAAGACATTCTTGGAACGTTCTTCGAATGTCTTACAAACTGATCTCGCCTTAAAAAGTTGTGCCGAGGAATTCTGACCAACTCTAGACAAGATTTCATCAATCATGTCTCCGGGTAGGTCTCTTAAAATATTGGGTTGTCTATCCATTTTGTGTTTTTAAACTGTAAAATAGACAAGAGTTAGATTCATAAAAAAATACTTATTAATACAAGCAATTTTTACATATATCATAAAGCATAAGCACACTATATTACATATATTACACCACACGAATACAACTATCTTATTCCGACTCGCTCATTTCTTCTTCTTCGGTTTTGGTTCGTTTTGCCAAGTTTCTAGGGATATATGATGTTCCCCTAATACTAACTGTCGTTTTCCACAACGGTTTAGAAAAACCTGGTGGTTTAGAGGTTCCCGGGTCATTGTTACAACTTAAGGACTTCGGGGGTTGACGATACATATAAAGTTCATCGGGGTTGGAATTAGATTTCCCTATTTTTATGCCCTTTCCCTTATTATTTTCTTTTGCCTTTTTAAATTCAGTTGGGGTAATTTCTATAACATCATCAGAATTCTCGTCGGAATCCGATTCATCGGAGAATTTGTAATCCTCCCAATATTTTGCTTCCTTGGCGGAAACACCATTGACCATAATTAACCTTGGTCGGTTGGTTGAGGATTTTCTTTTACTTAACCGTTTTATTATTTCCCCCACCGGTTCTACTTCTTCATCCGGTTCCGATTCTTCTTCCGGTTCCGATTCTTCTTCCGGTTCCGACTCTTCTTCCGGTTCCTCTTCGGGAACTTGTGAATCAGTCCACGAATCATTCCAATTTACATTTGACTCTTCATTATTATTAGGTGAGTCAATGGGACTTGTTCTAGAGGTAGACATCTATCACATAATATCAAACGTGTTAAGAGATTAATATATCGCATAATATTCACATGTTAAAAATATATAGTTTCCAACAAAATTTGTTAAGCAATCATTTTTCAAGTAAACACGGTCGAAGTCCAGACTCACTAATGCATCCTAACAAACTCGATAAGACACACTAATGCAAAATTCTGGTTCTCTAAGACCAACGCTCGGATACCAACTGAAATGTCCCGTTCTTATTGATTAAAAACGTTCCATATTAATTGATTTCGTTGCGAGGTTTTGACCTCTTTATGAGACGTTTTTCAAAGACTGCATTCATTTTAAAACAAACCATAACCTTTATTTCATCAATAAAGGTTTTAAAAAAAAACTTTACGTAGATTATCAAATAATGATAATCTAAAATATCCTGTTTATACACGACCATTACATAATGGTTTACAATACAAATATGTTACAACAAAATAAGTTTCTTGAATGCAGTTTTTACACAATATCATACAAACATGGACTCCAAATCTCGTCCTTATTTAAGTATGCGACAGCGGAAGCTCTTAATAATCACCTGAGAATAAACATGCTTAAAACGTCAACAAAAATGTTGGTGAGTTATAGGTTTAACCTATATATATCAAATCATAATAATAGACCACAAGATTTCATATTTCAATACACATCCCATACATAGAGATAAAAGTCATTCATATGGTGAACACCTGGTAACCGACATTAACAAGATGCATATATAAGAATATCCCCATCATTCCGGGACACCCTTCGGATATGATATAAATTTCGAAGTACTAAAGCATCCGGTACTTTGGATGGGGCTTGTTGGGTCCGATAGATCTATCTTTAGGATTCGCGTCAATTAGGGTGTCTGTTCCCTAATTCTTAGATTACCAGACTTAATAAAAAGGGGCATATTCGATTTCGATAATTCAACCATAGAATGTAGTTTCACGTACTTGTGTCTATTTTGTAAATCATTTATAAAACCTGCATGTATTCTCATCCCAAAAATATTAGATTTTAAAAGTGGGACTATAACTCACTTTCACAGATTTTTACTTCGTCGGGAAGTAAGACTTGGCCACTGGTTGATTCATGAACCTATAACTATATATACATATATATCAAAGTATGTTCAAAATATATTTACAACACTTTTAATATATTTTGATGTTTTAAGTTTATTAAGTCAGTTGTCCTCGTTAGTAACCTACAACTAGTTGTCCACAATTAGATGTACAGAAATAAATCGATAAATATTATCTTGAATCAATCCATGACCCAGTGTATACGTATCTCAGTATTGATCACAACTCAAACTATATATATTTTGGAATCAACCTCAACCCTGTATAGCTAACTCCAACATTCACATATAGAGTGTCTATGGTTGTTCTGAAATATATATAGATGTGTCGACATGATAGGTCGAAATATTGTATACGTGTCTATGGTATCTCAAGATTACATAATATACAATACAAGTTGATTAAGTTATGGTTGGAATAGATTTGTTACCAATTTTCACGTAGCTAAAATGAGAAAAATTATCCAATCTTGTTTTACCCATAACTTCTTCATTTTAAATCCGTTTTGAGTGAATCAAATTGCTATGGTTTCATATTGAACTCTATTTTATGAATCTAAATAGAAAAAGTATAGGTTTATAGTCGGAAAAATAAGTTACAAGTCGTTTTTGTAAAGGTAGTCATTTCAGTCGAAAGAACGACGTCTAGATGACCATTTTAGAAAACATACTTCCACTTTGAGTTTAACCATAATTTTTGGATATAGTTTCATGTTCATAATAAAAATCATTTTCTCAGAATAACAACTTTTAAATCAAAGTTTATCATAGTTTTTAATTAACTAACCCAAAACAGCCCGCGGTGTTACTACGACGGCGTAAATCCGGTTTTACGGTGTTTTTCGTGTTTCCAGGTTTTAAATCATTAAGTTAGCATATCATATAGATATAGAACATGTGTTTAGTTGATTTTAAAAGTCAAGTTAGAAGGATTAACTTTTGTTTGCGAACAAGTTTAGAATTAACTAAACTATGTTCTAGTGATTACAAGTTTAAACCTTCGAATAAGATAGCTTTATATGTATGAATTGAATGATGTTATGAACATCATTACTACCTTAAGTTCCTTGGATAAACCTACTGGAAAAGAGAAAAATGGATCTAGCTTCAACGGATCCTTGGATGGCTCGAAGTTCTTGAAGCAGAATCATGACACGAAAACAAGTTTAAGTAAGATCATCACTTGAAATAAGATTGTTATAGTTATAGAAATTGAACCAAAGTTTGAATATGATTATTACCTTGTATTAGAATGATAACCTACTGTAAGAAACAAAGATTTCTTGAGGTTGGATGATCACCTTACAAGATTGGAAGTGAGCTAGCAAACTTGAAAGTATTCTTGATTTTATGTAACTAGAACTTGTAAAATATATGAAGAACACTTGGAACTTGAAGATAGAACTTGAGAGAGATCAATTAGATGAAGAAAATTGAAGAATGAAAGTGTTTGTAGGTGTTTTTGGTCGTTGGTGTATG
The DNA here is from genome assembly GCF_046630445.1 of Rutidosis leptorrhynchoides. NCBI lineage: Eukaryota > Viridiplantae > Streptophyta > Magnoliopsida > Asterales > Asteraceae > Rutidosis > Rutidosis leptorrhynchoides. The sequence continues at coordinate 200,455,689 of NC_092337.1, forward strand.
GATTAGATATAAAGGATATGTAATTTTGTTTTCATGTAAATAAGTCATGAATGATTACTCATATTTTTGTAATTTTATGAGATATTTCATGCTAGTTGCCAAATGATGGTTCCCACATGTGTTAGGTGACTCACATGGGCTGCTAAGAGCTGATCATTGGAGTGTATATACCAATAGTACATACATCTAAAAGCTGTGTATTGTACGAGTACGAATACGGGTGCATACGAGTAGAATTGTTGATGAAACTGAACGAGGATGTAATTGTAAGCATTTTTGTTAAGTAGAAGTATTTTGATAAGTGTCTTGAAGTCTTTCAAAAGTGTATGAATACATATTAAAACACTACATATATATACATTTTAACTGAGTCGTTAAGTCATCGTTAGTCGTTACATGTAAATGTTGTTTTGAAACCTTTAGGTTAACGATCTTGTTGAATGTTGTTAACCCATTGTTTATTATAACAAATGAGATGTTAAATTATTATATTATCATGATATTATGATATATAATATATCTTAGTATGATGTATATACAGTTAAATGTCGTTACAACGATAATCGTTACATATATGTCTCGTTTCGAAATCATTAAGTTAGTAGTCTTATTTTTACATATGTATTTCATTGTTAATACACTTAATAATATATTTACTTATCATTTAACATAATTAACCAAGTGTATCTCATATGTACCTAGTAAGACGTTGTTACAACGATAATCGTTATATATATCGTTTTCGAGTTTCTTAAATTAATAGTCTCATTTTTATGTATATAACTCATTGTTAAAATACCTAATGAGATACATACTTATAATAAAAACATGTTAACTATATATATAACTATATATATGTCATTGTATAGTTTTTACAAGTTTTAACGTTCGTGAATCACCGGTCAACTTGGGTGGTCAATTGTCTATATGAAACATATTTCAATTAATCAAGTCTTAACAAGTTTGATTGCTTAACATGTTGGAAACATTTAATCATGTAAATATCAATCTCAATTAATATATATAAACATGGAAAAGTTCGGGTCACTACAACTTTAATTCTCAAAATCATGTTTAGGCTCAAAGTTTGGATCATTTAACTACCTAGACATGTTACACTACTTAATTTAGCAACAATTCATGACAAAAATCGGCCATAACCTGTTTATATCAAAAAGCCCCAAATTGCTCAAGAACACAAACCCTAGATTACTCAAAATTTGAAGTTTAAGGCTTCTAATCATGTTAAACAGCATCAATCTAGGTTATACAAGCATAATACATAAACAATTTAAGCCTAATTACACTAAAAAAGTATCAAAATCAAATTGGGAAAAAAATTGCTCAAGAACACCAAATTTCGGATTAAATGGTGTTTAGGTGTAGAAATTTACCGTTTTTCTTGAGTAATTCCTAGATAGCATCCTTCTCAACATGATTTTAGTAAAAAATTTGGTGATTAACGGTTAAAAATTGTGATTTTGGGGTGTATTTTTCGGGTTTTTGCGTGCAGTTTTTCGCAGTATGTTTTTGTTTTGGGGTTGGGACTGATCTGTTCCAGCTCTTTATTTTTTTCTGATTTTTCGTAACTCCGCGACTCACGGTGAATAACCCTTCAAACTCCGCGAGTCGCGGAGTTTGATATATATATATATATATATATATATATATATATATATATATATATATATATATATATATATATATATATATATATATATATATATATATTTATAATCAATAACTTATAAAACAATTAAGTACTTAATTTTAAAATTTGGTTTCCTTTGTTATTTAGGACGAGGTCGTTTCGGATCGATGTCCTAGTCCGTCCCTCGACAAAATTTTAAAATTTGTCTTTTTGTAGCGATTGTTTTAAAAGCTAAGATTTTTGGTTTTTTAATGTTTTTGGCATACTTTAATTCAATAAGATTAAAAATAATGATAATAAAAGTTCTCGTCCCTCCCTTGGGTAAAGCAATTTCGGTTCAAAGACCTAGTCTTCAACTTACGACGAATTTTAAAAATCATATTTTTAACTTAATGAGATAAAGTAAATTTTTATTTTTAAATTCACACAACTTAAATATAAAATTCAAAATTAATATTAAAAATTCACACCAAACTTAAAATTTGAAATGCATAAAATTAAAAATTCATATTTTAAAAATTAAAAATTCACACCAAACTTAATTTAAAAATTCATATTATAAATTCATACCAAACTTATATTAATTTTTCAAATATTTACAATTTTAAATATATTGTTTTTACAAAGTTTATAATATTAATTTAAGATTTAAATATTAATTATAAAAACATGGTAAAAATAAAATTAAAAATCTTTTTGGCTTTTTATCCCACTTTAATCAATCAAATATTATCAAAAATATAAGCCCCTCTTTTCGGTAAAGTAATTTCGGTTCCAAGACCTAATTTAACTCATGACGAATTTTTGAAATATTTTGGGTTGATTGTTTAAAGATATTTATACCTTAAGAATAAACGTTAAATTTCGCAGTGATGTAATAAATTTTTGAATGATAACAATAATTTCGGTCGCCAAACCTAATTTTATTCAATACCAATTTAATACTTTTTAGCGAACAAATTAGCGTTTATTATCAAAAGGTTAAAAATAAAAAAAAATAAAAATAAAAATAAAAACTGTACAGACATACCTGTGAAATAGATTTCTTAGTTATATGATCTATCCCATTCATAAGATAGTCGGTTTAATTGGTTTTCCATGGCTACATAGGCGTAACCTCGAGCATTCAGTGTCTTTTCTTCTAAACATATGAACGGTCCGTCTCTGCATAAAGTAACAAATTCGGTATTTGAATAGGTTTGATTATTTGAACATTTACCTCCATGTGACCATTTTCCGCATTTGTGACATCGTTCTAGGTGTCGTGCTCTTCTTTTCGCTGCGGATTTTGATTTTCCTTTACCAAATTGTAACTTATTATCTTCGCATCTGGATTCTTTTCTAACTCCGTCCATTCTTTCTCTGATTACTGATACTATTTCACTTGGTAGTATGTCATTATTTCTTTTAGTGATCAAAGCGTGTAGCATTAGACCATGGTTTAGTTCACAGGCAGTCTTCATTTTGTAAAAACCTAAAAAAATAAAAATTCAGAATGGGGGGAGAAGACTAGTTCTTTAGGGTCTGCTAGGGAAAGACCATTCGGATTCCATTTTCGAGAACTATATGAAAACAGACAATCTAACTCTAACAGAAATACATATTATCATTTAAAGACTTGATTCTCCCCACACTTAGTTAGCTGTGGTGTCGAAATTGTGATTAACTTCGTTGTCGACTTCCATCGGACCATGTATGTAGTGTTTACTCTGTGACCATTAACTTTAAATTCAATCCCATTTGAATTTATCAATTCTATTGTTCCGTATGGGAAAACTCTTTTGACTATGAATGGTCCAGACCATCTTGATTTCAATTTTCCAGGAAATAGCTAGAATCGTGAATTGAAAAGAAGAACTCTATCTCCTTCTTTAAATTCTTTTGAACTTCTGATTCTTTTATCATGCCATTTCTTCGTTCTTTCTTTATAGATTAACGAATTTTCGTATGCTTCATGTCTTAATTCTTCTAATTCGTTTAGTTGACTTAATCGTAGACGTCCGGCTTCATGTAAATCAAGATTACATGTTTTCAAAGCCCAAAATGCTTTGTGTTCAATTTCTACTGGAAGATGACATGCTTTTCCATAAACAAGTCTAAAAGGTGTGGTTCCAATTAGAGTTTTGTAGGCTGTTCTAAAAGCCCAGAGTGCATCCTCCAATTTAATGGACCATTCCTTTGGATTTGATCCTACGGTTTTCTCTAGAATACGTTTTAAAGCTCGGTTGGTATTTTCAACTTGTCCACTTGTTTGTGGATGATATGCGGTGGAGATTTTATGAGTTACTCCATATCTTTTAAGAACTTTCTCAAGTTGATTATTACAGAAATGAGTACCCCGATCACTTATTAAAGCTTTCGGTGTTCCAAACCTTGCAAAAAGACGTTTTAAAAAGTTGACTACAACTCGTGCATCGTTAGTTAGGAGAGCTTGTGCTTCCACCCATTTAGATACATAATCAATGGCTTTGAGTATATATAGATTATTATGAGATTTTAGAAATGGACCTATAAAGTCAATACCCCAAATGTCAAATACTTCACATACTTGGATGATATTTTGTGGCATTTCATCACGTTGACTTATTTTTCCGGCCCTTTGACATGCATCACAGGATTTGCAAAGAAGGTGTGCGTCTTTGTAAATTGTAGGCCAATAGAATCCAGCTTCATAAACTTTTCTTGCTGTTAGTTGAGGCCCATAATACCCTCCTGTTGGTCCTGTGTGACAATGGTTTAAAATTTTACTAGCTTCATCTCCAAATACACATCGGCGTATTATTCCATCGGGACAACTTTTAAACAGATGTGGATCTTCCCAGAAATAGTGTTTTATATCACTGAAGAATTTCTTTCGTCTTTGGTACGATAATCCTTTTTCAAGGAATCCACAAACTAAGTAGTTTGCATAGTCTGCAAACCATGGGATTTCTTTATAATCTATCTTCAATAGATATTCATCAGGAAAGTTGTCTTGTATGGCCGATTCATTTAGAACTTCTAATTCGGGATTTTCAAGACGAGAAAGATGATCAGCGGCGAGATTTTCTGCTCCTCTTTTATCTCGGATTTCAATATCAAACTCTTGTAAGAGTAAGATCCAACGGATTAATCTTGGTTTAGCATCTTGTTTTGAAAATAGGTATCTAAGAGCAGAATGGTCGGTATAGACCACCGTTTTTGCTAGAACGAGATATGATCGAAATTTGTCAAAAGCAAAGACAATAGCAAGGAGTTCTTTTTCAGTAGTTGTATAGTTTGTTTGTGCTCCTTGTAACGTCTTATGAGCATAATATATAGGTTGAAATCGTTTTTCAATCCTTTGTCCTAAAACGGCTCCCATTGCAAAATCACTTGCATCGCACATTAGTTCAAATGGTAGATTCCAATTTGGTGTTATCATAATCGGCGCATTAGTAAGTTTTTCTTTAAGAATATTAAAAGATTTGATACACTCATCTGAAAAGATGAATGGAGCATCTTTTTCTAGGAGTTTATTCATAGGAGTGGCAATTTTAGAAAAATCGTTTATGAAACCTCGGTAAAAACCGGCATGCCCTAGAAAACTCCTAACTCCTCTAACATTGGTGGGATGTGGAAGTTTAGCAATTACATCTACTTTAGCTCTATCCACTTCAATTCCTTCTTTTGAAATTTTATGTCCAAGAACGATGCCTTCTTTAACCATGAAATGGCATTTCTCCCAATTAAGTACTAGATTTGATTTTTCGCATCTAATTAGCATTCGTTCCAGATTAACTAGACATGATTTAAATGTATCACCGAAGACTGAAAAGTCATCCATGAAAACTTCCATGCAATCTTCTATCATGTCAGGAAAAATCGCCATCATACACCTTTGAAAGGTTGCAGGGGCGTTACAAAGTCCAAATGGCATGCGTTTGTAAGAAAAAGTACCATAAGGGCACGTGAATGTGGTTTTCTCTTGATTCTCGGGTGCTATTGGAATTTGAAAATATCCGGAAAATCCATCTAGAAAACAATAGTAACTATTTACGGCTAATCTTTCCAACATTTGATCTATGAAAGGTAAGGGAAAGTGATCTTTTCTGGTGGCGTCATTTAATTTTCTATAATCAATACATACACGCCATCATGTTACAGTCCTAGTAGGAATAAGCTCATTTTTCTCATTTGTAATGACAGTCATGCCACCCTTCTTAGGTACGCATTGAACTGGGCTTACCCATGGACTATCAGAGATTGGATAAATTAGACCTGCATCTAGCAGTTTAATAATCTCTTTCTTAACTACATCTTGCATATTAGGATTTAGTCTTCGTTGGCGTTGCACATACGTTTTATGACCTTCTTCCATAAGGATTTTATGTGTGCAATACGAAGGACTTATTCCTTTAATATCATGAATCTTCCATGCAATGGCTGGTTTATGAGGTTTCAACACAGAAATGAGTTGTGATTTCTCATTTTCAGTAAGAGAAGACGATATTATTACAGGTAATTCAGATTCACCATGTAAATAAGCGTATTCCAAATGGTTTGGAAGTGGCTTTAACTCTAATTTTGGAGGTTCTTCTATCGATGATTTGTATCGATATCTGTCTTCTTCTTTTAGTATTTGAATTTCTTCTGTTGTTGGTTCATATCCATTAGCTATAAGTGTGGCTAACAGTTCAGCTTCATCAATTGGTTCATTACCTTCTCCTAAAGAACATTCTCCTGTTCCTTGTAATTCTGGAAATTCTTCTAATAATTCTGCATGTGCATCTATAGTTTGAATATAATAACATGTATCATCTGCAGATTGCGGTTGTTGCATTGCTCTATCAACTGAAAAGGTAACACTCTCATCCTCTATACTTAGGGTCAATTTCTTACCGAACACGTCTATCATTGCTTTAGCCGTGTTTAAGAATGGTCTTCCTAATATGAGAGGAACTTGAGAATCTTCTTCCATGTCCAAAACAACAAAATCTACTGGAAATACTAAAGTACCAACTTTAACTAGCATGTTCTCCATTATCCCTCTAGGATATTTTATTGATCTATCGGCTAGTTGTATGCTTATTCTGGTTGGTTTCAATTCTCCAAGGTCTAGTTTAGTGTATAGTGAATACGGCATTAGATTTATACTAGCACCTAAGTCTGCCAATGCTTCTATTGAACTAAGACTACCCAGAAAACATGGAATTGTGAAACTTCCTGGATCAGATAGTTTTTCTGGTATCTTATTCAACAGCACTGCTGAACAATTAGCATTCATAGTAACAGCCGAGAGTTCTTCCATTTTCTTTCTATTTGAGATTAGATCTTTCAAGAATTTAGCATATCTAGGCATTCCTGAAATCACATCAATGAAAGGAAGATTTACATTTATCTGTTTAAACATATCCAAGAATTTGGATTGCTCGGCTTCAAGTTTCTCTTTCTTCATTTTACTCGGATAAGGAAGTGGTGGTTGATATGGTTTAACATAAGGTTTATCCTTAACTGTGTTATCTTCATTAACCTTTTCAACTACCGGTTCTTTTTCCTTATCTTGATCAGGTTGTGGTTCTTGTGGAGTAGGAATAGTTTCATCAGAAGTTACAGGTATTTCCGGTGGTTTAAGTGTTGTACCACTTCTTGTGGTAATAGCTTTAGCTGTTTCATTCCGGGGGTTAGCATTTGTATCACTAGGTAGACTTCCCGGTTTTCTTTCACCTATTAACCTTGCTAGGTTACTCACTTCTTGTTCTAGATTTTGAATATAAGCTTGTTGATTTCTAAATGCTTGAGCATTTTGTTCATTTGTTTGTTTCTGAGATGTGAAAAACTGCGTTTGAGTTTCAACTAGCTTCGTCATCATATCTTCTAAATTCGGATTTTTATCATCGGTTTGTTGTGGTGGCTTGTTTTGAAAATTAGGTCTTTGCTGATTGTAAGTATTATTGGATACTTGTTGATTGCTAGGACCTTGTTGGTTGTTGTATGGAATATTTCGGTTATAATTCTGGTTTTGATTGTAAATCTGTCTTGGCGGTTGATAATTATTCTGATAATTATTTCCAGGCCTTTGGTTTATGTATGAAATATTCTCTCTTTGTTCCATTGTTAATTCAATACTGAGACAATCTTTTGTCAAATGTGGTCCTCCACACTGCTCACAACTAATTCGTATTGAGTGAATATCTTTAGTCATCTTTTCCATTCGTCTCTCCACAGCATCTATCTTTGCTGAAATGGAATCTAAGTCATGGCTAGAATCGGCTCTAGCTGCTTTAGATGATCTAACGATATCTTTTTCTTGGTGCCACTCATGTGAGTGGGAAGCAGTGTTATCAATAATTTTGTAAGCATCAGTTTCGGTTTTCTTCATAATAGAACCACCAGCTGCTATATCTATGTCTTTTCTTGTAGTGATGTCGCATCCTTGGTAGAATATTTGTACTATTTGACAGGTGTCTAAACCATGTTGCGGACATCCTCTTAACAACTTTCCATATCTTGTCCATGCCTCATATAGAGTTTCATTTGGTTTCTGTGTAAACGTAACAATTTCTGCTTGAAGTCTTACGGCTTTAGATGCAGGAAAGAATTGTTTAAGAAATTTGTCAACTAAAACATCCCATGTATCAATCGCCCCTTCAGGTAACGATTTCAACCAATCTTTGGCTTCTCCCTTTAAAGTCCAGGGAAATAACATGAGATATATCTGTTCATCCTCCACTTCTCGGATTTTGAATAATGTGCAGATCCTATTAAAGGTACGTAAATGTTCATTTGGATCTTCCTTCGGCGCACCACTAAATTGGCATTGATTAGTCACCATGTGTAGAATTTGTCCTTTGATTTCATAATCTGGCACATTAATGTCTGGATGAGTAATTGCGTGACCTTGGCCAGTGCGTTTAGCTCTCATTCGGTCTTCCATACTTAAAGGTTCCAGATTCTCCATAATTGAATTTGTTGAATCGGAATCACTAGAGGATTCTGATTTAATGGTTCGTTCCTCAACAATCTCTGTTTGAATGATTGGTGGTTCCGGGAGAAAGTTTAGTGGTTCAGGATCTACGAACCGTTCCTGAATATTCTTCGGATTCTCAATTGTGAGGTCGGGTTCAAAAAATGGATTATTGGAAACCTGAACTGAAGTACTTGGTCGACTGGATGACGTTTCTAAGGAAAAATCAATGGTGGTAATATTTGCTAAATGTCTTGATCTAGTTACAGGTGGTGAACGTACAAAATGTGGTGAACGTCTTGCTCGGTGCATTCACTGAATATCCTATTAGTTTTAAAAAGGAAAGAAAAATTATAATAAGTTATCCAATCAATAGACTTTTCTGATTTTGCCCACGTTTCGAATAGCCAAAAGATGCAGCAGAGGGGCAGGATTCGTTTGGTCTCAATATAATTGAGGACTGTTTGGCTCCAATAACCCGGTCCACGTACAAATCCAACTATTACTACGAACCAGAAAATTTTGATGTCTATCAATTTAACCACTCAAAATAAATTTTCGTAATTTTAAGAAATTTAGATAAGAAGTAGAATAAAAATCTATGTCCTAAAACTAGAATAGAGAGAAATAAGAAAGAAAAAGAGCTCGTCGAAAAAGGTCGAAAAAGAAAAATGGTTGAAAAATAAAAGGTGACGGAAAAATAAAAGAAACTTATAAAACTTAAAAATACTTGACTAACCTAACCTTATTACTACAACTAACTTAAAATTATAATCGCAAATTGAGATTACTAATTGGAATGATAATTGATACATAGTAAAAGGTGTCTAAAAATATTAAAGTTTATGGGAAAAACTATATCCCAAATAGAAATAACTTAAAAAGAAACTAAAACTTAAAAAGGCGTTGCAAAATTCTAAAGCACCTAAATCTTAGTCTAAGAAAAAGCACTTAAGGAATTCTACGGCAAAGACTAAAAATCTAGGAGTAAAAATAACTATAGCAAAAACTAAGTTTAAAACTAAATATGAGCTAAAAATACAAATATTACGCTAAAACAATTAAAAAGGGACAAAATATAAAAATATACAAAAAGTTGTAAAAAGTACAATTTTTATAAAAATATTATTTTTTATATTATTTATTTAATAAAACTACTAATTTTACAATTTAATTAAACTAATTAAACAAAATATAAAATAAATAAAAAGTAAAACTAAAATTAAAACTAATTATAAAAACTAGGGTTAATAATAATAATAATAATTAATCACCCGTAATTAATGCTAATTTAGGGTTTTGTCGCCTGTCAGATAGTCTCCGCGACTTGCGGTACTCAAAACATCAAACCCCGCGACTCGCGGGGTTTCAAATTTCAACTGACAGGTTTCAAATTCGACGCGTTTTTCTTTATTTTTTTATTTTTTTTTTCTGTTTTCTGTTTTTATATTTTCTGTTTATATTATCTTATTAAAATATTTATGTAATCTAAATAAAACTTATCTTTAATAACTAAGATAAAAATAAAATACTTTAAAAAAAAAAATAGATTTATATATATATATATATATATATATATATATATATATATATATATATATATATATATATATATATATATATATATATATATATATATATATATTTTCGGTTTTTTATATTTATAAAATATATTTATAAGATAAATTAAATAAAACTCATATTTTTACAAAATAAAACTTATATTTATCAAACTCCTAAAAATACATAAATTTTTGTTTTTCTTTTTATATTTTCGAATAATTAAAACGTATTTTTACAAAAACGAATTTTAATAAAAGTTAACTAAATTTTTTTTTTTATATTAGCGTTGCGCTTCCGGCTTTTAAGAGAAGTCCCCGGCAGCGGCGCCAAAAATACTTGATGTCGTAGGGGGTGTATACAAAATACTATTAAATTTTACAAGGAAATACTATTAAATACGATACAATTTTACACAAGATATTTATTTATTTAGAGAATGGATATACTTAAACCTTGCTACAACACTTATAGGCAGTGTACCTAATCGTACAGTAGTGTAGTTTTTAGTAAGTCCGGTTCGTTCCACAGGGAAATCGTTAAACAAAGCTTAACGCTATATTAGTTTACTTTTATAAAAATACAAATACATATATATAAGTAATATTATTATTATAAAGGGGGGTTTTTACCGTTTAATGACCGGTTTGTCGATTAAAACTTTAGTCGCAGTTAAAACCAAATGTAAAATAATAAATAAATACAAGACTTAATTTTAAGCGTAAAGTAAATAACGATAATGAAATTGCGAATAATAAAAGTGCGATAAAATAAACTTGCGATAAAATAACAATAAAAATGCGATAATTAGAAGTGCAATTAAATATAAAATAAAGGAAATTAAATATGAAATAAAAGAATTATGCTTATTTAAACTTCCGTAATCATGATGTTTGACGTGTTGATTTTAGTTTTATGCCCATGGGTTAATTGTCCTTTGTCCTGGATTATTTAATATGTCCGTCTGGTTTTTTTCCATAACAGTCCATCAGTCATAAATATAAAGTGCGAGTGTCCTCGTCAAATTATCCTTATACCCGAAGTTAAATATTCCAACTAATTGGGGACTTAAACTGTAACAAGATTTTAATACTTTGTTTAATAATTACACCAGGATGTCGACTGAGTGTAACCCAAGGTTTTAATATTTTGTTATCAATTATACCAAGTGTCCTTGTACATAACTTCACCCCTGTTTTAATTATTCTAGTGGCTATTAATCCATTCCCGTGTCCGGTTAAATGAACGATTATTCGTACATATAAATACTCCGCCCATCGTGTCCGATTGAGTGTATATGGTAATTTATAGGGACGCCCAATTGTAAATCTTTATATTAACATTAACAAACTATCATTTAGTTAAACAAATATAAAGCCCATTAATAGCCCATAGTCTAATTTCCACAAGTGTCGTTCTTTTGTCCAAACCCCAATTATGGTACAAAGCCCACTTACCCAATTTTAGTAATTAGCCCAGCATCATGATTACTTCGGATTAAATAAGCATAATAATAACTTAGCTACGAGACATTAATGTAAAAAGGTTGAACATAACTTACAATGATTAAAAATAGCGTAGCGTTACACGGACAGAATTTCGACTTACACCCTTACAATATTCGCTAACATACCCTTATTATTAGAATTATAATTAAAATTAAAATTAAAATATAAATTATAAATATAAATATATCGTATGAATGAGGAGAAAAAAGATGATGATTTGCGATCAGAATTCGGTTGCTTTTATAGGGATTTTCGACTTTAGGGGCTCCGCGACTCGCGGCATTTTTGCCTTCAAACTCCGCGAGTCGCGGAGATTGAAATCACAGCTCACAACTTTGGAGTCTTTCTCTGCCGACGGTTTTTATTTATAAATATAATATATATATAATTAATATAATTAATTATATATTATATTATATTTATATACATAGTTAACTTGTAATTTTTAGTCCGTTGCGTCGAGCGTTGAGAGTTGACTCTGGTCCCGGTTCCGAATTTTCGAACGTCATTGCGTACAATTTAATATCTTGTACTTTGCGTTTTGAATCTTGTACTCTTGTAATTTCGAGACGTTTCTTATCAATAATTGGAACCTCTTTGATTGTCTTTTGTACTTTTGAGCTTTTTGGTCGTTTGCGTCTTCAATTCGTCGAATCTGTCTTTTGTCTTCACCTTTTATTATTTAAACGAATATCACTTGTAAATAGAACAGTTTCAACTAAAAGCTTGTCTTTCTTGAGGAATAATGCTATGAAATATATGTTCGTTTTTAGCATTATCAATGCATATATAAAATATCCCCATCATTCCGAGACACCCTTCGGATATGATATAAATTTCGAAGTACTAAAGCATCCGGTACTTTGGATGGGGTTTGTTAGGCCCAATAGATCTATCTTTAGGATTTACGTCAATTAGGGTGTCTGTTCCCTAATTCTTAGATTACCAGACTTAATAAAAAGGGGCATATTCGATTTCGATAATTCAACCATAGAATGTAGTTTCACGTACTTGTGTCTATTTTGTAAATCATTTATAAAACCTGCATGTATTCTCATCCCAAAAATATTAGATTTTAAAAGTGGGACTATAACTCACTTTCACATATTTTTACTTCGTCGGGAAGTAAGACTTGGCCACTGGTTGATTCACGAACCTATAACAATATATACATATATATCAAAGTATGTTCAAAATATATTTACAACACTTTTAATATATTTTGATGTTTTAAGTTTATTAAGTCAGTTGTCCTCGTTAGTAACCTACAACTAGTTGTCCATAGTTAGATGTACAGAAATAAATCGATAAATATTATCTTGAATCAATCCACGACCCAGTGTATACGTATCTCAGTATTGATCACAACTCAAACTATATATATTTTGGAATCAACCTCAACCCTGTATAGCTAACTCCAACATTCACATATAGAGTGTCTATGGTTGTTCCGAAATATATATAGATGTGTCGACATGATAGGTCGAAACATTGTATACGTGTCTATGGTATCTCAAGATTACATAATATACAATACAAGTTGATTAAGTTATGGTTGGAATAGATTTGTTACCAATTTCCACGTAGCTAAAATGAGAAAAATTATCCAATCTTGTTTTACCCATAACTTCTTCATTTTAAATCCGTTTTGAGTGAATTAAATTGCTATGGTTTCATATTGAACTGTATTTTATGAATCTAAAAAGAAAAAGTATAGGTTTATAGTCGTAAAAATAAGTTACAAGTCTTTTTTGTAAAGGTAGTCATTTCAGTCGAAAGAACGACGTCTAGATGACCATTTTAGAAAACATACTTCCACCTTGAGTTTAACCATAATTTTTGGATATAGCTTCATGTTCATAATAAAAATCATTTTCTCAGAATAACAACTTTTAAATCAAAGTTTATCATAGTTTTTAATTAAGTAACCCAAAACAGCCCGCGGTGTTACAACGACGGCGTAAATCCGGTTTTACGGTGTTTTTCGTGTTTCCAGGTTTTAAATCATTAAGTTAGCATATCATATAGATATAGAACATGTGTTTAGTTGATTTTAAAAGTCAAGTTAGAAGGATTAACTTTTGTTTGCGAACAAGTTTAGAATTAACTAAACTATGTTCTAGTGATTACAAGTTTAAACCTTCGAATAAGATAGCTTTATATGTATGAATCGAATGATGTTATGAACATAATTACTACCTTAAGTTCCTTGGATAAACCTACTGGAAAAGAGAAAAATGGATCTAGCTTCAACGGATCCTTGGATGGCTCGAAGTTCTTGAAGCAGAATCATGACACGAAAACAAGTTCAAGTAAGATCATCACTTGAAATAAGATTGTTATAGTTATAGAAATTGAACCAAAGTTTGAATATGATTATTACCTTGTATTAGAATGATAACCTACTATAAGAAACAAAGATTTCTTGAGGTTGGATGATCAACTTAAAAGATTGGAAGTGAGCTAGCAAACTTGAAAGTATTCTTGATTTTATGTAACTAGAACTTATAGAATTTATGAAGAACACTTAGAACTTGAAGATAGAACTTGAGAGAGATCAATTAGATGAAGAAAATTGAAGAATGAAAGTGTTTGTTGGTGTTTTTGGTCGTTGGTGTATGGATTAGATATAAAGGATATGTAATTTTGTTTTCATGTAAATAAGTCATGAATGATTACTCATATTTTTGTAATTTTATGAGATATTTCATGCTAGTTGCCAAATGATGGTTCCCACATGTGTTAGGTGACTCACATGGGCTGCTAAGAGCTGATCATTGGAGTGTATATACCAATAGTACATACATCTAAAAGCTGTGTATTGTACAAGTACGAATACGGGTGCATACGAGTAGAATTGTTGATGAAACTGAACGAGGATGTAATTGTAAGCATTTTTGTTAAGTAGAAGTATTTTGATAAGTGTATTGAAGTCTTTCAAAAGTGTATAAATACATATTAAAACACTACATGTATATACATTTTAACTGAGTCGTTAAGTCATCGTTAGTCGTTACATGTAAGTGTTGTTTTGAAACCTTTAGGTTAACGATCTTGTTAAATGTTGTTAACCCAATGTTTATAATATCAAATGAGATTTTAAATTATTATATTATCATGATATTATCATGTATGAATATCTCTTAATATGATATATATACATTAAATGTCTTTACAACGATAATCGTTACATATATGTCTCGTTTAAAAATCATTAAGTTATTAGTCTTGTTTTTACATATGTAGTTCATTGTTAATATACTTAATGATATGTTTACTTATCAAAGTATCATGTTAACTATATATATATCTATATATATGTCATCATATAGTTTTTACAAGTTTTAACGTTCGTGAATCACTGGTCAACTTGGGTGGTCAATTGTCTATATGAAACATATTTCAATTAATCAAGTCTTAACAAGTTTGATTGCTTAACATGTTGGAAACATTTAATCATGTAAATATCAATCTCAATTAATATATATAAACATGGAAAAGTTAGGGTCACTACAGTACCTACCCGTTAAATAAATTTCGTCCCGAAATTTTAAGCTGTTGAAGGTGTTGACGAATATTTTGGAAATAGATGCGGGTATTTCTTCTTCATCTGATCATCACAATCCCAGGTGAATTCGGGTCCTCTACGAGCATTCCATCGAACCTTAACAATTGGTATCTTGTTTTGTTTAAGTCTTTTAACCTCACGATCCATTATTTCGACGGGTTCTTCGATGAATTGGAGTTTTTCGTTGATTTGGATTTCATCTAACGGAATAGTGAGATCTTCTTTAGCAAAACATTTCTTCAAATTCGAGACGTGGAAAGTGTTATGTACAGCCGCGAGTTGTTGAGGTAACTCAAGTCGGTAAGCTACTGGTCCGACACGATCAATAATCTTGAATGGTCCAATATACCTTGGATTTAATTTCCCTCGTTTACCAAATCGAACAACGCCTTTCCAAGGTGCAACTTTAAGCATGACCATCTCTCCAATTTCAAATTCTATATCTTTTCTTTTAATGTCAGCGTAGCTCTTTTGTCTACTTTGGGCGGTTTTCAACCGTTGTTGAATTTGGATGATCTTCTCGGTAGTTTCTTGTATAATCTCCAGACCCGTAATCTGTCTATCCCCCACTTCACTCCAACAAATCAGAGACCTGCACTTTCTACCATAAAGTGCTTTAAACGGCGCCATCTCAATGCTTGAATGGTAGCTGTTGTTGTAGGAAAATTCTGCTAACGGTAGATGTCGATCCCAACTGTTTCCGAAATCAATAACACATGCTCGTAGCATGTCTTCAAGCGTTTGTATCATCCTTTCGCTCTGCCCATCAGTTTGTGGATGATAGGCAGTACTCATGTCTAGACGAGTTCCTAATGCTTGCTGTAATGTCTGCCAGAATCTTGAAATAAATCTGCCATCCCTATCAGAGATAATAGAGATTGGTATTCCATGTCTGGAGACGACTTCCTTCAAATACTGTCGTGCTAACTTCTCCATCTTGTCATCTTCTCTTATTGGCAGGAAGTGTGCTGATTTGGTGAGACGATCAACTATTACCCAAATAGTATCAAAACCACTTGCAGTCCTTGGCAATTTAGTGATGAAATCCATGGTAATGTTTTCCCATTTCCATTCTGGGATTTCGGGTTGTTGAAGTAGACCTGATGGTTTCTGATGCTCAGCTTTGACCTTAGAACACGTCAAACATTCTCCTACGTATTTAGCAACATCGACTTTCATACCTGGCCACCAAAAATGTTTCCTGAGATCCTTGTACATCTTCCCCGTTCCAGGATGTATTGAGTATCTGGTTTTATGAGCTTCTCTAAGTACCATTTCTCTCATATCTCCAAATTTTGGTACCCAAATCCTTTCAGCCCTATACCGGGTTCCGTCTTCCCGAATATTAAGATGCTTCTCCGATCCTTTGGGTATTTCATCCTTTAAATTTTCCTCTTTTAAAACTCTTTGTTGCTCCTCCTTTATTTGAGTAGTAAGGTTATTATGAATCATTATATTCATAGATTTTACTCGAATGGGTTCTCTGTCCTTCCTGCTCAAGGCATCGGCTACCACATTTGCCTTCCCCGGGTGGTAACGAATCTCAAAGTCGTAATCATTCAACAATTCAATCCACCTACGCTGCCTCATATTCAGTTGTTTCTGATTAAATATGTGTTGAAGACTTTTGTGGTTGGTATATATAATACTTTTGACCCCATATAAGTAGTGCCTCCAAGTCTTTAACACAAAAACAACCACGCCTAATTCCAAATCATGCGTCGTATAATTTTGTTCGTGAATCTTCAATTGTCTAGACGCATAAGCAATCACCTTCGTTCGTTGCATTAATACACAACCGAGACCTTGCTTTGATGCGTCACAATAAATCACAAAATCATCATTCCCTTCAGGCAATGACAATATAGGTGCCGTAGTTAGCTTTTTCTTCAATAACTGAAACGCTTTCTCTTGTTCATCATTCCATTCAAATTTCTTCCCTTTATGCGTTAATGCAGTCAAGGGTTTTGCTATTCTGGAAAAGTCTTGGATGAACCTTCTGTATTAACCAGCTAGTCCTAAAAACTGGCGTATGTGTTTCAGAGTTTTTGGGGTTTCCCACTTTTCAACAGTTTCTATCTTTGCCGGATCCACCTTAATACCTTCTTTGTTCACTATGTGACCGAGGAATTGAACTTCTTCCAACCAAAATGCACACTTTGAAAACTTAGCGTACAATTCTTCCTTCCTCAATACTTCTAACACCTTTCTCAAATGTTCACCGTGTTCTTGGTCATTCTTTGAGTAAATAAGTATGTCATCATTGAAAACAATGACAAACTTGTCAAGGTATGGTCCACACACTCGGTTCATAAGGTCCATGAACACAGCTGGTGCATTAGTTAAACCAAACGACATGACCATAAACTCATAATGACCGTAACGTGTTCTGAAAGCAGTCTTTGGAATATCATCTTCTTTCACCCGCATTTGATGATACCCGGAACGTAAGTCAATCTTTGAATAAACAGACGATCCTTGTAGTTGATCAAATAAGTCGTCGATTCTCGGTAGTGGGTAGCGGTTCTTGATGGTAAGTTTGTTCAACTCTCGGTAGTCGATACACAACCTGAATGTACCATCTTTCTTCTTGACAAACAAAACAGGAGCTCCCCACGGTGATGTGCTTGGTCGAATGAAACCACGCTCTAAAAGTCCTTATAATTGGCTTTGCAGTTCTTTCATCTCGCTTGGTGCTAGTCTGTAAGGAGCACGAGCTATTGGTGCAGCTCCTGATACAAGATCTATTTGAAATTCAACGGATCGATGTGGGGGTAATCCCGGTAATTCTTTCGGAAATACATCGGGAAATTCTTTTGCAATGGGAACATCATTGATGCTCTTTTCTTCAGTTTGTACTTTCTCGACGTGTGCTAGAACAGCATAGCAACCTTTTCTTATTAGTTTTTGTGCCTTCAAATTACTAATAAGATGTAGCTTCGTGTTGCCCTTTTCTCCGTACACCATTAAGGGTTTTCCTTTTTCTCGTATAATGCGAATTGCATTTTTGTAACAAATGATCTCTGATTTCACTTCTTTTAACCAGTCCATACCGATAATCACATCAAAACTCCCTAACTCTAATGGTATCAAATCAATCTTAAATGCTTCGCTAACCAGTTTAATTTCTAGATTCCGACATATATTATCTGCTGAAATTAATTTACCATTTGCTAATTCGAGTAAAAATTTACTATCCAAAGGCGTCAATGGAGAACTTAATTTAGCACAAAAATCTCTACTCATATAGCTTCTATCCGCACCCGAATCAAATAAAACGTAAGCAGATTTATTGTCAATAAGAAACGTACCCGTAACAAGCTCCGGGTCTTCCTGTGCCTCTGCCGCATTAATATTGAAAACTCTTTCGCGGCCTTGTCCATTCGTGTTCTCCTGGTTCGGGCAATTTCTAATAATGTGGCCTGGTTTTCCACATTTATAACAAACTACATTGGCATAACTTGCTCCGACACTACTTGCTCCGCCATTACTCCACCATTTGTTCCTTTCATTCTATTAAGCCCTGGTCCGTAGACCTCACACTTCGCCGCGCTATGACCATTTCTTTTACACTTGTTGCAAAATTTGGTGCAGAACCCCGAGTGATACTTTTCACACCTTTGGCATAGCTGCTTCTGATTGTTGTTGTTGTTGCGATTATTATTGTTGTTGGGATGATTGTTGTAGTTGCTGTTGTTGTTGTTGTTGTTGTTGTTGTTGTTGTTGTTGTTGTTGTTGTTGTTGTTGGGCCGTTTGTTGTAGTTGCGATTGATGTTGCCATTGTTGGGATAATTGTTGCGATTATTGTTGTAATTGCTGTTGTTGTTGTATTGGTGATTCTTATCACCGTTTTCCTCCCACTTTCTTTTGACTTGCTTCACATTGGCCTCTTCAGCAGTCTGTTCTTTAATTCTTTCTTCAATCTGGTTCACTAGTTTGTGAGCCATTCTACATGCCTGTTGTATAGAGGCGGGCTCGTGTGAACTTATATCTTCTTGGATTCTTTCCGATAATCCTTTCACAAACGCGTCGATCTTCTCTTCCTCAACTTTGAATGCTCCCGGACACAATAGGCACAATTCTGTGAATCGTCTTTCGTACGTGGTAATATCAAATCCTTGGTTTCGTAACCCTCTAAGTTCTGTCTTGAGCTTATTGACCTCGGTTCTGGGACGGTACTTCTCGTTCATCAAGTGCTTGAATGCTGACCACGGTAGTGCGTACGCATCATCTTGTCCCACTTTCTCTAGATAGGTATTCCACCATGTTAACGCAGAACCTGTGAAGGTATGCGTAGCGTACTTCACTTTGTCCTCTGCAGTGCACTTACTTATGGCAAACACCGATTCGACCTTCTCGGTCCACTGTTTCAATCCGATCGGTCCTTCGGTTCCATCAAATTCCAAAGGTTTGCAGGCAGTGAATTCTTTGTAGGTGCATCCTACACGATTTCCTGTACTGCTGGATCCAAGGTTATTGTTGGTATGTAGCGCAGCCTTTACTGCGGCTATGTTTGAAGCTAGAAAAGTACGGAATTCCTCTTCATTCATATTCACGGTGTGTCGAGTAGTCGGTGCCATTTCCTTCAAAATAGTCAAATGGAACAAGTTAATCATACAGAATATTAAGAGTAGTTAATAGTATTTCGTAGCATAATATGAACTCATTTATAAAAGCTTTTTCTTCATATTAGCGTTTTATAAGTTTAAATTCGGGTAGTACCTACCCGTTAAGTTCATACTTAGTAGCTAATATACAATTCAACTACTACAATTCTATATGAAAAACCGATTATAATAATATTTCGCGTTCAAACTTTTACACAATATTTTACAAACTTACAATACCGCTTATTTTACATATAGCATGAAATATAGCACACAATAAATTTGATACAAGATGGTTGTGAAGATAATTCTAGCTAGTACACAAGTCGTTCAGCAAAGGCAATAAAGACATGTAATTCATACGTCCAGATACAAGTCATGCATTCTGGTTTTACTAGGATTACTTCCCATCCTTGGTCTTGTGGAACATAACCGTTATGTGAAATGTCTCGTTCTTATTGATTAAAAACGTTCCATATTAATTGATTTCGTTGCGAGGTTTTGACCTCTATATGAGACGTTTTTCAAAGACTGCATTCATTTTAAAACAAACCATAACCTTTATTTCATCAATAAAGGTTTAAAAAGCTTTACGTAGATTATCAAATAATGATAATCTAAAATATCCTGTTTACACACGACCATTACATAATGGTTTACAATACAAATATGTTACAACAAAATAAGTTTCTTGAATGCAGTTTTTACACAATATCATACAAGCATGGACTCCAAATCTCGTCCTTATTTAAGCATGCGACAGCGGAAGCTCTTAATAATCACCTGAGAATAAACATGCTTAAAACGTCAACAAAAATGTTGGTGAGTTATAGGTTTAACCTATATATATCAAATCATAATAATAGACCACAAGATTTCATATTTCAATACACATCCCATACATAGAGATAAAAATCATTCATATGGTGAACACCTGGTAACCGATATTAACAAGATGCATATATAAGAATATCCCCATCATTCCGGGACACCCTTCGGATATGATATAAATTTCGAAGTACTAAAGCATCCGGTACTTTGGATGGGGTTTGTTAAGCCCAATAGATCTATCTTTAGGATTCGCGTCAATTAGGGTGTCTGTTCCCTAATTCTTAGATTACCAGACTTAATAAAAAGGGGCATATTCGATTTCGATAATTCAACCATAGAATGTAGTTTCACGTACTTGTGTCTATTTTGTAAATTATTTATAAAACCTGCATGTATTCTCATCCCAAAAATATTAGATTTTAAAAGTGGGACTATAACTCACTTTCACAGATTTTTACTTCGTCGGGAAGTAAGACTTGGCCACTGGTTGATTCACGAACCTATAACAATATATACATATATATCAAAGTATGTTCAAAATATATTTACAACACTTTTAATATATTTTGATGTTTTAAGTTTATTAAGTCAGCTGTCCTCGTTAGTAACCTACAACTAGTTGTCCACAGTTAGATGTACAGAAATAAATCGATAAATATTATCTTGAATCAATCCACGACCCAGTGTATACGTATCTCAGTATTGATCACATCTCAAACTATATATATTTTGGAATCAACCTCAACCCTGTATAGCTAACTCCAACATTCACATATAGAGTGTCTATGGTTGTTCCGAAATATATATAGATGTGTCGACATGATAGGTCGAAACATTGTATACGTGTCTATGGTATCTCAAGATTACATAATATACAATACAAGTTGATTAAGTTATGGTTGGAATAAATTTGTTACCAATTTTCACGTAGCTAAAATGAGAAAAATTTTCCAATCTTGTTTTACCCATAACTTATTCATTTTAAATCCATTTTGAGTGAATCAAATTGCTATGGTTTCATATTGAACCCTATTTTATGAATCTAAACAGAAAAAGTATATTTTTATAGTCGGAAAAATAAGTTACAAGTCGTTTTTGTAAAGGTAGTCATTTCAGTCGAAAGAACGACGTCTAGATGACCATTTTAGAAAACA
The DNA here is from genome assembly GCF_046630445.1 of Rutidosis leptorrhynchoides. Classification (NCBI taxonomy): domain Eukaryota; kingdom Viridiplantae; phylum Streptophyta; class Magnoliopsida; order Asterales; family Asteraceae; genus Rutidosis; species Rutidosis leptorrhynchoides. Next base: position 200,477,493 of record NC_092337.1, read on the forward strand.
TACTTCCACTTTGAGTTTAACCATAATTTTTGGATATAGTTTCATGTTCATAATAAAAATCATTTTCTCAGAATAACAACTTTTAAATCAAAGTTTATCATAGTTTTTAATTAACTAACCCAAAACAACCCGCGGTGTTACTACGACGGCGTAAATCCGGTTTTACGGTGTTTTTCGTGTTTCCAGGTTTTAAATCATTAAGTTAGCATATCATATAGATATAGAACATGTGTTTAGTTTATTTTAAATGTCAAGTTAGAAGGATTAACTTTTGTTTTCGAACAAGTTTAGAATTAACTAAACTATGTTCTAGTGATTACAAGTTTAAACCTTCGAATAAGATAGCTTTATATGTATGAATCGAATGATGTTATGAACATCATTACTACCTTAAGTTCCTTGGATAAAACTACTGGAAAAGAGAAAAATGGATCTAGCTTCAATGGATCCTTGGATGGCTCGAAGTTCTTGAAGCAGAATCATGACACGAAAACAAGTTCAAGTAAGATCATCACTTAAAATAAGATTGTTATAGTTATAGAAATTGAACCAAAGTTTGAATATGATTATTACCTTGTATTAGAATGATAACCTACTGTAAGAAACAAAGATTTCTTGAGGTTGGATGATCACCTTACAAGATTGGAAGTGAGCTAGCAAACTTGAAAGTATTCTTGATTTTATGAAACTAGAACTTTTGGAATTTATGAAGAACACTTAGAACTTGAAGATAGAACTTGAGAGAGATCAATTAGATGAAGAAAATTGAAGAATGAAAGTGTTTGTAGGTGTTTTTGGTCGTTGGTGTATGGATTAGATATAAAGGATATGTTATTTTGTTTTCATGTAAATAAGTCATGAATGATTACTCATATTTTTGTAATTTTATGAGATATTTCATGCTAGTTGCCAAATGATGGTTCCCACATGTGTTAGGTGACTCACATGGGCTACTAAGAGCTGATCATTGGAGTGTATATACCAATAGTACATACATCTAAAAGCTGTGTATTGTACGAGTACGAATACGGGTGCATACGAGTAAAATTGTTGATGAAACTGAACGAGGATGTAATTGTAAGCATTTTTGTTAAGTAGAAGTATTTTGATAAGTGTCTTGAAGTCTTTCAAAAGTGTATGAATACATATTAAAACACTACATGTATATACATTTTAACTGAGTCGTTAAGTCATCGTTAGTCGTTACATGTAAATGTTGTTTTGAAACCTTTAGGTTAACGATCTTGTTAAATATTGTTAACCCAATGTTTATAATATCAAAAGAGATTTTAAATTATTATATTATCATGATATTATGATGTACGAATATCTCTTAATATGATATATATACATTAAATGTCGTTACAACGATAATCGTTACATATATGTCTCGTTTCAAAATCATTAAGTTAGTAGTCTTGTTTTTACATATGTAGTTCATTGTTAATATAATTAATGATATGTTTACTTATCATAATATCATGTTAACTATATATATAACCATATATATGTCATCATATAGTTTTTACAAGTTTTAACGTTCGTGAATCACCGGTCAACTTGGGTGGTCAATTGTCTATATGAAACCTATTTCAATTAATCAAGTCTTAACAAGTTTGATTACTTAACATGTTGGAAACATTTAATCATGTAAATATCAATCTTAATTAATATATATAAACATGGAAAAGTTCGGGTCACTACATTATGGCCATTGATAAGACAGCGTGTTGTAATGTCGTCAAAGGGACGAGGGTTACGTAATGTCCAACAGTCCCGTAACAATCTAAAAACCTCATTTCTTACCCCAATTACTGACTCCGTCACTTGTGGGAACGTTTTGTTTAATAGTTGTAGCCCGATGTTCTTGTTCTCACTTTGGTGAGAAGCGAACATTACTAATCCGTAAGCATAACATGCTTCTTTATGTTGCATGTTAGCCGCTTTTTCTAAATCACGAAGTCCAATATTCGGATATATTGAGTCAAAATAATTTCTTAACCCATTGCGTAAAATAGCATTTGGGTTCCCCGCAATATATGCGTCAAAGTAAACACATCGTAACTTATGGATTTCCCAATGTGATATCCCCCATCTTTCGAACGAAAGCCTTTTATAAACCAAGGCATCCTTGGAACGTTCTTCGAATGTCTTACAAACTGATCTCGCCTTAAATAGTTGTGCTGAAGAATTCTGACCGACTCTAGACAAGATTTCATCAATCATGTCTCCGGGTAGGTCTCTTAAAATATTGGGTTGTCTATCCATTTTGTGTTTTTATACTGTAAAATAGACAAGAGTTAGATTCATAAAAAAAATACTTATTAATACAAGCAATTTTTTTACATATATCATAAAGCATAAGCACACTATATTACATATATTACACCACACGAATACAACTATCTTATTCCGACTCGTTTGTTTCTTCTTCTTCGATTTTGGTTCGTTTTGCTAAGTTTCTAGGGATATATGATGTTCCCCTAATACGAGCCGTCGTTTTCCACATTGGTTTAGAAAAACTTGGTGGTTTAGAGGTTCCCGGGTCATTGTTACAACTTAAGGACTTCGGGGGTTGACGATAAATATAAAGTTCATCGGGGTTGGAATTAGATTTCTCTATTTTTATGCCCTTTCCCTTATTATTTTCTTTTGCCTTTTTAAATTCAGTTGGGGTAATTTCTATAACATCATCGGAATTCTCGTCGGAATCCGATTCATCGGAGAATTGGTAATCCTCCCAATATTTTGCTTCCTTGGTGGAAACACCATTGACCATAATTAACCTTGGTCGATTGGTTGAGGATTTTCTTTTACTTAACCGTTTTATTATTTCCCCCACCGGTTCTATTTCTTCATCCGATTCCGATTCTTCTTCCAGTTCCGATTCTTCTTCCGGTTCCGACTCTTCTTCCGGTTCCTCTTCGGGAACTTGTGAATCAGTCCACGAATCATTCCAATTTACATTTGACTCTTCATTATTATTAGGTGAGTCAATGGGACTTGTTCTAGAGGTAGACATCTATCACATAATATCAAACGCGTTAAGAGATTAATATATCACATAATATTCACATGTTAAAAATATATAGTTTCCAACAAAATTTGTTAAGCGATCATTTTTCAAGTAAACACGGTCGAAGTCCAGACTCACTAATGCATCCTAACAAACTCGATAAGATACACTAATGCAAAATTCTGGTTCTCTAAGACCAACGCTCGGATACCAACTGAAATGTCACATTATTAATTGATTTCGTTGCGAGGTTTTGACCTCTATATGAGACGTTTTTCAAAGACTGCATTCATTTTAAAACAAACCATAACCTTTATTTCATCAATAAAGGTTTAAAAAACTTTACGTAGATTATCAAATAATGATAATCTAAAATATCATGTTTACACGCGACCATTACATAATGGTTTACAATACAAATATGTTACAACAAAATAAGTTTCTTGAATGCAGTTTTTACACAATATCATACAAGCATGGACTCCAAATCTCGTCCTTATTTAAGTATGTGACAGCGGAAGCTCTTAATAATCACCTGAGAATAAACATGCTTAAAACGTCAACAAAAATGTTGGTGAGTTATAGGTTTAACCTATATATATCAAATCATAATAATAGACCACAAGATTTCATATTTCAATACACATCCCATACATAGAGATAAAAATCATTCATATGGTGAACACCTGGTAACCGACATTAACAAGATGCATATATAAAATATCCCCATCATTCCGGGACACCCTTCGGATATGATATAAATTTCGAAGTACTAAAGCATCCGGTACTTTGGATGGGGTTTGTTAGGCTCAATAGATCTATCTTTAGGATTCACGTCAATTAGGGTGTATGTTCCCTAATTCTTAGATTACCAGACTTAATAAAAAGGGGCATATTCGATTTTGATAATTCAACCATAGAATGTAGTTTCACGTACTTGTGTCTATTTTGTAAATCATTTATAAAACCTGCATGTATTCTCATCCCAAAAATATTAGATTTTAAAAGTGGGACTATAACTCACTTTCACAGATTTTTACTTCGTCGGGAAGTAAGACTTGGCCACTGGTTGATTCACGAACCTATAACAATATATACATATATATCAAAGTATGTTCAAAATATATTTACAACACTTTTAATATATTTTGATGTTTTAAGTTTATTAAGTCAGCTGTACTCGTTAGTAACCTACAACTAGTTGTCCACAGTTAGATGTACAGAAATAAATCTATAAATATTATCTTGAATCAATCCACGACCCAGTGTATACGTATCTCAGTATTGATCACAACTCAAACTATATATATTTTGGAATCAACCTCAACCCTGTATAGCTAACTCCAACATTCACATATAGAGTGTCTATGGTTGTTCCGAAATATATATAGATGTGTCGACATGATAGGTCGAAACATTGTATACATGTCTATGGTATCTCAAGATTACATAATATACAATACAAGTTGATTAAGTTATGGTTGGAATAGATTTGTTACCAATTTTCACGTAGCTAAAATGAGAAAAATTATCCAATCTTGTTTTACTCATAACTTCTTCAATTTAAATCAGTTTTGAGTGAATCAAATTGCTATGGTTTCATATTGAACTCTATTTTATGAATCTAAATAGAAAAATTATAGGTTTATAGTCGGAAAAATAAGTTACAAGTCATTTTTGTAAAGGTAGTCATTTTAGTCGAAAGAACGACGTCTAGATGACCATTTTAGAAAACATACTTCCACTTTGAGTTTAACCATAATTTTTGGATATAGTTTCATGTTCATAATAAAAACATTTTTTCAGAATAACAACTTTTAAATCAAAGTTTATCATAGTTTTTAATTAACTAACCCAAAACAGCCCGCGGTGTTACTACGACGGCGTAAATCCGGTTTTACGGTGTTTTTCGTGTTTCCAGGTTTTAAATCATTAAGTTAGCATATCATATAGATATAGAACATGTGTTTAGTTGATTTTAAAAGTCAAGTTAGAAGGATTAACTTTTGTTTGCGAACAAGTTTAGAATTAACTAAACTATGTTCTAGTGATTACAAGTTTAAACCTTCGAATAAGATAGCTTTATATGTATGAATCGAATGATGTTATGAACATCATTACTACCTTAAGTTCCTTGGATAAACCTACTGGAAAAGAGAAAAATGGATCTAGCTTCAACGGATCCTTGGATGGCTCAAAGTTCTTGAAGCAGAATCATGACACGAAAACAAGTTCAAGTAAGATCATCACTTGAAATAAGATTGTTATAGTTATAGAAATTGAACCAAAGTTTGAATATGATTATTACCTTGTATTAGAATGATAACCTACTATAAGAAATAAAGATTTCTTGAGGTTGGATGATCACCTTACAAGATTGGAAGTGAGCTAGTAAACTTGAAAGTATTCTTGATTTTATGTAACTAGAACTTGTAGAATTTATGAAGAACACTTAGAACTTGAAGATAGAACTTGAGAGAGATCAATTAGATGAATAAAATTGAAGAATGAAAGTGTTTGTAGGTGTTTTTGGTCGTTGGTGTATGGATTAGATATAAAGGATATGTAATTTTGTTTTCATGTAAATAAGTCATGAATGATTACTCATATTTTTGTAATTTTATGAGATATTTCATGCTAGTTGCCAAATGATGGTTCCCATATGTGTTAGGTGACTCACATGGGCTGCTAAGAGCTGATAATTGGAGTGTATATACCAATAGTACATACATCTAAAAGCTATGTATTGTACGAGTACGAATACGGGTGCATACGAGTAGAATTGTTGATGAAACTGAACGAGGATATATTTGTAAGCATTTTTGTTAAGTAGAAGTATTTTGATAAGTGTATTGAAGTCTTTCAAAAGTGTATAAATACATATTAAAACACTATATGTATATACATTTTAACTGAGTCGTTAAGTCATCGTTAGTCGTTACATGTAAGTGTTGTTTTGAAACCTTTAGGTTAACGATCTTGTTAAATGTTGTTAACCCAATGTTTATAATATCAAATGAGATTTTAAATTATTATATTATCATGATATTATCATGTATGAATATCTCTTAATATGATATATATACATTAAATGTCTTTACAACGATAATCGTTACATATATGTCTCGTTTAAAAATCATTAAGTTAGTAGTCTTGTTTTTACATATGTAGTTCATTGTTAATATACTTAATGATATGTTTACTTATCATAGTATCATGTTAACTATATATATATCCTTATATATGTCATCATATAGTTTTTACAAGTTTTAACGTTCGTGAATCACCGGTCAACTTGGGTGGTCAATTGTCTATATGAAACATATTTCAATTAATCAAGTCTTAACAAGTTTGATTACTTAACATGTTGGAAACATTTAATCATGTAAATATCAATCTCAATTAATATATATAAACATGGAAAAGTTCGGGTCACTACAATGGTTCACACTCGATGCTACCGGCTCGTGGTTCACATCCTAACCCACACATGTTATGGCACTACCGGCTCGGTGGTTCATACCATAACATTCACAAATAAATACGCTCTATACACATACGTATAATTACTCCACTTACCTTGTCACAAGGATGATGATTTAGAACTTCCGAGCTTCAACACAATGTACCTAAATCATTAAGTGCACATTCAATTTCACAACTAGTGGGATTAACCACGATACTTCCACTTGAGCATTTAATGACCCAATTTGCATTAAATGACTCAACTACACACAACCGCCCATAAATGGCCAAGACTCGACTTTAATCACTAAGGCTAGTGAATTAAAGTCTACTAACTTCAAATAACACAAAACTTAGGGTAATCCATACCCATTTCATCTAATTAGGTCAACTAGTACATTTTGACCCATTTTATATTACTTAGACTCACAATCAAGTCAAACTTACCCATTTACACTTCTTTCATTAATCTTAAAGTGCATTAGTGACTAACAACACCATTTGACACTTACAACCTCAAATCATAATGCCAAAACCCTAGATTGTGGCTATTAGGGTTTCATTACAACAATACAACCCAAATTCACCCATTTTACCCTCAAATGGGTCATACAAATCTCTAGTAACCAAAACCCTAGCCATTAACCAATTAAAACTTAAAACATAAGGTTAGAACTTACCAAGACTATCCTCTTGTAGCTAACAACAAGGAGAACAACTTTAACTCTTGCTCCCAGGATTGATCCACAAATCTTCACCTCCAAATCTTAAGTTTATTCTAAGTGGGTTTTGTGTTTTAGGAGAGAAATTGGAAAGAAAAGAGAAAAGGAAATGAAATAAATGGAATAAGTGGCTGTGATTTAATGCTCCAATCTGATCTACAAGTAAAAGACCAAATTACCCCTAAAATCCTTTTAAATTGAGTAGAAATCGGAGTCAGAACAGCAGAGATGCCGCGGCGCAGCCCGTTTGTCGCGGCGCGACTTATCGAAGGAAAAACGATCACTTTTAACCCAACTTCTGATCCAGATTTGTTTGATATGCCGCGGCGCGGACCCAATTGTCGCGGCGCGGCCTAAGGCTGTATCTGAACAGCTCGACCAACTTAAACAATTATCGATTTTATTTAATTTGTACATTCCAAACCTGCTTCCTTTATTCACCTAGCGTTCAACAATAGTCTCACAAGACTTAACGCTAACCAAACCCACGTTTAAACTTATACATGCACAAATTATCAAGTATATGTATATGTATATGTATATATATATATATATATATATATATATATATATATATATATATACACATATATTCATACATTTACGCATAAGCTAACGAGTTCTAAACGTACAAATGATTAAGTAAGTACCTTTCAATACGTACGGGAAAACGGGATGTTACAACTCTCCCCCACTTGAATCGGAGCGTATAACAACCCTCATTTTTCCATTTTGAATTTACTAATTAGGGTTTCATTTTCTTGTCTCATCATAAGGGTTGTTATCAAGACGTGTAAAATGCATTATAAATAATGCTCGTAATTATAAATCTGAAACCCTAAACCTAATAATAATTAGTAATCAAAACTCTAACCCTAAAGGTTTATTAATAATAAAACCTAACTCTAATACTAAATTAATAACATAAACTATATGTAATATTAAAAAGTGATATTTTATAACCTTTAAAAATTACTACAAACTAATTTTAACTAATTAAAAATTAATAAAAGTTAGGGGCAAATAAATAAATAAAATGTAATTAAAATAAATGTAACCCTAATATTAATATTAATAATAATAATAAAAAATTAAATTACACAAATAAATAACTAATGCCGTATAAAAAATAAATAAATACAATGTATTAATAAAATCAGCTGTAGGGATTAACAATAGATTAATAACTTGATCCCTAAGTAAGTTAAGCCTAGTTAATCTCTAATTAGTACTTGAATCCAAGAGGAATTAGGAAACATTAGAAACTATAAAAAGGGCATCGAGAATTCCCAGTTTCACCACAAACTATCTGCTAATTAAGTCGACTAAACTCCTACTTTTCCTCTCTTTAGTCGACACCTTAAACCCCAAAACAGCCTGCTGTAGGTCGACTGCAACCCACCTTCATAACCTGCTATTTTCTGCCCAAATCAACACCCTGTTATCACCAAAAGTAGCCTGCAATTCGCCACTTTTCCTGTCTGCTGTTCAGCCTTTTGTTCAGCCCATAAACAGCTTATCCTCCCCTTGTTTCCTGTTGCTATATCAGCTTTCTGTTACGCCTACAAAACAGCCCCAAAAAGTACCTTTGCTGCTGCGTTTTTTCTTCTGAAAAGTTGCCGCTGTACCTGCCGTTTCTGGCGAACTAAAACAGCCCAAGAAACTCTGGTTTGGATCATGGTTGTGCAACTGGATCTACTTGGTTTCTGTTTCTGCACGTATCATCATCAATCTTTGGCTTCAAACCTTGCTTAAGGTAGTCTTACACCCTAGTTAACTTTGTTCTTTACTTAATTACATACAAGAATATTAATAAGTATTATTGAATATGAAGTATGATCATGAATCTTGAATAGATAATGATAATGTTAAAAATTTATGAATAAAAGTTATGAATTAATGCAAAAGCTAAAAATTATGTTTATGATTTTATGTGTTAAAGTTTAATGAATTAGTGTTGAATAATAATAAGTAATTGATTTGATCATAAAGCTAGTTAATAATAAATTATGAATCATGATTATGAATATGAATAAGTGATGAAACTAGATTATGATTATGATAGTAAAGAATGGATTAAATATTAAGATTAGGGTTAAAAGTTTTGAATAATTATTATGGTTAATGATTTTGGCATAGGTTATGAGTAACTTAAATAATTATGTATGAAGTCTTATGAATAAGATATTGATGATGTTAAAAGTATAATTATAAAGATGATGATTATGATAAAAGATGTATGATTATGGTTATTGAATAATAAACTAGTTAGTATAACAAAGAGTTATGAATTTCGAATTGATCATGAAAGTATTAAGGTTAAGGTTAAAGATTATAATTTTATGTGTATTGGTTAATGGGTTACAACATGGTTAATAAGATATTAGGTGATAAATATAATTAGGTAATGATGATTAAGGAATTGATTATGATTATTAAAGACTAGGGTTAATGAACATGATTAGTTATTTAGATAAAAAAAAACTTATGATTTTATGTTAAAGTTATAAGGTTAAGTTTATTAATAAAAGGTTATGATTTTATGTGGGACAATAATGATTAGTAATGTAGTAAATAATAATGATAATAATAATACATGTCCATGCATGCATGCATACGTATGTATGTGCATGTATACACTGTATGTATATGTGTGTGTGTATATGTAAATATATGCATACGTGTATATATATATACGTGTATATATGTATGTATATATACGTGTGTATGTATATATGAATGTGCATTATGTAAGTTATATGCGATTAGTAAACATAATAATAAAAGTAATAAGTATATATATACGTATCATCTTACACTTATCTATATGTAACACATACATCTAGTACGTATATACCATATAGTTATGAATACATACATGAATAATAATGAATAAAGGATATATATATATATATATATATATATATATATATATATATATATATATATGTATGTATCACATAGGTGTATATTATCTATGTAACATATAATGAGCAAGTATACAAAATAGGTGATTTACTAGATACTAATACTACTATAACTTACACACCTAATTACATAGTAACACTAAAGTACACTAAGTATATTATCACTTATATAAATATAACTTTTCTCGAGAACGGTCACTGTTAATATAGTTTACTATATTAATAAACAAACTTTATGTCTATTAGACATTAACTAATCGAACATAATATCTCTAGGTTGAGATCTCAGTGTTCAACACTCCGATCATATAACTTGCGTGGAAAATCTATCTGTTATTGAGGTGAACTTCATAGCCCCTCTTTTTACTATTTCTTAACTATTTTATAACTTTGGGGTGAGACACATGCTTGCTTTCAAACTGTTTTTCGCTTAGACACGAGTACTCAAACTTTATTTTGATTAGTTCAAACTGTGCTAACATGATTTGATTCATGCTAAATCCCTACCATGATATCGTTAATTACTGGAATAATGGTAAGCTTAGTTATTGTGAATAGCGCTATTGAGAGTGACGTCTCTATCCGGATGACCGCTGGTCAATGGATACATAATAACGATGAACGACACGAACGTGATGTGTTTAGGGTAACTTATGGTTAGTATCGATATCATATACACCAGCACTACTACTGAACTAATTAAACCACTTATTAAAATCTTGTGGTCTAAAACTTGTTATAATTATTAAACCTATGTTGTTCACTCAACCATTTTGGTTGACACTTTAAGCATGTTTTGTCTCAGGTGAAGATTGCTAAAGATTATTTGCTATTTGGACTTTGCTGCTTTTGGAGTCCGCATATATACATTCATATTATTGCATTAGAACATTAAAGTATACATTTGTAATGACTTAGTGCTTTCCGCTGTTTTAATACATTGGTTTATATTAAAAACGTCTCATATAGAGTCGTTCTTGTTTATACATACTTGTGTTGTGATATTGTGAAGTCATATTACCCCGACCCTATTTGGGGGTATGACAGAGTAGTATCAGAGCCAGGTTGTTATAGAGAACCAGGATTGCATATTATGTGTGCCTTATGTGTTAGTTAGGGTGCCTTAGCAATCTATAGGACTATAACCTTTCCTGCCTTAGTTTGAAGTGTAATCTTCATATCTATGATTGCCTTACTATGCCCCCTTATATCCCTACCGTCACACCGTGCCTTAGAATCTAGTTAGTACTCCTTCTCTAGGACGTCTAGTAATCACCCAGTCACCGTTTTGGACACCGGAGGATCCGACACTAAAGGATCTATCCGCACACCCAATTACTCACTTGTTTCACCATCATTATCACTAACTAACCCATACTACTTTTTCTTATCCATTGGTGTTGCTACCTAGTGCACCACAAACTCTTCAACTAATACTATTTTTGTGTATTGAAGATCAATGGCAACTCGTGGTGCTAACGCTCTTCCAAATGTCACTTTGACTCCCTCACAATTTCAACAACTGCTTGCTGCCACCCAAGGCAACAATATTCAAGGAAACAACCAAGGAAACCCACCTACATCATGCACCTACAAGGAGTTTATGAACTGTAAGCCTCCATCCTTCAATGGGGATAAGGAAGTAGTTGAGCTAACTCGTTGGTTCGAAAAACTCGAATCAATCTTTCACATCTGTAACTGCGCGGAGGTCGACCGAGTGAAGTATGCCACTCATACACTAAGTGGTCTTGCTTTGACTTGGTGGAACGCTTATGCCCAAACTGTAGGGCTAGATGCTGCTAATGCTATTCCATGGGCTGTTGTGAAAAGAATGATGACGGATAAGTTTTGCCCAAGGAACCAAATTCAAAAGCTAGAGGTTGAGTTTTGGGAATTAAAGGTTAATGGTACCAATATTGAAGCTTATACCAACAGATTTATAGAGTTGGTTTCATTGTGCCCGGACATGGTGCCCACTGAACAAAAGAAGATTGAGCGATACATAGAAGGTCTTCCTGACGAGATTCAAGGAAATGTTATTGCTGCTAGTAAAGAAACCTTAGATGCGGTGATACTTATGGCTCAAAACTTGATGATGGCTAAGAGGAGAAAGGCCTCGGCTAATAAACAAGACAGGGCTAAGACTAGTGAAGGCAAAAGAAAGGTTGAGCCTACTCAGGAATCAAATCATGGTTCGAATAAGAAGCTTGCTGAAAATTCAAGAGGAGGTTATTTAGGGAACCAACCTTATTGTAATCGTTGTGAGAAACACCATTCTGGGTGGTGCAAGGCTGAGTGCACAAAGTGTAAGAAGATTGGTCATATAGCCAAGACTTGTAGGGTTGCAGTTCCTTCGACCAATACACCTGCAACAAAAGCCAACGCAGTCGTTCCTACATGCTATGACTGTGGAGAAAAAAGGTATTATCGCAACCAGTGTCCAAAGAAAAAGGATAACACAGGAAATGCTAAAGGTTGAGCGTTTGGGATGACTGCCGAGGAAGCTCGGGACAATGAGGAAGAAGGGGAAGAGGCACAATGAAGAGTTTTTGACAACTACAAGAGTCAATTAAATTTTCATAGTATTCTTTGTGTTACCGTTTAGTACTTCTATAGTTTGAAAGATTTCGTTAAGTTTCTATAATACTCTAGTTATTTTCTTTTAATGAATGATGCTATTTTTTTTTCTTTCATTTTCCATTGAATCATTCACCTCGATGAAGATGCATATTGACTAGATGACATAGTAGTAACCTTATGGAGTGATAAAAGTATGATTTAGAATAATATAATGACACTTGATCAACGTCATTATATTATGATAAGTCATACAGAAATCCTAATGGATCATGATGGGAATAAGATTTGATCAACCTTAGGACCACTGTGTACCATTACATACTCCTTATCACTATATTGTCAACTAAAAATATCAACCCTAGATATTATATATCCTTTAATTATCAAATATCCACGCCCGGTGCTGTACCTATTGCATAGGTACCATACCACTTAGCTCCATTCGAAATTAAGAAATCATCCAATCAACTCCAAGAGTTTTTGGAGAAAGGTTTCATTCGTCTTAGCTTACCTCTGTAAGGAGCACCCGTTCTATTTGTTAAAAAGAAAGATGGCACGTTGAGGATGTGTATTGATTACCACAAACTCAACAAGCTAACCATCGAAAATCGTTATCCATTCCCGCTTATTGATGACCTGTTTGACCAACTGCAAGGATCAAGTATCTATTTGAAGATTGATCTTAGGTCGGGTCATCATCAATTGAGAGTCAAGGAAACCGATGTTTCTAAGACTCCCTTCCTAACTCGTTATAGACATTATGAGTTTCTTGTCATGCCTTTTGGTTTAACCAATGCTCCTACTGTATTCATGGATCTTATGAACCATGCATGCAAACCCTATCTTGATAAATTCGTGATAGTCTTCATTGATGACATCTTAATCTATTCCAAGAGCGAGAGAGAGCATGAGCAACCTCTGCGATTTATTCTAGAGCTCTTAAAGAACGAACAAATGTATGCCAAGTTTTCCAAGTGTGAACTTTGGCTACGAATCATACAATTCCTTGGACATGTAGTTAATAGTGAAGAAGTACATGTTGATTCTATAAAAATCACCACTACTCAGAAATTTTCCAAGAACTAGTTTTGGATGAAGTCAATAAGGCTAAGTATTCCATTCACCCAGGTTCTTTTGGCTGAAATTACATACAAATATTAGCTATCACTTAAGTAGATCCCCACTGTAATTAAGTATAGACTTCGCTTTAACAAAACATTGACCAAATGCTGATTTTTAGTCAACACTTCCTGTTAAATAAAGTTCATACATTTCACATTTCGAATCTTAAAAAGTGTCTTGTTGACGACATACTCGTTATTCCCTTGAATGATCTTCGCATTTATTTCACTTCATCGAAAAACCTAGAGAAGTTTTGGATCATGCGGATAAACGTTTGAAACAAAGCTCTATTCTTGTTGTTAAGATCTGTTGGAATTCACGTAGAGGCCCCGAGTATACCTGGAAACGTGAAAACAACATGAAGCGAAAATAACCTCATATTTTCTTAAACATAGATGCATCCGAGAAGTCTTCCTGAAACTTCGGGATGAAGTTTAAATTAACGGGGAGGTACTATAACAACCCTCATTTTTCCATTTTGAATTTACTAATTAGGGTTTCGTTTTCATGTCTCATCATAAGGGTTGTTATCAAGACGTGTAAAATGCATTATAAATAATGCTCGTAATTATAAATCTGAAACCCTAAACCTAATAATAATTAGTAATCAAAACTCTAACCCTAAAGTTTTATTAATAATAAAACCTAACTCTAATATTAAATTAATAACATAAACTATATGTAATATTAAAAAGTGATATTTTATAACCTTTAAAATTACTACAAACTAATTGGAACTAATTAAAAATTAATAAAAGTTAGGGGCAAATAAATAAATAAAATGTAATTAAAATAAATGTAACCCTAATATTAATATTAATATTAATATTAATAATAAAAAATTAAATTACACAAATAAATAACTAATGCCGTTTAAAAAAAAGAAATACAATGTATTAATAAAATCAGCTGTAGGGATTAACAATAGATTAATAACTTGATCCCTAAGTAAGTTAATCCTAGTTAATCTCTAATTAGTACTTGAATCCAAGAGGAATTAGGAAACATTAGAAACTATAAAAAGGGCATCGAGAATTCCCAGTTTCACCACAAACTATCTGCTAATTAAGTTGACTAAACTCCTACTTTTCCTCTCTTTAGTCGACACCTTAAACCCCAAAACAGCCTGCTGTAGGTCGACTGCAACCCACCATCATAACCTGCTATTTTCTGCCCAAATCAACACCCTGTCATCACCAAAAGTAGCCTGCAATTCGCCACTTTTCCTGTCTGCTGTTCAGCCTTTTGTTCAGCCCATAAACAGCTTATCCTCCCCTTGTTTCCTGGTGCTATATCAGCTTTCTGTTACGCCTGCAAAACAGCCTCAAAAAGTACCTTTGCTGCTGCATTTTTTCTTCTGAAAAGTTGCCGCTGTACCTGCTGTTTCTGACGAACTAAAACAGCCCAAGAAACTCTGGTTTGGATCATGGTTGTGCAACTGGATCTACTTGGTTTCTGTTTCTGCACGTATCATCATCAATCTTTGGCTTCAAACCTTGCTTAAGGTAGTCTTACACCCTAGTTAACTTTGTTCTTTACTTAATTACATACAAGAATATTAATAAGTATTATTGAATATGAAATATGATCATGAATCTTGAATAGATAATGATAATGTTAAAAAGTTATGAATAAAAGTTATGAATTAATGCAAAAGCTAAAAATTATGTTTATGATTTTATGTGTTAAAGTTTAATGAATTAGTGTTGAATAATAATAAGTAATTGATTTGATCATAAAGCTAGTTAATAATAAATTATGAATCATGATTATGAATATGAATAAGTGATGAAAATAGATTATGATTATGATAGTAAAGAATGGATTGAATATTAAGATTAGGGTTAAAAGTTTTGAATAATTATTATGGTTAATGATTTTGGCATAGGTTATGAGTAAGTTAAATAATTATGTATGAAGTCTTATGAATAAGATATTGATGATGTTAAAAGTATAATTATAAAGATGATGATTATGATAAAAGATGTATGATTATGGTTATTGAATAATAAACTAGTTAGTATAACAAAGAGTTACGAATTTTGAATTGATCATGAAAGTATTAAGGTTAAGGTTAAAGATTATAATTTTATGTGTGTTGGTTAATGGGTTACAACATGGTTAATAAGATACTAGGTGATAAATATAATTAGGTAATGATTATTAAGCAATTGATTATGATTATTAAAGACTAGGGTTAATGAACATGATTAGTTATTTAGATAAAAAAACTTATGATTTTATGTTAAAGTTATAAGGTTAATTTATTAGTAAAAGGTTATGATTTTATGTGGGAGAATAATGATTAGTAATGTAGTAAAGAATAATGATAATAATAATACATGTCCATGCATGCATGCATACGTATGTGCATGTATACACTGTATGTATATGTGTGTGTGTGTATGTAAATATATGCATACGTGTATATATATACGTGTATATATGTATGTATATATACGTGTGTATGTATATATGAATGTGCATTATGTAAGTTATATGCGATTAGTAAACATAATAATAAAAGTAATAAGTATATATATACGTATCATCTTACACTTATCTATATGTAACACCTACACCTAGTACGTATATACCATATAGTTATGAATACATACATGAATAATAATGAATAAAGGATATATATATGTATCACATAGGTGTATATTATCCATGTAACATATAATGAGCAAGTATACATAATAGCTGATTTACTAGATACTAATACTACTATAATTTACACACCTAATTACATAGTAACACTAAAGCACACTAAGTATATTATCACTTATATAAATATAACTTTTCTCGAGAACGGTCACTGTTAATATAGTTTACTATATTAATAAACAAACTTTATGTCTATTAGACATTAACTAATCGAACATAATATCTCTAGGTTGAGATCTCCGTGTTCAACACTCCGATCATATAACTTGCGTGGAAAATCTATCTGCTATTGAGGTGAACTTCATAGCCCCTCTTTTTTCTATTTCTTAACTATTTTATAACTTTGGGGTGAGACACATGCTTGCTTTCAAACTGTTTTTCGCTTAGACACGAGTACTCAAACTTTATTTTGATTAGTTCAAACTGTGCTAACATGCTTTGATTCATGCTAAATCCCTACCATGATATCGTTAATTACTGGAATAATGGTAAGCTTAGTTATTGTGAATAACGCTATTGAGTGTGACGTCTCTATCCGGATGACCGCTGGTCAATGGATACATAATAACGATGAACGACACGAACGTGATGTGTTTAGGGTAACTTATGGGTAGTATCGATATCATATACACCAGCACTACTACCGAACTGATTAAACCGCTTATTTAAATCTTGTGGTCTAAAACTTGTTATAATTATTAAACCTATTTTGTTCACTCAACCATTTTGGTTGACACTTTAAGCATGTTTTGTCTCAGGTGAAGATTGCTAAAGATTATTTGCTATTTGGACTTTGCTGCTTTTGGAGTCCGCATATATACATTCATATTATTACATTAGAACATTAAAGTATACAATTGTAATGACTTAGTGCTTTCCGCTGTTTTAATACATTGGTTTATATTAAAAACGTCTCATATAGAGTCGTTCTCGTTTATACATACTTGTGTTGTGATATTGTGAAGTTATATTACCCCGGCCCTATTTGGGGGTATGACAGAGCGCGTCCTCACGATCCAAGCCACATGACAAGAAGGAAGATAAACCAACACAAACTCTTCGAGCTCCCAAGTAAACTCGGAACCCTTACTTCGACGCCATTGAACTTGAAAAGTCCTAACCTCTTTATGCCACAACCTTTTGACCTTCTCATCAAGTATGGCAATCGGTTCCTCGATATACTATAACTTATTATTTAGCTCATTCTCGTCTAATGGGACCCAAGATGAATCATCCGCAAGACACTTACGGAGATGGGGGACATGAAATGTATTATGGATCCCCGCAAGCTCTTCGGGTAATTCCAAACGATACGCTACTTCACCAATACGAGCTAAAACCTTAAACGGCCCAATAAACCGAGGAGCTAACTTTCCCCGTTTTCGAAATCGAATAATACCTTTCCATGGCGAAACTTTGAGCATCACCATGTCACCTTCTTGAAATTCGATCGTTCGTCTACGTTTATCGGCATACGACTTTTGCCTATTTTGAGCCTTTTTCAAATGCTCTCGAATCATCTCAATCTTGCTATTTGTCTCTAAAACCAAATTGGTACACCCGATTTCCTTTTGTCCCACTTCACCCTAACAAATCGGGGTTCGACACCTATGCCCATAAAGCATCTCATAAGGTGGCATCCCAATACTAGTATGATAACTATTATTGTACGAGAATTTCACCAAAGGTAAGTGCTCGTCCCAACTACCACCGAAATCAATAATGCACGCACGTAACATATATTTCAATGTTTGATTCGTACGTTCGGTTTGACCATCCGTTTAAGGATGATACGCTGTGCTTAATTTTAATTGCGTACCCATATCTTCATGAAATTTCTCCCAAAACCGAGATGTAAAACGGGTATCTCGATCCGAAATAATAGATATAGGAACTCCGTGTCGAGAGATAACCTCCTTGATAAACAACTTAGCCAAGGTCTCCGACGATATTGCTTCTTTAATGGGAAGAAACAAAGCGCTTTTCGTCAATCGATCTACTATAACCCAAATCGAATCAAATTGGGTTCTCGCCATTTTAGGTAACTTTGTGATGAAATCCATGGTAATGTGCTCCCATTTCCATTTCGGGATTTCTAACGGTTGTAACTTACCATACGGCTTTTTGTGCTCGGCCTTAACTTGCAAACACGTGACGCATTGCTCAACATACTTCACAACATCACGTTTCATGCCCGGCCAGTAGTAATCTTTCCTTAAATCAAGATACATTTTCGTCGTGCCTGGATGAATGGAATACTTTGACTTATGTGCTTCATCGAGTAGCACTTGTCGGTAATCACCCATCTTAGGCACCCACACTCTTCCTTGAAAAGACAACAAACCACGTGAGCCCATAGTAAAGAACTCCGATTGTCCCACAATTCGCTCCGCATGCTTGTTGTGAACGTAAGCCTCTATTTAAATCACACCGAGTTTTTCAAGAAAATCGTTAGTAATAATCATACGTAACAATCCCAATCGTAACGCCGGGTGATGACTCTTTCGACTTAACGCATCCGCGACCACATTCGCCTTGCCCGGATGATAAAGTATTTCACAATCATAATCTTTCACCACATCCATCCACCTACGTTGACGATAATTCAAATCTCGTTGATTAAAGAGATGTTTCAAACTCTTATGATCCGAATAAATCGTACTCTTGACACCATACAAGTAGTGGTGCCAAATTTTCAACGCATGCACAACCGCCGCTAACTTAAGATCATGAGTCGGATATCTTGTTTCGTGTTCCTTCAGTTGTCGAGAGGCATAAGCGATGACTTTACCTCTTTGTATTAGAACACACCCGAGTCCATTTAACGAGGCATCACAATAAACCATCATGTCTTCCACTCCTTCCGGCAACACTAACACCGGAGCTTGACACAACTTCTCTTTTAACAATTGAAAAGCAACTTCTTGCTCGTTCTCCCAATTAAATCTCGCATTCTTCCTTGTCAACTTCGTCAATGAAGAAGCGATCTTGGAAAAGTCTTGAATAAACCGACGATAATAACCGGCCAATCCGAGAAAACTTCGAACCTCCGTAGGCGTAGTCGGTTGTCTCCAACTCTTCACCGTCTCTATCTTCCCCGGATCCACTTGAATACCGTCTTTGTTCACAATGTGGCCAAGGAATTGAACTTTCCTTAGCCAAAATTCACATTTGGAGAACTTAGCATACAACTTCTCCCTTCGTAACGTCTTCAAAACTTTACGCAAATGGCGTTCATGTTCGTTCATACTTTTCGAGTAGACAAATATGTCGTCAATGAACACAATTACCGACTTGTCCAACATGGGTTGGCACACTCGGTTCATAAGATCCATGAATGTCGCCGGTGCATTCGTAAGACCAAAAGGCATAACTACAAACTCAAAATGCCCACAACGCGTTCGAAAAGCCGTTTTCTCAATATCTTCCTCACGGACCCGCATTTAGTGATAGTCGGACCGTAGGTCAATCTTTGAGAAATATGTCGCACCTTGGAGTTGATCAAACAAATCGTCAATCCTAGGCAATGGATAATGATTCTTGATTGTCACTTTGTTCAACTCCCGATAATCGATGCACATCCGCATACTACCATCTTTCTTCTTCACGAATAAAACCGGAGCGCCCCATGGCGAAGCACTCGGTCGGATAAAACCCTTTTCAAGTAGCTCTTGGGTTTGATTTAACAACTCTTGCATTTCTGTTGGTGCTAAACGATAAGGAGTTTTAGAAATGGGAGTAGCTCCCGGAACCAACTCAATACGAAATTCAACTTGTCTTTCCGCCGGAACACCCGGTAACTCGTCCGGAAAAACGTCTTCGAATTCACTAACCACCGGAATTTCACGGATGGGTGGTGACTCATCACGAGTATCAACAACATGGGCAAGAAAAGCCATGCCACCACTAACAAGAAAACGGCGTGCCCGTGCAAAAGAACATATCGGCACAAGTCTTCTTCGTTTATCGCCGTGAATAATTAACTCTCCCCCACTTGGGGTCTTCACACGGATAAATTTCTCATGGCATGCAATATTGGCTCTATTTTGATCGAGCCAATCCATACCAACAATGATATCAAAGCCACCCAAAGTCATCGGGATAAGATCAATTTTAAAGTTCTCGGCACCAAACACAACATCACAATTTTTACACACATCAACCACTAGCACCGTCTTGCCGTCCACTATTTCGACTTCTACCGGACGACTTAACTTAGCTAACTGTCTATCAAGTTTATGCACAAATTTTAGAGACACAAACGACAAATTTGCACCGCTATCAAATAAAATCCTTGCCGGATTAGAGTTAACCATAAAAGTACCTGTGACAACTTCGTTGGATTGTTTGGCTTCGTCATTGGTCATCAAGTAGTTGCGACCCCTAGCCGTGCCCGCCGCCTTCTCTAACTTCTTAGCATGATCATTATTCAAATCGAGGCATTCCGGCCTCTTGTGCCCCTCTTTACCACAATTAAAGCAAGTGATTTTGGTCGACGCCTTGGTGCAATCACGGGCCATGTACCCTATTTGGTTACAATTATAACATGTGGGACCGAAACCCCCGGAAGTACCCTTCTTCACACTAATAACGCTCTCGGAGCCTTTCTTGTTCTTTTTATTTGAAAAATTCGAATGACTCGAACCTTCAAACTTTCTCTTTGAAAAAGTGAAATCACTCTTCCTTGGAACCTCCGGCTCAAAACCCCGAGCCAACTTGAATAGCTCTTCAAAGGTCTTAGCCATTCCCCGACTAATCTTACCCTTTAACTCATCGTTCAAGGTACGGTAGAAATATTTCATTAGCTTGTGATCGTCACCAACGTATTCCGGGCAAAAACGAGTCTTTGCCAAAAAGGTAGACTTGAGAGTAACCAAGTCCATTGAACCTTGTTGCAAATGATGCAACTCGTCCCGGATTCTATCAAGGTCGGAAGAAGTTTGGTATTCTTGGAAAAATTCCTTCTTAAACTCATCCCATGTCAAGCTCATGCATTGCTCTTCACCATATAAATTGATTTTATCATCCCACCACAATTTGCCTTCTTCACGTAACATGCTAGACCCATACCTCGTCTTCTTATCGGGAGGACACTCCGCGGTACGGAACGCCAACTCGACATCGGAAATCCAACAAGTGCTTTTCAATGGATCCCTCACCCCATTAAACATCGGAGGTTGAGTATCCTTGAAGTTTTTGTAGTGGAAGTCCCGCATTCCTTCACCTCCTTCACCACGAGGATAAATGTTTCTAGCGTCAAGAGCCTCATCGACCATCGCCTTCATTCGTTCATTAATTAAATCAGTTATCTGCTCGTCAACCGATTCCTTGAAAACTTTTCTCACGCTAACAAGAAAATCCTCCTTGTAGTTCTTCAAGATGGCCTCAACTTTGGCCGTGAATTCGGGGTCCTCGCTTGTACCACCGATATCGTTATCGTGTCCGTTTCTCGTCTTCATTCTATAAAACGGAAAAGGTTAAACCATGAACGAAAGGCATAACACGTAAGTATATACATGCGCACCACACTACTCCATCTTGCTCAACAATCGTCATACATTACTCGTTTGACACGATTTGCACCCGTAACAACGGTAGCTAATCGTTATTAAGCGAGCAGGTCGCATTAACTTGCTAGTACAACATCCGTCTTGTTTGATGATTGCTAAACACAACACAAAACAATTAGCACAAGGTTAGTTCACATAAACTGAAGCACTAACAATTTTCAATTAGACCCAAAGTCCTACAAGTCCCGCATAAAGCGCTCACACAATAAAGTCTAAGTTTAGGCACCTATCTTAAGTCGCCTAAATCCCTTAGACCATGCTCTGATACCACTTGAAACAACCGAATACGATAAATTTTTTTTTTATAATACACATTTACCAATTAAATATGTAAACCATTCCACAAGTTCCATTTAAACGTACATCAATTTAAATGTTTACAAAAGGCACGAAGGCCATTAATTAAGTTTTATACAAGTTTGACCCACTACATTGATAGTTTATAATCCAAACGACACTCGAGCACGGTTTGGGGCTAAACTACCCAAAACGTTAGGCCAACTTCAAAAAGCTAACACCAAAAGCACCCCCTGTCAACATAAACGGGCGACAACTAATCCAACCGTATGCCCTTACCCTTGTCCAAGCCGGAACCTATAAAATAATAAACAATGAGACGGTAAGCAATGCTTAGTGAGTGCAACAATTATACATACATATATATAACCTATCCAGTTGCAATCACAATACCAAATACCTCATACGAACTTGTAACTCAAATAGCATGTCAACATACCCGTAACACTAACAAGTAGCACATTATTACACCACTTCATTAGCATATACTCAACTCAATATATATCTATAATATGCTAAACAACACAACAATCTCAATATGGTTAACCAATATCGCTATGGTGCTACCGGCTCATGGTTCACACCATACGCTTTTGAGTCATACTCGTTTATAGTGCTACCGGCTCGTGGTTTACACTCGATGCTACCGGCTCGTGGTTCACATCTTAGTTTATAGTGCTACCGGCTCGTGGTTCACACTCAATGCTACCGGCTCGTGGTTCACATCCTAACCCACACATGTTATGGTACTACCGGCTCGGTGGTTCATACCATAACATTCACAAATAAATATGCTATATACACATACGTATAATTACTCCACTCACCTTGTCACAAGGATGATGATTTAGCACTTCCGAGCTTCAACGCAATGTACCTAAATCATTAAGTGCACATTCAATTTCACAACTAGTGGGATTAACCACGATACTTCCACTTGAGCATTTAATGACCCAATTTGCATTAAATGACTCAACTACACACAACCGCCCATAAATGGCCAAGACTCGACTTTAATCACTAAGGCTAGTGAATTAAAGTCTACTAACTTCAAATAAAACAAAACTTAGGGTAATCCATACCCATTTCATCTAATTAGGTCAACTAGTACATTTTGACCCATTTTATATTACTTAGACTCACAATCAAGTCAAACTTACCCATTTACACTTCTTTCATTAATCTTAAAGTGCATTAGTGACTAACAACACCATTTGACACTTACAACCTCAAATCATAATGCCAAAACCCTAGATTGTGGCTACTAGGGTTTCATTATGAAATGTCCCGTTCTTATTGATTAAAAACGTTCCATATTAATGGATTTCGTTGCGAGGTTTTGACCTCTATATGAGACGTTTTTCAAAGACAGCATTCATTTTAAAACAAACCATAACTTTTATTTCATCAATAAAGGTTTAAAAAGCTTTACGTAGATTATCAAATAATGATAATCTAAAATATCCTGTTTATACACGACTATTACATAATGGTTTACAATACAAATATGTTACAACGAAATAAGTTTCTTGAATGCAGTTTTTACACAATATCATACAAGCATGGACTCCAAATCTTATCCTTATTTAAGTATGTGACAGCAGAAGCTGTTAATAATCACCTGAGAATAAACATGCTTAAAACGTCAACAAAAATGTTGGTGAGTTATAGGTTTAACCTATATATATCAAATCGTAATAATAGACCACAAGATTTCATATTTCAATATACATCCCATACATAGAGATAAAAATCATTCATATGGTGAACACCTGGTAACCAACATTAACAAGATGCATATATAAGAATATCCCCATCATTCTGGGACACCCTTCGGATATGATATAAATTTCGAAGTACTAAAGCATCCGGTACTTTGGATGGGGTTTGTTAGGCCCAATAGATCTATCTTTAGGATTCGCATCAATTAGGGTGTCTGTTCCCTAATTCTTAGATTACCAGACTTAATAAAAAGGGGCATATTCGATTTCGATAATTCAACCATAGAATGTAGTTTCACGTACTTGTGTCTATTTTGTAAATCATTTATAAAACCTGCATGTATTCTCATCCCAAAAATATTAGATTTTAAAAGTGGGACTATAACTCACTTTCACAGATTTTTACTTCGTCGGGAAGTAAGACTTGGCCACTGGTCGATTCACGAACCTATAACAAATATGTACATATATATCAAAGTATATTCAAAATATATTTACAACACTTTTAATACATTTTGATGTTTTAAGTTTATTAAGTCAGCTGTCCTCGTTAGTAACCTACAACTAGTTGTCCAACGTTAGATGTACAGAAAAAAATTGATATATATTATCTTGAATCAATCTACGACCCAGTGTATACACGTCTCAGGCTAGATCACAACTCAAAGTATATATATATTTGGAATCAACCTCAACCCTGTATAGCTAACTCCCACATTACTGCATATAGAGTGTCTATGGTTGTTTCAAAAAATATATACACATGGGTCGATATGATATGTCAAAACATTTGCATACGTGTCTATCGTATCCCAAGATTACATAATATATTAGAATACATGTATAATACAATACTTCCTCCGTTCCATTATAAGAGTTCACTTACTTTTTGCACACAGTTTTAGGAAATCCCACTAACTTCATTCTCTACCAATCAGAATTCTTCTCTCTCCAGAATAACCTCTTCTGATTGGTTGAAACACAAAGTGGACACTTGTAATGGGATATCCCAAAATGGAAATGTGGACACTTTAAGTGGGACGTAGGGAGTATAAGTTAGCTAGGATATGATTAATATAGATTTGTTATCAATTTTCACGTTTCTACAACAAGAAAAATTATCCAATCTTGTTTTACCCATAACTTCTTCATTTTAAATCCGTTTTGAGTGAATCAAATTGCTATGGTTTCATATTGAACTATATTTTATGAATCTTAACAGAAAAAGTATAGGTTTATAGTCGAAAATATAAGTTACAAGTCGTTTTTGTAAAGGTAGTCATTTCAGTCGAAAGAACGACGTCTAGATGACCATTTTAGAAAACATATTTCCACTTTGAATTTAACCATGATTTTTGGATATAGTTTCATGTTCATAAGAAAAATCATTTTCCCAGAAGAACAACTTTTAAATCAAAGTTTATCATAGTTTTTAATTAACTAACCCAAAACAGCCCGCGGTGTTACTACGACGGCGTATGTCCGGTTTTACAGTGTTCTTCGTGTTTCCAGGTTTTAAATCATTAAGTTAGCATATCATATAGATATAGAACATGTGTTTAGTTGATTTTAAAAGTCAAGTTAGAAGGATTAACTTTTATTTGCGAACAAGTTTAGAATTAACTAAACTATGTTCTAGTGATTTCAAGTTTAAACCTTCGAATAAGATAGCTTTATATGTATGAATCGAATGATGTTATGAACATCATTACTACCTCAAGTTTTGTGGATAAACCTACTGGAAAATAGACAAATTGATCTAGCTACAAAGGATCTTGGATGGCTTGAAAGTTCTTGAAGTAGAATCATGACACGAAAACAAGTTCAAGTAAGATTTCCACTCGAAATAAGATTGTTATAGTTATATAAATAGAATCAAAGTTTGAATATGAGTATTAACTTATATTAAAAAGATATCTTACTGTAAATAAAAAAGATTTCTTGAGGTTGGATGATCACTCTACAAGATTGGAAGTATTCTTGATTTTATGAAACTAGAACTTGTAGAATTTATGAAGAACACTTAGAACTTGAAGATAGAACTTGAGAGAGATTAATTAGATGAAGAAAATTGAAGAATGAAAGTATTTGTAGGTGTTTTTGGTCATTGTTATATGGATTAGATATAAAGGATGTGTAATTTTGTTTACATGTAAATAAGTCATGAATGATTACTCATATTTTTGTAATTTTATGAGATATTTCATGCTAGTTGCCAAATGATGGTTCTCACATATGTTAAGTGACTCACATGGGCTGCTAAGAGCTGATCATTGGAGTGTATATACTAATAGTACATACATCTAAAAGCTGTGTATTGTACGAGTACGAATACGGGTGCATACGAGTAGAATTGTTGATGAAACTGAACGAGGATGTAATTGTAAGCATTTTTGTTAAGTAGAAGTATTTTGATAAGTGTCTTGAAGTCTTTCAAAAGTGTATGAATACATATTAAAACACTACATGTATATACATTTTAACTGCGTCGTTAAGTCATCGTTAGTCGTTACATGTAAGTGTTGTTTTGAAACCTTTAGGTTAACGGTCTTGTTAAATGTTGTTAACCCATTGTTTATTAAATCAAATGAGATGTTAAATTATTACATTATCATGATATCATGATGTATTAATATATCTTAATATGATATATATATACATTAAATGTCGTTACAACGATAATCGTTACATATATGTCTCGTTTCAAAATCATTAAGTTAGTAGTCTTGTTTTTACATATGTAGTTCATTGTTAATAAACTTAATGATATGTTTACTTATCATAATATCATGTTAACTATATATATATATATCCATATATATGTCATCATATAGTTTTTACAAGTTTTAACGTTCGTGAATTGCCGGTCAACTTGGGTGGTCAATTGTCTATATGAAACCTATTCCAATTAATCAAGTCTTAACAAGTTTGATTGCTTAACATGTTGGAAACACTTAATCATATAAATAACAATTTCATTTAATATATATATAAATATGGAAAATTTCGGGTCACTACAGTACCTACCCGTTAAATAAATTTCGTCCCGAAATTTTAAGCAGTTGGAGGTGTTGACGTATCTTCTGGAAAAAAATGCGGGTATTTCTTCTTCATCTAATCTTCTCATTCCCAGGTAAACTCGGGTCCTCTACGAGCATTCCATTGAACCTTAACAATTGGTATCTTGTTTTGCTTAAGTCTTTTAACCTCACGATCCATTATTTCGACGGGTTCTTCGATGAATTGAAGTTTTTCGTTGATTTGGATTTCATCTAATGGAATAGTGAGATCTTCTTTAGCAAAACATTTCTTCAAATTCGAGACGTGGAAAGTGTTATGTACAGCTGCGAGTTGTTGAGGTAACTCAAGTCGGTAAGCTACTGACACGATCAATAATCTTGAATGGTCCGATATACCTTGGATTTAATTTCCCTCGTTTACCAAATCGAACAACGCCTTTCCAAGGTGCAAATTTAAGCATGACCATCTCTCCAATTTCAAATTCTATATGTTTTCGTTTAATGTCAGCGTAGCTTTTTTGTCGACTTTGGGCGGTTTTCAACCGTTGTTGAATTTGGATGATCTTCTCGGTAGTTTCTTATATTATCTCTGGACCCGTAATCTGTCTATCCCCCACTTCACTCCAACAAATCAGAGACCTGCACATGCTCGTAGTATGTCTTCAAGCGTTTGTATCGTCCTTTCACTCTGCCCATCAGTTTGTGGAAGATAGGCAGTACTCATGTCTAGACGAGTTCCTAATGCTTGCTGTAATGTCTGCCAGAATCTTGAAATAAATCTGCCATCCCTATCAGAGATAATAGAGGTTGGTATTCCATGTCTGGAGACGACTTCCTTCAAATACAGTCGTGCTAACTTCTCCATCTTGTCATCTTCTTTTATTGGCAGGAAGTGTGCTGATTTGGTGAGACTATCAACTATTACCCAAATAGTATCAAAACCACTTGCAGTCCTTGGCAATTTAGTGATGAAATCCATGGTAATATTTTCCCATTTCTATTCCAGGATTTCGGGTTGTTGAAGTAGACCTGATGGTTTCTGATGCTCAGCGTTAACCTTAGAACACGTCAAACATTCTCCTACGTATTTAGCAACATCGACTTTCATACCCGGCCACCAAAAATGTTTCCTGAGATCCTTGTACATCTTCCCCGTTCCAGGATGTATTGAGTATCTGGTTTTATGAGCTTCTCTAAGTACCATTTCTCTCATATCTCCAAATTTTGGTACCCAAATCCTTTCAGCCCTATACCGGGTTCCGTCTTCCCGAATATTAAGATGCTTCTCCGATCCTTTGGGTATTTCATCCTTTAAATTTCCCTCTTTTAAAACTCTTTGTTGCTCCTCGTTTATTTGAGTAGTAAGGTTATTATGAATCATTATATTCATAGATTTTACTCGAACGGGTTCTCTGTCCTTCCTGCTCAAGGCATCGGCTACCACATTTGCCTTCCCCGGGTGGTAACGAATCTCAAAGTCGTAATCATTCAACAATTCAATCCACCTACGCTGCCTCATATTCAGTTGTTTCTGATTAAATATGTGTTGAAGACTTTTGTGGTTGGTATATATAATACTTTTGACCCCATATAAGTAGTGCCTCCAAGTCTTTAACACAAAAACAACCACGCCTAATTCCAAATCATGCGTCGTATAATTTTGTTCGTGAATCTTCAATTGTCTAGACGCATAAGCAATCACCTTCGTTCGTTGCATTAATACACAACCGAGACCTTGCTTTGATGCGTCACAATAAATCACAAAATCATCATTCCCTTCAGGCAATGACAATATAGGTGCCGTAGTTAGCTTTTTCTTCAATAACTGAAACGCTTTCTCTTGTTCATCATTCCATTCAAATTTCTTCCCTTTATGCGTTAATGCAGTCAAGGGTTTTGCTATTCTGGAAAAGTCTTGGATGAACCTTCTGTAGTAACCAGCTAGTCCTAAAAACTGGCGTTTGTGTTTCGGAGTTTTCGGGGTTTCCCACTTTTCAACAGTTTCTATCTTTGCCGGATCCACCTTAATACCTTCTTTCTTCACTATGTGACCGAGGAATTGAACTTCTTCCAACCAAAATGCACACTTTGAAAACTTAGTGTACAATTCTTCCTTCCACAATACTTCTAACACCTTTCTCAAATGTTCACCGTGTTCTTGGTCATTCTTTGAGTAAATAAGTATGTCATCAATGAAAATAATGACAAACTTGTCAAGGTATGGTCTACACACTCGGTTCATAAGGTCCATGAACATAGCTGGTGCATTAGTTAAACCAAACGGCATGACCATAAACTCGTAATGACCGTAACGTGTTCTGAAAGCAGTCTTTGGAATATCATCTTCTTTCACCCGCATTTGATGATACCCGGAACGTAAGTCAATCTTTGAATAAACAGACGAGCCTTGTAGTTGATCAAATAAGTCGTTGATTCTTGGTAGTGGGTAGCGGTTCTTGATGGTAAGTTTGTTCAACTCTCGGTAGTTGATACACAACCTGAATGTACCATCTTTCTTCTTGACAAACAAAACAGGAGCTCCCCACGATGATGTGCTTGGTCGAATGAAACCACGCTCTAAAAGTTCTTGTAATTGGAATTGCAGTTCTTTCATCTCGCTGGGTGCGAGTCTGTAAGGAGCACGAGCTATTGGTGCAGCTCTTGGTACAAGATCTATTTGAAATTCAACGGATCGATGTGGGGGTAATCCCGACAATTCTTTCAGAAATACATCGGGAAATTCTTTTGCGACGGGAACATCATTGATGCTCTTTTCTTCAGTTTGTACTTTCTCGACGTATGCTAGAACAGCATAGCAACCTTTTCTTATTAGTTTTTGTGCCTTCAAATTACTAATAAGACGTAGCTTCGTGTTGCCCTTTTCTCCGTACACCATTAAGGGTTCTCCTTCTTCTCGTACAATGCGAATTACATTTTTATAACATACGATCTCTGCTTTCACCTTCTTCAGCCAGTCCATGCCAACTATTACATCAAAACTCCCTAACTCTACGGGTATCAAATCAATCTTAAATATTTCGCTACCCAGTTTAATTTCTCGATTCCGGCATATATAATCTGCTGAAATTAATTTACCGTTTCCTAATTGGAGTAAAAATTTACTATCCAACGGCGTCAATGGACAACTTAATTTAGCACAAAAATCTCTACTCATATAGCTTCTATCCGCACCCGAATCAAATAAAACGTAAGCAGATTTATTGTCAATAAGAAATGTACCCGTAACAAGCTCCGGGTCTTCCTGTGCCTCTGCCGCATTAATATTGAAAACTCTTCCACGGCCTTGTCCATTCGTGTTCTCCTGGTTCGGGCAATTTCTAATAATGTGGCCCGGTTTTCCATATTTATAACAAACTACATTGGCATAACGTGCTCCGACACTACTTGCTCCGCCATTACTCGTTCCGACACCATTTGTTCCTTTCGTTTTGTTAACCCCTGGTCCGTAGACCTCACACTTCGCCGCGCTATGACCATTTCTTTTACACTTGTTGCAAAATTTGGTGCAGAACCCCGAGTGATACTTTTTACACCTTTGGCATAGCTGCTTCTGATTGTTGTTGTTGTTGCGATTGTTATTATTGTTGGGATGATTGTTGTAGTTGTTGTTGTTGTTGTTGTTGTTGTTGTTGTTGTTGTTGTTGTTGTTGTTGTTGTTAGGCCGTTTGTTGTAGTTGCGATTGATGTTGCGATTGTTGGGATAGTTGTTGCGATTATTGTTGTAATTGCTGTTGTTGTATTGGTGATTCTTATCACCGTTTTCCTCCCACTTTGTTTTGACTTGCTTCACATTGGCCTCTTCAGCCGCCTGTTCTTTAATTCTTTCCTCAATCTGGTTCACTAGTTTGTGAGCCATTCTACATGCCTGTTGTATGGAGGCGGGCTCGTGTGAACTTATATCTTCTTGGATTCTTTCCGGTAATCCTTTCACAAACGCGTCGATCTTCTCTTCCTCATCTTCGAACGCTCTCGGACACAATAGGCACAATTCTGTGAATCGTCTTTCGTACGTGGTAATATCAAATCCTTGGGTTCATAACCCTCTAAGTTCTATCTTGAGCTTATTGACCTCGGTTCTGGGACGGTACTTCTCGTTCATCAAGTGCTTGAATGCTGACCACGGTAGTGCGTAAGCATCATCTTGTCCCACTTGCTCTAGATAGGTATTCCACCATGTTAACGCAGTACCTGTGAAGGTATGCATAGCGTACTTCACTTTATCCTCTTCAGTACACTTACTTATGGCAAACACCGATTCAACCTTCTCGGTCCACCGTTTCAATCCGATCGGTCCTTCAGTTCCATCAAATTTCAAAGGTTTGCAGGCAGTGAATTCTTTGTAGGTGTATCCTACACGATTTCTTGCGCCGTTAGCTGCATTGCTAGATTCGGAGTTATTGTTGGTATGTAGCGCAGCCTGTACTGCGGCTATGTTTGAAGCAAGAAAGGCACGAAATTCCTCTTCGCTCATATTCAAGGTGTGTCAAGTAGTCGGTGCCATTTCCTTCAAAATAGTCAAATGAAACGAGTTAATCATATAGAATATCAAGAGTAGTCAATAGTATTTCGTAGCGTAATATGAACTTATTTATAAAAGCTCTTTCTTCATATTAGCGTTTTATTCTCTTTAATTCGGGTAGTACCTACCCGTTAAGTTCATACTTAGTAGCTAACATACCATTTCAACTACTACAATTCTATATGAAAAACTAATCACAAAAAAAAAAAAAAATCATATTCAAACCTTTATACAATAACTTGCAAACTTACAATACCGCTTTTTTTACATATAGCATGAAATATAGCAAATAAAACTTTGATACAAAGTAGTTGCGAAGATAATTCTAGTTAATAAATAAGGTGTTCAGCAAAGGCAATAAAGACACGTAATCCATACGTCCAGAAACAAGTCATGCATTCTGGTTTTACTAATACCACTTCCCATCCTTAGTTTTGTGGAACATAACCGTTGTGACCGATAGTAAGACAATTTGTTGTAACATCATCAAAAGGATGAAGGTTACGTAATGACCAACAGTCTCGTAATAACCTAAAAACCTCATTTCTTACCCCAATTACCGACTTCGTCACTTGTGGGAACGTTTTGTTTAATAGTTGTAGCCCGATGTTCTTGTTCTCACTTTGGTGAGAAGCGAACATTACTAACCCGTAAGCATAACATGCTTCTTTATGTTGCATGTTAGCTGCTTTTTCTAAATCACGAAGTCCTATATTCGGATATATTGAGTCAAAATAATTTCTTAACCCGTTGCGTAAAATAGCATTTGGGTTCCTCACAATATATGCATCAAAGTAAACACATCGTAACTTATGGATTTCCCAATGTGATATCCCCCATCTTTCGAACAAAAGCCTTTTATAAACCAAGGCATTCTTGGAACGTTCTTCGAATGTCTTACAAACTGATCTCGCCTTAAATAGTTGTGCCGAGGAATTCTGACCGACTCTAGACAAGATTTCATCAATCATGTCTCCGGGTAGGTCTCTTAAAATATTGGGTTGTCTATCCATTTTGTGTTTTTATACTGTAAAATAGACAAGAGTTAGATTCATAAAAAAAATACTTATTAATACAAGCAATTTTTACATATATCATAAAGCATAAGCACACTATATTACATATATTACACCACACGAATACAACTATCTTATTCCAACTCGCTCATTTCTTCTTCTTCGGTTTTGGTTCGTTTTGCTAAGATTCTAGGGATATATGATGTTCCCCTAATACGAGCCGTCATTTTCCACATTGATTTAGAAAAACCTGGTGGTTTAGAGGTTCCCGGTTTATTGTCACAACTTAAGAAATACGGGTGTTGACGATACATATAAAGTTCATCGTGTTTGGAATCAAATTTCTCTATTTTTATGCCTTTTCCCTTATTGTTCTCTTTTGCCTTATTAAATTGTGTTGGGGTAATTTCTATAACATCATCGAAATCCTTGTCGGGATCCGATTCATCGGAGAATTGGTAATCCTCCCAATACTTTGCTTCCTTGGCGGAAACACCATTGACCATAATTAACTTTGGTCGGTTGGTTGAGGATTTTCTTCTACTTAACCGTTTTATTATTCCCCCATTGGTTCTTTTTCTTCTTCCGGTTCCGATTCTTCTTCCGGTTCTGATTCTTCTTCCGGTTCTGAAAGGACCCGTTCATATACATTATAAATGATTCACAATAGTTGATTACATCGCGAGGTATTTGACCTCTATATGATACGTTTTACAAACATTGCATTCGTTTTTAAAAGACAAACTTTCTTTACATCAAAAATTGACGGCATGCATGCCATTTCATATTACATCCAACTATAATTGACTTAATATTAATCTTGATGAACTCAACGACTCGAATGCAACGTCTTTCAAAGTATGTCATGAATGACTCCAAGTAATATCCTTAAAATGAGCTAATGCACAGCGGAAGATTTCTTTAATACCTGAGAATAAACATGCTTTAAAGTGTCAACCAAAAGGTTGGTGAGTTCATTAGTTTATCATAATCAATCATTTCCGTAATAGTAACAGACCACAAGATTTCAGTTTTCATAAATATCCGTACACTTGTAAGTGTATAAAAGTATTCTATAAGTTGTAGGCACCCGGTAACAAGCCTTAACGTTCATGTTTTACCCTCTGAAGTACACCAGACCAGGTGTGTTTAATATAACTTCGAAGTACTAAAGCATCCCATAGTCAGGATGGGGTTTGTCATGCCCAATAGATCTATCTTTAGGATTCGCGCCTACCGTACATAGACAAGTAGTTTAATGTTACCAAGCTAAGGGTATATTTCTGGTTTAAACCCACGTAGAATTTGTTTTAGTACTTGTGCCTATTTCGTAAAACATTTATAAAACAGCGCATGTATTCTCAGCCCAAAAATATATATTGCAAAAGCAATTAAAAAGGGAGCAAATGAAACTCACAATACTGTATTTCGTAGCAATTATGTATATGACGGCACTGAACAAGTGCAGGGTTTGTCTCGGATTCACGAACGTATCAATATTGTGATTCAATATTGCAGGAAAGTACGTAGACGCAACGAAAATGATAAACGTTAGGTTGACCTGACTAACAATACCCTCGAACAATACCCATAACCTCCATAGCTATAACCCATAATTTCCTTAGCTCTATCCCGTTTGAAAACTTATTTTGAAATCGTCTGAATATAACTCCGTCGTAGTATTTTATGTATACTAATAATATCTTAAAATTATACTAAGTAAATATATATATGTAATTCGATTGAGAGAGTTTAGAGAAATATATTTTCAAGTTTCTATGAAATAATGAAACCTATTGAATTCTATTTATAATAGATTTTTGAATTATTAAAGTGAATTATTAAAGTATGAATTATTAAAGTGAATTATTAAAGTATGAATTATTAAATTGAATTATTAAAGTATGAATTATTAAAGTTAAAGTAAAGTAAAAGTAAAGTAAAGGTAAAGTTATAGTATAGTAAAAGTATAAAACAATGTACGTATAATACGTGTATTAATTTAAATCGTTATATATATATTTAATAAAATAAAATATAAATATCGTTATCTTTATCATACTGGTTAAGTAATGAGTTGTCAAAAGTGGTTCTAGATATTTATCAAAGTTATATACGTTTTAATAATAAAGTTCTTTTTAAACTGAAAACGTTTTTGTACGCTTGAAACTAAATCGAGTACTTATAAATTTGGTTTTCCAAAATTAATTATATTCCAAATCATCCTTTAAAAAGGTTTTATCTATATCGTAAAACATTTTCAATATTATGAAAACTAATCATTATCTTATCAAAAGACACGAGACAATCATTGTAAAGCATGCATTGAAAGTTAAGCAGTAATCTCCACTAACTTTTGTCTAATTCTCGTTAATGAAACTTTTGTTCTTACTTGTAAATCACATTACCAAGTATTCCGAATACCGCTAAAAAGAAATGATTTCTCAAATCAACGTGGACCTCATAATAGAGACTCGTAATCATAATTCAATGTATCTGATAATTTAATCAGATGATATTATCTTTTAATTCCATCGATAAACATATTGAAACAAATACTTTTATGTAAAGTATTTTATATCTAATACTTTGTTAATGTTTTCAATTAATAAGTATATATTATATATACATATCAGTATACACATAAATGTTCGTGAATCGTTGAGCATAGTCAAAGGGTAATTGATTACATGAATATATATTTCAAAACTTTCGAGACTCAATATTACAGATTTTGCTTATCGTGTCGGAAACATATAAAGATTAAAGTTTAAATTTGATCGGAAATTTCCGGGTCATCACAGTACCTACCCGTTAAAGAAATTTCATCCCGAAATTTGATTGAGGTCGTCATGGCTAACTATAAAAATGTTTTCATGGCGAATATGAGTTGAAAATAGAGTTTCATCATCTTTGAGTAATATAGATAAAGCAATTTAATTATACGAAGAGTATAAGTGAAGCTATCGCAAGAGAGTGAAATGAGTAAATGTAGAATCGTTTTAACTGATGACGTAGTTATGATTGATTTCCGGAATTCATGCGATTTAAATAAAATCTTCGTAATAAGATTTGGTTCTTCGGCGATTTAGGAAATCAGGATCTTCTTTGATTAAATGCAATAATCTGTTTCGATTGACCTGTCGGATATTTTACTATAAATCCACCCCCTTCTTTTCCTTATTTTCCATATCTAATATCTTCTATTCTTTCTCCTCAATTCATTCTTTAAACATTCGTTAATATGCTCCATCCAGTACTGATTCTTGATATACTCCTAACTTTCATATCTGTCATTCTTCTCTTTCATCTACCACCGGAGGATTTTATTCACTTCTACTATTACCTTGGGGTTATAGTGTTTTTAATTTTCCTGTGCCTTTACGTGGCAATACGTATTGATATGTACGGTTTGTAATTTATGTGTTGTTGTCGAGCTTTATATTTTCTTTTATATTCAAGAGTTCCATACTTTTGTCTCCTCTTCCCGACTTCAAGTCAAGCGAATAATGGTCCGGAATTCGTAGGTATGGATTTTGAAATGAACATAGTTAATGTTCTTAAGAAGGAAATCGTAATTGCACGATCTTGATTTGGTAAATTACCAGAATATCCGAAAAGATAGAACTATCAAGAAGATATGTTCTTAATATTTTTGGAAATTGGGTAGAATGTAAGAGTCATGTAAATGGCACATGATGACGGTATGTTCTGTGAATCATCACGTTCCATTAAAAACTCAGCATGACTTACTGTAATATAATCACGTTGATTAAGTGTCATTATATTATACTAACTCATGCTTCAGTTCCCAACACTACTTCAAAACATTCATATTTTAAACTCGAAGATTTCGGCATTTAGAACTAAAATAGTTTCTTTTATGATATAACACAGATAGCATGAAGAGGTAATGGTTTCAGGTAAGAATAGTTATGGAAATATCTTCAGAAATATGGAGGATATTTATAATGGAAGATATGATGATATCTTAGAATATTTAAGATAAGATGATGATGAATAATATTGTCCACAAAGGTTTTAGAGTAAGGAGCAAGGTATTCGTTAATGACTTCATCAGAAATAGAATCATCAGGATTCTTTAAATACAGTGTTTGGTCCTTGTATTTGTCCTTGGTCTCCTTCATGGTCTACTCAGTCCATTTTTCAGTTCCAAACCTTCTCTTTTTCTCAGCTTTACCACCATACCATTCTTTATCATCAAACTTTTGATTGTTAAAGTCGTTTACAGTTTTTGCTGCTTCATCAGCATTTTGAGAACTAATTCGTAATTCAGGGTGTTTTTCAGAAACTTCACATTCAAAGTATGTAAGTATTGGCGTTAGGCGTTATATGTATACATATAACTGTTAGCGTAGAATCGCTGCGAATTTCAAAATACTGATTACTGATTCCCAGTAGTTGGTATGACAATTATTGTTACAGGATGTAGGTGAGTACATGATGGGGTTTCAATGAATAAGTATAATGACTTTTCAGAGAGGTTTAAGTTGAAGTTTATTAAAGTTGTTGATAAGTTTACTGCTAATGTGGCGAGATATAAAAGGTTTCCCGGTAACAATGATGAAGGGGTAATTGTATAAACAATTGAAGGTGATTTGCTGGAGCCGTGACAAAACTGTCTACTTTGGAAAGATGTGGAAAATTTATATTTGGTAATAAATGTCAAAGGGTCTGACACGGATACATGTTAAACTATAACTTTGGTTTCGAGAGCTTTTCAGGTGTATGACGGTGGGTAATGTGTGGTTGGATCATCATCTCGCGTATATTCTGGAATTTCGAAGGGTTTGAACACATATGATGTTCTAGGATTTTGAATTTTACAATTATTCTTCTGGGTTCCATGAATAGAAATGATGTTCTAGTACAGTTTTGAAGTCAAAGTATAGTTTTGATAGGTGCAGGAATCTAAGAGTGATGATTTCGGTTATTTCTCGAATTGAATTCTGAAATTTCAAAATCAGAATATGTAATTAGATTCGAATGAGTATGGTTTTTTTGATTCCTATAAAAGAATGTGTATTGTTGTAAAAGTAGGGAGTATAGTTGATGATTGTTGAATCAGAATCGAAGAATGTAACATATTAATTGTGAATTTAAATATCTCTCGGGTATTACCTACCCGTTAAAAAAAAATTCACGAGTAATGTTTTGTACCAGAGAATTTTATTACAATCTTTATGAAAATATATGTATATTTTCTTTCGATGTAATACAGATTTAATGAGTTAATATCATATTAAGCTCATTTGATTTTCGGCTTGAATTAGAAATGAATAATCTCTAAAACATTAGAGATTACATAATCTTCACAAAGTATTTCACTACTGTGATTAATACTTCATTTTTTATTCTTATAGATATTTCCTTAGTGAACTATGCTGATGCTCATAGAACTCTTGCTAACTTCGCAAGATACGAATGTTGTTTTCTAGAAAGTTTCGAGTGCATCGAAGATGAAAGTGTAAAATCAAACATGTTGTTGAATGATACACTTGGTTTATTATGAAACCGAATTCATTTAATTGAAGCAGAGATTGTAGTTAACGATGGTTAGGTTGTTAACGAAGGATGTACATCATAGCATATTAGTAATATGAATTTAACCGAGTAGTATCTACCCTTTTTCAATTCATACTCAATAGCTTAGTACGAAAGATTTATTATAGTTTCAGAATTCATATATATAAATATCTATAAATTCTTCAGAAAGAATGAGTTAATACTTCATAACTCGTTGATACAATATACGTGTTGTTGATTTGTGATGATATCCACAGTAATTTCTTGAACTGGCGGAGCTTATATGTTATAAGTGCTGCTAGTGCTGATGATGCTGGTATAACAAGTCTAGTTTGTAAATCGCACACCATTCTTATCAGGGTTTCGATTCTTTTTTCTATCATTTCTGTCCACTTATCTGATTTATGGTTAAGGCTGAAATAGATAATCTCTAAGACTTTAGAGATTACATAATCACCACAGAATGTTTCTCCGATCAATACTTCATCGTTTGTTGTTGTTGGTACTCCTTGGTATTTATGGTGCATGTGATATTGATATCTGAGGTACAGGTTGTGATGTTGAGGCGTGTGATGCGGACGTGATTGTTGATGGTGGTAATGATACTGTTGGTGTTGATGATGGTGATACCGTTGATGCCGGTGATGCTGCTGGTGCTTAGGGTATTGAGGCTTGCGATGTTGATGTTACTGGCGGTACTGGTTATGCTGCTGATGGTGTTTGTAATCTTTGCACCATATGTTCCAGAGCCACTACTCGAGCGCGAAGTTCGTTAACTTCTGCTAGTACACCGGGATGATTGGCGGTTGGAGCGAGCGAAATAATAAGATTCATAATATGAGATAGTATATAATCGTGACGAGATACTCTAGCAATGAGTGAGAAAATGGTGTCTCGAATAGGTTCACCGGTAAGTGCTTCAGGTTCATCGCCAAGAGGGCAATGTGGTGGATGGAAAGGATCGCCTTCTTCTTGTCTCCAATGATTGAGTAGACTACGAACCCACCCCCAATTCATCCAGAATAGATGATGGGAGATTTGTTGATCCATTCCGGTGACGCTGCTTTCGGAGCTCATGTAGATATTCATATCGGAATAGCTGTCGGAATCTGAGGAGTTCGAACTGGTTGAGAGATCCATCTCGTATGATCAGGGAAAGAATTTTTGGTATGAAATAGATTGTAGAATTTAGATTTGGTATTCTTCAATACATAATTTACATATGTGTATATAATACCAAAATCCCATAAATTATGGTGGAATCTTTGAAAGATGTCAGTTAAAGTTCACAGTAACAGATACGATAAGATATTAATTAGCAGATATGCTAAGGTGTGAGTTTGTTTATACACTATTTTGCAATAAATGCAGGAAAATGCATCTAGACTTAAGAATGATAAGCAGGTAATTTCCTAAGGATGATAAGTAGATGATTTCCGACTAAAAATGATAAGCAAAACTTTTGACATGCAGACACGGTCGAAGTCCAGACTCACTAATGCATCTTAACGACTATCTGTT
Organism: Rutidosis leptorrhynchoides; assembly: GCF_046630445.1. Lineage (NCBI taxonomy): Eukaryota > Viridiplantae > Streptophyta > Magnoliopsida > Asterales > Asteraceae > Rutidosis > Rutidosis leptorrhynchoides. The sequence goes on from NC_092337.1 coordinate 200,517,227, forward strand.
AGACACACTAATGTAAGACCTGGTTCGCTAAGACCACCGCTCTGATACCAACTTAAAGGACCCGTTCATATACATTATAAACGATTCACAATAGTTGATTACATCGCGAGGTATTTGACCTCTATATGATACGTTTTACAAACATTGCATTCGTTTTTAAAAGACAAACTTTCTTTACATCAAAAATTGATGGCATGCATGCCATTTAATATTACATCCAACTATAATTGACTTAATATTAATCTTGATGAACTCAACGACTCGAATGCAACGTCTTTCAAAGTATGTCATGAATGACTCCAAGTAATATCCTTAAAATGAGCTAATGCACAGCAGAAGATTTCTTTAATACCTGAGAATAAACATGCTTTAAAGTGTCAACCAAAAGGTTGGTGAGTTCATTAGTTTATCATAATCAATCATTTCCGTAATAGTAGTAGACCACAAGATTTCAGTTTCCATAAATATCCGTACACTCGCAAGTGTATAAAAGTATTCTATAAGTTGTAGGCACCCGGTAACAAGCCTTAACGTTCATGTTTTACCCTCTGAAGTACACCAGACCAGGTGTGTTTAATATAACTTCGAAGTACTAAAGCATCCCATAGTCAGGATGGGGTTTGTCATGCCCAATAGATCTATCTTTAGGATTCGCGCCTACCGTACATAGATAAGTAGTTTAATGTTACCAAGCTAAGGGTATATTTCTGGTTTAAACCCACGTAGAATTTGTTTTAGTACTTGTGCCTATTTCGTAAAACATTTATAAAACAGCGCATGTATTCTCAGCCCAAAAATATATATTGCAAAAGCAATTAAAAAGGGAGCAAATAAAACTCACAATACTGTATTTCGTAGCAATTATGTATATGACGGCACTGAACAAGTGCAGGGTTTGTCTCGGATTCACGAACGTATCAATATTGTGATTCAATATTGCAGGAAAGTACGTAGACGCAACGAAAATGATAAACGTTAGGTTGACCTGACGAACAATACCCTCGAACAATACCCATAACCTCCATAGCTATAACCCATAATTTCCTTAGCTCTATCCCGTTTGAAAACTTATTTTGAAATCGTCTGAATATAACTCCGTCGTAGTATTTTATGTATACTAATAATATCTTGAAATTATACTAAGTAAATATATATATGTAATTCGATTGAGAGAGTTTAGAGAAATATATTTTCAAGTTTCTATGAAATAATGAAACCTATTGAATTCTATTTATAATAGATTTTTGAATTATTAAAGTGAATTATTAAAGTATGAATTATTAAAGTGAATTATTAAAGTATGAATTATTAAATTGAATTATTAAAGTATGAATTATTAAAGTTAAAGTAAAGTAAAAGTAAAGTAAAGGTAAAGTTATAGTATAGTAAAAGTATAAAACTATGTATGTATAATACGCGTATTAATTTAAATCATTATATATATATTTAATAAAATAAAATATAAATATCGTTATCTTTATCATACTGGTTAAGTAATGAGTTGTCAAAAGTGGTTCTAGATATTTATCAAAGTTATATACGTTTTAATAATAAAGTTCTTTTTAAACTGAAAACGTTTTTGTACGCTTGAAACTAAATCGAGTACTTATAAATTTGGTTTTCCAAAATTAATTATATTCCAAATCATCCTTTAAAAAGGTTTTATCTATATCGTAAAACATTTTCAATATTATGAAAACTAATCATTATCTTACCAAAAGACACGAGACAATCATTGTAAAGCATGCATTGAAAGTTAAGCAGGAATCTCCACTAACTTTTGTCTAATTCTCGTTAATGAAACTTTTGTTCTTACTTGTAAATCACATTACCAAATATTCTGAATACCGCTAAAAAGAAATGATTTCTCAAATCAACGTGGACCTCATAATAGAGACTCGTAATCATAATTCAATGTATCTGATAATTTAATCATATGATATTATCTTTTAATTCCATCGATAAACATATTGAAACAAATACTTTTATGTAAAGTATTTTATATCTAATACTTTGTTAATGTTTTCAATTAATAAGTATATATTATATATACATATCAGTATACACATAAATGTTCGTGAATCGTTGAGCATAGTCAAAGGGTAATTGATTACATGAATATATATTTCAAAACTTTCGAGACTCAATATTACAGATTTTGCTTATCGTGTCGAAAACATATAAAGATTAAAGTTTAAATTTGATCGGAAATTTCCGGGTCATCACAGGTTCCGACTCTTCTTCCGGTTCCTCTTCGGGAACTTGTGAATCAGTCCACGAATTATTCCAATTTACATTTGACTCTTCATTATTATTAGGTGAGTCAATGGGACTTGTTCTAGAGGTAGACATCTATCACATAATATCAAACACGTTAAGAGATTAATATATCACATAATATTCACATGTTAAAAATATATAGTTTCCAACAAAAATGTTAAGCAATCATTTTTAAAGAAAACACGGTCGAAGTCCAGACTCACTAATGCATCCTAACAAACTCGATAAGACACACTAATACAAATTTTCTGGTTCTCTAAGACCAACGCTCGGATACCAACTGAAATGTCCCGTTCTTATTGATTAAAAACGTTCCATATTAATTGATTTCGTTGTGAGGTTTTGACCTCTATATGAGACGTTTTTCAAAGACTGCATTCATTTTAAAACAAACCATAACCTTTATTTCATCAACAAAGGTTTAAAAAGCTTTACGTAGATTATCAAATAATGATAATCTAAAATATCCTGTTTACACACGACTATTACATAATGGTTTACAATACAAATATGTTACAACGAAATAAGTTTCTTGAATGCAGTTTTTACACAATATCATACAAGCATGGACTCCAAATCTTGTCCTTATTTAAGTATGTGACAGCGAAAGCTCTTAATAATCACCTGAGAATAAACATGCTTAAAACTTCAACAAAAATGTTGGTGAGTTATAGGTTTAACCTATATATATCAAATCGTAACAATAAACCACAAGATTTCATATTTCAATATACATCCCATACATAGAGATAAAAATCATTCATATGGTGAACACCTGGTAACCGAAATTAACAAGATGCATATGTAAGAATATCCCCATCATTCCGGGACACCCTTCGGATATGATATAAATTTTGAAGTACTAAAGCATCCGGTACTTTGGATGGGATTTGTTAGGCCCAATAGATCTATCTTTAGGATTCGCGTCAATTAGAGTGTCTGGTCCCTAATTCTTAGATTACCAGACTTAATAAAAAGGGGCATATTCGATTTCGATAATTCAACCATAGAATGTAGTTTCACGTACTTGTGTCTATTTTGTAAATCATTTATAAAACCTGCATGTATTCTCATCCCAAAAATATTAGATTTTAAAAGTGGGACTATAACTCACTTTCACAGATTTTTACTTCGTCGGGAAGTAAGACTTGGCCACTGGTCGATTCACGAACTTATAACAAATATGTACATATATATCAAAGTATATTCAAAATATATTTACAACACTTTTAATACATTTTGATGTTTTAAGTTTATTAAGTCAGCTGTCCTCGTTAGTAACCTACAACTAGTTGTCCAACGTTAGATGTACAGAAAAAAATTGATATATATTATCTTGAATCAATCCACGACCCAGTATATACACGTCTCAGGCTAGATCACAACTCAAAGTATATATATTTTTGGAATCAACCTCAACCCTGTATAGCTAACTCCCACATTACTGCATATAGAGTGTCTATGGTTGTTCCAAATAATATATACACATGGGTCGATATGATATGTCAAAACATTTGCATACGTGTATATGGTATTCCAAGATTACATAATATATTAGAATACATGTATAATACAATATAAGTTAGCTAGGATATGATTAATATAGATTTGTTACCAATTTTCACGTTGCTACAACAAGAAGAATTATCTAATCTTGTTTTACCCATAACTTCTTCATTTTAAATCCGTTTTGAGTGAATCAAATTGCTATGGTTTAATATTGAACTATATTTTATGAATCTAAACAGAAAAAGTATAGGTTTATAGTCGGAAATATAAGTTACAAGTCTTTTGTGTAAAGGTAGTCATTTCAGTCGAAAGAACGACGTCTAGATGACCATTTTAGAAAACATACTTTCACTTTGAGTTTAACCATGATTTTTGGATATAGTTTCATGTTCATAAGAAAAATCATTTTCCCAGAAGAACAACTTTTAAATCAAAGTTTATCATAGTTTTTAATTAACTAACCCAAAACAGCCCGTGGTGTTACTACGGCGGCGTATGTCCGGTTTTACAGTGTTCTTCGTGTTTCCAGGTTTTAAATCATTAAGTTAGCATATCATATAGATATAGAACATGTGGTTAGTGGATTTTAAAAGTCAAGTTAGAAGGATTAACTTTTGTTTGCGAACAAGTTTAGAATTAACTAAACTATGTTCTAGTGATTTCAAGTTTAAACCTTCGAATAAGATAGCTTTATATGTATGAATCGAATGATGTTATGAACATCATTACTACCTCAAGTTTTGTAGATAAACCTACTGGAAAAGAGACAAATGGATCTAGCTTCAAAGGATCTTGGATGGCTTGAAATTTCTTGAAGTAGAATCATGACACGAAAACAAGTTCAAGTAAGATTTCCACTCGAAATAAGATTGTTATAGTTATAGAAATTGAATCAAAGTTTGAATATGATTATTACCTTATATTAGAAAGATATATTACTGTAAATAAGAAATATTTCTTGAGGTTGGATGATCACTCTACAAGATTGGAAGTAAGCTAGCAAACTTGGAAGTATTCTTGATTTTATGAAACTAGAACTTGTAGAATTTATGAAGAACACTTAGAACTTGAAGATAGAACTTGAGAGAGATTAATTAGATGAAGAAAATTGAAGAATGAAAGTGTTTGTAGGTGTTTTTGGTCGTTGGTATATGGATTAGATATAAAGAATGTGTAATTTTGTTTACATGTAAATAAGTCATGAATGATTACTCATATTTTTGTAATTTTATGAGATATTTCATGCTAGTTGCCAAATGATGGTTCCCACATGTGTTAGGTGACTCACATGGGCTGCTAAGAGCTGATCATTAGAGTGTATATACCAATAGTACATATATCTAAAAGTTGTGTATTGTACGAGTACGAATACGGGTGCATACGAGTAGAATTGTTGATGAAACTGAACGAAGATGTAATTGTAAGCATTTTTGTTAAGTAGAAGTATTTTGATAAGTGTCTTGAAGTCTTTCAAAAGTGTATGAATACATATTAAAACACTACATGTATATACATTTTAACTGAGTCGTTAAGTCATCGTTAGTCGTTACATGTAAGTGTTGTTTTGAAACCTTTAGGTTAACGGTCTTGTTAAATGTTGTTAACCCATTGTTTATTAAATCAAATGAGATGTTAAATTATTACATTATCATGATATCATGATGTATTAATATATCTTAATATGATATATATACATTAAATGTCGTTACAACGATAATCGTTACATATATGTCTCGTTTCGAAATCATTAAGTTAGTAGTCTTGTTTTTACATATGTAGTTCATTGTTAATAAACTTAATGATATGTTTACTTATCATAATATCATGTTAACTATATATATATCCATATATATGTTATCATATAGTTTTTACAAGTTTTAACGTTCGTGAATTGCCGGTCAACTTGGGTGGTCAATTGTCTATATGAAACCTATTTCAATTAATCAAGTCTTAACAAGTTTGATTGCTTAACATGTTGGAAACACTTAATCATGTAAATAACAATTTCATTTAATATATATATAAATATGGAAAAGTTCGGGTCACTACACATTACAACAATACAACCCAAATTCACCCATTTTACCCTCAAATGGGTCATACAAATCTCTAGTAACCAAAACCCTAGCCATTAACCAATTAAAACTTAAAACATATGGTTAGAACTTACCAAGACTATCCTCTTATAGCTAACAACAAGGAGAACAACTTTAACTCTTGCTCCTAGGATTCATCCACAAATCTTCACCTCCAAATCTTAAGTTTATTCTAAGTGGGTTTTGTGTTTTGGGAGAGAAATTAGAAAGAAAAGAGAAAAGGAAATGAAATAAATGGAATAAGTGGTTGTGATTTAATGCTCCAATCTGATCTACAAGCAAAAGACCAAATTACCCCTAAAATCCTTTTAAATTGAGTAGAAATTGGAGTCAGAACAGCAGAGATGCCGCGGCGCGGTCCCTTTGTCATGGCGCGACTTATCGAAGGAAAAATGACCACTTTTAACCCAACTTCTGATCCAGATTTGTTTGATATGCCGCGGCGCGGACCCAATTGTCGCGGCGCAGCCTAAGGCTGTATCTGAACAGCTCGACCAACTTAAACAATTATCGATTTTATTTAATTTGTACATTCCAAACCTGCTTCTTTTATTCACCTAGCCTTCAACAATAGTCTCACAAGACTTAACACTAACCAAACCCACGTTTAAACTTATACATGCACACATTATCAAGTATACATATATGTATATATATATATACATCTACACATATAATCATACATTTACGCATAAGCTAACGAGTTATAAAAGTACAAATGATTAAGTAAGTACCTTTCGATACGTACGGGAAAACTGGATGTTACATTAAAGCATATTTATTCTCAGGTATGAAAAAAATCTTCCGCTGTGCATTTACTCATTTTAGAGACATTACTTGGAGTTATTCATGACATATTTCAAAAGACGTTGCATTCGAGTCGTCGAGTTCATCAAGATTATTATCAAGTCATTTATAGTTTAGATATATTATGAAATGGTATGCATGTCGTCAACTTTCAATGTATTAAATGTTTGTCTTTTTAAAAACGAATGCAATGTTTGTAAAATGTATCATATAGAGGTCAAGTACCTCGCAATGAAATCAACTATTGTGAATCATTTATAATCGATATGGACTTCGTCCAGATGGATTAGGACGGGTCTCTACATTATAACAATAATAATATTACTTATATATATTTTTATACAAATATAGTTTAAAAATATAGCATTAAACTTGGCTAGCTCCCTGCGAAACGAACCGGACTTACTAAAAACTACACTACTCTACGATTAGGTACACTGCCTATAAGTGTTGTAGCAAGGTTTAGGTATATCCCATTCTATAAATAAATAAATAAATAACTTGTGTAAAATTGTAGCATAATTAATAGTATTTTGCAATAAAAATATAACTATTTCGTATACACCTCGCATAACATTACATAGCTATAGTACTCTTTGCAGGCCCAACAGATGCATCTCCCACATTTAAAGAAGCATTAAAATCTCCAATTAAAACCCATGGGCTATATCCAACAAAATCTTTATGCATATTTAACTCTCGCCACTGCGACCTTCTCTGAACATATTTATTTGCGGCATAAATAAAGGAAACAAAGAAGTCACACTTACCATTGCTTGTTTGCACTTCACAGTGAATAGCTTGATCTGATAAGGCGATAACCATGAGATTAACAATACATGGGTCCCAACCGATAATAATACGAGTACCACGACTACAAACACTATTATTTGATGTCCATTTCCATGAAGGAAACACTACTTCACATATACTATTTAGTTTAGAAATAGAAACATGAGATTCAAGAATCGCACAAATACATAACTTGTTACCAGAGATGACTTCGACAACCTCATTTTGTTTATGGGTGTGGTTCAAACCCCTAATATTCCAGGATGCGAGACTAATCATTGGAAACCCCATCACAGGGAGTGCTTGCCCCCTCCGTACCTATCTTTGACGCTAAGAAGTCTAACGTATAATCCTTGTTAGTTTCTGCATCACTATCCTCATCAACTAAATGAAACTTTGGTCCTATTTGGATCTCACCATCCTCTTCCTCATTGACCTGGTAAAGAATACCAAACGCATTGTTCGTTTTGACTTAAGCAACACCTTTGTTTTTCCCGTCATCCATGTTAGTCTTTGTATTCTCAGTAGCCCCTTTAGGTCTATACACGAACTTTTGTTTACCTCTAATCACCACTCCTGTACATTGGTTTTGCTTTTGCTGCTCAGTATTCTTATTTCTAGATTTTCCGTTATTAACAACTTTAAACCCGTCAGCATCCACCTCCTCAACAGTTACAGGTTTAACTATCTTTGGGCAATGAGCATCATCATGACCAAATACCTTACAACACGAACACCGAGGGGATTTCCACATGTATTCAACATCAACTGTATCAATAACTCGACCGTTACCTTCCAGACTGGGAATCGAAACTTTGATGATTTCCTTTAACTCTGAATCAGCTGAGACTTTGATCATAGCTCGGGCAAAGTTTGGGCGACCCCAAGCTTCCTCACACATAGTACTCGTGTAAGAATCTAACATCTTTGGTGTACCAACTCTAGAAGCAATAATGCTCAAACTGTCGGCTGTGAAACCTGTAAGTGGTATGTTGTACATCTTGATCCATACCAGCATTTTGTCAAGTCTTCTTTAGTAAGCGAAACCTCTGGTGTTCACTTATTAAGAATAATAGGGATGTTACGAATCATCCAGGGACCATTCTCCATGACGCCCACGAGATCCACTTCCATTGAGAACTTGAAGAAGAAGAATCCTTTGGCGTTCATCATTACTTTTTCTATAACGTGCTTCTTCCACACATTCATAACATAGTTGTAAACAACCGGGAATGCCACTCGACATCCAATAAAATATCAAAAAAGTGTATTTTCATATCTCTTACTTGTAACTCTAACCGCTTCAATGGGAATTTTAACATCAAAATCCTCCATGAAGACACTGGCTCAATATATTGAAAATTAACTTTTTGTTTTGTAGATGCTTCTGTCCCAGAGATGGTTTAGCCATCTCGCCATCATTAGGGACCAGCTTATCCTTAGGATCATTAGCTGAAACCTGTTTAGAACCTAACGGAGGAAACGTGTATTGAAAGCAATTATCCTTCTTTAACGATTCAGTCTCATCCTCAGATGACTCCGAAGCCGTGCCTCCACTTCTGCTCCTGTGTTCATCATCTTCCACACCTTTTGCAAGGTTAAACCATTCTCCTCATCTTCAACAACACCTGTTATCGCATCATCTACTGCAGTATTTTGTTTACTGACAGGAGAAGATATTTTAGTATTACTCGTAGCCGCATCACTCTTACATGACTCAGACTTGCCCTTGATCTCAATCTTCCTGTTCCGTAAAACCCTAGAGTGGGTTTGAGACTTATTGACCGTTTGCTTCTGATTACCTTCGAAGTTTTTACCCATGAATGATAATAACTAGGAGAAACCAAATAAACATGAACGATCAACGAACAAACAAAAAAGAAGCAAGAGATCACAATCGATGATTGATTATGATCGAAAAAAAATAAACCCTAGAATTCGCCAGAAATCGCCCTAAAACTTCGGAGGTTTTTTCAGTTTTTATATATTTTGTTTTTCATTAGAAAATAAATAAAATCAATATATTTATAAAATGAAAAATACAAATTCATTATGGTTTTTGCTCACATACCAGTGCAAAACTCATTTTTCAGTGTTTTATTTGCATGCTGAATTGTTGCATCATCAATATCTAGGTTCTATGAAAACAAAAGGACCGATCTTAATTCAAGGGGGAGTTATAACGTAAAAGCTACCTCAATATTTGAGGGGCAGCTTCCTAGACACTTATTTCTGATTTCGATCAAAGGTTGACGTCCATGAAAACTGTAGGGATATTGCAACCGTATAAAGGATGGAAATCCTGTTGAGCATCAACATCAGACAGTAGCTAGAGGTCAAGATAGTCAACATCATGAGTGATTATCTAGCACAATAAGAGGGCACCATGATTTATCTGATTCCCAGTGTATATAATCTTGCAAAAGATTAAGCTGACATGTTTCATGTCATCTTGATCATGGAACATCGAGTTGCGGAGATCAAAACCATGAATCTTAAAGGATACTCGGTGGAGGTTAAAACCTCTAACCAGATCACAAGCTTCGACTAGATCTCTAAAGTATAATGGTTCCCACTGTACAGAGCCTGAATACCTAAAATTTACGCAATTCGTAATAAGACTGTTACAACGTTCATAATAGTACACATTAGATACGAGTACTATGACAACTGAATAGAAATTAAACAAATATTTGATGTTCTAAGTCTAGGTCATCTAACTCAATTCTGATGTTCAACCGTGAGAATGGTAGTTGTAAAAATATTAGTCATAAAACAGACTAAGAATCAGACCAAATATTTTAGGTCTTGAGTTAACTATTTCTTATAACATTGATAGTGTATGTGCCTGACCATCTTACCCAAGCTATATGCATGTCAGCGAGGCATTGCAGCATTGCTCATAGGAATAATCTAAAAAGATACAGTGATAACTTAAGCGAAAATCCTATAACTCAATAGGTAACTTGAACTCTATTCATGCGTTAACATATGTTTGTGTGCTAGGATCTCTTCACAGTTACCAGAATACGATGACGATACAAAAGATGGTGTTGTGCTTAAAGTACCTTATCCTTATAACTAGGATAAATATATGCACACAATTACCTTATGCTTTATTCCTTTATTTTATTCATCATCTACTCTATTGTTGGGTTATATTTTGTTATAACAAAATAATTGCACTGTACCGCTAGTCATACACTAGACTAAGTCGCGGATGGTACATTTCTTTTACCCTATTTCCTGTATCTTGCTCTTTTTAGCTCGGAGTAATTTTGTTAGAGCTCTATACTTGGCTCGTGTCGTAATCATAAAACCAAGAATTTGTTGTTGATGAAACATTTCAATACCTTATTCCTTTATGTTGTGCATCTTATTTCATAAACCAGAAATAGTTTTGTTAGCACTTCATAATTTCATCGTGTTGCTTTCTTAAACAACAAGGAAATTCTTTGGATAGCACATTCCTTTACCCAAACTGTTCAAATGTAATTTCATTTTATTTATCAAATGTATATTCATTCAAATTGATATTTCATTTGTAACTAGTTTGTAGGACTTTCATTTGTAATTTGTATCACTTTATATCAACAACTATGACATGATAGAGTATAATCATAATCATCATGAGAGGGAGGTCAAGTTTGATATGATGAAAGAGCTTCAAAACTATTCAAATTACAAAAATTCAAGACAAACGACAACAAAGATCAACAGTTCCTAACAAACCATAAGTCTCATAAACATTTTGTGATTATTGTGTTAATAGATGTTATTCAAGATGTTTTTGATTCTGGAATTTGATTCATATGTAAAGATTTCTGCAACCACTTATTACGTAGAGCTTCAGGACCACAAAATTATAAAGCAAATTTCACTAACATATTCAAGAATCAATAGTTGATAATTCAAGTACAATAAAAAATTTGAAGATTATTATTAAGTGAGCTACTATGATAAAGTCAAATAAAATTTGAAGATTTCTCAACAAAAGTGAAGATAATCATTTGAAGCAATTGAACTAAAAATCTTCAACCTCACATATTTCTTGTGCATTTAGTTTTAAGATATAAAGAAGAAACAAGATGTCATCTTCAAGATCTCAAGAAAAGACAAAATGTAACGACCCTGGTTTTACCAACGTTATTTATTAATAATTATTATTATTAATACGCTTGATTAAACGAATGTATGTTATTACATTTACATGTTGCTTTAATTGCCCGTACTTGAACTTTAAATGCCCGAAACGTCTTTGTGACACCCGGAACTTGCACGAGTAATATTTTAAGATATTATTTACATCCATGATTAATTTTATTAATCATTTTAATTAACTAAGGCTTTTAGTTAGTTACTTGGGCTTAAGTTGGACTTTTATTGGATTACTTGCTAACTACTTGCAAACTTGGGCCTTTTAGTGTTAATGGACTTGTGTAAGCCCACCCTACTTATATTTATGAATTAACTAGCCCACATGACACTTGTAAGTATTAGTTTAGCATGTAACTAGTTAGTTTTACCATTAGGAATCTTGTTGGCTCACTATCCCCATGCAAACCCATCTAATATCCAACTTTATGAGCTTTACCATGCAAATGACCACCAAACTTCTCCTTTCCCCCCATTTTCTGCTGAAAAACTGCAGCCCCCTAAGCTCCCTTTAGGAGTGTTTTGTTTCATTTTCTTGTTTACTACTTCACTCACAAATCCTCTCAAAAAACACACACAAAATCCTCTCAACTTTTCCTCTCTTTTTCTCTCTAGATTGTAAGCATTATGAACTTCTTTTCTTCCTTTTCTTTTCTTACAAAACTGAATTTATACACCTTAAATCATCATCATCTTTGTTGTTTGATTACTTGTTAGTTATAGTTGTTTACTTGTTGTTGTTACATACTTGTTACAAGAATCAACTTTCTAGTTAGATTCTTCTTTTATCTTGTAATTGCAAGAACACTCAAGAACATAGCTTACTAGTTATGATTCTACATATACTTTCTTAAAAGATTGCAAGTTCATGTGTTGATTAAACTCATACTTGAAGTTCATGAAGTAAACTTTAAAGTTTACTTTCTAAAGATCAAACTTTGGTTTGAATCTTTAAAGTATGAACAACCATGAACAAACTACATGTTTACTTAGTTACTTCTTCATTTATTGCACTTTAATTTCATGTAGTTAGTTTATTTTCAAGTTTAGAGTTCAATATTTCTATTATAGTTCATGTAAGTGTCAAACCTAAGACTTTGATGTAACTTTGGTTCATCAAACTACATGCAACTCTTAAGTGAGTTGTGCTTCATGTCTTAGACTTGCACTAGGGTTATGATGGTCAAGACTTGGTTAAGATGATGTATATACATCAATGAGTTGTACACTTGAAGCTATATGCATCAAGGATGAGAACCATGATGAACATCAAGCACCAAGACCACCGGAACCCCTTTTAAACTCACTGTTCTGTCCAAAACCTACTGACCTGATGCTTCTGGAACATACCAGTAGACCTGGGCTGTTCTAACCTTGATTTTTAGATAGAACTTTTCGAGTAGATAACTTTTCATATAAGACTCGTCTTAATCCGAGTTACGGTTTAGAGTCTACGGCCCTCCGAGCGTCACTATGTCCATTTACTTTTCTGTTTTCTGTGTACAGATTCTGTTTTTTCTGGTTTCTGTAACGGACCATTACACCTGGGCTACTGTAACCTTGATTTTCAGATAGCTCAGTTCGTGTAGATAACTTTTCATATAGGACTCGTCTTAATCCGAGTTACGGTTTAGGATTTATGGCCCTCCGATCGTTACCATGTCCTTTAACGTTGTGCAGAAATTTCTGACCTACTCGCACTTAGACCGTCGCCACGGTCAAACCAAGACGAGTTTGCTTCTGTAAATTTTACCACACTTAAGGGGCTCATAGACGGAGCCATGGCCACTGGTCTCACCTTAATTCAGTAAGGGTAGAGGTCGTGGTGACTGACTGAAGTTAGACTTTGTTGAAAACTACTTTCATAAACGAAACTTACTTTACGCCTTTTGTTTGATGATGAATGATGATGACCCTTAAGACCTTAAATACATACTTTTAAACCTATTAAGACGATTTACTGACTTAGTACTATTTGACTTAGGTTGAGGACGTTTGGACCGTTACTTGCACACCACTTTCCGACTACTACCTTACCATTACTACTAATCATTGTGAGTTATAGCATTCCCTTTTTACTTTAACTTATTTTGGGAACTGAGAATACATGCGGATTTTATGTTTTACATACTAGGCACGAGTACTTAAACTTATATATGTGTGGGTTATATAACGGCAGAAACATTCCCTTTAGCTCGGTAACGTTTAATCATCGGTTTTTGAACCATGAACGCGAATCTTAGATATGGATCCATAGGGTTTGACATCCCCACTCGGGCTAGTAGCGCTAGCATTTAACGAGTGTTTAATACTTCGAGGTTATACGCACTTGCCAAGTGCACTTTAAGGGGGTACATTAAACGTTAAGTTAGTTACCGGGTGCCCACGGTTAAGCATATACCTTTACATACTTTTGAAACGCTCGTTGTAGCACTGAAATCTCGTGGCCTACTTACGTTACTGTTATACTTAAACTATAGCTCACCAACCTTTGTGTTGACCTTTTTAAGCATGTATTTTCTCAGGTGCTTGAAGTCGCTTCCGCTATCTTACTAGTCGTGCTGTAGAACCCGCTGCCTAGAGTTGTTATCGCATGACTACTTACGTTGCATTCAAACTTTTTACTTATGAACTTATGTTATGTAACGACCATTATGGTCACGTACACTTATTTAATGCTTCTACTTAGCGAAGCATACTTTTGATTTGTAAAACAATTGACGTATGTTATGACGTCACTTTTATTTATGAATGTAAACTCTGTTTTGAAAACGCATATAGTACTTAACCTTGTAATGATCCTGTTGTTGATGGTCCGTACATGATGATTTAGTACGGGGCGTCACATTTGGTATCAGAGCCTTGGTTGTAGGGAATTAGGATGCATTAGTGAGTCTAAGACCGACCCGAGTAGGATTCACTAATAGGGCTAATCTACAACTTGTTAGTTTACTTGTTTCCGCTGAACTTACTGCATGCTGCTGCTTACTGTTACTGCTATATGCCGTATGCTACTACATGATTTCACTACTGCATGCTATTACTTACTTTCGATTGCATGCTAGTTTCGTACGATTACTGATATTGCCATGCTACTTATTGTTATACATGATTTAAACTGTTGGCCTATTATTTGCTTGCTTTATGACATACTGACATGGAAAATTTATTTTTCCTTGTTCAGATGTCGGACGTTCCACCTACTGACATCCCGAGCGGCTCAGGCCCCGTTGTTCCTCCCACTGCTGCACCTGTTGCTGCTGCTGCTACCGACATTCCGGCCCCGACACCCACTGGCGACCCCGGTGCCTCTAGTTCTGGAGCTAGCTCTAGTGTGCCCATCCCGGCGTCTTCTTCCAGACCCCCGAGGCAACTGGCTCGCATTGGTGGTATGGAGATCCCCGCGGAGTTTGGGGAAGGTCCCTTCCGTAATCACTGGCGCACACCTTGCCGACGCACTGCCGACGGCCGCTTAGCCGTGATTACGCCAGGCCGACACCGACAGATGTTGGCCGCTTTCGGATATGTTGAGCCACCCGCGCCACCACCGCATGATTCAGACGACGATTCTTCCACCGATACTTCTTCAGACGACACCTCATCTGACGACTCCAGTGATGAGGAGGATCACGCTGACCGACCGATTCAGGCACCTTCTACCCCGCCGAAGAAGCGGTATCGCTTCGCTGGCATAATTCCTGGTCGTACTGTCACTGACGCTTATGGTCGGCGTCGTAGGATCACTGCTCGTAAACGGCTGGTGCCGTACCCCGCCGACCCACTGATATTACCGTCTCCACCCAGAGCCGGACCATCCACTTCAGCACCACCGGCTCCACCTGCACCGCCAGCACCACCTGCCCCACCATCTTCCTCTAATGAGGAAATGAGGCGGGAGATTGAGATTCTCCAGACTCGAGTTACTGAGCTCGAGGAGCAGATGACTCATGTTTTGGACATCTTGTACCCACCATCGCCGTAGGACTTTGTACTAGATTCTGTATTGTAATCTCTTTTGTAATTTCATATTTCACTTATGTAATGTACGAACTTATTGTAATGTATGAACTTATTATCATTAATGAATGAAATTTGTGTTGCTTACTTCTTGCGCAAGTGTTCTATTTACGTTATCATATCATGGTTTTGTGGTACTTATATATGCTTGCATTACTTAATCAACATGTGTTGTGCTGTTTTCATGTTGGTTGTTATATACTATATTATTATTATTTGCATAATGGATTTTGACTTGAGTCAAAATGTTTGTATAGAACATCATGGCCAACGGGAGATCTATCCCCACCGCGGCACAAATTGAAGAAATGATTAACGAGCGAGTCGCTGCTGCACTAGCTGAAAGACAACCCCAAGTTCCACCACCACCGCCTGTCAATCCACCTGTCGTCCGAGATGGGTGTACTTACAAGGAATTCCAAAACTGCAAGCCACACTACTTCAGTGGCACTGAGGGACCCGTCGGTCTCACCAGATGGTTCGAAAAGTTGGAATCGGTATTCAGGGTTAGCAATTGTTCTGAGGCTAACAAAACGAAATTTGCATCTTGCACGCTGTCTGATGGCGCGCTCACATGGTGGAATACCATGGCCCAAGCGAAAGGAATTGATGAGGCGTATGCTACGCCTTGGGAAGAATTTAAATGTGCTATGATCGAGGAATACTGTCCGAGAACCGAGATTCAAAAGATGGAAATCGAATTTATGCAATTGAAAACCGTAGGGAACGACCTTAACAACTACAACCGTAGGTTTTTGGAATTGGCTCTTATGTGTCCAACCATGGTCACCCCCGAATTTAAGCGTTTGGAGAAATACTTCTCGGGACTTCCTAAGTCCATCAAGGGTAATGTTACCTCATCCAAGCCGCCAAGCGTTCCCGAAGCAATGCGCATGGCGCATACTCTCTTGAATCAAATCATCCTTGACGAGCCGGAGAAGGCTAAGTTCGAAACTGTTAGTGGTGAAAAGAGGAAATGGGACAACAACCACAACAACAACAGGGGTAGGAACTATGATCAAAACCCGGCAAAACGACATGAAGGGTTCAGGCAAAACAACAACATGCACAACAACAACACCAACCCCAACAACAACAACCGCACCAATCCGAACTACAAAGGAACCCTACCACAATGCAATAGGTGCTACAAGCACCACACTGGGTATTGCAATGTTATCTGTGAGAAGTGCCAACGATCTGGACATGTTGGCAAGGATTGCAAGGTTACCACTTTGAATGTGAAGCCAAACCACAACAACAATGGGCCTAAGAAGTGTTATGAGTGTGGAAAGATGGGCCATTTCAGAAACGAGTGTCCTAACAAGCGTAAGGATGGCGGACCACCACGTGCTAGAGCCTTCAATGTTAATGCAAGGGACGCTCGTGACAACCCCGACTTGGTGACAGGTATATTCAAGATCAACAATCTTTTAGCTTCTGTCCTATTTGATACTGGTGCCGATAGGAGCTATGTGTGTAGACATTTTTGTGATAAGTTAGATTGGTCGTTAGTTCCTTTGAAGGAAAGTATGCTTGTCGAGGTCGCCAATGGAAAACTTGAAAAGGTTGACCATATTAGTCGTGGAGCTATTATCAACATAGCTGGTGCAGATTTCGAAATTGATTTGATACCTATCAAACTGGGAAGTTTTGACGCGATCGTCGGTATGGATTGGTTGAGCAAGATAAAGGCTGACGTTATCTGTGGAGATAAAGCACTTCGCATACCACAAGGAGATGGCGAACCACTGGTTATCTATGGAGAGAGATGTACCTCGAAGTTGAACCTCATTAGTTGCGTGAAAGCACAAAAGATTATGAAGAAGGGACGCTTTGCTGTCCTAGCACATGTGAAAGCGGTAGAAACTGAGGTGAAGAACGTGAACGACGTTCGAATTGTGAACGAATTTTCTGATGTCTTCCCAGAGGAATTGCCTGGATTACCACCGCAGAGAGCAGTAGAGTTTCAGATTGACTTAGTGCCAGGAGCTGCACCTGTAGCTCGCGCACCTTATAGACTCGCACCTTCCGAGATGCAAGAATTACAGAGTCAACTACAAGAGCTATTAGATCGAGGGTTTATCCAACCAAGCTTCTCGCCTTGGGGCGCACCTGTGTTGTTTGTAAAGAAGAAGGATGGATCCTTCCGTATGTGTATCGACTACCGTGAACTCAACAAATTGACTATCAAGAATCGATATCCTCTTCCACGAATTGATGACCTTTTTGATCAACTACAAGGATCGAGCGTTTATTCAAAGATCGATTTGCGATCCGGATATCACCAGCTGAGGGTGAAGGAAAGTGACGTGATGAAAACTGCATTCAGGACCCGTTATGGTCATTATGAGTTCCTCGTGATGCCATTCGGTTTGACAAATGCACCTGCCGTGTTCATGGATCTCATGAATCGTGTCTGCAAGCCTTACTTGGATAAGTTTGTTATCGTCTTCATAGATGATATCCTCATCTACTCTAAGAGCGAAGAAGAACATGAGCAACACCTTCGGCTAGTGCTTGAACTCTTAAGACAAGAGCAACTTTACGCCAAATTCTCCAAGTGCGAATTTTGGTTGAAGGAAGTACAGTTTTTGGGTCATGTTGTGAGCGACCAAGGTATCAAAGTTGATCCCGCCAAGATTGAAGCCATCAGCAAGTGGGAGACCCCCACTACTCCAACGCATATTCGCCAATTTCTAGGTCTCGCCGGTTATTATCGAAGGTTTATCGAAGGATTTTCTCTGATTGCGCGTCCTTTGACCGCACTGACTCACAAGGGCAAGAAGTTCATTTGGGAACCCACACACGAATCAGCATTCCAAACCTTGAAGAAGAAGTTAACCTCCGCACCTATCCTATCACTCCCTGAAGGCAGTGACGACTTTGTTGTTTATTGCGATGCATCGAAGAGTGGTTTTGGTTGTGTACTGATGCAACGATCAAAGGTTATTGCCTATGCCTCCCGCCAATTGAAGATTCACGAGCGGAACTACACTACACATGATCTTGAACTTGGAGCCGTTGTCTTTGCACTCAAATTGTGGAGACATTATTTGTATGGAACTAAGAGCACTATCTTCACCGATCACAAGAGTCTCCAGCACATCTTCGATCAGAAGCAATTGAATATGAGACAGCGTCGATGGATCGAGACACTCAACGACTACGATTGTGAACTCCGTTATCACCCTGGCAAGGCCAATGTTGTAGCTGACGCTTTAAGCCGAAAGGAGAGGACGGCACCTCTCCGTGTTAGGGCTCTGAACATCACCATCCATTCGAACCTCAACAACCAGATCAGTGTAGCCCAAGTTGAGGCTCTAAAGGAGGAGAACATATCTCACGAGCATTTGAACATACTTGTCTCTCGATTCGAGGTTAGAGAGTCTGGACTCCGATGTTATGCCAGAAGAATTTGGGTACCTTACTATGGAGATCTACGAAGCCTGATACTTGATGAAGCACACAAATCGAGATATTCGATTCACCCCGGTGCAGGTAAGATGTACCACGACCTTAAAGAACAATATTGGTGGCCGAATCTTAAGAAGGACGTTGCGACTTATGTTGGTAAGTGCTTGACTTGCTCGAAGGTTAAAGCCGAGCATCAGAGACCTTCTGGGTTACTTCAACAGCCGGAAATCCCACAATGGAAGTGGGAAAGGATCACAATGGATTTCATTACTAAGCTGCCGAAGACGGTGGGCGGATGCGATACTATTTGGGTTATTGTTGACCGTCTCACCAAATCTGCACACTTCCTAGCGATGAAGGAAACTGATACAATGGAAAGACTTGCTCAGCTGTACATCAAAGAGGTTGTATCTCGTCATGGTGTACCTTTATCAATCATCTCCGATCGCGATCCCCGTTTTGCTTCCAGATTTTGGCGTTCTTTGCAAGAAGCCATGGGAACTCGTCTTGACATGAGTACTGCTTATCATCCTCAGACTGACGGGTAAAGTGAACGAACGATTCAGACCTTGGAGGACATGCTGCGTGCATGTGTCATTGATTTTGGAAAGGCCTGGGAAAGGCATTTGCCACTCGCCGAATTCTCGTACAACAACAGTTATCACTCAAGCATTAATGCTGCACCTTTTGAAGCATTGTATGGTCGTAAGTGCCGATCTCCTATTTGTTGGGCCGAAGTAGGCGAAAAGCAAATCACCGGACCCGAGGTAGTTCACGAAACCACGGAGAAGATTGCTCAGATCCAAGCTAGACTTAAGACTGCCCGTGATCGCCAAAAGAGCTATGCCGATCTTAAACGGAAAGACTTTGAATTTAATGTTGGTGATCGTGTAATGTTGAAGGTTGCACCTTGGAAAGGTGTGATCCGTTTTGGAAAACGTGGAAAGTTGAACCCACGATACATTGGTCCATTCGAGATCTTGGAACGTGTTGGACCGGTTGCATACCGTTTGGATCTACCAGCACAATTGAGCTCAGTTCATCCTACCTTCCATGTGTCAAACTTGAAGAAGTGTCTTGCTGCACCCGAACTCATCATACCATTGGAAGAACTTACTATCGATGACAAACTCCACTTTGTGGAGGAACCTGTTGAGATTATGGATCGTGAGATCAAAACTTTGAAACGCAACAAGATTCCGATTGTACGAGTACGATGGAATGCCAAACGAGGACCTGAGTTTACTTGGGAGCGAGAGGATCAAATGATGCGAAAGTATCCTCACCTTTTCCCGACTCCTCCATCTACCTCAGCTTAAATTTCGGGACGAAATTTTCTTTAACAGGTGGGTAATGTAACGACCCTGGTTTTACCAACGTTATTTATTAATAATTATTATTATTAATACGCTTGATTAAACGAATGTATGTTATTACATTTACATGTTGCTTTAATTGCCCGTACTTGAACTTTAAATGCCCGAAACGTCTTTGTGACACCCGGAACTTGCACGAGTAATATTTTAAGATATTATTTACATCCATGATTAATTTTATTAATCATTTTAATTAACTAAGGCTTTTAGTTAGTTACTTGGGCTTAAGTTGGACTTTTATTGGATTACTTGCTAACTACTTGCAAACTTGGGCCTTTTAGTGTTAATGGACTTGTGTAAGCCCACCCTACTTATATTTATGAATTAACTAGCCCACATGACACTTGTAAGTATTAGTTTAGCATGTAACTAGTTAGTTTTACCATTAGGAATCTTGTTGGCTCACTATCCCCATGCAAACCCATCTAATATCCAACTTTATGAGCTTTACCATGCAAATGACCACCAAACTTCTCCTTTCCCCCCATTTTCTGCTGAAAAACTGCAGCCCCCTAAGCTCCCTTTAGGAGTGTTTTGTTTCATTTTCTTGTTTACTACTTCACTCACAAATCCTCTCAAAAAACACACACAAAATCCTCTCAACTTTTCCTCTCTTTTTCTCTCTAGATTGTAAGCATTATGAACTTCTTTTCTTCCTTTTCTTTTCTTACAAAACTGAATTTATACACCTTAAATCATCATCATCTTTGTTGTTTGATTACTTGTTAGTTATAGTTGTTTACTTGTTGTTGTTACATACTTGTTACAAGAATCAACTTTCTAGTTAGATTCTTCTTTTATCTTGTAATTGCAAGAACACTCAAGAACATAGCTTACTAGTTATGATTCTACATATACTTTCTTAAAAGATTGCAAGTTCATGTGTTGATTAAACTCATACTTGAAGTTCATGAAGTAAACTTTAAAGTTTACTTTCTAAAGATCAAACTTTGGTTTGAATCTTTAAAGTATGAACAACCATGAACAAACTACATGTTTACTTAGTTACTTCTTCATTTATTGCACTTTAATTTCATGTAGTTAGTTTATTTTCAAGTTTAGAGTTCAATATTTCTATTATAGTTCATGTAAGTGTCAAACCTAAGACTTTGATGTAACTTTGGTTCATCAAACTACATGCAACTCTTAAGTGAGTTGTGCTTCATGTCTTAGACTTGCACTAGGGTTATGATGGTCAAGACTTGGTTAAGATGATGTATATACATCAATGAGTTGTACACTTGAAGCTATATGCATCAAGGATGAGAACCATGATGAACATCAAGCACCAAGACCACCGGAACCCCTTTTAAACTCACTGTTCTGTCCAAAACCTACTGACCTGATGCTTCTGGAACATACCAGTAGACCTGGGCTGTTCTAACCTTGATTTTTAGATAGAACTTTTCGAGTAGATAACTTTTCATATAAGACTCGTCTTAATCCGAGTTACGGTTTAGAGTCTACGGCCCTCCGAGCGTCACTATGTCCATTTACTTTTCTGTTTTCTGTGTACAGATTCTGTTTTTCTGGTTTCTGTAACGGACCATTACACCTGGGCTACTGTAACCTTGATTTTCAGATAGCTCAGTTCGTGTAGATAACTTTTCATATAGGACTCGTCTTAATCCGAGTTACGGTTTAGGATTTATGGCCCTCCGATCGTTACCATGTCCTTTAACGTTGTGCAGAAATTTCTGACCTACTCGCACTTAGACCGTCGCCACGGTCAAACCAAGACGAGTTTGCTTCTGTAAATTTTACCACACTTAAGGGGCTCATAGACGGAGCCATGGCCACTGGTCTCACCTTAATTCAGTAAGGGTAGAGGTCGTGGTGACTGACTGAAGTTAGACTTTGTTGAAAACTACTTTCATAAACGAAACTTACTTTACGCCTTTTGTTTGATGATGAATGATGATGACCCTTAAGACCTTAAATACATACTTTTAAACCTATTAAGACGATTTACTGACTTAGTACTATTTGACTTAGGTTGAGGACGTTTGGACCGTTACTTGCACACCACTTTCCGACTACTACCTTACCATTACTACTAATCATTGTGAGTTATAGCATTCCCTTTTTACTTTAACTTATTTTGGGAACTGAGAATACATGCGGATTTTATGTTTTACATACTAGGCACGAGTACTTAAACTTATATATGTGTGGGTTATATAACGGCAGAAACATTCCCTTTAGCTCGGTAACGTTTAATCATCGGTTTTTGAACCATGAACGCGAATCTTAGATATGGATCCATAGGGTTTGACATCCCCACTCGGGCTAGTAGCGCTAGCATTTAACGAGTGTTTAATACTTCGAGGTTATACGCACTTGCCAAGTGCACTTTAAGGGGGTACATTAAACGTTAAGTTAGTTACCGGGTGCCCACGGTTAAGCATATACCTTTACATACTTTTGAAACGCTCGTTGTAGCACTGAAATCTCGTGGCCTACTTACGTTACTGTTATACTTAAACTATAGCTCACCAACCTTTGTGTTGACCTTTTTAAGCATGTATTTTCTCAGGTGCTTGAAGTCGCTTCCGCTATCTTACTAGTCGTGCTGTAGAACCCGCTGCCTAGAGTTGTTATCGCATGACTACTTACGTTGCATTCAAACTTTTTACTTATGAACTTATGTTATGTAACGACCATTATGGTCACGTACACTTATTTAATGCTTCTACTTAGCGAAGCATACTTTTGATTTGTAAAACAATTGACGTATGTTATGACGTCACTTTTATTTATGAATGTAAACTCTGTTTTGAAAACGCATATAGTACTTAACCTTGTAATGATCCTGTTGTTGATGGTCCGTACATGATGATTTAGTACGGGGCGTCACACAAAAGGAGAAGATAATTCAACTAACTTCAGTTACGAAAAAGAGACGAGCACAATCAATACTAAGGGGGAGATAATTAGGATCTCATTTTAGTGTCGAAAATAGTATTGATTGTATTTTAGGGCTTCATTATATGATGAAGTGTGTGTTAGTTATAAATACCCCTTCCCCTTAGTTGTAAGGTTAATCCATTCCGGTATTTCCAACAATTGTTCTAAGAGAATTGTTAAATACAAACTTTGCTTTCATTTTCTCCTTCATATTTCTCTCTCTAAAATATCTATCTATTATATCTAATAATTGAGAGTTTTAGCTGAGGTCATATAGTGCTTCCAAGAGTTGTAAGGTATGCTTTGAGGATTGTACTCTTTGATTTGCTTATGTCACTCTCTTATTGAAGTAGACATTAATTACATTAAAATATTAAATTAATTATTAATTATATTATCTGTAAATGAGAGCTTCTATAGCAAGCCTCTCTTTTTTATTGGTATCCAGAATATTGATGTCACGCTTTTCTTCTACCATCTACCTCACGCCTCTCCATGATATTTTGATGCTATAATTTTGAATTTTGAATGAATCGATCAACAATCAAGAAATCTACCGCCTCCATTTATTTAACTTCTGTTCCTCATAGTTTTTAATTCATCTTTTGTTCTCTTCACTCTTATTCTGAAACACAAACCCAGTTTTTTAGCATGTGTTTTGTCTTTCAATGTAGTCATAGGAATGAATACTGATGCTAAACAATCATATTTGAAGAATATATAGAAGGTTGGTGTAGCGATGCAATCAGATTGTGATTTAGGGCTTTTCTACAAAAAGTTTCAAGTTATATGAATGGTGCTTTATATGTGTTCAGGTTCACTACTCTCTCTCTCTCTCTTCTAATCGGTTTCATATGAATAACAAAAATTGTTGAGGTAAATTTATAAAATCAAAATTTGAATCTTTTTATTGTTGTATGCTAAATTTCAGGTGTGCTATGTATGATTTAAACTTGGTAATGAATTTTTTGATTTGGTTTCCAGATTCTACTTGGTATTATAATTTTACCAAAAGTGTGACTTGCAGGAATATGAAATTTTTAAGTATAAATCTGTTATATTTGAACTTGCAAGGAAATGGGTGTTTACTCTTATGGTAAGTAGTTTCTGAATTTGGTTTGTAAGTATATCTAAGTTTTGAATACATGTTTAAAAGTATATAAGGTTAAAAGTTAGAATTAGATAGTAATCCTCCATTGCATAAAAGTTGTTTACAGTTGTGCAAAATTACTATACAGGTTACTAAGAACTACTAACGAGTTCAGAAATACTATGCTCATTGAAATTGTGTTTCTATGACATCGGTTATATGCTATGCTTATTGCAATCGTGTT
This sequence comes from Rutidosis leptorrhynchoides, assembly GCF_046630445.1. NCBI lineage: Eukaryota > Viridiplantae > Streptophyta > Magnoliopsida > Asterales > Asteraceae > Rutidosis > Rutidosis leptorrhynchoides. The sequence continues at coordinate 200,541,917 of NC_092337.1, forward strand.
AAGTTTGTTATCTAAAGGGTTAAGAAAGTCATTAAAAGAGATGGTGCTCTTTAAAGTCAAAATTGATTGTTAGTAATGTCCATTGAGTAGCAAAATGAACATATTAGTTATAAGCATAATTGAGCGGCAAAAATGGTGTGTTAATAATGTCCATTTAGTGGCAAAATGGTGTGTTAGCAAGCCTGGATGTTTGTTTCTGGAATGATGAAACTCTCGCCCGTGTAGACTTTAAAGTGTCAAATAATGAAATGGATATGTAAGATTAATAGTAGTGTTTGTTAAAGATCTCCATGTTTAGATTTCAAAATTAGATTCTTTCCAATCACCAAAATTACTTAGGTTGCTTACATGTCTACTTTGCAGATATTCATTACAGGAGTGAGTTATAATACTAGATTAAAGAATTCATTTCTCTTTGCTGAAGAGGTAACTATTATGCTGGCACTAAGAATGTGACTAAAGAGAAGAGATTATATCATCTTAATAATCTGAATCTTTGAGGTGAGATGTGAGATAATTTTAAGACCAGTTTTCATTGAGTTAAAGTCACTATTTCTTTCTTAAGTCAAAGAGATTGTGTGAGAAAGATGAATCAAAGAGCTGTAATTTATTGATGGCTTCCACGAGTAAAATAACAAGAAATTAACTATGGTTGTGCTGAAATATTTGGTCACAATGCATTAAATATTATTTTCCGTTGACAAAAAAATACAATGTTACTAAAATAGAATGACTAATGAGTAAGGATATAGTATTAAGTATGTGCAGCTTATGATTCTGGACAAACTCAATATGTTGTGTAATGACTCGGAGTATATCGGAATTGGTAATTTGAAACCATTTTCTACAGGTATGAGTTGTAAAATGTAGTAAATTCAGTTGATGCAAATTCTATTTATGCTACTATTATTTGTGCAATTTATCACAATGGTGTTTAATCAAACCCGTGAATTCACGGGTCACTAAACTAGTAATCATGAAAGTGATGTTGTGCACTACTATACTAGTAACAATCGATCAAGGCACATAACTGTTTTTTTTTTTTTTTTTTTTTTTTTTTTTTTTTTTTTTTTAATACAGTAACATAATATAAATTAAAATAGATATCAAGATCTAGTAAAGATACATATGAGACAAATACAAACGATCTATTTAAGTAGATTCAATGATCTACTTTGTGCAACGTATTTGGCCTTGGGCCACTTTTAAGTAAAATAAAATACACGCATCTATTTAATCTTCAGAATCAATAAATCCATTTCAATGGACTTGTAGCTTTCTTATCATCCTTCATTTAGTGTGGATTGAAGAAATCCCACTTAATTCCATCATTGATTAAAACATAAACTCCTGCCACTGTCAATATTCCACTAAAAGTCAACCCAACCACACCCAATGTCCAATTCAGTAACCACATTTTACTATACATTAATGGCTTCTTAATCTTAATCCACATTAAACTAGGAAAAGCTAGAGTAACTGGTAAAACACTCGCACCGATTAAGCCACTCACACTTCCGAGATACGGTAGTGCAACTGCTGCAAAGAATATTAAGAATCCTGTCATTGTACGAATGATAGATCGTAGCCACCATGAACATGGCCTTTTGAATTTGGTGACATATTGAGCCTCTATTTGATCAAACGTTGGCATCGCGTATATTGGAAATGAGGTTACGCAACTTATGATTATGAACAGGCCCATCAGTTCTATCGTAAGTCTTGAAACGTCTTGTGAATGGAAGGCGTACATTGCTACCAGCATTCCTCCATTAGATGGTATCTACAGTTACATATGATAAAAAAAAAAAGTCTCAATAAAGTCAACATTTTTAATAAAAGGTCTCAATAAAGTCAACATTGTAATAAAAGGTCTCAAAAAAGTCTAACATTTTTCATTAAAGGGATTAAAGAGTGAACTTCAATAAAAGAGTCAAACTTTTAAAAGTGGTCAAACTGAGCCAAAATGGTTTTGTTGACAATGGTAAGAAAACACACAACTTAGACTAATTCTAATGGTGCTTGTGACGAGCAGTTTATGCACTTTTTAGCCAAAAAGTATAATCTGTATGTGATAAGGCAATGCCAGTTCTTAACATTTTTTAACCGCCGTCTCAGTATTTTGTTTCAAATATTGGGTAGAATGTTGTGGTAAAATATGATTGAATTTTTTTTTTTTTTGGGTAAGCGAGGAAACTCTCCTATGAACTAGCACATTGGCTCCCCCATAGAAGGTAAAACCTCGGGTAATCAAGCCCCTCGAGCGCGAGACCTGGTACCGGGTGAATTGCACATTATGCGCACCCTCTAGTCACACTCCCTTTTTGAACAATTTGGCATGGCCAGGAATTGAACCCGGGTGGTGTGCTTCATTGGGCAACTCGATGGCCACTTAGGCAAGCCTGAATGGTTAAAAATAATTAATAATAAAATAAAAATATATATTAATTAAAACAAAAAAATCTGGGATTGGTTGCTGAATCAGCTGACCCCTCACATGATTTTCGTCACCTAACGCCGTCCATGCTGACTAACTGACGCCTTGTTAGTTCCGTCAATTTTCGTTAGTTTTGTCACATCGACAGATGAAAAGTGACGGAGGGTTATAAATGGTCTTATGCAATAAGTTCAATTTTAACTATTTATACAATATTATTATTATTATGCTCTCAAGTTCTTACCATGTTACCATAGGCCCAATAACATCCAATTGAAAGTGGAAACATGCACATTCCAATTATAAGATATGCAATTCTCACTCCCTTCCACATCGGCACGTGAGATGGATGCTTTTCGCTTGATGGCATTGTTGCCTGCAACATATAATTAAAAGGTCTTATGAGTACAGAACGTTGCAATAATTTCAAGTCGATATTCTTTTAGTTCTTCATATTGTTACCTGAATTTCTAGTATCACGTTATGGCCCCTGAATCCAAACGCAATTATGCCAAGTGCATTAAGGATGCTAAAAAATGTAACAGTTTCGTTGTTTCCTCTCACTGGATTATACGAAATTTCGGGGACTTGGCCTTTTTCCACTGATACGACCCAAATGAGGGTGCAATATGCTATCGAAGTCAATGCGCTCACTAGGGAAACTCCTGCTATTGAGTTCATGTTTGGTATTTGCGATAACACAACAACAATGCATGTAAATACCAAGTACCATTCGGCTGGTGTTAGAGGCTTTAATGTGCATGTGGACCCACATGCGAACTCGAAGAACGTGTTGAGCGTTGACCCACCAATGATGATCAATGTCATGCAGGTCCCAGCGGATAGGTACGTGATTGGTGGAATCGCTAGTAATTTACCAAGCTTAGAACCTGTGATCGATTAATAGGATAGTTTAGCAATAGTTAATAAATCTGTAATAAAAAATGTTTAAAAAACCGTATTTGGCACACTTCAATTTTTTATGGCTTTCCAAAGATCTGGTGCCAAAAAATCACTTTTCTTGTAGTGAAAATTGATCTGATGTTTAATAAAGTGGTCCATAGATAACCCCTTTATATATACAAATCTTGTAATATAGGATTATGCCACAAATAAGCAGGGGTTTGAATGGTGCCACCCTATAGTCACAACCGCTGAGTGAGTCAGGTATGTCCTTTACGTTATGGAATTGACAGCCAAGTGTGAGCCGGTCGGTTGTCAACGTTTTGCTACAAATATTCATGGGATAACCGGAATAAGCTAGCCGCATATATTTGAGTAAAAGTTGTAGCATGAACATGAAAAAACTTATCCATTTACACGTTTACTTAATGAAGGGGCAAGGTACATTACCAAATGCAACTTCACAAAGGTTTATGTATCTGCTGTAACGTATCCCAGTCTCTTGAGATTCATGAAGATGAACAAGTAGCCATAGTGTATAGAGTTGCCACAAAAACATCACAGCCAAACAAATGATCCCCCACGTCCTGCATGCAGCCAAAAAGTATAATTAGAATCTATTTTCTTCTATAAAGTTGAAGAAAACAATTTTTTTTTTTTTTTGGTACAGGTTGATAACCACAGACCCAAATCGGGCCCCAAGGGCACATGCCTAAGTCACTTAGTGGTTGTGATTATGGGGCGTAAGGCTTGAACCTCTAAACTTTTTGGTGATAAGATGCCCCACTCATTACCAACTGATCTACGTGTCATTGACGAATTGAAGTTAATCTAACTCACAAGTAATAAGTGTATACATGCATGATATATATGCTCTTTGTACGTTATATATCATTCAAAGTTTCAAACCATGATTAACTAATGCTTGATGACTCGAAGGATTGGGCTTACCAGCCAAGAATGGTGAAAGCAACAGGAAGAACAAGCGCTTGAACTCCGATTCCCGAACAAACAGCATGAAAAGCAGCATAGTACGTGTTACCATTTCTAGACGCTGTGATCGGTAACCAATCATCTTGTTGTTCGATAGGTTGAGACGACACTGTAGGTGTTATCTGTATCGAGACTGTTTCTTGCAATTCTCCCATCTTATCAACAAAATCTCACTCTTTAATTTAATTATGGCTCTTGTTGAGTTATACATTAAGGTTTATTCTTTGATTCTTATATAGAAGTTTCGTAAATCACTGTTGCTTTAAAAAACATCCTGGCAAGTGCGGCTCTGACTCGATCAAAATATAAAGTAAAACTGTATTTTTGAATATATTCTTTAAAAAATACAATGTCAAACGGTGTTTAATAAAACGATCAAGCCGGTGGTATGTGCTAGTTTAACGATTGTAATACGTATTGATGATTTGATGGGCTGTTACATCAACTCATGATTGAGTTTTAAACACATTTTTCGGCCACAGATTAAATTTAAATCAATTTGTATTAGTCGAAGTGATCAAATAATAAATTATTTTACTATGGTTGTTTAGTACTTCAAATGACGCAAAGTCTGTATAGACCACCTTAAAATAATGTTGTAAGTCACTTAGCTAGAATGTTTTAGTTCTATAGTCAACGTAATTTTAACATTAATCACATATAAATTAACCAAAGAGTAATCGATCTAGTGGTATTAGTAATAAAGTAACCTTTGGATATATAACATATATATAAACGATCCGAGTAATGCACGAGTTTGGCTCGTTTAAAATTCATAAAGCTTGCCTCGTTTGAAATTCAAAGAGTTTGACTCGTTTCCACCCTAGTACATTAAGCTCGAGCCCTAATTATAGTTATATAAGCTGGTTTCCACACTAGTACATTTTGCTCGAGCCCTAATTATTATAGTTATATAAGCTCGAACGTAGCTATTTAGGCTCATTATTATGAGATAACATATTTTAATTATTAGGTAATTATATTATATCACATATATATTTTTTTTTTCAACTTTTAACCACGTTAAATTTTCTCTGAGTTGATTGTATCCATTACTGAGCAAATAATGGTTCAATTAAGATTTGATTTCCGGAGTACCAAAGACAAACGTAACATCATTATACATAAAGTCAAGTCTCAAGGAGGTATGGACTAAGAAAGGTTGGCCAACTTAAATGAGATATGGTAGATTCTACATGATAATTATTAGGGATTATCACCAAAATGCCCAAATCAATTCCCATCCTTGCGCTCTAGCCCAAAATTTTTTTTTTTTTTTTTTGCCAGATTGCCCTCGCAAGACTCAAGACGCCTTGCGCCTTGCGTCCTTGCGCTTGGGGGTGTCTCTTGCTCCCTTGCTTCCCAGGGACGCAAGGATGCTCTTGCGACCTTGCTTCCCGGGGACGCAAGGAGGCGCTTGCGACCTTGCTTCCCGGAGACGCAAGGACTCAAGGTGTCTCTTGCTCCTGCCTGCATATGATAATCGTGTTCTTTCAGACATTTTATCGAACACCTTATGTGTATGCATTGAAAAATATCAAAATATGTGCATGATGCACATAATCTAATGCTTCACACTGTTAAATGTTCTTCATGTTCTAGATTACCAAGCATTCAAACAAAAAGTAGTTACAAACCACAATATATCTGTTGGCCAAACTGCCAAATATGTTAAGTACCACAATAATCATTATTATTTTAAAATGAAATTTTTTAGTATCGGTATTTTATTTACTGCATGTGAGAAACCAGATCAGGTAAAAGCCTCATAGTTACAAACTAGAGAATAAAACAAGTAAAAGTAATCATGATCCAGAGTAAATATTACTCGGCAAAACGTGATTGCACACTAACAGATGAGGTACCAAAAACATGTTCATAGAAATTGTAATGAATATTATGTGCATCATGCACATATTTTGATATTTTACAATGCATGCACATAAGGTGTTCGATGAAATGTATGAAAGAAAACGATTATAATATGCAGGCAATATCAAGAGGCACCTTGCGTCCTTGCGTCTCCGGAAAGCAAGGGAGCAAGATGCACCTTGCGTCCTTGCGTCCCCGGGAAGCAAGGTCGCAAGAGCCTTCTTGCGTCCTTGCGTCCCCGAGAAATATCAAAATATGTGCATGATGCACATAATATCAAAATACGGACACCCCCAGGCGCAAGGACGCAAGGCGCAAGGCATCTTGCGAGGGCAATCTGGCAAAAAAAATTTTTTAGGGCTACAACGCAAAGATGGGAATTGGTTTGGGCATTTTGGTGATAATCTCTAATTATTACTATGATAATTTTTTAGTTTTTATTATATATATATATATATATATATATATATATATATATATATATATATATATATATATATATATATATATATATATATATATATATATATATATATATATATATATATATATATATATATATATATATATATATATAATGTTATAGTTAAGTTATTAATGTTGTAATTATATTTATACATAATACTTATATTTATTGTAAAAATATTATAATATTAAAGTATGTAAATGAAAACTCATTTATACTCGCGAATATTTTCGAGCTCGATATAAAAAATTTGAGTTTGAACTCGTTTAGTAAATGATCTTCAAAGTACATTTAATATCGTGTTCAAGCTTGTTACACCCGGTTCGAAAAGAGCTTTTGATGAATCAAATTTGAGTAGTTTGCGAGTAGCTCGACATTGACATTTAGATCTCTAATTCCAAATTTTATAACGTGCTATACGGGTAGTGGTATGTAATTTATTTAACCTATCAGGCAGTTTTAATTTAATATTAGTGCCTCGTACGAAGGGTGCGACTATGATCTGAAGTAACGTTTATTTGATTAAAATAAGAACTCTCGGCGGCAAAATATCCTCTTCGGAATGTTTTGGATGCTTTTTTATCTGTAGTAGTTGGGAAGTATTCTACACTAAACACTTCAAAAATATTTTGCACGTAGAATATAAAGATTCCAATTCTGTATAATTATTCCTCACATATGGATAGTCCAACGACTAAAAGACATAATTGATTATCGGTAAACTAGTTAGCAATACTCTCTTTGGTCCGAATTTCAGGTCTTAGGCCTCCCTGTTTTTATAACACAAACGTTTGTTTATCTCTTAAATAAATGGTTCATTGCTTAATGTTAAATCATACAACATCTAGCTACTTTTATTGTTTAATAATTTAACATTCAGTGTTGAATCATTCAAAGTTAAAATACTTTCTTCATTAAACATCTAAATCTACTTCTATATCTTTTCTCAAATCATATTCAAAACACTTAACCAACATTTATTTGAATTTTCTATTTATGTAACACATTAATAAGGAACTTTATTAATATCGTTCATTCAAAATGATTTTTAAACAACTTATTTTCATTTAGAACCACGTTTATTCAGAAACTTTGAATCATTCAGATTATGAACCATTCGGCACTAAATCATTGATTTAGATGATATTTATAATGCAATTATATGAATTCTATGAAATCGGGATATTAGCTTTGTATGCCCACTTAGCTGATAGGTTTATCTTATCACAATTAAGTCAAATTAAGTCAATGATTGATTGTTACGTGATAATTAGTTTTACTATTCTTAATAGGAATAACAATCAGTCTATAAATGTTATTTTATTAATTATCAATTAATCAAATTAATCTCTAATGACTCTAAAATTCGAATAACCACTTCATTAATTATATTTGAATTTATTATTATAACGCCCGTAACTCAAGAAAAATGATCGAGAATTTTTTTTTACACATGGGCGGCGCGCAGGAAAAAGGTGCGCGGCTTGCACATTTTGCACGGCGCGCTGAAAAAGGGTGTGCGGCTCGCACTTTACCTTCCCAGCCGCTGTCCGCTTTTTGCTTGTATGTGTGCGGCGAAATTTTAATTGTGCGCGGCGCACACGTCCCCAGACCAGTTTTTACCTTTTTCAAGCACTTTTGAACCATTTAAGTTACCCCACTCAAACCCGAACAAATAACTCAGTTACACATGTTTTTAAGACATAAACGTAACTTTTTACTTGCCACCATAATTTCATGCATCAACAAACTTAAAATACATCTTGATCTCATAAGTCTCATTACTCAAACTTAAACATGTCATTCGGTCCCATAACATAAACATCTTTCATATAAAATACTCATTTGACCCAAGGAGTTGCTAAGCGGTTATCATGTAGCTAGATTCAAAGAGACTTGCAACACCACTTACTAGATTGTCAATGCTCCACTAATCCTTAGCCGATTCCTTACCTTCCCGATGCCATCTAGAACCTAGAAACATTACAACATAAGCGGGGTACGCCACATGCTTAGTGAGTTAATGGTAGGTAAAATAGCATAGACATAAACATATACATAATCATAAACGTAACCATAACCTTCAAACCCAAAGGGGTTGCTTTCTTGAGTCGGATCCGATCATCTCATACCATAAACATAAGTCTAAGCTTATCACATGACATGGACATAGTCCAAGCTTACCGCATTGACATGGATATAAATCCAAGCTTACCACATTGACAAGGATGTAAATCCAAGCTTACCATATTAACACGGATATAAATCCAAGCTTAACACTTAGTGGCCTTAATCATACCCTCTTGCACAGATGCAATCCGGGAGTATTAAGTCACTCTTATTCATTTTCTTACGAGTACATAGTCCTCTCGGAACTAGCCTCTTGTAACGTTTGTCATCATCCATATGGTTGCTTGGCCTAGGCCTTGCAACCCCTTGACCCGCCCAAATTACCCCCAATTAGCTCACCTTAGCTTTTTTGACAAGTTGAGTAACTTCTTGCTTTCTTTCTCTTGATTAGTGCCTAATCACAAAACACTAATCCTGTTAATTCACATTCATCATCCCTTTTTATTTTATCACTTAGTAAGTTAACATCATACATTCATATTCTTTTACTTATCCAGTTCATGTCTTTTTTGCTCATCTTTGATTTTTTTTTTTATAATTTCTTAACTTTCACAATCATAATTAGGTTACTTTTAATTAATTAACCTCTTTACATTCATGAACATAGCATTTATCAAATTTCTATACTTCATAATACCATTTATCCTTAGTGTCTTTCTTTTAATCATAAGCATTAATAATTTCATCTCATAATGCCAAAGTAACCCTTGTACATTCTTTTAATAAAAATCATAACTTTAATATATCACTATCCTTCCACTTTTATAACTAAGCTTTCTTTACACTTGTAATTTCTTTTCATTCATTTTTTAATTAAAATTATCATATCACTTCTGTTGTATTTAAACTCATAAGTACTTGACTTCATAATATTAACACATTCACATTACAACTAATACATTCTTTCTATCCAAAAATCAACTTTCTTTCCTAACCATTAACACTTTTTTTTATAAACTTACTTCTTATTATAATCATAAACCTTTTTCAATCCTTTAATTCATTCTATTAATAATATTACTTTTTAAAAACTTCCTTCTTTAGGCATTTTACCAAACACCTTATATGCATGAGCTCATTTTAACTCTTAACATAGCCTAAATCACTACTTTTATAACCAACTAACAACTTATCCAATTTCATACATAAACATAAACCTAAACATTTGTCATAATTTCAATTAGACTATTCTTGAGTACTTATCATACCAAAAATCTTACCTAAGCCATTTCCTTATCACATTCATTCACCTAACTCATTTCATGTAACAAAAGCATTCATGAAGTTTCTTTTAAGCATTTCAGCAAACAACTTATGTGAATAAGGTGGTTTTTGACTCAAAACATTGCAAAACTATGACTTTCTTTCATAATTTTTTTTTTCTCAATTTAAGCATATTATTGGCCTTGTCATCTTACAATTTTGTTTTTATCCATAAACCCATCAAGAAGTTACATTAAATCAAGACTTAGCATCAATTTCTATCAAAAATCAACTTTTACATATGCTTCTATTTTCAAATCCGAATTATTGAAGCACCTTACATAACTTGCACCATAAATCATGCACTAATACATACAATAGCATACACTTTAACCAAATTTAAGTATTAATGCCATACCTTGATTTTTACACTTGAACCCTAAGTAGAAATTAGTAGAAAGAGGAGTGTTGATGATAATTTTCTTGCTTCTACTATGATGTATACACTTTTAATTGCGTAAATTTTGATTTGCATGAAATTAAATCACTAGATTTTGAAAAACCCTAGTTCTTTTTTCTCACCCTCGTTCTTTTTTTTTTTTTTTTAATGAACTTTCTCAAATGAGCTAGAAGCTCTTCTTTTCTTGATAAGTATGGAAAATTTGATAAATTAGCAACTTAAGTCCCTCTTCACCATTATATAGTTTAGGTGGTCAAATTTATTAACTAACCTTAACCTTAACTTTACAAGACAAGTCCTTTTTTTTTTTAACAATTACTTAACTTGAATTTCCTTGTTAGTCTCCAAACAAATTTAAATCCGTAAAATAATTAATAAAAAAGCAAATAAAGTTACTTGAAAATTTGGGACGTTACAACTCTTCTCCACTTATTTGGATTACGTCCTCGTGATCGACCTTATTTTTATCCTTATACCATAATCATGACTTCTATTATCTCATTTACTTCGTTTGCAATACATTGTATTGATTACTCTTAGCGATAATTCGTTCATTTATGATTCTCCTAACCGTATTTTTTTTTTGCATTTTTCAATTAGTCAAAATATTAATTTCATCATTTGTTTACCAATACTACCTCATACACGCTCATATTTCCATGATCTTTGCCTATCCTTGTGTGATATAATTATCATTTCTCGCTTTATTTACTTAATTTTTACCGGGTGACTCATGACTTGCATAAGTGTTCGCAACTTCGCTTCCCCCATAATTTCATGCCACATTAAAATTTCTATTTACTCGCATTAAAGTCTCAAATACACATATATATTTTTTTTGCACTGTTCTATACGAGCTCATAAATTTCTGAAATAGTACATCCGGTTTTATTCACATCATTCTATTTTTATAGAAAACGTCAGCAATATACAATACTCTCTTCTATTCTCGAAATTCTCTTTTGGTGCACATTAATTCATGTAATCATTTTATTACTTTCATAATATGTTCTGTTTTCCTTAATTAGTTATTATTTATGTGGTTACTCGGGGTTTGACAGTAAGGTCCTCCTCATACTTTATTATTCAGGCTAATTCCTCATTTTCGCTTGTCTTCAACTAAATATTCTTCTTCCAAAACTTTTGTACTTGGATCTATTCTTTTATTACACGAGCGTCTAACCAGCTCGGTTACATTTTACGTCTTTATCCATCATTAATTTTATTCATAAACCTTTTAGTTAGTGTATTCTTGTTACTCATGCTCATCATACTTTAATTCATTTAAATTTTCTCTTTCAATAGTTCAATCTCTTTTACATTTTACGTTCATATTGCTCAAAATTTCGATTGCACACTCTTACATATATGCTTTCTATATTTATTTCCTTAATTCAGGGAGTTCTCTTTATCAGATTTCAGTGGCTTACCCTATTAATACGAAACTAGACTTTCCTTATCATTATAGTACATTCTTATTCACTTCATGCATTTTCTCGTTCATATTTCATTATCTATTTTCATGTGATTGACTAGTCTTCTATTTTCTTCGTTTGTTTCCATTTCTTTTCAAAACATGATTTACATTCCTCAACCTTTCAGTTTGTAAATTAAAATACTAAATCAAATTTCTATAATATTCTTTAATTCTCAATAACATTTCATTCTTTATGATTCTTTCACTTGTTGAATGCCCTTGTGCTCATTACATTTCGCATCATATCTCATATTACTCTTCTTAATCTCACTTTATTTCTCATATCATGCTTTACTGAAATTACGTTTTTCTTCAACCACATTTTCTCAAATCTCTTCTATGTTCTTATTGGATTATGCTTTTCTTTGACCAAATCTATTGATCCTTACCCTGCTCATTTATAATTAATGTAGCTTTATATACATCATTTGCTCGTTAATCATATCTTTTTGCATATTCCTTCCTTCGTTATATGTGGATAAACGAACTTCTCATTCAAGTCCACTTCAGTAGGCTCTTCTCCTCCACTTAGGAATCATCTTGATTCCTCATACTAGGTCTCACTACTCATTTTAGGTCATTATCAATTATTTTAGTTATTCTTGTTGTTCATAGTTTAATTTAGGCTAATCATTCATCATCCTCTACTACCTCTCTTTCTTGTTCTTTACTACACCTTGCTTACCTTTGATACACCATTGGGTTTTAAAACTCTTTAATTAACACAATTATGTGTGTTCTTTAACCCTTGTGACTTCGTACAATATATTCACCAATAATTCGAGTTCATTTCGTTACTATATTGTAGTGACCCGAACTTTTCCATATTTATATATATTAAATGAAATTAATATTTGCATGATTAAATGTTTCCAACATGTTAAGCAATCAAACGTGTTAAGACTTGATTAATTGAAATGAGTTTATGTAGACAATTGACCACCCAAATTGACCAGCGATTCACGAACGTTAAAACTTGTAAAAATGACATGATGATATATATATGGATATATATATATATATATATATATATATATATATATATATATATATATATATATATATATATATATATATATATATTTAACATGATATCAGGATAAGTAAATATCTTACAAAGTATATTAACAATGAGTTATATACATAAAAAAATGAGATTATTGAATTAAGAAATTCGAAACGATATATATATATAACGATTATCGTAATAACAACGTTTTAATTAAAATAAATACTTATGTATTGTATTAGGACATTAACACACTATGTTTAACATGATAAAATGATAATTAAATATATCATTAAGTGTATTAACAACGAACTACACGGGTAAGACGAGACTACTAACTTAAGGATTTCGAAACAATATATATATATATATATATATATATATATATATATATATATATGTGACGACTATCGTTGTAATAACATTTTAACATATATATAATATTAAGATATATTAATACACCATGTTATCATGTTAACATAACAATTTAACATCTCATTAAATATAATAACAATGGATTAATTACATTTAACAAGATCGTTAACTTAAAAGTTTCAAAACAACACTTACACGAAACGACTAACGATGACTTAACGACTCAGTTAAAATATATATACATGTAGTGTATTAAGATGTATTAATACACTTTTGGAAGACTTCAATACACATATCAAAACACTCATACTAATAAAAGTTGGTCACAATTACATTCTCATTCGTTTTCATCAACAATTCTACTCGTATGCACCCGTATTCGTACTCGTATAATACCCAGCTTCTAGATGTATTTACTATTGATATATACCAATAAAAATCTGATCCTTAGCAGCCTTAAATGATTAATAAACATGTGGGAACCAACCATTTAACATCTAGTATGACTAATGAGCTAAAAACAAACTTAAGGATGTTTTTTTTCTTTATAACAAGTAATCCCGTTTTTATGATTTCACCTCATTTTTCCATTCCATTTTCTCATACTTACACTCCAAATTCTCTCTCAAAATACTCCTAACATCATACTTGATCATCTTCAAGCATTTTCACCATCTTTAGCTTCAATTACAATCTTTAATCATCATAAAAACAACCATTCAAGAACACTTCAAGAAATCTTTCAAACTTGCTAGATTACTTCCAAGCTTTCAAATTCATTCCAAGTAATCATCCAAGATCAAGAAAATTTTGTTAATCTCAGTAGGTTTTCATTCTAAATCAAAGGTAAGAATCATATTCAAGCTTTGGTTCAATTTCTATAAACATAACTATCTTAATTCAAGTAGTAATCTTACTTGAACTTGTTTTCGTGTCATGATTCTACTTCAAGAACTTTCAAGCCATCCAAGATCCTTTGAAGCTAGATCATTTCTTGTCACTTCCAGTATGTTTACCTACTAAACTTGAGGTAGTAATGATGTTCATAACATCATTCGATTCATATATATATAACTATCTTATTCGAAGATTTAAACTTGTAATCACTAGAACATAGTTTAGTTTATTCTAAACTTGTTCGCAAACAAAGTTAATCCTTCTACCTTAACTTTTAAAATCAACTAAATACATGTTATATATCTATATGATATGCTAACTTAATAATTTAAAACCTGAAAACACGAAGAACAACGTAAAACCGGACATACGCCGTCGTAGTGAAACCGGGGGCTGTTTTGGGTTAGATAATTAAAAACTATGATAAACTTTGATTTAAAAGTTCTTCTTCTGGGAAAATAATTTTTCTTATGAACATGAAACTATATCCAAAAATCATGGTTAAACTCAAAGTGGAAGTATGTTTTTCAGAATGGTCATCTAGATGTCGTTCTTTCGACTGAAATGACTACCTCTTACAAAAACGACTTGTAACTTGTATTTCCGACTATAAACCTATACTTTTTCTGTTTAGTTTCATAAATTTCAGTTCATTATGAAACCATAGCAACTTGATTCACTCAAAACGGATTTAAAACGAAGAAATTATGGGTAAAACAAAAATGGATAAATTTGCTTGTTGTAGCTACGTGAAATTTGTAACAAATCTATACTAACCATAACATAACTAACTTATATTGTATTATACATGTATTCTAACATATATTATGTAATCTTAATAGACCATAGACACGTATACAATGTTTTGACATATCATATCGACGTCATCTATATATATTATTTGGAACAACCATAGACACTCTATATGTGGTAATGATCGAGTTAGCTATACAGGCATGAGGTTGATTCCAAAATATTATATATACTTTGAGTTGTGATCGAGTCTGAGACTTGTATACACTGGGTCGTGGATTGATTCGAGAAATTATATTGATTTATTTCTGTACTACTAACTGTGGATAATTAATTGTGGAATACTAACGTTGGACTGCTAACTTAATAATTTAAATCATCAAAACGTAATAAAAAATATTGTGAACATATTTCGATCATACTTTGATATGTATGTATATATTTGTTATAGGTTCGTGAATCGACCAGTGGCCAAGTGTTAATTTTCCGACAAAGGGAAAATCTATAAAAGTGAGTTATAGTCCCATTTTTACTATCTAATATTTTTGGGATGAGAATACATGCAGTTTTGTAAATGTTTTACAAAATAGAAATAAGTACTTGAAATTACATTCTATGTTGGATTATGAATACCGAATATCACCCTTTTAGCTTGGTAGCCTAAGAATTAGGGAACAGACACCCTAATTGACGCAAATCCTAAAGGTAGATCTACGGGCACTAACTCCCCCCATACTGGAAAATGGTATGCTATAGTACTTCGAGTTATTAATATAGATGGATTTCTGTTTTGGGGATATTCTATATGCATTTTGTTAATGTCGGTTACCAGGTGTTCAACATATGAATGATTTTTATGCAGATTGTTATATGCATGCATGATGTTTATGAAAAATAGAAATGAAATCTTGTGGTCTATTAATACAATTTGATATATAGGTTAAACCTATAACTCACCAACATTTTTGTTGACATTTAAAGCATGTTTATTCTCAGGAGATTATTAAGAGCTTCCGCTGTTGCATGCTAATTAAATACAAGAAATGGAGTTAGCATGCTTGTATTATATTGTTAAAAACTGCATTCGAAGAACTTAAATTGTTGTATAATATTATTGTAAACCATTATGTAATGGTCGTGAGTAAACGCTATATTTTAGATTATCATTATTTGATAATCTTCGTAATGCTTTTAAAACCTTTATCGATAAAATAAAGGTTATGGTTGTTTTAAAAATCGAATGCAGTCTTTGAAAAACGTCTCATATAGAGGTCAAAACCTCGCACCGAAATCAATTAATATGAATCGTTTATAATCGATATGAACGGGATATTTCAGTTGGTATCCGAGCGTTGGTCTTAGAGAACCAAAAATTACATTAGTGTGTCTTATCGAGTTTGTTAGGATGCATTAGTGAGTCTGGACTTCGATCGTGTTTTCTTTAAAAACGATTGCTTCACACTTTTTGTTGGAAACTACATATTGTTAACATGTAAATATTATGTGATATATTAATCTCTTAACGTGTTTGATATTGTGTGATAGATGTCTACCTCTAGTACAAATCCTACCGACTCACCTAATAATGATGAAGAGTCGAATATATATTGGAAAGATTCACAAATTCCCGAAGAGGAACCGGAAGAAGAGGAACCGGAAGAAGAGGAACCGGAAGAAGAAGAGGTTCCGGAGGAGGAAATATTAGGAACCACAGAAAAACAAATAAATAAAAGAAAATTCTCAACCAATGGACCAAAGTTAAAAATGGTCGATGGTGTTTCCGCAGAAGAAGCAAAATATTGGGAAAATTACCAATTTTCTGATGAATCGGATCCCGATGAGGATTCCGATGATGTTATAGAAATTACCCCGACCCAATTTGAAAAATTAAAAGAAAATAATAAGGAAAAAGGCATCAAAATATAAAAACCCGAGTCCAAAATCGATGAACTTTATGTTAACATGAAGTACCCTGATGGGGTGTACCGTAAACACCCGTATTTCTTAAACTTTCACTATAACCCGGGAACATCTAAGCCACCAGGTTTTTCTAAACCATTTGTGAAAACGACGGCTCGTATTAGAGGAGCACCATATATCCCTAGGAAATTAGCGAAACGAACCAAGTCCGAAGAGGAAGAAACGAGTGAGTCGGCATAAAGAGTTGTAATCATGTTGTGTAATATATGTATTGTAGCGTGCTTGTATTTTTATGTTATATGTAAAAATTGCTTGTATTGTTTGTTAATTATCTTTTACGAATCTAATCCTCGTCTATTTTACAGTATAAAAACACACAATGGACATTAAGGATAGACAACCGAATATTTTAGAAGACCTACCAGGGGATATGATTGATGAAATCTTGTCTAGAGTCGGTCAGAATTCATCGGCACAATTATTTATGGCGAAATTAGTTTGTCGAACATTTGAAAGACGTTCCAAGCATGCCTTATGTGATGACCCGGAAATTTCTGACTAAATTTAAACTTAATCTTTATATGATTTAATGTTTTCGACACGATAAGCAAAATATGTAATGTTGAGTCTCAAAGTTTTGGAACTATATTCATGTAATCAATTATTCTTTAACTGTTCTCGAAGATTCACGAACAATATATATATATATATATATATATATATATATATATATATATATATATATATATATATATATATATATATATATATATATATATATATATATATATATATATATATATATATATATATATATATATATATATATATATATATATATATATATATGATTTCAAGTTATTTAGTAAACGATAGTAACATTCGATTATTGATTCGATTGATATTTAAATAAGTTAACTAAAACATTTAAGATGAACCAGTAAAACACTAATTTGCTACAGTATTTTTCGAATTGCTACAGTACCTGAAAAGCTACAGTGTTTTCGAAAATCACTATTTGCTACAGTAAAAAAACTTTGCTACAGTAAAACACTATTTCAAAATGAAAATGTATATATTATATATTAACAAATAGCGAGACGATGATTTATAGAAGTAAATGACCAAAACACTCGAAAGTTTAAAATATACTTTGAGTGGTATAGTTTATGGATAACTTAAGGCTATATTTTGGCAAAGGTACGATTCGCGAAACGAAAAGTATTAGTTTTCTAAGCGTACGAAAATGCGTTCGAAAAACCGGAACCGGGACATAAGTCGAGTGATGACGTACGACTAATCGGAACTAAAATTACAAATCAACTATGCACGTGAATTTAATATAATATATAATTAATTATATAAATTATATAAATTATATTAATAAATTAATATGTCGACGAAACTAGATTACAAATCATATGTGAGCTGGAAAAGGGGTCCATGCGATCGCATGGAGTCCCCTCACAACAGCCATGCGATCGCATGGCAGTCTGGTCCAGGCCACATCTATAAAAGCCCGATGTTTTCTGCTTCTGATTTTATTTCAATTACTCCGTATTATTTATTTATTTAATTATTATTATTATTATTATTATTATTATTATTATTATTATTATTATTATTATTATTATTATTATTATTATTATTATTATTATTATTATTATTATTATTATTATTATTATTATTATTATTATTAATATTATTATTAATCTTATTAATTATTAGTGTTATTAATTATTAATTAGCATTATACATAAAATACTACGACGAGGTTATGAGCGTGTCACTTTCAAAAATGGGTTTTTGAGCGGGATAAAGTTAAGGAAATTATGGGTTATAACTATGAAAGTTATGGGTAATGTTCATGGGTATTATTTCGCAAGTCAAACCTAGTGTTTATCATCTCCGTTACATCTACGTACTTTTCTACAATATTGAATCTCAATATTGATACGTAAGCACTCATATTTTATCTTTTATATATTAATTGTGTATCCATGTCTAGTGCTCGAGTATATATATTTATACATGCTTGTTGTAGTGACCCGAACTTTTCCATGTTTATATATATATTAAATGAAATTGTTATTTACATGATTAAGTGTTTCCAACATGTTAAGCAATCAAACTTGTTAAGACTTGATTAATTGAAATATGTTTCATATAGACAATTGACCACCCAAGTTGACCGGTGATTCACGAACGTTAAAACTTGTAAAAACTATATGATGACATATATATGGATATATATATAGTTAACATGATACTATGATAAGTAAACATATCATTAAGTATATTAACAATGAACTACATATGTAAAAACAAGACTACTAACTTAATGATTTTTAAACGAGACATATATGTAACGATTATCGTTGTAAAGACATTTAATGTATATATATCATATTAAGAGATATTCATACATGATAATATCATGATAATATAATAATTTAAAATCTCATTTGATATTATAAACATTGGGTTAACAACATTTAACAAGATCGTTAACCTAAAGGTTTCAAAACAACACTTACATGTAACGACTAACGATGACTTAACGACTCAGTTAAAATGTATATACATGTAGTGTTTTAATATGTATTTATACACTTTTGAAAGACTTCAATACACTTATCAAAATACTTCTACTTAACAAAAATGCTTACAATTACATCCTCGTTCAGTTTCATCAACAATTCTACTCGTATGCACCCGTATTCGTACTCGTACAATACACAGCTTTTAGATGTATGTACTATTGGTATATACACTCCAATGATCAGCACTTAGCAGCCCATGTGAGTCACCTAATACATGTGGGAATCATCATTTGGCAACTAGCATGAAATATCTCATAAAATTACAAAAATATGAGTAATCATTCATGACTTATTTACATGAAAACAAAATTACATATCCTTTATATCTAATCCATGCACCAACGACCAAAAACACCTATAAACACTTTTATTCTTCAATTTTCTTCATCTAATTGATCTCTCTCAAGTTCTATCTTCAAGTTCTAAGTGTTCTTCATAAATTCTACAAGTTCTAGTTACATAAAATCAAGAATACTTTCAAGTTTGCTAGCTCACTTCCAATCTTGTAAGGTGATCATCCAACCTCAAAAAATCTTTGTTTTCTTACAGTAGGTTATCATTCTAATACAAGGTAATAATCATATTCAAACTTTGGTTCAATTTCTATAACTATAACAATCTTATTTCAAGTGATGATCTTACTTGAACTTGTTTTCGTGTCATGATTCTGCTTCAAGAACTTCGAGCCATCCAAGGATCCGTTGAAGCTAGATCTATTTTTCTCTTTTCCAGTAGGTTTATCCAAGGAACTTAAGGTAGTAATGATGTTCATAACATCATTCGATTCATACATATAAAGCTATCTTATTCGAAGGTTTAAACTTGTTCGCAAATAAAAGTTAATCCTTCTAACTTGACTTTTAAAATCAACTAAACACATGTTCTATATCTATATGATATGCTAACTTAATGATTTAAAACCTGGAAACACGAAAAACACCGTAAAACCGGATTTACGCCGTCGTAGTAACACCGCGGGCTGTTTTGGGTTAGTTAATTAAAAACTATGATAAACTTTGATTTAAAAGTTGTTATTCTGGGAAAATGATTTTTGTTATGAACATGAAACTATATCCAAAAATTATGGTTAAACTCAAAGTGAATGTATGTTTTCTAAAATGGTCATCTAGACGTCGTTCTTTCGACTGAAATGACTACCTTTACAAAAACGACTTGTAACTTATATTTCCATCTATAAAACTATACTTTTTCTGTTTAGATTCATAAAATAGAGTTCAAATTTGAAACCATAGCAATTTGATTCACTCAAAACGGATTTAAAATGAAGAAGTTATGAGTAAAACAAGATTGGATAATTTTTCTCATTTTAGCTACGTGAAAATTGGTAACAAATCTATTCCAACCATAACTTAATCAACTTGTATTGTATATTAAGTAATCTTGAGATACCATAGACACGTATACAATGTTTCGACCTATCATGTTGTGACGACCCGGAAATTTCCGACCAAATTTAAACTTAATTCTTATATATGGTTTCAACACGATGAGCAAAGTCTGTTATCTTGAGTCTAAAAAAAAAAAAAAAAAAAAAAATTTTGAACTATGTTCATATATTCAAATGACCCTTTGACTATTCCCGACGATTCACGAACAACTGTGTGTAAATAAATATGTAAATATAAATGTAAGTATATATATAATAATAGTTAGAAACAATAAAATATAATGTAACCATTTAAGTTAAAAATGTAAATAATATATATAATAGCTAAGGTACTATTAGAATGAATATATATATGTATATGAATGACTTCTATATAATTAATAATATATGTAAATTGCATTATATATAAAAATTATATAAATAATACATATTCAATTATGTTATTATAAAACATAAGTATTAAATAAATTATAACATGAAAAGTTAAAATATGAACTTTTATTACAAGTTAAAGTAAAATAGCTATAGTAATATTAATATTTACTTTCAATATTAATATCAACATATATATTATTAAATATTATTATTTTAAAGACATAACATATAAATAAGAAATCTGATATAAATTGATATATTATTATTACTTCTTATTATTATCCTTATTAGTTAGCATTATTATTATTATTATTAATGTTATTTTTTTTATGGTTTTCATTATTATTATTATGATCACTTATTATTATTATTAATATTTCTATTATTGTAATTAATATTAGTATTATTATTAATAATATTAATAGTATTATTATTATTAATATATTTATTAATTATTATTATTAATTATTTATAAAATAAAGACAATATGTACATATAGCTGTAATCGAGTCCCAACTGCTTTCTTGTTTTTTATTTCTTCTTTCTGTTAACATGTGTGTATATGTCGAGTTCCAGCACAATCCAACAACTACACTACTGCTCAAATGGTTGAATTAATATCCTCACTTTGTTATATACCGATTGTACTAGCGTATCATAGGAATTATAAACAGAAATTTTATTTATATTTTTTCCTTTTATTCTTCGACACCTCTGTTAGAACACTTTTAATCAAAACCCTGATTTCGTGTTATATTTCAAAATCCATAAACGCGATATTGTTAGGGATCCTTTGAGCAAACTAGCTGTAAAATATCAACTCGTAATCCCTCAAACTGAAGTCGAATTCCGAAGTCAATGTTTACAAAATAAAAAGTCAAACTTTGTTTTTCAAATCAAATTCGGGATATTTGTGATGTTTCTGTTCCAATTAAGGTTTTATAAAGCTTTTACGAAGCAATTGAAACCAAGTTTGTGTTATAACAATAATCTAAAACGCGATCAAAAACAAAATCAATTTTTTTTTTTTTTTTAAAATAGCGACGAGCAGCCACTGTTGTGGTTCTGTTTTTTTTCATTTTTTTTAAGAACACCCTTACTTGATTTTATGTTTAATACAAGTCTTGGAATAATTTAACTGAATCGTGTTCTGTTAGATTATTAATTTGATCGTGTGAGTTTGATTAAGAAGAAGATAGAGAAGAAAGGAAGAACACAGGAAAAGGAAATAAATGAAATTGTGTGGGGTTTATAATCGAGAAATGAGCGACAGCCTAAATGGTTAAGGGTGCTTGCGAGTATACGGGAGGTAGCGGGTTCGAGCCCGGCTCCAGTCTTTTTTTTTAGAAAATGCTCTATCCTTGAGGTAGCTTATTATTATCATTATCATTTTTATTATTAGTAATATTACTCTAGTATTACTATAGCTAATATTTTGTAAATAAAAGATTAAATAGATAAAAATATGTATAATAACCATAACTTAAATATATAAACACTTTACTTAAATACATAAAATGATTATATAATAAAATATATAAGTTATTAATATAAAAATTATCACTAATAATAATATAATTATTGGTTCAATTACAATTATATGTATTGATGAAAATACAAATGATTTAGGTTCGTGAATCCGAGGCTAACCCTGCATAGTTCAGTATCGTCGTGTGTATTTTTACTACAAAATACAATAAGTGAGTTTCATTTGATCTCTTTTTAATTGCTTTTGCAATATATATTTTTGGGCTGAGAATACATGCGCTGTTTTATAAATGTTTTACGAAGTAGGCACAAGTACTAAAACTAATTCTATGTGGGTTTAAACCAGAAATATACCCTTAGCTTGGTAACATTAAACTACTTGTCTATGTACGGTAGGCGCGAATCCTAAAGATAGATCTATTGGGCCTGACAAACCCCATCCTGACTATGGGATGCTTTAGTACTTCGAGGTTATTTTAAACACACCTGATCTGGTGTACTTCAGACGGTAAAACATGAATGTTAAGG
The DNA here is from genome assembly GCF_046630445.1 of Rutidosis leptorrhynchoides. Taxonomy (NCBI): domain Eukaryota; kingdom Viridiplantae; phylum Streptophyta; class Magnoliopsida; order Asterales; family Asteraceae; genus Rutidosis; species Rutidosis leptorrhynchoides. Next base: position 200,565,214 of record NC_092337.1, read on the forward strand.
CTTGTTACCGGGTGCCTACAACTTATAGAATGCTTTACATACACTTGCGATTGTATTATGTTTATGATTATGAAATCTTGTGGTCTATTAAAATATTGAAATGATTGTTATGATAAACCTATGAACTCACCAACCTTTTGGTTGACACTTTTAAGCATGTTTATTCTCAGGTACGAATTAAGTCTTCCGCTGTGCATTTGCTCAATTGAAAGATATTACTTGGAGTCATTCATGGCATATTTAGGTCAGTACCTCGCAATGGGACCAGATGATGATGACTTAGTCCAGGGGGTAAGGACAGGTCTTCACAGGTGGTATCAGAGCGGTGGTCGTAACTAACCAGGTCTTACATTAGTGTGTCTAACTAGTAGTTGTTAGGATGCATTAATGAGTCTGGACTTCGGCCTAGTAGTTGTTAGGTTATATTAATGAGTTTAGACTTGAACCTGGTCTGCATGTCAAAAGTGTTTGCTTACCACCATTTGTCGAAAAATATCTATTTATCATTTTCAGTCTTGACATGTCTTATTGCAATTACTACATTGATAGTGTATAGACAAAGTCATATCTTAGCATATCTGCTAATCCATATCTTAGCGTATCTGTTATTTTAGACTATATCTGACACGTTTCCTTAATTCCCTCCGTAATATACGGGATCTTCTGTACTATATTTAGGAATTTTATACAATTAGAATATCATCCGATATCTAAAAATCATCTCATATCGAAAATCCTTTATCTAACCGTACAAGACGGAACTCGCAACTAGTTAAAATTCCTTAGATTCCCATAGCTATTCCGATATGGATTTCGACTCAAGCTCCGAAGACAGTGTAACTAGAATGGATCAACCAGTTAGTCATCACCAATTCTGGATGAATTGGGGATGGGTTCGTAGCCTACTTAATCATTGGAGGCATGAAGAAGATGATCTCTTCCACCAACCGAATTCACCTCTGGGTGAAGAACCTGAAGTACCTACCGGCGAACCTGTCCGAAACACCATATTCTCTCTCATTTCCCGAGTATCTCATCACGATCATATACTATACCAAATTCTAGATCTTATTTATCCACTCGTTCGAACCGACAGTCACCCCGGTATAATAGAAGAAGTCAACGAGCTTCGCGCTCGGGTAGTAGCTTTAGAGAATATGGTGTGAAGGTTACAAACACCAGCAGCAGCACCAGCAGCATAACCAGTACCACCATCAACAACATCAACAGTACCATCACCACCACCAACATCAACATCCGCATCCTACACCTCAATATCAAAATCTTTACCACAAACATCAACATCATACGTACCATATATACCAAGAAGTACCAACAATAATGAATGATGAAGTATTGATCCATAACTTCATTGATATTCTGCGAAGAATATGTGGTTCCTAATAGTTTTAGAGATTACATATTTTAGCTCAAACCGAAAAGCAAATGCGATTAATATCATAATAACTCATTAAATTCGTGATTACATCTGAAGAAAATATATATGTATATATGTATATATGTTTTCATAAAGATTGTAATTTAAAAATTCTTTGGTACAAACTGTTAATGGTGAAAATATTTTAACGGGTAGGTAATACCCGAGGAATATTTAGATTTCACATTAATCAGTTACACTGTACATTCTTCAAATCCGATTCAACGTTCATTTACTATCCTACTTACATCCACAGATATACGAATTCGTTCACCACAGAATAACCATTTTCATTCAATTTCATATTTGAATTTTGACTTATCAGAATCCAACAAGTGGCATAATGAAGAAAAATATTTAACAAAATAAAATTTGTTAGAAACAAACGAATTGACTATGAGAAAAATCTTGTTAAGAATCCACGCTAACTGTTCCTAGCTAACTGGTTACATTTTATTTATCGCAATTTAATTATCGCAATTTATATTCTCGCAATTTTATTTATCGTCATTTAAATTCTGTTATTTACTTTATGCATTTAATTTATCGTCATTTAATTTCTGTTATTTACTTTACGCACTTTATTTATCGTTATTTAATTTCTGTTATTTATTTATACACTTTAAATAACGGGACACGTATACAAGGTTTCGACATATCATATTGACCCATCTATATATCTATCTTGGAACAACCATAGACACTCTATATGCAAATGACGGAGTTAGCTATACAGGGTTGAGGTTGATTCCAAAATATATATATAGTTTGAGTTGTGATCAATACTGAGACCGGTACACGGGTCACGATACGTATTAATTAATTTGAATATTATATATTAATTTATATATGAATATATTGGATGATTGGACAATTGGACTATTGGACTGCTAACTTTGGACAATTAAAATGAATTAAAATATTGATTATAACATATGAAACTAAACAATTCTTCAAGTTTGCCACTTGATTTCATCTTAAATCTCATTTGTACCTCGAGAGTTACAATCCGCGTTCAAATCTTTTCATGATTCTTGAAAACACCTCAATCGAGAAGTTGAACCAACCGCACTTCATCTACGGAAGAAAAGATTTATGCATATAGTTATGCACCTGAAAAACTCTCAGAAACTGAGTAAACTTTTAACACGTACCTGTGCTAATTCCTTTAGTGTTATTATTACCCAAAATAACTTTACAATCTCTTTTCAAGTTAGCCAATTTTGTCACAGCTCCAGCAAGTCAACTTCGACTTTTCATTCGAAACAACCTTATTATAACCTTGATATATATATATATATATATATATATATATATATATATATATATATATATATATATATATATATATATATATATATATATATATATATATATATATATATATATATATATATATATATATATATATATATATATATATGCGTGCTCATTTATTGTTACCAGAGATATTTTTTTTTGTATATTCCATCATACTACCATCAACGTTTAATCATCTAAAAACACAATTCTCCGGAAAACACCTCGGATTGATAATCGACGATTCAGAAATGATAGCATTAAATGCCAAGGAAACAGCAAAATCGTAGATGGTCTAAACGGCCAATAGTTTAATAATAAAGAATAGAATGTTGGGAACGCTCGATAGAAAATTTGGTACTAGAAGCGGATTATGCAAAATTATGAAGGAGACTGTGGACAAATCACAAGGACTAAACTTGTACATAAAGAATCCGGATGATTATGTTTCCGATGAAATCTTTAGAGAATATCTTGCTTCGAAGTCATGTTAAAATCTTGCGAAAAATTTTTCTTCATCAACCTTCGAACTTAGAAATTCCAAAATATCATCATAAATATCTTCGATATTTCTGAGGATATTTTCATAAATCTTCTTGTCCAAAATTATCTACCTCTTCGTGTTTTCTGTAGTCCATTATATTGGAAACTTTTGTAAAATCTAAGTATAAATCATGAATGAATTGTGGAGAAGTGTTGTGAATTGAAGCATGAGTTAGTATAATATAATGACGCTTGGCCAACGTAATTATATTACAGTAAGTCATGCTGAGTTTCTAATGAAACGTGATGATGGTTCACAGTAGATCATACCATCATCATGTGCCATGTTACATAACTCTTTCATTCGAATTAACCCTCGAACATATCAAGAAAATATATTCTTGATAGTTCTATTCTCAGTGATTCTGGTAATTTGACAAATCAAATCGTGCTAATACATTCCTTCCTGCTTAGAACATTATAATCATTCGAAACTCCATACTTACGAATTCTGGATCACTACTCGCTTTACTAGGAGTCGAGAGGAGAATAAAAAGACAAAGAGCTCTAAAATATAAGAGAAAATATAATGTCCAATAACAACACGGAGGTTACAAACCGTGAATATTAATATGAATAACGATATAAAGACACGGTATAATTAAGAATAGTATCACCCAAGGTAATAGTAGAAGTAAATAGATTTTTCTGGTGGAAGAGAAGGACGACAGAATTGATAATTAGAAAAATATCAAGGATTAGAACGGGATTAAGCATTTTCGAAATCTTTTGGATGTATGAACTAAGAAAGAAAGAATAGGAATGGTGAGAATAATGGAACGGAAGAGTTTAATTTATAATGGAAATATCAGATAGAGTAATCGAGGCAGATCATCGCATTTAATTAAAGAGATCCTAATTTCCTTAAATCTCGAAGAAATAAGATCTTATAGATTTCAAAGATTTTCTTTTAAATTCCTTGAATTCCGGAAATCCGCCATGACTACATCAAAAGTTCAGACGAAACTTTTCACTCTTTTGTGATAGCTTTACTCGTACGCTTCACATAATCGAATCGTTATATCTGAATTAATCAATAATAATAAACCTCTATTTATCAACTCCTATTCGTCAGGAAAACATTTTTTTTGTTGGCCATGACCACCTCGATCAAATTTCGGGACGAAATTTCTTTAACGGGTAGGTACTGTGATGACCCGGAAATTTCCGACCAAATTTAAACTTAATTCTTATATATGGTTTCAACACGATGAGCAAAGTCTGTTATCTTGAGTCTAAAAAAAAAAAAAAAAAAAAATTTTGAACTCTGTTCATATATTCAAATGACCCTTTGACTATTCCCGACGATTCACGAACAACTGTGTGTAAATAAATATGTAAATATAAATGTAAGTATATATATAATAATAGTTAGAAACAATAAAATATAATGTAACCATTTAAGTTAAAAATGTAAATAATATATATAATAGCTAAGTTACTAATAGAATGAATATATATATGTATATGAATGACTTCTATATAATTAATAATATATGTAAATTACATTATATATAAAAATTATATAAATAATACATATTCAATTATGTTATTATAAAACATAAGTATTAAATAAATTATAACATGAAAAGTTAAAATATGAACTTTTATTACAAGTTAAAGTAAAATGGCTATAGTAATATTAATATTTAATTTCAATATTAATATCAACATATATATTCTTAAATAATATTATTTTAAAGACATAACATATAAATAAGAAATCTGATATAAATTGATATATTATTATTACTTGTTATTATTATCCTTATTAGTTAGCATTATTATTATTATTATTATTATTATTAATGTTATTTTTTTATGGTTTTCATTATTATTATTATTAATATTTCTATTATTGTAATTAATATTAGTATTATTATTAATAATATTAATATTATTATTATTATTAATATATTTATTAATTATTATTATTAATTATTTATAAAATAAAGACAATATGTACATATAGCTGTAATCGAGTCCCAACTGCTTTCTTGTTTTTTTTTTCTTCTTTCTGTTAACATGTGTGTATATGTCGAGTTCCAGCACAATCCAACAACTACACTACTGCTCAAATGGTTGAATTAATATCCTTACTTTGTTATATACCGATTGTACTAGCGTATCATAGGAATTATAAACAGAAATTTTATATATATTTTTTCCTTTTATTCTTCGACACCTCTGTTTGAACACTTTTAATCAAAACCCTGATTTCGTGTTATATTTCAAAATCCATAAATGCGATATTGTTAGGGATCCTTTGAGCAAACTAGCTGTAAAATATCAACTCGTAATCCCTCAAACTGAAGTCGAATTTCGAAGTCAATGTTTACAAAATAAAAAGTCAAACTTTGTTTTTCAAATCAAATTCGGGATATTTGTGATGTTTCTGTTCTAATTAAGGTTTTATAAAGCTTTTACGAAGCAATTGAAACCAAGTTTGTGTTATAACAATAATCTAAAATGCGATCAAAAACAAAATCAATTTTTTTTTTAAAATAGCGACGAGCAGCCACTGTTGTGGTTCTGTTTTTTTTCAATTTTTTTTAAGAACACCCTTACTTGATTTTATGTTTAATACAAGTCTTGGAATAATTTAACTGAATCGTGTTCTGTTAGATTATTAATTTGATCGTGTGAGTTTGATTAAGAAGAAGATAGAGAAGAAAGGAAGAACACATGAAAAGGAAATAAATGAAATTGTGTGGGGTTTATAATCGAGAAATGGGTGACAGCCTAAATGGTTAAGGGTGCTTGCGAGTATACGGGAGGTCGCGGGTTCGAGCCCGGCTCCAGTCTTTTTTTTTAGAAAATGCTCTATCCTTGAGGTAGCTTATTATTATCATTATCATTTTTATTATTAGTAATATTACTCTAGTATTACTATAGCTAATATTTTGTAAATAAAAGATTAAATAGATAAAAATATGTATAATAACCATAACTTAAATATATAAACACTTTACTTAAATACATAAAATGATTATATAATAAAATATATAAGTTATTAATATAAAAATTATCACTAATAATAATATAATTATTGGTTCAATTACAATTATATGTATTGATGAAAATACAAATGATTTAGGTTCGTGAATCCGAGGCTAACCCTGCATAGTTCAGTATCGTCATGTGTATTTTTACTACAAAATACAATAAGTGAATTTCATTTGATCCCTTTTTAATTGCTTTTGCAATATATATTTTTGGGCTGAGAATACATGCGCTGTTTTATAAATGTTTTACGAAGTAGGCACAAGTACTAAAACTAATTCTATGTGGGTTTAAACCAAAAATATACCCTTAGCTTGGTAACATTAAACTACTTGTCTATGTACGGTAGGCGCGAATCCTAAAGATAGATCTATTGGGCCTGACAAACTCCATCCTGACTATGGGATGCTTTAGTACTTCGAGGTTATTTTAAACACACCTGATCTGGTGTACTTCAGAGGGTAAAACATGAATGTTAAGGCTTGTTACCGGGTGCCTACAACTTATAGAATGCTTTACATACACTTGCGAGTGTATTATGTTTATGATTATGGAATCTTGTGGTCTATTAAAATATTGAAATGATTGTTATGATAAACCTATGAACTCACCAACCTTTTGGTTGACACTTTTAAGCATGTTTATTCTCAGGTACTAATTAAGTCTTCCGCTGTGCATTTGCTCAATTGAAAGATATTACTTGGAGTCATTCATGGCATATTTAGGTCAGTACCTCGCAATGGGACCAGATGTTGATGACTTAGTCCAGGGGGTAAGGACAGGTCTTCACACATGTCGACACATCTATATATATTTCGGAACAACCATAGACACTCTATATGTGAATGTTGGAGTTAGCTATACAGGGTTGAGGTTGATTCCAAAATATATATAGTTTGAGTTGTGATCAATACTGAGATATGTATACACTGGGTCGTGGATTGATTCAAGATAATATATATCGATTTATTTCTGTACATCTAACTGTGGACAACTAGTTGTAGGTTACTAACGAGGACAGCTGACTTAATAAACTTAAAACATCAAAATGTATTAAAAGTGTTGTAAATATATTTTGAACATACTTTGATATATATGTACATATTTGTTATAGGTTCGTGAATCGACCAGTGGCCAAGTCTTACTTCCCGACGAAGTAAAAATCTGTGAAAGTGAGTTATAGTCCCACTTTTAAAATCTAATATTTTTAGGATGAGAATACATACAGGTTTTATAAATGATTTACAAAATAGACACATTTACGTGAAACTACATTCTATGGTTGAATTATCGAAATCGAATATGCCCCTTTTTATTAAGTCTGGTAATCTAAGAATTAGGGAACAGACACCCTAATTGACGCGAATCCTAAAGATAGATCTATTGGGCCTAACAAACCCCATCCAAAGTACCGGATGCTTTAGTACTTCGAAATTTATATCATATCCGAAGGGTGTCCCGGAATGATGGGGATATTCTTATATATGCATCTTGTTAATGTTGGTTACCAGGTGTTCACCATATGAATGATTTTTATCTCTATGTATGGGATGTGTATTGAAATATGAAATCTTGTGGTCTATTATTATGATTTGATATATATAGGTTAAACCTATAACTCACCAACATTTTTGTTGATGTTTTAAGCATGTTTATTCTCAGGTGATTATTAAGAGCTTCCACTGTCGCATACTTAAATAAGGACGAGATTTGGAGTCCATGCTTGTATGATATTGTGTAAAAACTGCATTCAAGAAACTTATTTTGTTGTAACATATTTGTATTGTAAACCATTATGTAATGGTCGTGTGTAAACAGGATATTTTAGATTATCATTATTTGATAATCTACGTAAAGCTTTTTAAAACTTTATGGATGAAATAAAGGTTATGGTTTGTTTTAAAAATGAATGCATTCTTTGAAAAACGTCTCATATAGAGGTCAAAACCTCGCAACGAAATCAATTAATATGGAACGTTTTTAATCAATAAGAACGGGACATTTCAGTTGGTATCCGAGCGTTGGTCTTAGAGAACCAGAATTTTGCATTAGTGTGTCTTATCGAGTTTGTTAGGATGCATTAGTGAGTCTGGACTTCGACCGTGTTTACTTGAAAAATGATTGCTTAACAAATTTTGTTGGAAACTATATATTTTTAACATGTGAATATTATGTGATATATTAATCTCTTAACGCGTTTGATATTATGTGATAGATGTCTACCTCTAGAACAAGTCCCATTGACTTACCTAATAATAATGAAGAGTCAAATGTAAATTGGAATGATTCATGGACTGATTCACAAGTTCCCGAAGAGGAACCAGAAGAAGAGTCGGAACCGGAAGAAGAATCGGAACCGGTTGAAGAAATAGAACCGGTGGGGGAAATAATAAAATGGTTAAGTAAAAGAAAATCCTCGACCGACCGACCAAGGTTAATTATGGTCAATGGTGTTTCCGCCAAGGAAGCAAAATATTGGGAGGATTACCAATTCTCCGATGAATCGGATTCCGACGAGAATTCCGATGATGTTATAGAAATTACCCCAACTGAATTTAAAAAGGCAAAAGAAAATAATAAGGGAAATGGCATAAAAATAGAGAAATCTAATTCCAACCCCGATGAACTTTATATGTATCGTCAACCCCCGAAGCCCTTAAGTTGTAACAATGACCCGGGAACCTCTAAACCACCAGGTTTTTCTAAACCGTTGTGGAAAACGACAGCTCGTATTAGGGGAACATCATATATCCCTAGAAACTTGGCAAAACGAACCAAAACCGAAGAAGAAGAAACGAGCGAGTCGGAATAAGATAGTTGTATTCGTGTGGTGTAATATATGTAATATAGTGTGCTTATGCTTTATGATATATGTAAAAATTGCATGTATTAATAAGTAGTTTTTTTATGAATCTAACTCTTGTCTATTTTACAGTATAAAAACACAAAATGGATAGACAACCCAATATTTTAAGAGACCTACCCGGAGACATGATTGATGAAATCTTGTCTAGAGTCGGTCAGAATTCTTCGGCACAACTATTTAAGGCGAGATCAGTTTGTAAGACATTCGAAGAAAGTTCCAAGAATGCCTTGGTTTATAAAAGGCTTTCGTTCGAAAGATGGGGGATATCACATTGGGAAATCCATAAGTTACGATGTGTTTACTTTGACGCATATATTGCGGGGAACCCAAATGCTATTTTACGCAATGGGTTAAGAAATTATTTTGACTCAATATATCCGAATATTGGACTTCGTGATTTAGAAAAAGCGGCTAACATGCAACATAAAGAAGCATGTTATGCTTACGGATTAGTAATGTTCGCTTCTCACCAAAGTGAGAACAAGAACATCAGGCTACAACTATTAAACAAAACGTTCCCACAAGTGACGGAGTCGGTAATTGGGGTAAGAAATGAGGTTTTTAGATTGTTACGGGACTGTTGGACATTACGTAACCCTCGTCCCTTTGACGACGTTACAACACGCTGTCTTATCAACGGCCATAACGGTTATGTTCCACAAGACCAAGGATGGGAAGTAATCCTAGTAAAACCAGAATGCATGACTTGTTTCTGGACGTATGAATTACGTGTCTTTATTGCCTTTGCTGAACGACTTGTGTACTAGCTAGAATTATCTTCACAACCATCTTGTATCAAATTTATTGTGTGCTATATTTCATGCTATATGTAAAATAAGAGGTATTGTAAGTTTGTAAAATATTGTGTAAAAGTTTGAACGCGAAATATTATTATAATCAGTTTTTCATATAGAATTGTAGTAGTTGAATTGTATATTAGCTACTAAGTATGAACTTAACGGGTAGGTACTACCCGAATTTAAACTTATAAAACGCTAATATGAAGAAAAAGCTTTTATAAATGAGTTCATATTATGCTACGAAATGAAATGTCCCGTTCTTATTGATTAAAAACGTTCCATATTAATTGATTTCGTTGCGAGGTTTTGACCTCTATATGAGACGTTTTTTAAAGACTGCATTCATTTTTAAAACAAACCATAACCTTTATTTCATAAATAAAGGTTTTAAAAAGCTTTACGTAGATTATCAAATAATGATAATCTAAAATATCCTGTTTACACACGACCATTACATAATTGTTTACAATACAAATATGTTACATCGAAATCAGTTTCTTGAATGCAGTTTTTACACAATATCATACAAACATGGACTCCAAATCTTGTCCTTATTTTAGTATGCAACAGCGGAAGCTCTTAATATTCACCTGAGAATAAACATGCTTTAAACGTCAACAAAAATGTTGGTGAGTTATAGGTTTAACCTATATATATCAAAGTGTAACAATAGACCACAAGATTTCATATTTCAATACACATCCCATACATAGAGATAAAAATCATTCATATGGTGAACACCTGGTAACCGACATTAACAAGATGCATATATAAGAATATCCCCATCATTCCGGGACACCCTTCGGATATGATATAAATTTCGAAGTACTAAAGCATCCGGTACTTTGGATGGGGTTTGTTAGGCCCAATAGATCTATCTTTAGGATTCGCGTCAATTAGGGTGTCTGTTCCCTAATTCTTAGATTACCAGACTTAATAAAAAGGGGCATATTCGATTTCGATAATTCAACCATAGAATGTAGTTTCACGTACTTGTGTCTATTTTGTAAATCATTTATAAAACCTGCATGTATTCTCATCCCAAAAATATTAGATTTTAAAAGTGGGACTATAACTCACTTTCACAGATTTTTACTTCGTCGGGAAGTAAGACTTGGCCACTGGTTGATTCACGAACCTATAACAATATATACATATATATCAAAGTATGTTCAAAATATATTTACAACACTTTTAATATATTTTGATGTTTTACGTTTATTAAGTCAGCTGTCCTCGTTAGTAACCTACAACTAGTTGTCAACAGTTAAATGTACAGAAATAAATCGATAAATATTATCTTGAATCAATCCACGACCCAGTGTATACGTATCTCAGTATTGATCACAACTCAAACTATATATATTTTGGAATCAACCTCAACCCTGTATAGCTAACTCCAACATTCACATATAGAGTGTCTATGGTTGTTCCGAAATATATATAGATGTGTCGACATGATAGGTCGAAACATTGTATACGTGTCTATGGTATCTCAAGATTACATAATATACAATACAAGTTGATTAAGTTATGGTTGGAATAGATTTGTTACCAATTTTCACGTAGCTAAAATGAGAAAAATTATCCAATCTTGTTTTACCCATAACTTCTTCATTTTAAATCCGTTTTGAGTGAATCAAATTGCTATGGTTTCATATTGAACTCTATTTTATGAATCTAAACAGAAAAAGTATAGGTTTATAGTCGTAAAAATAAGTTACAAGTCGTTTTTGTAAAGGTAGTCATTTCAGTCGAAAGAACGACGTCTAGATGACCATTTTAGAAAACATACTTCCACTTTGAGTTTAACCATAATTTTTGGATATAGTTTCATGTTCATAATAAAAATCATTTTCTCATAATAACAAATTTTAAATCAAAGTTTATCATAGTTTTTAATTAACTAACCCAAAACAGCCCGCGGTGTTACTACGGCGGCGTAAATCCGGTTTTACGGTGTTTTTCGTGTTTCCAGGTTTTAAATCATTAAGTTAGCATATCATATAGATATAGAACACGTGTTTAGTTGATTTTAAAAGTCAAGTTAGAAGGATTAACTTTTGTTTGCGAACAAGTTTAGAATTAACTAAACTATGTTCTAGTGATTACAAGTTTAAACCTTCGAATAAGATAGCTTTATATGTATGAATCGAATGATGTTATGAACATCATTACTACCTTAAGTTCCTTGGATAAACCTACTGGAAAAGAGAAAAATGGATCTAGCTTCAATGGATCCTTGGATGGCTCGAAGTTCTTGAAGCAGAATCATGACACGAAAACAAGTTCAAGTAAGATCATCACTTGAAATAAGATTGTTATAGTTATAGAAATTGAACCAAAGTGTGAATATGATTATTACCTTGTATTAGAATGATAACCTACTGTAAGAAACAAAGATTTCTTGAGATTGGATGATCACCTTACAAGATTGGAAGTGAGCTAGCAAACTTGAAAGTATTCTTGATTTTATGAAACTAGAACTTTTGGAATTTATGAAGAACACTTAGAACTTGAAGATAGAACTTGAGAGAGATCAATTAGATGAAGAAAATTGAAGAATGAAAGTGTTTGTAGGTGTTTTTGGTCGTTGGTGTATGGATTAGATATAAAGGATATGTAATTTTGTTTTCATGTAAATAAGTCATGAATGATTACTCATATTTTTGTAATTTTATGAGATATTTCATGCTAGTTGCCAAATGATGGTTCCCACATGTGTTAGGTAACTCACATGGGCTGCTAAGAGCTGATCATTGGAGTGTATATACCAATAGTACATACATCTAAAAGCTGTGTATTGTACGAGTACGAATACGGGTGCATACGAGTAGAATTGTTGATGAAACTGAACGAGGATGTAATTGTAAGTATTTTTGTTAAGTAGAAGTATTTTGATAAGTGTATTGAAGTCTTTCAAAAGTGTATAAATACATATTAAAACACTACATGTATATACATTTTAACTGAGTCGTTAAGTCATCGTTAGTCGTTACATGTAAGTGTTGTTTTGAAACCTTTAGGTTAACGATCTTGTTAAATGTTGTTAATCCAATGTTTATAATATCAAATGAGATTTTAAATTATTATATTATCATGATATTATCATGTATGAATATCTCTTAATATGATATATATACATTAAATGTCTTTACCACGATAATCGTTACATATATGTCTCGTTTAAAAATCATTAAGTTAGTAGTCTTGTTTTTACATATGTAGTTCATTGTTAATATACTTAATGATATGTTTACTTATCATAGTATCATGTTAACTATATATATATCCATATATATGTCATCATATAGTTTTTACAAGTTTTAACGTTCGTGAATCACCGGTCAACTTGGGTGGTCAATTGTCTATATGAAACATATTTCAATTAATCAAGTCTTAACAAGTTTGATTGCTTAACATGTTGGAAACATTTAATCATATAAATATCAATCTCAATTAATATATATAAACATGGAAAAGTTCGGGTCACTACAGTACCTACCCGTTAAATAAATTTCGTCCCGAAATTTTAAGCTGTTGAAGGTGTTGACGAATCTTCTGGAAATAGATGCGGGTATTTCTTCTTCATCTGATCTTCACGCTCCCAGGTGAACTCGGGTCCTCTACGAGCATTCCATCGAACCTTAACAATTGGTATCTTGTTTTGCTTAAGTCTTTTAACCTCACGATCCATTATTTCGACGGGTTCTTCGATGAATTGAAGTTTTTCGTTGATTTGGATTTCATCTAACGGAATAGTGAGATCTTCTTTAGCAAAACATTTCTTTAAATTCGAGACGTGGAAAGTGTTATGTACAGCCGCGAGTTGTTGAGGTAACTCTAGTCGGTAAGCTACTGGTCCGATACGATCAATAATCTTGAATGGTCCAATATACCTTGGATTTAATTTCCCTCGTTTACCAAATCGAACAACGCCTTTCCAAGGTGCAACTTTAAGCATGACCATCTCTCCAATTTCAAATTCTATATCTTTTCTTTTAATGTCAGCGTAGCTCTTTTGTCGACTTTGGGCGGTTTTCAACCGTTGTTGAATTTGGATGATCTTCTCGGTAGTTTCTTGTATAATCTCCGGACCCGTAATCTGTCTATCCCCCACTTCACTCCAACAAATCGGAGACCTGCACTTTCTACCATAAAGTGCTTCAAACGGCGCCATCTCAATGCTTGAATGGTAGCTGTTGTTGTAGGAAAATTCTGCTAACGGTAGATGTCGATCCCAACTGTTTCCGAAATCAATAACACATGCTCGTAGCATGTCTTCAAGCGTTTGTATCGTCCTTTCGCTCTGCCCATCAGTTTGTGGATGATAGGCAGTACTCATGTCTAGACGAGTTCCTAATGCTTGCTGTAATGTCTGCCAGAATCTTGAAATAAATCTGCCATCCCTATCAGAGATAATAGAGATTGGTATTCCATGTCTGGAGATGACTTCCTTCAAATACAGTCGTGCTAACTTCTCCATCTTGTCATCTTCTCTTATTGGCAAGAAGTGTGCTGATTTGGTGAGACGGTCAACTATTACCCAAATAGTATCAAAACTGCTTGCAGTCCTTGGCAATTTAGTGATGAAATCCATGGTAATGTTTTCCCATTTCCATTCCGGGATTTCGGGTTGTTGAAGTAGACCTGATGGTTTCTGATGCTCAGCTTTGACCTTAGAACACGTCAAACATTCTCCCACGTATTTAGCAACATCGGCTTTCATACCCGGCCACCAAAAATGTTTCTTGAGATCCTTGTACATCTTCCCCGTTCCAGGATGTATTGAGTATCTGGTTTTATGAGCTTCTCTAAGTACCATTTCTCTCATATCTCCAAATTTTGGTACCCAAATCCTTTCAGCCCTATACCGGGTTCCGTCTTCCCGAATATTAAGATGTTTCTCCGATCCTTTGGGTATTTCACCCTTTAAATTTCCCTCTTTTAAAACTCCTTGTTGCGCCTCCTTTATTTGAGTAGTAAGGTTATTATGAATCATTATATTCATAGATTTTACTCGAATGGGTTCTCTGTCCTTCCTGCTCAAGGCATCGGCTACCACATTTGCCTTCCCCGGGTGGTAACGAATCTCAAAGTCGTAATCATTCAATAATTCAATCCACCTACGCTGCCTCATATTCAGTTGTTTCTGATTAAATATGTGTTGAAGACTTTTGTGGTCGGTATATATAATACTTTTGACCCCATATAAGTAGTGCCTCCAAGTCTTTAATGCAAAAACAACCGCGCCTAATTCCAAATCATGCGTCGTATAATTTTGTTCGTGAATCTTCAATTGTCTAGACGCATAAGCAATCACCTTCGTTCGTTGCATTAATACACAACCGAGACCTTGCTTTGATGCATCACAATAAATCACAAAATCATCATTCCCTTCAGGCAATGACAATATAGGTG
This sequence comes from Rutidosis leptorrhynchoides, assembly GCF_046630445.1. NCBI lineage: Eukaryota > Viridiplantae > Streptophyta > Magnoliopsida > Asterales > Asteraceae > Rutidosis > Rutidosis leptorrhynchoides. The sequence goes on from NC_092337.1 coordinate 200,580,584, forward strand.
CCGTAGTTAGCTTTTTCTTCAATAACTGAAACGCTTTCTCTTGTTCATCATTCCATTCAAATTTCTTCCCTTTATGCGTTAATGCAGTCAAGGGTTTTGCTATTCTGGAAAAGTCTTGGATGAACCTTCTGTAGTAACCAGCTAGTCCTAAAAACTGGCGTATGTGTTTCGGAGTTTTCGGGGTTTCCCACTTTTCAACAGTTTCTATCTTTGCCGGATCCACCTTAATACCTTCTTTGTTCACTATGTGACCGAGGAATTGAACTTCTTCCAACCAAAATGCACACTTTGAAAACTTAGCGTACAATTCTTCCTTCCTCAATACTTCTAACACCTTTCTCAAATGTTCACCGTGTTCTTGGTCATTCTTTGAGTAAATAAGTATGTCATCAATGAAAACAATGACAAACTTGTCAAGGTATGGTCCACACACTCGGTTCATAAGGTCCATGAACACAGCTGGTGCATTAGTTAAACCAAACGGCATGACCATAAACTCGTAATGACCGTAACGTGTTCTGAAAGCAGTCTTTGGAATATCATCTTCTTTCACCCGCATTTGATGATACCCGGAACGTAAGTCAATCTTTGAATAAACAGACGAGCCTTGTAGTTGATCAAATAAGTCATCGATTCTCGGTAGTGGGTAGCGGTTCTTGATGGTAAGTTTGTTCAACTCTCGGTAGTCGATACACAACCTGAATGTACCATCTTTCTTCTTGACAAACAAAACAGGAGCTCCCCACGGTGATGTGCTTGGTCGAATGAAACCACGCTCTAAAAGTTCTTGTAATTGGCTTTGCAGTTCTTTCATCTCGCTGGGTGCGAGTCTGTAAGGAGCACGAGCTATTGGTGCAGCTCCTGGTACAAGATCTATTTGAAATTCAATGGATCGATGTGGGGGTAATCCCGGTAATTCTTTCGAAAATACATCGGGAAATTCTTTTGCAATGGGAACATCATTGATGCTCTTTTCTTCAGTTTGTACTTTCTCGACGTGTGCTAGAACAGCATAGCAACCTTTTCTTATTAGTTTTTGTGCCTTAAAATTACTAATAAGATGTAGCTTCGTGTTGCCCTTTTCTCCGTACACCATTAAGGGTTTTCCTTTTTCTCGTATAATGCGAATTGCATTTTTGTAACAAACGATCTCCGCTTTCACTTCTTTCAACCAGTCCATACCGATTATCACATCAAAACTCCCTAACTCTACTGGTATCAAATCAATCTTAAATGTTTCGCTAACCAGTTTAATTTCTCGATTCCGACATATATTATCTGCTGAAATTAATTTACCATTTGCTAATTCGAGTAAAAATTTACTATCCAAAGGCGTCAATGGACAACTTAATTTAGCACAAAAATCTCTACTCATATAGCTTCTATCCGCACCCGAATCAAATAAAACGTAAGCAGATTTATTGTCAATAAGAAACGTACCCGTAACAAGCTCCGGGTCTTCCTGTGCCTCTGCCGCATTAATATTGAAAACTCTTCCACGGCCTTGTCCATTCGTGTTCTCCTGGTTCGGGCAATTTCTAATAATGTGGCCCGATTTTCCACATTTATAACAAACTACATTGGCATAACTTCCTCCGACACTACTTGCTCTGCCATTACTCGTTCCGACACCATTTGTTCCTTTCGTTCTATTAACCCCTAGTCCGTAGACCTCACACTTCGCCGCGCTATGACCATTTCTTTTACACTTGTTGCAAAATTTGGTGCAGAACCCCGAGTGATTCTTTTCACACCTTTGGCATAGCTGCTTCTGATTGTTGTTGTTGTTGCGGTTATTATTGTTGTTGGGATGATTGTTGTAGTTGCTGTTGTTGTTGTTGTTGGGCCGTTTGTTGTAGTTGCGATTGATGTTGCGATTGTTGGGATAATTGTTGCGATTATTGTTGTAATTGCTGTTGTTATTGTATTGGTGATTCTTATCACCGTTTTCCTCCCACTTTCTTTTGACTTGCTTCACATTGGCCTCTTCAGCAGTCTGTTCTTTAATTCTTTCTTCAATTTGGTTCACGAGTTTGTGAGCCATTCTACATGCCTGTTGTATGGAGGCGGGCTCGTGTGAACTTATATCTTCTTGGATTCTTTCCGGTAATCCTTTCACAAACGCGTCGATCTTCTCTTCCTCATCTTCGAATGCTCCCGGACACAATAGGCACAATTCTGTGAATCGTCTTTCGTACGTGGTAATATCAAATCCTTGGGTTCGTAACCCTCTAAGTTCTGTCTTGAGCTTATTGACCTCGGTTCTGGGACGGTACTTCTCGTTCATCAAGTGCTTGAATGCTGACCACGGTAGTGCGTACGCATCATCTTGTCCCACTTGCTCTAGATAGGTATTCCACCATGTTAACGCAGAACCTGTGAAGGTATGCGTAGCGTACTTCACTTTGTCCTCTTCAGTACACTTACTTATGGCAAACACCGATTCGACCTTCTCGGTCCACCGTTTCAATCCGATCGGTCCTTCGGTTCCATCAAATTCCAAAGGTTTGCAGGCAGTGAATTCTTTGTAGGTGCATCCTACACGATTTCCTGTACTGCTAGATCCAAGGTTATTGTTGGTATGTAGCGCAGCCTGTACTGCGGCTATGTTTGAAGCTAGAAAAGTACGGAATTCCTCTTCATTCATATTCACGGTGTGTCGAGTAGTCGGTGCCATTTCCTTCAAAATAGTTAAATGGAACAAGTTAATCATACAGAATATTAAGAGTAGTTAATAGTATTTCGTAGCATAATATGAACTCATTTATAAAAGCTTTTTCTTCATATTAGCGTTTTATAAGTTTAAATTCGGGTAGTACCTACCCGTTAAGTTCATACTTAGTAGCTAATATACAATTCAACTACTACAATTCTATATGAAAAACTGATTATAATAATATTTCGCGTTCAAACTTTTATACAATATTTTACAAACTTACAATACCGCTTATTTTACATAAAGCATGAAATATAGCACACAATAACTTTGATACAAGATAGTTGTGAAGATAATTCTAGCTAGTACACAAGTCGTTCAGCAAAGGCAATAAAGACACGTAATTCATACGTCCAGAAACAAGTCATGCATTCTGGTTTTACTAGGACTACTTCCCATCCTTGGTCTTGTGCAACATAACCGTTATGGCCGTTGATAAGACAGCGTGTTGTAACGTCGTCAAAGGGACGAGGGTTACGTAATGTCCAACAGTCCCGTAATAATCTAAAAACCTCATTTCTTACCCCAATTACCGACTCCGTCACTTGTGGAAACGTTTTGTTTAATAGTTGTAGCCCGATGTTCTTGTTCTCACTTTGGTGAGAAGCGAACATTACTAATCCGTAAGCATAACATGCTTCTTTATGTTGCATGTTAGCCGCTTTTTCTAAATCACGAAGTCCAATATTCGGATATACTGAGTCAAAATAATTTCTTAACCCGTTGCGTAAAATAGCATTTGGGTTCCCCGCAATATATGCGTCAAAGTAAACACATCGTAACTTATGGGTTTCCCAATGTGATATCCCCCATCTTTCAAACGAAAGTCTCTTATAAACCAAGACATTCTTGGAACGTTCTTCGAATGTCTTACAAACTGATCTCGCCTTAAATAGTTGTGCCGAGGAATTCTGGCCGACTCTAGACAAGATTTCATCAATCATGTCTCCGGGTAGGTCTCTTAAAATATTGGGTTGTCTATCCATTTTGTGTTTTTAAACTGTAAAATAGACAAGAGTTAGATTCATAAAAAAATACTTATTAATACAAGCAATTTTTACATATATCATAAAGCATAAGAACACTATATTACATATATTACACCACACGAATACAACTATCTTATTCCGACTCGCTCGTTTCTTCTTCTTCGGTTTTGGTTCGTTTTGCCAAGTTTCTAGGGATATATGATGTTCCCCTAATACGAGCCGTCGTTGTCCACATTGGTTTAGAAAAACCTGGTGGTTTAGAGGTTCCCGGGTCATTGTTACAACTTAAGGACTTCGGGCGTTGACGATACATATAAAGTTCACCGGGGTTGGAATTAGATTTCTCTATTTTTATGCCCTTTCCCTTATTATTTTCTTTTGCCTTTTTAAATTCAGTTGGGGTAATTTCTATAACATCATCGGAATTCTCGTCGGAATCCGATTCATCGGAGAATTGGTAATCCTCCCAATATTTTGCTTCCTTGGCGGAAACACCATTGACCATAATTAACCTTGGTCGGTTGGTTGAGGATTTTCTTTTACTTAACCATTTTATTATTTCCCCCACCGGTTCTATTTCTTCATCCGGTTCCGATTCTTCTTCCGGTTCCGATTCTTCTTCCGGTTCCGACTCTTCTTCCGGTTCCTCTTCGGGAACTTGTGAATCAGTCCACGAATCATTCCAATTTACATTTGACTCTTCATTATTATTAGGTGAGTCAATGGGACTTGTTCTAGAGGTAGACATCTATCACATAATATCAAACGCGTTAAGAGATTAATATATCACATAATATTCACATGTTAAAAATATATAGTTTCCAACAAAATTTGTTAAGCAATCATTTTTCAAGTAAACACGGTCGAAGTCCAGACTCACTAATGCATCCTAACAAACTCGATAAGACACACTAATGAAAAATTCTGGTTCTCTAAGACCAACGCTCTGATACCAACTGAAATGTCCCGTTCTTATTGATTAAAAACGTTCCATATTAATTGATTTCGTTGCGAGGTTTTGACCTCTATATGAGACGTTTTTTAAAGACTGCATTCATTTTTAAAACAAACCATAACCTTTATTTCATAAATAAAGGTTTTAAAAAGCTTTACGTAGATTATCAAATAATGATAATCTAAAATATCCTGTTTACACACGACCATTACATAATTGTTTACAATACAAATATGTTACATCGAAATCAGTTTCTTGAATGCAGTTTTTACACAATATCATACAAACATGGACTCCAAATCTTGTCCTTATTTTAGTATGCAACAGCGGAAGCTCTTAATATTCACCTGAGAATAAACATGCTTTAAACGTCAACAAAAATGTTGGTGAGTTATAGGTTTAACCTATATATATCAAAGTGTAACAATAGACCACAAGATTTCATATTTCAATACACATCCCATACATAGAGATAAAAATCATTCATATGGTGAACACCTGGTAACCGACATTAACAAGATGCATATATAAGAATATCCCCATCATTCCGGGACACCCTTCGGATATGATATAAATTTCGAAGTACTAAAGCATCCGGTACTTTGGATGGGGTTTGTTAGGCCCAATAGATCTATCTTTAGGATTCGCGTCAATTAGGGTGTCTGTTCCCTAATTCTTAGATTACCAGACTTAATAAAAAGGGGCATATTCGATTTCGATAATTCAACCATAGAATGTAGTTTCACGTACTTGTGTCTATTTTGTAAATCATTTATAAAACCTGCATGTATTCTCATCCCAAAAATATTAGATTTTAAAAGTGGGACTATAACTCACTTTCACAGATTTTTACTTCGTCGGGAAGTAAGACTTGGCCACTGGTTGATTCACGAACCTATAACAATATATACATATATATCAAAGTATGTTCAAAATATATTTACAACACTTTTAATATATTTTGATGTTTTACGTTTATTAAGTCAGCTGTCCTCGTTAGTAACCTACAACTAGTTGTCAACAGTTAAATGTACAGAAATAAATCGATAAATATTATCTTGAATCAATCCACGACCCAGTGTATACGTATCTCAGTATTGATCACAACTCAAACTATATATATTTTGGAATCAACCTCAACCCTGTATAGCTAACTCCAACATTCACATATAGAGTGTCTATGGTTGTTCCGAAATATATATAGATGTGTCGACATGATAGGTCGAAACATTGTATACGTGTCTATGGTATCTCAAGATTACATAATATACAATACAAGTTGATTAAGTTATGGTTGGAATAGATTTGTTACCAATTTTCACGTAGCTAAAATGAGAAAAATTATCCAATCTTGTTTTACCCATAACTTCTTCATTTTAAATCCGTTTTGAGTGAATCAAATTGCTATGGTTTCATATTGAACTCTATTTTATGAATCTAAACAGAAAAAGTATAGGTTTATAGTCGTAAAAATAAGTTACAAGTCGTTTTTGTAAAGGTAGTCATTTCAGTCGAAAGAACGACGTCTAGATGACCATTTTAGAAAACATACTTCCACTTTGAGTTTAACCATAATTTTTGGATATAGTTTCATGTTCATAATAAAAATCATTTTCTCATAATAACAAATTTTAAATCAAAGTTTATCATAGTTTTTAATTAACTAACCCAAAACAGCCCGCGGTGTTACTACGGCGGCGTAAATCCGGTTTTACGGTGTTTTTCGTGTTTCCAGGTTTTAAATCATTAAGTTAGCATATCATATAGATATAGAACACGTGTTTAGTTGATTTTAAAAGTCAAGTTAGAAGGATTAACTTTTGTTTGCGAACAAGTTTAGAATTAACTAAACTATGTTCTAGTGATTACAAGTTTAAACCTTCGAATAAGATAGCTTTATATGTATGAATCGAATGATGTTATGAACATCATTACTACCTTAAGTTCCTTGGATAAACCTACTGGAAAAGAGAAAAATGGATCTAGCTTCAATGGATCCTTGGATGGCTCGAAGTTCTTGAAGCAGAATCATGACACGAAAACAAGTTCAAGTAAGATCATCACTTGAAATAAGATTGTTATAGTTATAGAAATTGAACCAAAGTGTGAATATGATTATTACCTTGTATTAGAATGATAACCTACTGTAAGAAACAAAGATTTCTTGAGATTGGATGATCACCTTACAAGATTGGAAGTGAGCTAGCAAACTTGAAAGTATTCTTGATTTTATGAAACTAGAACTTTTGGAATTTATGAAGAACACTTAGAACTTGAAGATAGAACTTGAGAGAGATCAATTAGATGAAGAAAATTGAAGAATGAAAGTGTTTGTAGGTGTTTTTGGTCGTTGGTGTATGGATTAGATATAAAGGATATGTAATTTTGTTTTCATGTAAATAAGTCATGAATGATTACTCATATTTTTGTAATTTTATGAGATATTTCATGCTAGTTGCCAAATGATGGTTCCCACATGTGTTAGGTAACTCACATGGGCTGCTAAGAGCTGATCATTGGAGTGTTTATACCAATAGTACATACATCTAAAAGCTGTGTATTGTACGAGTACGAATACGGGTGCATACGAGTAGAATTGTTGATGAAACTGAACGAGGATGTAATTGTAAGTATTTTTGTTAAGTAGAAGTATTTTGATAAGTGTATTGAAGTCTTTCAAAAGTGTATAAATACATATTAAAACACTACATGTATATACATTTTAACTGAGTCGTTAAGTCATCGTTAGTCGTTACATGTAAGTGTTGTTTTGAAACCTTTAGGTTAACGATCTTGTTAAATGTTGTTAATCCAATGTTTATAATATCAAATGAGATTTTAAATTATTATATTATCATGATATTATCATGTATGAATATCTCTTAATATGATATATATACATTAAATGTCTTTACCACGATAATCGTTACATATATGTCTCGTTTAAAAATCATTAAGTTAGTAGTCTTGTTTTTACATATGTAGTTCATTGTTAATATACTTAATGATATGTTTACTTATCATAGTATCATGTTAACTATATATATATCCATATATATGTCATCATATAGTTTTTACAAGTTTTAACGTTCGTGAATCACCGGTCAACTTGGGTGGTCAATTGTCTATATGAAACATATTTCAATTAATCAAGTCTTAACAAGTTTGATTGCTTAACATGTTGGAAACATTTAATCATATAAATATCAATCTCAATTAATATATATAAACATGGAAAAGTTCGGGTCACTACACGAAATACTATTAACTACTCTTAATATTCCGTATGATTAACTTGTTCCATTTGACTATTTTGAAGGAAATGGCACCGACTACTCGACACACCGTGAATATGAATGAAGAGGAATTCCGTACTTTTCTAGCTTCAAACATAGCCGCAGTACAGGCTGCGCTACATACCAACAATAACCTTGGATCTAGCAGTACAGGAAATCGTGTAGGATGCACCTACAAAGAATTCACTGCCTGCAAACCTTTGGAATTTGATGGAACCGAAGGACCGATCGGATTGAAACGGTGGACCGAGAAGGTCGAATCGGTGTTTGCCATATGTAAATGTACTGAAGAGGACAAAGTGAAGTACGCTACGCATACCTTCACAGGTTCTACGTTAACATGGTGGAATACCTATCTAGAGCAAGTGGGACAAGACGATGCGTACGCACTACCGTGGTCCGCATTCAAGCACTTGATGAACGAGAAGTACCGTCCCAGAACCGAGGTCAATAAGCTCAAGACAGAACTTAGAGGGTTACGAACCCAAGGATTTGATATTACCATGTACGAAAGACGATTCACAGAATTGTGCCTATTGTGTCCGGGAGCGTTCGAAGATGAGGAAGAGAAGATCGACGTGTTTGTGAAAGGATTACCGGAAAGAATCCAAGAAGATATAAGTTCACACGAGCCCGCCTCCATACAACAGGCATGTAGAATGGCTCACAAACTAGTGAACCAGATTGAAGAAAGAATTAAAGAACAGACTGCTGAAGAGGCCAATGTGAAGCAAGTCAAAAGAAAGTGGGAGGAAAACAGTGATAAGAATCACCAATACAACAACAACAGCAATTACAACAATAATCGCAACAATTATCCCAACAATCGCACCATCAATCGCAACTACAACAAACGGCCCAACAACAACAACAACAACAACAACAACAGCAACTACAACAATCATCCCAACAACAATAATAACCGCAATAACAACAACAATCAGAAGCAGCTATGCCAAAGGTGTGAAAAGTATCACTCGGGGTTCTGCACCAAATTTTGCAACAAGTGTAAAAGAAATGGTCATAGCGCGACGAAGTGTGAGGTCTACGGACCAGGGGTTAATAGAACGAAAGGAACAAATGGTGTCAGAACGAGTAATGGCAGAGCAAGTAGTGCCGGAGCAAGTTATGCCAATGTAGTTTGTTATAAATGTGGAAAACCGGGCCACATTATTAGAAATTGCCCGAACCAGGAGAACACGAATGGACAAGGCCGCGAAAGAGTTTTCAATATTAATACGGCAGAGGCACAGGAAGACCCGGAGCTTGTTACGGGTACGTTTCTTATTGACAATAAATCTGCTTACGTTTTATTTGATTCGGGTGCGGATAGAAGCTATATGAGTAGAGATTTTTGTGACAAATTAAGTTGTCCATTGACGCCTTTGGATAGTAAATTTTTACTCGAATTAGCAAATGGTAAATTAATCTCAGCAGATAATATATGTCGGAATCGAGAAATTAAACTGGTTAGCGAAAAATTTAAGATTGATTTGATACCAGTAGAGTTAGGGAGTTTTGATGTGATAATCGGTATAGACTGGTTGAAAGAAGTGAAAGCAGAGATCGTTTGTTACAAAAATGCAATTCGCATTATATGAGAAAAAGGAAAACACTTAATGGTGTACGGAGAAAAGGGCAACACGAAGCTACATCTTATTAGTAATCTGAAGGCACAAAAACTAATAAGAAAAGGTTGCTATGCTATTCTAGCACACGTCGAGAAAGTACAAACTGAAGAAAAGAGCATCAATGATGTTCCCATTGAAAAAGAATTTCCCGATGTATTTCCGAAAGAATTACCGGGATTACCCCCACATCAATCTATTGAATTTCAAATAGATCTTGTACCAGGAGCTGCACCAATAGCTCGTGCTCCTTACAGACTCGCACCCAGCGAGATGAAAGAACTAAAAAGCCAATTACAAGAATTTTAGAGCGTGGTTTCATTCGACCAAGCACATCACCGTGGGGAGCTCCTGTTTTGTTTGTCAAGAAGAAAGATGGTACATTCAGGTTGTGTATCGACTACCGAGAGTTGAACAAACTTACCATCAAGAACCGCTACCCACTACCGAGAATCGATGACTTATTTGATCAACTACAATGCTCGTCTGTTTATTCAAAGATTGACTTACGTTCCGGGTATCATCAAATGCGGGTGAAAGAAGATGATATTCCAAAGACTGCTTTCAGAACACGTTACGGTCATTACGAGTTTATGGTCATGCCGTTTGGTTTAACTAATGTACCAGCTATGTTCATGGACCTTATGAACTGAGTGTGTGGACCATACCTTGACAAGTTTGTCATTGTTTTCATTGATGACATACTTATTTACTCAAAGAATGACCAAGAACACGGTGAACATTTGAAAAAGGTGTTAGAAGTATTGAGGAAGGAAGAATTGTACGCTAAGTTTTCAAAGTGTGCATTTTGGTTGGAAGAAGTTCAATTCCTCGGTCACATAGTGAACAAAGAAGGTATTAAGGTGGATCCGGCAAAGATAGAAACTGTTGAAAAGTGGGAAACCCCGAAAACTCCGAAACACATACGCCAGTTTTTAGGACTAGCTGGTTACTACAGAAGGTTCATCCAAGACTTTTCCAGAATAGCAAAACCCTTGACTGCATTAACGCATAAAGGGAAGAAATTTGAATGGAATGATGAACAAGAGAAAGCGTTTCAGTTATTGAAGAAAAAGCTAACTACGGCACCTATATTGTCATTGCCTGAAGGGAATGATGATTTTGTGATTTATTGTGATGCATCAAAGCAAGGTCTCGGTTGTGTATTAATGCAACGAACGAAGGTGATTGCTTATGCGTCTAGATAATTGAAGATTCACGAACAAAATTATACGACACATGATTTGGAATTAGGTGTGGTTGTTTTTGCATTAAAGACTTGGAGGCACTACTTATATGGGGTCAAAAGTATTATATATACCGACCACAAAAGTCTTCAACACATATTTAATCAGAAACAACTGAATATGAGGCAGCGTAGGTGGATTGAATTGTTGAATGATTACGACTTTGAGATTCGTTACCACCCGAGGAAGGCAAATGTGGTAGCCGATGCCTTGAGCAGGAAGGACAGAGAACCCATTCGAGTAAAATCTATGAATATAATGATTCATAATAACCTTACTACTAAAATAAAGGAGGCGCAACAAGGAGTTTTAAAAGAGGGAAATTTAAAGGATGAAATACCCAAAGGATCGGAGAAGCATCTTAATATCCGGGAAGACGAAACCCGGTATAGGGCTGAAAGGATTTGGGTACCAAAATTTGGAGATATGAGAGAAATGGTACTTAGAGAAGCTCATAAAACCAGATACTCAATACATCCTGGAACGGGGAAGATGTACAAGGATCTCAAGAAACATTTTTGGTGGCCAGGTATGAAAGCCGATGTTGCTAAATACGTAGGAGAATGTTTGACGTGTTCTAAGGTCAAAGCTGAGCATCAGAAACCATCAGGTCTACTTCAACAACCCGAAATCCCGGAATGGAAATGGGAAAACATTACCATGGATTTCATCACTAAATTGCCAAGGACTGCAAGTGGTTTTGATACTATTTGGGTAATAGTTGATCGTCTCACCAAATCAGCACACTTCCTGCCAATAAGAGAAGATGACAAGATGGAGAAGTTAGCACGACTGTATTTGAAGGAAGTCGTCTCCAGACATGGAATACCAATCTCTATTATCTCTGATAGGGATGGCAGATTTATTTCAAGATTATGGCAGACATTATAGCAAGCATTAGGAACTCGTCTAGACATGAGTACTGTCTATCATCCACAAACTGATGGGCAGAGCGAAAGGACGATACAAACGCTTGAAGACATGCTACGAGCTTGTGTTATTGATTTCGGAAATAGTTGGGATCGATACCTACCGTTAGCAGAATTTTCCTATAACAACAGTTATCATTCTAGCATTGAGATGGCGCCGTTTGAAGCACTTTATGGTAGAAAGTGCAGGTCTCCAATTTGTTGGAGTGAAGTGGGGGATAGACAGATTACGGGTCCGGAGATAATACAAGAAACTACCGAGAAGATCATCCAAATTCAACAACGGTTGAAAACCGCCCAAAGTTGACAAAAGAGCTACGCGGACAGTAAAAGAAAAGATATAGAGTTTGAAATTGGAGAAATGGTCATGCTTAAGGTTTTACCTTGGAAAGGCGTTGTTCGATTTGGTAAACGGGGGAAACTAAATCCAAGGTACATTGGACCATTCAAGATTATAGATCGTGTCGGACCAGTAGCTTACCAACTGGAGCTACCTCAACAACTCGCAGCTGTACATAACACTTTCCACGTCTCAAATTTGAAGAAATGTTTTGCTAAAGAAGATCTCACTATTCTGTTGGACGAAATCCAAATCAATGAAAAACTTCAATTCATTGAAGAACCCGTCGAAATAATGGAACGTGAGGTTAAGAGACTTAAACAAAACAAGATACCGATTGTTAAGGTTCGATGGAATGCTCGTAGAGGACCCGAGTTCACCTGGGAGCGTGAAGATCAGATGAAGAAGAAATACCCGCATTTATTTCCAGAAGATACGTCAACACCTCCAACTGCTTAAAATTTCGGGACGAAATTTATTTAACGGGTAGGTACTGTAGTGACCCAAACTTTTCCATGTTTATATATACATATATATATTAAATGAAATTTTTATTTACATGATTAAGTGTTTCCAACATGTTAAGCAATCAAACTTGTTAAGACTTGATTAATTGAAATATGTTTCATATAGACAATTGACCACCCAAGTTGACCAGTGATTCACGAACGTTAAAACTTGTAAAAACTATATGATGACATATATATGGATATATATATAGTTAATATGATACTATGATAAGTAAACATATCATTAAGTATATTAACAATGAACTACATATGTAAAAACAAGACTACTAACTTAATGATTTTTAAACGAGACATATATGTAACGATTATCGTTGTAAAGACATTTAATGTATATATATCATATTAAGAGATATTCATACATGATAATATCATGATAATATAATAATTTAAAATCTCATTTGATATTATAAACATTGGGTTAACAACATTTAACAAGATCGTTAACCTAAAGGTTTCAAAACAACACTTACATGTAACGGCTAACGATGACTTAACGACTCAGTTAAAATGTATATACATGTAGTGTTTTAATATGTATTTATACACTTTTGAAAGACTTCAATACACTTATCAAAATACTTCTACTTAACAAAAATGCTTACAATTACATCCTCGTTCAGTTTCATCAACAATTCTACTCGTATGCACCCGTATTCGTACTCGTACAATACACAGCTTTTAGATGTATGTACTCTTGGTATATACACTCCAATGATCAGCTCTTAGCAGCCCATGTGAGTCACCTAACACATGTGGGAACCATCATTTGGCAACTAGCATGAAATATCTCATAAAATTACAAAAATATGAGTAATCATTCATGACTTATTTACATGAAAACAAAATTACATATCCTTTATATCTAATCCATACACCAACGACCAAAAACACCTACAAACACTTTCATTCTTCAATTTTCTTCATCTAATTGATCTCTCTCAAGTTCTATCTTCAATTTCTAAGTGTTCTTCATAAATTCTACAAGTTCTAGTTACATAAAATCAAGAATACTTTCAAGTTTGCTAGCTCACTTCCAATCTTGTAAGGTGATCATCCAACCTCAAGAAATCTTTGTTTTCTTACAGTAGGTTATCATTCTAATACAAGGTAATAATCATATTCAAACTTTGGTTCAATTTCTATAACTATACCAATCTTATTTCAAGTGATGATCTTACTTGAACTTGTTTTCGTGTCATGATTCTGCTTCAAGAACTTCGAGCCATCCAAGGATCCGTTGAAGCTAGATCCATTTTTCTCTTTTCCAGTAGGTTTATCCAAGGAACTTAAGGTAGTAATGATGTTCATAACATCATTCAATTCATACATATAAAGCTATCTTATTCGAAGGTTTAAACTTGTAATCACTAGAACATAGTTTAGTTAATTCTAAACTTGTTCAAAAATAAAAGTTAATACTTCTACCTTGACTTTTAAAATCAACTAAACACATGTTCTATATCTATATGATATTCTAACTTAATGATTTAAAACCTGAAAACACGAAAAACACCGTAAAACCGGATTTACGCCGTCGTAGTAACACCGCGGGCTGTTTTGGGTTAGTTAATTAAAAACTATGATAAACTTTGATTTAAAAGTTGTTATTCTGGGAAAATTATTTTTATTATGAACATGAAACTATATCCAAAAATTATGGTTAAACTCAAAGTGGATGTATGTTTTCTAAAATGGTCATCTAGACGTCGTTCTTTCGACTGAAATGACTACCTTTACAAAAATGACTTGTAACTTATATTTCCATCTATAAACCTATACTTTTTCTGTTTATATTCATAAAATAAAGTTCAATATGAAACCATAGCAATTTGATTCACTCAAAACGGATTTAAAATGAAGAAGTTATGGGTAAAACAAGATTGGATAATTTTTCTCATTTTAGCTACGTGAAAATTGGTAACAAATCTATTCCAACCATAACTTAATCAACTTGTATTGTATATTATGTAATCTTGAGATACCATAGACACGTATACAATGTTTCGACCTATCATGTCGACACATCTATATATATTTCGGAACAACCATAGACACTCTATATGTGAATGTTGGAGTTAGCTATACACAGTTGAGGTTGATTCCAAAATATATATAGTTTGAGTTGTGATCAATACTGAGATATGTATATACTGGGTCGTGGATTGATTCAAGATAATATATATATCGATTTATTTCTGTACATCTAACTGTGGACAACTAGTTGTAGGTTACTAACGAGGACAGCTGACTTAATAAACTTAAAACATCAAAATGTATTAAAAGTGTTGTAAATATATTTTGAACATACTTTGATATATATGTACATATTTGTTATAGGTTCGTGAATCGACCAGTGGCCAAGTCTTACTTCCCGACGAAGTAAAAATCTGTGAAAGTGAATTATAGTCCCACTTTTAAAATCTAATATTTTTGGGATGAGAATACATGCAGGTTTTATAAATGATTTACAACATAGACACAAGTACGTGAAACTACATTCTATGGTTGAATTATCGAAATCGAATATGCCCCTTTTTATTAAGTCTGGTAATCTAAGAATTAGGGAACAGACACCCTAATTGACGCGAATCCTAAAGATAGATCTATTGGGCCTAACAAACCCCATCCAAAGTACCGGATGCTTTAGTACTTCGAAATTTATATCATATCCGAAGGGTGTCCCGGAATGATGTGGATATTCTTATATATGCATCTTGTTAATGTCGGTTACTAGGTGTTCACCATATGAATGATTTTTATCTCTATGTATGGGATGTGTATTGAAATATGAAATCTTGTGGTCTATTATTATGATTTGATATATATAGGTTAAACCTATAACTCACCGACATTTTTGTTGACGTTTTAAGCATGTTTATTCTCAGGTGATTATTAAGAGCTTCCGCTATCGCATACTTAAATAAGGACGAGATTTGGAGTCCATGCTTGTATGATATTGTGTAAAAACTGCATTCAAGAAACTTATTTTGTTGTAACATATTTGTATTGTAAACCATTATGTAATGGTCGTGTGTAAACAGGATATTTTAGATTATCATTATTTGATAATCTACGTAAAGCTTTTTAAACCTTTATTGATGAAATAAAGGTTATGGTTTGTTTTAAAAATGAATGCAGTCTTTGAAAAACGTCTCATATAAAGGTCAAAACCTCGCAACGAAATCAATTAATATGGAACGTTTTTAATCAATAAGAACGGGACATTTCACTTGTATGCTAAATTTCATCACTAAACAGTTTATAATGAATTACGAATTAAATACATATATTACTGGTAAGAGGTATATGATATACATGTTTTTGGAAAGCTGGCGAAAAGTCAATGACTTTTCATTTAGATATCGAATAGTTTCGATGAACGGATTAAAAGATATGATCAACTGAATTATGATTGACGTTAATTAAAATTGCTTTTGAATCTGCAATTAATATTTTAACAACTTGTTTGTAACATTGATAAAATGGATTTTTGAATATTACCAACCGAGTAAATGAATCCTTATATAAGGTACATCTCGTTTTGTGAACTATTGTCAAAATTGACTTTTTGAAACGACTTTGGATAACTTTTGTATGTCGATCTCGAGCATTAGGATTGTGATACACTATGACCTGACCTAGCTTGATAGACATTTATTGACCAACATATGTTCTCTAGGTTGAGATCTACGATTATTTTGATATTCCGAGTTTCAGTCATGTTTTGGTGAACGACTTTATGTGCTGCTAAGGTGAGTTTCATTTGCTCCCTTTTTAATTTCTTTTGCAATCTATATTTTTGGGCTGAGAATACATGCAATTTATTTTAAACGCAATGGATACAAGTACATACTAAATTCTACACTGAGTTTAAACCGAAAATCCCTTAGCTTTGGTAACTAGTAACTGCCGGTTATAAGAACTGGTGGGCACGAGTAGTTATATATGGATCCATAGGGCTTGACATCCCCGTCTGTTCCAGGTATAGAAACCCTAGCCTGAACTATAAAACAGACGTATGCTATTTGAGTGTATCGTACATGTTGGTTGCATGTTAAACACATGGGTACTTATTAGATAGGCGTTAAAGCTTAGTTACCAGGGTGCTCAATCTTATAGAATATTTTGATAAACCTTTCTGGATGAAACAACTGAAATCTTGTGATCCACCTTTATATACAGATTATGCGCAACATTAAAACTATGAACTCACCAACCTTTGTGTTGACACTTATTAGCATGTTTATTCTCAGGTTCCTAGAAGTCTTCCGCTGTTTGCTTATATGTTAGACAAGCTATGTGCATGGAGTCATACAGGGCATATTTTTCAAGGAAACGTTGCATTCACAAAATCATCACCATGTATCATATTTTGACTGCATTGTCAACGAAAGTATTATTGAAAACCATTATTTACTGTGATTGTCTGTATGTAGAAATCATTAGATGTCGAAAACCTTGTATTTAAATATTCATTTATGGTATACCCTTTTCAAAAGAATGCAATGTTTGTAAAACGTATCATATAGAGGTCAAATACCTGGCAAAGAAATCAATGAATGACGCATTCGTTCATATGGATTTGGAGCGATCGTCACAGTTGGTATTAGAGCGTTGGTCCTAGCGAACCAGGTCTTGTATGAGTGTGTCTAACTGATAGTTGTTAGGATGCATTAGTAAGTCTGGACTTCGACCGTGTCTGCATGTTAAAAGTTTTGCTTATCATTTCTTGTCGGAAATTACATGTTTATCATTCTTAAGTCTAGACATGTTTTCCTGCATTTATTGCATAAATAGTGTATAGATAAAAATTCATATCTTAGCGTATCTATTACTATAAACTTTTCCTGACATCTTCCTAAAATTTCTCCGTGATTTATGGAATTTGGTATTATATATACATATGTAAATTATGTATTGAAGAATACCAAACTAAATTCTATAATCTAATTCATATCAAAAATCATCTCCCTAATTATACAAGATAGATCCCGTATCCAGTTCAAATTCCTTAAACTCCGACAGCTATTCCGATATGGATATTCACCTGAATTCCGAAGACAGTGTAACCGGAATGGATCAACCAATCAGCCATCACCTATTCTGGATGAATTGGGGATGGGTTCGTAGCCTGCTTAATTATTGGAGACAAGAAGAAGGCGATCCCTTCCATCCACCACATTGCCCTCTTGGCGAAGAACCTGAAGCACTTACCGGCGAACCTGTTCGTAATACCATTTTCTCTCTCATCTCCAGAATATCTCGTCATGATTATATACTCTCTCAAATTCTGGATCTTATTCATCTGCTAGTCCGAACCGCCAATCATCCCGGTGTAGTAGAAGAAGTCAACGAGCTTCGCGCTCGGGTAGTGGCTTTGGAGAATACGGTGGAAAAGTTACAAGCACCAGCAGCATCACCGGTAGCAACAGTACCACCGACAACAACACCAATAGTACCATTACCACCACCAACAACATCCGCATCGCAAACCTCAACTTCACAATCTGTCCCACGAGCATCAACGTCATACGCACCGTAGTTACCAAGAAAATACCAGCAACAATAACCGATGAAGTATTAACTCATTTCCCCTGAAGAAATTTTATGTATATTTAATATATATGAATTTTTAAATCAAAATAAATCTTTTCGTACTAAGCTATTACGTGTGAATCTTAACTGGTAGGTACTACTCGGTTAGTTCGTATTACTAATATGCAATGATGTACATCCTTCCTTAACAACTTAACCATTGTTAACTACAATCTCTGTTTCAACTTAATGAATTCCATTTCATAATAAACCAAGTGTATTATTCAATTACATAATTGATTTTACATTTTCATTTTCGATGTACTCGAAACTTTTCAGAAAATATCATCTGTGCCTTGTAAGGTTCACAAGAATTCCACGAGCAACAACATCCTTCACCAAGGAATATCAATAAGAATAAATAATGAAGTATTGATTTCATTAGCGAAATACTCCGCAAAGATTATGTAATCTTTAATATTTTAAAGATTAATCATTTCTAAGTCAAGCCGAAAATCAAATGAGCTTAATATAATATTAACTCATTAAATCTGTATTACATCTGAAGAAAATATACATACATATATTTTCATAAAGACGGTAATAAAAATTCTTTTGTACAAAGTATTAATTGTGAAATCTTTAACGGGTAGGTAATACTCGGGAAATATATAAGTTCACAATTAATATGTTACACTGTACATTCTTCAACTTTGATTCAAAAATTATTAACTATGCTCACAACGATATACAATCGTTTTCATACAAATTCAATTACATATTCTGATATTGACGGATCAGAATCCAAGTCATAACTCTGAACCGGTGACATCACTCTTAGATCTCTACATCTTTGAAAGCTATACTTTGACTTCAAAACTGTGCAAGATCCTTTAGCGTTGTTTTTACCGAAAATAATCCTGCAATCTTTTTCAAAGTATCTAGTTTTACTATACTTCCAACCAGTCAACTTCGAATTTTCATATTAGCGTTATTATAACCTTGACATATACGTTCTTGTTACTGGGGAACCTTTCATGTTCCACCACGTTAGCAGTAAATTTACCAACAACTTTGTTAATCCTTGACCTTTCGAAAAATCCTTATACTCATTGAAACCCTATCATGTACTCATCCACATCTTGTAACAATAATTGCCATATTAACCACCGGGAATTAGCAATCGGTATTTTGAATCTCGCAGCATTTTCTACGACAACAGTTATATATAGATAACATCTATCTTCTAGACTTACATACTTCGAATATGAAGTTTCTGAAAAACACCCCAAACTATGAAACTAGTTCTCGGAATTTTGGAAAAATGCTGAAGAAACAGCAAAAACTGTAAACGACCTTAACAGTCAAAAGTTTGATAATAAAGAATAGTATGGTGGTAAAGCTGAGAAAAAGAGAAGGTTTGAAACTGAAAAATGGATTGAGCAAACTATGAAGGAGGCTGTGGACAAATCACAAAGATTAAAACTGCCTTCAAAGAATCCAAATGATTCAGTGTCTGCTGAAATCATTAGCGAATACCTTGCTCCTTACTCTAAAACATTTGCGAACAATATTCTTCATCATCATCTTATCTTAAATATTCTAAGATATCATCGTATCTTTCATTATAAATATCCTCGATATTTTTGGACATATCTTCATACCTATTCTTATCGGAAATCATTCATCTCTTCGTACTATCTGTGTTACATCATAAAAGAAACTATTTTAGTTTCTAAAATCTGAAAAATTCAAAAAAATGGATGTTTTGAAGTAATGTTGGGAACTGAAGCATGAGTTAGTATAATATAATGACACTTGATCAACGTGATTATATTACAGTAAGTCATGCTGAGTTTCTAATGGAACATGACAAAGGTTCATAGATCCCACCCTCATCATGAACCATGTTACATAACTCTTTCATTCTATATAATCTCTAAATATATCAAGAAAATATATTTCTTGATGATTCGGTCTTTTCTGAATATTCTGGTAATTTGACAAGTCAGATTGTGCTATTACCATTTCTTTCTTAGAACATTAATTATGTTCATTCCGAAATTCATACCTAAGAATTATGGACCATTATTCGCTTGACTTAAAGTTGAGAAGAGAAAACGAAAGCATGAAGCTCCGAAATATAATGGAAAATATAAAGCCCGAAAACAACCCCGAAATTTACAAACCGTGTATATCAATGCGTATAGCAATATAAAGACACGGGAGAATGAAAAACAATATAACCCCAAGGTAATAGTAGAAGAAAATAACCTCCTCTGGTGGCAGATTAAAAAGAAGAATGAATGATATGATAGCCAAGAAAATATCAAGAATCAGAACTGGATGAAGCATTTTCACAAATCTTTTGTAAGTATGAAATAAGGAAGAAGATTATAGGAGTGGTGAAAATAAATGAAACGGAAGAGGTCAATTTATAGCAAAATATCAGACATAGCAATTGAGGCAGATTACGCATTTAATCAAAGGAAATCCTAATTTCCTTAAATTTTGAAGAATCAAATCTTATTTAAATTATGAAGATTTTCTATTCCTTAAATTCCGGAAATCAATCGTTACTACGTCAAGAGATAAGATAAATCTCTATTCTCCATTTCACTATATTATGATAACTTCTCTCATACGCTTCGAGTAATCGGATTGTTTTATCCGTATTATTCAATGGTGATAAAATTCTATTTAACAACTCATATTCATCATGAAAACATTTTTATTGTTAGCCATGATGACCTCACTCAAATTTCGGGACGAAATTTCTTTAACGGGTAGGTACTGTGATGACCCGAAAATTTCTGACTAAATTTAAACTTAATCTTTATATGATTTAATGTTTTCGACACGATAAGCAAAATCTGTAATGTTGAGTCTCAAAGTTTTGGAACTATATTCATGTAATGAATTATTCTTTAACTGTTCTCGAAGATTCATGAACAATATATATATATATATATATATATATATATATATATATATATATATATATATATATATATATATATATATATATATATATGATTTCAAGTTATTTAGTAAACGATAGTAACATTCGATTATTGATTCGATTGATATTTAAATAAGTTAACTAAAACGTTTAAGATGAACCAGTAAAACACTAATTTGCTACAGTATTTTTTGAATTGCTACAGTACCTGAAAAGCTACAGTGTTTTCGAAAATCACTATTTGCTACAGTAAAAAAATTTTGCTACAGTAAAACACTATTTCAAAATGAAAATGTATATATTATATATTAACAAATAGCGAGACGATGATTTATAGAAGTAAATGACCAAAACACTCGAAAGTTTAAAATATACTTTGAGTGGTATAGTTTATGGATAACTTAAGGCTATATTTTGGCAAAGGTACGATTCGCGAAACGAAAAGTATTAGTTTTCTAAGCGTACGAAAATGCGTTCGAAAAACTGGAACCGGGACATAAGTCGAGTGATGACGTACGACTAATCGGAACTAAAATTACAAATCAACTATGCACGTGAATTTAATATAATATATAATTAATTATATAAATTATATATATTATATTAATAAATTAATATGTCGACGAAACTAGATTACAAATCATATGTGAGCTGGAAAAGAGGTCCATGATATCGCATGGAGTCCCCTCACAATAGCCATGTGATCGCATGGCAGTCTGGTCCAGGCCACATCTATAAAAGCCCGATGTTTTCTGCTTCTGATTTCATTTCAATTACTCCGTATTATTTATTTAATTATTATTATTATTATTATTATTATTATTATTATTATTATTATTATTATCATTATTATTATTATTATTATCATTATTATTATTATTATTATTATTATTATTATTATTATTATTATTATTATTATTAATCTTATTAATTATTATTGTTATTAATTAGTATTATACATAAAATACTACGACGAGGTTATGAGCGTGTCACTTTCAAAAATGGGTTTTTGAGCGGGATAAAGTTAAGGAAATTATGGGTTATAACTATGGAAGTTATGGGTAATATTCATGGGTATTATTTCGCAAGTCAAACCTAGTGTTTATCATCTCCGTTACATCTACGTACTTTTCTACAATATTGAATCTCAATATTGATACGTAAGCACTCATATTTTATCTTTTATATATTAATTGTATATCAATGTCTAGTGCTCGAGTATATATATTTATACATGCTTGTATGCTAAATTTCGTCGCTAAACAGTTTATAATGAATCACGAATTAAATACATATATTACTAGTAAAAGGTATATGATATACATGTTTTTGGAAAGCTGGCGAAAAATCAATGACTTTTCATTTAGATATCGAATAGTTTCGATGAACGGATTAAAAGATATGATCAACTGAATTATGATTGACGTTAATTAAAATTGCTTTTGAATCTGCAATTAATATTTAAACAACTTGTTTGTAATATTGATAAAATGGATTTTTGAATATTACCAACCGAGTAAATGAATCCTTATATAAGGTACATCTCGTTTTGTGAACTATTGTCAAAATTGACTTTTTGAAACGACTTTGGATAACTTTTGTATGTCGTTCTCGAGCATTAGGATTGTGATACACTATGACCTGACCTAGCTTGATAGACATTTATTGACCAACATATGTTCCCTAGGTTGAGATCTACGATTATTTAATATTCCGAGTTTCGGTCACATTTTGGTGAACGACTTTATGTACTGCTAAGGTGAGTTTCATTTGCTCCCTTTTTAATTGCTTTTGCAATCTATATTTTTGGGCTGAGAATACATGCAATTTATTTTAAACGCAATGGATACAAGTACATACTAAATTCTACACTGAGTTTAAACCGAAAATCCCTTAGCTTTGGTAACTAGTAACTGCCGGTTATAAGAACTGGTGGGCACGAGTAGTTATATATGGATCCATAGGGCTTGACATCCCCGTCTGTTCCAGGTATAGAAACCCTAGCCTGAACTATAAAACAGACGTATGCTATTTGAGTGTATCGTACATGTTGGTTGCATGTTAAACACAAGGGTACTTATTAGATAGACGTTAAAGCTTAGTTACCAGGGTGCTCAATCTTATATAATATTTTGATAAACGTTTCTGGATGAAACAACTGAAATCTTGTGATCCACCTTTATATACAGATTATGCGCAACATTAAAACTATGAACTCACCAACCTTTGTGTTGACACTTGTTAGCATGTTTATTCTCAGGTTCCTAGAAGTCTTCCGCTGTTTGCTTATATGTTAGATAAGCTATGTGCATGGAGTCATACATGGCATATTTTTCAAGGAAACGTTGCATTCACAAAATCATCACCATGTATCATATTTTGACTGCATTGTCAACGAAAGTATTATTGAAAACCATTATTTACTGTGATTGTCGTATACTATTAACTTTCGTACGTTATGTAACTCCTATGCCACATAATGGCTGTAGACCCCGAAGAAACGGCGAATATGCAGAAATCATTAGATGTCGAAAACCTTGTATTTAAATATTCATTTATAGTATACCCTTTTCAAAAGAATGCAATGTTTGTAAAACGTATCATATAGAGGTCAAATACCTGGCAAAGAAATCAATGAATGACGTATTCGTTCATATGGATTTGGAGCGATCGTCACACCTTAGTTTATAAAAGGCTTTCTTTTGAAAGATGGGGTATATCACATTGGGGAGACTTTAAGTTACGCCATGTTTTCTTTAAAGCATTAAGTGCGGGGAACCCAAATGCAATTTTACGCTACGGGTTAAGAACCAATTTTGACTCCACATATCCTAACATAGGACTTCATTCTTTAGAAAGAGCTTCTAACATGCAACATAAAGAAGCATGTTATGTTTACGGGTTAGTGATGTTCGCTTCTCACCAAAGTGAGAAAAAGAATATCGGATTACAACTGTTAAATAAAACATTCCCACAAGTGACAGATTCGATAGTTGAGGTGAGAAACAAGATTTTTAGATTGTTACAGGGCTGTTGGGCATTACATAACCCTCGTCCTTTTGATGACGTTACAACATGCTGCCTAGCCAACGGTCACAACGGTTATTTTCCACAAGACTAAGGATGGGAAATAATACTAGTAAAACCAGAATGCATGACTTGTTTCTGGACCTACGAATTACGTATCTTTATTGCCTTTGCTGAACGACTTGCATTAAACTAGAATTTTCTTCGCAACTGCCTTGTATCAAAATTATTATGTACTATATTTCATGCTATATGTAAAATAGCGGTATTGTAAGATATTGTATAAAAGTTTGAACGTGAAATTTATTATTATCAGTTTTTCATATAGAATGGTAGTAGTTGAATTGTATATTAGCTAATAAGTATGAACTTAACGGGTAGGTAGCACCCGAATTAAAACTTATAAAATGCTAATATGAAGAAAAAGCTTTTATAAATGAGTTCATATTATGCTACGAAGTACTATTGACTACTCTTAAAAATTATATATGATTAACTTATTTCTTTTGGCTATTTTTGAAGGAAATGGCACCGACGACTCGTCAGAACTTGAACATGAGCGAGGAAGACTTTTGTGTTTTCCTTGCAGCAAACATAGCCGCAGTGCAGGCCGCCATGCAAAATAACAATAACTCCGGATCTAGCAGTGGAACTAATTCCACAAGAAATCGTGTAGGATGCTCCTACAAATAATTCACTGCCTGCAAACCTTTGGAATTTGATGGCACCGAAGGACTAATCGGATTGAAACGGTGGACCGAGAAGGTCGAATTGGTGTTTGATATAAGTAAATGTACCGAAGAAGATAGGGTGAAGTACGCTACGTATACCTTCACAGGTACTGCGTTAACATGGTGGAACACCTATCTCGAGCAGGTGGGACAAGATGCTGCTTACGCACTACCGTGGTTAGCATTCAAACACATGATGACTGAGCAGTACCGTCCCAGAAACGAGGTCAATAAGCTCAAGGTAGAGCTTATAGATTTATGAACGCAAGGATTCGATATTACCACGTATGAACGACGATTCACAGAGTTGTGCCTATTGTGTCCAAAAGTGTTCGAAGATGAAGAAGAGAAGATCGACGCATTTGTAAAAGGGTTACCTGAAAGGATTCAGGAGGATGTGAGTTCACACGAGCCTACCTCCATACAAAAGGCAAGTCGAATGGCTCACAAACTCATAAACCAGATTGAGGGAAGAATTAAAGAGCAGTCGGTCGAAGAGGCCAAAATGAAGCAAGTCAAGAGAAAGTGGGAATAAACCAGTGACAAGGGTCACCAATACAACAACAACAACAATCACAATCGTAACAACTATCCCAATAACCATAACATCAACCGCAACAACAAAAATCGCAACCCCAACAACAACTATAACAACCGATTCAACAACAACAACAACCACAACAACAACCATCCCAACAATAATAACAAAAGGCAGAAGCCATGCCAGAGGTGTGAAGGATACCATCTGACTGGGTTCTGCCCGACAACGTGTACTAAGTGTAATAGAAGTGGTCATGGCGTGACAAAGTGTGAAGTCTACGGACCGGTGATTAACAAAAATAATACAACAAATAATGTCGGGACAAATAATGCCGCCTTTATTTGTTATGGATGTGGAAAATCGGGCCACGTCAAGAGTAAATGCCCAAACCAAGGGAATACAAATGGGTAAAGTCGTGGAAGAGTCTTCAACATCAATACGGCAGAAGTGCAGGAAGACCCGGAGCTTGTTACGAGTACGTTTCATATCAATGAAAAACCTGCTTATGTTTTATTTGATTCGGGTGCGGATAGAAGCTATATGAGTAGAGATTTTTATGCTAAATTAAGTGGTCCATTGACGCCTTTGGATAATAAATTTTTACTCGAATTAGCAAACGGTAAATTAATTTCAGCAGATAAAATATGTCGGAATCAAGAAATTATACTGGTTAGTGAAACGTTTAAGATTGATTTGATACCAGTAGAGTTAGGGAGTTTTGACGTGATAATTGGCATGGACCGGTTGAAAGATGTGAAAGCAGAGATCGTTTGTTACAAAAATGCGATACGCATTATGCGCAAGAAGAGAAAACCCTTAATGGTGTACGGAGAGAAGAGCAACGCGAAGCTAAATCTTATTAGTAATTTGAAGGCACAAAAACTAATAAGAAAAAGTTGCTATGCCGTTCTAGCACACATCGAAGAAGTCAAACCCGAAGAAAAGAACATCAATGATGTTCCCATCGCAAAAGAATTTCCCGATGTATTTTCGAAAGAATTACCGGGACTACCTCCACACCGATCCGTTGAATTTCAAATAGATCTTGTACCAGGAGCTGCACCAATAGCTCGTACTCCTTACAGACTTGCACCCAGCGAAATGAAAGAATTACAAAGCCAATTACAAGAACTCTTAGAGCGTGGTTTCATTCGAGCAAGCACATCACCGTGGGGAGCTCCTGTTTTGTTTGTCAAAAAGAAAGATGGTACATTCAGGTTGTGTATCGACTACCGAGAGTTGAACAAAGTCACCATCAAGAACCGTTATCCACTACCGAGAATCAATGACTTATTCGATCAACTACAAGGCTCGTCAGTTTATTCGAAGATCAATTTACGTTCTGGGTATCATCAAATGCGGGTGAAGGAGGATGATATTCCGAAGACTGCTTTCAGGACGCATTACGGTTATTATGAGTTTATGGTTATGCCATTTGGATTGACTAACGCACCAATTGTGTTCATCGACCTCATGAACCGAGTGTGTAGACCATATCTTGACAAGTTTGTCATTGTTTTCATCGATGACATACTTATTTACTCAAAGAATGATCAAGAGCACGGAGAACATTTGAGAAAAGTGCTAGAATTGTTGAGGAAAGAAAAATTGTACGCTAAGTTTTCAAAGTGTGCATTTTGGTTGAAAGAAGTTCAATTCCTCGGTCACGTGGTAAACAAGGAAGGTATTCAGGTGGATCCGTCAAAGATTGAAACCGTTGAAAACTGGGAAACCCCGAAAACTCCGAAAAATATACGCCAATTTTTAGGATTGGCTGGTTACTACAGAAGATTCATCCAAGATTTTTCCAAAATAGCAAAACCCTTGACTGCATTAACGCATAAAGGAAAGAAATTTGAATGGAAGGATGAACAGGAGAAAGCGTTTCAATTATTGAAGAAAAAGCTAACTACGGCACCTATATTGTCATTGCCTGAAGGGAATGATGATTTTGTGATTTATTGTGACGCATCAAAGCAAGGTCTCGGTTATGTATTAATGCAACGAACGAAGGTAATTGCTTATGCGTCTAGACAATTGAAGATTCACGAGCAAAATTATACGACTCACGATTTGGAGTTGGGCGCTGTTGTTTTTGCATTAATGACATGGAGGCACTACTTATATGGGGTCAAAAGTATCATATATACCGACCACAAAAGTCTCCAACATATATTTGATCAGAAACAACTGAACATGAGGCAGCGTAGGTGGATTGAGTTATTGAATGATTACGATTTTGAGATTCGATACCACCCGGGGAAGGCGAATGTGGTATCCGACGCTTTGAGTAGAAAGGACAGAGAACCTATGCGGGTAAAAGCTATGAATATAATTATTCGTACTAACCTTACTACTCAAATAAAGGAGGCACAAAAGGAGTTTTAAAAGAGGAAAATTTGAAAAATGAAATACCCAAAGGTTCGGAGAACCATATTAATATTAGAGAAGACGGAACCCGGTATAGGGCTGAAAGAATTTGGGTATCAAAGTTTGGGGAGGTGAGAGAGATGGTACTTAAGGAAGCACATAAAACCAGATACTCAATACATCTTGAAGCGGGAAAGATGTACAAAGATCTCAAGAAACACTTTTGGTGGCCGGGTATGAAAGCCGATATTGCTAAATACGTAGGAGAATGTTTAACTTGTTCTAAGGTCAAAGCTGAACATCAGGAACCATCAGGTCTACTTCAACAACCCGAGAATGGAAATGGGAAAACATTACCATGGATTTCATTACTAAATTGCCAAGGACTACAAGTGGTTATGATACTATTTAGGTAATAGTCGATTGTCTCACCAAGTCAGCACACTTTCTGCCAATGAGAGAAGATGATAAAATGGAGAAGTTAGCAAGACTATACTTGAAGGAAGTTATCTCCAGACATGGAATACCAGTCTCTATTATCTCTGATAGGGATGGCAGATTTGTTTCAAGATTCTGGCAGACGTTGCAACAAGCATTGGGGACTCGTCTAGACATGAGTACTGCCTATCATCCACAAACTGATGGGCAGAGTGAAAGGACGATACAGGCACTTGAGGACACGCTAAGAGCATGTGTTATTGATTTTAGAAACAGTTGGGATCGACATCTACCGTTAGCAGAATTTTCCTACAACAACAGTTAACACTCGAGTATTGAGATGGCACCGTTTGAGGCACTTTATGGTAGAAAGTGCAGGTCTCCGATTTGTTGGAGTGAAGTGGGGGATAGACAAATTACGGATCCGGAGATAATCCAAGAAACTACCGAGAAAATAATTCAAATACAACAACGGTTGAAAGCCGCCCAAAGTCGACAAAAGAGCTACGCGGACATTAAAAGAAAAGATATAGAATTTGAAATTGGTGATATGGTCATGCTTAAGGTTTCACCTTGGAAAGGCGTTGTTTGATTTGGTAAACGGGGGAAACTGAATCCAAGGTACATTGGACCATTCAAGATTATTGATCGTGTCGGACCAATAGCTTATCGACTTGAGTTGCCTCAACAACTCGCGGGGTGTACATAACACCTTCCACGTCTCGAATTTGAAGAAATGTTTTGCTAAAGAAGATCTCACCATTCCATTAGATGAGATTACAATTAACGAAAAACTACAATTCATTGAAGAACCCGTCGAAATAATGGATCGTGAGGTTAAAAGACTTAAGCAAAATAAAATACCAATCGTTAAGGTTCGATGGAATGCTCGTAGAGGACCCGAGTTCACCTGGGAGTGTGAAGATCAGATGAAGAAGAAATACCCGCACTTATTTCCAGATGATGCGTCAACACCTCCAACTGCTTAAAATTTCGGGACGAAATTTATTTAACGGGTAGGTATTGTAGTGACCTGAACTTTTTCATGTTTATATATATTAAATGAAATTGATATTTGCATGATTAAATTTTCCAACATGTTAATAAATCAAACTTGTTATGCCTTAATTAATTGAAATGAGTTTATGTAGACAATTGACCACCCAAATTGACGGCGATTCACGAACGTTAAAACTTGTAAAAACGACATGATGATATATATGGATATATTAATATATTAATATATATATATATATATATATATATATATATATATATATATATATATATATATATATATATATATATATATATATATATATATTTAACATGATATCAGGATAAGTAAATATCTTACAAAGTATATTAACAATGAGTTATATACATAAAAAAATGAGATTATTGAATTAAGAAACTTGAAACGATATATATATATATATATATATATATATATATATATATATATATATATATATATATATATATATATATATATATATATATATAACGATTATCGTTATAACAACGTTTTAATTAAAATAAATACTTATGTATTGTATTAGGATATTAACACACTAAGTTTAACATGATAAAATGATAATTAAATATATCAATGAGTATATTAACAACGGACTACACGGGTAAGACGAGACTACTAACTTAAGGATTTCGAAACAATATATATGTGTGATGATTATCGTTGTAATAACATTTTAACATATATATATGATATTAAGATATATTAATATACCATGTTATCATGTTAACATAACAATTTAACATCTCATTAAATATAATAACAATGGATTAATTACATTTAACAAGATCGTTAACTTAAAGTTTCAAAACAACACTTACAGGTAACGACTAATGATGACTTAACGACTCAGTTAAAATGTATATACATGTAGTGTATTAAGATGTATTAATACACTTTTGGAAGACTTCAAGACACATATCAAAACACTCATACTTATCAAAGTTGGTCACAATTACATTCTCATTCGTTTTCATCAACAATTCTACTCGTATGCACCCGTATTTGTACTCGTACAATACCCAACCTTTCGGGATAAGTCATACCTTTACGTACATTCATCTATTAGTTCTTATTCCTATAGGTTCTGGCATTGCATACAATCCTACGGAGCATAGCATAACATTATACTTATCTATCATGCAAGGCATTAACCGCTTATCATATTCAAGAGTTGGTTTAAGCATAGAAAACCCCTATAGTGGATTATCCAAGTCCCTTAAACCATAGCTTTGATACCAACTTATAAGGCTCATTCATTCTTTACATCTATTAAGGTGCGCGGCTCGCACATTTTGCGCAGCGCGCTGAAAAAGTGTGCGCGGCTCGCACTTTGCCTTCCCAGCCGCAGTCCGCTTTTTGCTTGTATGTGCGCGGAGAAATTATAATTGTGTGTGACGCACACGTCCTCATACCAGTTTTTTACCTTTTTCAAGCACTTTTGAACCATTTAAGTCACCCCACACAAACCCGAACAAATAACTCAGTTACACATGTTTTTAAGACATAAACGTAACTTTTTACTTGGCACCACAATTTCATGCATCAACAAACTTAAAATACATCTTGATCTCATAAGTCTCATTACTCAAACTTAAACATGTCATTCGGTCCCATAACATAACTTAAACATCTTTCATATAAAATACTCATTTGACCCAAGGCATTACTAAGCGGTTATCATGTAGCTAGATTCAAAGAGACTTGCAACACCACTTACTAAATTGTCAATGCTCCACTAATCCTTAGCCGATTCATTACCTTCCCGATGCCTTCTAGAACCTAGAAACATTACAACATAAACGGGGTAAGCCACATGCTTAGTGAGTTAATGGTAGGTAAAATAGCATAGACATAAACATATACATAATCATAAACGTAACCATAACCTTCCAACCCAAAGGGGTTGCTTTCTTGAGTCGGATCCGATCATCTCATACCATAAACATAAGTCTAAGCTTATCACATGACATGGACATAGTCCAAGCTTACCGCATTGACAGGGATATAAATCCAAGCTTAACACATTGACATGGATGTAAATCCAAGCTTACCATATTAACACGGATATAAATCCAAGCTTAACACTTAGTGGCCTTAATCATACCCTCTTGCACAGATGCAATCCGGGAGTATTAAGTCACTCTTATTCATTTTCTTATGAGTACATAGTCCTCTCGAAACTAGCCTCTTGTAACGTTTGTCATCATCCATATGGTTGCTTGGCCTAGGCCTTGCAACCCCTTGACCCGCCCAAATTACCCCCAATTAACTCACCTTAGCTTTTTTGACAAGTTGAGTAACTTCTTGCTTTCCTTCTCTTAATTAGTGCCACCACAAAACACTAATCCTGTTAATTCACATTCATCATCCCTTTTTATTTTATCACTTACTAAGTTAACATCATACATTCATATTCTTTTACTTACCCAATTCATGTCTTTCTTGCTCATCTTTGATTTTTTTCTTATAATTTCTTAACTTTCACAATCATAATTAGGTTACTTTTAATTAATTAACCTCTTTACATTATTGAATATAGCATTTATCAAATTTCTATACTTCATAATACCATTTATCCTTAGTGTCTTTCTTTTAATCATAAGTACTAACAATTTTATCTCATAATGCCAAAGTAACGCTTGTTCATTCTTTTAATAAAAATCATAACTTTAATATATCACTATCCTTCCACTTTTATAACTAAGCTTTCTTTACACTTGTAATTTCTTTTCATTCATTTTTTAATTAAAATCATCATATCACTTCTGTTGTATTTAAACTCATAAGTCTTACTTGAATTCATAATATTAACACATTCACATTACAACTAATACATTCTTTCTATCCAAAAATCAACTTTCTTTCCAAACCATTAACACTTTTTTTATAAACTTACTTCTTATTATAATCATAAACCTTTTTCAATCCTTTAATTCATTCTATTAATAATATTACTTTTTAAAACTTCCTTCTTTAGGCATTTTACCAAACACCTTATATGCATGAGCTCATTTTAACTCTTAACATAGCCTAAATCACTACTTTTATAACCAACTAACAACTTATCCAATTTCATACATAAACATAGACCTAAACATTTATCATAATTTTAATTAGACTATTCTTGAGTACTTATCATACCAAAAATCTTACCTAAGCCATTTCCTTATCACATTCATTCACCTAACTCATTTCATGTAACAAAAGCATTCATGAAGTTTCTTTTAAGCAAACACCTTATGTGCATAAGGTGGTTTTTGACTCAAAACATTGCAAAACTATGAATTTCTTTCATAAATTTTTTTTCTCAATTTAAGCATATTATTGGCCTTGTCATCTTACAATTTTGTTTTTATCCATAAACCCATCAAGAAGTTACATTAAATCAAGACTTAGCATCAATTTCTATCAAAAATCAACTTTTACATATGCTTCTATTTTCAAATCCGAATTATTGAAGCACCTTACATAACTTGCACCATAAATCATGCACTAATACATACAATAGCATACACTTTAACCAAATTTAAGTATTAATGCCATACCTTGATTTTTACACTTGAAAACCTAAGTAGAGATTAGTAGAAAGAGGAGTGTTGATGATAATTTTCTTGCTTCTACTATGATGTATACACTTTTAATTGCTTAAATTTTGATTTGCATGAAATTAAATCACTAGATTTTGAAAAACCCTAGTTCTTGTTTCTTCACCCTCGTTATTTTATTATTATTTTTTTTTATGAACTTTCTCAAATGAACTAGAAGCTCTTCTTTTCTTGATAAGTATGGAAAACTTTGATAAATTAGCAACTTAAGTTCCTCCTCACCATTATATAGTTTAGGTGGTCCAAATTTATTAACTAACCTTAACCTTAACTTTACAAGACTAGTCCTTTTTTTTTTTTTATTATCAATTATTAACTTGAATTTCCTTGTTAGTCTCCAAACAAATTTAAATCTGTAAAATAATTAATAAAAAAGCAAATAAAGTTACTTGAAAATTTGGGACGTTACAATTATCATCAAATATCTATCTTTCGAGAGATAGTTTTATAAAAAGCTCCTAATAATATATTAATAATAAAAATATAGTAAAATATATAACAATTTTAATTCTTTCCTAAGAGTTAGATTTAAAAATACAACTCTTATCTGCTTTGGTAGTCTCTTGGGAGATATCTAACTTACTAATTATTTTACTACCTTGATTGGGTTTTGTTGCTCGTTAGAGTGTTAAAAGTGAAAAGTAAATTAGATAATATAAATTTAAAAGTTGAACCAAACTAAGAACAAACACACACTTTTACATACATCAGTTAGATGTGCCAATTCTCTTGTTGATTTCTTAGTAATCGATATGCCTGATGATCCATTCACTTCATTGATTCTAAGTCATCTTTCTTAGGCACCGCTAATGCAACTACTGACTGTTGTGAAAATACTCTTTTTGTTCGTCAAGGGAATTATGGTGAAGTCATTCCTATTCAGCCACGAAAATCTTATTATTTGAAGTCGGTGAATATGATGAAGGAAAAGTGTGGGGAAGAAGGTGGTGAGGAAGCTATGTATTTAGGTTATTTGAGGAATAGAGAGATAATTATGGAGGAAATATTTCTTGAAATTTTTAAGCAATAATATAAAGTTAGTGAAGGTGTTTGAAAGAAGATATATGTGTTACAGTTAGAGCATGAAAGGCCAGTGCATGAATTGAATTTGGTAGCTGTGAAAGTAGTGAAGGATGTGAGGATGATTGAAGGAATAAGGAGGAAACGTATTGAAGAGGAGAAAGTTGAGGAGAGTACTGATGGTGAGCACTATGATTCTGAAGAATGAGGATGGTGGAAGAAGAGTCTAGCAAACGTATTTATAATAAAAAAAACTATCTATCTATTTATTTTTCTGTTTTCTGGGAATATTTGTTTTCTTTGTTTATGTGATTAAGTGAAACAATTATATGTTTATGTTTATGTTAAGGTGTTTATGAATAAAAGTTATGCAGTATTTTTATTCAAAGTTATTTAATGTTATTTTTAGGTTCTATTTAAGTAAATGTTTTGACGAATAACTCTGCAAATATCATGTTGACTACAATTCTATTGCAAGTAACATAATTCTTCTCCCTGTCTACTATTTTGTCGGTCAAAAGTTTATATAAGTCTTATTTTATGCAAGTGAGGACATTGCATAATCTTAAGTGTAGTGAATGAACTTCACTTGATTAAATACCATGATAATTTTTAAATTTTTAAAGAAAATACTGATAAACTATTTTTATAACAATCGACTTTTTATTTCGTATTTTATTAACAACCGTTAAAGAAATTAACGAACATAAACTTGAAATTCAGGAAATGTCCTAGGTCAACCTTAAAATTAACCTGGTTAGGAAAATCGAGACTATTTGGTTCTGTGAAACTAACGAGACTATTGGGTAATTAAAATTACCAAAACTTTTAATCTTGGATCATCATCATTTAAATAAATAAAAACTTAATGAAAATGTACAAGGACTAAAATGTACATGATTAAAAATTAATTTAAAGACAAAATAAATATAAATATATATTTATATAAGTGGTTATGGATATATATCAAGTTCACAATAGAACAAAACAACCTGTTACTTTCTATGAAAAGTGAATACATGTGTAAATGGCTAAACATAAATAATTATATATATATATATATATATATATATATATATATATATATATATATATATATATATATATATATATATATATATATATATATATATATAAGCTGAAGATTTTTTATATAAATATGGAATAAGCATTACTCCGCCAAGCTTTTGTAAATCAAGATGTCACTTGATTTCAAGGTTAACTAATCCTAAATATTTAATTAATTTAAGAAATCCTTGTATCACTCTAATCCTATACTAAGCCTAAGTTTTATCCTCTAAGACTTACAATTATATCACAATACTAATCCCTTGATTCTATCTCAAAGCAATTGAGATTACGCTCTAATTCTAATCTCTTTCACTATAAAAACACCATCACCCTACCTCATAACCCATTCACAAACAAACGCACAAAAGCCTCCCCTCTCCCTCTTGTTACGTCAGCCGAGAACCACCTCCACACCATCACCACTGCCGACCGCAAACCAACACCACCATTTACCGCCGTTTGCTGCCACTGTGCTGATGTTTCTGTCGAGCTCCAACACCCAAAATCACCCTCGATCACTCATCTTTTTCATTCGATTCAACCCTTAGGTATAAAATATAAAACTTAAGTTTTTTAAATTTAGTACTACTATTTTATAGTTATATGAATATGAATCTAAACATGAATGAAATGATGTTTGTAAATTATATACTGATATCGGCTAAAAAGTCATGTTTTTACCCCTTGATATTGAGTCCCAAAAAGCATAAAGTTCAAAACTTTGTCGGAAAAATAATTGCTTTTTCGGTTAAATTTGTAGATAAAGTAATTACGAAGACGATGCAAAAAGAATCAAGAGAAACGGAGCTAAAACGAAGATTCTAGAGCGAAAATGGTGAAAGAAAAGAAATCAAGTTACGATCCAGTAAAATCAGTTGACCAGGCAAGCCAAACGGCCTGCCAAACGGCTTGCCTGGTTCACAAATGGCGTGCCACATGCCCAAGTTAAACGGTCCTTGCAAACGGCTTTGTTTGGCAAACGGCCCTTGCAAACGGCCTGCCAGCCGTTTGCAGGGAAATTCCAAGTCTATTTAAAGGCTTTTTGTCATCTAATTTCAACACACCTCTCCTCACTCTCTCACTACAATACACTTTCTCTCACTAGAGCTTTCAAGGCCTTCTCACCTCCGAGCGGGAATTTAAGTACCCGGAGGCGAACGCCAAAGATTTTAATAGGAGCGGTCTAGAGGTTGTCAGCACTTGTAATGGTTCAATTTTCGTCTATAAACGGTGAACGTTTTCCTTAAGTTAATAAAGTTACCTTATTATTTTAAGTTGCTTTCATCTTGCATGCCTATCTATCTGTTACAAATATTTATTATATGTTGAATAATTTATCTGAAACTTATCCTACTGTTATGTTGAAACCTTGATGGTTTAGAAGTTTAATTTACGGATCACCCTTTCCGCTTATTCACGTGGCTATAACCTAGTATTAGGACCTGATCAACCCTAGAATACGAGGTAAGTAGTTATGTGTGATTAATGTCACAATAGGGATATAATAGCTACGTACGAATAACCATTTATTCGTCAAAGAAGAGCTGCCCATTTAGGTTGTGATTAGAGTAGGAATTATAGAGTTCAATGAACACTGGCTTGCTCAGAAGCATGATTCGCGTCAGAAGCAATGTTCTAGAGATGTTGTAAGATGATCCGAGGTTGAGTAAGTGATCGCAAAGGAGAGACTTCTAATCCAATTAACAGTACCTTAGAATATCTAAGATTGCACATCTGTTAATGTTAAGGCATATCATAGTATTAAGTGGTGGAATATTGCTTTAGTCAGCCTAACTAGGATTAAGAAAAGCTGAGACTTTCCTTTAGGGATATACCACTTTGTTCATGTACCTAGGATTCTATCTATAAGGTCGTTTAAACCCTCTAAGGTTAACCTTGGGAGTAGGGATATCCGTCTTAGCCAGAATCTTCAAAGTCTAAACTCTTAGTGACAAATCAGTTAGGTTCATAGCCTAGTTGATTGAGGTTTAGTGTTTATTCTAGGAAGTTAAACTCTTGTGATAATTCCCATCAGAATTCTATTCTCCATACCTATCTATCTTCATCTTTACAGTTAAATTAGCGTATTATCAGTTAATCTTAATCTATTACCTCTTATCACTAGGGTTAACTATATAGGCACTTTTGTCTCACATTACTGAGCAAACATACAAAAATACGAACCTGAGTTATATTTACCACTTACTCGTTAAAAGGAAGACAAGTAGGTGAGTTATAGCTAGGAAACCCCAGCTGAATATAAATGATAAACCGTTACTCTCTTTTGGTAGCTAATTTTGACGTGTTGCGACCTAACGACACCGCACAATTAAAACTGTCCGTTTTGGCCATATCATAAGAGGTAATAAGTTTTTGGCGCCGCTGCCGGGGACCTATTTTCTGTCTGTTAAGGTAATCGTTGATTCTGTCAAAATATCTGAGACTCTTGAGTGGTGTTTAAGAAAGACAATTATACACGGACTTGGTTGTTGAATTTTCCGAACAGTCTCCAATTATATTGGAACCAAAAGGATCCCGCCTCTCCGTTGTTGGCCTGGCTACTTGTTTCAAAGATAAATTGATAAGAAACACACATGTTTAATAAACAGGGAGTTTGTCGGCATAGGATTTAAAGTCATCATTATAGTAAACCTTTTTAAAACTATAAAAACAAAATATTAATTATGGTATTAATTTATGTAGATTCTAGTTCAAATTTAACCGACTACGAAGAAAGTGCGAAAGGAAGTTGCTCTCCCACAACTTTGGAAACCGGAGAAGTTTTCCTTTATAAAACCAAAAAAAAAAAAAATCTAAACCTTGATGAATCTCATCAAGAATTAGTTCTTGATCCTTGTAGTCCAAGAAGCCGGATAATTTCATCTGACTTAGAGACTTCATTACTTTTGGATAAGTTTTACTCAAATGAACCAGGATTCGAACCTCTTCACGATCCAAAAGGGAGGCTCAGTCTTAACGAACTCCTGATTATGGAAGATGAAATACGGGAAGAATATCCAACTATTTTCAATTATCCAGACTTGTTTGAATTTAATCCTAAAGAGAAACGACACATTGATAAAACAAAAGCTCTGTTTACTGGAAATCTGTTAAATCCTAGTAGAAGGTTAGACATCTATAGAGAATTCATTAGGCACCTCTATTCCTCAGACTTCCCGTTCTCAACATTTCAAATCAATCTGTTAAAAGAGTTGCGTTCTCTTCACAAACTGTTAAGAGAATGTGGGGATAATATTTTTGTCAAGTATCGGGATGCAGAAATTGATTTCAAATTCGATTTAGAGTCATTCGTCAGTTTTCTCCCTCACTTCTGTGAAAAGGAATTTTCTCCAATTCATATAAACCGTTGTGTAGCCGCAATGATTTCTGAATTAGAATTTTGGATTGAAAGCAAGAAGCCTAACCCTATTTCGAAATATGGAAATTGAGATTTCTTTTACTTTGATCCAGTCTCATTTTTCATTAAAAGATTAATTGAAGTTTTTTCGGATTCAACCGAGGAAAGAATACATCAGAATTTCTTCGCAAAAAGAAAGGAAATATATTCTGAACTCGTACAAATCCTCACTATGTCAAAATTTCCATTTACAACTCCGCAAAGAAAGATCATTCGGGAAATATCTGAAAACTTCAAATTTACTACCGGTGATCCTGACTGTGCGAAAGATCTTTTATTTCAAGATACAGTGTCAAAACTTCTTTTCTAGCTTAATTATCGAGATACTGGACCTAGGGATGGAATTTCGAACATTAAAAAAGTTAGAAGGGCTTTGGTTAAACTTAAGGACGATATCGGAGATATACAAAAGTGCGAACGCAAAATGTTAAGTGATTTTGAAATATTTTCAGCACACTCCGCTGATTTACTCTGGATGGTCAAAGAAGCTTTAAACTTATCTTTCTTTCTGCGACATTTCTGGAACTTAGTTGTGAAACCTGTGTAATTTTTGTTTTTAATAAAATAAAATATTTTAATTTTACTCCGTCCATTTGTCTTTTTCTTTTAAATTTTAGTTTAATTAATAAAAATAACCGGGTTAAAATCTGAAGTAAAATTTAATTTTTATTTTAATAATCTAGTGAAAATTTTAAAATTTTAAAAATATAAAAATTCGCGAGTCGGGTCGGGGAAATAAGCCCGTGAGCCACACGGGCCCATCTTTTTCTTCTTCTTTTCTCCTCCTCCTCTCCTTTTCCTTTTTTTTTTCCTCTTTTTCTCTTCTCCCTCTGTTCCTTCGGCCGTCGCATGACACCATCACCACCACCATCAAATCTTAACCAAATTTAATGATTTAAAGCTCAAATTCGATTCTCTCGTGCCTCCTAAACGCGTTTCCATCATCAATTTTGAGTAAAAGGTACTCTTTCACGGTTAAAATTCGAGTTTTTACCCAATGTCAAATTTTTAACTTTTAAGAAAAATTGTGTTTTATGCCCAATTTTGAATTCCTTTATGCTTAGTTAGATAATGTGATTGATGTGTGTTAGTTTTTAGGTTCGATTGAAGCATTTTGAATAGTTTTTAGCTCTCGATTCGTTAGTTTAGGTTTTAGGCTAGGAATTGGTGAAATTTTTGAAAACTTGATGTTTTGCTAGCTCCTTTAGGGTTAGTGACTCATTTAGAATGCTTAGAAACTAATTTTGGAACAATATAGGCTTGTTTGTTTGAAAATTGATGTTTTAGTAAAACTCCACTTAATTAGGCTCAGAGTTATTCCTATAGTTAAAGCGTTTTTAAAACTTAAGATTGCCTTAAAACTAGCCTAAATGAAGATATCATTGATATGCAAATGAAAATTTAGCCTAGTCTTTGACTTTTCTTATTTTGTACGTTTTAAGCAAAATGATTATTTTTCGGTAAAAACGGTCTTATGCCTTGACTTACGAATGTTATAGCTAAAGTTTGATGATTAAAAATATTTAAGGTAATCAAATATGGTCATTAGAATCATTGTATGCTTAAAAATCATCATATTTTAATCAAAATTGCTTATTACGACTAACTCGCTATAATTGTTATTTTTAGCATTATTTGTTGCAATCACGGGTACGCTTTGAATTTTGCTTAAAAATAAGTTTATAATATGATTAGATATTGTTTGCGGTAATTTTGTCTATAATTGACTATAACAGGAATTTGGAAAATGCCATTTTCAAAGCCCTCATTTCGAATTTTTTTCGAAAAATATATGCATTTTTCAAATTCGAAGTGTTATTTTAAGTCTTATTATTTTGGAACATAACCTATGTTACTTGACCTTTGCAGATGGCTAATGTAGTGACCCGAACTTTTCCATGTTTATATATATTAATTGAGATTGATATTTACATGATTAAATGTTTCC
Organism: Rutidosis leptorrhynchoides; assembly: GCF_046630445.1. Taxonomy (NCBI): domain Eukaryota; kingdom Viridiplantae; phylum Streptophyta; class Magnoliopsida; order Asterales; family Asteraceae; genus Rutidosis; species Rutidosis leptorrhynchoides. The sequence goes on from NC_092337.1 coordinate 200,620,919, forward strand.
AACATGTTAAGCAATCAAACTTGTTAAGACTTGATTAATTGAAATATGTTTCATATAGACAATTGACCACCCAAGTTGACCGGTGATTCACGAACGTTAAAACTTGTAAAAACTATATGATGGCATATATATGGATATATATATAGTTAACATGATACTATGATAAGTAAACATATCATTAAGTATATTAACAATGAACTACATATGTAAAAACAAGACTACTAACTTAATGATTTTTAAACGAGACATATATGTAACGATTATCGTTGTAAAGACATTTAATGTATATATATCATATTAAGAGATATTCATACATGATAATATCATGATAATATAATAATTTAAAATCTCATTTGATATTATAAACATTGGGTTAACAACATTTAACAAGATCGTTAACCTAAAGGTTTCAAAACAACACTTACATGTAACGACTAACGATGACTTAACGACTCAGTTAAAATGTATATACATGTAGTGTTTTAATATGTATTTATACACTTTTGAAAGACTTCAATACACTTATCAAAATACTTCTACTTAACAAAAATGCTTACAATTACATCCTCGTTCAGTTTCATCAACAATTCTACTCGTATGCATCCGTATTCGTACTCTTACAATACACAGCTTTTAGATGTATGTACTATTGGTATATACACTCCAATGATCAGCTCTTAGCAGCCCATGTGAGTCACCTAACACATGTGGGAACCATCATTTGGCAACTAGCATGAAATATCTCATAAAATTACAAAAATATGAGTAATCATTCATGACTTATTTACATGAAAACAAAATTACATATCCTTTATATCTAATCCATACAACAACGACCAAAAACACCTACAAACACTTTCATTCTTCAATTTTCTTCATCTAATTGATCTCTCTCAAGTTCTATCTTCAAGTTCTAAGTGTTCTTCATAAATTCCAAAAGTTCTAGTTTCATAAAATCAAGAATACTTTCAAGTTTGCTAGCTCACTTCCAATCTTGTAAGGTGATCATCCAACCTCAAGAAATCTTTGTTTCTTACAGTAGGTTATAATTCTAATACAAGGTAATAATCATATTCAAACTTTGGTTCAATTTCTATAACTATAACAATCTTATTTCAAGTGATGATCTTACTTGAACTTGTTTTCGTGTCATGATTCTGCTTCAAGAACTTCGAGCCATCCAAGGATCCATTGAAGCTAGATCCATTTTTCTCTTTTCCAGTAGGTTCATCCAAGGAACTTAAGGTAGTAATGATGTTCATAACATCATTCGATTCATACATATAAAGCTATCTTATTCGAAGGTTTAAACTTGTAATAACTAGAACATAGTTTAGTTAATTCTAAACTTGTTCGCAAACAAAAGTTAATCCTTCTAACTTGACTTTTAAAATCAACTAAACACATGTTCTATATCTATATGATATGCTGACTTAATGATTTAAAACCTGGAAACACGAAAAACACCGTAAAACTGGATTTACGCCGTCGTAGTAACACCGCGGGCTGTTTTGGGTTAGTTAATTAAAAACTATGATAAACTTTGATTTTAAAGTTGTTATTATGAGAAAATGATTTTTATTATGAACATGAAACTATATCAAAAAATTATGATTAAACTCAAAGTGGAAGTATGTTTTCTAAAATGGTCATCTAGACGTCGTTCTTTCGACTGAAATGACTACCTTTACAAAAACGACTTGTAACTTATTTTTCCGACAACAAACCTATACTTTTCTGTTTAGATTCATAAAATAGAGTTCAATATGAAACCATAGCAATTTGATTCACTCAAAACGGATTTAAAATGAAGAAGTTATGGGTAAAACAAGATTGGATAATTTTTCTCATTTTAGCTACGTGAAAATTGGTAACAAATCTATTCCAACCATAACTTAATCAACTTGTATTGTATATTATGTAATCTTGAGATACCATATACACGTATACAATGTTTCGACCTATCATGTCGACACATCTATATATATTTCGGAACAACCATAGACACTCTATATGTGAATGTTGGACTTAGCTATACAGGGTTGAGGTTGATTCCAAATTATATATAGTTTGAGTTGTGATCAATACTGAGATACGTATACACTGGGTCGTGGATTGATTCAAGATAATATTTATCGATTTATTTCTGTACATCTAACTGTGGATAACTAGTTGTAGGTTACTAACGAGGACAGCTGACTTAATAAACTTAAAACATCAAAATATATTAAAAGTGTTGTAAATATATTTTGAACATACTTTGATATATATGTATATATTGTTATAGGTTCGTGAATCAACCAGTGGCCAAGTCTTACTTCCCGACGAAGTAAAAATCTGTGAAAGTGAGTTATAGTCCCACTTTTAAAATCTAATATTTTTGGGATGAGAATACATGCAGGTTTTATAAATGATTTACAAAATAGACACAAGTACGTGAAACTACATTCTATGGTTGAATTATCGAAATCGAATATGCCCCTTTTTATTAAGTCTGGTAATCTAAGAATTAGGGAACAGACACCCTAATTGACGCGAATCCTAAAGATAGATCTATTGGGCCTAACAAACCCCATCCAAAGTACCGGATGCTTTAGTACTTCGAAATTTATATCATATCCGAAGGGTGTCCCGGAATGATGGGGATATTCTTATATATGCATCTTGTTAATGTCGGTTACCAGGTGTTCACCATATGAATGATTTTTATCTCTATGTATGGGATGTGTATTGAAATATGAAATCTTGTGGTCTATTGTTACGATTTGATATATATAGGTTAAACCTATAACTCACCAACATTTTTGTTGAAGTTTAAAGCATGTTTATTCTCAGGTGAATACTAAGAGCTTCCGCTGTTACATACTAAAATAAGGACAAGATTTGGAGTCCATGTTTGTATGATATTGTGTAAAAACTGCATTCAAGAAACTGATTTCGATGTAACATATTTGTATTGTAAACTATTATGTAATGGTCGTGTGTAAACAGTATATTTTAGATTATCATTTAATCTACGTAAAGCTTTTTAAACCTTTATTTATGAAATAAAGGTTATGGTTTGTTTTAAAAATGAATGCAGTCTTTGAAAAACGTCTCATATAGAGGTCAAAACGTCGCAACGAAATCAATTTATATGGAACGTTTTTAATCAATAAGAACGGGACATTTCAGTTGGTATCAGAGCGTTGGTCTTAGAGAACCAGAATTTTGCATTAGTGTGTCTTATCGAGTTTGTTAGGATGCATTAGTGAGTCTGGACTTCGACCGTGTTTACTTGAAAAATGATTGCTTAACAAATTTTGTTGGAAACTATATATTTTTAACATGTGAATATTATGTGATATATTAATCTCTTAATGCGTTTGATATTATGTGATAGATGTCTACCTCTAGAACAAGTCCCATTGACTCACCTAATAATAATGAAGAGTCAAATGTAAATTGGAATGATTCGTGGACTGATTCACAAGTTCCCGAAGAGGAACCGGAAGAAGAGTCGGAACCGGAAGAAGAATCAGAACCGGAAGAAGAATCGGAACCGGATGAAGAAACAGAACCGGTGGGGGGAATAATAAAACGGTTAAGTAAAAGAAAATCCTCAACCAACCGACCAAGGTTAATTATGGTCAATGGTGTTTCCGCCAAGGAAGCAAAATATTGGGAGGATTACCAATTCTCCGATGAATCGGATTCCGACGAGAATTCCGATGATGTTATAGAAATTACCCCAACTGAATTTAAAAAGGCAAAAGAAAATAATAAGGGAAAGGGCATAAAAATAGAGAAATCTAATTCCAACCCCGATGAACTTTATATGTATCTTCAACCCCCGAAGTCCTTAAGTTGTAACAATGACCCGGGAACCTCTAAACCACCAGGTTTTTCTAAACCAATATGGATAACGACGGCTCGTATTAGGGGAACATCATATATCCCTAGAAACTTGGCAAAACGAACCAAAACCGAAGAAGAAAAAACAAGCGAGTCGGAATAAGATACCTGTATTCGTGTGGTGTAATATATGTAATATAGTGTGCTTATGCTTTATGATATATGTAAAAATTGCTTGTATTAATAAGTATTTTTTTTTATGAATCTAACTCTTGTCTATTTTACAGTATAAAAACACAAAATGGATAGACAACCCAATATTTTAAGAGACCTACCCGGAGACATGATTGATGAAATCTTGTCTAGAGTCGGTCAGAATTCTTCGGCACAACTATTTAAGGCGAGATCAGTTTGTAAGACATTCGAAGAACGTTCCAAGAATGCCTTGGTTTATAAAAGGCTTTCGTTCGAAAGATGGGGGATATCACATTGGGAAATCCATAAGTTACGATGTGTTTACTTTGACGCATATATTGCGGGGAACCCAAATGCTATTTTACGCAATGGGTTAAGAAATTATTTTGACTCAATATATCTGAATATTGGACTTCGTGATTTAGAAAAATCGGCTAACATGCAACATAAAGAAGCATGTTATGCTTACGGATTAGTAATGTTCGCTTCTCACCAAAGTGAGAACAAGAACATCGGCCTACAACTATTAAACAAAATGTTCCCACAAGTGACGGAGTCGGTAATTGGGGTAAGAAATGAGGTTTTTAGATTATTACAGGACTGTTGGACATTACGTAACCCTCGTCCCTTTGACGACGTTACAACACGCTGTCTTATCAACGGCCATAACGGTTATGTTGCACAAGACCAAGGATGGGAAGTAGTCCAAGTAAAACCAGAATGCATGACTTGTTTCTGGACGTATGAATTACGTGTCTTTATTGCCTTTGCTGAACGACTTGTGTACTAGCTAGAATTATCTTCACAACTATCTTGTATCAAAGTTATTGTGTGCTATATTTCATGCTTTATGTAAAATAAGCGGTATTGTAAGTTTGTAAAATATTGTATAAAAGTTTGAACGCGAAATATTATTATAATCAGTTTTTCATATAGAATTGTAGTAGTTGAATTGTATATTAGCTACTAAGTATGAACTTAACGGGTAGGTACTACCCGAATTTAAACTTATAAAACGCTAATATGAAGAAAAAGCTTTTATAAATGAGTTCATATTATGCTACGAAATACTATTAACTACTCTTAATATTCTGTATGATTAACTTGTTCCATTTGACAATTTTGAAGGAAATGGCACCGACTACTCGACACACCGTGATTATGAATGAAGAGGAATTCCGTACTTTTCTAGCTTCAAACATAGCCGCAGTACAGGCTGCGCTACATACCAACAATAACCTTGGATCTAGCAGTACAGGAAATCGTGTAGGATGCACCTACAAAGAATTCACTGCCTGCAAACCTTTGGAATTTGATGGAACCGAAGGACCGATCGGATTGAAACGGTGGACCGAGAAGGTCGAATCGGTGTTTGCCATAAGTAAGTGTACTGAAGAGGACAAAGTGAAGTACGCTACGCATACCTTCACAGGTTCTGCGTTAACATGGTGGAATACCTATCTAGAGCAAGTGGGACAAGACGATGCGTACGCACTACCGTGGTCAGCATTCAAGCACTTGATGAACGAGAAGTACCGTCCTAGAACCGAGGTCAATAAGCTCAAGACAGAACTTAGAGGGTTACGAACCCAAGGATTTGATATTACCACGTACGAAAGACGATTCACAGAATTGTGCCTATTGTGTCCGGGAGCATTCGAAGATGAGGAAGAGAAGATCGACGCGTTTGTGAAAGGATTACCGGAAAGAATCCAAGAAGATATAAGTTCACACGAGCCCGCCTCCATACAACAGGCATGTAGAATGGCTCACAAACTCGTGAACCAAATTGAAGAAAGAATTAAAGAATAGACTGCTGAAGAGGCCAATGTGAAGCAAGTCAAAAGAAAGTGGGAGGAAAACGGTGATAAGAATCACCAATACAACAACAACAGCAATTACAACAATAATCGCAACAATTATCCCAACAATCGCAACATCAATCGCAACTACAACAAACGGCCCAACAACAACAACAACAACAACAACAACAACAACAGCAACTACAACCATCATCCCAACAACAATAATAACCGCAACAACAACAACAATCAGAAGCAGCTATGCCAAAGGTGTGAAAAGAATCACTCGGGGTTCTGCACCAAATTTTGCAACAAGTGTAAAAGAAATGGTCATAGCGCGGTGAAGTGTGAGGTCTACGGACCAGGGGTTAATAGAACGAAAGGAACAAATGGTGTCGGAACGAGTAATGGCGGAGCAAGTAGTGTCGGAGCAAGTTATGCCAATGTAGTTTGTTATAAATGTGGAAAACCGGGCCACATTATTAGAAATTGCCCGAACCAGGAGAACACGAATGGACAAGGCCGTGGAAGAGTTTTCAATATTAATGCGGCAGAGGCACAGGAAGACCCGGAGCTTGTTACGGGTATGTTTCTTATTGACAATAAATCTACTTACGTTTTATTTGATTCGGGTGCGGATAGAAGCTATATGAGTAGAGATTTTTGTGCTAAATTAAGTTGTCCATTGACGCCTTTGGATAGTAAATTTTTACTCGAATTAGCAAATGGTAAATTAATTTCAGCAGATAATATATGTCGGAATCGAGAAATTAAACTGGTTAGCGAAACATTTAAGATTGATTTGATACCAGTAGAGTTAGGGAGTTTTGATGTGATAATCGGTATGGACTGGTTGAAAGAAGTGAAAGCGGAGATCGTTTGTTACAAAAATGCAATTCGCATTATACGAGAAAAAGGAAAACCCTTAATGGTGTACGGAGAAAAGGGCAACACGAAGCTACATCTTATTAGTAATTTGAAGGCACAAAAACTAATAAGAAAAGGTTGCTATGCTGTTCTAGCACACGTCGAGAAAGTACAAACTGAAGAAAAAAGCATCAATGATGTTCCCGTCGCAAAAGAATTTCCTGATGTATTTCCGAAAGAATTACCGGGATTACCCCCACATCGATCCGTTGAATTTCAAATAGATCTTGTACCAGGAGCTGCACCAATAGCTCGTGCTCCTTACAGACTCGCACCCAGCGAGATGAAAGAACTACAAAGCCAATTACAAGAACTTTTAGAGCGTGGTTTCATTCGACCAAGCACATCACCGTGGGGAGCTCCTGTTTTGTTTGTCAAGAAGAAAGATGGTACATTCAGGTTGTGTATCGACTACCGAGAGTTGAACAAACTTACCATCAAGAACCGCTACCCACTACCGAGAATCGATGACTTATTTGATCAACTACAAGGCTCGTCTGTTTATTCAAAGATTGACTTACGTTCCGGGTATCATCAAATGCGGGTGAAAGAAGATGATATTCCAAAGACTGCTTTCAGAACACGTTACGGTCATTACGAGTTTATGGTCATGCCGTTTGGTTTAACTAATGCACCAGCTGTGTTCATGGACCTTATGAACCGAGTGTGTGGACCATACCTTGACAAGTTTGTCATTGTTTTCATTGATGACATACTTATTTACTCAAAGAATGACCAAGAACACGGTGAACATTTGAGAAAGGTGTTAGAAGTATTGAAGAAGGAAGAATTGTACGCTAAGTTTTCAAAGTGTGCATTTTGGTTGGAAGAAGTTCAATTCCTCGGTCACATAGTGAACAAAGAAGGTATTAAGGTGGATCCGGCAAAGATAGAAACTGTTGAAAAGTGGGAAACCCCGAAAACTCCGAAACACATACGCCAGTTTTTAGGACTAGCTGGTTACTACAGAAGGTTCATCCAAGACTTTTCCAGAATAGCAAAACCCTTGACTGCATTAACGCATAAAGGGAAGAAATTTGAATGGAATGATGAACAAGAGAAAGCGTTTCAGTTATTGAAGAAAAAGCTAACTACGGCACCTATATTGTCATTGCCTGAAGGGAATGATGATTTTGTGATTTATTGTGATGCATCAAAGCAAGGTCTCGGTTGTGTATTAATGCAACGAACGAAGGTGATTGCTTATGCGTCTAGACAATTGAAGATTCACGAACAAAATTATACGACGCATGATTTGGAATTAGGCGCGGTTGTTTTTGCATTAAAGACTTGGAGGCACTACTTATATGGGGTCAAAAGTATTATATATACCGACCACAAAAGTCTTCAACACATATTTAATCAGAAACAACTGAATATGAGGCAGCGTAGGTGGATTGAATTATTGAATGATTACAACTTTGAGATTCGTTACCACCCGGGGAAGGCAAATGTGGTAGCTGATGCCTTGAGCAGGAAGGACAGAGAACCCATTCGAGTAAAATCTATGAATATAATGATTCATAATAACATTACTACTCAAATAAAGGAGGCGCAACAAGGAGTTTTAAAAGAGGGAAATTTAAAGGATGAAATACCCAAAGGATCGGAGAAGCATCTTAATATTCGGGAAGACGGAACCCGGTATAGGGCTGAAAGAATTTGGGTACCAAAATTTGGAGATATGAGAGAAATGGTACTTAGAGAAGCTCATAAAACCAGATACTCAATACATCCTGGAACGGGGAAGATGTACAAGGATCTCAAGAAACATTTTTGGTGGCCGGGTATGAAAGCCGATGTTGCTAAATACGTAGGAGAATGTTTGACGTGTTCTAAGGTCAAAGCTGAGCATCAGAAACCATCAGGTCTACTTCAACAACCCGAAATCCCGGAATGGAAATGGGAAAACATTACCATGGATTTCATCACTAAATTGCCAAGGACTGCAAGTGGTTTTGATACTATTTGGGTAATAGTTGATCGTCTCACCAAATCCGCACACTTCCTACCAATAAGAGAAGATGACAAGATGGAGAAGTTAGCACGACTGTATTTGGAGGAAGTCATCTCCAGACATGGAATACCAATCTCTATTATCTCTGATAGGGATGGCAGATTTATTTAAAGATTCTGGCAGACATTACAGCAAGCATTTGGAACTCGTCTAGACATGAGTACTGCCTATCATCCACAAACTGATGGGCAGAGCGAAAGGACGATACAAACGCTTGAAGACATGCTACGAGCATGTGTTATTGATTTCGGAAACAGTTGGGATCGACATCTACCATTAGCAGAATTTTCCTACAACAACAGCTACCATTCAAGCATTGAGATGGCGCCGTTTGAAGCACTTTATGGTAGAAAGTACAGGTCTCCGATTTGTTGGAGTGAAGTGGGGGATAGACAGATTACGGGTCCGGAGATTATACAAGAAACTACCGAGAAGATCATCCAAATTCAACAACGGTTGAAAACCGCCCAAAGTCGACAAAAGAGCTACGCTGACATTAAAAGAAAAGATATAGAATTTGAAATTGGAGAGATGGTCATGCTTAAAGTTGCACCTTGGAAAGGCGTTGTTCGATTTGGTAAACGAGGGAAATTAAATCCAAGGTATATTGGACCATTCAAGATTATTGATCGTGTCGGACCAGTAGCTTACCGACTTGAGTTACCTCAACAACTCGCGGCTGTACATAACACTTTCCACGTCTCGAATTTGAAGAAATGTTTTGCTAAAGAAGATCTCACCATTCCATTAGATGAGATTACAATTAACGAAAAACTACAATTCATTGAAGAACCCGTCGAAATAATGGATCGTGAGGTTAAAAGACTTAAGCAAAATAAAATACCAATCGTTAAGGTTCGATGGAATGCTCGTAGAGGACCCGAGTTCACCTGGGAGTGTGAAGATCAGATGAAGAAGAAATACCCGCATCTATTTCCAGAAGATTCATCAACACCTTCAACAGCTTAAAATTTCGGGACGAAATTTATTTAACGGGTAGGTACTGTAGTGACCCGAACTTTTCCATGTTTATATATATTAATTGAGATTGATATTTACATGATTAAATGTTTCCAACATGTTAAGCAATCAAACTTGTTAAGACTTGATTAATTGAAATATGTTTCATATAGACAATTGACCACCCAAGTTGACCGGTGATTCACGAACGTTAAAACTTGTAAAAACTATATGATGGTATATATATGGATATATATATAGTTAACATGATACTATGATAAGTAAACATATCATTAAGTATATTAACAATGAACTACATATGTAAAAACAAGACTACTAACTTAATGATTTTTAAACGAGACATATATGTAACGATTATCGTTGTAAAGACATTTAATGTATATATATCATATTAAGAGATATTCATACATGATAATATCATGATAATATAATAATTTAAAATCTCATTTGATATTATAAACATTGGGTTAACAACATTTAACAAGATCGTTAACCTAAAGGTTTCAAAACAACACTTACATGTAACGACTAACGATGACTTAACGACTCAGTTAAAATGTATATACATGTAGTGTTTTAATATGTATTTATACACTTTTGAAAGACTTCAATACACTTATCAAAATACTTCTACTTAACAAAAATGCTTACAATTACATCCTCGTTCAGTTTCATCAACAATTCTACTCGTATGCACCCGTATTCGTACTCGTACAATACACAGCTTTTAGATGTATGTACTATTGGTATATACACTCCAATGATCAGCTCTTAGCAGCCCATGTGAGTCACCTAACACATGTGGGAACCATCATTTGGCAACTAGCATGAAATATCTCATAAAATTACAAAAATATGAGTAATCATTCATGACTTATTTACATGAAAACAAAATTACATATCCTTTATATCTAATCCATACACCAACGACCAAAAACACCTACAAACACATTCATTCTTCAATTTTCTTCATCTAATTGATCTCTCTCAAGTTCTATCTTCAAGTTCTAAGTGTTCTTCATAAATTCCAAAAGTTCTAGTTTCATAAAATCAAGAATACTTTCAAGTTTGCTAGCTCACTTCCAATCTTGTAAGGTGATCATCCAACCTCAAGAAATCTTTGTTTCTTACAGTAGGTTATCATTCTAATACAAGGTAATAATCATATTCAAACTTTGGTTCAATTTCTATAACTATAACAATCTTATTTCAATTGATGATCTTACTTGAACTTGTTTTCGTGTCATGATTCTGCTTCAAGAACTTTGAGCCATCCAAGGATCCATTGAAGCTAGATCCATTTTTCTCTTTTCCAGTAGGTTTATCCAAGGAACTTAAGGTAGTAATGATGTTCATAACATCATTCGATTCATACATATAAAGCTATCTTATTCGAAGGTTTAAACTTGTAATCACTAGAACATAGTTTAGTTAATTCTAAACTTGTTCGCAAACAAAAGTTAATCCTTCTAACTTGACTTTTAAAATCAACTAAACACATGTTCTATATCTATATGATATGCTAACTTAATGATTTAAAACCTGGAAACACGAAAAACACCGTAAAACTGGATTTACGCCGTCGTAGTAACACCGCGGGCTGTTTTGGGTTAGTTAATTAAAAACTATGATAAACTTTGATTTTAAAGTTGTTATTATGAGAAAATGATTTTTATTATGAACATGAAACTATATCCAAAAATTATGATTAAACTCAAAGTGAAAGTATGTTTTCTAAAATGGTCATCTAGACGTCGTTCTTTCGACTGAAATGACTACCTTTACAAAAACGACTTGTAACTTATTTTTCCGACTATAAACCTATACTTTTCTGTTTAGATTCATAAAATAGAGTTCAATATGAAACCATAGCAATTTGATTCACTCAAAACGGATTTAAAATGAAGAAGTTATGGGTAAAACAAGATTGGATAATTTTTCTCATTTTAGCTACGTGAAAATTGGTAACAAATCTATTCCAACCATAACTTAATCAACTTGTATTGTATATTATGTAATCTTGAGATACCATATACACGTATACAATGTTTCGACCTATCATGTCGACACATCTATATATATTTCGGAACAACCATAGACACTCTATATGTGAATGTTGGAGTTAGCTATACAGGGTTGAGGTTGATTCCAAATTATATATAGTTTGAGTTGTGATCAATACTGAGATACGTATACACTGGGTCGTGGATTGATTCAAGATAATATTTATCGATTTATTTCTGTACATCTAACTGTGGACAACTAGTTGTAGGTTACTAACGAGGACAGCTGACTTAATAAACTTAAAACATCAAAATATATTAAAAGTGTTGTAAATATATTTTGAACATACTTTGATATATATGTATATATTGTTATAGGTTCGTGAATCAACCAGTGGCCAAGTCTTACTTCCCGACGAAGTAAAAATCTGTGAAAGTGAGTTATAGTCCCACTTTTAAAATCTAATATTTTTGGGATGAGAATACATGCAGGTTTTATAAATGATTTACAAAATAGACACAAGTACGTGAAACTACATTCTATGGTTGAATTATCGAAATCGAATATGCCCCTTTTTATTAAGTCTGGTAATCTAAGAATTAGGGAACAGACACCCTAATTGACGCGAATCCTAAAGATAGATCTATTGGGCCTAACAAACCCCATCCAAAGTACCGGATGCTTTAGTACTTCGAAATTTATATCATATCCGAAGGGTGTCCCGGAATGATGGGGATATTCTTATATATGCATCTTGTTAATGTCGGTTACCAGGTGTTCACCATATGAATGATTTTTATCTCTATGTATGGGATGTGTATTGAAATATGAAATCTTGTGGTCTATTGTTACGATTTGATATATATAGGTTAAACCTATAACTCACCAACATTTTTGTTGACGTTTAAAGCATGTTTATTCTCAGGTGAATACTAAGAGCTTCCGCTGTTACATACTAAAATAAGGACAAGATTTGGAGTCCATGTTTGGATGATATTGTGTAAAAACTGCATTCAAGAAACTGATTTCGATGTAACATATTTGTATTGTAAACTATTATGTAATGGTCGTGTGTAAACAGGATATTTTAGATTATCATTTAATCTACGTAAAGCTTTTTAAACCTTTATTTATGAAATAAAGGTTATGGTTTGTTTTAAAAATGAATGCAGTCTTTGAAAAACGTCTCATATAGAGGTCAAAACCTCGTAACGAAATCAATTAATATGGAACGTTTTTAATCAATAAGAACGGGACATTTCAGCTAATTACTTACCTGAAGAGTATGAGTTGCCCCATTACCTCCTCGGGAGATAACCCAGTGGATAATGAACCGTTCATGAGGAATTGGATTAATCGACAAAAAGGGGCCAACAAATACATAAACTGGATAATAATGGAACAATGTAGTTAGGCCGATGAGCTAAGACGAATTTTGAACTTTACAGCACATGGGAAAATCAACAGCGCATGGCAAAAGCTGTTTGAGATTCATGAAAAGGTGTATCAGGAGCCATACGCAGAATTCATGGAAACTTGGAGATTCGAGTCAAATGTTGACCAGGAGGAGTACAACGGTCACGAGTGCATCCATTTTTGCCATCAGAATCAGATGTATTACCTAACTCTTGCGCGGTTCACAAAGCATCTAGAACTGTACAAGAAGTCACAGCTTAACCGGTCTGTATTCAAAAGGGGTACACCACCCTGGACAACATAGATCATCAAGCTTTATGGTGCACCTACACCTCCGATAATGAAGCATGGAGGTCAAGTAAAAAGGCTTTAAACTTCACCAATCCCATTCACCGCATTCTTCACCACCTCATCGCCAAAACCCTTCACCCGAAAACCCAACATGGTGGTGCCTGTAGTGTCCCGAACTTTTCCATATTTATATATATATTAAATGAAATTTTTATTTACATGATTAAGTGTTTCCAACATGTTAAGCAATCAAACTTGTTAAGACTTGATTAATTGAAATAGGTTTCATATAACCAATTGACCACCCAAGTTGACCGGCGATTCACGAACGTTAAAACTTGTAAAAACTATATGATGACATATATATGGATATATATATAGTTAACATGATACTATGATAAGTAAACATATCATTAAGTATATTAGCAATGAACTACATATGTAAAGACAAGACTACTAACTTAATGATTTTGAAACGAGACATATATGTAACGATTAGCGTTGTAACGACATTTAATGTATATATATCATATTAAGATATATTAATACATCATGATATCATGATAATGTAATAATTTAACATCTCATTTCATTTAATAAACAATGGGTTAACAACATTTAACAAGATCGTTAACCTAAAGGTTTCAAAACAACACTTACATGTAACGACTAACGACGACTTAACGACTCAGTTAAAATGTATATACATGTAGTGTTTTAATATGTATTCATACACTTTTTAAAGACTTCAAGACACTTATCAAAATACTTCTACTTAAAAAAAATGCTTACAATTACATTCTCGTTCAGTTTCATCAACAATTCTACTCGTATGCACCCGTATTCGTACTCGTACAATACACAGCTTTTAGATGTATGTACTATTGGTATATACACTCCAATGATCAGCTCTTAGAAGCCCATGTGAGTCACCTAACACATGTGGGAACCATCATTTGGTAACTAGCATGAAATATCTCATAAAATTACAAAAATATGAGTAATCATTCATGACTTATTTACATGAAAACAATATTACATATCCTTTATATCTAATCCATACACCAACGACCAAAAACACCTACAAACACTTTCATTCTTCAACTTTCTTTATCTAATTGATCTCTCTCAAGTTCTATCTTCAAGTTCTAAGTGTTCTTCATAAATTCCAAAAGTTCTAGTTTCATAAAATCAAGAATACTTTCAAGTTTGCTTGCTCACTTCCAATCTTGTAAGGTGATCATCCAACCTCAAGAAATCTTTGTTTCTTACAGTAGGTTATCATTCTAATACAAGGTAATAATCATATTCAAACTTTGGTTCAATTTCTATAACTATAACAATCTTATTTCAAGTGATGATCTTACTTGAACTTGTTTTCGTGTCATGATTCTGCTTCAAGAACTTCGAGCCATCCAAGGATCCGTTGAAGCTAGATCCATTTTTCTCTTTTCCAGTAGGTTTATCTAAGGAACTTAAGGTAGTAATGATGTTCATAACATCATTCGATTCATACATAAAAAGCTATCATATTCGAAGTGGTACACTAGTAATCACTAGAACATAGTTTAGTTAATTCTAAACTTGTTCGCAAATAAAGTTAATCCTTCTAACTACACTTTTAAAATCAACTATACACATGATCTATATCTATATGATATGCTAACTTAATGATTTAAAACCCGAAAACACGATAAACACCATAAAATCGGATTTACGCCGTCGTAATTACAACCGGGGGCTGTTTTGGTTTGGATAATTAAAACTATGAAAAACTTTGATTTAAAAGCTATACTTCTGGGAAAATTATTTTTATTATGAACATGAAATGATATCCAAAATTCATGGTTAAACTCAAAGTGAAAGTATGTTTTTCAAAACAGTCATCAAGATGTCGTTCTTTCGACGGAAATGACTACCTCTTTCAAAAACAACTTGTAACTTGTATTTATGACTATAAACCTATACCTTTTCTGTTTAGTTTCATAAAGTCAAGTTCAATACGAAACCGTGGCCGCTTAAATCACTCAAAACGGATTAGAAACGAATAAATGGCGAGCAAAACAAAATTGGTAAAAACTACTCATTTTAGCTACGTGAAAATTGGTAACAAATCTATTCCAACCATAACTTAATCAACTTGTATTGTATATTATGTAATCTTGAGATACCATAGACACGTATACAATGTTTCGACCTATCATGTCGACACATCTATATATATTTCGGAACAACCATAGACACTCTATATGTGAATGTTGGAGTTAGCTATACAGGGTTGAGGTTGATTCCAAAATATATATAGTTTAAGTTGTGATCAATACTGAGATACGTATACACTGGGTCGTGGATTGATTCAAGATAATATTTATCGATTTATTTCTGTACATCTAACTATGGACAACTAGTTGTAGGTTACTAACGAGGACAGCTGACTTAATAAACTTAAAACATAAAAATGTATTAAAAGTATTGTAAATATATTTTGAACATACTTTGATATATATGTATATATTGTTATAGGTTCGTGAATCAACCAGTGGCCAAGTCTTACTTCCCGACGAATTAAAAAAATCTGTGAAAGTGAGTTATAGTCCCACTTTTAAAATCTAATATTTTTGGGATGAGAATACATGCAGGTTTTATAAATGATTTAGAAAATAGACACAAGTACGTGAAACTACATTCTATGGTTGAATTATCGAAATCGAATATGCCCCTTTTTATTAAGTCTGGTAATCTAAGAATTAGGGAACAGACACCCTAATTGACGCGAATCCTAAAGATAGATCTATTGGGCCTAACAAACCCCATCCAAAGTACCGGATGCTTTAGTACTTCGAAATTTATATCATATCCGAAGGGTGTCCCGGAATGATAGGGATATTCTTATATATGCATCTTGTTAATGTCGGTTACCAGGTGTTCACCATATGAATGATTTTTATCTCTATGTATGGGATGTATATTGAAATATGAAATCTTGTGGTCTATTGTTACGATTTGATATATATAGGTTAAACCTATAACTCACCAACATTTTTGTTGACGTTTAAAGCATGTTTATTCTCAGGTGAATATTAAGAGCTTCCGCTGTTGCATACTAAAATAAGGACAAGATTTGGAGTCCATGTTTGTATGATATTATGTGAAAACTGCATTCAAGAAACATATGTCGATGTAATATAATTCTATTGTAAACCATTATGTAATGGTCGTGTGTAAACAGTATATTTTAGATTATCATTATTTGATAATCTACGTAATGCTTTTGAAACCTTTATTGATAAAATAAAGGTATGGTTGTTTTAAAAATGAATGCAGTCTTTGAAAAATGTCACATATAGAGGTCAAAACCTCGCAACGAAATCAATTAATATGGAACGTTTATAATCAATATGAACGGGACATTTCAGTGCCGTCACCATTAATGATATGCGCTTAATGCACGCCATGATCCACAACCAAAATATGCAAGTTGCACACCTTCTTGCCCAGGCATTCACCAATGAAAGAAATGCCTCAAGAATAGTTGTACCGGTTTTGGGAGCCGTTGTCACCAAACTCCTTCGCAGGATGGATGTTTTAGGGAGTGTTGAGAGATTTGGGTATAGGACAGCAGTCGAGTCGGAAGAGATTGGGTATAAGTTACTGAACACTTGGCAGTATATTTGGATTGAGGATGAACAGTTAATAGTTACAGCTAATCCGGCAATACCTGACTCAGAGGACTGGACTGTTCCAGGGGTAAGAGTTACGGGGTTTAGGCCTGATACAAGGACGAGAGATGGTCGAAGACGGCAAGGTTCTCATGAACCATGGGACGAGGATGATCCCACCACACAAGGACGGCCCACTGACACCCGCCGACACTCATCAGTAGGAGAGAGGGATCAGCTGCACTTTCCACCATACCATTATCATATGGGAGATCTGCCCGGACATGAGAGCTGGTTTGTTCAGCATGCTATCTTTCAGAATCTCGATCACTTCACACATCATGCAGGCAGACATCTTAATGTCCCGCCGTATCCTTATGAGTATCCAGTGATGTTCGTCCATAGGGACCCAGAGGTGTAGGCCCGAGTCATCAGCATTCAGGACCCCCATCTCCACCTCAGCATCATTACAGACATCGTACAATCGTCCCATCTCCTACAAGGGAACAGAGCACAGGGGCCGCGGATTTTGTCAACAACCTGTTTGACACATCCCATATGAGCACTCACAGAGAAACATCCACCGATGCTCAGGCTTCCACATGGGATCAGGCTGTAGGCCGGTATATGACTGGGGGAGTCACGCAGGGTATAGATGGTATGGGTATGAACCCACATTGGGGTAGAGATCTGCAGAAAGGGTAGGGTTGGCGTACATGGCCTATGATTCACATGAGCACGTCATCGCTCATATGACTGATCACATGATTAGATGAGATCCAGTTCAGGATATCCTCGGGGATGAACACGGCAGAATTAGCACAATAATTCACTACAGATGAGGAGATGACTGATGAGGGACAGTCCGCTTTGAGGAACCCGACGAGGCCACGCACGAGTGTATCTTACTCTCTTCCGTACCATCCAGCTCAGCCATAACTTTCCTTATCTCTGAACTATTTTACTTATGATACTTTATTGCATTATTAAACTATGTTTGTACGCCCGATGTCGGGCATAACTACTTTATGTCTTTAAGCTTGTATTATATTTAGAATAAAATTGCATGAATAAAACGTTACAAACAAATGACGATTGAGATCATACAAGACGGAAGCACGACTTGGAGAAAGGACGCACTGAACGAGGATGATGCCGGCACGGGAATTGAAGAAACCATAATTGGCACACCATCCGACTATACGCCTTGCAACCATAGGGGAGTACTACGTCTTCACCACTTTTTAATAGAATATACGCAAACTACTATACCACTTTAAAAACTAAGTGTGGGATTGTCAACCCCATCAACATAAACTTTTAATAACAAAACGCCTCTTTCAAAACCTAAAGTGTGGGATACGCCGTATCCTTAACATTGAGGACAATGTTATTTTAAAGTGTGGGATAGTAAATGTTGCATATAATGATTCTTGTAAAAACCCTCAAGTGTTTTTAGACTAAATTTTTAACAAAATTTAAAACTTTCCGAACTATAAAACAGTAAGGATTATAAAATTCTATAAAAGATCCTACAAAATAGACAAAAGAGTAAAACAAGGTTAAAAACTTTTTGCGAAAATCAAACCAAATTTTCCAAAAGAGCATTGCATAACGAAAGGCGCGATTCGACCCATTATAATTGTTGTGAGGCACCCCCAAATAAGGCTTTATAAGCACTCATTTTTAGTTCTTCACTATACTTCCGTTGAGCGCGCCGATGTTAACATATCGGAATCCGAACTTGCTCTTGATCTACATTTCGAAATCACACATTTTGACAAGGATGACTAAGTTAGAACCTCAGCTAATTGTGAAGACAAAAACATCCCCCATTACACACGTTTATTTCCATCTCCACTCCACAATTCCATCCACCACTATCTATCCGTTCGATTCGCTTCATAAATAAAGAAATAAATATCGATAAAATCATTCCTTCCTGGAAATCCTCTATAAAACCGTATCAGAAAATACGAGCATCCAAGCCAACTATCAAGAAGACCGCCAATAAAAGGAGACCTCGAAGAGAAAAGGCAAAAGATGTTATCTTAAAAAAAGTATTATTGAATAAAGGTTTTGAAGAAAGGAGCAGAATCAGGAAAGACTTGAGAAAAGAACTCCTGGCAGTCAAAAAGAAGGATGCTCACCTTGAAATTCCCGACAAAAAGCTGAAAGGATCACCAAAATTTGATCTTTCAAAGAAACTCTTATCTATCAAAACCCTTCGCACCCCAGAAACCTCCAAATCACCATCTCTTCATGATACAAATTGAGTCCATAACTGAAAGTTCTCTCAAATAAGTGATGGAGATTTGAGTCTTGATCAAGCCTATGACGAAGAATGTGAGCATGACTGGCTAAGAGCGATTTCATTTCTTAGAACTATAGGACACCCTAAACACTTTAGTGAAATGAGTGACCCGAGTGAGATAGCCTCAGTTATGTAACCTCCTCTCATGCTTGCGGAAAAGGGTTTGAGAATAACAAAAAGAATAAAACTAAGTTTTCACTCCTCCGTCTTGCGAAACAAAGACCACTTGATCACTACGAATAAAAGTCTTCAGTGTTTAAAGCTCAAAAGTTTGCTTGAGAACAAGCAAAGTCTAAGTGTGGGATATTTGATATCGGCTAAAAAGTCAAGTTTTTACCCCCTGATATTAAGTCCCAAAAAGCATAAAGTTCAAAACTTTGTCAGAAAAATAATCGCTTTTTTGGTTAAATTTGTAGATAAAGTAATTACGAAGAAGATGTAAAAAGAATCAACAGAAACGGAGCTAAAACGAAGATTCTAGAGCGAAAACGGTGAAAGACAAGAAATCAAGTTACGATCCAATAAAATCAGCTGACCAGGCAAGGCAAACGGCCTTCCAAACGGCTTGCCTGGCTTACAAACGGCGTGCCACATGCCCAAGTTAAACGGCCCTTGCAAACGGCTTGGTCTGGCAAACGGCCCTGCAAACGTCCTGCCAAACGGCTTGCCAACCGTTTGCAGGGAAATTCCAAGTCTATTTAAAGGCTTTTTGTCATCCAATTTCAACACACCTCTCCTCACTCTCTCACTACAATATACTTTCTCTCACTAGAGCTTTCAAGGCCTTCTCAACTCCGAGCGGGAAATTAAGTACCCAGAGGCGAACGTCGAAGATTGTAATAGGAGTGGTCTAGAGGATGTTAGCACTTGTAATGGTCCAGATTTCATCTGTAAACGGTGAACGCTTTCCTTAATTTAATAAAGTTACCTTGTTATTTTAAGTTGCTTTCATCTTGCATGCCTATCTATCTGTTACAAATGTTTTTTTATATGTTGAATAATTTATCTGAAACTTATCCTAATGTTATGCTGAAACCTTGACAGTTTAGAAATTTAATTTACGGATCACCTTTTCTGCTTATTCACGTGGCTATAACCTAGTATTAGGACCTGATCAACCCTAGAATACGAGGTAAGTAGTTATGTGTGCTTAATGTCACAATAGGGATATAGTACATACGTACAAATAACCATTTATTCGTAAAGGAAGAGCTGCCCATTTAGGTTGTGATTAGAGTAGGCATTATAGAGTTCAGTGAACACTGGCTTGCTCAGAAGCATGATTCGCGTCAGAAGCAATGTTCTAGAGATGTTGTAAGATGATCCGGGGTTGATTAAGTGATCGCAAAGGAGAGACTTCTAATCCAATTAATAGTACCTTAGAATATCTATGATTGCACATCTGTTAATGCTAAAGCATAACATAATATTAAGTGGTGGAATATTGCTTTAGTCAGACCAATTAGGATTAACAAAAGCTGAGACTTTCTTTTAGGGATATACCACTGTGTTCATGAACCTAGGATTCTATCTATAAGGTCGTTTAAACCCTCTAAGGTTAACGTTGAGAGTAGGGATATCCGTCTTAGCCAGAATCTTCAAAGCCTAAACTCTTAGTGACAAATCAGTTAGGTTCATAGCCTAGTTGATTGAGGTCTAGTGTTTATTCTAGGAAGTTAAACTCTTGTGATAATTCCCCATCAGAATTCTATTCTCCATACCTATCTATCTTCATCTTTACAATTAAATTAGCGTTTTATTAGTTAATCTTAATCTATCACCTCTTGTCACTAGGGTTAACTATATATGCACTTTTGTCCCACATTACTGAACAAACATACAAAAATAGGAACCTGAGTTATATTTACCACTTACTCGTTAAAAGGAAGACAAGTAGGTGAGTTATAGCTAGGAAACCCAAGCTAAGTATAAATGATAAAACCGTTACTCTCTTTTGGTAGCTAATTTTGATGTGTTGCGACCTAACGACACCGCACAATTAAAATCGTCCATTTTGGCCATATCATATACGTAAGCTATCTTCGTTAATGTAAATTGAAATTTAAAAGAGTATACAAAATACTACATACTCTGTTTTTACGTTTTACGTCATGTGTAGAAGAAAGCAAAAGAAAGTGATGATAAATTTAAAAATTTACATATATAGTCCCTATATTATCAATAGTTTTGCAAAGGTTATTTAAAATAAAATAGGATGACATACATACGTATGAGATAGAGAATTGGAAATTGAGATTTTTTTTACAACTCTAGTCCCTAAGTTATAGGTTAGTTTACAAAATTAAATTAAACTATTCTATATTTACAGTTTCAACCCATAACCGCATTCGATTTTACACATAATTTTACAATTACAATATGTCGAAATCTGATTTTTATATAACTAATGGAAAGTAAATTTAAACCGAGATTCTAAAATAAAAGGTGTTAATATCATGAATTTTAATATGGTAAGTAACTAGAGCCAGAAGAGAGAGGGGGGGGGGGGGTTGAATAGTTACTTAGTGCTATTTTTAAAACTTTTTTCGATTTAGAACATGAGATTACTATAGTGTGATTTGATTAGTTTGTTCACAAGTATGATAAATGTAAAGATAAGGGATAAGAGAACAAATACGGAGATTTACAGTGGTTGTGAAAAATGTTAACTAATCTGTAACGACCCGGATTTTTCCGATCATTTTATACCTATGAGATTAATATTTACATAAATTAAACCTTACCAACATGATAAGCAATCCAAATTGTTGAGACTTGTGTTTTTGAAAAGAGTTTTACACAACGTTTGACTGTCCAATTTGACCGATGATATCACGAACTATATAACATACGATAATTATACGTTTGTGTATATATATGTATTTATATATATTTAACATGATTTAAGGATCGTTTATCATCTCATTGTGTACTAATGACAATGAGTTATAAGTATATTTTGAAACTACTAACTTAAGTTTTCAAAACGATAACTATACGTAACGTTCTTTGACTTAAAACTTATAATGTTAATACATGTATCGTATAGATATGTATTTAATCACTTTTAAAGGGCTTTTATACATAAAATAATATAAGTATATTTACAAAAGATAGCTATATTTGAATCCTCGTTCCGTTTCCTCAAGATTTCTATACGTATATCTAGGGTATATGTACCCGTATCATACCCAGCTTCTATACGTATTTACTATTGGTATATACACATCAAATCAACATCCTAATCAACATTATTACTGCCCTAGATATGAGATAACTAGGATTTGTCAAGTAGCATGAATTATTAGTAAGAAAACAAAATTAGGAATCCTTTTTTTTCTTTATAAACTAAAAACGTTTTTATGAATGAACACCATTTCTTCACTCCATTTTCTCATACCTACACCCTCATTTCTCTCTCAAAATACTCCTAACTTCATACTTGATCATCTCCAAGCATTTTCCCCATCATTTAGCTTCAATTACAAGCCTTAAACACCATAAGAAAACTCTTTCAAGAACACATCAAAATAACCACCCATTTGAAGAAGTTTACTTCCAACCTTTTGATCTAACTCCACCACTCTTTGATTCCAAGATTATTTTTTTATCTTTTGCAGTAACTTTGTCCAAGTAACTTGAGGTAGTAACCTTGTTCATAATCTTATTCAATTCATATTCATATAGCTATCTTATTTTGTGGTATAAAATTTTAACAACAAGAACATAGTTTGAATGATTTCAAACTTGTTCGCAAACTAAATAGATCCTTCTAACTTGACTTTTAAAACACTTCAAGACCTGTAATATATCATAATGATATACTAACCTAATAAGATATAACTTGGTTTTACAAAGAACATCTTAAAAACTGAATCTACGTCGTCGGAGTGTAACCGGGGGCTGTTTTGGGTTGGATAATTAAAAACCATCTTGAACTTTGAATTGGAAGTTCCTGTTCTGGAAAAATGATATTTCTTATGAATATGTTAACACATAAAAATTTCATGGTTTAACTCAAAGTGTAAGTATTTTTAGAAAAATGATCATTAAATGTTGTTTTTATGAGGGAAAATGATCACTTTCATAAGTTTCACCAAAGTTTGACCTATAACCTATGATTTTTATTACAAACTAAGGTATTTTCAGTTCATATTCTTAAAATTTGACTCGATCCAAGGAAGTGGCAAGTTGAACCAACAAAAACGGAGTTGTAATGAAGAAACTACGACTAAAACAAGATTGGGTATCCGAAGCTAGTTTAGCTACGAAAATATTTGGAGAAAAAGTAAATTAATCATATCTTTTCTAATTAATATAATATTTTATATATATAATTACTTATGATTTGATTTTATATATTTCAGGACCACCCGTAAACAACACGAGAAGATTAATCATAAGACCTCATGATTGTACGCAACACGTCATTTGACAACACGGTACTTTATGTACGCAACACGTCATTTGAAAACATGGTACCATGGGTCGAGATTAATTCTGATCAATACGAATACGATGGGGTCTTTATTTATTTTATTGAGCAACTAATTGTGGACCACTAACATCGGACTGCTAACTACGGACTAAGAAAACATTAAAAGTATTATAAGTACATATATATATATATATATATATATATATATATATATATATATATATATATATATATATATATATATATATATATATATATAACGATTACTTGAAAAAAAAATATGTTGATATATTATATATATGGTTAGGTTCGTGATATCTATCGAAGACCAAGTCGTGTTAAACACTTTCAAGGCAAAAGTGAGTTTCATTTGCTCCCTTTTTAATTGCTTTTGCAATATATATTTTTGGGCTGAGAATATATGCGCTGCTTTTATAAACGTTTACAAAATAGACACAAGTACTTAAAAATATATTCTACGTTGAGTTTTACCACTGGCATATTTTCCTGTAGCTTGGTAACTACTATTTACATGGGTATTGTAAACGCGAATCCTGTTGATAGATCTATCGGGCCTGACAACCCCAACCGGACTGGACAACAAGTATTCAACAGTTGCACAGTACTTCGTTTTGGTGACTACACTTGGTACGGTGTAGTGAGATTTCATAATAAAGGGAATATGCGACGTTGATTAAATGTTAAGTATGGTTACCAAGTGCTCAACCACTTAGAATGCTTTACATACACTTGCGAGTGTATTATGTTTATGATTATGAAATCTTGTGGTCTATTAACATATTGAAATGATTGTTATGATAAACCTATGAACTCACCAACCTTTTGGTTGACACTTTAAAGCATGTTTATTCTCAGGTACGAATTAAGTCTTCCGCTGTGCATTTGCTCAATATAAGGACATTACTTGGAGCCGATCATCGCAATGGGACCAAATGTTAATGACTTCATCCAGGTGGATTAGGATGGGTCCTTTCAGTTGGTATCAGAGCGGTGGTCTTAGCGAACCAGGTCTGCATTAGTGTGTCTAACTGATAGTTGTTAGGATGCATTAGTGAGTCTGGACTTCGACCGTGTCTGCATGTCAAAAGTTTTGCTTATCATTTCGTGTTGAAAATTACCTGCTTATCATTCTTAGGGAATTATTTGCTTATCATTCTTAGTCTAGACACATCTTACTGCATTGATTGCATGAATAGTGTATAGACAAAATTCATATCTTAGTGTATCTGCTAATTCATATCTTAGCGTATCTGTTACAGTAAACTTTGCCTGGCATATTCCGTAAATTCCTCCGTAATCTACGAAATATTTTGTTCTATATATATATAGATATTCTATGTAATTAGAATACCACCAGATAGCCGGAAAAATTATTTCATATCGAAAAATCTTTTATTAAATCGTACGAAATGGAATTCGTCATTAGTTCAAGTCCCTCGGATTCCGAAATGGAATCCCACTCAAGCTCCGAAAGCAGTGTGACTGAAATGGATCAACCAATCAGCCATCATCTATTCTGGATGAATTGGGGATGGGTTCGTAGCTTCCTTAATCATTGGAGACAAGAAGAAGGCGATCCTTTCCATCCACCACATTGCCCTCTTGGCGAAGAACCTGAAGCACTTACCGACGAACCTGTCCGAAACACCATTTTCTCTCTCATTTCTGGAGTATCTCGTCACGATTATATGCTACACCAAATTCTAGATCTTATTTATCCGCTCCTCCGAACCGACAATCACCCCGGTGTAATAGAAGAAGTCAACGAGCTTCGTGCTCGGGTAGTGGCTTTGGAGAATATGTTACAGAGGTTACAAACACCAGCAGTAGCACCCGCAGCATAACCAGTACCACCATCATTAACGCCAATAGTACCATCACCACCCCCAACCACAACTGCGTTATAAACCTCAACTTTACAATCTGTCCCACGAGCACCAATGTCATACGCTTTGTAGATACCAAAGAATACCAACAACAACAAACGATGAAGTATTGATTCATAATTTCATTGAAGAAACATTATACGACGATTATGTAGTCTCTAAAGTCTTAGAAATTATCTACTCTAGCCCTAACCATAAATCAGATGAGTGAACCAAAATGATAGGAGGAAGAATAGAAACCCTGACAAGAATGGTGCGTGATTTACTTGTTTTACCAACAGCATCAGCAGTACCATTAGCATCACCAGCATAGTCACTGCAGTCAGCATTGTCAGAATTAGCAGTACCTATAACATCACAAGCTCTGTCAGTTCAAGAATCACCGTGGACATCATTACTAATCAACAACGCGTATAATGAAGTATTGATCACAGTAGTGAAATACTCTGTGAAGATTATGTAATCTCTAATGTTAGAGATTATTCATTTCTAACTCCAGCCTAAGATCAAATGAACTTAATTTAGTATTAATTCATCAAATCTGTATTACATCTGAAGAAAATATACACATGTATATTTTCATAAAGACTGTAATAAATTTCTTTTGTACAAAATATTAATTGTGAAATTTTTTTTAACGGGTAGTTAATACTCAAGAGATATATAAAATTCACAATTAATATGTTACATTCTTCGAATCTGATTCAGCAATCATCAACTATACTCACTTTTGTCATAACAATATACATTCTTTTATAGAAATCCAAAATAACCATACTCATTCAAATTCAATTACATATTCTGATTTTGAAATCGCAAAATTTAATTCGAGATATAGCCAAAAATCATTACTCTTAAATCCTTACATCTTGCAAAGCTATACTTTGACTTCAAAACTGTGTTAGAACATCATAGGTATATTAACGATTACAATCTGTGTCCAAACCCTTCGAAATTCCCGAAGACGCTTCAAATAATGAACAATCGAGATGATGATCCAACCACATGTTACCCACAGTATACACCTGAAAAAAAATCTCGAAACTAAAGTCATAGTTTAACACGTATCCGTGTCAGACTCTTTGGCATTTATTAGCAAAAATAACCTTTCAATTCCTTTCCAAAGTAGATAGTTGTGTCACAGCTCCACAAGTCAACTTCGACTTTTCAATTAAAACGATCTTATTATAATCTCGATATATATGATGCCCTTTCCCCATCATTACCGGAGAACCGTTTATGTCCCACCACATTAGCAATAAACTTACCAACAATTTCACTGATCTTTGATTTTCCGAAAAATCGATATATTCACTAGAACCCTATCATATACTCATCCGCACTTTGTAACAAGAATTGCCATACCATTTATTGAGAATCAGTAATCAGTATTTTGAAATCTTGCAGCATGTCTACATCAACAGTTATATATACATATAACGTCTACCTCCAAGACTTACATACTTCGAATGTGAAGTTTTTGAAAAACGCCTAAACTGCGAACTAGTTCTCGAAATTTTAAAAAATGCTGATGAAGCAGCAGAAACTGTCAACGATCTTAACAGTAAAAAGTTTGATGATAAAAAAATAGTGTGTTGGCAAAACTCAAAAAAAGAGAAGGTTTGGAACTGGAAAACGGATTAAGCAAAGTATGAAGGAGGATGTGGACAAATCATAAAGACTAAACCTGCCTTCAAAGAATCCAAATGATTCAGTATCGTCATTATCAAATACCTTGCTCCTGACTCTAAACCCTTGTGGATAATATTCTTTATCATCCTCTTATCTTAAATATTCTAAGATATCATCATATCTTTCATTATAAATATCCTCCATATTTTTGAAGATATTTTCATAACTATTCTTAACTGAAATCTTTTATCTCTTCGCGATATCAGTGATACATTATAAAGGAAACTGTATTAGTTTCTAAATTCTGAAAAATTCGAATTTAAATTATGAATGTTTTTGAAGTAGTGTTGGGAACTGAAGCATGAGTTAGTATAATATAATGACACCTGATCAACGTGGTTATATTACAGTAAGTCATGCTGAGTTTCTAATGGAACGTGATGATTCACAGATTATAACGTCATCATATGCCATGTTACACGACTCTTACATTCTACCTAATCTCCAAACATATTGAGAACATATTCTTTCTGATAATTCTATCTTTTCTCTTGAATTTTGGTAATTTGACAAATCAAGATCGTGCCATTTCAATTTTACTCTTAGAACATTAACTATGTTCATTCCGAAATTCATATCTACGAAATATGGACCATTATATACGGTGCTTAATCGCAAGAAGAGGAAATGAAAGAATGAAGCTCTGAAATAGAAATGGGAGTATAAATCGCAGCAAATAGAATGGAGCATTAACTGTAGATGACAATGATTATAGAAGACAGAAGCAGGGACTTGGAAATATAAGGGAAGATATAAATCCCAATGACAACCCAAAAATTATAAACCATATATATCGATGCATATAGCAATATAAAGACACGGGAGAATTAAAAACACTATAAAACCAAGAGTATAGTAGAAGTAAATAGATTCTTCCGGCGGCAGATGAAAAAGAAGAATGACAGATATGAAAGTGAGGAGTATATCAAGAATCAGCACTGGATGGAGCATATTGACAAATACTTTAAAATATGAGTTGATGGAGAAAGAATAGAAGGTGTGAGTTGTAAGGAAACGAAGATGGTGGATTTATAGTGAAGTACCAGACAGAACAATCAGGACAGATCATCGCATTTAACCAAAGAGGATTCTAATTTCCTTAATTATCGAAGAACCCAAATCTTATGACGAAGATTTCCTCTAAATCTGAAAATCAACCGTGACTACGTCACTGGTTAAAACGAATATGCATTTATTCATTTCACTCTTTTGTGATAGCTTCACTTATACTCTTCGCGTAATCAAATTGTTTTATCTATATTACTCAATGATTATAAAACTCTATTTATCAACTCATATTCGTCATGAAAACATTTTTATGGTTAGCCATGACGATCTCGATCAAATTTCGGGACGAAATTTATTTAACGGGTAGGTACTGTAACGACCCGGATTTTTCCGATCATTTTATACCTATGAGATTAATATTTACATAAATTAAACCTTACCAACATGATAAGCAATCCAAATTGTTGAGACTTGTGTTTTTGAAAAGAGTTTTACACAACGTTTAACTGTCCAATTTGACCGATGATATCACGAACTATATAACATACGATAATTATACGTTTGTGTATATATATGTATTTATATATATTTAACATGATTTAAGGATCGTTTAACATCTCATTGTGTACTAATGACAATGAGTTATAAGTATATTTTGAAACTACTAACTTAAGTTTTCAAAACGATAACTATACGTAACGTTCTTTGACTTAAAACTTATAATGTTTATACATGTATCGTATAGATATGTATTTAATCACTTTTAAAGGGCTTTTATACATAAAATAATATAAGTATATTTACAAAAGATAGCTATATTTAAATCCTCGTTCCGTTTCCTCAAGATTTCTATACGTATATCTAGGGTATATGTACCCGTATCATACCCAGCTTCTATACGTATTTACTATTGGTATATACACATCAAATCAACATCCTAATCAACATTATTACTGCCCTAGATATGAGATAACTAGGATTTGTCAAGTAGCATGAATATTAGTAAGAAAACAAAATTAGGAATCCTTTTCTTTCTTTATAAACTAAAAACGTTTTTATGAATGAACACCATTTCTTCACTCCATTTTCTCATACCTACACCCTCATTTCTCTCTCAAAATACTCCTAACTTCATACTTGATCATCTCCAAGCATTTTCCCCATCATTTAGCTTCAATTACAAGCCTTAAACACCATAAGAAAACTCTTTCAAGAACACATCAAAATAACCACCCATTTGAAGAAGTTTACTTCCAACCTTTTGATCTAACTCCACCACTCTTTGATTCTAAGATTATTTTTTTATCTTTTGCAGTAACTTTGTCCAAGTAACTTGAGGTAGTAACCTTGTTCATAATCTTATTCAATTCATATTCATATAGCTATCTTATTTTGTGGTATAAAATTTTAATAAGAAGAACATAGTTTGAATGATTTCAAACTTGTTCGCAAACTAAATAGATCCTTCTAACTTGACTTTTAAAACACTTCAAGACCTGTAATATATCATAATGATATACTAACCTAACAAGATATAACTTGGTTTTACAAAGAACATCTTAAAAACTGAATCTACGTCGTCGGAGTGTAACCGGGGGCAGTTTTGGGTTGGATAATTAAAAACTATCTTGAACTTTGAATTGGAAGTTCCTGTTCTGTAAAAATGATATTTCTTATGAATATGTTAACACATAAAAATTTCATGGTTTAACTCAAAGTGTAAGTATTTTTAGAAAAATGATCATTAAATGTTATTTTTATGATGGAAAATGATCACTTTCATAAGTTTCACCAAAGTTTGACCTATAACCTATGATTTCGATTACAAACTAAGGTATTTTCAGTTCATATTCTTAAAATTTGACTCGATCCAAGGAAGTGGCAAGTTGAACCAACAAAAACGGAGTTGTAATGAAGAAACTACGACTAAAACAAGATTGGGTATCCGAAGCTAGTTTAGCTACGAAAATATTTGGAGAAAAAGTAAATTAATCATATATTTTCTAATTAATATAATATTTTATATATATAATTACTTATGATTTGATTTTATATATTTTAGGACCACCCGTAAACAACACGAGAAGATTAATCATAAGACCTCATGATTGTACGCAACACGTCATTTGACAACACGGTACTTTATGTACGCAACACGTCATTTGAAAACATGGTACCATGGGTCGAGATTAATTCTGATCAATATGAATACGATGGGGTCTTTATTTATTTTATTGAGCAACTAATTGTGGACCACTAACATCGAACTGCTAACTACGGACTAAGAAAACATTAAAAGTATTATAAGTATATATATATATATATATATAACGATTACTTGAAAAAAAAATATGTTGATATATTATATATATGGTTAGGTTCGTGATATCTATCGAAGACCAAGTCGTGTTAAATACTTTCAAGGCAAAAGTGAGTTTCATTTGCTCCCTTTTTAATTGCTTTTGCAATATATATTTTTGGGCTGAGAATATATGCGCTGCTTTTATAAACGTTTAAAAAATAGACACAAGTACTTAAAAATATATTCTACGTTGAGTTTTACCACTGGCATATTTCCCTGTAGCTTGGTAACTACTATTTACATGGGTATTGTAAACGCGAATCCTGTTGATAGATCTATCGGGCCTGATAACCCCAACCAGACTGGACGACAAGTATTCAACGGTTGCACAGTACTTCGTTTTTGTGACTACACTTGGTACGGTGTAGTGAGATTTCATAATAAAGGGAATATGCGACGTTGATTAAATGTTAAGTATGTATACCAAGTGCTCAACCACTTAGAATGCTTTACATACACTTGCGAGTGTATTATGTTTATGATTATGAAATCTTGAGGTCTATTAACATATTGAAATGATTGTTATGATAAACCTATGAACTCACCAACCTTTTGGTTGACACTTTAAAGCATGTTTATTCTCAAGTACGAATTAAGTCTTCCGCTGTGCATTTGCTCAATATAAGGACATTACTTGGAGCCGATCATCGCAATGGGACCAAATGTTAATGACTTCGTCCAGGTGGATTAGGACGGGTCCTTTCATAATTTACCTTAATACACTCCTCAATTCTAATTAATTGAGAGTTAAATTCACTATGATGCTCCAAACTCGGTGGAGTGTCGGATAAAACACTAGCAGCTCGATAAGTCGCAACTTATGAACCCTTACATCCCTTTGAAGAATTCACAATCACCAAATGCTCTTACCATAAGATCCTAATGCTACCACTAAGTGAAACCTCACTTATCTTCTAGAACCCTTTAAGAAGAAAGTTTACAAGTAAGCTCACAACTAAGTTTACAATCACTCTTGCTTCAATCACTCTAAATAGATTACAATAATAATTGAATGATATCAGTAAATGTATGGAAATGTAAGTGCAAGAGCCGAGTCTTCAAGTGCTCCAAGGTTTGGCTTTTATAAGCATGAGAAATTCAAATCCGGACATCTGCGGCTCACCTCACGGTCAACCGTGGGTCGACCGTGCATGCCCTGAACTCTAATTTTTGTATTCGTTTGAGATCTTTAACTTTGTCTTTTTCCCTTATTGGATGGCTGCAATTATATGCCAAAAACATCTGAAAATACCTGCATTACCCCTTTTATCTTGGAAGCATTCTTTGAGGTTGACCTTGGCTTGAAAGAGGAAAGTCACATTGTACTAGAGGTGTGTCATTGATTTCCTTTTTAGGCAAATGTAGAATTTTGATCCCATGACAACCACAAGCTTCCAAACTTTAATTCACAAGTCTTCAAACCTTTTGTAAACATTATTTTTTCAAGTACATGCACTCATTGGCTACTTGTAATCTTCCAAATTAGACTAACTTGTTTTATATGAAGACTTTTGGAAGTTTACACTAAACTCTTATTAAGCATGTAACTAATGTTTAATGGTTAATCAAGTGGAGAGCATCTATTTAATTGGGACTTAATGAGCATCTTAAATGTTTCATTAATTTTAATTTAGATTCAAAAGGATACCCTTTGAAAAAGAACTTTTAGCCATACTTGTGTGTTTAACATTATTCATAAGCTAAAAGTGTCATTAAGACGTCATTAAGTATGATTAACCAAGATTAGTGTTTAAATGACCAGAACTCATTTGAATATGAAGGATGCAACTGTTCTAAACATGATTAAATAAGTTTTGTAAATTATAGATGCTCCGAAGTAGTCAAACATTTATCGATCAAAAAACCGGACAAAAGAAACTGCGTCGACCCAAGGCTGACCGTGGAGTCAACCGTGTACCTTGTTTCGTGAAACCAGGGTATAGGGCATCCCACGGTCGACCGTGGTACTAACCGTGCTTCTTCAGTATTTTTCAAATGACTCTTTTGACTTAACAGTTTTGTATCTTGGTCGTTTTCTAGAGATTGTGTAGCCTTGTGAGCTTGTATTGTTCTATACGTTGTTTAAGCACTCAAGACTTGGTGTCATTATTAAAACAAAGTGATTAACATTTGAATATTAATATTGCATCACTAACCAACAAATATGATATATCAATATTATTATAAAGATGATTAAAAGTTATAGTTATGATCTAATATGATTATGATAACAAGGAGATGATGATATTAAAGATGATAAAGATTATGAATATCATAAGGATAAATATTCATAGATAAACAAATCAAGACTTAAACTTTATCATAAGAATTATGATAGTACTAGCTAATAATATTAATATATACTTAATATATAATTATATAAATTCTAAAGATATTCAATATGTATGCATAGTATATATGGAACATAATACTTGTGATGTATTCTTATACACACAAAGAATACATAAGCACATGTAATACATAGCAACGACAATAAACATGTACCTAATATTACTATATTAAAGACACACACACAACACGAATTATACAAGAGTATAATATACAAAGTGGAACTATGATCACAAACGGATAACATACTACTCTTACGAATATCACCGCTACTTACAGTCATAGATGGTGTCTATTGATTGACCATTTGAGATATGGCTTGCTGGATTTTCCAAACAGTCATGACACTACTCTACACAGGTGTTAAGTTTTTACTTGTTTTTGGTCTATGCCTACATTACATAACTTTAAACCTATGAATTCACTCAACCATTGTATTAAATTTTAGCATGTTATTCTCAGGTGAATGACTGTAGCTAGCTTCCGCAAACCAAGAGACTGTGTAGAGGTCAAGCATGGCATCAATGGAGTCTTTTAAAACTATCATATTAGCATTCATATTTTATTTACATTATTGTTTAAATACATTTACGTTGGTTTTACTTGACGGTTTTGTCTAGCAAGACTTGGTTACTCTGATTTTCGTATAATAAATGAATGCTACTTTTTTAAAAGGTCACATATAGTGCATCGACTAGACTTTGACCTCAAAAGTAACACGCTACGTCAACCCGCATTTTGACGGGGTGTTACAATTTTAAAAGTTAGTGAAGTTGATGAAAATTTTATGCGCCAATGAAATTGTGAAAATTATTAATTTTTTCAAGACATATAATTCATTCTAAAATCCATTAGATTTATTTTAAATCTATAGTAACATGTGAAAATTGTAATAATCACCTGATAACTCCTAAATTATACAGAATTTTGATAACATTTTAAGGAGTTATCTTACTAGTTTAAAGTCATTTAATCCTTAAACACACTAAAATGGGTAAAATAGGGAAAAAGGTACTTCTAATGATTTTGTTGAAATTATGTATCAAACAGGATCATAAATAAGTAAAAACTGCAGAAATTAAGATGAAGTCGCCGACCTGGCATCCTGAAGCCGCCGGCTTAATGATAAAGTTCCAGAAAGTTCTATAACTCTGTAGAAAATGCCAGAATCATTGGAAGCAGCTGGCTTGTAACTGAAGCCGCCGGATGAAAACTGTTTTGTGTACTTAAAGCCCAAGAAAAAGCTAAAAATGGAAATGAAATCAAAATGATTGCAGGATCTATGAAGCCGCCGGCTTGGCACTGAAGCTGATAAGGCTAAAAAGGAACATATATTTCATAGCAATATCCCTCCTAAATAATAGGTTTTCATTTGTAATTGTATTATATTTTCATTGTAATTGTTTATATTAAATAAGTGCGAAGACAAAAGGCGAAAACAACGAATTGAAGACGCAAAGGTCCAAAAAGCTCAAAAGTACAAGATACAATTAAAAAGGTTCAATTTATTGATAAGGAACGTCTAAAAATGACAAGAGTACAAGTTACGAAACGCAAAGTACAAAATATCTCAGCGTACGCAAGGACGTTCGAAAATCCGGAACCGGTACATGAACCAACTCTCAAAGCTCGACGCAACGAAAAAAAAATTACGAGTCTACTATGTATATAAATATAATATAATATATAAATAATTATAAAAATTATTTATATATTATATATATTTAAATAAATATAATTATTTATATATTATATATATTTAAATAAAAACCGTCGGCAGCCTTGGATCTTGAACTTGTGGGCTGGTTTTGGAACCTCCGCGACTTGCGGAGCTGGAAGGCCAAA
Organism: Rutidosis leptorrhynchoides; assembly: GCF_046630445.1. Classification (NCBI taxonomy): domain Eukaryota; kingdom Viridiplantae; phylum Streptophyta; class Magnoliopsida; order Asterales; family Asteraceae; genus Rutidosis; species Rutidosis leptorrhynchoides. The sequence continues at coordinate 200,655,960 of NC_092337.1, forward strand.
ATGGCCGCGACTCGCGGAGCAGTGAATTTCAATTCTGGCTATAAAAGCTCTCGAGTTCTGCATGTAAAAAAAATATAATAAAAATAATAATAATACTCCGTGTGTAATAATAATAATAATAAATATATATATATATATATATATATATATATATATATATATATATATATATATATATATATATATATATATATATATATATATATATATATATATATATATATTATATATATATATAGATTAGTGGTATATTAGATTAGTTTGGGTTATGTAAAAGTTATTTTTACGGGTTTTTAAAGTCGGAGCTCTGTCCGTGTAACACTACGCGATAAATAATCAATGTAAGCTATGTTCTCCTTTTTAAATTAATGTCTCGTAACTAAGTTATTATTATGCTTATTTAAAACGAAGTAATCATGATGTTGGGCTAATTACTAAAATTGGGTAATTGGGCTTTGTACCATAATTGGGGTTTGGACAAAAGAACGACACTTGTGGAAATTAGACTATGGGCTATTAATGGGCTTTATATTTGTTTAACTAAATGATAGTTTGTTAATGTTAATATAAAGATTTACAATTGGGCGTCCCTATAAATTACCATATACACTCGATCGGACACGATGGGCGGGGTATTTATATGTACGAATAATCGTTCATTTAACCGGACACGGGAATGGATTAATAGCCACTAGAATAATTAAAACAGGGGTGAAATTACATTCAAGGGTAATTGGTGTAATTGTTAACAAAGTAGTAAAACCTTGGTTTACACGCAGTCGATAACCTGGTGTATTCATTAAATAAAGTATTAAAACCTTGTTACAATTCGAATCCCCAATTAGTTGGAATATTTAACTTCAGGTATAATAATAATTTGACGAGGACACTCGCACTTTATATTTATGACTGATGGACTGTTATGGACAAAAACCAGACGGACATATTAAATAATCCAGGACAAAGGACAATTAACCCATGGGCATAAAACTAAAATCAACACGTCAAACATCATGATTACGGAAGTTTAAATAAGCATAATATATTTTATTTCATTTTTTCTCGTACTTTTATTTATTGTCATTTCAATTATTGTTATTTATTTTATATTGTTATTTAAATATCGTCATTTACTATACGCTTCGCTTAAAATATAAATCGACAAACCGGTCATTAAACGGTAAACCCCCTTTTATATATTATTATATATAATTATATATATTTTGTACAAATATAGTTGTTTAAAAATATAGTGTGCAATAAGCCCGCTCCCTGTGGAACGAACCGGACTTACTAAAAACTATACTACTCTACGATTAGGTACACTGCCTATAGTGTTGTAGCAAGGTTTAGGTATATCCATTTTGTAAATAAATAATTAAAACTTGTGTAATTTGTAACGTATTTCGTAGTAAAATATAGTACTATCACGTACCCCCACGCTACCACATCAAGTTTTTGGCGCCGCTGCCGGGGACTCGGCAAAACGCTATATTTTTAATTTATTTTTGTATAAATTTATTTTTATATATTTTTAGAAAAACAATATATAAAAAAAAAAAAAAAAACACGTTTTTCAATCTCCGCGACTTGCGGAGGTTTTCTGGTACGGATCACCGCGACTCGCGGAGCCGCCCTGGCAGACCTGACCACGGAACCCTAATCGCATTTAATACGGAGTATATTAATTATTATTATTTTTAAATCCCTAATTAGTTTAATTAATTTAATATTTAGTTTTAATTTTAATTAATTAGTAATAATTAATTTTAATTAGTTTTATTTATATATAAAAATTAATACTATTATAAAATAAATATAAAAATAAGTAATTTTATCACTTTTTGTAATTTGTATCCTTTTATTTAGTGTAATCGTAATATTTTGTATATTTTTCATTCGCAATTAGTTTTAAAATTAGTTTTTCCGTAGTTATTTTATATGTATAGATTCTTAGGCTTTGCCGTAAAATCCCTTAAGTGCTTTTTCTTTAGATTAAAATTTAGGCGCTTTAGAATTTTGCGACGCCGTTTTTCGCTTTAGTTTTAAATAGATTTTAGTGCCTTTAAGTAATTGACGTTTTCTGAATAAAATTGCATTTACCTTTAGACCTTTAGGCGCAACTTTTTAGATATAATTTTTAGACTTTTAAGTTACGACGCGCTATTTTCTTATTTTTATTTTTCGACGTTTTTCGACACGCATTCTTTTTCTTTCTTATTTCTCGACGCTTTAGTTTTTAGGACTTAGAAATTTTCTCTATTTCTTATCTAATATCTCAAACGGAAAGAAAAATTATTTAAGTGGTTAAATTAATGGACGTTGACAATTTTCTGCTTCATAGTAATAGTTGGATTTGTTAGTGGCTGAGTTGTGAGCTTCCGATTTAAAGGGTTCTGGCTCCCTGCTGCATCTTTTGGCTATTCGAAACGTGGGCAAAAGCAGAAAAGTCTATTAATTGGACAACTTATATAAGTTTTTCTATTTTTATAACTAATAGGATAATTAGTAAATGCACCACATTGTAGCTAAAATTTGGCCATCGCAATAAAATGGAAAATTTTGAAAACAAGGCTATGGAAACTCTTTTTGATATCCGAAATCAATTAAATCAATACTCTCAAACGAGTGTTGATAAAAATTCATTCGGTCAATCTTGGATCACGAACGACGAAACAATAACTGGTTGTGAAATTTGTGGAGATTATCACTCAACATGGGAATGTTACTATTACGTTCCTATGGAAAATTACGCACCCACGGAACCTGAATGGAACGATTACGAAGAATACAATTCAAATTGGGATTATTCCCAAGAATATATCCAAACTCAACAACCAGAAGACGAGGAAAATTATGTGCCTGAAAATTCTTTAGATTATATAAAAATCAAACTCGAAGAACTCAATGCTCAAAATGAACAAATGAGAGAGTTTGTAAACCGGCAAGCTGAAACTCTATCAGAATACACACCTGTTGATCTGAGGAGTCGTGTGCAAGAAAATCTCATATCATCGAATTTTGATGAATTCGAGAGCTCCGAAATCACCAACTATCCTGATGATACTTTTTATTCAGTTTTACCAATTTCACAACATATCGACACATTAGCCTCTATGGATGAAGAAGAAGTAAGGGAGACAAATTGGTACTCATGGGAAAACGATAACGTTGAAAATTTTACCCCCGAGACCAAAATGGAGGGACTGATAAGGACCGTTAATGAAGAAGAATTTACTTCGATCCCGAAATTCACTATTCAACAACCTTCCAACCCAATATTCTCAATAGACGAGTCATCTACCGAAGATGAACTACGAGCTGTAATAGATAATGACACCTCAAATTTCACCCAATTGGGTAATAGAGGTGAAAACTTTGATCCCGAGAATAAACGGAAGGAAATGTTAGGAGTTGTCCACCCTATAGAAATATGTATGTCGGTGTATATCGATCCATTTGACCAAGAACCAGAAAAGAGACATATCCATTTACTAAAAGCTACACTTAAAAAAGAATTAAGTAGTGACGATGGGGTGGGTCTAAACTTTAAACCCATTGATATATTATACACCACCCGAGATGTAAATAACTGGCTCACTATTTTAATTCTTGGAACTTATTCTACCGACTTCACATGTCGTCAGCTAAGTGTGGGGAAGTCTAACCCCACTTAACGTTAAATTAGGGGTTCGGGTTAGTGCATAACTCGTTAATAAAATTGCATGATAATTTAGGGTAAAATACGTATATTCAAAGATTAGCAAACAGTTCAGAAAAGCAACCATTTTTGAAGAAAAACATGTGTGATAAAACAATAAAAGGAATGAACGATGAGGCGCGCCATCTATCATTCGACGAGCTTTGTAATTACAAACTGGGTATTTTTAATTACTTTTCTACACTAATCACCCTCATGAATTTATAATTATAGTCTGATTTCATGTAAATGAGGGCATTACATGATCTCAAGTGTGGGGAAGGGTTATAAATTCTCTCGGGTTTACACTTGGTTTATTTGCCAAATTTTGTGAAAATTTTTCAAAATTTTCAACTAAATGAAGTCAAAATCATGTTTATATATATTTATGAACGGTGAAAACTAGGTGTTAATACCGAAATTATCGTTACCTCGGAAAGGACATAAATTGAGAAACACCCTAAAACGATTGAATTCATTTAAATGGAATAAAGGAGAATAAAAAGGCAAAGAAAGAAACTAAGTGTGGGGAGAATGTACCAAGTTATTCAATTAAAAACTATCTATCACATGTTTCTGTAAAGTTATTGCAGGTGCTTTTGTTTTGGACTAAATTAACTGTTTTACCCAATTTACTGTAATATATTTGAAAGAAAAGATGGATCTACACGATGAATCAATTCCATCATTAAAAGGAAGTAAAGTCTTCCGAAAAAGACACGCGCTTCTTGATTTAGGTCATGAAGTTGTCGTCCAGACCAGCTGTAGGTTGACGAAAAATCTAGAAAAGTCATCTCTAAAATCAGCAGGAAATCCACGGACCTCAGCATCAAACAGGGTCGCCAAGTGGTCAGATTTATCCTAACCATGAGAAGGATTTATCTCGTACAATGGGGGGGCACCGTGCAAATTAGCTTGATAAGACTAATGAATCAGATCCCCAGAAAGGATAATCTCCTTAAAGATCAAAAATCAGCTTTTAAGCCTGATATTACTCAATCCTTGAGATTGACCTTAAAGATTGAGAATTACAAACTCATGGAATTCAATGATATCTAAACTCGAGCTTGAACGAGAAAATATTTTGATCAAAAATAAAACCGATTTGCTTTCTGAAAACCTATTTTCAATGCGTTCATTACCTTTGAACGTAAAATCCTAGGAATTCACCTGGAATTTATTAGGTCACCTGAACCAAATCGGGTGTCAACCGTAAGAACGGTGGTTGCATAGCATGGTCGGAGACAGGACCTTGTGCCAGACCGAAAAACTATAGGGTGATCTTTACTATTGCTCCTACAAAGGATAGTATTGCATCTGACACGTTAAAAACCATAATCAAAAGCATGTCACGGGACATTGCCTTAACAGTTGCTTGTTCATCGCTTTCCTTTACAACCGGACGGTAGTTTACCGAAAGGTAATATACGGGACAAGTAAACTGGACGTGTTGCTTTCCTAATACAAGGTTAGCAAGTGGGTGACACAAAACCATAAGTTTTGAGCTAAAATTTTCAAATCTGAAACCCACCAACCCACAAAAATAATTTGCAAACACCGGTGAAGGGTTATTCCGGAAAACTTATCTAGGGTAAAAACTAGATTGAATTTTCAAAAGATCAAATGTTTTCATAAAGATCCAATTTCCTTACGGATCTAAATTTTCATAGTCATGTGGGACTGTAAACCGCCTTTCAAATGTGCACTTTGCTTTGGAAACCGAAAGTAAATCGGCTATTTGATTGCAAGTGTCGTTGACCTAAACCCGAGGCAACTGTGGATGACACACCCACCTTTAACCATGGTTCTATCCTTACAATCATTGTTTATACCACCATATCAAAATCACTTATGTACAAAGTGTGATGAATAAAAAAGTGATTCATGTATGTTTTTATTTCAAGTTCTGTATTGCTTGAGGACAAGCAACGCCCAAGTGTGGGGATATTTGATAAGGCTAAAAAGGAACATATATTTCATAGCAATATCCCTCCTAAATAATAGGTTTTCATTTGTAATTGTATTATATTTTCATTGTAATTGTTTATATTAAATAAGTGCGAAGACAAAAGGCGAAAACAACGAATTGAAGACGCAAAGGTCCAAAAAGCTCAAAAGTACAAGATACAATTAAAAAGGTTCAATTTATTGATAAGGAACGTCTAAAAATGACAAGAGTACAAGTTACGAAACGCAAAGTACAAAATATCTCAGCGTACGCAAGGACGTTCGAAAATCCGGAACCGGTACATGAACCAACTCTCAAAGCTCGACGCAACGAAAAAAAAATTACGAGTCTACTATGTATATAAATATAATATAATATATAAATAATTATAAAAATTATTTATATATTATATATATTTAAATAAATATAATTATTTATATATTATATATATTTAAATAAAAACCGTCGGCAGCCTTGGATCTTGAACTTGTGGGCTGGTTTTGGAACCTCCGCGACTTGCGGAGCTGGAAGGCCAAAATGGCCGCGACTCGCGGAGCAGTGAATTTCAATTCTGGCTATAAAAGCTCTCGAGTTCTGCATGTAAAAAAAATATAATAAAAATAATAATAATACTCCGTGTGTAATAATAATAATAATAAATATATATATATATATATATATATATATATATATATATATATATATATATATATATATATATATATATATATATATATATATATATATATATATATATATATATATATATTATATATATAGATTAGTGGTATATTAGATTAGTTTGGGTTATGTAAAAGTTATTTTTACGGGTTTTTAAAGTCGGAGCTCTGTCCGTGTAACACTACGCGATAAATAATCAATGTAAGCTATGTTCTCCTTTTTAAATTAATGTCTCGTAACTAAGTTATTATTATGCTTATTTAAAACGAAGTAATCATGATGTTGGGCTAATTACTAAAATTGGGTAATTGGGCTTTGTACCATAATTGGGGTTTGGACAAAAGAACGACACTTGTGGAAATTAGACTATGGGCTATTAATGGGCTTTATATTTGTTTAACTAAATGATAGTTTGTTAATGTTAATATAAAGATTTACAATTGGGCGTCCCTATAAATTACCATATACACTTGATCGGACACGATGGGCGGGGTATTTATATGTACGAATAATCGTTCATTTAACCGGACACGGGAATGGATTAATAGCCACTAGAATAATTAAAACAGGGGTGAAATTACATTCAAGGGTAATTGGTGTAATTGTTAACAAAGTAGTAAAACCTTGGTTTACACGCAGTCGATAACCTGGTGTATTCATTAAATAAAGTATTAAAACCTTGTTACAATTCGAATCCCCAATTAGTTGGAATATTTAACTTCAGGTATAATAATAATTTGACGAGGACACTCGCACTTTATATTTATGACTGATGGACTGTTATGGACAAAAACCAGACGGACATATTAAATAATCCAGGACAAAGGACAATTAACCCATGGGCATAAAACTAAAATCAACACGTCAAACATCATGATTACGGAAGTTTAAATAAGCATAATATATTTTATTTCATTTTTTCTCGTACTTTTATTTATTGTCATTTCAATTATTGTTATTTATTTTATATTGTTATTTAAATATCGTCATTTACTATACGCTTCGCTTAAAATATAAATCGACAAACCGGTCATTAAACGGTAAACCCCCTTTTATATATTATTATATATAATTATATATATTTTGTACAAATATAGTTGTTTAAAAATATAGTGTGCAATAAGCCCGCTCCCTGTGGAACGAACCGGACTTACTAAAAACTATACTACTCTACGATTAGGTACACTGCCTATAGTGTTGTAGCAAGGTTTAGGTATATCCATTTTGTAAATAAATAATTAAAACTTGTGTAATTTGTAACGTATTTCGTAGTAAAATATAGTACTATCACGTACCCCCACGCTACCACATCAGAAGCCGTCGGCCTGACCTAAGATGGTAATGCATTAATCTATTTACTGGCTACGTTAAACTTGCAAAAGGAGTCACCGCCCTGTGAAGCCGCCGGCTTCCTACTGAAGCCGCCGACTTGGCCACCGAATCTGAAAACTATAAATTGAAGCCTTCTGGTTCAGTTTTTAGTGTACTTTTTTGTTTTTCCTCTAGGGTTTTCTCTAGAATATGAAAACTCTTAGATTAGGGTTTCATTTCAAGTTGTAATCAAAATTATCAACTTATCAATAAATTTTTCTTTTCATCTACCTTTTTGAGGTACATGACTTTATCTTTCTATTCTCGTTTATATCGTTTTATTTATTTTTTCTGTTTCTGTTCGTCTATCACTATGAACTAAACATTCATAGTGGTTACGTGGACGAAAACTAACTTTGTCTGGGAATCAGATTAAGCCACCGGCTTCCTCAGTCCAAGCCGCTGGCTTGACTGAGCCAAAGCCGCCGGCTTCGTGCTCCATTATGTGCAGTTTATGGTTTTCCAGATCTGTATAAACTGAGTTTCTGCTACTTAATCTAATGATGTATTATTCGATTCATGCTACTTGTTTAGATCTAGCCAATCTAACTTGTTAAATTGGATTGCCTGCAATTAAGTTAAACAACATTAGTAGTGATAAATCTATTGAATTTGAGTTATACTTATATAATTGTAACATCCCAAAATGTATTTCCATATGGAGCCGCGCCGCGGGCCAAGGAGCTGCGCCGCGGCTATCCACAGTATCTGATGGTGACTTGTTTGGTGGATTCTGATGACCAATTACACTTACTACCGCGCCGCGGGAAAATGGGGCCGCACCGCGGGTAGCTGCTATATCTGATGGGTTTGATTATGAAAATTTATGTAATCGAAATGAACTAAGAACCGCACCGCGGGCTTTGGGGAGCTGCAACGCAGCTGCACGTGTATCAGGATGCCCTTTTTGGCTTTAAAATGGGTTTTAAGTGGGGGCTAATGGGTCTTTTCACTTATGAACAACCATTTATCTGATGGATCAATTTTAGATCCACTTTAGTTTCATTCTACACTCACTCAAACTCTCTTAAACACTCTAGTGAGAGAGACCGATTATCTTGAGAGAGAAAGCTTGATATGGAGAGGAAGAAGGTCGAATCTCACCAAATTGAAAGTGTAAACCTTGTTAATCTCGTTCCTAGCTATCTTTTGATACTAGTGGTAAGTCCTAACTCCGATTTTCTTTCAATTTGGTGTTAGGGTTTGAAATTGCATGTTCTTGATTTAACCCATCTAGCTCACAAATGGGTGTTTGATGCTAGTTGTGGGTATTGTTTACCATTGTTGGTGGGTTTTGGGTTGGAAAGTGTTATGGTCATGTGTAAACTTGAAATTTAGGCATAATCACAAGTATTAGTGATTTTGTTGGTGAATGGGGCCCAAATGGGTGTTCTTGGTAGTTTTATTTTGTGTGTAAACCCGATTAGGTAAAAATGGGCCTTTATTTGAAATAGGTCATGAAGTGCTCCTATCACTTAACCATGAGTTGTATTTAGTTGAGTTTGGAACCAAATCACTAGCTTTTGATGATTTGAGGAGTTTGGGTCTTGTTTGACCTAGTTGGTGTTTTGGGTGCAATTTAGGTCAAATTAGTATTAGTGAATTTTGGGTCAATCTATTAGTGTTCATAGCTTGATGTTGTATCTATGATATGTGACTTGCTCTTGGATCAAGCTTAAAGTCTTAGAGAAGTTGTGACTCGCCCAATTGCTCAAGGTGAGTGAAGTATTTATATGTATGTATATATAAGTTGTTTGCTTGCGGGTTAGTGGCGAGTACTATCCGATTGTGAAGGATGTTACTCTCTGTTGGCCACTTGATACATTATGGTGAGTGATGTCTCTAATAATGACTCACTCTTTGTTGGCCACATTATGTTCGGGGGAAGTGGTGAGTGCGATTACTTTGAAGTCAACTCTTTGTTGGCCACTTGTGAGAATGTGGGAAGTGTTACCAATTAAGACCCCACTTTTCGTTCACCACATTCGAGTGTACATGGTGGTGCCATCTGGGAGGCATCTTTGTTGGCCATGTACACGGGTTGTTGTTGCTATTTATTTAATGATTGGCACGTTTGGGAATGATTAACCATTTTTACGATGTATGTTGTATTTTGGGTGGTGTAGCGTTTTATATTCTCGTTTATGCAATTAACATGCTAGCTTGTACTTGGTTGTGTCTATTTGCACTAGTGATGCTATCTTGTATGCGGTTTGTGCAAGTTGCGCAAGTAAGTGATTTATGTATGTATTCATATAAGTATTGCACTCACTAAGCATTGTAGCTTACTCCTTCATTGTTTACATATTTTTTAGATTGTGGCACATCGAAGGATAAGGGTAAGTATTTGGCCTAGCTTTCTTGTGGCGGATTTTGAGAAGGCGCTTTTGGTAAGGTCCCGACGGTCATGCTCATAAATGTGTGTTTTGAGATAAACAATGGTTAAAATTTGTGGGTCTTGTGTACCCGATGATGTAAACACTTAACTTGATGTATTATTTAAACTTGTACTAGCTTTTGAACAAGTGATGTAATCAAATTGTGGTTGTGATGGTTATTATCAATGTTTTCAAAAAAAAAAATGTGTCAAATCTTTACAAGTTGATTGTTAAATCGGTTTCGAGTCGTTTCAAGTGGTATCAGAACATGACCTAAGGAATCTAGGTTTCCTTGGGATTGTTATGTGCATTTGGTTAATATCGAGTGAGATGGTCATTGTATCAAGGAGTTTGGTAGGATGCGCAAGTGTATTAATGATTGGCCACCACTAGTACGGTTGCGCGTTGTGTCAAATGAATGAAATATGACGAGCGTCAAGCGAGATGGGATTGTTAAGTGTTTTGGCGTGACTTTTATTGTGTTCTAATCTACTTTAAACTATAGAATGAGGACACCAAGAAGTGGTGCATATCATGAGGGTCTGAGTAATGAGGAGGTGAATAACGATGATGATCTCACGGCTAAGATTGAGGCCGCGCTTGAGAGTTATTCCGTGGTGTTTACCGGGAAGGTCAAAGAGGTTCTTCAAGAGACAATTGAGGAACAAATAACCGATCTCCTTTAAGATCAAGTAAGTGTGGTGGTAAGAGAAGAGTTCGATAAGAGGTTTCCAAAGCCACAAGGTGATGAAGGTGTTGAAGAGGGATCACTTAATTTAGGGGTTCCCGGAAATGGTGGGTTTAGTTACAAGGACTTTAAGTTCACTAAGCCGCCACTATTCGAAGGGAGTCCCGATCCTCTAAAAAGTACTAGATGGATTTTGGACGTTGAAGGTTGTTTTCGGGTGTGTGAATGCCCACCCAACAAAAAGACAAGGCTTGCTACGAGCCTAATGAGGGGTATGGGAAAGACTTTTTAGATGATAAGATCCTTGTGATGGGTGAAGAGCCTTTTGTTAATTTTTCTTGGGCTGATTTTTCTTGGGATGATTTCAAGAACGAGTTTTTCAAGGAGTATCGCACTCAAGCCGATCTGACCCGAATTCAGAAGGAGTTACAAAACTTGCGTCAACGGTCTATGGACCTAAACATTTTAAGGCAACGTTTCTTGCTAAGGTGCGGTTTTGTCCCGAATACATAGGGAAGGACCGAATGTTGATGGAGGATTTTCACAAGGCTTTGAACGATGATCTTCGGGCAAAGATTAGTCTTGGTCATGTTAAGACTTTTGTCGAGTTGTTTGATGTGGCAAAAGGTTTTGAACTCAATGATCTGAAAGTTAATGATGTTACTACAAGTAAGAGAAAGTTCAAGGCAAGTAGTGCCCTGAGAAAGAAGGCTAAGAGTGGGGCCAAAAGTGTGGGTAGTTTGAAGAAGGGAGGTTCAGGGGGTCATGTCCCTAATTGCTATACATGTGGGCAAAAAGGTCATATGTCCCGAGATTGCCCAAACTCGTCTTTGAAAAGTAAGATCACTTGTTTTAATTGCCACAAGGAGGGTCACTGGAAGTCCGAGTGTTCCTATTTTATGACGGGTGATAGGAACTACGACAACACCAAGCAGTTGGAAAAGGAGGCGGGGCTCGCTAGAGGCCAAAATTTCTTGATAACTACCAATGATGCTAAGAAGTCCAACGATGTGGTTTCAGGTACTTTCTTGGTTAATTCTAAATTCGCAAAGGTATTATTTGATAGTTGTACAGATATGTCTTATGTTTCTTTAAAATATGCGGCTACTTTAGATTGTTCTTTATGTGATCTAGACTCTCCTTTACAAGTCGAGATCGCCGATGGTAGGTTCTCGTTGGCTAATGGGGTGTATAAAAATTGTGTTATTGATTTCGGAACCGAGATGTTTGATATTGACTTGATTCCTATTACCTTGGGGGAATTTGATGTCGTTGTGGGTATGGATTGGCTCGATCATAAGAGAGCTAATCTTGATTGTCACGAGAAATTTGTAAGAGTAAGAACCCCAAGTGGGGGAGAGCAAATTGTGTATGGTGAAGCTCGAAAATGTCCTGTGCCTATTTGTACTTATGCTCGGGCGCGCCGACTTGTGGCTAGTGGAGGTATGGCTTATCTAGCTCATGTGGTTGATACTCGTGATGAGCCACCTTTCATTAAATCTATTCCTGTTGTTAATGAATTTGCGGATGTCTTCCCTGATGAATTACCGGGTGTTCCGCCAGTGAGGGAAGTGGAGTTTCGCATCGAGTTGGTTCCGGGGGCGAATCCCATTGCCAAAACTCCCTATCGTTTGGCACCAAACGAGATACATGAATTGTTGAGCCAAACCCAAGAGTTGTTAGAAAAGGGTTTTATTCGACGGAGTAGCATGCCATGGGGTGCTCCGGTATTGTTCGTAAAGAAGAAAGATGGTAGTATGCATATGTGCATTGATTGCCATGAGCTTAATAAGGTGACGATCAAGAATCGTTATCTGTTGCCTACAATTGATGATTTGTTTGATCAACTTCAAGGTGCGTATTATTTCTCTAAGATTGAATTGCGATCTGGTTATCTGATATGCTACTAACGGACTGTTTTATTTGTGCGGTGTCGTTGGGTCGCAGGACGTCCGGTTCGGTGGAACAAAGTAGCACACAGTGGTTTTGTTTATTTATATTGTGTGGGGCCTAAATTTACTTTTACTTTCTAAGGTGTAGAAGGTGTAAGTTAACCTAGTGTCATATTTTTTTATGGATTAACGAATTGAAGATCAAGTGAATAATTGTCTTTTAGTTAAATTACCTAGATAAAAGATAGTAGTTGGTTTTAGCTAAAAGTCCTAAGTGCGGAAAAGTAAATAAGTGGAAGGATATCCGGAGTATGCAAATCAGGGAAATGTTGACCAAGATATCAGTGTTGGGTTAGGAAAAGGTAATTATGCTTATGTTAAGACTATGCTTGTAATGATGTAGATCTGGTTGGATGAGCTAATTACACAGACCTACTTGTCTCTGAACTCTCGGGGTTCTCTTTGAGCAGTGAGAAGTATGTCACTTGGTCATATAATTGAAAGGTAGCTATACCTCGGAGGTTATCCTCAGTAAAGTACTAGGTTTATTAGTGAGTTAAGCTCTAATCCTAACCCTCGTTATCAGTTTAGTTAACTGAATAACAACGTGCCATTTAATTGAACACTGATCACAAACGGAAGGAATCCGTCGGTTTAAGTTGGCAAAACCTTAAATGAAAACTAACAACCATTCCATCATACTAATGAGATCATATCAATTCAAACATTATACAACATTACAGTTGATATACTGATAGTAAAGCAGATATGACTAAGTCCTAAAGCAACAATCAAACAAGAACATGCAATAGGCTTGGGTCACACAGTGAAGGCACTAACTAGATCTTAACAGCTCCTAAGAAGTCTCTTCAGAACAGTCAATAGGCATACTAGGTCATTCATGTCTCAATTCCTAAATTCCGTGTCCTAAAAGCGCATTAAATGCCTCTCGAGAACTCCGGCCATACCGAGTTCATAGAATCTTCAGATACAGTATAACTAGGGGTCTTAATCCTATGAAGTAGCTATTTTCATATAGGTGGACAAGTCCTGATCACAACCTAGGTTGGTGAATCCTTAAGATGCTAGCATACAAATCTATTAGACTTCCAAGTTCAGCATTATAACAGTAATCGTACTAATTTACATAATTACGCTAACCCAAACTTCTATCATGGCAACATACAGATTAATTAAGCTATCATGGTGATATCGGAATGCATTATTAAACATAGAAAGTAAGAACACATGTTTAATACAAAAGACAAGCGTTTCGGATAAAAACCTGAAAAGGCGAAGAAATCTGCCCGAGATCGCAAGGACTCACCGAGATATCCTCTGAAAAATAAAAGCTAAGCTAACTACTACTAAAAACTAACTAAAAGCTTGAAAATATGAAATGAATTACAAATTGAGTGTGTGTTGAAATGGATGGAGAAAGCCCTTTAAATAGACTTGATTTTTGCCTGCAAACGGCTGGCAAGCCGTTTGGCAGGCCGTTTGTAGGGCCCGTTTGCCAGGTCAAGCCGTTTAAGGTGCCCGTTTGCTCTGACCGTTTGGCAGGATGTTTGCCATATTAGCAAGCCATTTGGTAGGCCGTTTGGCTGGATCATAACTTGATTTCTTGTCTTTCACTATTTTCGCTCTAGAATCTTCGTTTTAGCTCCGTTTTACTTGATTGTTTTTGCATCGCCTTCGTAATTACTTAATCTACAAAATTAACCGAAAAAGCGTTAATTTTGCTGAAAAAGTTTAAATCTTTATTGTTTTAGGGCTCAATATTGGGGATAAAAATGTGACTTTTTAGCCGATATCAAATACCCCACATTTGGCTTTGCTTGTCCTCAAGCAAAAAGCGGGAATATAAGGATCTTTTTAATAGATTCTCCCTTACCCCACCTGTAGATATTTTTATTATGCCTTCATCGGAAGTCGTCACATCCTTCGAAAGTATTAGAAAAAGTTTCGAGCTTCGATGATTTGGTCGCAAGATTTCGATTGCGTCCATAGTAAAAAAGGCGTACTTTCCAACTCTCAGATGTAGAGTATACATGATCAGGCTCCTCACAAGCACATCACTCATATCACTCAAGTGTTTAGGTTGTAATATTCTAATTGTATTGTCGCTCAGAAGCCAGTCATGTAACAGTTCTCATCATAGACTTGGTAAAACATCGATATCTCCACCGGTTAAGTAAGGACGGCACTGATCTTCTTCCTAGGCATTCTTTGAAGAGGAAGACGGGTTGTAAGGTTTGTTCGGGAAATTTATGGATTGGTGAAAGGTATCCAGATCTTTTAATTTTGAAAGAATTGATAGATTTTGATTCTTCAGAGTATCCATTTTTGGATAGAGAACGGCTTGAAATCCGTACAAATTTTCTTCGGAAGAGGCAGATTTTGCTAAGACTTTGTCTAGAATTTTCTTTGGCTCTTCTGGTATTCTTCTTTCAGGGCAACTTCTCGGGTTTCTTTTTGCCTTTATTCATAGAGACTTTGCTCTTTCAATATATATATATATATATATATATATATATATATATATATATATATATATATATATATTCATAGAGACTTTGCTCTTTCTTCATAACTTTTTTCTTTGTTCCTGGTGCCCAGAGCGGAAGTGATAATCCACTGAAAATAGGTCTTTGACCTATCAAAAACAATCAGGGGTTCAGAATCTTTCAACAAGTGCTTTTGAAGCGAATTTGATCGATCTATCTCTTCATTAATCTCTGGATCTTTTGATAAATGGAAAGGGGAGTGAAGGTGAATGGTGTATTTTGGGAGTGAATTTGGGGTGAATATTTTTGATTCATCAACTCTTTATGTGAGTTGGTCGGTTTAAATTGTGTGGAGTGGAAACGGAAACGGATGGCTTTTTGTCTTCTCTATTCAGAACGATTTCGGAAGGAGTATCGCACCTGCACCACGTATGGCGCTTACTAACCGTTGGTCTTGAAATGTATGTCAGAACCAAGTTCTAATTTGAATCGTACACCGGCATGCTCATCAATCGAAATGACAAAGTACTGTAGATTTGATGGGTCATACAGATACTTTGGGTCTAAGACTCCTCACCTTTTGGGAGTAGGGGTCGTGCTTGATCGTGCGTAGCCTTTTACATATTTTCTTAAAAGAAATCTTTTGACACAAAATATAAGTTTCAGCTTAATCATTCCGTTCTAATGAATGTTCTAAAAACCGATTTCTAGCAATTTTATTAGATCTTTTTGGGCAAAAACAAGGTAAGAATTTTTCGAAATCACCCAATATTCATTGCTCAATTACTTTTAGACAAAAGAATTTTTCAAAACTTGGCGTTTTACGGTTACTCGAACTTTAAAACCTTTACCCATTACCCCACACTTAGAAGAACATTGTACCTAATGTTCTCTGAAAAAGAATATTTTAATACTTTATAAATCAAGGACATTGACTTCTAAAATTTCCAAGTTAATTGTGGGGGTTACCCCACACTTAGAGATTTTAGTGTGTAATAATTGAAATAGGTTTGAGGAAGGATTACTTCCCTATGGTCGTGTTACTTTCCTAGTGCTAGGCCTTCCTACGGTCAGTCTCCTAATTGCTGGAAAGGACCAGTCTATTTTGATAAGATTCCTACATGAAGAACAAAAAAAAAAAAAAAAAAAAAAAGAGAAAGGCAGCATTTCCACTATATATAACTTTTTAGTATAATGCTTCAAAAAGATAAAACCAAAAGTAAAATAAAGTAAAGTAGTCTATGGAATACTATCCTGGTCAATGTGCTGAGTCGGCGCTGCGTAGTATTTAAAGAGATCATCATCCTCTAGTCTCGACAAATACTCAAGTGGTTGCCCTATATCCATCTCAGGGCCTAGTAGCGAATCCAGACAGAGGTCTAACGACAACTTCAGGTGTGATAGGCTCGGGAAAGGCTCCTCGTCAGGTATACTCCCGGTGATCTCAAATTCCAGGGCCGTTGGTGGCTTAACTGATATGGGAATAGTGACTAGGTGACAACCCTCAGGTAGCTCAGTGACTAGGTAACAACCCTCAGGATTAACTGGATCAGGCAGCGTGATGGGAATAGGAGTGTCATGTGCAGGCATAGCCCTGAGGCAACTGAGTGAACTGAAGTCGGTGTGGAACGCCTGGGGGTAGCTTGTCGTGTCAGCTGAACACGGCACGCTAGCCTAAATGAAGACAGGCCCAGAGTACTGTGCGGCATTCCCTCGCGCTGAAGGTATGCTCTAAGGGCTAGGTAGATCTTCTGCTGGTCTCTGAGTAATGCCCATGTAACATCAGGGTCATTTAAGGTGGCTCCATAGTGTATCATCATCTGTAGCGCATGTGTCTCTGTAGCTGTGTGTGCTTAGCAGGTCTCCTGGCTAAACGTCTAGATCATCGAACAGGGGGAGCTGGCGGCGCTATGCCAATGTCCTCCTCAATACTCTCCAATATCAATCATCTTAGGCCTAATTGCCCTGTTGATGGCCTGTTCTGATCAGCACTACTTCCGGATGAGTAAACTCTAGGAGTCCTCCTCCTACGAACTGAGATGTAAACTGAAGCTCCTGAACTTGGCATTTTTGCCTGAACACATTCAACAAAATTGTAAGTACTAAGCGCAAGTATGGCGCTTAGTTGTCAGTACACAGAGATAATATTTTTAGACTGAAAATAATTGAAATAAAAATAAAAATAAAAAGGATAAGCAAGGGGTGCCTCCCAAGAGCGCTTTGTTTATCAAGTCGTTACAGCTCGACTTTTCCTTGTCAGATCTTCAGAATGGATCAAAGGAGAAAAGGTGCTCCTCCTTATCGTGGTCTTCTAAATAAGCTTTAGTTGGTGGCCGTTGACTTTGAAGTTGCCAGTAGGTCCTTCCAATTCCACGGCTCCGTGTGGAAAAGCATGTACAACTTTGTATGGGCCACTCCATCTTGATCTAAATTTTCTGGCGAACTTCTTAAACCTAGAATTAAAGAGCAGAACTTTATCACCAGGGAAAACTTTGTAGGAATCAATTTTGCGTCATGCGTAAGCTTCGTTCGTTCCTTGTAGGTGTATGACATTTTGTATGCTTGGTGTGACAACCCGAAAATTTCTGACCAAATTTAAACTTTATCTTTATATATTTCCGATACGATAAGCAAAGTTTGTTAAGTTGAATCTCAAGAATTTTAAATTGTGTTCATACATTCATTTAACCTCGACCAAATTCCGACAATTCACGAACCATTATATATATGAATATGATTATATATATGTATATATGTTATTACTTGCGGGTGTTAAAGTATTAAATGTATAATACTTTACATGAACGTATTTGTTTCAATATGTTTATCGATGGAATTAGAAGATAATATCAAATTATTGATTTATCAGATACATTGTGTTATGATTACGGGTATCTGTTGAGAGGTCCACTTTGATTTAGGAAACCTTTCCTTTTTAACGGTATTCGGAATAATTGGTAAAGTAGTTTATTATTGAGAACAAAGTTTCAATTATCAGGAATTAGACAAAGGTTAGTGGAAGACTAAATTACATAATAATCAATTGATTTAGTTTCAAATGTACGAAAATGTTTTTCGATATAATAGAACGTGATTATTTAAAATTTCTTTGATTAAATAACGCGAGTTGGAATATTGGTTGTTAAATATATAAATAACTTGCAACGTGTATTTACAACGTGTTTATGTATAATAGATATATTTGATTTCGAATTAATTAAGTAAACGATCTTAAATTATACTTTGAAATAAACTAAATATTATATTATTAAATAAATATTTCTAATATATATAAACTTATATTTCTAAATGAATATATATATACTTTACAAAATGATAAAATATAATATTAACCTTGATACAAAACGTTTTGGATTTAAATTAATATTATCATATGTTTATATAACGAGACGTCGATTTATAGAAGCAAATGACCTTAATGCTAAAAGTACAGGTTACATTTCTTATGCTATAGATTATTGGGATATAAGTCTAAGTATTGTTAAGAGTACGTGTCGCGAAACATAAAGTACCAATTTTCTTAGCGTACGAAAGGACGTTCGAAAAACCGGAATCGGGACATAAGTCGAGTGCCAACGTACGAGTCATTGGAACTAAAATTACAATTTAACTATGCACATAAATATAATATAATAATTAAATAATTATAAGAATTAAATATATTATATATTAAATATTTAAAAATCGTCGGCAGGAGAATGTTAAAACAAGTTGAGTGCTGGCCAGGTACCCCATGCGATCGCTTGGGATATACCCTTCACAGCCATGTGATCGCATGGGAGGGGAAATCAGGACACATTATAAAACTCGAACGAATTCAGTTGTTTATGCATTCAGTTTCTTTCTTTCTCTCTTCTTCTCTCTAAATTATAATTATTTATATTAATATTAATATTAATATTATTATTAAGATTAATATCATTATTATTATTAATATTATTATTATGAGTATTATGTATTACATAAAATACTACGACGAGGGTATGCTCGGGAGATTTTCAAAACGGGTTTTTCAAGCGGGATATGACTAAGGAAATTATGGGTTATAATTATGGAGGTTATGGGTAATGTTCGTAGGTATAGCTCGTGAGGTCAACCTAGTGTTTATCATCTCCATTGCGTCTACGTACTTTCTGTAGTGACCCGAACTTTTCTATAATTATATATATTAAATGATATATAATATTAACATGATTAAATGTTTCCAACATGTTAAGCAATCAAACTTGTTAAGACTTGATTATTTGTTATGAGTTTCATGTAGACAATTGACCACCCAAGTTGACCGGCGATTCACGAACGTTAAAACTTGTAAAAACGACATGATGATATATATATGGACATATATATGGTTAACATGAGATTATGATAAGTAAGTATCACACTAAGTATATTAACAATGTGTGATATACATAAAAAATGAGAATATTGAATTATGAAGCTCGAAACGATATGCATAACGATTATCGTTATAACAACGTCTTACTAAATACATATGTATTGTATTAAGATATTGATATACTATATTTAACATGATAAAAAGGTAATTAAGTATATCATTGAGTGTATTAACAATGAACTATACAATTAAGATGAGACTACTAACTTAAGAATTTCGAAACAATATATATATATGTAACGATTATCGTTGTAATAGTATTTTAACATATATATATATATGATGTTAAGATATATTCAAACTCCAGTTATCATGTTAACATAACAATTTAACATCTCATTTAAGTATAATAACAATGAATTAATTACATTTAACAAGATCGTTAACTTAAAGGTTTCAAAACAACACTTACATATAACGACTAACGATGACTTAACGACTCAGTTAAAATGTATATACATGTAGTATTTTAAGATGTATTCATACACTTTTGAAAGACTTCAAGATACATATCAAAGTACTTCTACTTAACAAAAATGCTTACAATTACGTCCTCATTCATTTTCTTCAACAATTCTACTCGTATGCACCCGTATTCGTACTCGTACAATACCCAGCTCTTAGACGTATATACTATTGGTATATACATATAATAATTCAGATCTTAGTAGCCCTTGTGAGTCACCAACACATGTGGGAACCATCATTTGGCAAATATCATGAAATATCTCACAAAATTACAAAAGTATTATAAATCATTCATGAATTATTTACAAGAAAATAAACTTACACATCCTTTATATCTAATCCATATACCAACGACCAAAAACACATACAAACACTTTCATTTTTCAATTTTCTTCATCTAATTAATCACTCTCAAGTTCTATCTTCAAGTTCTAAGTGTTCTTCATAAATTCTACAAGTTCTAGTTTCATAAAATCAAGAATACTTTCAAGTTTGTAAGTCTACTACCAAGCTTTCTAATCCATTCCAAGTAATCATCTAAGATCAAGAAACCTTCGTTACTTACAATTAGTTATCTTTCTAATTCAAGGTAATACTCATATTCAAACTTTGATTCAATTTCTATAACTATAAACTATCTTAATTCGAGTAAAAATCTTACTTGAACTTGTTTTTGTGTCATGATTCTACTTCAAGAACTTTAAAGCCATCCAAGATCCTTTGAAGCTAGATCATTTCTTGTCACTTCCTGTAGGTTTACCTACTAAACTTGAGGTAGTAATGATGTTCATAACATCATTCGATTCCTACATATAAAACTATCATATTCAAAGATTTAAACTTGTAATCACTAGAACATAGTTTAGTTAATTCTAAACTTGTTCGAAAACAAAGTTAATCCCTCTAACTTGACTTTTAAAATCAACTAAACACATGTTCTATATCTATATGATATGCTAACTTAATGATTTAAAACCTGTAAACACGAAGAACACCGTAAAACCGGACATACGCCGTCGTAGTAACACCGCGGGCTGTTTTGGGTTAGTTAATTAAAAACTATGATAAACTTTGATTTAAAAGTTGTTCTTCTGGGAAAATGATTTTTCTTATGAACATGAAATTATATCCAAAAATCATGGTTAAACTCAAAGTGGAAGTATGTTTTTCAAAATGGTCATCAAGACGTCGTTCTTTCGACTGAAATGATTACCTCTTATAATATTGACTTGTAACCTGTATTTCCGACTATAAACTTATACTTTTTCTCTTTAGATTCATAAACTTAAGTTCAATATGAAACCATAGCAACTTGAATCACTCAAAATGGATTTGAAACGAAGAAATGACGGGTAAAATAAAATTGGATAAATTTGCTAGTTTTAGCTTCGAAAATTTTCTAACAAATCTAGACTAAACATATCCTAACTAATTTATATTGTATTATACATATTATGAAATCTTGGGATACCATAGACACGTATACGATGTTTTGACATATCATATCGACCCATCTATATATATATTTCGGAACAACCATAGACACTCTATATGCAGTAATGTTTGAGTTAGCTATACACGGTTGAGGTTGATTCTAAAATAATATATATACTTTGAGTTGTGATCGATTCTGAGACTTGTAGACACTGGGTCGTGGATTGATTCGAGATAATATATATTGCTTTATTTCTGTACATCTAACTGTGGACAACTAGTTGTAGGTTACTAACGAGGACTGCTGACTTAACAAACTCAAATCATTAATAAAAAATGTTGTAAATATATTTTGAACATACTTTGATATTATGTACATATTTGTTATAGGTTCGTGAATCGACCAGTGGCCAAGTCTTACTTCCCGACGAAGTAAAAAATCTGTGAAAGTGAGTTATAGTCCCACTTTTAAAATCTAATATTTTTTGGATGAGAATACATGCAGTTTTATAAATGTTTTACAAAATAGAAACAAGTACGTGAAACTACATTTTATGGTTGAATGATCGAACTTGAATATGCCCCTTTTAGCTTGGTAGCCTAAGAATTAGGGAACTAGCCCGTAATTGACGCGAATCCTAAAGGTAGATCTACGGGAACTAACGACCCCCATTCTGGAATTGGGAATGCTTTAGTACTTCGAGTTTATCATGTCCGATGAGTGTCTCGGAATGATGGGGATATTCTATATGCATCTTGTTAATGTCGATTACCAGATGTTCACCATATGAATGATTTTTATCTCTATGCAGTTTGAGAAATGCCTTATATGAGATGTGTTATAAAAATAAAATTTTGTGGTCTGTTATTATGATTTGATATTATATAGGTTAAACCTATAACTCACCAACATTTTTTTGACGTTTTAAGCATGTTTATTCTCAAGTGATTATTAAGAGCTTCCGCTGTTGCATACTAAAATAAGGACAGGATTTGGAGTCCATGCTTGTATGATATTGTGTAAAAACTGCATTCAAGAAACTTATTTCGATGTAATATATTTTTATTGTAAACCATTATGTAATGGTCGTGTGTAAACGGTATATTTTATATTATCATTATTTGATAATCTACGTAATGCTTTTTAAACCTTTATCGATAAAATAGAAGTTATGGTTGTTTTAAAAATGAATGCAGTCTTTGAAAAATGTCTCATACAGAGGTCAAAACCTCGCGACGAAATCAATTAATATGGAACGTTTATAATCTATATGAACGGGACATTTCACTTTCCTGCAATATTGAATCTCAATATTGATACGTGAGCATTCATATCTTATCTTTTATATATTAATAGTATATCCCTGACTAGTGCTCGAGTATATATGATTATGCATGCTTGAATGTTTATTTTCGTCACTATATAGTTTATGATAAATCGTGAATTTAATATATATGCTACTGAGATAAGGTATATGATATGCATGACGTTGGAAAGTTGGCAAAAAATTAATAACTTTTCATTTAGAAAGCATATGATTTCGATGAACGGATTAAAAGATATCATCAATTGAATTATCTATAATTTTAAGTATTATTGTTAAAATGATTATTATTATTATTATCGTTATCGTTATCGTTATCGTTATCGTTGTCGTTATCGTTATCGTTATCGTCATTATTATCGTTATTATTATTATCTAATAATTAATATTAGTATTATTATTATTATTATTATTATTATTATTATTATTATTATTATTATTATTATTATTATTATTATTAAAATAATTAATATTTTTATCAAAACTATCATTTTATTATTTTTATCGTTATTATTATTAAAAATATCATTAATATTAAAATTATTATTTTTATTAAAATTATGATAGAAATATCATTGTTATTATGAAATATCATTATTATTATCATTTTAGTATTATTATTAAAAGTTATCATTTTTAGAATTTTTATTGTTATTATTAAAAAGTATCGTTATTATTAAAATTATCATAATTAGAATTATCATTTTATCACCATCATTAGTAAATATAAATATTGTTATTATTATTAGAAGAATAATAATAATTATTATTGTTACAAAATAATACAACTTTCATTTAGTATTATTATTATCAATATTATTTTACCAAATAAAAATGCGATACAAAGATATTTTTACTATACATAATATAATTACATTAATAACACATACTTCTATATTTTTAAGATATTAAGTGAACTTATTAAATTATATTACTTAAGATATATAAAAGTATATTTTTATCATATATAAATTTTTTTTAATATAAATTTTAATATAGATTTTAATATAAATTTTTATTTATTAATAAATGACTTGCATTATTTTACTCTAATAAAATCTGATAAATATATCTAAATATATAAAATGACTATTTAAGTTACATAATAAACATGTATAGATTTTTGTAAATTATTTTGAGTCAAATTGACTTTTGTTGACTTTTGCATGATTATCTCGAGCATTAGGATTGTGATATACTATGACCTGACCTAAATTGTTAGACAGTTTTTGACCAACATATAAATATATATAATTAATATAGGTTCGTGAATCTGAGGCCAACCTTGCACTTATTCAATGACATCATATGTATTTTTACTACGAAATACAGTATTGTGAGTGTCATTACTCCCTTTTTATATATATTTTTGGGACTGAGAATACATGCGCTGCTTTATAAATGTTTTACGAAATAGATACAAGTAATCGAAACTATATTCTATGGTTGGATTATCGAAATCGAATATGCCCCTTTTTAGCTTGGTAGCCTAAGAATTGGTGTTTATTATAATTGCCACCAATTGACGCGAATCCTAAAGATAGATCTATGGACCTCGACACGTCCCATTCGGGTTACGAATGCTTTAGTACTTTGATTATCATATCCGATGAGAGTTCTGGAATGATGGAGATATTCTATATACATCCTGTTAGTTCGGTTATCAAGCGGTCACCATACGAAAGAATTTTTAATTCGCTGGTTACGCGTATTATTTTGTACTCGGGTTACATGTACAATTAAATATCTGGAAATCTTGTGGTCTATTAAAATGATGAAAATGAATGATAATGATAAACTAATGAACTCACCAAACTTTTGGTTGACACTTAAAAGCATGTTTATTCTCAAGTATTAAAGAAATCTTCCGCTGTACATTTGCTCATTTTAAAGATATTAATTGGAGTCATTCATGGCATATTTCAAAAGACGTTGCATTCAAGTTGTTGAGTTCATTAAAGATTATTATTAAGTAAATGACAGATTAAGTCATTTATAGTTTGGATATTATGAAATGGTATGCATGCCTGTCAACTTTCGATGAAATGAAAGTTTGTCTTTTAAAAACGAATGCAATGTTTGTAAAATGTATCATTTAGAGGTCAATTACCTCGCAATGTAACCATATATTATTGTATTCGTCATTATGGATTAACACGGGTCGCTTCATGTGGTATCATAGCGGTGGTCTTAGCGAACCAGGTCTTGCATTAGTGTGTCTAACTGATAGTTATTAAGATTCATTAATGAGTCTGAACTTCGACCGTGTCTGCATATCAAAAGTTTGCCTATCATTTTTGTCAGAAATTATCTGTTTATCATCTTATGTCTAGACGCATCTTACTGCATTCATTGCATAGATAGTGTATAGACAAATTCATATCTTTACATATCTATTACATTAAACTCTGTCTGACGTCTTTCAAAAATTTCTTCGTAACTTATGGGATCTTGGTATTATATATACATATGTACAATATGTATTGAAGAATACCAAACTAAATCCTATAATCTATTACATATCAAAATTCATTTCCCTGATCATACGAGATGGATCCCTCGACTAGTTCAAGTTCATCGGATTCTGATATGGAGTTTCATTCGAGCTCCGAAAGCAGTGTGACCGAAATGGATCAACCAATTAGCCATCATCTATTCTGGATGAATTAGGGAAGAGTTCGTAGTCTACTTAGTTATTGGAGACAAGAAGAAGGTGATCCCTTCCATTCACCACATTGCCCTCTTGGCGAAGAACCTGAAGCACTTACCGGCGAACCTGTCCGAGACACCATTTTCTCTCTCATTTCCAGAGTGTCTCGTCACGATTATATATTATCTCAAATTCTAGATCTTATTCATCCGCTCGTTCGAACCATCGATAATCCCGGAGTAATAGAAAAAGTCAACGAGCTTCGCCCTCAAGTATTGGCTTTGGAGAATATGGTGCAAAGATTACAAGCACCATCTACAACACCAGTACCACCATCATTAACACAAACAGTACCATCACCACCACCAACAACAATTTCCGCATCCCACACTTCAACATCACAACCTACACCCCGAGCATCAACGTCATACGCACAATAGTTATCAAGAAGTACCAGCAACAATAATCGATGAAGTAATGCCTCATAACTTCATTGGAGAAACATTCTACAGCGATTATGTAATATCTAAAGTCTTAGAGATTATGTATTCTAGCCTTAACCATAAATCAGATGTGTGGACCAAGATGATAAAAGGAAGAGTAAAAATCCTGACAAGGATAGCGCACGAATTACAAGTTAGACTCGTTTTACCATTAGCATCAACAGTACCGTCAGCATCACCAGCACAGTCAGTGCCGTCAGAATCGTCAGAATCAGCAGCATCTGCAACATCACAAGCTCCACCAGATCCATAATCACAGCAAACATCATCACTAATCAACAATGCGTATATTGTATCAACGATATTGAATATTAACTCATTCCCTCTGAAGAAATTATATGTATATTTTATTTATATATGAATTTTGAGATCAAAATAAATATTTTTGTACTAAGCCATTATGTATGAATTAAATAAGGGTAGATACTACTTGGTTGAATTCATATTACTAATATGCTAATATGTACATCCTTCCTTCATAACTTAACCATCATTAACTACGATCTCTGTTTCAACTCAATGAACGTTTCATAATAAACTAAGTGTCTTATTCAATTACATGTTTGATTTTACACTTTCTAAATACTCAAAACTTTCTAGAGAACATCATTCATATCTTACAAAGTTCACAAGAATTCACAAGCATTAACATCCGTCACCAAGAAAATGCCAATAAGAATAAATAATAAAGTATTGATTACATTAGTTAAATATTCCACGAATATTATGTAATCTCTATTGTTTTAGAGATTATTCATTTCTAGTTCTAGCCCAAAAAAAAAAATCAAATGAGTTTAATTTAATATTAACTCATTAAATCTCTATTACATCTGAAGAAAATATACACATATTTTCATAAAGAGTGTAATAAAATTCTCTTGTACAAAATATTAACTTGTGAAACTTTTAATGGGTAGGTAATACCCGAGAGATATATAAATTCACAATTAATATGTTACATCCTTCGAATCTGATTCAACAATCATCAACTATACTCACTACTTTCACAACGATATACATTCTTTCATAGAAATCAAAACAACCGTTCTCATCCAAATTCAATTTCATATTCTAATTTTGACAGATCAGAATCCAAGTCAAGACTCAACAGGAGACATCACTCTTAAATCTCTACATCTTTCAAAGCTATACTTTGACTTCAAAATTGTGCTAGAACATCACTTCTACACAGAAAAATATTCGTATTATTCAAAATTCTAGAACATCATATGTATATTAACGATTACAATCTGTGTTCAAACCTTTCAAAATTCCTGAAGACACTTCAAATAATGAACAATCGAGATGATGATCCAACCACATATTACCCACAATCTTGCACCTGAAAAACTCTCGAAACCAAAGTCATAGTTTAACACGTATCCGTGTCAGACCCTTTGGCATTTATTAGCAAAAATAACTTTGCAATTCCTTTCAAAAATAGCCAATTTTGTCACATCTCCAGCAAAATCAATTTCGACTTTTCATCCGGATTAGTCTTATTATAACTTCGATATATACGTTGCCCTTTTGCCATCGTTACCAGGGAACCTTTTACATTCCACCATGTTAACAGTCAACGTATCAACAACTTTGTTACCCTTTGACTTAAGCCTCTCCGAAAAATCACTATACTTATTCATTTAAACCCTATCATGTACTCATCTGCATCTTGTAACGGTAGTTGCCATACCAAAAAGCGTGAATCATTATTCTCAAAATTTCGCAGCAATTCTACGCCAACAGTTATATATATACATATAACGTCTATCTCTAAGACTCACATACTTCGAATGTGAAGTTTCTGAAAAACACCCTAAACTGCGAACTAGTTCTCGAAATTTTGAAAAATGCTGATGATGCAGCAAAAAATGTAAATGACCTTAACAGCCAAAAGTTTGATGATAAAGAATAATGTGTTGGCAAAGCTCAGAAAAAAGAAGGTTTGGAACTGGAAAACGGATTGAGCAAACCATGAAGGAGGCTGTGGACAAATCACAAAGACAAAATCTGCCTTCAAATAATCCAAATGATTCAGTGTCTGCTGAAGTCATTAACGAATACCTTGCTCCTGATTCTAAACCTTTACGAATAAATCTTCATCATTATCCATCGACGTTAGAAATTCTAAGATATCATCATATCTTTCATTATAAATATCCTCGATATTTTTGAAGATATTTTCATAACTATTCTTATCTGAAATTATTCATTTCTTCATGCTATCTGTGTTATATCATAAAAGAAACTGTTTTAGTTTCTAAATTATGAAAAATTCGAATATAAAATATGAATATTTTTGAAGAAGTGTTGGGAACTGAAGCATGAGTTAGTATAATATAATGACACTTGATCAACGTGAATATATTACAGTAAGTCATGTTGAGTTTCTAAATGGAACGTGATGATTCACAGTTTATAACGTCATCATGTACAGTGTTACAACACTCTTACATTCTATCTAGTATATAAACATATCATGAACATAATTTCTTGATAGTTCTATCTTTTCTCTTGAATTCTGGTAATTTAACCAATCAAGATTGTACCATTACAATTTCTCTCTTAGAACATTAGCCATGTTCATTCGAAACTCCATACCTACGAATTCTGGACCATTACTTACTGTGCTTAAGGGATAGACGAGAAAACAGAGCATAAAGCTCCGAAATAGAAATGGGAGTATAAATCGCAGCAAATAAGAGAGAGCATTAACTGTGGATGTCAATGATTATAGAAAGACAAGAGCAGGGACTTCAAAAAATAAGGAAAGATATAAAGCTCGACGACAGCGCATAAATTACAAACCGTGTATATCAATAAGTATTGCAACGTAAAGACACGGGAGAACTAAAAACACTATAAAACAAAGAGTATAGTAGAAGTGAATAGATTCCTCCGGTGGCAGATGAAAAAGAAGAACGATAGATATGAAAGTTAGGAGTATATCAAGAATCAAAACTGGATGGAGCATATTTATGAATTCTTTAAAATATGAATTGAGGGAGGAAGAATGGAAGGTGAGAGTTATGGAAATAAAGAAACGAAGGGGGTGGATATATAGTAAAATATCCGACAGAGCAATTAAAAATAGATCATTGCATTTAACCAAAGAAGATCCTAATTTCCTTAATTAACGAAGAATCAAATCTTATTACGAAGATTTTCTCCAAATCCCTTGAACTCCTGAAATCAAACTTATCTACGTCAAAAGATATGACGAAACTTTATTTTACTCATTTCACCCTTTTGTGATAACTTCACTCGTACTCCTCAAAAAATCAAATTGTTTTATCCATACTACTCACTAATGATAAAACTTAAATCCTCAGCTCGTATGAGTCATGAAAACATTTTTATTGTTAACCATGACGACCTCGATCAAATTTCGGGATGAAATTTCTTTAACGGGTAGGTACTGTGACAACCCGAAAATTTCTGACCAAATTTAAAGTTTATCTTTATATATTTTCGATACGATAAGCAAAGTTTGTTAAGTTGAATCTTAAGAATTTTAAATTGTGTTCATACATTCATTTAACCTCGACCAAATTCCTACGATTCACGAACCATTATATATATGAATATGATTATATATATGTATATGTATATATGTTATAACTGGTGGGTGTTAAAGTATTAAATGTATAATACTTTACATGAACGTATTTGTTTCAATGTGTTTATTGATGGAATTAGAAGATAATATCAAATGATTGATTTATCAGATACATTGTGTTATGATTACGGGTCTCTGTTGAGAGGTCCACTTTGATTTAGGAAACCTTTCCTTTTTAACGATATTCGGAATAATTGGTAAAGTAGTCTATTATTGAGAACAAAGTGTCAATTATTAGGAATTAGACAAAGGTTAGTGGAAGACTAAATTACATAATAATCAATTGATTTAGTTTCAAATGTACGAAAATGTTTTTCGATATAATAGAACGTGATTATTTAAAATGTCTTTGATTAAATTACGCGAGTTGAAATATTAGTTGTTAAATATATAAATAACTTGCAACGTGTATTTACAACGTGTTTATGTATAATAGATATATTTGATTTCAAATTAATTAAGTAAACGATCTTAAATTATACTTTGAAATAAACTAAATATTATATTATTAAATAAATATTTCTAATATATATAAACTTATATTTCTAAATGAATATATATATACTTTACAAAATGATAAAATATAATATTAACCTTGATACAAAATGTTTTGGATTTAAATTAATATTATCATATGTTTATATAACGAGACGTCGATTTATAGAAGCAAATGACCTTAATGCTAAAAGTATAGCTTACATTTCCTTTGATATAGATTATTGGGCTATAAGTCTAAGTATTGTTAAGAGTACATGTCGGGAAACGTAAAGTACAAATTTTCTTAGCGTACTAAAGGACATTCGAAAAATTGGAACCAGGACATAAGTTGAGTGACAACGTACGAGTCATTGGAACTAAAATTACAATTTAACTATGCACATAAATATAATATAATAATTAAATAATTATAAGAATTAAATATATTATATATTAAATATAATAAAAACCGTCGGCAGGAAAATGTTAAAACAAGTTGAGTGCTGACCAGGTACCCCATGCGATCGTATGGGATATACCCTTCACAGCCATGCGATAGCATGGCAGGGGAAATCAGGACACATTATAAAACTCGAACGAATTCAGTTGTTTATGCATTCAGTTTCTTTCTTTCTTTCTTCTTCTCTCTAAATTATAATTATTTATATTAATATTATAATTATTATTATTATTATTATTAAGATTAATATCATTATTATTATTAATATTATTATTATTATGAGTATTATGTATTACATAAAATACTACGATGAGGGTATGCTCGGGAGATTTTCAAAACGGGTTTTTCAAGCGGGATAGGGCTAAGGAAATTATGGGTTATAACTATGGAGGTTATGGGTAATATTCGTGGGTATAGCTGGTGAGGTCAACCTTGTGTTTATCATCTCCATTGCGTATTGAATCTCAATATTGATATGTGAGCATTCATATCTTATCTTTTATATATTAATAGTGTATCCCTGACTAGTGCTCGAGTATATATGATTATGCGTGCTTGAATGTTTATTTTCGTCGCTATATAGTTTATGATAAATCATGAATTTAATATATATGCTACTAAGATAAGGTATATGATATGCATGTCGTTGGAAAGCTGGCAAAAAATTAATAACTTTTCATTTAGAAAGCGTATGATTTCGATGAACGGATTAAAAGATATCGTCAATTGAATTATCTATAATTTTAAGTATTATTGTGAAAATGATTATTATTATTATTATCGTTATCGTTATCGTTATCGTTATCGTCGTTATTATCATTATTATTATCTAATAATTAATATTATTATTGTTATAATTATAATTATAATTATAATTATTATTATTAATATTATATTAATATTATTAAAATAATTAATATTTTTATCAAAATTATCATTTTATTATTTTTATCGTTATTATTATTAAAAGTATCATTAATATTAAAACTATTATTTTTATTATAATATATTATTATTATCATTATCATTTTAGTATTATTATTAAAAATTATCATTTTTAGAATTTTTATTGTTATTATTAAAAAGTATCGTTATTATTAAAATTATCATGATTAGAATTATCATTTTATCACCATCATTAGTAAATATAAATATTGTTATTATTATTAGAAGAATAATAATTATTATTATTGTTACAAAATAATACAACTTTCATTTATTAGTATTATTATCAATATTATTTTACCAAATAAAAATGTGATACAAAGATATTTTTACTATACATAATATAATTATAATTACATTAATAACACATACTACTATATTTTTATGATATTAAGTGAACTTATTAAATTATATTACTTAACATATATAAAAGTATATTTTTATCATATATAAATTTTTTTAATATAAATTTTAATATAAATTTTTATTTATTAATAAATGACTTGCATTATTTTACTCTAACAAAATCTAATAAATATATTTAAATATATAAAATGACTATTTAAGTTACATAATAAACATGTATAGATTTTTGTAAATCATTTTGAGTCAAATTGACTTTTGTTGAATTTTGCATGATTATCTTGAGCATTAAGATTGTGATATACTATTACCTGACCTAAATTGTTAGACAGTTTTTGACTAACATATAAATATATATAATTAATATAGGTTCGTGAATCCGAGGCCAACCTTGCACTTGTTCAATGACATCATATGTATTTTTACTACGAAATACAGTATTGTGAGTTTCATTACTCCCTTTTTATATATATTTTTGGGACTGAGAATGAAAGGACCCGTTAGTATACATTATAAACGATTCATAATAGTTGATTACATTGCGAGGTATTTGACCTCTATATGATACATTTTACAAACATTGCATTTGTTTTTAAAAGACAAACTTTATTCACATCAAAAGTTGACGGCATGCATACCATTTCATAATATCCAACTATAAATGATCTAATCTATCATTTACTTAATCATAATCTTTATTGAACTCAATGACTTGAATGCAACGTCTTTTGAAATATGCCATGAATGACTCCAAGTAATATCTCTAAAATGAGCAAATGCACAGCGGAAGATTTCTTTCATACCTGAGAATAAACATGCTTTCAAGTGTCAACTAAAAGGTTGGTGAGTTCATTAGTTTATCATAAACGATCATTTTCATCATTTTAATAGACCACAAGATTTTCATTTCTCATAAATACACATCTCATATCAGGCATTTCGCAAACTACATTGAGTTAAAAATCATTCATATGGATTGAACACCTGGTAACCGACTTTAACTTAATGCATAGAATATCCCCAAAACAGAACCTCTCGTCTGTATAATAATCTCGAAGTACTAAAGCATTCGTACTCCGAATGGGACTTGTCAAGGTCCATAGATCTATCTTTAGGATTCGCGTCAATCACGGGCCATTTCCCTAAATTCTTAGGTTACCAGACTTGAAGGGCAATATTCGGTTTAATAATCCAACCATAGAATGTAATTTTAAGTACTTGTGTCTATTTCGTAAAGCAGTTGTAAAAGCAGCGCATGTATTCTCAGTCCCAAAAATATATATTACAAAAGCATTTAAAAAGGGAGCAAATGAAACTCACAATACTGTATTTTGTAGTAAAAATACATATGACGTCATTGAACAAGTGCAAGGTTGGCCTCGGATTCACGAACCTAAATTAAGTATATATATTTATATGTTGGTCAATATTTGTATAGCAATTTAGGTCAGGCCATAGTGTAATCCTATCCTATAGCTCGAGTCTGACTCAACAGTATAGTAACATGTTATATTACTCATGCTCAATTAAAATTCTAGTAAAAGGTGACGTGTGAAACAACGTAACACAAATGGTTTCATAATCATAAAATAGTATTTTAGTTTTTAGAGAAAGTCAACACAAAAAGTTAACGGGAAAAGTCAAAGATCAAAGTCAAAAGTCAAAGGTCAAAGTAAAAATGAGGTCGCATGCAAATATACAATAACTTATACAAAAATGATTTTCGATCAAACATGACTAAACGGGCCACTTCAGTGATTTTTAGAAAAATTATCGGAGCTCCGATTGATAAACGGCCAAAGATAAAAGTTACACATTACTAAAAAGATTTAGCACAAATGTTACAAAAGTAAACCAAACCTAGACAACTCGTAGTTGCCAACGCGGTTTCGGCTTTTCAAAGTTAATTTTTCAGCTTTAATAAATTTACAAAAGTGACCGAGTAGCCTACTTTGGAGATTTTTAGAAAATTCCTCGAATCTCGGATTGACAAACGGTCAAAGCCTGCAAATTCTCGTTACCACAAAGATATAACAATATTTTTAGCAAAAGTAAACACACATCAGGCCGACCATGACAACTGATACAAAACTGACATTTTTAAATAAAAAAGTTTCAGCTCTTTTCAGAATTTTAAAATGTAACAAAACAGTCAACTTTGACGATTTTTAGAAAAATCGTCGAGACTCGAATTGACAAACGGCCAGATTCGTTTGTTAGACCTTACAGCAAAGAATTCAGTGGTATTTTTTTTTTAAATCTGAAACAACGCAGATCAGCGAGAATTTCAGTTCCCGTTTTGACATTTCATCAAAATTTGCAAAACTTTTTTTTGTCCATAACTTGACAACCGTTCAACGAAACGAGACGTGCTTTATATGAAAATTCATCTACTCAATGAGTAGGATCCAAATAAACACTTTTTGTAACCCAGAAAATTAGTTCACTAATTATCATCAGCAATTTTAATTACGAAATTAATTATGCAATTTGTTTTTTTTCATAACTTTCTAACCGTTACTTGGATTCAAGTGATTCTTAAACCAAAATTCAACTATTTTTCGCTAGCTTTCCAATGACATGCATATCTTATACCTTATCTCAACTTTATATGTAACTAATTTAGGAATCAACATAACCTATCTAATGGCAATATCAAAAGTACAAGCATGCATAATCCTATATACTCGAGCACTAGTCAGGGATACACTATTAGTATGTAAAAATTAAATTATGAGTACTCACGTATCAATATTGAGATTCAATATTGCAGGAAAGGTACGTAGATGCAACGGATATGATAAACACTAGTTTGACTCACGAGCAATACTCCCGAACCATACCCATAACCTCCATAGCTATAACCCATAATTTCCTTAGCTCTATCCCGCTCGAAAAACAATTTCGAAATCACTCGGACAGCACTCCGTCGTAATATTTTATGTATACTAATAATATCTTGAAATAATACAGAGTAAATACATATATGTAAATCGATTGAGAGAGTTTAGAGAAAAATATTTTCAAGTTTCTATGAAATAATGAAACCTATTGAATTCTATTTATAATAGATTTTTGAATTATTAAAGTGAATTATTAAAGTATGAATTATTAAAGTGAATTATTAAAGTATAAATTATTAAAGTGAATTATTAAAGTATGAATTATTAAAGTAAATTATTAAAGTTAAAGTAAAGTAAAAATAAACTAAAGATAAAGTTTAAGTATAGTAAAAGTATAAGACTATGTACGTATAATACGCATATAAATATATATAATATTAATTTAAATCGTTATATATATTTAATATAAATATCGTTATCTTTATCATACTGGTTAAGTAATGAGTTGTCAAAAGTGGTTCTAGATATTTATAAAAGTTATATATGTTTTAATAATAATGTTCTTTTTAAACTGAAAACTTTTTTGTACGTTTGAAACTAAATCAAATAAATATGATAATTTTGTTTTCCAAAACTAAATATATTTAAGAATCATTTTGTTTAAAGGTTAAAATAATAGAAATCGTTATATCATAAAACATTTTAGAAAAGTAGAATCATATATATTCATAATAGGTTTCAAGCTTTTAAATTACAGTCTGTTGGTGAAGCATGTGATAAAGTTCAAAGGTTAAATAAACGTATGAAATTATCTTAATGAAAAATGTCGAGTTGCTTAACTTGTCGGTATCCAACATCTAAGTTATTTACACTCCACGTTCTTACTTATAAATCACTTTACCATTTTCCGAATGTTGCCAAAAAGAATAGATTTCTTAAATCACAGTGGACCTCATAACATAGACCCGTAATCATATCACAATGTATCTGATAAATCAATCATTTAATATTATCTTCTAATTCCATCGATAAACATATTGAAACAAATACATTCATATAAAGTATTATACGTTTAATACTTTATTAATATTCTCAAGTTATAATATATATATATATATATATATATATATATATATATATATATATATATATATATATATATATATATATATATATACATACATACATACATATACATATTTATTTATATAAAACGGTTCGTGAATCGTTGAAATTTGGCCGAGGTTATAATGAATGTATGAACACAATTTAAAATTCTTAAGATTTAACTTAACAAACTTTGCTTATTATGTCGGAATAATATAAAGATAAAGTTTAAATTTGGTTGGAAATTTCCGAGTTGTCACAGAGAATACATGCATTGCTTTATAAATGTTTTACGAAATAGACACAACTAATCGAAACTACATTCTATGGTTAGATTATCAAAATCGTATATGCCCCTTTTTAGCTTGGTAGCATAAGAATTGGTGTTTATTATAATTGTCACTAATTGACGCGAATCCTAAAGATAGATCTATGGACCTGGACACGTCCTATTCGGGTTACGAATGCTTTAGTACTTCGATTATCATATCCGATGAGAGTCCTGGAATGATGGGGATATTCTATATGCATCCTATTAGTTCGGTTATCAAGCGTTCACATATGAATGAATTTTTAATTCGCGGGTTACGCGTATTATTTTGTACTCGGGTTACATGTACAATTAAATATCTGGAAATCTTGTGGTGTATTAAAATGATAAAAATGAATGATTATGATAAACTAATGAACTCACCAATCTTTTGGTTTACACTTGAAAGTGTGACGACCTGGAAATTTCCGACCAAATTTAAACTTGATCTTTATATGATTTCGACACGATAAGCAAAGTCTGTAATGTTGAGTCTCAAAATTTTTAAACTGTTTTCTTGCATTCATTTAACTTCGACCACTCCTAACGATTCATGAACCATTATTTGTAAATAAACGTGTATACATATAAATATAAATATAAATATATGTAAATATATAATAACTTAAAATAATAATATACGATATAATTAAATTGTTATTAAAATAAATCTATATATATATATATATATATATAGAGTATATCAAATATAATTATTTAATAATCGTAATACTCGATGGACGTTTCGATTATTATTTAGAGAAGTTTAATTCGAACTTATGTGATTTTTAAATAAACGGTGATCGAAAAATGAGTGATATAAATTATAGGCTTATTAGAAATGTATTTAGGAGCTACTTGTTAAATTTTAGCACTTTTTATAATTTAACTGGGATCGAGCGCGAACAGTGAATTTAATTTATATTTAATAATTTTAAATAATTAATGACCGTTTTTTATATAAAATAATGATTAGAATAAATAAAGATGTTTAATATAAAAAAATTTGGGATTTTTCTGTATACTTTTATCCGCTATCAATGGAGCACGAATTTCAGTCCGTAAATGAAATAGTAGATGACGGCTAACAATTTACACGTTTGTATTTTAAATTATATTATATTTATTATTATATTATTATTATTAAAATTATTGATCTTTATTTTCAACTGATTGAACGTTTAAAATCGAATATTACTGTTTGCTTTATTTGTTTATTATATATTCTGAGATATTAAAAACGCTCCACTACCATCATAAATATATATCATCTTTCTTTCACTTCTAACTAAACCCAACTCAAATACCACTTTTGAACATCTTGTTCTCCTTCAACATTAATCACCGTCACCCAAAACCAAATCATTTTTATTACTTATGTTCATGTTTTAAATTCATCACCGGAACACCACCACTGTAACACTCTAGGCAAATCCCACATCGCCCACGGACATGAGTGATCATGAGATTATAAGGTAATACTCACGCTTAAATGACACAACGCGTTTTGGGACCACAGGCAGAGCAGATGTGTTAGTACGCTACAGTTAAGCGTGCTCAGGCGAGAGCACTACCAGGATGGGTGACCTCCTAGGAAAGTGCTCCTCGTGTGTGGTCGCCAAGAAAAAGCCGTGCGCCTGCGGGCAAAGCGGACAATATTGTGGTCATGTTAAGCTGGGGTGTTATAGAATGGTATTAGAGCCACTCATATGCCGTTGGGGGTGGTGGGGAAAACCTCATCGAGGATGATGAGTCCCTGAGGGGGTGAATGTAACACTCTAGGCAAATCCCACATCGCCCACGGACATGAGTGATCATGGGATTATAAGGTAATACTCACGCTTAAATGACACAACGCGTTTTGGGACCACAGGCAAAGCAGATGTGTTAGTACGCTGCAATTAAGCGTGCTCGGGCGAGAGCACTACCAGGATGGGTGACCTCCTAGGAAAGTGCTCCTCGTGTGTGGTCGCCATAAAAAAGCCGTGCGCCTGCGGGCAAAGCGGACAATATTGTGGTCATGTTAAGCTTGGGTGTTACAACTACTACCACGATTGTTGTTGTCGTGCTACTGCTATTTCTGTGTTACTTCGAGAAAAATCAAAACCCAACACGATGACCACCTTCACGACACCATCTTCCACCCGACACCCTACATCACCACAATTTGATTTTTGGCAACTAGTAAACTTTCTGTTATACATCTCTTTCTATCTATATCTCAATATCTAATCACTCTCTTCTTTATCTAATGTATATACTTATACATATACCATATAGATTAATCATCATCTTTCACCAATTCATCGGCACCCATCACCACCATTCTCTTTTCTATACCTCTTCTAAATCTGTTTTAAAAACCATCAAACACCATATCACAAACCTGTTGTGGCTGTCACCATAATCGTTCGTTTCAGTCTTCGGGCTTAGAACAAGAACTCAATTCGCGTACTGTTTTTCCTTGTTGTTTGAATAACATAAAACCCACCTACTGTGACTTATTCAAACAATTAATCATCTCGAGATTCATTATGTTCATAGAGCAAGAAAGAATGTGAGACAATATAATACACGGTATAGGTTACTTACCTGCATGTCGGCATCGGCTAAATAGTCATCAGAATAACCCAATAACATAATCGTATCATGCTCAGTATAATACAAATTGGTTACTATCACAGCGGTTGACTCTTCAATTATATCCACCAATCCGTCCGTACACCTGGCAAAAGAACAATAGTCAATCCACAAATTCCTTACCTCCTTGATTGTAAATCCTCACCATTGAGACCCACTTGAACACGTCCACAGCCTCACCTTGTTTCTTGTTTCTTACTTCCTTCGAGAACACCACCTTACTGTCGACTACAACTACCGCTACTTTATTTTTTTTTCTTTTATCTTTTCCCTTTTCACTCGACCGGGCTGTTGTTCGAATTATTTTCTTTTGCAATCACTGTTTACTGCTATTGCTATATTAATGATGCTGCTATTGTTTGCATTCGACCCAAAGGAAATCCTAATAGATAAATAAGTTGTAGAATATCTAAAGTGACTTGGGAGTTGGGACATTGCATATTAAAAAGAAAAAGGGACGAGTGGCGACTAATTAATTGGGCTGGAGAATGATATTAAAGATAAAGTAAAGATAGATGTAGGATCCTATGTTATATTAAGAAACAAGAGGGTGCCTAAGACTTTGGATTTTCATGAGATATACATTTAGATATATTTGTGTATTAAGACGTAATTTAGAGTTAAGTTTTATAATAATTTTTTTCGCTGCTTTTGGAAGTCGACAACAAGGAGTGGAGCCGAAAATCCAACACTTAGGAGTTTAAAATTTTAATTTAATTTGAACTTGCAACTAAATTTTTGGACGACTATAATAATAATGATGATGATTCCTTTTACGAAGTTGATGATGATTATGGATAATATGTAAGATGATGGTTAGATAATGATCATGGAAATGGTTAGATGATACATACACGAGGTAACGAGTGATGATGTTAGGAGATGATGATGTAGGAATTATGGCTAGTTAATGATGATACGGGTTATATATTTTAACAGCTGATTTAAATCAGAAAAACTGAAATAGCGTAATGGTTAAGGATGTTATCGGGTTAGCGGGAGGTCGCGGGTTCAAACCCGGACTTGGGCATTTTTTTTAAGGACTACTCCTTTGAGGTAGTTATTACTAATACTCTTATTATTATTATTATTTCATTATTATTATTATTGTTATTTATTATTATTATTATCATTATTATTATTATTATTATTATTATTATTATTATTATTATTATTATTATTATTATTATTATTATTATTATTATTATTATTATTATTATTATTATTACACTAATATAAATATTATACTATTATTATTACTATCATTAAAATGAGCATTAGGATTATTATTACTATTATTATTAGTATTATCCTTAAAATTATCATTTTCATTTATCGTTATAAGTATTATTATTATTTTTTTATTATCATTATTAACATTATTATTATTATTACTATTATTTTTATCACTTTTATTATTATTATTATCATTATTAACATATAACATTTTATTATTAGTATTATCATTATCATTATCATTATTATTAAAAGTATTATCATTTTTATTATTATCATTACTATTATGATTATAGTATTATTATAATTATTATTTTTAACAAACAAATGTTATCTATATAAATATATTACAAGTCAACTAATATTACATATTAATATGTTTGTAACTAATATATTACCATTTATATTGATAAAACTTTAATTAAAATATATATCATATATTTATTATAAGTATAACTATATTTAAAGATACTAATTTTAATAAATTATAAAATATAAGTAAACTTAGTTGATTAAATAGGATATGTGTTAATATATATGCAACTGATATAGGTTCGTGAATCCGAAGCCAACCCTGCATTGTTCAGTCTAGTCGAACGAATATTTTTACTACAAAATATTGTAGAGTGAGTTTCATTTGCTCCCTTTTTAAATGCTTTTGCAATATATATTTTTGGGACTGAGAATACATGCACTGCTTTTATAAATGTTTTACGAAATAAACACAAGTAATCGAAACTACATTATATGGGTGAATGATCGAAGCCGAATATGTCCCTTTTTACATGGTAACCTAAGAATTAGTAAACCAGTCTACTAATTGACGCGAATCCTAAAGATAGATCTATTGGGCCTAACGAACCCCATCCAAAGTACCGGATGCTTTAGTACTTCGATGTTGTTTTTATCATGTCCGAAGGATTTTCCGGAATGATAGGGGATATTCTTATATTCATCTTGTTAATGTCGGTTACCAGGTGTTCAATCCATATGAATGATTTTTGTCTCTATGCATGGGACGTATATTTATGAGAAATGGAAATGAAATTCTTGTGGTCTATTAAAATGATGGAAATGATTATTTATGTTAAACTAATGAACTCACCAACCTTTTGGTTGACACTTTAAAGCATGTTTATTCTCAGGTATGAAAGAAATCTTCCGCTGTGCATTTGCTCATTTTAGAGATATTACTTGGAGTCATTCATGACATATTTCAAAAGACATTGCATTCGAGTCGTTGAGTTCATCAAGATTATTATTAAGTCATTTATAGTTGGATATATTATGAAATGGTATGCATGCCGTCAACTTTCGATGAAATAAAAGTTTGTCTTTTAAAAACGAATGCAATGTTTGTAAAATGTATCATATAGAGGTCAAGTACCTCGCGATGTAACCAAATGTAATGTATTTGTCCAGATGGATTAGGACGGGTCTTTACAGGTGGTATCAGAGCGGTGGTCTTAGCGAACCAGGTCTTGCATTAGTGTGTCTAACTGATAGTTGTTTAGATGCATTAGTGAGTCTGGACTTCGACCGTGTCTGCATGTCAAAAGTTTTGCTTATCATTTAGTGTCGAAAATTACCTACTTATCATCCTTAGGAAATTATCTGCTTATCATCCTTAGTCTAGACACATCTTACTGCATTGATTGCCTGAATAGTGTATAGACAAAATTTATATCTTAGCGTATCTGCTAATTTATATCTTAGCGTATCTATTACGGTAAACTTTGCCTGATATCTTCCATGAATTACTCTGTAATTTAAGGGATCCTGGTACCATATATATCTATGCATATTATGAATTGAGAATACCATCCAACTATCATTTGCTGTCACTAAATGTTTCATACCAAAAATCTTTTCTGTGATTGCGTAAGATGGCCTCTACGAATCGGCCAAGTTCATCTGATTCCGAAGACAGCGTGACGGGAGCGCACCAACCGATCAACTACCGTGATTACTGGAGAAAATGAGGGTGGGTTCGCGACATACTCACCCTATGGAGAAGGGAAGAAGGTACTCCATATCAGGAGCCGAATCTACCGCCTAACATCGGAGTACTCGACCCGCTCACTGGCGAACCTATTCGCAACACTGTTTATACCCTCTTTGCGAGAATTTTTCGTCTTGAGGCTACCATTAACGAAACTAGAGAAGATATCCAACCTCCACCTCACACTAATAACCAGCCAGGGTCAGTAGAAGAAGCCAACGAGCTTCGCACCCGAGTCGTAGTCTTGGAAAATATGGTGCAAAACGTACCAGCTTCAGTAACCTCACCGGCATCAACCGTACCACCAACATCAATACCAGTACCATCAACAACCCAAGTTTCAACATCACCAGCCTCGACATCACCATATGTACCGCGAGCATAATCTTCGTTCTACCTATCGTTCTATCTACTTTATCTTTGTTCTACATATCAATCTACATCGATTATCTTCGTTCTACATGGCGAATATGTAATCTCTAATATTTTGGAGAGTATATATTTTCGTTCTAACGGAAAATCAAATGAGATTAATATCATATTAACTCATTAAATCCATGATTACAGTTGAAGAAAATATATATATGTATGTATATTTTCATAAAAATTGTAATTAAAAATCCTATTGTACAAACTATTAATGATGAGAATATTTTAACGGGTAGGTAATACCCTAGAAATATTTAGATTTCGCATTAATATATTACACTGTACATTCTTCAAATCCGATTCAACAAGTCATTTACTATCCTATATACAGCCACAGATATACGAATTCGTTCACCAAAGAATAACCATGTTCATTCCAATTCAATTTCATATACAAGTTTCTGCCGATAAAAATCCAAGTCAAGATTTGACAAGTGGCATAATGAAGAAAATAATGAATAAAATAAAAATTGATTAGTAACCAATTAATTAACTACATAAAATTTCTTCATCATCTTCTAATCTTAAATATTTTAAATTCTAAGATTATATATTGGACTATTGGACTACTAACATTGGACTACTAACCTTGAATAATTAAAAAGCATTAAAAGAGTAGGAAATATAATTTATAACACATTTTGGTTTAAAATATCGTTAATAAGTTACATTTTCTACAGTTAAACATTTCTTCAAGTTTTCCACTTGATTTCATCTTAAACATCCTTTGTATCTTGACGATTACAATCAGCGTTTAATCATCTAAAAACACAATTCTCTTGAAACCATCTCAGATTGATAACCGATGATTCGGATATGGTAGCATTAAATGCAGAGGAAACAGCAAAATTGTAGATGGTCTAAATGGCCAAAAGTTTGATAATAAAGAATGGAATGTTGGGAACGTCCAATAGAAAATTTGGTACTGAAAAACGAATTGAGCTAACCATGAAGGAGACCAAGGACAAATACAAGGACCAAACCCTATATTCAAAGAACCCAGATAATTCTGGATCCGATGAAATCTTTAGAGAATATCTTGCTCCGTACTCATGATAAAATTTTGCGGAAAATTTTTCTTTATCAACATTCGAATTTAGAAATTCCAAAATATCATCATAAATATCTTCGATATTTCTGAAGATATTTTCATAAATATTCTCATCTGAAATTATCTATATCCTCGTGCTATCTATGTTACATCATAAAAGAAACTGTTTTAGTTTCTATCATTCTGTAAAATTTGAGTTTAAATTATGAATGTTTCTGGAGTAGTGTTGGGAATTTGAAACATGAGTTAGTATAATATAATGATGTCAGGCCAACGTGGTTATATTACAGTAAGTCATGCTGAGTTTCTAATGGAACGTGATGATAGTTCACAGACAATACTGTCATCATGTACCATGTTACACGACTCTTTAATTCTACTTAATCTCTAAGAATATCACGAAAATATTTCCTTGATGTTTCTATTCTTCCGTAATTCCAATAGTTGCTAATAAATCGTGCTATTACGTTCCTTCCTGCTTAGAACATTATGATCAATCGAAACTTCATACTTACAAATTCTGGACCATTATTCGCTTGACTTGGAGTCGAGAAGAAGAAACAAAAGCATGAAGCTTCAAAATGTAAGGAAAAATATAAAGCCCAACAACAACACGGGAATTACAAACCGTGTATATCAATGCGTATAGCAATATAAAGACACGGGAGAATGAAAAATACTATAATCACAAGGTAATAGTATAAGTGAATAGATTCCTCCTGTGGTAGTTGAAAAAGGAGGAATACAGAAGTGATTGTCAGAAAAAGGACAAGGATCAGAACTGGATTAA
Organism: Rutidosis leptorrhynchoides; assembly: GCF_046630445.1. Taxonomy (NCBI): domain Eukaryota; kingdom Viridiplantae; phylum Streptophyta; class Magnoliopsida; order Asterales; family Asteraceae; genus Rutidosis; species Rutidosis leptorrhynchoides. Next base: position 200,700,197 of record NC_092337.1, read on the forward strand.
GCATTTTTTTACAATCTTTAGAAGTGTGGATTAAGGAACAAAGTATAGGAATGGTGGGAAATAATGGAACAGAAGAAGTTTATTTATAGTGGAAATACCAGACAAAGCCATCGAGACAGATGATCGCATTTAATTAAAGAAATCTTAAGTTCCATAAATCTCGAAGAATCAGATCTTATAAATTTCCAAGATTTTCTTTTAAATCTCTTGAATTCCGGAATTCAAACGTGACTACGTCAGAAGCAAAGACGAATCTTTATTTTCTCATTTCACTCTTTTATGATAGCTTTATCCGTACGCTTCACATAATCGAATCGTTTTATCTATATTAATCAATAATGATAAAACTCTATTTATCAACTCATATTCGTCATGAAAACATTTTTATGGTTAACCATGATGACCTTACTCAAATTTCGGGACGAAATTCTTTAACGGGTAGGTACTGTGACGACCTGGAAATTTCCGACCAAATTTAAACTTGATCTTTATATGATTTCGACACGATAAGCAAAATCTGTAATGTTGAGTCTCAAAATTTTTGAACTGTTTTCTTGCATTCATTTAACTTCGACCACTCCTGACGATTCACGAACCATTATTTGTAAATAAACGTGTATACATATAAATATAAATATAAATATAAATATATGTAAATATATAATAACTTAAAATAATAATATACGATATAATTAAATTGTATTAAAATAAATCTATATATATATATATATATATATATATATATATATATATATATATATATATATAGTATATCAAATATAATTATTTAATAATCATAATACTCGATGGACATTTCGATTATTATTTAGAGAAGTTTAATTCGAACTTATGTGATTTTTAAATAAACGGTGATCCAAAAATGAGTGATATAAATTATAGGCTTATTAGAAATGTATTTAGGAGCTACTTGTTAAATTTTAGCACTTTTTATAATTTTACCTGAGATCGAGCGCGGACAGTGAATTTAATTTATATTTAATAATTTTAAATAATTAATGACCGTTTTTTATATAAAATAATGATTAGAATACATAAAGATGTTTAATATAAAAAAAATTGAGATTTTTCTGTGTACTTTTATCCGCTATCAACGGAGCACGAATTTCAGTCCGTAAATGAAATAGTAGATGACGGCTAACAATTTACACGTTTATATTTTAAATTATATTATATTTATTATTATATTATTATTATTAAAATTATTGATCTTTATTTTCAACTGATTGAACGTTAAAAATCGAATATTACTGTTTGCTTTGTTTGTTTGTTAATTATTCTGAGATATTAAAAACGCTCCACTACCATCATAAATATATATCATCTTTCTTTCACTTCTAACTAAACCCAACTCAAATACCACTTTTGAACATCTTGTTCTCCTTCAACATTAATCACCGTCACCCAAAACCAAACCATTTTTATTACTTATGCTCCTATTTCAAATTCATCACCGGAACACCACCACTACCACGATTGTTGTTGCCGTGCTACTGCTATTTCTGTGTTACTTCGAGAAAAATCACAACCCAACACGATGACTGAAATGTCCCGTTCATATTGATTATAAACGTTCCATATTAATTGATTTTGTCACGAGGTTTTGACCTCTATATGAGGCGTTTTTCAAAGACTGCATTCATTTTTAAAACAACCGTAACCTTTATTTTATCGATAAAGGTTTAAAAAGCATTACGTAGATTATCAAATAATGATAATCTAAAATACACCGCTTACACACGACCATTACATAATGGTTTACAATAAGAATATATTACATCAAAAATAAGTTTCTTGAATGCAGTTTTTACATAATATCATACAAGCATGGACTCCAAATCTTGTCCTTATTTTAGTATGCAACAGCGGAAGCTCTTAATAATTACCTGAGAATAAACATGCTTAAAACATCAACAAAAATGTTGGTGAGTTATAGGTATAACCTATATATTATCAAATCATAATGATAGACCACAAGATTTCATATTTCAATATACATCCCATACATAGAGATAAAATTCATTCATATGGTGAACACGTGGTAACCGAAATTAACAAGATGCATATAAGAATATCCCCTATCATTTTGGGAAATCCTTCGGACATGATAAAAACAACATCGAAGTACTAAAGCATCCGGTGCTTTGGATGGGGTTCGTTAGGCCCAATAGATCTATCTTTAGGATTCGCGTCAATTAGTAGATCGGTTTACTAATTCTTAGGTTACCAAGAAAAAGGGGCATATTCAGCTTCGATCATTCACCCATATAATGTAGTTTCATTTACTTGTGTCTATTTCGTAAACATTTATAAAACTGCATGTATTCTCATCCCAAAATATTTGATTTTAAAAGTGGGACTATAACTCACTTTCATAGATTTTTACTTTGTCGGGAAGTAAGACTTGGCCACTGGTCGATTCACGAACCTATAACAAATATGTACATATATATCAAAGTATGTTCAAAATATATTTACACCATTTTAATACGTTTTAATGTTTTAAGTTTATTAAATCAGCTGTCCTCGTTAGTAACCTACAACTAGTTGTCCACAATTAGATGTACAGAAATAAATCGATATATATTATCTTGAATCAATCTACGACCCAGTGTATATACGTCTCAGGCTAGATCACAACTCAAAGTATATATATTTTTGGAATCAACCTCAACCCTGTATAGCTAACTCCAATATTACTGCATATAGAGTGTCTATGGTTGTTCCAAATAATTTATATACTTGGGTCGATATGATATGTCAAAACATTTGCATACGTGTCTATGGTATCCCAAGATTACATTAAAATACATGTATAATACAATATAAGTTAGCTAGGATATGATTTGTATAGAATTGTTACAATATTTCCCGTAGCTACAACAATAAAAAAAAATCCAATCTTGTTTTACCCATAACTTCTTCGTTTTAAATCCGATTTGAGTGAATCAAATTGCTATGGTTTCATATTGAACTCTATTTTATGAATATAAACAGAAAAAGTATAGGTTTATAGTCGGAAATATAAGTTACAAGTCATTTTTGTAAGAGGTAGTCATTTCAGCCGAAAGAACGACGTCTTGATGACCATTTTGAAAAACATACTTCCACTTTCAGTTTAACCATAATTTTTTGATATAGTTTCATGTTCATAAAAAAAATCATTTTCCCAGAAGAACAACTTTTAAATCAAAGTTTATCATAGTTTTTAATTAACTAACCCAAAACAGCCCGCGGTGTTATTACTACGGCGTATATCCGATTTTACGGTATTTTTCGTGTTTTCTGGTTTTAAATCATTAAGTTAGCATATCATATAGATATAGAACATGTGTTTAGTTGATTTTAAAAGTCAAGTTAGAAGGATTAACTTTTGTTTGCGAACAAGTTTAGAATTAACTAAACTATGTTCTAGTGATTACATGTTCAAATCTTCGAATAAGATAGTTTTATATGTATGAATTGAATGATCTTATGAACATCATTACTACCTCAAGTTTAGTAGGTAAGCCTACTGGAAGTGACAAGAAATGATCTAGCTTCAAAGGATCTTGGATGGCTTGAAAGTTCTTGAAGTAGAATCATGACACGAAAACAAGTTCAAGTAAGATTATCACTCGAATTAAGATAGTTATAGTTATAGGAATTGAATCAAAGTTTGTATATGAGTATTACCTTGATTTGGAATGATATCTTACTGTAAACAACAATGATTTCTTGAGGTTGGATGATCACTTTACAAGATTGGAAGTGAGCTAGTAAACTTGGAAGTATTCTTGATTTTATGAAACTAGAACTTGTAGAATTTATGAAGAACACTTAGAACTTGAAGATGGAACTTGAGAGAGATCAATTAGATGAAGAAAATTGAAGAATTAAAGTGTTTGTAGGTGTTTTTGGTCGTTGGTATATGGATTAGATATAAAGGATATGTAATTTTATTTTCATGTAAATAAGTCATGAATGATTACTAATATTTTTGTAATTTTATGAGATATTTCATGCTAGTTGCCAAATGATGGTTCCCACATGTGTTAGGTGACTTAAATGGGCTGATAAGAGCGAATAATTGGAGTGTATATACCAATAGTACATACACCTAAAAGCTGTGTATTGTACGAGTACGAATACGGGTGCATACGAGTAGAATTGTTGATGAAACTGAACGAGGATGTAATTGTAAGCATTTTTGTTAAGTAGAAGTATTTTGATAAGTGTCTTGAGGTCTTTCAAAAGTGTATGAATACATATTAAAACACTACATGTATATACATTTTAACTGAGTCGTTAAGTCATCGTTAGTCGTTACATGTAAATGTTGATTTGAAACCTTTAAGTTAACGATCTTGTTAAATGTTGTTAACCCAATGTTTATTATATCTAATGAGATGTTAAATTATTATATTATCATGATATTATGATATATTAATATATCTTAATATGATATATACACATTTAAATGTCGTTACAACGATAATCGTTACATATATGTCTCGTTTCAAAATCCTTAAGTTAGTAGTCTTGTTTTTACATATGTAGTTCATTGTTAATATACATAATGACATGTTTACTTATCATTTATCATAATTAAACATAGTGTATCAGTATCTTAATATGATTCATATGTATTTAGTAAGACGTTGTTATAACGATAATCGTTATATATATCGTTTCGAGTTTCTTAAATCAATAAACTCAATTTTATGTATATAACTCATAGTTAAAATACCTAATGAGATACACACTTATCATAATATCATGTTAACTATATATATAATCATATATATGTCATCATATAGTTTTTACAAGTTTTAACGTTCATGAATCACCGGTCAACTTGGGTGGTCAATTGTCTATACGAAACCTATTTCAATTAATCAAGTCTTAACAAGTTTGATTGCTTAACATGTTGGAAACACTTAATCATGTAAATATCAATTTCATTTAATATATAAAAACATGGAAAAGTTCGGGTCACTACAGTACCTACCCGTTAAATAAATTTCGTCCCGAAATTTTAAGCAGTTGGAGGTGTTGACGTATCTTCTGGAAATAAGTGCGGGTATTTCTTCTTCATCTGATCTACTCATTCCTAGGTGAACTCGGGTCCTCTACGAGCATTCCATCGAACTTTAACAATTGGTATATTGTTTTGCTTAAGTCTTTTAACCTCACGATCAATTATTTCGACGGGTTCTTCGACGAATTGAAGTTTTTCATTGATTTGATTTCGTCTAACAGAATAGTGAGATCTTCTTTAGCAAAACATTTCTTCAAATTTGAGACGTGGAAAGTGTTATGTACAGCCGCGAGTTGTTGTGGTAATTCAAGTCGGTAAGCTACTTGTAACGACCCGCATTTTTTCGATCATACTATACTTATAAGATTAATATTTACATAAATTAAACCTTGCCAACATGATAAGCAATCCAAATTGTCGAGATTTATATTTCCGAAAAGAGTTTTACGCAACGTTTGACCGTCTAGTTTGACCAATGATATCACGAACTATACAATATATAATAATTATACGTTTGTGTATATATATGTATATATACATATTTAACATGATTAATAAATGTTTTAATATCTCATTTTGTATTAATAACAACAAGTTATAAGTATATTTTGAAACTACTAACTTAAGTTTTCAAAATGATAACAATACGTAACGTTAATTGACATAAATACTTAAGACTTATAATGTTTATACATATATTGTATAAGTAATGTATTTAATCACTTTTAAAGACTTAAATACATAAAATCATATAAGTGTATTCACAAAAGATAGCTATATTTGAATCCTCATTCCATTTTTCACAAAATTTCTATACGTATACCTAGAGTATTTGTACTCGTATCATACCAAGCTTCTATACGTATTTACTAATAGTAAATACACATCAAATCACCACCTAACCCACCCTTGTTACTGCCCTTAGAGCAAGGTAATTGGATTTTGGATGCATGCATGAATTATTACACAAAAATACAACATGTGAACTTGTCCATCATCATCATCATTCACGTTTTTATGGTATATATATACATGATCATTTTGCTTCATTTACTACTTCAATTTCCTAGCTAAAACACACACTCTTTCTTACTCTCTAAACTCCATAACAACCCAGCAAAATTCCATAAAGATCTAGCTTCAAAAACCATACTAAAACACCATAAGAAAACCATACAAAAACACTTCAAGAAAACCCTCCAAGAACACCAACTTACTTCCAATCTTTCATCCACTTCTATCACCCTTTTGATTATAGCTTCTTACTTCTCTTTTACAGCAACTTCATCCAAGGAACTTGAGGTAGAATATATGTTCATAACCTTATTCGATTCATATATATATAGCTATTATATTTTGTGGTATACAAGTTTAACAACAAGAACATAGTTTGAATGTTTTCAAACTTGTTTGCAAACTAAATAGATCCTTCTAACTTAACTTTTAAAATACTTCAAGACCTGTAATATAACTTATGTATATGCTAATTTAACAAGGTAAAACTTGGTTTTTCAAAGTATAAGTATTTTTAGAAAAATGGTCATTAAATGATTTTGTTGTAACGAAAATGATTAACTTCATAAGTTTCACTAAAGTTTGACCTATGCCGTGTGATTTTGAATACAAACTAAGGTATTTACAGTTCATAGTCTTAAAGAGGGACTCGATCCAAGGAGATGGCAAGTTGAATCAACGAAAACGGACTTGTAACGAAGAAACTATGACCGAAACAAAATTGGTTATCCAAGGCTTAAATGACTTCGGGATTCATTGGAAAAATTTACATAAAATCACATACTTCTAAGATAACATGATATTTTATATATATGTACTTATAATTCAATTTTATATGGTTCAGGATCACCCGTAAACAACACGAGAAGATTAATCATAAGATCCCATGATTGTACGCAACACGTCATTTGACAACACCGGTACCATGGGTCAAGATTAATCTCGACCAATACATTTATGATGGGGTTTTACGGGAGTTTTATTTATTTCGTTGGGGGTTGTATTTATTCATTGCGGGTATATTAAACATCTAAAAATGAACCATTAAAAATTGAATTGCTAACCTCGGACTGCTAACTTTCGGACTAAGGAAATATTCAAAGTATTAAAAGTATAACAAGTATATATATATATAACGTTTGTTTAAAATGAAAACATATTGATATATTATATATGGATAGGTTCGTGATATCAACCGGAAGACCGAGTCAAATTATTTATATCATCAAGACAAAAGTGAGTATATAGTCCCACTTTTAAACTCTAAATATTTCGGGATGAGAATACATGTATTTTATGTTTTACGTTATGGACACAAGTAACTGAAAAATATATTCTACGTTGAGTTGTACCACTGGCATACTTCCCTGTAGCTTGGTAACTAATATTTACAGCGGTATTGTAAACGCGAATCCTGTTGATAGATCTATCGGGCCTGACAACCCCAACCGGACTGGACGACCAGTATTCAACGGTTGCACAGTACTTCGTTTTTGTGACTACACTTGGTACGGTGTAGTAAGATTTCATATTAAAGGGAATATGCGACGTGAAAATGTTAAGTATGGTTACCGAGTGCTCAACCACTTAGAATACTTTTATTAAACTGATTATATACGAAATCTTGTGGTCTATATATATATATTGCAGCCGGCATTAAACCTATATCTCACCAACTTTATGTTGACCTTTTTAAACATGTCTATTCTCAGGTGATTTCTAAAGCTTCCGCTGCATCATGTTGGATCTAACCAGGATCTTGCGTACGCATGTTTGTGTCAAAAATAAAACTGCATATCCAAGATGTTGTACTGTAAAATATGCTAGAAACCGTGTTGTTGTCATCATTTGTAAAGTTTGTAAGTCGAAGATTATCGCTAAACGTTAATCTTCTTTTTATTGTCTTAAGCTTGTAACAAAAATAATGGTTATAGTTTGTAATGTATAATATATGCAGTTTTCTTTCAAAAATGTCTCATATAGAGGTCAATACCTCGCAATGAAATCATACGTTATCTAACGCGTTCTTATGGTTAAGGACGGGTTATGACATGTGGTATCAGAGCGGTGGTCTTAGCGAACCAGGTTTGCATTAGTGTGTCTAAACCGATAAGTCGTTAGGATACATTAGTAAGTCTGGACTTTGACCGGGTTTGATTTTAAAAAAAAAAAAAACCATTGCTTATCACTGTTGGTTAAAAATTCATATGTAAATATTATGTAAGTACTAATGGGTTAGTTGTTGTGTGATAGATGTCGGGCTCGAAACTTATTATCACATTCAGCGACTCCGAATCAGAATCTTCAGATTGTGTTTCAGTCATTAACATATCCGATGACGAAAATGGTATTTTTGGGGAAGACTCACAATTTCCAGATGAACCAACTATAGAAATATCGGAAAGTGAACCCGAGGAGGAAAGTGAACCCGAAGAGGAAAGTGAACCCGAAGAAGAAAGTGAACCCGAGGAAGAAATACTAGAAATTACGAAAGAAAAATTCGATCAAGGAAAGAAACGAAAAGCGAATGAATTAGAAAATTCAAATCCCGAACTTAGTGAGAATGACGTAGCACCAATTCCACTCAACACTACCACCCCTATTCCCGCTATTCCTATTAGTGCTATCCCCGCATCTAGTTCTTCGGATCCTCAGCCAAAACGTAGGCAGACAGCTAGGATAAGCGTTAGGCCATTCATTGGAACTAAACGCCCTAGAAAATAGACCGAACGATGCACTGCCGTATTAAGCCATGGAATCATATAATGTTTTGTATAATATTATTAGTGTGGTTTGCTTAAAGTTTGATGTAAGATAAGCATATGTAAAATAGCGAAGTATGAAATGCAATAATTTTCCATGGTTAAGTATTATTTAGATTGTAGTAATTGATTCTGTACTAAGCTATTAAGTATGAACATTAACGGGTAGGTACTACCCAAGATATAATTATAAAACGCTAATAAGAAGAAAAGGCTTTTATAATAATACCTGGTTCATATTATTAACAAGCTATAAATGTACTATAAATACATACTACATCTATAATAATCCATGTGAATAATTATTTTCTTTCATTAGGTAATGGCGCGATTGAACCGAATGACGGAACAAGAAGTCGAGAACTTCATCAACCAGCGAGTCAACGATAGAATGCTATGGGTCGAAGCTGCAAGAGCTACTGCAGTTAATCCAAATCCTCGTGTAGGATGCTCCTACAAGACGTTTCAAGCTTGCAAACCTTCATCATTCAGTGGAACGGAAGGACCTATCGGTTTAACCCGATGGATAGAAAAGATGGAGACGGTGTTCAAAATCAGCGGTTGTGATGAAAAAGACATGACCAAGTATGCATCGTGCACTTTACAAGATAGTGCACTCACATGGTGGAAGAATTATGTGAAGGCGGTAGGAGGAGATGTAGCTTATGATACTCCATGGGAAGAATTCAAAGCAATGATAATCACCGAGTATTGTCCAAGGAATGAGGTTATTAAGTTAGAAGATGAGTTACGAAGTTTGAAGGTGGTTGGTACTGAAATCACCAACTACAACCAGCGATTCATGGAATTAGTTTTACTATGTCCTGAATTGGTCCCAACCGAAGCACGGAAGATTGAAATGTACAAAGGTGGTTTGCCCAAAAAGGTCAAGGCAAACGTTACGGCGTCGAAACCTAAGACAATTCATGAAGCTATAACCATGGCGAACGAGCTAATGGATCAGGTCATTTTGGACAAGAAAGCATTCAATACTGAGGTGAAGGTATTGGGGAACAAGAAAAAGTGGAATGGAGGTTATGATCGAGGTAATCAACAACAACCTTATAAGAAACAAGAAACCACGAAAGGTGCGGGTAGCGGTTCAGGCTTTGGTTACAAAGGACAAAGTCCTTTATGCAACCGTTGTCACAAACATCATTTTGGTTACTGCAGTGTGTTGTGCACCAAATGCAATAGACAGGGACATCTTGCTGAAGATTGTAAGGCTCTCGTTACAAATGCAAATGGTAACAAGACTCCTGCCACCAACGCAAATAGAACTGCTTTGGCTAACATTACTTGTTTTGGGTGTGGAAAACAAGGTCACTATAAGAGTCAGTGCCCGAATCCAGAAAAGAATGGCGGACCTGCACGTGGAAGAGCGTTTGTTATTAATGCTAGAGAGGCACGAGAAGACCCGGAACTTGTTACGGGTACGTTTACCATTAATAACTTATCAGCATCTATTTTATTTGATACTGGCGCCGATAGAAGTTACGTGTGTATAAATTTTTACACTAAATTGAATTGTTCATCATTACCTCTAGATGCTAAGTACTTGATTGAGTTAGCTAATGGTAAGCTAATTAAAGCCGATAAAATTTGTCGTGATTGTGAAATAAATCTAGCCGGAGAAACGTTTAAAATCGACTTAATACCCGTAGAATTGGGAGGTTTTGATGTAATAGTCGGCATGGACTGGATGTCCAAAATAGGAGCGGAAGTTGTTTGTGCTAAGAAGGCAATTCGTATTCCTGGTAAGGATAAAATACCGGTGATGATTTATGGAGAGAAGGGTAATTCAAAGCTAAAACTCATTAGCTGTTTGAAAGCCAAGAAGTGTTTAGAAAAGGGATGTTACGCTATTTTAGCACATGTTAATAAAGTCGAAAAGGAAGAGAAGTGCATCAATGACGTGCCTGTGGCAAGAAATTTTCCCGAAGTTTTTCCGAAAGAATTGCCGGGATTACCTCCATTTAGATCGGTGGAATTTCAAATAGATTTAGTACCAGGAGCTGCACCAGTGGCCCGTGCTCCATATAGACTTGCACCGTCCGAGTTAAAAGAACTTCAAAGTCAGTTAAAAGAATTACTGGACCGTGGATTCATACGACCGAGTACTTCACCGTGGGGAGCTCCAATTTTGTTTGTTAAGAAGAAAGATGGATCTTTTAGGATGTGTATAGACTATCGTGAATTAAATAAGTTAACTATCAAGAATCGGTATCCACTACCGAGAATTGATGACTTATTTGATCAATTGCAAGGATCATGTGTTTATTCAAAAATCGACTTAAGATCGGGCTATCATCAACTACGCGTCAAAGAAGAGGATATTCCGAAAACTGCTTTTCGGACACGTTATGGTCATTACGAATTTTTGGTTATGCCGTTTGGATTGACGAATGCGCCAGCTGTATTCATGGACCTCATGAATCGAGTTTGTAGTCCGTATTTAGATAAGTTTGTTATCGTTTTCATTGATGATATTCTTATCTATTCCAAGAGTGAGCAAGAGCATGAAGAGCATTTAAGGTTGATACTGGAGTTGTTGAGAAAAGAACAACTTTATGCTAAATTTTCTAAGTGTGCTTTCTGGTTGAAAGAAGTACAATTTCTTGGCCACGTTGTTAATAGCGAAGGAATTCAGGTTGATCCAGCAAAAATTGAAGCCATTGAAAAATGGGAGACTCCTAAGACACCAATGCAGATACGCCAATTTTTGGGTTTAGCCGGTTATTATAGAAGGTTTATTCAAGATTTTTCTCGAATAGCTAAGCCGTTGACAGCGTTAACGCAAAAAGGGAAGAAATACGAATGGACCTCGGAGCAGGAGAACGCATTTCAAATACTGAAGAAGAAGTTAACTACGGCGCCTATTTTATCGTTACCAGAAGGGAACGATGATTTTGAAATATATTGTGACGCTTCGCGACAAGGTTTTGGTTGTGTTCTTATGCAACGGAAGAAAGTGATTGCATTTGCATCCCGACAATTGAAGATTCACGAGCGAAATTATACGACGCATGATCTAGAATTGGGAGCAGTCGTGTTTGCATTGAAGATGTGGAGACACTACTTGTATGGGGTTAAATTCACTGTGTTTACTGATCATAAAAGCCTTCAACATATTTTTGATCAGAAACAATTGAACATGAGGCAACGTAGGTGGGTCGAGTTAATAAACGACTATGATTGTGAAATTCGTTATCATCCCGGGAAAGCGAATGTGGTGGCTGACGCACTAAGCAGAAAGGAACGAGAACCAATTCGAGTACGAGCGATGAACATAAAAATTCGCATGAATCTCAACTCACAAATCAAAGAAGTTCAACGAGAAGCACTTACTAAAGAAAATATAGGAAATGAAATAATGAAGAAGTATGAGAAGCAACTCGTTATGCGGGAAGATGGAATTCGATATTTTGCGAATCGTATTTGGGTACCGAAGTTGGGTGGATTAAGGAAGTTGATATTGAACGAGGCACATAAGACAAGATATTCGATACATCCTGGAGTTGGAAAGATGTACCAAGATCTTAAGACGCATTATTGGTGGCCTAATTTGAAGATAGACGTTGCAACATATGTTGGGGAGTGTTTAACTTGTTCTAAGGTCAAAGCAGAACACCAGAAGCCGTCAGGGTTACTTCAACAACCAGAAATCCCAGAATGGAAATGGGATGGTATTACCATGGATTTCATCACGAAGTTACCAAAGACTGCCTGGGGATACGACACCATTTGGGTGATTGTTGATCGTCTCACCAAGTCTGCACATTTCTTGCCTATAAAGGAAACGGATAGAATGGAGAAACTATTACGATTGTATATAAAGGAAGTTGTTTCAAGGCATGGGATACCTATTTCCATTATATCCGATCGTGATAGTAGATTTACCTCAAAGTTTTGGCAATCACTACAGGAGGCATTAGGAACTCGTTTGGATATGAGTACCGCATATCATCCGCAGACCGACGGGCAGAGTGAGAGAACAATTCAGACTCTTGAAGACATGCTCAGGGCATGTGTGATCGATTTTGGAAACGGATGGGATAAATATCTACCGTTAGCAGAATTCTCGTATAATAATAGTTATCATGCGAGCATTGGAGCTGCGCCATTCGAAGCATTGTATGGAAGGAAGTGTAGATCTCCTATCTGTTGGAATGAAGTAGGAGATCGACAATTAACTGGTCCCGAGATCATACATGAAACGACTGAGAAGATAGTGCAAATCAAGGAGAGATTAAAAACAGCCCGCAGTCGCCAAAAGAGCTACGCCGATGTCCGAAGGAAACCATTAAAGTTTCAGGTCGGGGACATGGTTATGCTAAAGGTGTCACCTTGGAAAGGTGTAATACGTTTCGGCAAAAGGGGTAAACTGAACCCAAGGTACGTAGGCCCGTTTAAGATCATCGAACGCATTGGACCGGTAGCTTATCGACTCGAGTTACCGCAACAACTCGCTGGAGTACATAATACCTTTCACGTCTCAAACCTTAAGAAGTGTCTTGCAAAGGAAGACCTTACCATTCCTCTCGAAGAAATCCATGTCGACGAGAAACTACAATTCGTCGAAGAACCAATCGAAATCATGGACCGTGAAGTTAAACAGCTCAAACAGAGCAATATACCGATTGTTAAGGTTCGTTGGAATGCTAGAAGAGGTCCCGAATTTACTTGGGAACGAGAGGATCAGATGAAGCAAAAGTATCCACACTTGTTTCTTGATGACGCAAAATAGGTACAATTTTAAAATTTCGGGACGAAATTTATTTAACGGGGAGGTAATGTAACGACCCGCATTTTTTCGATCATACTATACTTATAAGATTAATATTTACATAAATTAAACCTTGCCAACATGATAAGCAATCCAAATTGTCGAGATTTATATTTCCGAAAAGAGTTTTACGCAACGTTTGACCGTCTAGTTTGACCAATGATATCACGAACTATACAATATATAATAATTATACGTTTGTGTATATATATGTATATATACATATTTAACATGATTAATAAATGTTTTAATATCTCATTTTGTATTAATAACAACAAGTTATAAGTATATTTTGAAACTACTAACTTAAGTTTTCAAAATGATAACAATACGTAACGTTAATTGACATAAATACTTAAGACTTATAATGTTTATACATATATTGTATAAGTAATGTATTTAATCACTTTTAAAGACTTAAATACATAAAATCATATAAGTGTATTCACAAAAGATAGCTATATTTGAATCCTCATTCCATTTTTCACAAAATTTCTATACGTATACCTAGAGTATTTGTACTCGTATCATACCAAGCTTCTATACGTATTTACTAATAGTAAATACACATCAAATCACCACCTAACCCACCCTTGTTACTGCCCTTAGAGCAAGGTAATTGGATTTTGGATGCATGCATGAATTATTACACAAAAATACAACATGTGAACTTGTCCATCATCATCATCATTCACGTTTTTATGGTATATATATACATGATCATTTTGCTTCATTTACTACTTCAATTTCCTAGCTAAAACACACACTCTTTCTTACTCTCTAAACTCCATAACAACCCAGCAAAATTCCATAAAGATCTAGCTTCAAAAACCATACTAAAACACCATAAGAAAACCATACAAAAACACTTCAAGAAAACCCTCCAAGAACACCAACTTACTTCCAATCTTTCATCCACTTCTATCACCCTTTTGATTATAGCTTCTTACTTCTCTTTTACAGCAACTTCATCCAAGGAACTTGAGGTAGAATATATGTTCATAACCTTATTCGATTCATATATATATAGCTATTATATTTTGTGGTATACAAGTTTAACAACAAGAACATAGTTTGAATGTTTTCAAACTTGTTTGCAAACTAAATAGATCCTTCTAACTTAACTTTTAAAATACTTCAAGACCTGTAATATAACTTATGTATATGCTAATTTAACAAGGTAAAACTTGGTTTTTCAAAGTATAAGTATTTTTAGAAAAATGGTCATTAAATGATTTTGTTGTAACGAAAATGATTAACTTCATAAGTTTCACTAAAGTTTGACCTATGCCGTGTGATTTTGAATACAAACTAAGGTATTTACAGTTCATAGTCTTAAAGAGGGACTCGATCCAAGGAGATGGCAAGTTGAATCAACGAAAACGGACTTGTAACGAAGAAACTATGACCGAAACAAAATTGGTTATCCAAGGCTTAAATGACTTCGGGATTCATTGGAAAAATTTACATAAAATCACATACTTCTAAGATAACATGATATTTTATATATATGTACTTATAATTCAATTTTATATGGTTCAGGATCACCCGTAAACAACACGAGAAGATTAATCATAAGATCCCATGATTGTACGCAACACGTCATTTGACAACACCGGTACCATGGGTCAAGATTAATCTCGACCAATACATTTATGATGGGGTTTTACGGGAGTTTTATTTATTTCGTTGGGGGTTGTATTTATTCATTGCGGGTATATTAAACATCTAAAAATGAACCATTAAAAATTGAATTGCTAACCTCGGACTGCTAACTTTCGGACTAAGGAAATATTCAAAGTATTAAAAGTATAACAAGTATATATATATATAACGTTTGTTTAAAATGAAAACATATTGATATATTATATATGGATAGGTTCGTGATATCAACCGGAAGACCGAGTCAAATTATTTATATCATCAAGACAAAAGTGAGTATATAGTCCCACTTTTAAACTCTAAATATTTCGGGATGAGAATACATGTATTTTATGTTTTACGTTATGGACACAAGTAACTGAAAAATATATTCTACGTTGAGTTGTACCACTGGCATACTTCCCTGTAGCTTGGTAACTAATATTTACAGCGGTATTGTAAACGCGAATCCTGTTGATAGATCTATCGGGCCTGACAACCCCAACCGGACTGGACGACCAGTATTCAACGGTTGCACAGTACTTCGTTTTTGTGACTACACTTGGTACGGTGTAGTAAGATTTCATATTAAAGGGAATATGCGACGTGAAAATGTTAAGTATGGTTACCGAGTGCTCAACCACTTAGAATACTTTTATTAAACTGATTATATACGAAATCTTGTGGTCTATATATATATATTGCAGCCGGCATTAAACCTATATCTCACCAACTTTATGTTGACCTTTTTAAACATGTCTATTCTCAGGTGATTTCTAAAGCTTCCGCTGCATCATGTTGGATCTAACCAGGATCTTGCGTACGCATGTTTGTGTCAAAAATAAAACTGCATATCCAAGATGTTGTACTGTAAAATATGCTAGAAACCGTGTTGTTGTCATCATTTGTAAAGTTTGTAAGTCGAAGATTATCGCTAAACGTTAATCTTCTTTTTATTGTCTTAAGCTTGTAACAAAAATAATGGTTATAGTTTGTAATGTATAATATATGCAGTTTTCTTTCAAAAATGTCTCATATAGAGGTCAATACCTCGCAATGAAATCATACGTTATCTAACGCGTTCTTATGGTTAAGGACGGGTTATGACACTACTGGTCCTACACGATCAATAATCTTGAATGGTCCTATATACCTTGGATTTAATTTCCCTCGTTTACTAAATCGAACAACGCCTTTTCAAGGTGAAACCTTAAGCATTACCATCTCTCCAATTTCAAATTCTATATCTTTTCTTTTAATGTTAGCATAGCTCTTTTGTCGACTTTGGGCGGTTTTCAACCGTTTTTGAATTTGGATGATCTTCTCGGTAGTTTCTTGAATTATCTCCGGATCCGTAATCTGTCTATCCCCCACTTCACTCCAATAAATCGAAGACCTGCACTTTCTACCATAAAGTGCTTCAAACGGCGCCATCTCAATGCTTGAATGGTAGCTGTTGTTGTAGAAAAATTCTGCTAACGGAAGATGTCGATCCCAAATGTTTCCGAAATCAATAACACATGCTCGTAGCATGTCTTCAAGCGTTTGTATCGTCCTTTTGCTCTGTCCATCAGTTTGTGGATGATATGCAGTACTCATGTCTAGACGAGTTCCTAATGCTTGCTGTAATGTCTGCCAGAATCTTGAAATAAATTTGTCATCCCTATCAGAGCTAATAGAGATTGGTATTCCATGTCTGGAGACGACTTCCTTCAAATACAGTCGTGCTAACTTCTCCATCTTGTCATCTTCTCTTATTGGCAGGAAATGTGCTGATTTGGTGAGACGATCAACTATTACCCAAATAGTATCAAAACCACTTGCAGTCCTTGGCAATTTAGTGATGAAATCCATGATAATGTTTTCCCATTTCCATTCCGGGATTTCGGGTTGTTGAAATAGACCTGATAGTTTCTGATGCTCTGCTTTGACCTTATAACACGTCAAACATTCCCCTACGTATTTAGCAACATCTGCTTTCATACCCGCCCACCAAAAATGTTTCTTGAGATCCTTGTACATCTTCTCCGTTCCAGGATGTATTGAGTATCTTGTTTTATGAGCTTCTTTAAGTACCATTTTTCTCATATCTCCAAATTTTGGTACCCAAATCCTTTCAGCCCTATACCGGGTTCCGTCTTCCCTAATATTAAGATGCTTCTATGATCCTTTAGGTATTTCATCTTTTAAGTTTCCCTCTTTTAAAATTTCTTGTTGCGCCTCCTTTATTTGAGTAGTAAGATTAGTATGAATCATTATATTCATAGATTTTACACGAATGGGTTCTCTGTCCTTTCTGCTCAAGGCGTCGGCTACCACATTTGCCTTCCCTGGGTGGTAACGAATCTCAAAGTCGTAATCATTCAACAATTCAATCCACCTGCGCTGCCTCATGTTCAATTGTTTCTGATTAAATATGTGTTGAAGACTTTCGTGGTCGGTATATATAATACTTTTGACCCCATATAAGTAGTGCCTCCAAGTCTTTAATGCAAAAACAAGCACGCCTAATTCCAAATCATGCGTCGTATAATTCTGTTCGTGAATCTTCAATTGTCTAGACGCATAAGCAATTACTTTCATTCGTTGCATTAATACACAACCGAGACCTTGCTTTGAGGCGTCACAATATATCAAAAAATCATCATTCCCTTCAGGTAATGACAATATAGGTGTCGTAGTTAACTTTTTCTTTAACAATTGAAATGCTTTTTCTTGTTCATCTTTCCATTCAAATTTCTTCCCTTTATGCGTTAATGCAGTCAAGGGTTTTGCTATTCTGGAAAAGTCTTGGATGAACCTACTGTAGTAACCAGCTAGTCCTAAAAACTGGCGTATGTCTTTCGGAGTTTTCGGGGTTTTCCACTTTTCAACGGTTTCAATCTTTGCTGGATCCACCTGAATACCTTTTTTGTTCACTATGTGACCGAGGAATTGAACTTCTTCCAACCAAAATGCACACTTTGAAAACTTACCGTACAGTTTTTCTTTTCTCAGCAACTCTAGCACTTTTCTCAAATGTTCTTCGTGCTCTTGATCATTCTTCGAGTAAATAAGTATGTCATCGATGAAAACAATGACAAACTTGTCAAGATATGGCCCACACACTCGGTTCATGAGGTCCATGAACACAGCTGGTGCGTTAGTCAATCCAAATGGCATAACCATAAACTCGTAATGACCGTAACGCGTCCTAAAAGCAGTCTTTGGAATATCATCCTCCTTCACCCGCATTTAATGATATCCAGAACGTAAATCGATCTTCGAATAAACCGAGCCTTGTAGTTGATCAAATAAGTCATCAATTCTCGGTAGTGGGTAATAGTTCTTGATGGTAAGTTTGTTCAACTCTCGATAGTCGATACACAACCTGAATGTACCATCCTTCTTTTTGACAAACAAAACAGGAGC
This sequence comes from Rutidosis leptorrhynchoides, assembly GCF_046630445.1. Classification (NCBI taxonomy): domain Eukaryota; kingdom Viridiplantae; phylum Streptophyta; class Magnoliopsida; order Asterales; family Asteraceae; genus Rutidosis; species Rutidosis leptorrhynchoides. The sequence goes on from NC_092337.1 coordinate 200,718,849, forward strand.
TCCCCATGGTGATGTACTTGGTCGTATGAAACCACGCTCTAAAAGTTCCTGTAACTGACTTTGTAATTCTTTCATTTCGCTGGGTGTGAGTCTATATGGAGCACGAGCTATTGGTGCAGCTCCTGGTACAAGGTCTATTTGAAATTCAACGGATCGATGTGGGGGTAATCCCGGTAATTCTTTCGGAAATACATCGGGAAATTCTTTTGCGAAGGGAACATCACTGATGTTCTTTTCTTCAGGTTTAACTTCCTCAATGTGTGCTAGAATGACGTAACAACCTTTTCTTATTAGTTTTTGCACCTTCAAACTACTAATAAGATTTAATTTCGCGTTGTTCTTTTCTACGTACACCATTAAAGGTTTTCCTTTTTCACGCATAATGCGAATCGCATTTTTGTAACAAACTACCTCTGCTCTTACCTTCTTCAACTAGTCCATGCCAATTATTACATCAAAACTCCCTAACTCGACTGGTATTAAATCAATCTTAAATGTTTCATCACCCAGTTTAATTTCTCTATCCCGACATATATTATCTGCTGAAATTAATTTACCATTTGCTAATTAGAGTAAAAATTTATTATCCAAAGGCGTCAATGGGCAACTTAATTTAGCACAAAATTCTCTACTCATATAGCTTCTATCCGCACCCGAATCAAATAAAACATAAGCAGATTTATCGTCAATAAGAAACGTACCCGTAACAAGCTCCGGGTCTTCCTGTGCTTCTGCCGCATTAATATTGAAAACTCTTCCACGGCCCTGCCCATTAGTATTCCCCTGATTCGGGCAATTTCTAATAATGTGGCCCGGTTTTCCACATTTATAACAAACAACGTTGGTATTACTTGATCCGACACTATTCGTTTCGGCATTACTTATTACGAAATTATTTGTTCCTTTAGTTATGTTAAACTTTGGTCCGTAGACCTCACACTTTGTCGCGCTGCGACCATTTCTTTTACACCTGTTGCAAAATGTCGTGCAAAACCCCTGATGATTTTCTTCACACCTATGACATGGCTGTTTTTGGTTTTTGTTTCCATTGTTGTTATTGAGGTTGTTGTTGGGATTGTTATTTTTGTTGAAACGATTGTTGTAGTTGTTGTTGTTGGGCTGTTTGTTGTAGTTATTGTTAGAATTGCGGTTATTATTGCGATTGTTGTTGCGGTTGTTGCGATAGTTGTTGCGATTTTGGTTGTAATTGTTGTTGTTGTACTGGTGACTCTTGTCACCGTTTTTCTCCCACTTCCTCTTGAGTTGTTTCGTGTTGGCTTCTTCGGCCGCATGTTCTTTAATTCTTCTCTCAATCTGATTTATGAGTTTATGAGCCATTCGACTTGCCTTCTGTATAGAAGCGGGCTCGTGTGAACTCACATCTTCTTGGATCCTAACTGGTAACCCTTTTACAAACGCGTCGATCTTCTCTTCTTCATCTTCGAATGCTCCCGGACACAATAGGCACAACTCTATGAATCGTCGTTCATATGTGGTAACGTCGAACCCTTGTGTTCGTAACTCTCTAAGTTCTGCCTTAAGTTTATTAACTTCGTTTCTAGGACGGTACTGTTCGTTCATCAATTGCTTGAATGCCGACCATGGTAGTGCGTACGCAGCATTTTGTCCTACCTGTTCAAGATAGGTGTTCCACCACGTTAACGCAGTACCTGTGAAGGTATGCGTAGCGTACTTAACTTTGTCCTCTTCATTACACTTACTTATGGCAAACACCAATTCGACTTTCTCGGTCCACTGTTTCAATCCAATTGGTCCTTCGGTTCCATCAAATTCCAAAGGTTTGCAGGCAGTGAATTCTTTGTAGGAGCATCCTACACGATTTCTTGCACCGTTAGTTGCATTGCTAGATTCAGAGTTATTGTTGGTATGTAGCGCAGCCTGTACTGCGGCTATGTTTGCAGCAAGAAAGGTACGAAATTCCTCTTCGCTCATATTCATGGTTTGTCGAGTAGTCGATGCCATTTCCTTCAAAATAGCCAACTGAATCGAGTTAATCATACAGAATATTAAGAGTAGTCAATAGTATTTCGTAGCATAATATGAACTCATTTATAAAAGCTTTTTCTTCCTATTAGCATTTTATAGTTTTAATTCGGGTAGTACCTACCCGTTAAGTTCATACTTAGCAGCTATTATACAATTCAACTACTACGATTCTATATGAAAAACTTATTACAATAATATGTCGCGTTCAAACTTTATACAATATTTTACAAACTTACAATACCGCTATAATACATATAGGATGAAATATAGCACATAATAACTTAGCTACTCGGCAGCTATGAAGGCAATTCTAGTTAATACGCAAGTTGTTCAGCAAAAGAAATAAAGACACGTAATTCATAAGTCCAGAAACAAGTCATGCATTCAGGTTTTACTAAGACGACTTCCCATCCTTGATCTTGTGGAAAATAACCGTTATGACCATTGGCTAGGCAGCATGTTTTAATGTCGTCAAAAGGACGAGTGTTTCGTAATGTCCAACAGCCCCGTAATAATCTAAAAACCTTGTTTCTCACCCCAACTACTGAATCCGTCACTTGTGGGAAGGTTTTATTTAAAAGCTGCAATCCGATGTTCTTTTTCTCACTTTAGTAAGAAGCGAACATCACTAACCCGTAAGCATAACATGCTTCTTTATGTTGCATGTTAGAAGCTCTTTCTAATTCACGAAATCCTATGTTGGGATATGTTGAGTCAAAATAGGTTCTTAACCCGTAGCATAAAATTGCATTTGGGTTCCCCGCATTTAATGCTTCAAAGAAAACACGGCGTAACTTACGGTCTCCCCAATGTGATATACCCCACCTATCAAAGGAAAGCTGTGATGACCTGGAAATTTCTGACTAAATTTAAACTTAATCTTTATATGATTTATTGTTTTCGACACGATAAGCAAAATCTGTAATGTTTAGTCTCAAAGTTTTGGAACTATATTCATGTAATCAATTATTCTTTAACTGTTCTCGAAGATTCACGAACAAAATATATATATATATATATATATATATATATATATATATATATATATATATATATATATATATATATATATATATATATATAGATTTCAAGTTATTTAGTAAACGATAGTAACATTTGATTATTGATTCGATTGATATTTAAATAAGTTAACTAAAACGTTTAAGATGAACCAGTAAAACACTAATTTGCTACAGTATTTTTCGAATTGCTACAGTACCTGAAAAGCTACAGTGTTTTCGAAAATCACTATTTTCTACAGTAAAAAAACTTTGCTACAGTAACTTTGCTACAGTAAAACACTATTTCAAAATGAAAATGTATATATTATATATTAACAAATAGCGAGACGATGATTTATTTAAGTAAATGACCAAAACACTCGAAAGTTTAAAATATACTTTGAGTGGTATAGTTTATGGATAACTTAAGGCTATATTTTGGCAAATGTACGATTTACGAAACGAAAAGTATTAGTTTTCTAAGCGTACAAAAATGCGTTCGAAAAACCGGAACCGGGACATAAGTCGAGTGATGACGTACGACTAATCGGAACTAAAATTACAAATCAACTATGCACGTGAATTTAATATAATATATAATTAATTATATAAATTATATATATTATATTAATAAATTAATATGTTGACAAAACTAGATTACAAATCATATGTGAGTTGGAAAAGAGGTCTATGCGATCGCATGGAGTCCCCTCACAACAGCCATGCGATCGCATGGCAGTCTGGTCCAGGCCACATCTATAAAAGCCCGATGTTTTCTGCTTCTGATTTCATTTCAATTACTCCGTATTATTTATTTAATTATTATTATTATTATTATTATTATTATTATTATTATTATTATTATTATTATTATTATTAATCTTATTAATTATTAGTGTTATTAATTATTAATTAGTATTATACATAAAATACTACGACGAGGTTATGAGCGTGTCACTTTCAAAAATGGGTTTTTGAGCGGGATAAAGTTAAGGAAATTATGGGTTATAACTATGGAAGTTATGGGTAATGTTCATGGGTATTATTTCGCAAGTCAAACCTAGTGTTTATCATCTCCGTTACATCTACGTACTTTTCTACATATTGAATCTCAATATTGATACGTAAGCACTCATATTTTATCTTTTATATATTAATTGTGTATCCATGTCTAGTGCCCGAGTATATATATTTATACATGCTTGTATGCTAAATTTCATCGCTAAACAGTTTATAATGAATCACGAATTAAATACATATATTACTGGTAAAAGGTATATGATATACATGTTTTTGGAAAGCTGGCGAAAAATCATTGACTTTTCATTTAGATATCGAATAGTTTCGATGAATGGATTAAAAGATATGATCAACTGAATTATGATTGACGTTAATTAAAATTGCTTTTGAATCTACAATTAATATTTAAACAACTTGTTTGTAACATTGATAAAATGGATTTTTGAATATTACCAACCGAGTAAATGAATCCTTATATAAGGTACATCTCGTTTTGTGAACTATTGTCAAAATTGACTTTTTGAAACGACTTTGGATAACTTTTGTATGTCGATCTCGAGCATTAGGATTGTGATACACTATGACCTGACCTAGCTTGATAGACATTTATTGACCAACATATGTTCTCTAGGTTGAGATCTACGATTATTTTGATATTCCGAGTTTCGGTCACGTTTTGGTGAACGACTTTATGTGCTGCTAAGGTGAGTTTCATTTGCTCCCTTTTTAATTACTTTTGCAATCTATATTTTTGGGCTGAGAATACATGCACTTTATTTTAAACGCAATGGATACAAGAACATACTAAATTCTACACTGAGTTTGAACCGAAAATCCCTTAGCTTTGGTAACTAGTAACTGCCAGTTATAAGAACTGGTGGGCGCGAGTAGTAGTATATGGATCCATAGGGCTTGACATCCCCGTCTGTTCCAGGTATAGAAACCCTAGCCTGAACTATAAAACAGACGTATGCTATTTGAGTGTATCGTACATGTTGGTTGCATGTTAAACACAGGGGTACTTATTAGATAGACGTTAAAGCTTAGTTACCAGGGTGCTCAATCTTATAGAATATTTTGATAAACGTTTCTGGATGAAACAACTGAAATCTTGTGATCCACCTTTATATACAGATTATGCGCAACATTAAAACTATGAACTCACCAACCTTTGTGTTGACACTTGTTAGCATGTTTATTCTTAGGTTCCTAGAAGTCTCCGTTGTTTTCTTATATGTTAGACAAGCTATGTGCATGGAGTCATACAGGGCATATTTTTCAAGGAAACGTTGCATTTACAAAATCATCACCATGTATCATATTTTGACTGCATTGTCAACGAAAGTATTATTGAAAACCATTATTTACTGTGATTGTCCATATGTAGAAATCATTAGATGTCGAAAACCTTGTATTTAAATATTCATTTATGGTATACCCTTTTCAAAAGAATACAATGTTTGTAAAACGTATCATAGAGGTCAAATACCTGGAAAAGAAATCAATGAATGACGTATTCGTACATATGGATTTGGAGCGATCGTCACAGTTGGTATCAGAGTGTTGGTCCTAGCGAACCAGGTCTTGCATGAGTGTGTCTAACTGATAGTTGTTAGGATGCATTAGTAAGTCTGGACTTCGACCGTGTCTGCATGTTAAAAGTTTTGCTTATCATTTCTTGTCGGAAATTACATGTTTATCATTCTTAAGTCTAGATACATTTTCCTGCATTTATTGCATAAATAGTGTATAGACAAAAATTCTTATCTTAGCGAATCTGTTACTATAAACTTTTCCTGACATCTTCCGAAAATTTCTCCGTGATTTATGGAATTTGGTATTATATATACATATGTAAATTATGTATTGAAGAATACCAAACTAAATTCTATAATCTAATTCATATCAAAAATCATCTCCCTAATTATACAAGATGGATCCCGTATCCAGTTCAAATTCCTTAAACTCCGACAGCTATTCCGATATGGATATTCACCTGAATTCCGAAGACAGTGTAACTGGAATGGATCAACCAATCAGCCATCACCTATTCTGGATGAATTGGGGATGGGTTCGTAGCCTGCTTAATTATTGGAGACAAGAAGAAGGCGATCCCTTCCATCCACCACATTGCCCTCTTGGCGAAGAACCTGAAGCACTTACCGGCGAACATGTTCGTAATACCATTTTCTCTCTCATCTCCAGAATATCTCGTCATGATCATATACTCTCTCAAATTCTGGATCTTATTCATCCGCTAGTCTGAACCGCTAATCATCCCGGTGTAGTAGAAGAAGTCAACGAGCTTCGCGCTCGGGTAGTGGCTTTGGAGAATACGGTGCAAAGGTTACAAGCACCAGCAGCATCACTGGCAGCAATAGTACCACCGACAACAACACAAATAGTACCACTACCACCACCAACAACATCCGCATCGCAAACCTCAACTTCACAATCTGTCCCACGAGCATCAACGTCATACGCACCGTAGTTACCAAGAAAATACCAGCAATAATAACCGATGAAGTATTAACTCATTTCCCCTGAAGAAATTTTATGTATATTTAATATATATGAATTTTTAAATCAAAATAAATCTTTTCGTACTAAGCTATTATGTGTGAATCTTAACTGGTAGGTACTACTCGGTTAGTTCATATTACTAATATGCAATGATGTACATCCTTCCTTAACAACTTAACCATTGTTAACTACAATCTCTGTTTCAACTTAATGAATTCCATTTCATAATAAACTAAGTGTATTATTCAATTACATAATTGATTTTACATTTTCATTTTCGATGTACTCGAAACTTTTCAGAAAACATCATCTGTGCCTTGTAAGGTTCACAAGAATTCCACGAGCAACAACATCCTTCACCAAGGAATATCAATAAGAATAAATAATGAAGTATTGATTTCATTAGCGAAATACTCCGTAAAGATTATGTAATCTTTAATATTTTAAAGATTAATCATTTCTAAGTCAAGCCGAAAATCAAATGAGCTTAATATAATATTAACTCATTAAATCTGTATTACATCTGAAGAAAATATACTTACATATATTTTTATAAAGACGGTAATAAAAATTCTTTTGTACAAAGTATTAATTGTGAAATCTTTAACGGGTAGGTAATACTCGGGAAATATATAAGTTCACAATTAATATGTTACACTGTACATTCTTCAACTTTGATTCAAAAATTATTAACTATGCTCACAACGATATACAATCGTTTTCATACAAATTCAATTACATATTCTGATATTGACGGATCAGAATCCAAGTCATAACTATGAACCGGTGACATCACTCTTAGATCTCTACATCTTTCAAAGCTATACTTTGACTTCAAAACTGTGCAAGATCCTTTAGCGTTGTTTTTACCAAAAATAATCCTGCAATCTTTTTCAAAGTATCCAGTTTTACTATACTTCCAACCAGTCAACTTCGACTTTTCAGATTAGCCTTATTATAACCTTGACATATACGTTCTTGTTACTGGGGAACCTTTCATGTGCCACCACGTTAGCAGTAAATTTACCAACAACTTTATTAATCCTTGACCTTTCGAAAAATCCTTATACTCTTTGAAACCCTATCATGTACTCATCCACATCTTGTAACAATAATTGCCATATCAACCACCGGGAATTAGCAATCGGTATTTTGAATCTCGCAGCATTTTCTACGACAACAGTTATATATAGATAACATCTATCTTCTAGACTTACATACTTCGAATATGAAGTTTCTGAAAAATACCCCAAACTATGAAACTAGTTCTCCGAATTTTGGAAAAATGCTGAAGAAACAGCAAAAACTGTAAACGACCTTAACAGTCAAAAGTTTGATGATAAAGAATAGTATGGTGGTAAAGCTGAGAAAAAGAGAAGGTTTAGAACCGAAAAACGGATTGAGCAAACTATGAAGGAGGCTGTGGACAAATCACAAAGATTAAAACTGCCTTCAAAGAATCCAAATGATTCAGTGTCTACTGAAATCATTAGCGAATACCTTGCTCCTTACTCTAAAACATTTGTGAACAATATTCTTCATCATCATCTTATCTTAAATATTCTAAGATATCATCGTATCTTTCATTATAAATATTCTCGATATTTCTGGAGATATCTTCATACCTATTCTTATCGAAAATCATTCATCTCTTCGCACTATCTGTGTTACATCATAAAAGAAACTATTTTAGTTTCTAAAATCTGAAAAAATCGAAAAAATAAATGGATGTTTTGAAGTAATGTTGGGAACTGAAGCATGAGTTAGTATAATATAATGACACTTGATCAACGTGATTATATTACAGTAAGTCATGCTGAGTTTCTAATGGAATGTGATAAAGGTTCACAGATCCCACCCTCATCATGAACCATGTTAGATAACTCTTTCATTCTATATAATCCCTAAATATATCAAGAAAATATATTTCTTGATGATTCGGTCTTTTCCGAATATTCTGGTAATTTGACAAGTCAGACTGTGCTATTACCGTTTCTTTCTTAGAACATTAATTATGTTCATTCCGAAATTCATACCTACGAATTCTGGACCATTATTCGCTTGACTTAAAGTCGAGAAGAGAAAACGAAAGCATGAAGCTCCGAAATATAATGGAAAATATAAAGCCCGAAAACAACCCCGAAATTTACAAATCGTGTATATCAATGCGTATAGCAATATAAAGACACGGGAGAATGAAAAACAATATAGCCCCAAGGTAATAGTAGAAGAAAATAACCTCCTCTGGTGGCAGATGAAAAAGAAGAATGAATGATATGATAGCCAAGAAAATATCAAGAATTAGAACTGGATGAAGCATTTTCACAAATCTTTTGTAAGTATGAAATAAGGAAGAAGATTATAGGAGTGGTGAAAATAAATGAAACGGAGGAGGTCAATTTATAGCAAAATATCAGACATAGCAATTGAGGCAGATTACGCATTTAATCAAAGGAAATCCTAATTTCCTTAAATTCCGAAGAATCAAATCTTATTTAAATTATGAAGATTTTCTATTCCTTAAATTCCAGAAATCAATCGTTACTACGTCAAGAGATAAGATAAATCTCTATTCTCCATTTCACTCTATTATGATAACTTCTCTCATACGCTTCGAGTAATCGGATTGTTTTATCCGTATTATTCAATGATGATAAAATTCTATTTAACAACTCATATTCGTCATGAAAACATTTTTATTGTTAGCCATGACGACCTCACTCAAATTTCGGGACGAAATTTCTTTAACGGGTAGGTACTGTGATGACCCAGAAATTTCTGACTAAATTTAAACTTAATCTTTATATGATTTAATGTTTTCGACACGATAAGCAAAATCTGTAATGTTGAGTCTCAAAGTTTTGGAACTATATTCATGTAATCAATTATTCTTTAACTGTTCTCGAAGATTCACGAACAATATATATATATATATATATATATATATATATATATATATATATATATATATATATATATATATATATATATATATATATATATATATATGATTTCAAGTTATTTAGTAAACGATAGTAACATTCGATTATTGATTCGATTGATATTTAAATAAGTTAACTAAAACGTTTAAGATGAACCAGTAAAACACTAATTTGCTACAGTATTTTTCGAATTGCTACAGTACCTGAAAAGCTACAGTATTTTCAAAAATCACTATTTGCTACAGTAAAAAACTTTGCTACAGTAACTTTGCTACAGTAAAACACTATTTCAAAATGAAAATGTATATATTATATATTAACAAATAGCGAGACGATGATTTATTTAAGTAAATGACCAAAACACTCGAAAGTTTAAAATATACTTTGAGTGGTATAGTTTATGGATAACTTAAGGCTATATTTTGGCAAAGGTACGATTTGCGAAACAAAAAGTATTAGTTTTCTAAGCGTACGAAAATGCGTTCGAAAAACCAAAACCGGGACATAAGTCGAGTGATGACGTACGACTAATCGGAACTAAAATTACAAATCAACTATGCACGTGAATTTAATATAATATATAATTAATTTTATAAATTATATATATTATATTAATAAATTAATATGTCGACGAAACTAGATTACAAATCATATGTGAGCTGGAAAAGGGGTCCATGCGATCGCATGGAGTCCCCTCACAACAGCCATGCGATCGCATGGCAGTCTGGTCCAGGCCACATCTATAAAAGCCCGATGTTTTCTGCTTCTGATTTCATTTCAATTACTCCGTATTATTTATTTAATTATTATTATTATTATTATTATTATTATTATTATTATTATTATTATTATTATTATTATTATTAATCTTATTAATTATTAGTGTTATTAATTATTAATTAGTATTTTACATAAAATACTACGACGAGGTTATGAGCGTGTCACTTTCAAAAATGGGTTTTTGAGCGTGATAAAGTTAAGGAAATTATGGGTTATAACTATGGAAGTTATGGGTAATGTTCATGGGTATTATTTCGCAAGTCAAACCTAGTGTTTATCATCTCCGTTACATCTACGTACTTTTCTACATATTGAATCTCAATATTGATACGTAAGCACTCATATTTTATCTTTTATATATTAATTGTGTATCCATGTCTAGTGCTCGAGTATATATATTTATACATGCTTGTATGCTAAATTTCGTCGCTAAATAGTTTATAATGAATCACGAATTAAATACATATATTACTGGTAAATGGTATATGATATACATGTTTTTGGAAAGCTGGCGAAAAATCATTGACTTTTCATTTAGATATCGAATAGTTTCGATGAACGGATTAAAAGATATGATCAACTGAATTATGATTGACGTTAATTAAAATTACTTTTGAATCTGTAAATAATATTTAAACAACTTGTTTGTAACATTGATAAAATGGATTTTTGAATATTACCAACCGAGTAAATGAATCCTTATATAAGGTACATCTCCTTTTGTGAACTATTGTCAAAATTGACATTTTGAAACGACTTTGGATAACTTTTGTATGTCGATCTCGAGCATTAGGATTGTGATACACTATGACCTGACCTAGCTTGATAGACATTTATTGACCAACATATGTTCTCTAGGTTGAGATCTACGATTATTTTGATATTCCGAGTTTCGGTCACGTTTTGGTGAATGACTTTATGTGCTGCTAAGGTGAGTTTCATTTGCTCCCTTTTTAATTGCTTTTGCAATCTATATTTTTGGGCTGAGAATACATGCACTTTATTTTAAACGCAATGGATACAAGTACATACAAAATTCTACACTGAGTTTGAACCGAAAATCCCTTAGCTTTGGTAACTAGTAACTGCCAGTTATAAGAACTGGTGGGCGCGAGTAGTAGTATATGGATCCATAGGGCTTGACATCCCCGTCTGTTCCAGGTATAGAAACCCTAGCCTGAACTATAAAATAGACGTATGCTATTTGAGTGTATCGTACATGTTGGTTGCATGTTAAACACAGGGGTACTTATTAGATACACGTTAAAGCTTAGTTACCAGGGTGCTCAATCTTATAGAATATTTTGATAAACGTTTCTGGATGAAACAACTGAAATCTTGTGATCCACCTTTATATACAGATTATGCGCAACATTAAAACTATGAACTCACCAACCTTTGTGTTGACACTTGTTAGCATGTTTATTCTCAGGTTCCTAGAAGTCTTCCGTTGTTTTCTTATATGTTAGACAAGCTATGTGCATGGAGTCATACAGGGCATATTTTTCAAGGAAACGTTGCATTTACAAAATCATCACCATGTATCATATTTTGACTGCAATGTCAACGAAAGTATTATTGAAAACCATTATTTACTGTGATTGTCTATATGTAGAAATCATTAGATGTCGAAAACCTTGTATTTAAATATTCATTTATGGTATACCCTTTTCAAAAGAATGCAATGTTTGTAAAACGTATCATATAGAGGTTAAATACCTGGCAAAGAAATCAATGAATGACGTATTCGTTCATATGGATTTGGAGCGAACGTCACAAAAGCCTTTTATAAACTAAGGCATTTCTGGAAAGTCTTTCAAATGTTTGACAAGTTAATTTCACCATAACTAAATGTGCTGATGAATTCTGACCGACTCTAGACAAGATTTCCTCAATCATATCCTCTGGTAGGTCTTCTAAAATATTCGATTATCTACCCTTAACGTCCATTTTGTTTTTATACTGTAAAATAGACAAGGATTAGATTCCTAAAAGATAATTAACAAACAATACAAGCAATTTTTACATAGAACATAAAAGTACAAGCACACTACAATACATATAATACAAAACATGATTACAACCCTCTAATCTGAATCACTGGTTTCTTTTTCTTCAGACTTGGTTCGTTTTCCTAATTTTCTAGGAGTATATGGTGTTCCTCTAATACGATCAGTCGTTTTCCACAATGGTTTAGAAAAACCTGGTGGTTTAGAGGTTCCCAGGTCATTGTTACATTTTAGGAAATACGGATGTTGCCGATACATATAAAGTTCATCGGGGTTGGAATCGGGTTTCTCTATTTTTATACCTTTTCCCTTATTATTTTCTTTCACTTTATTAAATTGGGTCGAGGTAATTTCTATAACATCATCGGAATCCTCATCGGGATCCGATTCATCGGAAAATTGGTAATCTTCCCAATATTTTGCTTCCTCGGCGGAAACACCATTGACCATTATTAACTTTGGTCCGTTGGTTGAGGATTTTCTTTTATTTAATCGATTTACTATAGGTATCAATATTTCTTCCTCCAGAACCTCTTCTTCTTCTGGTTCCTCCTCTTCCAGTTCTTCCTCTTCTGGTTCCTCTTCTTCCGGTTCCTCTTCTTCCGGTTCCTCTTCGAGAATTTGTGAATCTTCCCAAAGTATATTTGACTCTTCATTATTATTAGGTGAGTCGATGGAATTTGTACTAGTGGTAGACATCTATCACACAATATCAAACACATTAACAGATTAATATATCACATAATATTTACATGTTAATAATATATAGTTTCCAACAACAACAAAATTTAAGCAATCGTTTTTGAAGAAAAACACGGTCGAAGTCCAGACTCACTAATGCATCCTAACAAACTCGGTAAGACACACTAATGCAATTTTCTTGTTCTCTAAGACCAACACTTGGATACCAACTGAAATGTCCCGTTCATATTGACTATAAACGTTCCATATTAATTGATTTCGTCGCGAGGTTTTGACCTCTATATGAGACGTTTTTCAAAGACTACATTCATTTTTAAAACAACCGTAACCTTTATTTTATCGATAAAGGTTTAAAAAGCATTACGTAGATTATCAAATAATGATAATCTAAAATATACCATTTACACACGACCATTACATAATAGTTTACAATAAGAATATATTACATCAAAAATAAGTTTCTTGAATGCAGTTTTTACATAATAACATACAAGCATGGACTCCAAATCTTGTCCTTATTTTAGTATGCTATAGCGAAAGCTCTTAATAATCACCTGAGAATAAACATGCTTAAAACATCAAAAAAAATGTTGGTGAGTTATAGGTTAAACCTATATATTATCAAATCATAATAATAGACCTCATGATTTCATATTTCAATATACATCCCATATATAGAGATAAAATTCATTCATATGGTGAACACCTAGTAACCGACATTAACAAGATGCATATAAGAATATCCCCTATCATTCCGGGAAATCTTTCGGACATGATAAAAACAACATCGAAGTACTAAAACATCCGGTACTTTGGATGGGGTTCGTTAGGCCCAATAGATCTATCTTTAGGATTCGCGTCAATTAGTAGATCGGTTTACTAATTCTTAGGTTACCAAGAAAAAGGGGCATATTCGGCTTCGATCATTCACCCATATAATGTAGTTTCATTTACTTGTGTCTATTTCGTAAAACATTTATAAAACTGCATGTATTCTCATCCCAAAATATTAGATTTTAAAAGTGGGACTATAACTCACTTTCACAGATTTTTACTTCGTCGGGAAGTAAGACTTGGCCACTGGTCGATTCATGAACCTATAACAAAAATGTACATATATATCAAAGTATGTTCAAAATATATTTACACCATTTTTAATACGTTTTAATGTTTTAAGTTTATTAAGTCAGCTGTCCTCGTTAGTAACCTACAACTAGTTGTCCACAATTAGATGTACAGAAATAAATCGATATATATTATCTTGAATCAAACCACGACCCAGTGTATATACGTCTCAGGCTAGATCACAACTCAAAGTATATATATTTTTGGAATCAACCTCAACCCTGTATAGCTAACTCCAACATTACTGCATATAGAGTGTCTATGGTTGTTCCAAATAATATATATACATGGGTCGATATGATATGTCAAAACATTTGCATACGTGTCTATGGTATCCAAGATTACATTAGAATACATATATAATACAGTATAAGTTAGCTAGGACATGATTTGTATAGAATTGTTACAATATTTCCCGTAGCTACAACAAGAAAAAAAAATCCAATCTTGTTTACCCATAACTTCTTCGTTTTAAATCCGATTTGAGTGAATCAAATTGCTATGGTTTCATATTGAACTCTATTTTATGAATCTAAACAGAAAAATTATAGGTTTATAGTCAGAAATATAAGTTACAAGTCATTTTTGTAAGAGGTAGTCATTTCAGTCGAAAGAACGACGTCTTGATGACCATTTTGAAAAACATACTTTCACTTTGAGTTTAACCATGATTTTTGGATATAGTTTCATGTTCATAAGAAAAATCATTTTCCCAGAAGAACAACTTTTAAATCAAAGTTTATCATAGTTTTTAATTAACTAACCCAAAACAGCCCGCGGTGTTACTACGACGGCGTATATTCGGTTTTACGGTGTTTTTCGTGTTTTTCGGTTTTAAATCATTAAGTTAGCATATCATATAGATATAGAACATGTGTTTAGTTTATTTTAAAAGTCAAGTTAGAAGGATTAACTTTTGTTTGCGAACAAGTTTAGAATTAACTAAACTATGTTCTAGTGATTACATGTTCAAATCTTCGAATAAGATAGTTTTATATGTATGAATCGAATGATGTTATGAACATCATTACTACCTCAAGTTTAGTAGGTAAACCTACTAGAAGTGACAAGAAATGATCTAGCTTCAAAGGATCTTGGATGGCTTGAAAGTTCTCGAAGTAGAATCATGACACGAAAACAAGTTCAAGTAAGATTATCACTCGAATTAAGATAGTTATAGTTATAGGAATTGAATCAAATTTTGTATATGAGTATTACCTTGATTTGGAATGATATCTTACTGTAAACAACAATGATTTCTTGAGGTTGGATGATCACTTTACAAGATTGGAAGTGAGCTAGTAAACTTGGAAGTATTCTTGATTTTATGAAACTAGAACTTGTAGAATTTATGAAGAACACTTAGAACTTGAAGATGGAATTTGAGAGAGATTAATTAGATGAAGAAAATTGAAGAATGAAAGTGTTTGTAGGTGTTTTTGGTCGTTGGTATATGGATTAGATATAAAGGATATGTAATTTTGTTTTCATGTAAATAAGTAATGAATGATTACTAATATTTTTGTAATTTTATGAGATATTTCATGCTAGTTGCCAAATGATGGTTCCCACATGTGTTAGGTGACTCACATGGGCTGCTAAGAGCTGATCATTGGAGTGTATATACCAATAGTACATACATCTAAAAGCTGTGTATTGTACGAGTACGAATACAGGTGCATACGAGTAGAATTGTTGATGAAACTGAACGAGGATGTAACTGTAAGCATTTTTGTTAAGTAGAAGTATTTTGATAAGTGTCTTGAAGTCTTTCAAAAGTGTATGAATACATATTAAAACACTACATGTATATACATTTGAACTGAGTCGTTAAGTCATCGTTAGTCGTTACATGTAAATGTTGATTTGAAACCTTTAAGTTAACGATCTTGTTAAATGTTGTTAACCCAATGTTTATTATATCTAATGAGATGTTAAATTATTATATTATCATGATATTATGATATATTAATATATCTTAATATTATATATACACATTTAAATTCGTTACAACGATAATCGTTACATATATGTCTCGTTTCGAAATCCTTAAGTTAGTAGTCTTGTTTTTACATATGTAGTTCATTGTTAATATACATAATGACATGTTTACTTATCATTTATCATGATTAAACATAGTGTATCAATATCTTAATATGATTCATATGTATTTAGTAAGACGTTGTTATAACGATAATCGTTATATATATCGTTTCGAGTTTCTTAAATCAATAAACTCAATTTTATGTATATAACTCAAAGTTAAAATACCTAATGAGATACTTACTTATCATAATATCATGTTAACTATATATATAATCATATATATGTCATCATATAGTTTTTACAAGTTTTAACGTTCGTGAATCACCGGTCAACTTGGGTGGTCAATTGTCTATATGAAACCTATTTCAATTAATCAAGTCTTAACAAGTTTGATTGCTTAACATGTTGGAAACACTTAATCATGTAAATATCAATTTCATTTAATATATATAAACATGGAAAAGTTCGGGTCACTACAATGACCACCTTCACGACACCATCTTCCACCCGACACCCTACATCACCACAATTTGATTTTTGGCTACTAGTAAACTTTCTGTTATACATCCCTTTCTATCTATATCTCAATATCTAATCACTCTTTTCTTTATCTAATGTATATACATATACATATACCATATAGATTAATCATCATCTTTCAACAATTCATCGGCACCCATCACCACCATTCTCTTTTCTATACCTCTTCTAAATCCGTTTTAAAAACCATCAAACACCATATCACAAACCTGCTGTGGCTATCACCATAACCGTTCGTTTCAGTCTTCTGGCTTAGAACAAGAACTCAATTCGCGTACTGTTTTTCCTTGTTGTTTGAATAACATAAAACCCACCTACTGTGACTTATTCAAACAATTAATCATCTCGAGATTCATTATGTTCATAGAGCAAGAAAGAATGTGAGACAATATAATACACGGTACAGGTTACTTACCTGCATGTCGGCATCTGCTAAATAGTCATCAGAATAACCCAATAACATAACCATATCATGCTCAGTATAATACAAATTAGTTACTATCACAGCGGTTGACTCTTCAATTATATCCACCAATCCGTCCGTACACCTGGCAAAAGAACAATAGTCAATCCACAAATTCCTTACCTCCTTGATTGTAAATCCTCACCATTGAGACCCACTTGAAGACGTCCACAGCCTCACCTTGTTTCTTGTTTCTTACTTCCTTCGAGAACACCACCTTACTGTCGACTACAACTACCGCTACTTTATTTTTTTTTCTTTTTTCTTTTCCCTTTTCACTCGACCAGGCTGTTGTTCAAATTATTTTCTTTCGCAATCACCGTTTACTGATATTGCTATATTAATGCTGCTGCTATTGTTTGCATTCGATCCAAAGGAAATTCTAATAGATAAATAAGTTGTAGAATATCTAAAGTGTCTTGGGAGTTGGGACACTGCATATTAAAAAGAAAAAGGGATGAGTGGCGACTAATTAATTGGGCTGGAGAATGATATTAAAGATAAAGTAAAGATAGATGTAGGATCCTATGTTATATTAAGAAACAAGAGGGTGACTAAGACTTAGGATTTGCATGAGATATACATTTAGATATATTTGTGTATTAAGATGTAATTTAGAGTTAAGTTTCATAATAATTTTTTTCGCTGCTTTTGGAAGTCGACAACAAGGAGTGGAGCCGAAAATCCAACACTTAGGAGTTTGAAATTTTAATTTAATTTGAACTTGCAACTAAATTTTTGGACGACTATAATAATAATGATGATGATTCCTTTTACGAAGTTGATGATGATTATGGATAATATGTAAGATGATGGTTAGATAATGATCATGGAAATGGTTAGATGATACATACACGAGGTAACGAGTGATGATGTTAGGAGATGACGATGTAGGAATGATGTCTAGCTAATGATGATACGGATTATATATTTTAACAGCTGATTTAAATCAGAAAAACTGAAACAACGTAATTTTTAAGGATGTTATCGGGTTAGCGGGAGGTCGCGGGTTCAAACCTGGACTTGGGCATTTTTTTTAAGGACTACTCCTTTGAGGTAGTTATTACTAATACTCTTATTATTATTATTATTTCATTATTATTATTGTTATTTATTATTATTATTATCATTATTATTATTATTATTATTATTATTATTATTATTATTATTATTATTATTATTATTATTATTATTATTATTATTATTATTATTATTATTATTATTATTATTATTATTATTACACTAATATAAATATTATACTATTATTATTACTATCATTAAAATGAGCATTAGGATTATTATTACTATTATTGTTAGCATTATCCTTAAAATTATCATTTTCATTTATCATTATAAGTATTATTTTTTTTATTATCATTATTAACATTATTATTATTATTACTATTATTTTTATCACTTTTATTATTATTATTATCATTATTAACATATAACATTTTTATCATTTTATTATTAGTATTATCATTATCATTATTATTAAAAGTATTATCATTTTTATTATTATCATTACTATTATTATTATAGTATTATTATAATTATTATTTTTAACAAAAAAATATTATCTATATAAATATATTACAAGTCAACTAATATTACATATTAATATGTTTGTAACTAATATATTACCATTTATATTGATAAAACTTTAATTAAATTATATATCGTATATTTATTATAAGTATAACTATATTTAAAGATACTAATTTTAATAAATTATAAAATATAAGTAAACTTAGTTGATTAAATAGGATATGTGTTAATATATATGCAACTGATATAGGTTCGTGAATCCGAAGCCAACCCTGCATTGTTCAGTCCAGTCGAACGAATATTTTTACTACAAAATATTGTAGAGTGAGTTTCATTTGCTCCCTTTTTAAATGCTTTTGCAATATATATTTTTGGTACTGAGAATACATGCGCTGCTTTTATAAATATTTTACGAAATGGACACAAGTAATCGAAACTACATTATATGGGTGAATGATCGAAGCCGAATATGCCCCTTTTTACTTGGTAACCTAAGAATTAGTAAACCAGTCTACTAATTGACGCGAATCCTAAAGATAGATCTATTGGGCCTAACGAACCCCATCCAAAGTACCGGATGCTTTAGTACTTCGATGTTGTTTTTATCATGTTCGAAGGATTTCCCGGAATGATCGGGGATATTCTTATATGCATCTTATTAATGTCGGTTACCAGGTGTTCAATCCATATGAATGATTTTTGTCTCTATGCATGGGACGTATATTTATGAGAAATGGAAATGAAATTCTTGTGGTCTATTAAAATGATGGAAATGATTATTTATGTTAAATAATGAACTCACCAACCTTTTGGTTAACACTTTAAAGCATGTTTATTCTCAGGTATGAAAGAAATCTTTCGCTGTGCATTTGCTCATTTTAGAGATATTACTTGGAGTCATTCATGACATATTTCAAAAGACATTGCATTCGAGTCGTTGAGTTCATCAAGATTATTATTAAGTCATTTATAGTTGGATATATTATGAAATGGTATGCATGCCGTCAACTTTCGATGAAATAAAAGTTTGTCTTTTAAAAACGAATACAATGTTTGTAAAATGTATCATATATAGGTCAAGTACCTCGCGATGTAACCAAATGTAATGTATTCGTCCAGATGGATTAGGATGGGTCTTTACAGAAAGCATGTTTATTCTCAGGTATTAAAGAAATCTTCTGCTGTGTATTTGCTCATTTTAAAGATATTACTTGGAGTCATTCATGGCATATTTCAAAAGACCTTGCATTCAAGTTGTTGAGTTCAATAAAGATTACTATTAAGTAAATGACAGATTAAGTCATTTATAGTTTGGATATTATGAAATGGTATGCATGCCTGTCAACTTTCGATGAAATGAAAGTTTTTCTTTTAAAATGAATGCAATGTTTGTAAAATGTATCATTTAGAGGTCAATTACCTCGCAATGTAACCATATGTTATTGTATTCGTCCTTATGGATTAGGACGGGTCGCTTTACTTGGTCTCTTAATTCGGCGAGTTCGTTCATCTGCATCTTCCGATGCTTTGCGATAACTGAGGGATCGAGGTTGCAGGTCTTCAGCGCCCAGAGAGCTTTATATTCAAGTTCCAGCAGAAGGTGACAGGCTTTTCCATAGATTATGCGGTAGGGTATAGTCCCTAGAGGGTTCTTGTAAGCAGTCCGGAATGCCCACAGAGCATCGTCTAGTTTTTCGGCCCATTTATTTCCATGATGGTCGACAGTTCGTTCTAGGATTCTTTTGAGTGCTCTGTTCGTAACCTCTGCTTGTCCCTTAGTCTGCGGATGATAGGCAGTGGACATTTTGTGGGTAACTCCGTATTGTTGCATCACCTTCATAAATTGAGTATTACAGAAGTGTGTGCCTCTATCACTTATTATAGCATAGGGAGCTCCAAATCGGCAGAAGATTCTCTTCAGGAAGTTGGTGACGACTTTGGCATCATTGGTTGGAAATACTTGGGCTTCGACCCATCTGGAGACGTAATCTACTACTACGAGGATATATTCTTTCCCATTAGACTTTGTGAATGGCCCCATGAAGTCTAATCCCCATATATCGAAGATCTCGCAAGCTTGGATATTAGTCCGAGGCATCTCATTCTCTACAGAGATAATACCTTGCCTTTGGCATGTGTCGCAACACTTTACAAGCTCTTGCGCATCTCGAAATATAGACGGTAAGACGACCAGTAAAATCCTGATTCGTAGACTTTTCTTGTAGTTAAGTTTGCTCCATGATGACCTCCAGTTGGTCCGTGGTGACATTGGTGAAGAATCCCTGCTGCTTGTTTTTCATCTACGCACCTCCTGATTATCTGATCAGGGCAAATTCTAAACAGGTAAGGATCTTCCCAGTAGTAGTACTTGGGATCACTGAAGAACTTCCTTCTTCGGGAGGTGCTTATTCCCTTCTGTACTACTCCAGCAACTAAGTAGCTGGGCATGTCGGCATACCAAGGAGTGTTAATAAATTGTGATCCTATGTGAGTTTGTACTAAAATCATAAGCTGTTCTTCCAGAAATTTATCTCTGATATCTTGTTCAGCAAGTTGTTCAATCGCTGGGTTCTTCAAACGACTAAGATGGTCTGATGCGACATTCTCTGCTCCTTTTTTATCTTTAATCTCAATATCGAATTCTTGAAGGAGTAAGATCCATCGTAGGAGTCTTGGTTTCGCGTCTTGCTTAGTGAATAGATATTTGAGGGCTGAATGATCTGTATAGACCGTAGTTTTGGACAGGATGATATAGGAACGGAATTTGTCAAAGGCGAATACTAAAGCTGGCAGCTCCTTTTTCGTGGTAATGTAATTCTCTTGAGCTCTGGTTAAGGTTTTGTTGGCGTAATAGATTGGACGAAAGTACTTATCTGTCCGTTATCCAAGTACGGATCCAACTGCGAAGTCACACGCATCACACATGATTTCAAACTGAAATGCCCCGTTCATATCGATTATAAATGTTACATAATAATTGATTTCATTGCGAGGTATTTGACCTCTATATGATACATTTTACAAACATTGCATTCGTTTTTAAAAGACAAACTTTCATTACATCGAAAGTTGACGGCATGCATACCATTTTATAATATATCCAACTATAATTGACTTAATAATAATCTTGATGAACTCAACGACTCGAATGCAACGTCTTTTGAAATATGTCATGAATGACTCCAAGTAATATATCTAAAATGAGCGAATGCACAGCGGAAGATTTCTTTCAAACCTGAGAATAAACATGCTTTAAAGTGTCAACCAAAAGGTTGGTGAGTTCATTAGTTTATCATCAATATTCGTTTTCATCATTTTTAATTGACCACAAGATTTCATATTTTCATTTCTCATAAACATCATGCATGCATATAGCCATCTGCATAAAAATCATTCATATGGATTGAACACCTGGTAACCGACATTAACCATAATCCATAGAATATCCCCACAGACATCGACGTCTGTATAATAATAATCTCAAAGGACTAAAGCCATCCATAGACATGAATGGGGGTTGTTAGGCCCAATAGCTCTATCTTTAGGATTCGCGTCAATTAGGGGCCATTTCCCTAATTCTTAGGTTACCAGACTTGAAGGGCGATATTCGATTTCGATAATCCAACCATATAATGTAGTTTTCGATTACTTGTGTCTATTTCGTCAAACATTTATAAAAATAGCGCATGTAATCTCCGTCCCAAAAATATATATTGCAAATGCATTTAAAAAGGGAGCAAATGAAACTCACGATACGATATTTTGTAGTAAAAATATGCATACGACGATAAAGAACAAAGAACAATGCAGGGTTGACCTCGAATTCACGAACATATATATATATATATATATATATATATATATATATATATATATATATATATATATATATATATATATTAAAACATATAATCGAAATTGAACAAATTTGTATATTAATATATTTCTTATATTAGTAATTTATTAACTATTTATTTATATATTTTTTTAAATACTTAGAATTTGCATAACTATATGTATATGTATATATATATAAATATGTTATATATATATATATATATATATATATATATATATATATATATATATATATATATATATATATATATATATATATATATATATACATATTTAAAGTAATAAATATGTCATGTATTATAATTATCCTATATTGATGTTTAGAAAATATCATATTAGGTATTAGAAATTTTATATTGATATATTTGAAATATTTATTTGAAATAATAATAATAATTGTGATAGTAATAATAATGATAATAATAGTAATGATAATAATAATAAAATATTAGTAGTGATCATAAAAATAATATTATTAATAATATTACTTATTATTATCTTAAGAACTTAACTGTGTTATATCTATACTAACATATGTATAGCTATTTTGTTTACAATATGCACGATCATCGTTATATCCTAATCAATATAAATCTTATATTTATCTAAATACTTATCTTATTCAAGATCATAAGAGTTTCCATAATTTCCAAGTTTAGTGTATAAACATATAATACTTGTTAATAACCATAATCATAATTGTATGATAATAATAATAATAATAACAATCTTATTACTAATGATAATATTAACAATAATACTACTTAATAATAATGCTATTAATGATAATAATATTAATATTAACAATAATAATAATAACAATCATAATTGTAATTATAATTTCGATAATAATAATAAATAGCAACTAATACTTATATTTGTAATACTAATAATAATTATAATACTAATAATAATAATAATAATAATAATAATAATAATAATAATAATAATAATAATAATAATAATAATAATAATAATAATAATAATAATAATAATAAAAAATTTTTGGTTTTGCAAAACTACCTCAAGGTGCTTTAAAAAAAATAGTTGCCACTAGCTGGGCTCGAACCCGAGACCTCTCGCTCACTCATCACACTCTTAACCATTGAGCTGTCGCTCACTTTTCTGAAATATCATCCCTTTCATTTGTATTTATCCCGAAATGCTTTTTCTGTTCCATTAACCTTCTTCTTCATCATATATACGATCACCAGTTCTTAACCCAATCATAACAAATAGCTAACGAATTGAATTTATATCATGATATTTAACATAAACGGCATGTATGGTTGTTTTAATTGATAAAAAAAATACAAAAGCAGCTGTTCGTTGAAAAAAAAAATTTAAAGAACACAAAATCGATTTTTGAGTTTGGGATGTTTTGAGACCTCACTTCCTTCATAAAATATCTTTCAAATCGACATTATAATATATTAGAATCATCAATTGAACCTGAACTGTAATGGATTACACAAATTCTTTTGAAGAAATTTGTTTGACTTTTTAAAACCCGAACTTTGACTCCAAAATTCTCGATCAAAACAAGGAATTGAAACTTCAATTTTTGCAGAAAGATTAAGTGGAATATTCCTAACAAAACTGCATTTTTAGTTTTTGAAATCTTGTTCGAAATTGGGTTGTTGCTATAAGGATGCAAGAACAGAGGTTATAGACTTGTTTCTTGGGTTTTGATTTTTATTTTTTCAATTGCAGAAGAGTGTAGCAATTATATAATGATAGATATCATATAATGGGAGCTTAATAAAGATGATGGGATTAATTTATCTGTAATGTATCGTGATTTGGATTGGCAACGATTTTTGGACAATAATTCAATCAGTAACAATTTAAAATTAATAAACCTATAGATGATTTCAATTAATTGGTACGATTAATACAGTTAGATAATGACTTCAGAGATATAAACAAAATCAGATATAGTGTGATTGCTATGTGAAATAGAATTTTGATTTTTCCAAATCTATATATACGGTTTTTATAATAATGATATTAATAAATAATGAATTAATAATTATAATTTTATTAATTATAATCAAAAATACTAATAATAATAATAATAATATTAACAATGATTATAATAAGAGTAATAATAATTAATAATAATAATAATAAGTCCCAATAATAGCCAAACTAATGAAAATAATAATATTATAAATGATAATAATATTAATAATACTAATTATATTAGTATTAATAAAGATAATAATAATAATAATAATATTTATATATATATCAAATTTCATATCAACATGTTATATATTTAATATAATGATTTTAAAAAACACTAATGTTGATATTAATATTGAAAGTGATATTAATATTACTTATGTAATATAATATATTATATATAATAGCATATACTGAATATTTAATATTTACACATTTTATATATAAATATTAGTATATAATTGTGTTTACATATTAATTACATCATATATTATATATGTGAATATGAATAGATTAATAATGTTTTATATATATAAATATTGTATATCTATTTACTATATTATATTACTTCATAATAGAAATATATATTATAGATTTCAACACATATTATTTATATCTTTTATATATATATTACAATATATTAATAATTATTAATAGAAATCATGTATATATATATATGTATATATATTTATATATATATATATATATTTACACATATTTATTTACACACAATTATTCGTGAATCATCAGAAATGGTTGACGGGTAACAGTATTCATGAACACAGTTCTAAAATTTTCGAGACTCAATATTACAGACTTTGCTTATCGTGTCGAAATCATATAATAATCTAGTTTAAATTTGGTCGAAAATTTCGGGGTCGTCACAGTACCTACCCGTTAAAGAAATTTCGTCCCGATATTTGGTTGGGATCGTCATGGCTGACAATTATTATGTTTTCATGACGAATATGAGTTGATAAATAGAGTTTTATTATCATAGAATAATATGGATAAAACAATTCGATTACTCAAAAATCACGAGTGGAGCTATCACAAAATAGTGAAATGAATGAAATAAAGTTTCGTCTTAACTTTTGACGTAGTCATGGTTGACTTTCGGTAATCAAGGAATTTAAAAGAAAATCTTGGAATCTATAATATCTGATTCTTCGAGATTTAAGAAAATTAAGATCTCTCTAATTAAATACGGAAATCTGCCTTGATTTCTTTATCAGATATTTCACTATAAATCTACTCCCTTCATTTCCTTTATATTTTGGAGTTCCATCCTTTTTGTTTTCTCTTCCCGACTTTAAGTCAAGTGAATAATGGTCCATAATTCGTAAGTATGGAGTTTTGAATGAACATGGCTAGTGTTCTAAGAGAGAAATTGTAATAGTTCGATCTTGATTGGTTAAATAACCAGAATTCCAGAGAAAAGATAGAACTATCAAGAAATTATGTTCTTGATATGTTTGGAGATTAGGTAAAATATAAGAGTCGTGTAACATGGCACATGATGACGTTATGATCTGTGAATCATCACATCCCATTAGAAACTCAGCATGACTTACTGTAATATAATCACGTTGATCAAGTGTCATTATATTATACTAACTCATGCTTCTGTTCCCAACACTAGTTCAAAAATATTCATATTTTAAGTTCGAATTTTTCAGAATTTAGAAACTAAAACAGTTTCCTTTCTGATGTAACACTAATATCGCGAAGAGATAAATGATTTCAGGTAAGATTAGTTATGAAAATATCTTCAAAAATATTGAAGATATTTATAATGAAAGATTCGATGATATCTTAGAATTTTTAATATCGATGGATAATGAAGAAGATCTGTCTGTAAAGATTTAGAGTTAGGAACAAGGTATTCGTTAATAACTTCAGCAGACACTGAATCGTTTGAATTCTTTGAAGGCAGGTTTAGTCTTTGTGATTTGTCCACAGCCTCCTTCATGGTTTGCTCAATCCGTTTTCCAGTTCCAAACCTTCTCTTTTTCTGAGCTTTGCCAACACACTATTCTTTATCATCAAACTTTTGGCTGTTAAGGTCGTTTACAATTTTTGCTGCTTCATTCAGTTTTTTTCAACATTCCAAGTATTGATTTGCAGACTGGGTGCTTTTTAGAATTTCAGAATGGAAGATCATAATTCTAAGAGATAAATGTTATATGTATAATTATAACTATTGCTGTAGGCATGCTGCGAGTTTTTAAAATACTGATTGCTAATTCTTGATAATTAGTATGGCAATTCTCATTATAAAGGGTGGATAAGTATATGATAGGGTTTTGTATGACGACCCGGGAATTTCCAACTAAATTTAAACTTAATCCAATTATGGTTTCGACATGTTAAGCAAAGTCTATTTACATAAATCTCCAAATCTTTGAACTGTTTGCATGGATACACTTTAACCTTTGACTATTCCTGACGATTCACGAATAATTGTGTGTAAATAAATATGTAAATAAATATATATATATGTAAATATATATATATATATATATATATATATATATATATATATATATATATATATATATATATATATATATATATGTGTGTGTGTGTGTGTGTGTGTGTGTGTGTATTATTTAATCATTTGATTTAAACATGTAAAGAAATTTACAAAATAAATAAGATGTTATTAAAAATATATAAATATATATATGAATTCTGTACACAATTAATATTATATGTACATTGTAATATATCTAATATATTTAAATATTAAATGTTTAAATGTGTTATTATAGGTATTACATAATTAATAAATGTAATATTATTATACTAAATTTAATTACGAGTTAAAATATAATTATTATATTACTTTCATTATTAATATTGATATCGGTATTATTAATAGTATTAATTTAATACATAGTGTATGTATATATATATATATATATATATATATATATATATATATATATATATATATATATATATATATATATATATATATATATATGTGTGTGTGTGTGTGTGTGTGTGTGTGAAATTTGATATGAATAATTTGTTATATTATATCATTAATATTATTATTATTATTATTATGATTATTAGTATTATTGTTATCACTTTATTATGATTATTATTAGTAAACTTATTAAAATTATCAGTTATATGATTTTTTTTAGTATCACTACTATTTATTATTATTATTATTAACACAATTATTATTAATATCAGAATTATTGATATTATTGTCATTTCTATTATTCTTATTATTAGTTTCTTTTTTTTATTTTTAAAATTGATATTGAAAATTAATGTGTATAAGTATTTTTATTATAGTATTTATATTTTATTATTAGGAATTAATACAATATATTATTAATAACAGTAATAACATAATTGTTATAATTATTAATATTATTATAATTTATTATTATTAATATAATAATTATTATTAATAATAGACTTATTAATTATTAGTCTTTATTATATAAAACCATATAAAATCAAGCAAATCG
Source organism: Rutidosis leptorrhynchoides (assembly GCF_046630445.1). NCBI lineage: Eukaryota > Viridiplantae > Streptophyta > Magnoliopsida > Asterales > Asteraceae > Rutidosis > Rutidosis leptorrhynchoides. The sequence goes on from NC_092337.1 coordinate 200,746,875, forward strand.
TACGATTTTGTTATAAGTATCGATCAAACTATGTTAGATTGAAAATCCTGTCTCCAAATTGATAACTAGACGAAATTGAGATCATCAAATACAACCAAAATCTGTTAAGGGTCTCAATCTGATTTTAAATTCTTTTTATTTTCTTTTTCTCCTGATTAATTATTCCTATCGAGTTCTTTGCTATAAAAAAAATGGTTTCTCATTGCATTTGATTAACTCATTCGAGATATCTACCAGCAATATCAATTATCAATTGTAACAGCTCCAAATTGTCAAATTAAAAAAAAAAGAATGAAGAACATGGGTCTGCTCTGATCGTGCTTTATTTTTTTTTAAAGATCGATTTAGAAATCAATTACAAAATGTAATAATGCAGTTATGATTGGAATCCTTATTTCAAGCTATCTGCAAACTTTCAAATCTCAATTTTTCGTAACGAATTCCAATTTACGAGTCAAACTTTAATTTCAAAAAGTCAAAGGAGTTGTTCATCATTAAATTCGAATCTGTTTGGATGTTTTAAGTTAAATGGAAGGTACAGAAAGTTTATAAGGAAGGTTTTGAATCTTTTTCATGTTATAATTGTGGCCTAAAACAGTCTTCAATGTTGAATTTGAATTTGAGTTCAAAACGTATTTTTTCTTATCAGTTTTAATTTTAATTTTGTTATTTCTTTCTGTTTTAATTAAACTCAGCACTTGTTAATCGTTTCTGTAAACATTTTAAATCTTAATGAATCAGTTCTTAACCTGTTAAGCTTGTTAATTGGTCGAGTCGGTTTTAATGGTGAAGAAGGAGAAGTATAGCAGAATATATAAGAGTTAAAAATAAATGTTTGGGAGTTTAATCAGAAAGAGTCGAGTAGAGCAGTGGTTTAGGAGTAATGAAGGGTAGCGAGAGGTCACGGGTTCGAACCCCGGTAGTGGCGTATTCTTTTTATAGTGTGTCTTCAAAGGTTGTACCATTAAACTTATTATTTTTATTATTTCATTATTATTATTATTATTATTATTATTATTATTATTATTATTATTATTATTATTATTATTATTATTATTATTATTATTATTATTATTATTATTATGGTTATGTTAGTTAGTAATATCATGATTTTGAATATTATCATTATCATTAAAATAAGTATTATGACTATAATTAATGTTATCATAAGTATTATTATTGTAATAATTATCATTACTAATATTAATAATAAGATTTTTATTACTATATTTGTATAAGTATTATTATTAGTACTATCAATTAGATTATCATTGGTAATAGCATTATGATTGAAACCATTATCACTAATATTAAAATTTATATTATTATAGTTATTATCAGTAGGATTATAGTGACCATTATTACTAAAAGTAACATTTTTATTAATAGTAGTATTAGAATTATCATTTAACATTAATATTGGTATTATCATTAATATGACTATTAAAACTTCTAATAAAATCATCATTATTATAAAAATCACCAATTTTATTAAAAGTATTATTTTTATAAAAACTGACATTTTATCTTATCATTATCATCATTACTTTTATTATTACTAACATTACTTTTATTATGATTATTAACAAAACTATTAATATCAATGTCATTACTAAAAAATCTACTTATTAGTATTATTATTATTATCATAAAAAGATACAAATTGTTACTTATATTATTTTACCAAATAAATAACTATATAAGAATATATTGAGTACATATCACATAATAACATTAATAATTTCATAATAAATAAAGTATATAAAATAAATATAGTTAACTTAGTTATTAATAAAACATACAAATTACTAAAATAACAATTAATAATAATACATAAAACTTGTCAATTACAAGTGTAGATTTTAATATATATATATATATATATATAAATATATATATATATATATATATATATATATATATATATATATATATATATATATATATATGACATAGGTTCTTGAATCCGAGGCCAACCCTACATTTGATTCAATGTCGTCATATGTATTTTTACTACAAAATACGATATGGTGAGTTTCATTTGCCTTTTACCCTTTACATTTTTGGGCTGAGAATACATGCGCAACTTTTATAAATGTTTTACGAAATAGACACAAGTAATTGAAACTACATTATATGGTTGAATGATCGAAGCTGAATATGCCCCTTTTACTTGGTAACCTAAGAATTAGTAAACCAGTCTACTAATTGACGCGAATCCTAAAGATAGATCTATTGGGCCTAACGAACCCCATCCGTTGTAACGGATGCTTTAGTACTTCGATGTTGTTTTATCATGTCCGAAGGATTTCCCGGAATGATAGGGGATATTCTTATATGCATCTTGTTAATGTCGGTTACCAGGTGTTCAATCCATATGAATGATTATTTTTTATCTCTATGCATGGGACGTATATTTATGAGAAATGAAAATCTTGTGGTCTATTAAAATGATGAAAATGAATGATTATGATAAACTAATGAATTCACCAACCTTTTGGTTGACACTTTAAAGCATGTTTATTCTCAGGTACGAAAGAAATCTTCCGCTGTGCATTTGCTCATCTTAGAGATATTACTTGGAGTCATTCATGACATATTTCAAAAGACGTTGCATTCGAGTCATTGAGTTCATCAAGATTATTATTAAGTCAATTATAGTCAGATATATTATGAAATGGTATGCATGCCGTTAACTTTCAATGTAATGAAAGATTGTCTTTTTAAAAACGAATGCAATGTTTGTAAAATGTATCATATAGAGGTCAAGTACCTCGCTATGTAATCAACTGTTGTTAATCATTTATAATCGATATGGACTTTGTCCGAATGGATTAAGACGGGTCATTTCATTTTGATGAACAAATATAATGGTTTTTCGAAGAGACTTAAGCCAATGAGTAATGAAGTTGCTGGTAATTTTACTGTTAATGTGATGGAATATAAACGGTTCCCCGGTAACGATGACAAAAAAAGGAAATCATATATATATCAAGGTTATAATAAGGCTAATCCGAATGGAAGTCGAAGTTGTCTTGTTGGAGCTGTGATAAAAATTTTTACTGTGAAAAAGAATTGAAATGTTATTTTCGATAATAACAACGCCAAAGGAGCTAGCACAGATACGTGTTAAACGTTTACTCAGGTTCCGAATGTTGTTCATGTGCATAACTATATGCATCAATCTTTTCTTCTGTAGATGAAGTGCGTTTGGTTCATCATCTCGATTGAAATGTTTTCAAGAATCATGAAAGGTTTGAACGCAGATTGTAATCGTTAAGATACAAATGAGGTTTAAGATGAAATCAAGTGACAAACTTAAAGAAATGTTTAGTTTCATATGTTATAATCAATATTTTAATTCATTTTAATTGTTCAATGTTGGTAATCCAAAGTTAATAGTCCACAGTTAGTAATTCAATAATTCATATATAGTTTAATATATAATATTCGAATTAATTAATACGTATCGTGACCCATTGTATACATGTCTCAGACTCAATCACAACTCAAAGTATATATATTATTTTAGAATTAACCTCAACCCTGTATAGCTAACTCGAACATTACCGCATATAGAGTGTTTATGGTTATTCCAAATAATATATATAGATGCGTCGATATTATATGTCAAAACCTTGTATACGTGTCCCGATATTTAAAGTGCGTAAAAATAAATAAAAAAAATTAAATGATGATAAATAAAATTGTGAGAATTAAAATTGCGATAAATAAATGTAATAAGGAATTAACAGTTAGCTAGGAACAGTTAGCTAGGATTTTTTTAGCGTGGATTCTTAATAAAATTTCTCATAGTTAATTTGTTTGTTTCTAACAAATTTTATTTCTGTCCAATGTTTTTTCATTATGCCACTTGTCGGATTCTGACAGGTCAAAATCCAAATATGAAATTGAATGAAAATGGTTATTCTGCGGTGAATGGATACGTATATTTGTGGGTGTAAGTAGGATGGTAAATGACTGTTGAATCAGATTCGAAGAATGTACAGTGTAACTTATTAATGTGAAATCTAAATATTCCTCGGGTATTACCTACCCGTTAAAATATTTTCACCATTAACAGTTTGTACAAAAGAATTATTAATTACAATCTTTATGAAAACATATATACATATATATTTTCTTCAGATATAATCATGGATTTAATGAGTTAATATGATATTAAACTCATCTGATTTACGGTTAGAACTAGAGTACATAATCTCTAAAACATTAGGGATTGCATAATCGTCATGTCGAACGAAGATAAATGAGGTAGAATGATACGTAGAACGAAGATAATCGATGTAGGATGTCATGTAGTACAATGATTATGCTGGAGGTACATATGGTGAGTTTGAGGCGTGTAGTGTTGAGGCTTATGATGTGGATGTTGTTGTTGATGATACTGTTGCTGATGGTGCTGTTGCTGGTGCTTGTAACCTTTGCACCATATTCTCCAAAGCTACTACCCAGGCACGAAGCTCGTTGACTTCTTCTATTACACCTGGGTGGTTGTCAGTTCGAGCGAGCGGATGAACGAGATCTAGAATTGTAGATATTACGTAATTGTTGCGAGCTATTCTGGAAATGAGGGTGAAAATGGTGTTTTAGACTGATTCGCCGATAAGTGCTTCAGATTCAACATCAAGAGGACAATATGGTAGATGGAAGGGTCGCCTTCTTCTCATCTCCATTGATTAAGTCGACTACGAACCCATCCTCAGTTCATCTAGAATTGGTGATGACTGATTGATTGATCCATTCCGATTACACTGCTTTCGGAGCTCAAGTGAAACTCCATATCGGAATCCGAGGGACTTGAACTAGTGGCGAGTTCCATTTCGTACGGTTGAATAAAAGATTTTTCGATATGAAATGATTTCCGGCTATCGGATGATATTCTAATTACATAGAATATATATATATATATATATATATATATATATATATATATATATATATATATATATATATATATATATATATATATATATATATATATATATATATATATATATATATATATATATATAGAAGAAAGATTTTGTGAATTACGGAGGAATTTACGGAATATGTCAGGTAAAGTTTACAGTAACAGATACGCTAAGTTACGAATTTATCGATACATTATATATGCAATAGAAGCAGTAAGACATGTCTAGACTTTAAGGATGATGAGTAAGTAATTTTTGACACGAAATGATAAGCAAAACTTTTGACATGCAGACACGGTCGAAGTCCAAACTTACTAATGTATCTTAATAACTATCCGTTAGACACACTGATGCAAGACCTGGTTTGCTAAGACCATCGCTCTGATACAAACTGAAATGCCCCGTTCATATCGATTATAAACGTTACATAATAATTGATTTCATTGCGAGGTATTTGACCTCTATATGATATATTTTACAAACATTGCATTCCTTTTTAAAAGACAAACTTTCATTACATCGAAAGTTGGCGGCATGCATACCATTTCATAATATACCCAACAATATTTTACTTATTAATAATCTTGATGAACTCAACGACTTGAATGCAACATCTTTTGAAATATGTCATGAATGACTCCAAGTAATATCTCTAAAATGAGCGAATGCACAGCGGAAGATTTCTTTCAAACCTGAGAATAAACATGCTTTAAAGTGCCAACCAAAAGGTTGGTGAGCTCATTAGTTTATCATCAATATTCATTTCCATCATTTTTAATAGACCACAAGATTTCATATTTTCATTTCTCATAAACATCATGCATGCATATAGCCATCTGCATAAAAATCATTCATATAGATTGAACACCTAGTAACCGACATTAACCATAATGCATAGAATAACCCCACAGACATCGACGTCTGTATAATAATAATCTCGAAGTACTAAAGCCATCCATAGACATGAATGGGGGTTGTTAGGCCCAATAGATCTATCTTTAGGATACACGTCAATTATGGGCCATTTCCCTAATTCTTAGGTTACCAGACTTGAAGGGCGATATTCGATTTCGATAATCCAACCATATAATGTAGTTTTCGATTACTTGTGTCTATTTTGTCAAACATTTATAAAAACAGCGCATGTAATCTCAGTCCCAAAAATATATATTGCAAAAGCATTTAAAAAGGGAGCAAATGAAACTCACGATACGATATTTTGTAGTAAAAATATGTATACGACGATACTGAGCAATGCAGGGTTGACCTCGGATTCACGAACCTATATCCTTCATATATATATATATATATATATATATATATATATATATATATATATATATATAATCGAAATTGAACAAATTTGTATATTAATATATTTCTTATATTAGTAATTTATTAAATATTTATATATATATATATATATATATATATATATATATATATATATATAACAGATTTAAAGTAATAGATATGTCATGTATTATAATTATCCTATATTGATGTTTAGAAAATATCATATTAGGTATTAGAAATTTTATATTGATATATTTGAAATATTTATTTTAAATAATAATAATAATAATTGTGATAGTAATAATAATGATAATAATAATAATAATAAAATATTATTAGTTATCATAATAATAATATTATTAATAATAATACTTATTAATATCTTAAGAACTTAACGGTGTTATATATACTTACATATGTATAGCTATTTTGTTTACAATATGCACGATCATCGTTATATCCTAATCAATATAAATCTTATATTTATCTAAATACTTATCTTATTCAAGATCATAAGAGTTTCCATAATTTCCAAGGTTAGTTTATAAACGTATAATACTTGTTAGTAATCATAATCATAATTGTACGATAATAACAATAATAATAACAATCTTATTACTAATGATAATATTAACAATAATACTACTTAATAATAATGCTATTAATGATAATAATATTAATAATAACAATAATAATAATAACAATCATAATTGTAATTATAATTTCGCTAATAATAATAAATAGCAACTAATACTTATATTTGTAATACTAATAATAATTATAATAATAATAATAATAATAATAATAATAATAATAATAATAATAATAATAATAATAATAATAATAATAATAATAATAATAATAATAATAATAATAATAATAATAATAATAAATTTTGGTTTTGCAAAACTACCTCAAGGTGCTTTAAAAAAAATAGTTGCCACTTGCCGGGCTCGAACCCGAGACCTCTCGCTCACTCATCACACTCTTAACCATTGAGCTGTAGCTCACTTTTCTGAAATATCATCCCTTTCATTTGTATTTAACCCGAAATGCTTTTTCTGTTCCATTAACCTTCTTCTTCATCATATATACGATCACCAGTTCTTAACCCAATCATAACAAATAGCTAACGAATTGAATTTATATCATGATATTTAACTTAAACGGCCTGTATGGTTGTTTTAATTGATAAAAAAAATACAAAAGCAGCTGTTCGTTGAAAAAAAATATAAAGAACACAAAATTGATTTTTGAGTTTGGGATGTTTTGAGACCTCACTTCCTTCATAAAATATCTTTCAAATTGACATTATAATATATTAGAATCATTAATTGAACCTGAACTGTAATGGATTACACAAATTCTTTCGAAGAAATTTGTTTGACTTTTTAAAACCCGAACTTTGACTCCAAAATTCTCGATCAAAACAAAGAATTGAAACTTCAATTTTTGCAGAAAGATTAAGTGGAATATTCCTAACAAAACTGCAGTTTTAGTTTTTGAAATCTCGTTCGAAATTGGGCTGTTGCTTTAAGGATGCAAGAACAGAGGTTATAGACTTGTTTCTTGGGATTTGATTTTTAATTTTTCAATTGCAGAAGAATGTAGCAATTATATAATGATAGATATCATATAATGGGAGCTTAATAAAGATGATGGGGTTAATTTGTCGGTAATGTATCGTGATTTGGATTGGTAATGATTTTTGGACAATAATTCAAATAGTAACAATTTAAAATTAATAAACCTATAGATGATTTCAATTAATTGGTATTATTAATACAGTTAGACAATGACTTCAGAGATATAAACAAAATCAGATATAGTGTGATTGCTACGTGAAATAGAATTTTAATTTTCCAAATCTATATATACGGTCTTTATAATAATGATATTAATAAATAATGATTTAATAATTAATAATTATAATTTTATTAATTATAATCAAAAATACTAATAAGAGTAATAATATTAACAATGATTATAATAAGAGTAATAATAATTAATAATAATAATAATAATCATAATAATAATAATAATAATAATAATAATAATAATAATAATAATAATAATAATAATAATAATAATAATAATAAGTCGCAATAATAGCCATACTAATGAAAATGATAATATTATAAATGATAATAATATTAATAATACTAATTATATTAGTATTAATAATGATAATAATAATAATAATATTTATATATATCAAATTTCATATCTACATGTTATATATTTAATATAATGATTTTAAAAAATACTAATGTTGATATTAATACTGAAAGTGATAATAATATTACCTAATCACTATATTTTAATTTATCATTTGATTTAATATCTTAATATTATTTATTATTAATTATGTAATATAATATATTATATATAATAGCATATACTAAATATTTAATATTTACACATTTTATATATAAATATTACTATATAATTGTGTTTGCATATTAATTACATCATATATTATATATGTGAATATGAATACATTAATAATGTTTTATATATATAATTATTATATATCTATTTACTATATTATATTACTTCATAATAGAAATAGATATTATAGATTTCAACACATATTATTTATATCTTTTATATATATTACAATATATTAATAATTATTAATAGAAATCATGTATAGATTCATAATATATATATATATATATATATATATATATATATATATATATATATATATATATATATATACACATATTTATTTACACACAATTGTTCGTAAATCACCGGAAATGGTTGAAGGGTAACAGTATTCATGAACACAGTTCTAAAATTTTCGAGACTCAATATTACAGACTTTGCTTATCGTGTCGAAATCATATAATAATGTAGTTTAAATTTGGTCGGAAATTTCCGGGTCGTCACACAAACGGTAGACTCCAATCAGGAGCTATCATGATGGGTGCATGTGTTAGCTGTTTCTTCAGATAGTTGAATGCTTTTTAACATTCTTCATCGAAGAAAAACGGGACTTCCTTTCCTAGGAGATGAGTGAGAGGTCGTGTGACCTTTAAAAAATCCTTAATGAAGCGTCCGTAGAAACCGGCGTGTCCAAGGAAACACCTTACTGCTTTTACTGTGGTAGGTTCTGGAATTTTAGTAATGGTCTCTGTAACGACCCTGGATTTTCCAACGTTTATTTATTAATAATTATTATTATTAATACGTGTGATTAAACGAATGTACGTTATTACATTTACATGTTGCCATAATTGCCCGTACTTGACTTTAAATGCCCGAAACGTCTTTGTGACACACGAAACTTGCACGAATAATATTTTTAGAGTATTATTTACATTCATAGTTAAGTTTTATTAATCATTTTAATTAACAAAGGTTACATGTTAATTACTTGGGCTTTGTTGGACTTAACTTGTTATTACTTGGAACTTGGGCCTTTATTAGTGTTAATGGACCCATGAAGCCCACCCTACTTCTTAGTTGGACTATTTAGCCAATTCTCACTTGTAAGTATCAAATTAGATGGAAACTAGTTAGTTTTATGCACTTGGAATCTAGTTAACACATAATCCCCATGCATGACCATCAAGTAACCACCTTTAAGGACAATTACATGCAAGAAACCATTGAACTTTTCCCTCCCTTTTGGTGATGCTGCTGGCCGTGGACTTTTGATGGCCATTAGAGGAGTTTTAATTTTTTTTTTACCACTACATTTACTTGCATTACTCTTCACTTTCTCACACACACACATACTTGCATTTTTCTCTCTCAAAGTTCTCTCATCTTTCTCACTTTTTCTCTCATCTTGTAAGCAACTTGAACTTGTTCTTCTTCTTCTTTTCTTTAACAAAACCGTAGCCCTTGGCTACACTCTCATCATCATCATCTTTTGTTCTTTGTTGTTTAATGACTTGTAATTGTTAGTTGTAGTTGTTTGTTACTTACTTACTTGTTGTTGTTACATACTAGTTTCAAGAATCAACTCTTTAGTTTGATTCTTCATAATATCTTGTATTTTCAAGAACACAAGAACATAAACTTACTAGTTTATGATTCTACATTTATTGTTTCAAAATATTTAAGGTTCATGTGTTGTAAATCATACTTGTAATTCATGTTAGTAAACTTTAAAGTTTACTTTCTTAAAGATCAAACTTTGGTTTGAATCTTTAAAGTATGAACAACCCATGAACTAGTTACTAGTTACTTGTTTATTTAGTTTACTACTTCATTTACTTGCACTTTAATTTTGTGATTTTGGTTGTTGTTGGTCAAGTACTACAAGTTAGTCTTGATCTCATTTCTCTTGAACTAAAAGTTAACTTTACTAGTTCAAGAACATGTAAATAAAACTTTTTAATTATAACTTTGTACACTTATGTTTGATCTAGACTTTTGGGTCTAAGATCTTCAAGATCTAACTAAGAACTATGTTCTACAACTTAAGATCTTGTTTACATAAGTCTACTTTCAAGTTCATAACTTAATATTACTTTTATAACTCATGTAGGTGTTAAATCTAAGACTTTGATGCAACTTTGGTTCATCAAACTTCATACAACACTTAAGTGAGTTGTGATATACATCTTAGACTTACACTAGTGTCTTGATAAGTCAAACTTGCTTAATATTACTTTAAAGTTCATGTATGTGTTAGATCTAAGACTTTGATGTAACTTTGGTTCATCAAAACACTAGCAACACTTAAGTGAGTTGTGCTTCATGTCTTAGACTTACACTTGGGTTATGATGGTCAAACCTTGGTGAAAATGATGCAAACACATCAACAAGTTGTACACTTGAAGCTATATGCATCAAGGATGAGAACCATGATCAGCATCGAGCACCAAGAACCACCGGAACCTACTGACCCTACTGTTCTACTGTTTCTGTGTCTGACCCGTACGACCTTGGTACTGTAATTATTATTTTCAGATAGTTCTGTTCGAGTAGATAACTTTTCATATAGGACTCATCTTAATCCGAGTTACGGTTTAGGATTTATGGCCCTCCGATCGTCACTATGTCCATTTAACGTTGTGCTGAAAATTCTGACCTACTCGCACTTAGACCGTCGCCACGGTCAAACGAAGACGAGTTTGCTTCTGTAATTTTTACCACAACTAAAGGACTCAAAAACGGAGCCATGTACACTAGTCTCACCTTAATTCAGTAGGTATAGAGGCCGTGGTGACTGACCGAACTCAGCCTTTGTTTTAAACTACTTTCATAAACGAAACCTACTTTACACCTTTTGTTTGATGATGAATGATGATGACCCTTTAAGACCTTATTTACATACTTTTAAACCTATTCAGACAATTTACCGACTTAGTACTATTTTACTTAGGTTGAGGACCCTTTTGGACAACCTTCATTACTTGCTTACTTTCCGAGTCATACTTTACCGCTACTTTATCATTGTGAGTTATAGCATTCCCTTTTTACTTTAACTTATTTTGGGAACTGAGAATACATGCGGATTTTATGTCTTATATACTAGGCACGAGTACTTAAACTTATATATGTGTAGGTTATATAACGGCATAAACATTCCCTTTAGCTCGGTAACGTTTAATCATTGGTTTTTGAACCGTGAACGCGAATCTTAGATATGGATCCATAGGGTTTGACATCCCCACTCGGGCTAGTAGCGCTAGCATTTAACGAGTGTTTAATACTTCGTAAACATACGCACTTTCCAAGTGTACTTTCAGGGGGTATAAACGTTAAGTTAGTTACCAAGTGCCCACGGTTAACATATACTTTATCATACTGTTCTGAAACGCTCTTTGTAGCAATGAAATCTCGTGGCCTACCTTACATATTGTTATACTTAAACTATAGCTCACCAACCTTTGTGTTGACATTTTTAAGCATGTTTTTCTCAGGTGCTTAAGGTTAGCTGCTTCCGCTGTGTACTAGTCTTGCCGTAGACACCCGCTGCTCTAGTGTTATCAACGCATGAACTGTTTATCTTGCATTCAAACTTTAATACATTTGAAACTATGTTTTGTAACGACCTAAGGGTCACCTACATTTATTCATGCTTGCTATTCGTAGAAGCATACTGTTGGTGTAAAACATTTGATGTCGATTATGACGTCATCTTTCTATCGTGAATGCAACTTCTTTTATTACAGCATATAGTACTTAACCTTGTAATGATCATGTTGTTGATGATTCATACACGATGGTTTTGTATGGGGCATCATATTTGGTATCAGAGCATTGGTTGTAAGGAATTAGGTTGCATTAGTGAGTCTAAGACCGACCCGATTAGGATTCACTAATAGGACTAATCTACAACTTGCTAGTTTACGTGTTTCTACTGAACTTACTGCATGCTGCTGCTTACTTTTACTGCTATATGCCGTATGCTACTACATGATTTCACTACTGTATGATATTACTTGCTTTCGATTGAATGCTACTTCTGTACGATTCGTTATTATTGCCATGCTACTTATTGTTATACATGATTTAAACTGTTGGCCTAATACGTGCTTGCTTTATGACTTACTGACATGGAAAATTTATTTTTCCTTGTTCAGATGTCGGATGTTCCACCTGCTATCGTTTTGGGCAGTTTAGACTCGTCAGCCACCCCACCTGCTGCTGCTGCCGACACACCGATCCCGTTACCCACGAGTGACCCCAGCGCTTCATCTTCCGGGACTAGCAGCCAGGCGCCTGCCCCAGTGGTTACTTCTAGCAGAGCCCAGGACCCTTCGGAGATTCCAGATCCATCTGCCCCCGGACCCTCAGGATCACAGCCCCGCTCCGGCGAGATTGTGATTCCCGCGGAGTTCGGGGAAGGTCCATTCCGTAACCGGTATCTCCATTGGTGCCGACATACCCCTGATGGACGTCTCATTCCGATCGGACCCGCTCGTTACCAACAGATGATGGTCGCTCAAGGACGAGCAGTTCAGCCACCCATACCGCCACCACATGATTCGGACGACCCGTCATCTACTGATGCGTCATCCGATGACACCTCCTCAGACGACTCCAGTGATGATGAGGACCCTGCTGATGTACCTATTCAACCACCCTCCACCCCGCCGAAGAAGCGGTATCGCTTCGACGGTACCATCATTTCGGGGATCAACGGAGGACGAGCCTTCACTGACGCATTTGGTCGGCGTCGTAGGGTTACTGCTCGTAAGCGGCTTGTGCCGTACCCTGCCGATCTGCAAGTGCGTAAGGCACCCCATTACATACTGACTATTTCTGGAGCCGGAATGTCTGCACCCCGTTTCGTGCGGTCTGCACCACCCGCACCACCGGCACCACCGGCACCACTCGCACCACCTGCACTGCCTATCCCACCATCTCCCTCTAACGAGGAACTGAGGAGGGAGGTGGGAATCCTCCGAGCTCGGGTTACTGAGCTCGAGGAGCAATTAGCTCAGGTTTTAGACATCCTACACCCACCTTCACCACCCGCACCACCTACACGTCTATCATTGCTTTAGCCGTGTTTAAGAATGGTCTTCCTAATATGAGAGGAACTTGAGAATCTTCTTCCATGTCCAGAACAACAAAATCTACTGGAAATACTAAAGTACCAACTTTAACTAGCATGTTCTCCATTATCCCTCTAGGATATTTTATTGATCTATCGGCTAGTTGTATGCTTATTCTGGTTGGTTTTAATTCTCCAAGGTCTAGTTTAGCGTATAGTGAATACGGCATTAAATTTATACTAGCACCTAAGTCTGCCAATGCTTCTATTGAACTAAGACTACCCAAAAAACATGGAATTGTGAAACTTCCTGGATCAGATAGTTTTTCAGTTATCTTATTCAACAGCACTGCTGAACAATTAGCATTCATAGTAACAGCCGAGAGTTCTTCCATTTTCTTTCTATTTGAAATTAGATCTTTCAAGAATTTAGCATATCTAGGCATTCCTGAAATCACATCAATGAAAGGAAGATTTACATTTATCTGTTTAAACATATCCAAGAATTTGGATTGCTCGGCTTCAAGTTTCTCTTTCTTCATTTTACTCGGGTAAGGAAGTGGTGGTTGGTATGGTTTAACATAAGGTTTATCCTTAACTGTGTTATCTTCATTAACCTTTTCAACTACCGGTTCTTTTTCCTTATCTTGATCAGGTTGTGGTTCTTGTGGAGTAGGAATAGCTTCATCAGAAGTTACAGGTATTTCAGGTGGTTTAAGTGTTGTACCACTTCTTGTGGTAATGGCTTTAGCTGCTTCATTCCGAGGGTTGGCATTTGTATCACTAGGTAGACTTCCTGGCTTTCTTTCACCTATTAACCTTGCTAAGTTACTTACTTCTTGTTCCAGATTTTGAATAGAAGCTTGTTGATTTCTAAATGCTTGAGCATTTTGTTCATTGGTTTGTTTCTGAGATGTGAAAAACTGCGTTTGAGTTTCAACTAGCTTCGTCATCATATCTTCTAAATTCGGCTTTTTATCATCGGTTTGTTGTGGTGGTTTGTTTTCAAAATTAGGTCTTTGCTGATTGTAAGTATTATTGGATACTTGTTGATTGCTAGGACCTTGTTGGTTGTTGTATGGAATATTTCGGTTATAATTCTGGTTTTGATTGTAAATCGGTCTTGGCGGTTGATAATTATTCTGATAATTATTTCCAGGCCTTTGGTTTATGTATGAAATATTCTCTCTTTGTTCCATTGTTAATTCAATACTGAGACAATCTTTTGTCAAATGTGGTCCTCCACACTGCTCACAACTAATTCGTATTGAGTGAATATCTTTAGTCATCTTTTCCATTCGTCTTTCCACAGCATCTATCTTTGCGGAAATGGAATCTAAGTCATGGCTAGAATCTGCTCTAGCTGCTTTAGATGATCTAACGATATCTTTTTCTTGGTGCCACTCATGTGAGTGGGAAGCAGTGTTATCAATAATTTTGTAAGCATCAGTTTCGGTTTTCTTCATAATAGAACCACCAGCTGCTATATCTATGTCTTTCCTTGTAGTGATGTCGCATCCTTGGTAGAATATTTGTACTATTTGACAGGTGTCTAAACCATGTTGCGGACATCCTCTTAACAACTTTCCATATCTTGTCCAAACCTCATATATAGTTTCATTCGGTTTCTGTGTGAACGTAACAATTTCTTCTTAAAGTCTTACGGCTTTAGATGCCGGAAAGAATTGTTTAAGAAATTTGTCAACTAAAACGTCCCATGTATCGATCGCCCCTTCAGGTAACGATTCCAACCAATCTTTGGCTTCTCCCTTTAAAGTCCAGGGAAATAACATGAGATATATCTGTTCATCCTCCACTTCTCGGATTTTAAATAGTGTGCAGATCTTATTAAAGGTACGTAAATGTTCATTTGGATCTTCCTTCGGCGCACCACTAAATTGGCATTGATTAGTCACCATGTGTAGAATTTGTCCTTTGATTTCATAATCTGGCGCATTAATGTCTGGATGAGTAATTGCGTGACCTTGGCCAGTGCGTTTAGCTCTCATTCGGTCTTCCATACTTAAAGGTTCCAGATTCTCCATAATTGAATTTGTTGAATCGGAATCACTAGAGGATTCTGATTTAATGGTTCGTTCCTCAACAATCTCTGTTTGAATGATTGGTGGTTCCGGAGGAAAGTTTAGTGGTTCAGGATCTACAAACCGTTCCTGAATATTCTCCGGATTCTCAATTGTGAGGTCGGGTTCAAAAAATGGATTATCGGAAATTTGAACTGAAGTACTTGGTCGACTGGATGATGATTCTAAAGAAAAATCAACGGCGGTTATATTTGCTAAATGTCTTGATCTAGTTACAGGTGGTGAACGTACAAAAGGTGGTGATCGTCTTGCTCGGTGCATTCACTGAATATCCTATTAGTTTTTAAAAGGAAAGAAAAATTATAATAAGTTATCCAATCAATAGACTTTTCTGATTTTGCCCAAATTCGAATAGCCAAAAGATGCAGCAGAGGGGCAGGATTCGTTTGGTCTCAATATAATTGAGGACTGTTTGGCTCCAATAACCCGGTCCACGTACAAATCCAACTATTACTACGAACCAGAAAATTTTGATGTCTATCAATTTAACCACTTAAAATAAATTTTCGTAATTTTAAGAAATTTAGATAAGAAGTAGAATAAAAATCTATGTCCTAAAACTAGAAAAGCGAGAAATAAGAAAGAAAAAGAGTTCGTCGGAAAAAGGTCGAAAAAGAAAAATGGTTGAAAAATAAAAGGTGACGGAAAAATAAAAGAAACTTATAAAACTTAAAAATACTTGACTAACCTAACCTTATTACTACAACTAACTTAAAATTATAATCGCAAATTGAAATTACTAATTGGAATGATAATTGATACATAGGAAAAAGTCGTCTAAAAATATTAAAGCTTACAGGAAAAACTAAATCCCAAATGGAAATAACTTAAAAAGAAACTAAAACTTAAAAAGGCGTCGCAAAATTCTAAAGTACCTAAATCTTAGTCTAAAGAAAAAGCACTTAAGGAATTCTACGGCAAAGACTAAAAATCTAGGAGTAAAAATAACTATGGCAAAATCTAAGTTTAAAACTAAATATGAGCTAAAAATACAAATATTACGCTAAAACAATTAAAAAGGGACAAAATATAAAAATATACAAAAAGTTGTAAAAATTACAATTTTTATAAAAATATTATTTTTATATTATTTATTTATTAAAACTATTAATTTTAAAATTTAATAAAACTAATTAATACTAAATACATAAATTAAATAAAAAGTAAAAGTTAAAATAAAACTAATTATAATAATAATAATAATAATTAGGGTTAAATAATAATAATAATAATTAATTACCCCGTAATTAATTCAGTTTAGGGTTTCTGTCAGCGTGTCAGGATTACTCCGCGAGTTGCGGTACTTAATGCATCAAACCCCGCGAGTCGCGGGGTTCCAGTTTTCAACTGACAGGTTATTTAAATTCGACGCGTTTTTCTTTATTTATTTTTTTTTTTGTTTTCTGTTTTTAATTTTTCTGTTTAAAAAAAATATGTGTATAATAAAAACTTATATTTAAAACTTAAATAAATAGAATTACTTTATAATTTTATAAATAAAAATCTTAAAACTAGATTTATATATATATTTTTTGTTTATATGTTTTTAAATAAAAACAAAATACTTAAATAAAACTTATATAAAAATAAAGAAGCTTTATAAAACTTAAATATTTAACAAAATCTTAAAAATACTTATATTTTTGTTTTTCTTTTTATATTTTCGAATAATTAAAAAAAAAACGTAAAATTTTTTTTTTCTTTATATTAGCGTTGCGCTTCCGGCGTTTAAGAGTCCCCGGCAGCGGCGCCAAAAATAACTTGATGTCAAAGCTAAGGGGTATAAAATACTATTAATTTTAGCAGGAAATACTATTAAATACGATACAATTTTACACAAGATATTTATTTATTTATAGAATGGATATACTTAAACCTTGCTACAACACTTATAGGCAGTGTACCTAATCGTACAGTAGTGTAGTTTTTAGTAAGTGCGGTTCGTTCCACAGGGAATCTTTTTAAACAAAGCTTAACGCTATATTAGTTTACTTTTATAAAAATACAAATATATATATATATATAAGTAATATTATTATTATAAAGGGGGGGTTTTTACCGTTTAATGACCGGTTTGTCGATTTTAAAACTTTAGTCGCAGTTAAAACCAAATATAAAATATTAAAAATAAATACAAGACTTAAATTAAAGCATAAAGTAAATAACGATAATGAAATTGCGAATAATAAAAGTGCGATAAAATAAACTTGTGATAATTAAAAAGTACGATAATTAAAAGTGCAATTAAATACAATAACAATAAAAATGCGATAATTAGAAGTGCATTTAAATATAAAATAAAAGAAATTAAATATGAAGTAAAAGAATTATGCTTATTTAAACTTCCGTAATCATGATGTTTGACGTGTTGATTTTAGTTTTATGCCCATGGGTTAATTGTCCTTTGTCCTGGATTATTTAATATGTCCATACGGATTTGTCCATAATAGTCCATCAGTCATAAATATAAAGAGCGAAAGCCTTCGTCAAATTATTCTTATTCCCGAAGTCAAATATTCTAACTAATTGGGGATTCGAATTGTAACAAGGTTTTAATACTTTGTTTAATGAATACACCAGGTTATCGACTGCGTGTAAACCAAGGTTTTACTACTTTGTTAACAATTACACCAATTACCCTTGAATGTAATTCACCCCTGTTTCAACAAGTTTATTAACTATTAATCCAGTTCCGTATCCGGTAAAATGAATAATTATTGGTATTTATAGATATCCCGCCCACCGTACCCAGTCAAGCGTATGTGGTTATATATAAATACGTCAAATTATAAGTTTGTATATTAAATTAACAAGGTATTGTTTAGTTAATATAAAACCCGTTAATAGCCCATAGTCTAATTTCCACAAGTGTCGTTCTTTTGTCCAAACCCCAATTATGGTACAAAGCCCAATTACCCAATTTTAGTAATTAGTCCAACATCATGATTACTTCAGATTAAATAAGCATAATAATAACTTAGCTACGAGACATTAAATTAAAAAGGTTGAACATAACTTACAATGATTAAAAATAGCGTAGCGTTACACGGACAGAATTTCGACTTACACCCTTACAACATTTGCTAACATACCCTTATTATTAGAATTATAATTAAAATTAAAATATAAATTATAAATATATATATATTTTTTACGTATGAATGAGGAGAAGAAAAGGATGATGATTACGATCAGAATGCGCGAGCTTTATAGGGAGTTTCTGAAATTGGGTCTCCGCGACTCGCGGCCAATTTTGCCTTCAAACTCCGCGAGTCGCGGAGTTTACTTTTACAGCTCACCCATGTTTGGAGTCTTTCTTGCCGACGATTTATTTTATATATATAATATATATATAATTAATATAATTAATTATATATTATATTATATTTATATACATAGTTAACTTGTAATTTTTAGTCCGTTGCGTCGAGCGTTGAGAGTTGACTCTGGTCCCGGTTCCGGATTTTCGAACGTCCTTGCGTACAATTTAATATCTTGTACTTTGCATTTTGAATCTTGTACTCTTGTAATTTCGAGATGTTTCTTATCAATAATTGGAACCTCTTTGATTGTCTTTTGTACTTTTGAGCTTTTTGGTCGTTTGCGTCTTCAATTCGTCGAATCTGTCTTTTGTCTTCACCTTTTATTATTTAAACGAATATCACTTGTAAATAGAACAATTACAACTAAAAGCTTGTCTTTCTTGAGGAATAATACTATGAAATATATGTTCGTTTTTAGCATTATCAAATATTCCCACACTTGAGCGTTGCTTGTCCTCAAGCAATATCGTCTTGAAATACTAGAATCACTTCTTTATTCTTCACACTTTGTACATCAGTGATTTCTATACGGTGGTATGAAAAATGGTAGTAACGATATGGTTTACAGTCCCACATGACTATAAAAATTTAGATCCATTAAGGAAATTGGATCTTTATGAAAACATTTGATCTTTTAAAAATTAAATCTAGTTTTTACCCTAGATAAGTTTTCCGGGATAACCCTTTACCGGTGTTTGCAAAATATTTTTGTGGGTTTGGTGGGTTTCAGATTTGAAAATTTTAGCTCAAAACTTATGGTTTTGTGTCACCCACTTGCTAACCTTGTATTTGGAAAGCAACACGTCCAGTTTACTTGTCCCGTATATTACTTTTCGGTAAACTACCGTCCGGTTGTAAAGGAAAGCGTTGAACAAGCAACTGTTAAGGCAATGTCACCTGACATGCTTTTAATTATGGTCTATAACGTGTCGGACGCAATTACTATCCTTGGTAGGAGCAATAGTAAAGCTCACCCTTATGATTTTTTCGATCTGGCACAAGGTCCTGTCTTTGACCATGCTATGCAACCACCGTTCTTACGGTTGACACCCGATTTAGTTCAGGTGACCTAATGAATTCCAGGTGAATTCCTAGGATTTTACGTTCAATGGTAATGAACGCATTGAAAATAGGGTTTTCAGAAAACAAATCGGTTTGTAATTTTGATCAAAATATTTTCTCGTTCAAGCTCGAGTTTAGATATCATTGAATTCCATGAGTTTGTAATTCTCAATCTTTAAGGTCAATCTCAAGGATTGAGTAATATCAGGCTTAAAAGCTGATTTTTGATCTTTTAAGGAGATTATCCTTTCTGGGGATCTGATTCATTAGTCTTATCAAGCTAATTTGCATGGTGCCCCCCCATTGTACGAGATAAATCCTTCTCATGGTTAGGATAAATCTGACCACTTGGCGACCCTGTTTAATGCTGAGGTCCGTGGATTTCCTGCTGATTTTAGTGATGACTTTTCTGGATTTTTCGTCAACCTACAGCTGGTCTGGACGACAACTTCATGACCTAAATCAAGAAGCGCGTGTCTTTTTCGGAAGACTTTACTTCCTTTTAATGATGGAATTGATTCATCGTGTAGATCCATCTTTTCTTTTCTTTCATCGGGTAAAACAGTTTAGTTTAGTCCAAAGCAAAAGTATTTTCAGTTATTTGTTACAGAAATATGTGATATATGTTTTGAATAACTTGGAGAATTTTCCCACACTTGGCTTTTATTTTCCTTTTTATCGTCCTCTATTCCATTTTAAATGAATTTTAACATTTTGGTTTGTTTCTCAATTTATGTCCTTTCCGAGGTTACAATAATTTCGGTGTTAAAACCTTGTTTTATCGTTCATAAATATGTATAAACATGATTTTGAGTTCATTTAATTGAAAATTTTGAAAAATTTTACTAGAATTGGGTAGTCAGTATATAAGACTAGGGCTGTTCTTTATTATCAGAGAGCACTAGATTCTAATACAACTACTGCTTTACTAGTATTTTTAATGGTAACCAAGTGTATAAAGTAAAAATTTTAAAATCCGAAAGAATTTAACCCCTTCCTACACTTAAGATCTTGCAATGCCCTCATTTGCAAGAAATCAGTAACAATTTAAATTATTGAGGGTGATTTGTGTGAAAATGATTAAATTTTTACCAAAGTTTCCAAATATATTGGCGTTTGTTTGCTGAATGATAAATGGTGCACATCATTTGTTCATTCCGTCTTGTTGTTATTTCACATATATTTTGCATCTTGTCGTCAAAATTAGTGGCTTTTGCTGAACTTAATGCCAGTCTTTGAAAATGCGTTGTTTTACCCTGTTGTGTACATAAGATAAACTGCAAACATATATACATATTTTTGAAGTTTGGTATATTACCCCACATTCAAAAATTATTAAAATCTAAGAATAAAAGTTAGACAATTATAAAAACTATTACAATATTAACAAAAGTATTAAACGTATCAATCATTACAAATTACAAAATAAAAAAAATATATAATAAGTAAACTAGGGATGATATTGATACCAATAGGGGTTCCAGGCATAACCATAGGTGCTATAGAATGCTTCGGCAGGGTTATACGTAGGATACGGTGGCAGCATCTCTATAGACCAGGGAGGGAAGATGGGTTTCGGTGTAGGAATATAGTTTCTACCTATATGTTGGCAATGAGCTATGATTTGGTTCTGATGAACTTGCCAATCTTCAAATGCTCTCTGTCTAGCATTTTCGTACTCCTGAGAAGCTATAAACCTTTGCATTTCTTGCATCTCATTCCCCCCTCCTACATTACCTTGCTGTTGGTTTCTCTCAACCTGTGGATGTCTACCATGGTATGGTACTGCGGCGTTATTTCGCCTCTTCAAAACTTTCGTACCATGGTATACATTTAAACCTATAGTATCGCGGGGTTCTGGTTCTTCTACTAATAATCCCCCCGACTTATATCCACACCGAGATATTCACCAATTAAAGTAATAAAAATACCACCTCCTATTATGATATGCAGTCTCATCCCCCTAACCATAGCTGATAAATAATAACCCACACAATATGGTATACTTACAGCGCTTTGTGGGTCTCGAATACACATGTGGTAAAACAAATCCTGTTCATTTACCTTTTCCTTGTTCTTACCTCTTTGTGTAATTGAATTAGCTAAAAACCTATGAATCACTCTTAATTCGGCTCTATCTATATCCAAATAAGAGTAATTTCCCCCTTTGAAACGGTGATGGCTTGTCATTTGACTCCACACACCGTGTGTATCAAAATTTTCATCTATCTTTCTACCGTTTAGTATCAACCCTCTACAATCGGCAGATGCTAACTCCTCAGGTGTATATATACGTAAAGCCTGAGCCATGTCTAGTAAAGACATGTGGCGCATCGAACCGCCTAACAAAAATCTAATAAAAGAACGATCGATTAAACTAGCTACCCGATCATTCAACTCTATACTACACAATAATTCTTCACACCATACTTTATATACAGGTCTACGCATGGTGAATAAACGTACCCAGTCATTAAAAGTAGAATTACCATACCTCTGTACAAGTAATTCCCTAATTGGCCCGGCCAATTCTACAGCTTCTAAGGGTCCCCATTCTATGACCCTCGGTACCTCAACAACCTTAGAATGAAGAGTATGCAAACCCCTTTGATATTTTGGATAATCTATCCAAAGTCTGTCAAATCTCAGGTTCGGGTGCAACTCTTCCAAGTGCATATCAGAAAAGGTCATGACTGGATGAGGTATATCCTGCTTGTAGTAGTTATCCACCTCATGTTGTTCCGCATTCTCAGCAGGAGCATTGCGGGCTTGGGATGAAGATTCACCCCTTTCAGTCTGCAAAACACATCAAACACAATTTTTGTGCATCCAAATATTCATTAGTGTCGGCAAAATCATCAATCAAAATAATTACAATGACATGATCAATTTATATCAAACATAAGCTCATTTTCATATTTTCATCAAATCTACACTTTTTCAAATAAGCATATACGAAAATGTTCGCCAAGTTCATAAGCATTTAACTCAAATAACATGTCAAAATAATCATTACTAGCAATTAAACAAGTCTCAAATGGCATTATCTCTCAAAAATCAAGTTCATGAATTTTAGACTTCGAAAAAGTCCACTTTAATTCTCAAAATCATGTTTAGGCTCAAAGTTTGGATCATTTAACTACCTAAACATGTTACACTACTTAATTTAGCAACAATTCATGACAAAAATCGGCCATAACCTGTTTATATCAAAAAGCCCCAAATTTGCTCAAGAACACAAACCCTAGATTACTCAAAATTTGAAGTTTAAGGCTTCTAATCATGTTAAATAGCATCAATCTAGGTTATACAAGCATAATACATAAACAATTTAAGCATAATTACACTAAAAAGCATCAAAATCAAATTGGGAAAAAATTGCTCAAGAACACCAAATTTCAGATTAAATGGTGTTTAGGTGTAGAAATTTGCCATTTTTCTTGAGTAATTCCTTGATAGCATCCTTCTCAACATGATTTTAGTAAAAAATTTGGTGATTAACGGTTAAAAATTGTGATTTTGGGGTGTATTTTTCGGGTTTTTCGCGCAGGTTTTTCGGCAGTTTTGTGTTTTGTGGTGTGGGGAATGAACTGATCTGTTTTTTTACGTTTTATTTTTTTCTGGGTCTTGGTCCCTCCGCGACTCGCGGAGATTTCCCCTTCAAACTCCGTGAGTCGCGGAGTTTGGTATTTTTTTTTTTTAATCTTTAACTTATTAAAACAATTAAGTAATTAATTTTAAAATTTTGTTTCCCTTGTTATTTAGGACGAGGTCGTTTCGGATCGATGTCCTAGTCCGTCCTTCAACAAAATTTCAAAATTTGTCTTTTTGTAGCGATTGTTTTAAAAGCTAAGATTTTTTTGGGTTTTTAATGTTTTTGGCATATTTTAATTCAATAAGATTAAAAATAATGATAATAAAAGTTCTCGTCCCTCTCTCGGGTAAAGCAATTTCGGTTCAAAGACCTAGTCTTCAACTTACGACGAATTTTAAAAATCATATTTTTAACTTAATGAGATAAAGTAAATTTTTGTTTTTAAATTCACACAATTTAATTATAAAATTCAAAATTAATATTAAAATTTCACACCAAACTTAAAAATTTGAAATGCATAAAATTAAAAATTCATATTTTAAAAATTAAAAATTCATATTATAAATTCACACCAAACTTATTTTAATTTTTCAAATATTTACAATTTTAAAAATATTGTTTTTACAAAGTTTACAATATTAATTTAAGATTTAAATATTAATTTTAAAAACATGGTAAAAATAAAATTAAAAATCTTTTTGGCTTTTTATCCCACTTTAATCAAATAAATATTATCAAAAATATGCGCCCCTCTTTTCGATAAAGTAATTTCGGTTCCAAGACCTAATTTAACTCATGACGAATTTTTGAAATATTTTGGGTTGATTGATTAAAGATATTTATACCTTAAGAATAAACGTCAGTGATGTAATAAATTTTTCAATGATATCAATAATTTCGATCGCCAAACCTAATTTTATTTAATACCAATTTAATACTTTTTAGCGAACAAATTAGCGTTTATTATCAAAAGGTTAAAAATAAAAAAAAATAAAATAAAAACTGTACAGACATACCTGTGAAATAGATTTCTTAGTTATATGATCTATCCCATTCATAAGATTGTCGGTTTAATTGGTTTTCCATAGCTACATAGGCGTAACCTCGAGCATTCAGTGTCTTTTCTTCTAAACATATGAACGGTCCGTCTCTGCATAAAGTAACAAATTTGGTATTTGAATAGGTTTGATTATTTGAACATTTACCTCCATGTGACCATTTTCCGCATTTGTGACATCGTTCTAGGTGTCGTGCTCTTCTTTTTGCTGCGGATTTTGATTTTCCTTTACCAAATTGTAACTTATTATCTTCGCATCTGGATTCTTTTCTAACTCCGTCCATTCTTTCTCTGATTACTGATACTAATTCACTCGGTAGTATGTCATTATTACGTTTAGTGATCAAAGCGTGTAGCATTAGACCATGGTTTAGTTCACAGGCAGTCTTCATTTTGTAAAAACCTAAAAAAATAAAAAATTCAGAATGGGGGGAGAAGACTAGTTCTTTAGGGTCTGCTAGGGAAAGACCATTCGGGTTCCATTTTCGAGAACTACACGAAAACAGACAATCTAACTCTAACAGAAATACATATTATCCTTTAAAGACTTGATTCTCCCCACACTTAGTTAGCTGTGGTGTCGAAATTGTGATTAACTTCGTTGTCGACTTCCATCGGACCATGTATGTAATGTTTAACTCTGTGACCATTAACTTTAAATTCAATCCCATTTGAATTTATTAATTCTATCGTTCCGTATGGGAAAACTCTTTTGACTATGAATGGTCCAGACCATCTTGATTTCAATTTTCCAGGAAATAGCTTGAATCGTGAATTGAAAAGAAGAACTCTGTCTCCTTCTTTAAATTCTTTTGAACTTCTGATTCTTTTATCATGCCATTTCTTCGTTCTTTCTTTATAGATTAACGAATTTTCGTATGCTTAATGTCTTAATTCTTCTAATTCATTTAGTTGACTTAATCGTAGACGTCCGGCTTCATGTAAATCAAGATTACATGTTTTCAAAGCCCAAAATGCTTTGTGTTCAATTTCTACTAGAAGATGACATGCTTTTCCATAAACAAGTCTAAAAGGTGTGGTTCCAATTGGAGTTTTGTAGGCTGTTCTAAAAGCCCAGAGTGCATCCTCCAATTTAATGGACCATTCCTTTGGATTTGATCCTACGGTTTTCTCTAGAATACGTTTTAAAGCTCGGTTGGTATTTTCAACTTGTCCACTTGTTTGTGGATGATATGCGGTGGAGATTTTATGAGTTACTCCATATCTTTTAAGAACTTTCTCAAGTTGATTGTTACAGAAATTAGTACCCCGATCACTTATTAAAGCTTTCGGTGTTCCAAACCTTGCAAAAAGACGTTTTAAAAAGTTGACTACAACTCGTGCATCGTTAGTTGGGAGAGCTTGTGCTTCCGCCCATTTAGATACATAATCAATGGCTACGAGTATATATAGATTATTATGAGATTTTGGAAATGGACCCATAAAGTCAATACCCCAAATGTCAAATACTTCACATACTTGTATGACATTTTGTGGCATTTCATCACGTTGACTTATTTTTCCGGCCCTTTGACAAGCATCACAGGATTTGCAAAGAAGGTGTGCGTCTTTTTAAATTGTAGGCCAATAGAATCCAGCATCATAAACTTTTCTTGCTGTTAGTTGAGGCCCATAATGCCCTCCTGTTGGTCCTGTGTGACAATGGTTTAAAATTTTACTAGCTTCATCTCCAAATACACATCGGCGTATTATTCCATCGGGACAACTTTTAAACAGATGTGGATCTTCCCAGAAATAGTATTTTATATCACTGAAGAATTTCTTTCGTCATTGGTACGATAATCCTTTTTCAAGGAATCCACATACTAAATAGTTTGCATAGTCTGCAAACCATGGAATTTCTTTATAATCTATCTTCAATAGATATTCATCAGGAAAGTTGTCTTGTATTGCCGATTCATTTAGAACTTCTAATTCGGGATTTTCAAGACGAGAAAGATGATCAGCGGCGAGATTTTCTGCTCCTCTTTTATCTCGGATTTCAATATCAAACTCTTGTAAGAGTAAGATCCAACGGATTAATCTTGGTTTAGCATCTTGTTTCGAAAATAGGTATCTAAGAGCAGAATGGTCGGTATAGACCACCGTTTTTGCTAGAACGAGATATGATCGAAATTTGTCAAAAGCAAAGACAATAGCAAGGAGTTCTTTTTCAGTAGTTGTATAGTTCGTTTGTGCTCCTTGTAACGTCTTACTAGCATAATATATAGGTTGAAATCGTTTTTCAATCCTTTATCCTAAAACGGCTCCCATTGCAAAATCACTTGCATCGCACATTAGTTCAAATGGTAGATTCCAATTTGGTGTTATCATGATCGGCGCATTAGTGAGTTTTTCTTTAAGAATATTAAAAGATTTGATACACTCATCTGAAAAGATGAATGGAGCATCCTTTTCTAGGAGTTTATTCATAGGAGTGGCAATTTTAGAAAAATCTTTTATGAAACGTCGGTAAAAACCGGCATGCCCTAGAAAACTCCTAACTCCTCTAACATTGGTGGGATGTGGAAGTTTAGGAATTACATCTACTTTAGCTCTATCCACTTCAATTCCTTCTTTTGAAATTTTATGTCCAAGAACGATGCCTTCTTTAACCATGAAATGGCATTTCTCCCAACTAAGTACTAGATTTGATTGTTCGCATCTAATAAGCATTCGTTCAAGATTAACTAGACATGATTCAAATGTATCACCAAAGACTGAAAAGTCATCCATGAATACTTCTATGCATTCTTCTATCATGTCGTGAAAAATCGCCATCATACACCTTTGAAAGGTTGCAGGGGCGTTGCAAAGTTCAAATGGCATGCGTTTGTAAGCAAAAGTACCATAAGGGCACGTGAATGTGGTTTTCTCTTGATCTTCGGGTGCTATTGAAATTTGAAAATATCCGGAAAATCCATCTAAAAAACAATAATAACTATTTCCGGCTAATCTTTCCAACATTTGATCTATGAAAGGTAAGGGAAAGTGATCTTTTCTGGTGGCGTCATTTAATTTTCTATAATCAATACACACACGCCATCCTGTTACAGTCCTAGTAGGAATAAGCTCATTTTTCTCATTTGTAATGACAGTCATGCCACCCTTCTTAGGCACGCATTGAACTGGGCTTACCCATGGACTATCAGAGATTGGATAAATTAGACCTGCATCTAGCAGTTTAATAATCTCTTTCTTAACTACATCTTGCATATTAGGATTTAGTCTTCGTTGGCGTTGCACATACATTTTATGACCTTCTTCCATAAGGATTTTATGTGTGCAATACGAAGGACTTATTCCTTTAATATCATGAATTTTCCATGCAATGGCTGGTTTATGAGCTTTCAACACAGAAATGAGTTGTGATTTCTCATTTTCAGTAAGAGAAGACGATATTATTACAGGTAATTCAGATTCACCATGTAAATAAGCGTATTCCAAATGGTTTGGAAGTGGCTTTAACTCTAATTTCGGAGGTTCTTCTATCGATGATTTATATCGATATCTATCTTCTTCTTTTAGCATTTGAATTTCTTCTGTTGTTGGTTCATATCCATTAGCTATAAGTGTAGCTAACATTTCAGCTTCATCAATTGGTTCATTACCTTCTCCTAAAGAACATTCTCCTGTTCCTTGTAATTCTGGAAATTCTTCTAATAATTCTGCATGTGCATCTATAGTTTGAATATAATAACATGTATCATCTGCAGATTGTGGTTGTTGCATTGCTCTATCAACTGAAAAGGTAACACTCTCATCCTCTATACTTAGGGTCAATTTCTTACCGAACACGTCTATCATTGCTTTAGCCGTGTTTAAGAATGGTCTTCCTAATATGAGAGGAACTTGAGAATCTTCTTCCATGTCCAGAACAACAAAATCTACTGGAAATACTAAAGTACCAACTTTAACTAGCATGTTCTCCATTATCCCTCTAGGATATTTTATTGATCTATCGGCTAGTTGTATGCTTATTCTGGTTGGTTTTAATTCTCCAAGGTCTAGTTTAGCGTATAGTGAATACGGCATTAAATTTATACTAGCACCTAAGTCTGCCAATGCTTCTATTGAACTAAGACTACCCAGAAAACATGGAATTGTGAAACTTCCTGGATCAGATAGTTTTTCTGGTATCTTATTCAACAGCACTGCTGAACAATTAGCATTCATAGTAACAGCCGAGAGTTCTTCCATTTTCTTTCTATTTGAAATTAGATCTTTCAAGAATTTAGCATATCTAGGCATTCCTGAAATCACATCAATGAAAGGAAGATTTACATTTATCTGTTTAAACATATCCAAGAATTTGGATTGCTCGGCTTCAAGTTTCTCTTTCTTCATTTTACTCGGGTAAGGAAGTGGTGGTTGGTATGGTTTAACATAAGGTTTATCCTTAACTGTGTTATCTTCATTAACCTTTTCAACTACCGGTTCTTTTTCCTTATCTTGATCAGGTTGTGGTTCTTGTGGAGTAGGAATAGCTTCATCAGAAGTTACAGGTATTTCAGGTGGTTTAAGTGTTGTACCACTTCTTGTGGTAATGGCTTTAGCTGTTTCATTCCGGGGGTTGGCATTTGTATCACTAGGTAGACTTCCTGGCTTTCTTTCACCTATTAACCTTGCTAGGTTACTTACTTCTTGTTCCAGATTTTGAATAGAAGCTTGTTGATTTCTAAATGCTTGAACATTTTGTTCATTGGTTTGTTTCTGAGATGTGAAAAACTGCATTTGAGTTTCAACTAGCTTCGTCATCATATCTTCTAAATTCGGCTTTTTATCATCGGTTTGTTGTGGTGGTTTGTTTTGAAAATTAGGTCTTTGCTAATTGTAAGTATTATTGGATACTTGTTGATTGCTAGGACCTTGTTAGTTGTTGTATGGAATATTTCGGTTATAATTCTGGTTTTGATTGTAAATCGGTCTTGGCGATTGATAATTATTCTGATAATTATTTCCAGGCCTTTGGTTTATGTATGAAATATTCTCTCTTTGTTCCATTGTTAATTCAATACTGAGACAATCTTTTGTCAAATGTGGTCCTCCACACTGCTCACAACTAATTCGTATTGAGTGAATATCTTTAGTCATCTTTTCCATTCGTCTTTCCACAGCATCTATCTTTGCGGAAATGGAATCTAAGTCATGGCTAGAATCGGCTCTAGCTGCTTTAGATGATCTAACGATATCTTTTTCTTGGTGCCACTCATGTGAGTGGGAAGCAGTGTTATCAATAATTTTGTAAGCATCAGTTTCGGTTTTCTTCATAATAGAACCACCAGCTGCTATATCTATGTCTTTCCTTGTAGTGATGTCGCATCCTTGGTAGAATATTTGTACTATTTGACAGGTGTCTAAACCATGTTGCGGACATCCTCTTAACAACTTTCCATATCTTGTCCACGCCTCATATAGAGTTTCATTCGGTTTCTGTGTGAACGTAACAATTTCTGCTTGAAGTCTTACGGTTTTAGATGCCGGAAAGAATTGTTTAAGAAATTTGTCAACTAAAACGTCCCATGTATCGATCGCCCCTTCAGGTAACGATTCCAACCAATCTTTGGCTTCTCCCTTTAAAGTCCAGGGAAATAACATGAGATATATCTGTTCATCCTCCACTTCTCGGATTTTAAATAGTGTGCAGATCTTATTAAAGGTACGTAAATGTTCATTTGGATCTTCCTTCGGCGCACCACTAAATTGGCATTGATTAGTCACCAAGTGTAGAATTTGTCCTTTGATTTCATAATCTGGCGCATTAATGTCTGGATTAGTAATTGCGTGACCTTGGCCAGTGCGTTTAGCTCTCATTCGGTCTTCCATACTTAAACGTTCCAGATTCTCCATAATTGAATTTGTTGAATCGGAATCACTAGAGGATTCTGATTTAATGGTTCATTCCTCAACAATCTCTGTTTGAATGATTGGTGGTTCCGGAGGAAAGTTTAGTGGTTCAGGATCTACAAACCGTTCCTGAATATTCTCCGGATTCTCAATTGTGAGGTCGGGTTCAAAAAATGGATTATCGGAAATTTGAACTGAAGTACTTGGTCGACTGGATGATGATTCTAAAGAAAAATCAACGGCGGTTATATTTGCTAAATGTCTTGATCTAGTTACAGGTGGTGAACGTACAAAAGGTGGTGATCGTCTTGCTCGGTGCATTCACTGAATATCCTATTAGTTTTTAAAAGGAAAGAAAAATTATAATAAGTTATCCAATCAATAGACTTTTCTGATTTTGCCCACGTTTCGAATAGCCAAAAGATGCAGCAGAGGGGCAGGATTCGTTTGGTCTCAATATAATTGAGGACTGTTTGGCTCCAATAACCCGGTCCACGTACAAATCCAACTATTACTACGAACCAGAAAATTTTGATGTCTATCAATTTAACCACTTAAAATAAATTTTCGTAATTTTAAGAAATTTAGATAAGAAGTAGAATAAAAATCTATGTCCTAAAACTAGAAAAGCGAGAAATAAGAAAGAAAAAGAGTTCGTCAGAAAAAGGTCGAAAAAGAAAAATGGTTGAAAAATAAAAGGTGACGGAAAAATAAAAGAAACTTATAAAACTTAAAAATACTTGACTAACCTAACCTTATTACTACAACTAACTTAAAATTATAATCGCAAATTGAGATTACTAATTGGAATGATAATTGATACATAGGAAAAAGTCGTCTAAAAATATTAAAGCTTACAGGAAAAACTAAATCCCAAATGGAAATAACTTAAAAAGAAACTAAAACTTAAAAAGGCGTCGCAAAATTCTAAAGTACCTAAATCTTAGTCTAAAGAAAAAGCACTTAAGGAATTCTACGGCAAAGACTAAAAATCTAGGAGTAAAAATAACTATGGCAAAATCTAAGTTTAAAACTAAATATGAGCTAAAAATACAAATATTACGCTAAAACAATTAAAAAGGGACAAAATATAAAAATATACAAAAAGTTGTAAAAATTACAATTTTTATAAAAATATTATTTTTATATTATTTATTTATTAAAACTATTAATTTTAAAATTTAATAAAACTAATTAATACTAAATACATAAATTAAATAAAAAGTAAAAGTTAAAATAAAATTAATTATAATAATAATAATAATTATGGTTAAATAATAATAATAATAATTAATTACCCCGTAATTAATTCAGTTTAGGGTTTCTGTCAGCGTGTCAGGATTACTCCGCGAGTTGCGGTACTTAATGCATCAAACCCCGCGAGTCGCGGGGTTCCAGTTTTCAACTGACAGGTTATTTAAATTCGACGCGTTTTTCTTTATTTATTTTTTTTTTATTTTCTGTTTTTAATTTTTCTGTTTAAAAAAAATATGTGTATAATAAAAACTTATATTTAAAACTTAAATAAATAGAATTACTTTATAATTTTATAAATAAAAATCTTAAAACTAGATTTATATATATATTTTTTTTGTTTATATGTTTTTAAATAAAAACAAAATACTTAAATAAAACTTATATAAAAATAAAGAAGCTTTATAAAACTTAAATATTTAACAAAATCTTAAAAATACTTATATTTTTGTTTTTCTTTTTATATTTTCGAATAATTAAAAAAAAAACGTAAAATTTTTATTTTTTTTCTTTATATTAGCGTTGCGCTTCCGGCGCTTAAGAGTCCCCGGCAGCGGCGCCAAAAATAACTTGATGTCAAAGCTAAGGGGTATAAAATACTATTAATTTTAGCAGGAAATACTATTAAATACGATACAATTTTACACAAGATATTTATTTATTTATAGAATGGATATACTTAAACCTTGCTACAACACTTATAGGCAGTGTACCTAATCGTACAGTAGTGTAGTTTTTAGTAAGTCCGGTTCGTTCCACAGGGAATCTTTTTAAACAAAGCTTAACGCTATATTAGTTTACTTTTATAAAAATACAAATATATATATATATAAGTAATATTATTATTATAAAGGGGGGTTTTTACCGTTTAATGACCGGTTTGTCGATTTTAAAACTTTAGTCGCAGTTAAAACCAAATGTAAAATATTAAAAATAAATACAAGACTCAAAATTAAAGCATAAAGTAAATAACGATAATGAAATTGCGAATAATAAAAGTGCGATAAAATAAACTTGCGATAATTAAAAAGTACGATAATTAAAAGTGCAATTAAATACAATAACAATAAAAATGCGATAATTAGAAGTGCAATTAAATATAAAATAAAGGAAATTAAATATGAAGTAAAAGAATTATGCTTATTTAAACTTCCGTAATCATGATGCTTGACGTGTTGATTTTAGTTTTATGCCCATGGGTTAATTGTCCTTTGTCCTGGATTATTTAATATGTCCATACGGATTTGTCCATAATAGTCCATCAGTCATAAATATAAAGAGCGAAAGCCTTCGTTAAATTATTCTTATTCCCGAAGTCAAATATTCCAACTAATTGGGGATTCGAATTGTAACAAGGTTTTAATACTTTGTTTAATGAATACACCAGGTTATCGACTGCGTGTAAACCAAGGTTTTACTACTTTGTTAACAATTACACCAATTACCCTTGAATGTAATTCACCCCTGTTTCAACAAGTTAATTAACTATTAATCCAGTTTCGTATCCGGTAAAATGAATAATTATTGGTATTTATAGATATCCCGCCCACCGTACCCAGTCAAGCGTATGTGGTTATATATAAATACGTCAAATTATAAGTTTGTATATTAAATTAACAAGGTATTGTTTAGTTAATATAAAACCCATTAATAGCCCATAGTCTAATTTCCACAAGTGTCGTTCTTTTGTCCAAACCCCAATTATGGTACAAAGCCCAATTACCCAATTTTAGTAATTAGTCCAACATCATGATTACTTCGGATTAAATAAGCATAATAATAACTTAGCTACGAGATATTAAATTAAAAAGGTTGAACATAACTTACAATGATTAAAAATAGCGTAGCGTTACACGGACAGAATTTCGACTTACACCCTTACAACATTCGCTAACATACCCTTATTATTAGAATTATAATTAAAATTAAAATATAAATTATAAATATATATATATTTTTTACGTATGAATGAGGAGAAGAAAAGGATGATGATTACGATCAGAATGCGCGAGCTTTATAGGGAGTTTCTGAAATTGGGTCTCCGCGACTCGCGGCCAATTTTGCCTTCAAACTCCGCGAGTCGCGGAGTTTACTTTTACAGCTCACCCATGTTTGGAGTCTTTCTTGCCGACGATTTATTTTTTATATATAATATATATATAATTAATATAATTAATTATATATTATATTATATTTATATACATAGTTAACTTGTAATTTTTAGTCTGTTGCGTCGAGCGTTGAGAGTTGACTCTGGTCCAGGTTCCGGATTTTCGAACGTCCTTGCGTACAATTTAATATCTTGTACTTTGCGTTTTGAATCTTGTACTCTTGTAATTTCGAGACGTTTCTTATCAATAATTGGAACCTCTTTGATTGTCTTTTGTACTTTTGAGCTTTTTGGTCGTTTGCGTCTTCAATTCGTCGAATCTGTCTTTTGTCTTCACCTTTTATTATTTAAACGAATCTCACTTGTAAATAGAACAATTGCAACTAAAAGCTTGTCTTTCTTGAGGAATAATACTATGAAATATATGCTCGTTTTTAGCATTATCATGAGTTTCTCGTGATGCCATTCGGATTAACCAATGCACCAGCCGTGTTCATGGTGAAAGGACCCGTTCATATACATTATAAACGATTCACAATAGTTGATTACATCGCGAGGTATTTGACCTCTATATGATACATATTACAAACATTGCATTCGTTTTTAAAACACAAACTTTCTTTACATCGAAAATTGACAGGCATGCATACCATTTCATAATATCCACTATCCAATTATAAATTAACTTAATAGTAATCTTTGATGAACTCAATGACTCGAATGCAACGTTCTTCGAAATATGCCATGAAATACTCCAAGTAATATCTTTAAAACAAGCAAATGCACAGCGGAAGATTTCTTTTATACCTGAGAATAAACATGCTTTAAAGTGTCAACCAAAAGGTTGGTGAGTTCATTAGTTTATCATAATCATTCATTTTCATCATTTTAATAGACCACAAGAATTTCATTTCCAGTTCTCATAAATATACGTCCCATGCATAGAGACAAAAATAATCATTCATATGGATTGAACACCTGGTAACCGACATTAACAATATGCATATAAGAATATCCCCATCATTCCGGGATCCTCCTTCGGACATGATATAAATTTCGAAGTACTAAAGCATCCGGTACTTTGGATGGGGTTTGTTAGGCCCAATAGATCTATCTTTAGGATTCGCGTCAATTAGGGTGTCTGTTCCCTAATTCTTAGATTACCAGACTTAATAAAAAGGGGCATATTCGATTTCAATAATTCAACCATAGAATGTAGTTTCACGTACTTGTGTCTATTTTGTAAATCATTTATAAAAATTGCGCATGTATTCTCAGCCCAAAAATATAAAGGGTAAAAAGGCAAATGAAACTGACCATACTGTATTTCGTAGTAAAAATACATATAACGTCATTGAACAAGTGCAAGGTTGGCCTCGGATTCACGAACCTAAATTAATTATGTATATATATGTGCTGGTCAATATTTATCTAACAAATTAGGTCAAGTCATAGTGTACCACAATCCTAATGCTCGAGACTAATATGCAAAGATCAACAAAAGTTAATTTGACTCAAAATGATTTCCAAAATTTATACATGATTATTATATAGTTTAAATATCATCGTTTTATATTTTTAAATATTTTTAAAAGATTTAATAGAGTAAATAATATAATTCATTTATTAATAAATAAAATTTTATACAAAAATATACTTTTATATATCTTAAGTAATAAAATTTATAAAGTTAATTTAAAAAAAATATTATGATAGGTTTTATTAAGGTAATTATATTATTTGTATTACATATTTATTTGATAAAATAACATTGATAATAATAATAAGTAAAAGTTGTATTATTTTGCAATAATAATTATTATTATTCTTTTAAAAATATCAATATTTATATTTACTAATAATGATATTATAATAAAATGATAATTCTAATTATGATAACTTTAATATTTATGATACTTTTTAATATTAACTTTAAAATAATAATTCTATTTAAAATGATAATAATAATGATATTTTATAATAACAATGACATTTCTATTAAAATGATATTTTTTGTTAAAATGATAGTTTTAATACTAACGATACTTTTAATAATAATAGTAATGATAAAAATAATAAGAATGATAATTTTATCTAGATCAATATCTTATAATATTTTAATTTCATCATGATACTCATACTCATTATTTCCTAATCGTTTCGTTTAATAGCTTTTAATCGTCTTTTATATTGTGTTTATAATACTAATAATAATAGTACTAAAAAGAATTAGGTGTTACTAATATTAGTTTTAATTACAATAATACTAATAATGATAATTACTATGATATTATTAATAATACTAATAACTATTTTAATAATAATAATAATAATAATAACAATAACAATAACCATTTTTAAATAGTGATATATATTAATAATGATAATAATAATAATAATAATAATAATAATAATAATAATAATAATAATAATAATAATAATAATAATAATAATAATAATAATAATAATAATAAGATAATAATAATAATAATAATAATAATAATAATAATAATAATAATAATAATAATAATAATAATAATAATAATAATAATACTAATTATAACTTTAACGATGATAACAATAGTAATAATAATAAAAATAACAATTTTTAATGATAATTCCTTTTATTAATAATGATAATAATAAGATAAAACTAGAACGACGATAATAACGACGATAATAATAATCATTTTTATAAAAATTTAATTGACTATAACTTCTAATCCGTTCATCGAACCCATTCGATATCTAAATGAAAAGTTCTCAATTTTTCGCTAGCCTTCCAAGGACATGCATATCTTATACCTTATCTCAACCGCAAGTGTAACTAATTCAGGATTCAACATAACCTATCTAAGGGCAATATCAAAAGTACAAGCATGCATAATCCTATATTCTCGAGCACTAGTCAGGGATACACTATTAATATGTAAAAATAATTTACGAGTACTCACGTATAAATATTGAGATTCAATATTGCAGGAAAGGTACGTAGACGCAACGGAGACGATAAACACTAGATTGACCTCACAAGCATACCCATGAACCATACCCATCACCTCCATAGCTATAACCCATGTTTTCCTTAGCTCTATCCCGCTCGAAAAATCCATTTTGAAATAATACGCTCATGACCTCGTCGTAGTATTTTATGTATACTAATAATATCTTGAAATAATACTGAGTAAATATATATATGTAAGTCGATTGAGAGAGTTTAGAGAAATATATTTCAAGTTTCTATGAAATAATGAAACCTATTGAATTCTATTTATAATAGATTTTTGAATTATTAAAGTGAATTATTAAAGTATGAATTATTAAAGTGAATTATTAAAGTGAATTATTAAAGTATGAATTATTAAAGTATGAATTATTAAAGTGAATTATTAAAGTATGAATTATTAAAGTAAATTATTAAAGTTAAAGTAAAGTAAAAGTAAAGTAAAGGTAAAGTTAAAGTATAGTAAAAGTATAAAACTATGTACGTATAATACGCGTATAAATATATATAAAATTAATTTAAATCATTATTTATATTTAATAAAATAAAATATAAATATCGTTATCTTTATCATACTGTTTAAGTAATAAGTTGTCAAAAGTGGTTCTAGATATTTATAAAAGTTATATACATTTTAATAATAAAGTTCTTTTTAAACTAAAAACGTTTTTGTACGTTTGAAAATAAATCAAATAAATATGATAATTTTGTTTTCTAAAACTAAATATATTTAAGAATCATTTTGTTAAAAGGTTAAAATAATGGAAATTGTTATATCATAAAACGTTTTAGAAAAGTAGAATCATATATATTCATAATAGGTTTCAAGTTTTTAAATTACGGTCTGTTGGTGAAGCATGGGATAAAGTCCAAAGGTTAAATAAACGTATGAAAAATGTCGAGTTACTTAACTTGTCGATATCCAACATCTAAGTTATTTACACTCCACGTTCTTACTTATAAATCACTTTACCATTTTCCGAATGTTGTCAAAAAGAATAGATTTCTTAAATCACAGTGGACCTCATAACATAGACCCGTAATCATATCACAATGTATCTGATAAATCAATCATTTGATATTATCTTCTAATTCCATCGATAAACATATTGAAACAAATGCGTTCGTGTAAAGTAATATACGTTTAATACTTTATTAATATTCTCAAGTTATAATATATATATATATATATATATATATATATATATATATATATATATATATATATATATATATATATATATATATATATATATATATATATACATATCTATTTATATATAACGGTTCATGAATCGTCGGAATTTGGTCGAGGTTATAATGAATGTATGAACACAGTTTAAAATTCTTGAGATTTAACTTAACAAACTTTGCTTATCGTGTCGGAATAATATAAAGATAAAGTTTAAATTTGATTGGAAATTTCTGGGTTGTCACAGTACCTACCCGTTAAAGAAATTTCGTCCCGAAATTTGAATGGAATGGTCATGGCTGACAATAAGTATGTTTTCATGACGTATACGAGTTGAAAATTAGAGTTTTATTATGATCAAGTAATATAGATAAAGCAATTTGATTTTTGTGAAGGGTACGAGTGAAGTTATCACAAAAGAATGAAATGAGTAAATGCACGTTCTTTTTAACCAATGACATAGTCACGGTTGATTTTCGAAATTCAAGGAATTTAGAGAAAATCTTCGTAATAAGATTTGGTTCTTCGAAAATTAAGGAAGTTAAGATCAGCTTTGATTAAATGCGATAATATGTTTTGATTGCTCTGTCGGATATTTTACTATATATCCACCCCCTTCGTTTCCTTATTTCCACAACTCACACCTTTTATTCACTAATATGCTCCATCCAGTTCTGATTCTTGATATACTCCTAACTTTCATATCTGTCATTCTTTTCTTTCATCTGCCACCGGAAGAATCTATTTACTTTTACTATACTCTTAGTTTTATAGTGTTTTTAGTTCTCCCATGTCTTTATATTGCTATATGCATCGATATATATGGTTTATAATTTCTGGGTCGTCGTTGGGCTTTATATCCTCCTTTATATTTCGAAGTCCCTGCTTCTATCTTCTATAATTATTGTCATCCATAGTTAATGCTCCCTTCTATTTTCTGCGATTTATACTCCTATTTCTATTTCGGAGCTTCATTCTTTCGTTTCCTCTTCTTGAGATTAAGCACCGTATGTAATGGTCCAGAATTCGTAGATATGAATTTCTAAATGAACATAGTTAATGTTCTAAGAAGGAAATTGTAATGGCACGATCTTGATTTGTTAAATTACCAGAATACCCTAGAAAAGACCGAATCATCAAGAAATATTTTCTTGATATTTTAGAGATTAAATAGAATATAGGAGTCGTGTAACATGGCACATGATGACGTTATGATCTGTGAATCATCACGTTCCATTTAGAAACTCAGCATGAATTACTGTAATATAATCACGTTGATCAAGTGTCATTATATTATACTAACTCATGCTTCAGCTCCCAACACTACTTCAAAAAAAAATATTCCTATTTTAAACTCGAATGTTTCAGAATTTAGAAACTAAAATAGTTTCTTTTATGATGTAATACAGATAGCGTGAAGAGGTAAATGATTTCGGATAAGAATAATTAAGAAAATATCTTCAGAAATATGGAGGATATTTATAATGAAAGATATGATGATATCTTAGAATTTCTAATATCAGAGGATGATGAAGAATATTGTCCGCAGGGGTTTAGAGTCAAGAGCAAGGTATTCCTTTAATGACTTCAACAGGTACTGAATTATTTAGATTCTTTGAAGGCACGTTTTGCCCTTGTGATTTGTCCACAGCCTCTTTCATACTTTGCTCAATCCGTTTTCCAGTTCCAAAACTTCTCTTTTTCTGAGCTTTGCCAATACACTATTCTTTATCATCAAACTTTTTACTGTTAAGATCGTTTACAGTTGTTGCTGCTTCGTCAGCATTTCAAGAACTAGTTCACAGTTCAAGGTGTTTTTCAGAAACTTCACATTCAAAGTATGTAAGTCCAGGAGATAGACGTTGTACGTACACATATAACTGTTGGCGTAGACATGCTGCGAGATTTCAAATTAATGATTGCTAATTCCCGATGATTCGTATGGCAATTCTTGTTACAAGATGCGAATGAGTAAATGGTGAGGTTTCAATGAATAACTATAATGACTTTTTGGAGAGGTTAAAGTCAAAGGGTAATGAAGTTGTTGGTACATCTGTTAATAATGTGGTGGGATGTAAAAGGTTCCCTGGTAACGATGGTGTATATCTCAAGGTTATAATAAGGTTAGTCTGACTGAAAAGTTGAAGTTGACTTGCTGGAGTTGTGACAAAATTGGCTACTTTGAAAAGGAATTGCAAAGTTATTTTTGCTAATAAATGCCAAAGAATCTGACACAGATATGTGTGGAATTATGACTTTGGTTTCGAGTGCTTTTTAAGTACCTAACTGTGGGTAATATGTGGTTGGATCATCATCTCGATTGCTCATTATTTGAAGTGTCTTCAGATATTTTCGAAGGGTTTGAACACAGATTGTAATCGTTAATATGCATTTGATGTTCTAACACAGTTTTGAAGTCAAAGTATAGATTTGAAAGATGTAGGAATCTAAACGTGATGATACCGGTTATATCTCGAATTGAATTCTGAGGTTTCAAAATTAAAATTTGTAATTGGGTTTGAATGAGTATAGTTGTTTTGATCTCTATGAAAGAATGTATATTATTGTGAAAGTAGGAAGTATAGTTGATAATTTGCTTGATCAGATTCGAAGAATGTAACATATTAATTGTGAATATATATATCTCTCGGGTATTACCTACCCGTTAAAAAATTTCACAATTAATATTTTGTACATAAGAATTTTATTACAGTCTTTGTGAAAATATATATGTATATATTCTCCTCAGACATAACATAAATTTTAATGAGTTAATACTAAATTAAACTCATTCGATTTACGGTTGAAACTAGAATTGAATAATCCCTTGAAGGCTTTAGAGATTACATAAGTATTTCTTCAATAATATTGAAATTACGAATCAATACTTCGTTATTTGTTGAGGCGTGATGTTGATTTTTGTTAAATTCTTGTGAACTTCGCAAAGTACGAGTGATGGTATCTGAGAAGTTTCGGTTACATCGATGATGAAAGTGTAAAATCAAATATATACTTGATTTATTATGAATTGGAATTTGTTGAATTGAGACAAAGATTGTAGTTAACGATGGTTAAGTTGCGGGTGAAGGACGTACATTATTGCATATTTGTAAGATGAATTAACCGAATAGTTAAGATTCACACACAATGGCTTAGCACGGAAAGATTTATTTTTATTTCAAAATATGTATATATAAAATATACATATAATTTTTTCAGAGGGAATGAGTTAACTCTTCATAACTCCTTGAAACAATATATGCGTTATTGATTCGTAATGATGTCCACAGTGATTCTTGAACTGACGGAGTTTGTGATGTTATAGGTGTTAATGATTCTGATGTTGACTGTACTGACGATGCTGGTGACGCTGACGGTACTGTTGATGCTGTTGGTAAAACAAGTTTAGCTTGTTAATCACACACCAATTTTGTTAGGGTTTCTACTCTTCCTTCTATCATTTTGGTTCGCTTAACTGATTTATGGTTAGGGCTAGATTAGATAATCTCTAAGACTTTAGAGATTACATAATCTCCGTGGAATGTTTCTCCAATGAAGTTATGAATTAATACATCGTCAGTTATTGTTGCTGGTATTCCTTGATATCTATGGTGCGTATGACATTGATGCTCGTGGGACAGATTGTGAAGTTGAGGTTTACGACGCGGTTGTGGTTGGAGGTGGTAATGGTACTGTTGGCGTTGATGATGGTGGTACTGGTTATGCTGCTGGTGTTGCTGCTGGTGCTGCTACTGGTGTTTGTAATTTTTGCACCATATTCTCCAAAGCCACTACCCGAGCGCGAAGCTCGTTGACTTCTTCTATTACACCGGGGTGATTGTCGGTTCGGACGAGCGGATAAATAAAATCTAGAATTTGATGGAGTATATAATCGTGACGAGATACTCTGGAAATGAGAGAGAAAATGGTGTTTCGGACAGGTTCACCGGTAAGTGCTTCAGGTTCTTCGTCAAGAGGGCAATGTGGTGGATGGAAAGGATCACCTTCTTCTTGTCTCCAATGATTGAGGAGACTACGAACCCATCCCCAATTCATCCAGAATAGATGATGACTGATTAGTTGATCCATTCCGGTCACACTGCTTTCGGAGCTTGAGTGAGATTCCATTTCAGAATCCAAGTGACTTGAACTGATGACAACTTCCATTTTGTACGATTGGATAAAGGATTTTTCGATATAAAATGATTTTCCGGCTATCGGGTGGTATTCTATTTACATAGGATATCCATATATGTATATAGATCAAAAGATTTCGTAGATTACGGAGGAATTTACGGAATATGTCAGGCAAAGTTTACAGTAATAGATACGATAAGATATGATTTAGTAGATACGCTAAGATATGAATTTTGTCTATACACTACTCATGCAATTAATGTAGCAAGACGTGTCTAGACTAATAATGATAAGTAGGTAATTTCCTAAGGATGGTAAGCATATGATTTCCGACTAGAAATGATAAGCAAAACTTTTGACATGCAGACACGGTCGAAGTCCAGACTCACTAGTGCATCCTAACGACTTATCAGTTAGACACACTAATGCAGACCTGGTTCGCTAAGACCACCGCTCTGATACCAACTGAAAGGACCCGTTCATATACATTATAAACGATTCACAATAGTTGATTACATCGCGAGGTATTTGACCTCTATATGATACATATTACAAACATTGCATTCGTTTTTAAAACACAAACTTTCTTTACATCGAAAATTGACAGGCATGCATACCATTTCATAATATCCACTATCCAATTATAAATTAACTTAATAGTAATCTTTGATGAACTCAATGACTCGAATGCAACGTTCTTCGAAATATGCCATGAAATACTCCAAGTAATATCTTTAAAACAAGCAAATGCACAGCGGAAGATTTCTTTTATACCTGAGAATAAACATGCTTTAAAGTGTCAACCAAAAGGTTGGTGAGTTCATTAGTTTATCATAATCATTCATTTTCATCATTTTAATAGACCACAAGAATTTCATTTCCAGTTCTCATAAATATACGTCCCATGCATAGAGACAAAAATAATCATTCATATGGATTGAACACCTGGTAACCGACATTAACAATATGCATATAAGAATATCCCCATCATTCCGGGATCCTCCTTCGGACATGATATAAATTTCGAAGTACTAAAGCATCCGGTACTTTGGATGGGGTTTGTTAGGCCCAATAGATCTATCTTTAGGATTCGCGTCAATTAGGGTGTCTGTTCCCTAATTCTTAGATTACCAGACTTAATAAAAAGGGGCATATTCGATTTCAATAATTCAACCATAGAATGTAGTTTCACGTACTTGTGTCTATTTTGTAAATCATTTATAAAAATTGCGCATGTATTCTCAGCCCAAAAATATAAAGGGTAAAAAGGCAAATGAAACTGACCATACTGTATTTCGTAGTAAAAATACATATAACGTCATTGAACAAGTGCAAGGTTGGCCTCGGATTCACGAACCTAAATTAATTATGTATATATATGTGCTGGTCAATATTTATCTAACAAATTAGGTCAAGTCATAGTGTACCACAATCCTAATGCTCGAGACTAATATGCAAAGATCAACAAAAGTTAATTTGACTCAAAATGATTTCCAAAATTTATACATGATTATTATATAGTTTAAATATCATCGTTTTATATTTTTAAATATTTTTAAAAGATTTAATAGAGTAAATAATATAATTCATTTATTAATAAATAAAATTTTATACAAAAATATACTTTTATATATCTTAAGTAATAAAATTTATAAAGTTAATTTAAAAAAAATATTATGATAGGTTTTATTAAGGTAATTATATTATTTGTATTACATATTTATTTGATAAAATAACATTGATAATAATAATAAGTAAAAGTTGTATTATTTTGCAATAATAATTATTATTATTCTTTTAAAAATATCAATATTTATATTTACTAATAATGATATTATAATAAAATGATAATTCTAATTATGATAACTTTAATATTTATGATACTTTTTAATATTAACTTTAAAATAATAATTCTATTTAAAATGATAATAATAATGATATTTTATAATAACAATGACATTTCTATTAAAATGATATTTTTTGTTAAAATGATAGTTTTAATACTAACGATACTTTTAATAATAATAGTAATGATAAAAATAATAAGAATGATAATTTTATCTAGATCAATA
This sequence comes from Rutidosis leptorrhynchoides, assembly GCF_046630445.1. NCBI lineage: Eukaryota > Viridiplantae > Streptophyta > Magnoliopsida > Asterales > Asteraceae > Rutidosis > Rutidosis leptorrhynchoides. Next base: position 200,791,331 of record NC_092337.1, read on the forward strand.
TCTTATAATATTTTAATTTCATCATGATACTCATACTCATTATTTCCTAATCGTTTCGTTTAATAGCTTTTAATCGTCTTTTATATTGTGTTTATAATACTAATAATAATAGTACTAAAAAGAATTAGGTGTTACTAATATTAGTTTTAATTACAATAATACTAATAATGATAATTACTATGATATTATTAATAATACTAATAACTATTTTAATGATAATAATAATAATAATAACAATAACAATAACCATTTTTAAATAGTGATATATATATTAATAATGATAATAATAATAATAATAATAATAATAATAATAATAATAATAAGATAATAATAATAATAATAATAATAATAATAATAATAATAATAATAATAATAAAAATAATAATAATAATAATAATAATAATAATAATACTAATTATAACTTTAACGATGATAACAATAGTAATAATAATAAAAATAACAATTTTTAATGATAATTCCTTTTATTAATAATGATAATAATAAGATAAAACTAGAACGACGATAATAACGACGATAATAATAATCATTTTTATAAAAATTTAATTGACTATAACTTCTAATCCGTTCATCGAACCCATTCGATATCTAAATGAAAAGTTCTCAATTTTTCACTAGCCTTCCAAGGACATGCATATCTTATACCTTATCTCAACCGCAAGTGTAACTAATTCAGGATTCAACATAACCTATCTAAGGGCAATATCAAAAGTACAAGCATGCATAATCCTATATTCTCGAGCACTAGTCAGGGATACACTATTAATATGTAAAAATAATTTACGAGTACTCACGTATCAATATTGAGATTCAATATTGCAGGAAAGGTACGTAGACGCAACGGAGACGATAAACACTAGATTGACCTCACAAGCATACCCATGAACCATACCCATCACCTCCATAGCTATAACCCATGTTTTCCTTAGCTCTATCCCGCTCGAAAAATCCATTTTGAAATAATACGCTCATGACCTCGTCGTAGTATTTTATGTATACTAATAATATCTTGAAATAATATTGAGTAAATATATATATGTAAGTCGATTGAGAGAGTTTAGAGAAATATATTTCAAGTTTCTATGAAATAATGAAACCTATTGAATTCTATTTATAATAGATTTTTGAATTATTAAAGTGAATTATTAAAGTATGAATTATTAAAGTGAATCATTAAAGTGAATTATTAAAGTGAATTATTAAAGTATGAATTATTAAAGTATGAATTATTAAAGTGAATTATTAAAGTATGAATTATTAAAGTAAATTATTAAAGTTAAAGTAAAGTAAAAGTAAAGTAAAGGTAAAGTTAAAGTATAGTAAAAGTATAAAACTATGTACGTATAATACGCGTATAAATATATATAAAATTAATTTAAATCATTATTTATATTTAATAAAATAAAATATAAATATCGTTATCTTTATCATACTGGTTAATAAGTTGTCAAAAGTGGTTCTAGATATTTATAAAAGTTATATACATTTTAATAATAAAGTTCTTTTTAAACTAAAAACGTTTTTGTACGTTTGAAAATAAATCAAATAAATATGATAATTTTGTTTTCCAAAACTAAATATATTTAAGAATCATTTTGTTAAAAGGTTAAAATAATGGAAATCGTTATATCATAAAACATTTTAGAAAAGTAGAATCATATATATTCATAATAGGTTTCAAGTTTTTAAATTACGGTCTGTTGGTGAAGCATGGGATAAAGTCCAAAGGTTAAATAAACGTATGAAAAATGTCGAGTTACTTAACTTGTCGATATCCAACATCTAAGTTATTTACACTCCACGTTCTTACTTATAAATCACTTTACCATTTTCCGAATGTTGTCAAAAAGAATAGATTTCTTAAATCACAGTGGACCTCATAACATAGACCCGTAATCATATCACAATATATCTGATAAATCAATCATTTGATATTATCTTCTAATTCCATCGATAAACATATTGAAACAAATGCGTTCGTGTAAAGTAATATACGTTTAATACTTTATTAATATTCTCAAGTTATAATATATATATATATATATATATATATATATATATATATATATATATATATATATATATATATATACATATCTATTTATATATAACGGTTCATGAATCGTCGGAATTTGGTCGAGGTTATAATGAATGTATGAACACAGTTTAAAATTCTTGAGATTTAACTTAACAAACTTTGCTTATCGTGTCGGAATAATATAAAGATAAAGTTTAAATTTGATTGGAAATTTCTGGGTTGTCACACATGGATCTCATGAATCGTGTCTGCAAGCCGTACTTGGATAAGTTTGTTATCGTCTTCATAGATGATATCCTCATCTACTCTAAGAGTGAAGAAGAGCATGAGCAACACCTCCGACTAGTACTTGAACTCTTGAGACAAGAGCAACTTTACGCCAAATTCTCCAAGTGTGAATTTTGGTTGAAGGAAGTACAATTTCTGGGTCATGTTGTGAGCGACCAGGGTATCAAAGTTGATCCCACCAAGATTGAAGCTATTAGCAAGTGGGAGACCCCCACTACTCCGACTCATATTCGCCAATTCCTAGGTCTCGCCGGTTATTATCGAAGGTTTATCGAAGGTTTCTCTCTGATTGCACGTCCTTTGACCGCACAGACTCACAATGGCAAGAAGTTCATTTGGGAACCCGCACAAGAATCAGCATTTCAAACTTTGAAGAAGAAGTTAACCACCGTACCTATCCTATCACTTCCTGAAGGCAGTGATGATTTCGTCGTTTATTGCGATGCTTCGAAAAGTGGTTTTGGTTATGTACTGATGTAACGCTCAAAAGTTATTGCCTATGCCTCCCACTAATTGAAGATTCACGAGCGGAACTACACTACTCACGATCTTGAACTTGGAGCCGTTGTCTTTGCGCTCAAATTGTGGAGACACTACCTTTATGGAACTAAGAGCACTATCTTCACCGATCACAAGAGTCTCCAGCACATCTTTGATCAGAAGCAACTGAATATGAGATAGCATCGATGGATCGAGACACTCAAAACTACGATTGTGAACTCCATTATCACCCTGGAAATGCCAATGTTGTAGCTGACGCTTTAAGCCGAAAGGAGAGGACGGCACCTCTTCGTGTTAGGGCTCTGAACATCACCATCTATTCGAACCTCAACAGCCAGATTAGAGTAGCCCAAGATGAGGCTCTCAAGGAGGAGAATATATCTCATGAACATTTGAACATACTTGTCTCTCGATTCAAGGTTAGGGAGTCTAGACTCCGATGTTATGCCTGAAGAATTTGGGTACCTTATTATGGAGATCTACGGAACCTTATACTTGATGAAGCCCAAAAGTCGAGACATTCGATTCATCCTGGAGCGGGCAAAATGTACCACAACCTTAAAGAATAGTATTGGTGGCCGAATCTTAAGAAGGACGTTGCGACTTATGTTGGTAAGTGTTTGACTTGCTCTAAGGTTAAAGCCGAGCATCAGAGACCTTCTGGTTTACTTCAGCAACTAGAAATCCCACAATGGAAATGGGAAAGGATCACAATGGATTTCATTACTAAGCTACCAAAGACGGTGGGCTGATATGATACTATTTGGGTTATTGTTGACCACCTTACCAAATCTGCACACTTCCTAGCGATGAAGGAGACGGATACAATGGAGAGACTTGCTCAACTATACATCAAGGAGGTTGTATCTCATCATGGTGTACCTTTATCGATCATCTCAGATCGCGATCCCTGTTTTGCTTCTAGATTCTGGCGTTCTTTACAAGAAGCCATGGGAACTCATCTCAACATGAGTACAGCATATCACCCACAGACCGACGGGCAAAGTGAACGAATGATTCAGACGTTGGAAGACATGTTGCGTGCATGTGTCATTGATTTTGGAAAGGCCTGGGAAAGACATTTGCCATTAGCCGAATTCTCGTACAACAACAGTTATCACTCTAGCATTAATGCTGCACCTTTTGAAGCATTGTATGGTCGCAAGTGCTGATCTCCTATTTGTTGGGCCGAAGTAGGCGAAAAGCAAATCACCGGACCTGAGGTAGTCCACGAAACCACAGAGAAGATTGCTCAGATTCAAGCTAGACTTAAGACCGCCCGTGATCGCTAAAAGAGTTATGCTGACCGTAAACGTAAAGACTTTGAATTCAACATTGGTAATCGTGTAATGTTGAAGGTGGCACCTTGGAAAGGTGTGATTCGCTTTGGAAAACGTGGAAAGTTAAACCCATGATACATTGGTCCTTTTGAAATCTTGGAACGTGTTGGACCCGTTGCTTACCGTTTGGATCTACCAGCACAATTGAGCTCAGTTCATCCTACCTTCCATGTTTCAAACTTGAAGAAGTGTCTTGCTGCACCTGAACTTATCATACCACTTGAGGAACTTACTATTGATGACAAACTCCACTTCGTGGAAGAGCCTGTTGAAATTATGGATCGTGAGATCAAAACTTTGAAACGCAACAAGATTCCGATCGTCCGGGTACGATGAAATGCCAAACGAGGACCTGAGTTTACTTGGGAGCGAGAGGATCAAATGATGCGGAAGTATTCTCACCTTTTCCCGACTCCTCCATCTACCTCAGCTTAAAATTTCGGGACGAAATTTTCTTTAACAGGTGGGTAATGTAATGACCCTGGATTTTCCAACGTTTATTTATTAATAATTATTATTATTAATACGTGTGATTAAACGAATGTACATTATTACATTTACATGTTGTCATGATTGCCCGTACTTGACTTTAAATGCCCGAAACGTCTTTGTGACACACGAAACTTGCACGAATAATATTTTTAGGGTATTATTTATATTCATGATTAAGTTTTATTAATCATTTTAATTAACAAATGTTACATGTTAATTACTTGGGCTTTGTTGGACTTAACTTGTTATTACTTGGAACTTGGGCCTTTATTAGTGTTAATGGACCCATGAAGCCCACCCTACTTCTTAGTTGGACTATTTAGCCCTTTCTCACTTGTAAGTATCAAATTAGATGGAAACTAGTTAGTTTTATGCACTTGGAATCTAGTTAACACATAATCCCCATGCATGACCATTAAGTAACCACCTTTAAGGACAATTACATGCAAGAAACCATTGAACTTTTTCCTCCCTTTTGGTGATGCTGCTGGCCGTGGCCTTTGATGGCCATTAGAGGAGTTTTAATTTTTTTTACCACTACATTTACTTGCATTACTCTTCACTTTCTCACACACACACATACTTGCATTTTTTTCTCTCAAAGTTCTCTCATCTTTCTCACTTTTTCTCTCATCTTGTAAGTAACTTGAACTTGTTCTTCTTCTTCTTTTCTTTAACAAAACCGTAGCCCTTGGCTATACTCTCATCATCATCATCGTTTGTTCTTTGTTGTTTAATGACTTGTAATTGTTAGTTGTAGTTGTTTGTTACTTACTTACTTGTTGTTGTTACATACTAGTTTCAAGAATCAACTCTTTAGTTTGATTCTTCATAATATCTTGTATTTTCAAGAACACAAGAACATAAACTTACTAGTTTATGATTCTACATTTATTGTTTCAAAAGATTTAAGGTTCATGTGTTGTAAATCATACTTGTAATTCATGTTAGTAAACTTTAAAGTTTGCTTTCTTAAAGATCAAACTTTGGTTTGAATCTTTAAAGTATGAACAACCCATGAACTAGTTACTAGTTACTTGTTTATTTAGTTTACTACTTCATTTACTTGCACTTTAATTTTGTGATTTTGGTTGTTGTTGGTCAAGTACTACAAGTTAGTCTTGATCTCATTTCTCTTGAACTAAAAGTTAACTTTACTAGTTCAAGAACATGTAAATGAAACTTTTTAATTATAACTTTGTACACTTATGTTTGATCTAGACTTTTGGGTCTAAGATCTTTAAGATCTAACTAAGAACTATGTTCTACAACTTAAGATCTTGTTTACATAAGTCTACTTTCAAGTTCATAACTTAATATTACTTTTATAACTCATGTAGGTGTTAAATCTAAGACTTTGATGCAACTTTGGTTCATCGAACTTCACACAACTCTTAAGTGAGTTGTGATATACATCTTAGACTTACAATAGTGTCTTGATAAGTCAAACTTGCTTAATATTACTTTAAAGTTCATGTATGTGTTAGATCTAAGACTTTGATGTAACTTTGGTTCATCAAAACACTTGCAACACTTAAGTGAGTTGTGCTTCATGTCTTAGACTTACACTTGGGTTATGATGGTCAAACCTTAGTGAAAATGATGCAAACACATCAACAAGTTGTACACTTGAAGCTATATGCATCAAGGATGAGAACCATGATAAGCATCGAGCACCAAGAACCACCGGAACCTACTGACCCTACTGTTATACTGTTTCTGTGTCTGACCTGTATGACCTTGTCTACTGTAATTATGATTTTCAGATAGCTCTGTTCTAGTAGATAACTTTTCATATAGGACTCGTCTTAATCCGAGTTACGGTTTAGGATTTATGGCCCTCCGATCGTCACTATGTCCATTTAACGTTGTGCTGAAAATTCGGACCTACTCGCACTTAGACCGTCGCCACGGTCAAACGAAGACGAGTTTGCTTCTGTAATTTTTACCACAACTAAAGGACTCATAAACAGAGCCATGGCCACTGGTCTCACCTTAATTCAGTAGGTATAGAGGCCGTGGTGACTGACCGAACTCAGCCTTTGTTTTAAACTACTTTCATAAACGAAACCTACTTTACACCTTTTGTTTGATGATGAATGATGATGACCCTTTAAGACCTTATTTACATACTTTTAAACCTATTCAGACAATTTACTGACTTAGTACTATTTTACTTAGGTTGAGGACCCGTTTGGACAACCTTCATTACTTGCTTACTTTCTGAGTCATACTTTACCGCTACTTTATCATTGTGAGTTATAACATTCCCTTTTTACTTTAACTTATTTTGGGAACTGAGAATACATGTGGATTTTATGTTTTACATACTAGGCACTAGTACTTAAACTTATATATGTGCGGGTTATACAACGGCATAAACATTCCCTTTAGCTCGGTAACGTTTAATCATTGGTTTGTGAACCGTGAACGCGAATCTTAGATATGGATCCATAGGGTTTGACATCCCCACTCAGGCTAGTAGCGCTAGCATTTAACGAGTGTTTAATACTTCGTAAACATACGCACTTGCCAAGTGTACTTTCAGGGAGTATAAACGTTAAGTTAGTTACCAAGTGCCCACGGTTAACATATACCTTATCATACTGTTCTGAAACGCTCTTTGTAGCACTGAAATCTCGTGGCATACCTTACATACTGTTATACTTAAACTATAGCTCACCAACCTTTGTGTTGACGTTTTTAAGTATGTTTTTCTCAGGTGCTTAAGGTTAGATGCTTCCGCTGTGTACTAGTCTTGCCGTAGACACCCGCTGCTCTAGTGTTATCACCGCATGAACTATTTATCTTGCATTCAAACTTTAATACATTTGAAACTATGTTTTGTAACGACCTAAGGGTCACCTACATTTATTCATGCTTGCTATTCGTAGAAGCATACTGTTGGTGCAAAACATTTGATGTCGATTATGACGTCATCTTTCTATCGTGAATGCAACTTCTTTTATTACAGCATATAGTACTTAACCTTGTAATGATCCTGTTGTTGATGATTCATACTCGATGGTTTTGTACGGGGCATCACAGTCTCAATCTTAGCCTTATCAACTTCTATTCCTGCTTTTGAAATCTTATGTCCTAAAACTATCCCTTCTTTAACCATGAAGTGACATTTTTCCCAATTTAGAACTAAATTTGAATCTTCACACTGGGTGAGCATCTTTTCAAGGTTTAAAAGGCACGAATCAAAGGTACTACCAAAGATTGAGAAGTCGTACATGAAGACTTCCATACAATGTTCAATCATGTCGTGGAATATTGCTACCATGCATCGCTGGAATGTAGCTGGTGCATTGCATAACCCAAAGGGCATGCGTTGATAAGAAAATGTTCCATAAGGACAGGTAAAGGTTGTCTTTTCTTGGTCCTTTGGATGAGAGGAATTTGAAAGTAGTCGGAAAAACTGTCAAGGAAACAATAGTATTCATTTCCTGATAGACGTTCCAACATGTGATCGATGAAAGGTAATGGAAAATGATCTTTCCGGGTTGCATCATTTAGTTTATGATAATCTATGCAAACCCTTCAACCGGTGACTTCCTGAGTTGGGATAAGCTCATTATTCTCATTTTGAATTACGGTTGTCCCTCCTTTTTTGGGTACCACTTGAACGCGACTAACCCATTGCGAATCAGAGATGGGATAGATCAGACCGGCGTCCAGAAGTTTGATTACTTTTTTCTTGACGACTTCTTGAATCATAGGATTGACCCTTCTTTGCCTCTGAATTGAAGGTTTGAAATCATCTTCCATGAAAATCTTGTGGATGCAATAGATGGGGCCGATCCCTTTTATGTCGGAGATCTTCCAAGCAATTGCCTTCTTATGTGATTTGAAAACTTGAATCAATTTTACCTTCTCTTGTGGCGTGAGGTCTTTCGAGATAATTACAGGGAGTTGCGATTCTCCTTCTAAGAATGCATACTCCAGATTGCCGGGTAACTTCTTTAGTTTCAATTCCGGAGGTTCCTCGATAGATGGCTTCATCCTAGCTATCTCCTTTCGGGCTAACGAGTCATACTTCTCCTGGAATTCTAATTCTTCAGTAGCGGTCAGTGATGCTATCTGTTCTTTATTTCTGGAAATTGTCCTTCTTAATGCTTCCTCTTTAGAAACATCTTCTTTAGTTTCGAAGGTAGGTTCGGGAAACTTCTCACAGTCCTTTTTTAACTGGGGTTCCTAATATACAGGAATGAAATCTGTTTCTTCATTCGGTCTTCTCCTTTATAGAGGTAAAGGAACGCCTTGTCCTAGCGATGCTATTTGGATAGTCTTGCTAAGAAAATTACTTTTAGAGAGGGGAGAGTGGTGTTGACTAAGGTTTATGGCTGAATGGTTGTCGAGATTTCCTTCAGGAGGTGTAAAGAACATATCCTTAGAAATATGATCTTGACTACATATAGCCATGGTCTCTTCCAGGTATTCGTTTACGAGTTCTTGAAAAGAATCAGAGAGATTCACATCTTCTTCTCTAGGATGGTTCATGAGACAATCAACATTGAATGTGATTTCTTCTCCTCCAACCCTTAATTTCAATGATTTATCATGTACATCAATTACGGCCTTGGTAGTATTCATGAATGGTCTGCCAAAAATGAGTGGGACCTTCGTGTCTTCCTCAATATCCATAATGACAAAATCAACGGGAAATGCGAACTTATCCACTCTAACTAGGACATCTTCAGCTATTCCCCAAGGAATCTTAACTGATCTGTCCATGATTTGGATAGTCATTCTGGTAGGCCTTAAGTCATTTAATCCTAGCTTTTTGAATAATGAATAGGGCATTAGGTTTACACTGACTCCTAAGTCTGCTAACGCATTGCTAATTTGGACATCTTGCAGGTAGCAAGGTATCGTAAATCTTCCTGTATCTCCTAACTTAGGGAGAATTCCATGTTGTAATACTAAAGAGCATTCTTCACTTAAGGGCAAGCTAACTATCTCTCTTAATCTCTCTTTATTTGAAAGAAGTTCTTTGAAAAATTTTGCGCAGTTTGGCATTTCTACTAAAGCATCTACTAGTCGTACATTCAAATGGAAATTCTTAATAATATCCCAATACTTAGCGAATTGCGCTTCTTGTTTTTCCTTCCTAAGCCTACCTGGGAAAGGTATGCGGGCGCGCGGAATAATTTCCAGGGCCTTAGGAGAGATAGGTTCTGGTGGATTGACAACTGGGTCAATTGACACAGTTTCCTTATCGAAAAAATCTTGTATGGGTATATTGACAGCTGTTTCTTTCCCTCCTCTAGTGATTGCTAAGGCATCAAACTCACTACACTCTATATCAACTTTAGTGGTTAAACATTTAAGCGTAAGCTAAAAATTGGTGATCAATTCTTCAAAAGTCATTATCAAAGTTTCGAACGTATATTGACATTCTATGACTAGAAGGTTTATCGTGTATTGCTTTTTCATAAATTCAACTAAAATTTCCTTAGAGTTGAGAGTAGGTTTGTGCAACGGGAAGATTATATTATGATCCAAGCTATTTTTCTGTTTGTGTGCCCATCTAGGGTAAGGATACCTTATATTGGTTCTAGTAGCATTGGTGTAACGACCCAACTTTTTCGACTTATATTTTTGTGCTCTATACTTTCACGAATCTACGTATACATGCGTACTAAGCTAGTTTATGCTCTAGGATCTTTATTCATGATTAATTACTTTCGTTAATATCTTACTACGTGTTATTAAGTGTTTAATCACTTAACTTGATCCCCGAATGCTTTTACGACCGTTAGTGTCACTTGTCATTTTTGAATGAGCTATGTACTTTGTACACATTAAACTTTTGTCATAATTGGAATATTATGACTACGTAATACTAATTGTTATTTTCTAATGACAATTACATTGCTTATTGGTTGCTTAATTACTCTTAGTAATTTACTAATGCACACTAGTTAGACTTATTGGGCTTTTTACCTTAATGGACTTAGGCCCACCCTACTCTGGTTAATGGACCATTAAATTAGCCCAACTTTAATGGATTTATAATCCATTAAGATGTAGGATAAAAAACCATTAAGATGAGCCAACATACTAACATTTTTTTTAACCATTACTACACATGTTGCATGAGATCCCAACAACAAGCACCACCTTTAGACCACCACCATGCAAAAAGAAAAAAGTTGTCCCCTTGTCCCCTCCCCCCAAACCTACGGCCTTGAACCCCCCCCCCCACACCACCACTATAAATATCTAGCCTTGATCCTTCATTTTACACTTGATCTCATTCTCATTTTACACACACTTGCTCTCTAATTTTCTCTCTAGTCTTTCTCACACTAAAATTGTAAGTTTTAAATTTTCTTCTTCTTCTTCTTTTCTTCTTAAACAGGACATCATCATCATCATAAGATCAAGCTTTTTAGCTTTTTGATCTTGTTATATCTTGTAGGTTCAAACTTTGATTTGAATCCTTCAAGAACATCAAAGATTCAAGCTTTCTAGCTTTGGATCTTCATTACTTTGATGGATCTAAGTTTTGAAGCTTAAGATCACTTTATTTTGTTAAAAGATCAAAACTTGTGTTTATGATCTTCATGTAACTTGTAGATCTAGCTTTTTGCTTTAAGGATCTTCAAGAACATTAAAGATCCAAGCTTTCTAGCTTAGGGTTTCATTATTTTGTTGAAGATCTAATCTTTTTAGTTTATGATCTCATTACTTTTACTAGATCTTAGCTTTCTAGCTTATGGTCTCATTAATCTTGTAAAGATCCAAGCTTTCTAGCTTAGAGTTTCTTAACACTTGAGATCTAAGTTATTATTGTAGATCTCACTTACTTGGAACATTTTTATGATTTTTATGGTGATAAAATTCAAGTCTTCATCATCTCATATGATGAAGATGCATAAACTTGTATTAAAAGGACAAAGGTTGAAGCTTTATTGTGTTTATACAACAAAGAGACAACCTTGATGTTTAAAACTTGTAAAAAGTTAGCTTTTACTTTTAGTTGTGTGTTGATGGTTAAAACTTGGTCATAATGATGCTAGAACATCAAAGAGTTGTACAATTGAAGCTTATACGCATCAAGGATGAGAACCGTGATGAGCATCAAGCACCAAGAAACCCACCGGAGCATTTGTTTTCTGTTTTTCGGGGTCTAATCAGACTCCTGGGACTTCTAAAAAGTTTATTTTCATATATTTCAGTTCGAGTAGATGACGTTTCCTTTAAGACTCTCCTAAATCCGATAACGGTTTAGGATTTATAGCCTTCCGAAAATCACTACGCCTTCGTAACGACGTGCTGAAATTTCTGACCTACTCGCACTTGAACCGTCGCCACGGTCAAACGACATCAAGTTAGGATCTGAAAATTGGACAGCGGTAAGAGGACTCACAAACGGAGCCTTGTCCACTGGCCGTGAGTAATTTAAGTTTGTATAGAGGTCGTAGCAGCTGTCCGAAGTCAGCCCTTTGTTTTGATCTCTATTCTTGTTGAAAACTTACTTTATCTTTTACGAATGATGATGATGATGATGATACTTAAGACTTAGCTTATTTACTTTTAAACTTTTGGGGAACAATTTACTGACCTAGTAACCTTTGCCTTAGGTTGAGGACCTTTCGGACCGACTTACTACTTGCATACTTTTCATAGCGACTTTTACCGCACATTCACTGTGAGTTATAGCTCCCTTTTACTTTAACTATTTTGGGACTGAGAATACATGCACTTTTTATGTTTTACATGCTAGACACGAGTACTTAATCTTTATATATGTGTGGGTGACATAACGGTACAAAGATTCCCCTTAGCTCGGTAACGTTTAGTCATTGGTTTATGAACCGGTGAACGCGAATCTTAGATATGGATCCATAGAGTTTGACATCCCCACTCGAGCTAGTCGTGCTAGCATTCAATGGGTGTTTAATACTTCATAAACTTATGCACTTTCCAGGTGTACTTTTAGGGGGTGATATATTATACGTTAAGTTAGTTACCGGGTGCCCACGGATAAGCATATACTTTATCATACGGATTTGAAATACTGATTTGAAACAATGAAATCTCTAGTCTACATTACATTGCTGATTACAAACAAACTATAGCTCACCAACATTCATGTTGACTTTTTAAGCATGTATTTCTCATGTGCTTAGACGTTGTTGCTTCCGCTGTTAGACTTGATGTTATAGTCTTGGTGCTATAGACTTGTTGTTACATACTCGCTGTGTTAGACATCCGCTGCATTGTTTAGAGATGTCTCAATCATGAAACTTTTACTTTCCATTCACAACTTATGTTACATTTGAACAATGGCTTTGTAATGACCTTTGTGTCACGTACTTATGTTAATGCTTTTTATTTGTAGAAGCACGTTATCTTTTGTAAAACAATTGACGTTGGTAAAAACGTTGTCTTTTCATGAATGCAAAACTTATTTTTAAACAGCATATAGTATTGTAACCGTGTAATGATCCTGTTGTTGATGATCCGTACAAGTTGATTTTGTACGGGGCGTCACAATCGGGGTTTCTAGGAATTGGTATACTTTGAAGAGTGAGGGTGAGATCTTGTAACCTGGTTTCCAGCATTTTTACCGTATGCGCGAAGACGTCATCCTTCTCAGCAACTTCATTGCTCCAATCTTCCTGCTGTGCAGCTATTGTGTCCAAGAGATTTCATGCTTCGTCTGCTGTTCGGGACATGAATTTGCCTTGCGAGGCCATGTCTATCAGAGACTTATCATCCTTGGTCAAACCATTGTAAAGCTTATAGATTATGTCTGCTTGACTTAAAGAATGATTCGGACATCTTTTAAGCATCATATTTATTCTATTCCATGCTAGACACAATAGCTCATTTTCTTTTTGAGAAAAGTTTGTGATGTCATTTCTTAAACAGGTTTGTAGGGAGGGTGGATAAAATTTGTTTAGAAATTTAGTGGCTAAATCCTCCCATGAATGGATTGAATTCGGGTTAAGTTCGTCAAACCATGCTAAAGCATGCGCTGAAAGTGAATATTGAAAAAGATGAAGTTTCAAAATATTTTTCCTGTTTTCTTCCTTCTTAAAAGAGTCAACCAGACTGATAAATTTATTTAGGTGAAAGTTTGCATTGATTACCATGAGCTTAATAATGTGACGATCAAGAATCATTATCCGTTGCCTAGGATTGACGATTTATTTGATCAACTTCAAGGTGCGTGTTATTTCTCTAAGATTGAATTGCGATCTGGTTATCTGATATGCTACTAACGGACGGTTTTATTTGTGCGGTGTCATTAGGTCGCAGGACGTCCGGTTCGGTGGAACAAAGTAGCAAACAGTGGTTTTGTTTATTTATATTGTGCGGGGCCTAAATTTACTTTTACTTTCTAAGGTGTAGAAGGTGTAAGTTAACCTAGTGTCGTATTTTTTTAAGGATTAATGAATTGAAGATCAATTGGATAATTGTCTTTTTGTTAAATTACCAAGATAAAAGATAGTAGTTGGTTTTAGCTAAAAGTCCTAAGTGTGGAAAAGTAAATAAGTGGAAGGATATCCGGAGTATGCAGATCAGGGAAATGTTGACCAAAATAACAGTGTTGGGTTAGAGAAAGGTAATTATGCTTATGTTAAGACTATGCTTGTAATGATGTAGATCTGGTTAGATGAGCCAATTACACAGACCTACTTAGTGAGAAGTATGTCACTTGGTCGTAAAATTGAAAGGTAGCTATACCTCGGAGGTTATCCTCAGTAAAGTAATAGGTTTATTAGTGAGTTAAGCTCTAATCCTAACCCTCGTTATCAGTTTAGTTAACTGAATAACAACGTGTCATGTTGATTGAACACTGATCACAAACGGAAGGAATCTGTCGGTTTAAGTTGGTAAAACCTTAAATGAAATCTAACAACTATTCCATCATACTAATGAGATCATATCAATTCAAACATTATACAGCATTACAGTTGATATACTGATAGTAAAGCAGATAGAAACCTAATGAATACCTAAACAGTTGATATGACTAAGTCCTAAAGCAACAATCAAACAAGAACATGCAATAGGCTTGGGTCACACAGTGAAGGCACTAACTAGATCTTAACAGCTCCTAAGAAGTCTCTTCGGAACAGTCAATAGGTATACTAGGTCATTCATGTCTTAACTCCTAAGTTCCGTGTCCTAAAAGCGCATTAAATGCCACTCGGGAACTCCGGCCATACCGAGTTCATAGAATCTTTAGATACAGTATAACCAGGGGTCTTAATCCTATGAAGTAGCTAATTTCATATAGGTACACAAGTCCCGATCACAACTTAGGTCGGTCAATCCTTAAGATGCTAGCATACAAATCTATAAGACTTCCAAGTTCAGTATTATAACAGTAATCGTACTAATTTACATAATTACGCTAACCTAAACTTCTGTCATGGAAACATACAGATTAATTAAGCTATCATGGTGATATCAGAACGCATTATTAAACATAAAAAGTAAGAACGCGTGTTTAATACAAAAGACAGGCGTTTCGGATAAAAACCTGGAAAGGCCGAAGAAATCTGCCCGAGATCGCAGGGACTCCCCGGGATATCCTCTGGAAAATAAAAGCTAAGCTAGCTACTACTAAAAACTAACTAAAAGCTTGAAAATATGAAATGAATTACAAATTGAGTGTGTGTTGAAATGGATGGAGAAAGCCCTTTAAATAGACTTGATTTATGCCTGCAAACGGCTGGCAAGCCGTTTGACAGGCCGTTTGCAGGGCCCATTTTCCAGGTCAAGCCGTTTAAGGTGCCCATTTTCTCTTAGCGTTTGGCAGGCCGTTTGCCATACTGGCAAGCCGCTTGCCAAGCCGTTTGGCAGGCCGTTTGGCTGGATCATAACTTGATTTCTTGTCTTTCACCGTTTTTGCTCTAGAATCTTCGTTTTAGCTCCATTTTACTTGATTCTTTTTGCATCGCCTTCGTAATTACTTAATCTACAAAATCAACCGAAAAAAAGATAATTTTGCCAAAAAAGTTTAAATCTTTATTGTTTTAGGGCACAATATTGGGGATACAAATGTGACTTTTTGGCCGATATCATTATCATCAAATGCGGATTCGTGAGGAAGATATTGAGAAGACGGTGTTTCAGAAGCAATATGGGCATTTTGAGTTCGTTGATACCTTTTGGTCTTATGAATGCGCCTGCGGAATTCATGGACCTTATGAACCGAGTGTGCCAACCTATGTTGGACAAGTCAGTAATTGTATTCATTGACGACATACTCATTTATTCAAAGAGTATGAAGGAACATGAACATCATTTACGTGAGTTGTTGAAGACGTTTCGTAAGGAGAAGTTGTATGCGAAATTCTCTAAGTGTGAATTTTGACTAAGGGAAGTACAATTCCTTGGCCACTGTAGTGACCCGAACTTTTCCATGATTATATATTATATGAGATCTATATTTACATGATTAAATGTTTCCAACATGTTAAGCAATCAAAATTGTTAAGACTTGATTAATTGAAACGAATTTTATGTAAACGATTGACCAACCAATTTGACCGATGATTCACGAACGTTATAACTAGTAAATGAAATGATAATATATATGGATATATATATATATATATATATATATATATATGTGTGTATATATGTTTAACATGATATGATGGTAATTAAGTATCTCATTAAGTATATTAACAATGAACTATATACGAAAAATGAGACTACTAACTTATAGATTTTGAAACGATATCTATATGTAACGATTATCGTTGTAATAACATCTTACTATTTCTATATATCATATTAAGATATATTAACACATTATGTTATCATGATAACATAACAATTTAACATCTCATTAGATATAATAACCATGGGTTAATTATATTTAACGAGATCGTTAACTTCAAGATTTCAAAACAACGTATGCATGTAACGACTAACGATGATTTAACGACTCCATTAAAATGTATATATATATGTAGTGTATCTATATGTATTAATATACATTTAAAGGACTTCAAGACATATATCAAAACATTCATACTTAACAAAAATGGTTATGATTACATTCCCATTCGTTTTCATCAACAATTCTACTCGTATTCAATCAATATTGGTACTCGTATTATACCCAGCTTTTAGATGTATATACTATTGGTATATAAACTTCAATGATCAGCTCTTAGCAGCCTTAATGAGTCATCAAGACATGTGGGAACCAATATTTGGCAACTAGCATGAAATATCGAACAAAACAACAAACTAATGGAGCCTATATCCATGGCCATTCTTCACCTGAACTTACACACACATCAAACACATTTTCATTCAACTTTCATGCATCAAATTGATCTCTCTCAAGTTCTAGCTTTATGTTTTAAGTGTTCTTCATCATCTTCATCAAGTTCTACATCAATCTAGCTCATAAATGCAACATTTGATCAACTTACAAAACAACTACTCAAGAACACCTCAAGAATAATTTCAAGTTTGCTAGCTTACTTCCAAGCTTTCAAAATCATTCCAAGTAATCATCTAAGATCAAGAAACCTTTGTTATTTATAGTAGGTTATCTTTTTAATTCAAGGTAATATTCATATCCAAACTTTGATTCGATTTCTATAATCATAACAATCTTAATTCAAGTAGTAATCTTACTTGAACTTGTTTTCGTGTCATGATTCTACTTCAAGAACTTCCAAGCCATCAAAGATCCTTTGAAGCTCAAGTTATTTTTTCATCATTTCCAGTAGATTTATCTACTATACTTGTAACGACCCTACTTTTTCCGTTATCTTTTACCATTAATTATTTAACGACCGTTAACTGTCATTCGTGCCACGTCATTTCTATGACCTATATTATTATTTTTGTAATAATATATTAATTATTATGTACCATGTGAATATTTGTATTCATATTTTAAGTTATACGTTTCTACGTTTCGCGAATTTCTATCCGGCGAATCTTTTCAGTTTTCAAACCAACAGTCAAGCTTTTGGGATTTTTTAAGTCTTAATTATTTTAAATATGATATTTTAATGTCATATGTTTTTATATGGTGTTTATATATTTTATTTGCCGCGTACGCGTTATCTCTCCGAATATTTAATCGCGTAACGGAGTTTTCGCGTTTCGGGCTTCTTTCGGGCACTCGGGCCACAAGACTTCTTCCATTTATCAAATTGGCCCACTAAGGGGCCCACCCTACCCTCTTTTGGCCGAAAATATCACATAGGGGGTGGTTTAGCACATTTCACAAACTACTTTCATTTTTCACTACTTGTTTCTTTTTTTGACCTAGCCTTTCTCATTTACACTTTTATTTTTTTCTCTCTTCCCCTATTTTTCCTCCCTAGAGCTGTCGCCAACCTCCACCATTTTCATCATCATCTTCAATCAAAACAAGCTTGGATCAAAGGGCTTTTATCATTTCCGGATTCTACTCTTCGTTCTCTACGCGTTCATATCACTTGATTCTTGATTAGGGTATAAACCCTAACCCTAGCTTTTCAATTTTTCTTTAATTTTTTTCTATTTTTATATGTTATAATGATATTATGATGATTATATGTTATTGTATTGTTGATTGTATGCGTAGAAATGCTCGTTAATTCATGTTTTCGGTTTGATTGTTTTGGGACAGCGGTTTGGTTGTTATTTTCTGTAAATATAACTGATATAAAAGTGAAATTAAAGTGTTTAGATGAGTTCCTATCATCAAGACATTAATTTTAGACTCCGTATTCGTGTCGTTTCGATTCCCGGAGCTCTAGTTATGATTAAAGTGGTGTTTTGTTGAGATTAAAATATGAAAACGAATTGGTACAGGTATGGTCCGACTTTGTGATCATTTTTGGAGTCTTTAGGGTGTACTAGTGTGTTAGTATTAATGATTGGATGAACATTCATGTTCGGGTCATCGAAATCCGAGCCACGGATCACCCGTTATGACTAAAACATGTTTTTGAACGATTAAAGCTACAATTTGAATAATGGCTGTAAGTCATGACTTGGTGGCTGTTCTTGGGATGTTCTTGAGCACACTAATGTGTCGGGTGGATCAGTTAGGCGAAGATATATATAAGACTCGCCAAAAACTGATTCCCGGGGCTCAAGTTATGACCCGATGAACTTTTAATTAAAACTTATGGTTATTTACTAAGACTTATGATATAAGTAATGAATTTCATTATTAATAAATTACTTACGATATAAAAAGTAATTATTTTAATTGAAGACTTATGATATACATATTTATCATATCATTTAGTAATTAATTATGATTAATTAGACTTTAATCAAACTTATGATTAATAATACTTTTATTATTAATGAAAAATATTTATGGTAAGTATTAAACTTATATTAAGAGATTATTTTATTAAGGCTTATAATAAGGATTAATTAATTATTTAATTATTATAAGGTTTAGTTATTATTTAATTATAATTTAATTATTAAATACTTATGATTTAATGATTATAATTAGAAACTTATGATATGATTAATAATTCATTATTAATTAATAATACTTATGATATGATTAAAATTTATTATTAATTAATAATACTTATATTATGATTAATATTTAATTAATTAAATAAATACTTATGCTATATTAATTATATCATTTAAACTTATGTTAACTTTAATAATTCGTTCTAATTTAATTAAACTTATGTCTTGACATAATTATACATATATGACTTTAAATAACATTATAACTTATATTATTCTTATAACTTACACTTTTAAAATTAATGTTGACTATGTTTGACCAAAGCTGACTTTTGAGTTGACTTTCGGTTGACTTTGATTTTCAGTTGACTTATGTTGACTTTCTAATTAAGGAAACTTTCCTAACTTAGAAACTTTCCAAAAATAGAAACTTACCAAAAATGGAAACCTGCTAAAAATAGAAACTTTCTAAAAATAGAAAGTGTGTGTCCGTACGCTGTTCCGATCAAACCGTTGCATGTTGAGTTATGTTCTATGCCTACTTGCAACATGTACAATAGCTATCATACTAAGACTTGACCTAAGTTAGTTATTTATATCGACCTGCTTTATTTATAGGTCGGCGTTGTGATCATTCTTGATCACTTACTTCATTTGATGTTCTCATTTTTGTGTGGTTACTTCTTTTGCTTTAAGGTGAGTTATAGTCCCATTTTTCTATTTTAACTCTTTTGGGATGAGAATACATGCAATTTATTTTATATTTTGGACACAAGTGAAAGTTGGTTTAAATTATTCATTGTGAGTCGAACAAAAATATTCCCTAATCTGGTAATTGTAATCACTGCTTTCTACTGGTGAACGTGAATCCTACGGATAGATCTATCGGGTTTGACAACCCCATTTCGAGCTAGTCGCGCTAGCAATTTATAATCGGAATGTTTAGTACTTCGTATTTAGTTGTAGATACACTTGTTCATTGTATATTATTTATTGTGTTTGGCAAGGGTAAATAAATGGTTAAGTGGTTACCAGGTGGCTCACGAAAAATGGAATAATGTTTTATTATATGTTTTCTAGCATATAATTTTGTAGTCCAAAAAGGAGTTTTTATGTTTTCAAGCATAAATTTTTATGGTTTAACTTTAAATATTGTTTGCAATATTAAACCTATAATTCACTCAATATTTTTGTTGACAGTTACTCGCATGTTTTATTCTCAGGTTCATGATTGATTGCTTCCGCTGTGCTTAGAGAGTCTGCATATTTATGATGGCAGCTTTTGTTAAACATTAACTTGCATTCTATTTTGATACATTTAATAGTGGATGTTGTTGACTTTGTTTTGATCAACTTTTGGTTAAGTAATAATGTATGGTTTTTCTAAACTTACATATTTTTGGAAGATTTCCTTTATAGGAAATCATTTTAAATAAAGAATGCAAGGTTATTTATCAAATTCATATAGAGTTATGATCAAGCTGTAGGACCAAAATAATGATGGTCATCAAGTGTACTTTAATGGGTCATTTCAGTTGGTATCAGAGCATTGATTGTAGGGAATTAGGCTGCATTGATGTCGTTACCCGAGTCAATAGGGTGCATTAGTGAGTCTAGTCTACAGCCTGACCTATAATATATTATTATATGTGATTATTTGTATCGTATTATTATGTATATTGTAATCATATATACATCTCGATTATGTTCTGAATCCGGGAGGAACTCTCATTCCGATTTAAACGTATTCTCCGACTCATGCGAACTTATCCTTATAAGAACACCTCAGGTAGTGAAACCGAGGGATGTCATTCTTGACTTCTGAAATTCTCGACATTTCTATGTCATCTATTATGGTTATGTATATAACGTTTGAGTTATATTACGCAAGATGTCATTCTTGACTTCTAAATGCTCGGCATTTCAATGTCAGCTATTATGTTTAGGTATATAACATTCTTGTTATATTACGTGCCTTTGTGCCGTTGTGCCTATGCGCTTTGGTTTTTGAACCGGAAAACGTCATTCTTGACTTTCAGAGATTCTTGGTACTTCGAAGACATTTTTATGTCATCGTTAATCATATTCATTACTTTTGATGTTTTTGTTTCTCGTGCTATCCTTAGCACATTATTTAAGAAATCGTTTTTAGAGAAATTGTGTGGAAATTCGAGGTTGATCGCCTGTCCTGACCTCATGTAGTGCTATTGGAATGGAACTATGAATTAGTGAAATATAATGGCGTCAGGCCAACGTGATTATATTACGTTAATTCATAAAGAAGTCCCAATATTGTGACACGAGGAATAGAAAGCGAGTCAAAGAAAATTTTTATGCTACTCATTAAGAAATTCCGATGTATTACATGGGTAGGGAAAATATTCATTATCTTATTTGTTGATATACGAGAAGTTCGTTTTAACCAGATTATCTATCTCATGTCCTATCCTTCATAACTCGCTTGTTAGCAACAGCTTCGCTCGGGAACAGTTTTGGCCCAAGGACTTATGTCCTGATCATAGTCAAAATAACATTTAACTCATTAGTTTCATGACCTCGTAACATTTGTTGGTCAAATGTCGCACGACGATTCAAGTCCTTTACTCGATCTTCCACGATCTTACTTCAACTTGTAACCTCTGAAATACAGATACTCTGTTTATCATCGGGAGTTTTACGCATTTGTTTAATTGGGTGGTTCTCATGAGTTTTATGGGCGAATAGAAGTAATGAAATATTTTGTCATGTATACAATTTATAAAATCATATATGTACGTATGGATTCAAATGAAAAAATTTACCCTTACCTATTTTGGCTAGTATATACTAAATCATACCTTCAAAATTATTTTAAAACCACTCATTTATTAAGCTGTTTGACTGAGTCAATTTGTTTTATATAAAATGGTACACGTTGTACATACTTCTAAATTTACTAAGAACTTAGTTCCGTTTATGTTGTCATATCAAACATTTAAAGCTTTTTCAAAACTCCTTTGATTGATTTTATCAAATTTTCGCATTACTCTACAGAGTGTTTGGATCACAGTTCTTCTCATCCTCTGTTTAAGGATGAAACTTACCATTAAGTTCATTGATAGAAACTCTTACACCACATTGGATGCCGGTTTTATAAAATTGTTGGGAAGTCTTTGCACTCATAAAATTTTCTCTCTTATGGTTGGACATGACCGAAACGCGGACCGATAGATCAGCTTTCTGAGGTACGTTCAGTGGTCACCCTGTTCTCAGGAAAGGCGCTGGGTGGGTTTTACCCCAATCGTTGTTATAGTTGGTATCACAAATAGATATTACCCAAGACTGCTTGAAGAGTTTCTACTCTCAATTTTCGCGATTAACAGCAACACCCTCGTAAACATAAATCCTAGGATTCAATACTTTGAGGTGCACGAAATTATTTTTGGAGATTCATCACACCTGAAGTCAACCATTCTTTATAACCCATGATTCGCGTTCTTTTCATCCGCACGTAAATTTAAGAATATGGATGAATCCTAGATTTCCTCGCTCATTGTATAAGGAATTTCACTCTCGTTGAAATATCACACCTTTCGTACGTCTTCCTTTCGGAAATGTAATGAAAATTTACTTTGAAGTCCATGATCCTCGTTATCTCCTTTGAGAGAATTGCTTTATATATATCTATGCCACCGATGTGACTACTCCATACATTTCTTCCTTCATTGTTGCAACTATATTTCATTCGTCCCAGTTCGTCCACTTGGGGAGCTCCTGTTTTGTTCGTTAAAGGTGGTTCATTTCGATTGTGTATTGATTATCGCGAGTTGAACAAGCTTACGGGTAAGAACCGTTACCCTCTTCCGAGAATTTATGATCTGTTCGATCAACTTCAATTTTCGTCCATTTATTCTAAGATTAATCTTCGTTTCGGTTATCACCAGCTGCGAGTTAAAGAAACTGATATTCCGAAAACCGCTTTACGTACCCGTTATGGTCACTGCGAATTTCTTGTTATGCCGTCCGGATTGACTAACGCACCTGCTGTGTTCATGGACCTCATGAATCATGTGTGTAGACCTTATCTGGACAAGTTCGTTATCGTTTTCATCGGTGATATTCTTATCTATTCCAAGAGTGATCAAGAACACGAAGAACATTTGAAGTCGGTCCTTGATTTGTTGAGGACGGAAGAGCTGTACGCTAAGTTCTCTAAGTGCGCTTTCTGGTTGAAAGAAGTTCAATTTCTTGGACACGTTGTTGGTAAGAAGGGAATTCAAGTCGATCCTACTAAGAATGAGGCAATTAAGAAGTGGGAAATTCCGAAAACTCCTACTCAGATTCGTCGGTTCCTAGGTTTGGTACGCTATTATAGAAGGTTCATTCAAGATTTTTCACTAGTAGCGAAACCTCTGACTGCTTTAACGAATAAGGGGAAGAAGTATGAGTGGAAGGATAAACAAGAGACTGCTTTTCAAACTCTGAAGAAGAAGTTGACTACCGCTCCGATATTGTCACTGCCCGAGGGTAATGATGATTTTGTTGTTTATTGTGATGCTTCACGCCAGGGCTTTGGCTGTGTTTTGATGCAGTGAAAGAAAGTCATTGCTTACGCGTCACGTCAGTTGAAGATTCACGAGCAGAATTATACAACCCATGATTTAGAGTTGGGAGCTGCTGTGTTTGCACTGAAGATTTGGAGACATCATTTATATGGGTTCAAAAGTACAGTGTACACTGATCACAAAAGTCTTCAACATATCCTTGATCAGGAACAGTTGAATATGAGACAGCACAGATGGGTTAAGTTGTTGAACAATTATGATTGCGAATTCCTTTATCATCCAGGAAGGGCCAATGTTATGGCTGATGCCTTAAGTCGTAAATAGAGGGTTGAACCTCGTAGATTTAGAGCCTTGAATATGACAATTCGAACAAACCTCGCAATGCAGATTCTTGTGGCTCAGCAAGAAGCCTTGAAGGAGGAGAATTTTGCAAACGAGAAGGTCAGAGGCATGGGTAAGAAGTTTGAGGTACAAACCGATGGTACTAGATACTCTGCGGGACGTCTTTGGGTTCCGAAGTTTGGTGATTTGCGAAAATTTGTTCTAGATGAAGCTCATAAGTCAAGGTACTCGATTCATCCTGGTTCAGGAAAGATGTATCGTGATCTTAAGGAGCTATATTGGTGGCCTAATTTGAAAGCTGATGTGGCTACTTATGTGGCTAAGTGTTTGACATGTGCTAAGGTTAAAGCTGAACATCAGAAAGCGTCCGAACTTTTGGTACAACCCGAAATTCCATAGTGGAAGTGGGAAGGTATTACGATGGATTTTATTACGAAGTTACCGAGAGTTGTGGGTGGTTATGATACCATTTGGGTGATTGTTGACCGACTCACAAAGTCAGCTCATTTTTTACCGATTAAGGAGACGAATTCGATGGAGAAGCTTACTCCTTTGTATTTGAAGGAGATTGTTTCAAGACATGGTGTTCATGTATCTATTATTTCAGACCGAGACAGTCAATTTATATCGAGGTTTTGGCAATCCTTACAGGAAGCTTTGGGAACTAAGTTAGATATGAGAACCGCTTATCATCCGCAGAAGGATGGTCAGAGTGAAAAGACAATTCAAACGTTGGAAGACATGTTACGAGCGTGTGTTATTGATTTTGGTAATGGGTGGGACAGATATTTGCCGCTAGCTGAATTTTCTTATAATAACAGCTATCGTGCAAGTATTAAAGCCGCACTGTTTGAAGCTCTGTATGGTAGAAAGTGTAGGTCTCCTATCTGTTGGAATGAGGTTGGGGATGCTCAACTCACAGGCCCAGAAATTATTCATGAGACTACCGAGAAGATCGTACAGATTAAAGAAAGGATGAGAACCGCCAGAAGTTGGCAAAAGAGTTATGCCGATAAGAGAAGGAAGGATATAGAATTTCAAGTTGGTGACCGTGTTATGTTGAAGGTATCACCTTGAAAAGGTGTGGTACGTTTTGGTAAAAGGGGAAAGTTGAATCCTCGTTTTGTTGGACCATTTGAGATTACAGAGAGAGTTGGACCCGTGGCTTATCGTTTGAAACTGCCACAAGAACTCAACGATGTTCATGACATTTTTCAGGTATCGAATTTGAAGAAGTGTTTGGCCGAGGCCGATGAAACCATTCCTCTTAATGAATTTCATGTTGATAAACAACTCCATTTTATTGAGGAGCCAGTTGAAATTATGGATCGAGAAGTTAAGACGCTCAAGCAGAGTAAAATTCCTATCGTCCGAGTTAGATAGAATGCCAAACGCGGGCCTGAGTACACTTGGGAACGTGATGATCAGATGAGGCAGAAGTACCCGCATTTGTTCTCAGATGGCGAGTCAACCCCTGCACCTGCTTAAATTTCGGGACGAAATTTCCGAAACGGGAAGGTACTGTAACGACCCTACTTTTTCCGTTATCTTTTACCGTTAATTATTTAATGACCGTTAACTGTCATTCATGCCACGTTATTTCTATGACCTATATTATTATTTTTGTAATAATATATTAATTATTATGTGCCATGTGAATATTTGTATTCATATTTTAAGTTATACGTTTCGCGAATTTCTATCCGGCGAATCTTTTCGGTTTTCAAACCAACGGTCAAGCTTTTGGGATTTTTAAGTCCTAATTATTTTAAATATGATATTTTAATGTCATATGTTTTTATATGGTGTTTATATATTTTATTTGTCGCGTACGCGTTATCTCTCCGAATATTTAATCGCGTAACGGTGTTTTCGCGTTTCGGGCTTCTTTCGGGCACTCGGGCCACAAGACTTATTCCATTTATCAAATTAGCCCACTAAGGGGCCCACCCTACCCTCTTTTGGCCAAAAATATCACATAGGGGGTGGTTTAGCACATTTCACAAACTACTTTCATTTTTCACTACTTGTTTCTTTTTTTGACCTAGCCTTTCTCATTTACACTTTTATTTTTTTCTCTCTTCCCCTCTTTTTCCTCCCTAGATCCTTCGCCAACCTCCACCATTTTCATCATCATCTTCAATCAAAACAAGCTTGGATCAAAGGGCTTTTATCATTTCTGGATTCTACTCTTCGTTCTCTACGCGTTCATATCACTTGATTCTTGATTAGGGTATAAACCCTAACCCTATATTTTCAATTTTTCTTTAATTTTTTTCTGTTTTTATATGTTATAATGATAGTATGATGATTATATGTTATTGTATTATTGATTGTATGCGTAGAAATGCTCGTTAATTCATGTTTTCGGTTTGATTGTTTTGGGACAGAGGTTTGGTTGTTATTTTCTGTAAATATAACTGATATAAAAGTGAAATTAAAGTGTTTAGATGAGTTCCTATCATCAAGACATTAATTTTAGACTCCGGATTCATGTCGTTTCGATTCCCGGAGCTCTAGTTATGATTAAAGTGGTGTTTTGTTGAGATTAAAATAAGAAAACGAATTGGTACAGGTATGGTCCGACTTTGTGACAATTTTTGGAGTCTTTAGGGTATACTAGTGTGTTAGGATTGATGATTGAATGAACATTCATGTTCGGGTCATCGAAATCCGAGCCACGGATCACCCGTTATCACTAAAACATGTTTTTGATCGATTAAAGCTAAAAGTTGAATAATGGTTGTAAGTCACGACTTGGTGGCTGTTCTTGGGATGTTTTTGAGCACACTAATGTGTCAGGTGGATTGGTTAGGCGAAGATATATATAAGACTCGCCAAAAACTGATTCCCGGAGCTCAAGTTATGACCCGATGAACTTTTAATTAAAACTTATGGTTATTTAATAAGACTTATGATATAAGTAATGAATTTCATTATTAATAAATTATTTATGATATAAAAAGTAATTATTTTAATTGAAGACTTAAGATATACATATTTATCATATCATTTAGTAATTAATTATGATTAATTAGACTTTAATCAAACTTATGATTAATAATACTTTTATTATTAATGAAAAATACTTATGGTAAGTATTAAACTATGAGATTATTTTAATAAGACTTATAATAAGGATTAATTAATTATTTAATTATTATAAGGTTTAGTTATTATTTAATTATAATTTAATTATTAAATACTTATGATTTAATGATTATAATTAGAAACTTATGATATGATTAATAATTAATTATTAATTAATAATACTTATGATATGATTAAAATTTATTATTAATTAATAATAATTATATTATGATTAATATTTAATTAATTAAATAAATACTTATGCTATATTAATTATATCATTTAAACTTATGTTAACTTTAATAATTCGTTCTAATTTAATTAAACTTATGTCTTGACATAATTATACATATATGACTTTAAATAACATTATAACTTATATTATTATTATAACTTACACTTTTAAAATTAATGTTGACTATGTTTGACCAAAGCTGACTTTTGAGTTGACTTTCGGTTGACTTTGATTTTCAGTTGACTTATGTTGACTTTCTAATTAAGTAGAAGTATGAAAACTATGATAATCTTTGATTTAAAAGTTGTTCTTCTGGGAAAATAATATTTCATATGAACATGAAACTATATCCAAAAATCTTGGTTAAACTCAAAGTAGAAGTATGTTTTTTAAAATGGTCATCAAGACGTCGTTCTTTCGACTGAAATGACTATCTCTTTCAAAAAATGACTTGTAACCTATAAATCCAACTATAAACCATCACTTTTTCTGTTTAGTTTCATAAATTTTAGTTCGATACGAAACCATAGCAATTTGATTCACTCAAAACGGATTTATAACGAAGAAATTATGGGTAAAACAAAATTGGATAAAATTACTAGTTTTAGCTACGGAAATTTTTATAACAAATGTATACTAAATATATCTTACCTAACTTTCTTGTATTATACATGTCTTGATAGACCATAGACACGTATACAATGTTTTGACATATCATATTGACATCATCTATATATATTATTTTGAATAACCCATAAGACACTATATGCGGTAATGCTCGAGTTAGCATATAATGGGTCGAGGTTAATTCTAAAATAATATATATACCATGGGTTGTGATCGAGTCTGAGACATGTATACAATGGGTCGTGGATTGATTCGAGATAATATGTATAATATGGGTCTTGAACATATTAAGACAATATACTATATCGATTTATTTATGTACTACTAACTGTGGACTACTAATTGTGGACTACTAATGTTGGACTGTTAACTTAACAACTTAAATCATCAACACGTAAATAAAATATGATGTGAAAGTATTTCTATCATACCTTAATATATTTATATATTTGTTATAGGTTCGTGAATCGACCAGTGGCCAAGTCTTATTTTCTGACGAATTGAGAATCCGTGAAAGTGAGTGTAAGACCCGAGTATTCGTAGTGTACATATGTGTATATGGGTTACTCAAGTTTGGGGTTTTTGTTGCACATAATTAAAAAGACAAAAGATGCTGAACTGGGAGGGTCGCGCGCCGCGCGGCTAGGTGGCGCGCCGCGCCATCTGTCTGCGACAGATTCCTTTCTTCTTTTTAAAATAGATATTTTGAGGGCAATTGTGTAATTTCACTTTGGGGCCGAATTTAATACCCTAGATCAGTTTTGGGGAGCTCATTTACTACTCCCACAACAACCTCATCTTCTCCAATTAAACTCTAGAGAGAGAGTGCAATCCTTGAGAGAGAAAGCTCTATTAAAGAGTGAAAGAGGTTGAATCGGGTCTCGGTGCAAGTTTTAAAGTCGTTCATCTAGTCGATAGCTACGTGGTGATTGTGTTGGTAAGGTATTGATAATGCTAAAAACGAACATATATTTCATAGCATTATTCCTCAAGAAAGACAAGCTTTTAGTTGCAATTGTTCTATTTACAAGTGATATTCGTTTAAATAATAAAAGGTGAAGACAAAAGACAGATTCGACGAATTGAAGACGCAAACGACCAAAAAGCTCAAAAGTACAAAAGACAATCAAAAAGGTTCCAATTATTGATAAGAAACATCTCGAAATTACAAGAGTACAAGATTCAAAACGCAAAGTACAAGATATTAAATTGTACGCGAGGACGTTCGAAAATCCGGAACCGGGACCAGAGTCAACTCTTAACGCTCGACGCAACGGACTAAAAATTACAAGTTAACTATGTATATAAATATAATATAATATATAATTAATTATATTAATTATATATATATTATATATATATATTAAAAACCGTCGGCAGCAGGAAACTCCAAGGGTGTGAGCTGTAAATACCTCTCCGCGACTCGCGGAGTTTTAAGGCCATTTTGCCGCGAGTCGCGGAGCCCCAAAAATCAAGTCTGGCTATAAAGCCAACCGAATTCTGATCAAATTTCATCATCTTTTTCTCTTCCTCTTCATACGTAAATATAATTATATTTATAATTTATATTTTAATTTTAATTATAATTCTAATAATAAGGGTATGTTAGCGAATGTTGTAAGGGTGTAAGTCGAAATTCTGTCCGTGTAACGCTACGCTATTTTTAATCATTGTAAGTGATGTTCAACCTTTTTATATTAATGTCTCGTAGCTAAGTTATTATTATGCTTATTTAAAACGAAGTAATCATGATGTTGGGCTAATTACTAAAATTGGGTAATTGGGCTTTGTACCATAATTGGGGTTTGGACAAAAGAACGACACTTGTGGAAACTAGACTATGGGCTATTAATGGGCTTTATATTTGTTTAACTAAATGAAAGTTTGTTAATGTTAGTATAAAGATTTACAATTGGGCGTCCCTATAAATTACCATATACACTCGATCGGACACGATGGGCGGGGTATTTATATGTACGAATAATCGTTCATTTAACCGGACACGGGAATGGATTAATAGCCACTAGAATAATTAAAACAGGGGTGAAATTACATTCAAGGGTAATTGGTGTAATTGTTAACAAAGTAGTAAAACCTTGGTTTACACGCAGTCGATAACCTGGTGTATTCATTAAACAAAGTATTAAAACCTTGTTACAATTCGAATCCCCAATTAGTTGGAATATTTATCTTCGGGTATAATAATAATTTGACAAGGACACTTGCAATTTATATTTATGACTGATGGACTGTTATGGACAAAAACCAGACGGACATATTGAATAATCCAGGACAAAGGACAATTAACCCATGGGCATAAAACTAAAATCAACACGTCACACATCATGATTACGGAAGTTTAAATAAGCATAATTCTTTTATTTCATATTTAATTTCCTTTATTTTATATTTAATTGCACTTCTAATTATCGCACTTTTATTTATTGTTATTTAATTGCACTTTTAATTATCGTACTTTTTAATTATCGCAAGTTTATTATTCGCAATTTCATTATCGTTATTTACTTTACGCTTTAATTTAAGTCTTGTATTTATTTTATATTTTACATTAGGTTTTAACTGCGACTAAAGTCTTAAAATCGACAAACCGGTCATTAAACGGTAAAAACCCCCCTTTATAATAATAATATTACTTATATATATATTTGTATTTTTATAAAAGTAAACTAATATAGCGTTGAGCTTTGTTCAAAGATCTCCCTGTGGAACGAACCGGACTTACTAAAAACTACACTACTGTACGATTAGGTACACTGCCTACAAGTGTTGTAGCAAGGTTTAAGTATATCCATTCTATAAATAAATAAATATCTTGTGTAAAATTGTATCGTATTTAATAGTTTTTCTAGTAAAATAATAACTATTTTATATACACCTCGTTCGACATCAAGTATTTTTGGCGCCGCTGCCGGGGAAACACCGAAGCGAAACGTCAATATAAAAAAATATATTTTTAAGTTTTAATTAGTTCTTGTTATATATATTTTTGTTTAACAATTATAAAAATTTAAAAAGATATAAAAAAATTAAAAAAAAAATCTTTTAAAACCGAAAAAAAAAAGTATTTTAAATATATTTTTAAGTTTTTCTTTTATTTTTACAAAATTATAAAGTATTTTAAGTTTATTTTTAGTTTTTAAAATTAAGTTTTATTTTAATTATATATATATATTTATCTTTTAAATAGAAAACATAAAATAAAAAAAAAAAAAAAAATAATAAAAAAAAGAAAAACGCGTAAAAAGTGAAAGCTGTCAGCAGAATTCCTGAACCCCGCGACTCGCGGGGTTTTCTTCTTTATTTGCCGCGACTCGCGGAGCTACTCTGACACTCGCACAGGAAGCCCTAAAACTGCATTAATTACGGGTTTTAATTATTATTATTATTATTTAACTTAATTATTATTATTATTATTATTTTTAGTTTTATTTTTACTTTTTACTTTATATTTATGTATTTTGTTTAATTAGTTTTATTAAAATTGTAAAATTAGTAGTTTAATAAAATAATAATATAAAAATAATATTTTTATAAAAATTGTACTTTTTACAACTTTTTGTATATTTTTATATTTTGTACCTTTTTAATCGTTGTAGTGTAATATTTGTATTTTTTTAGCTCATATTTAATTTTAAACTTAGTTTTAGCTATAGTTATTTTTACTCCTAGATTTTTAGGCTTTGCCGTAAAACTCCTTAAGTACTTTTTCTTTAGACTAAGATTTAGGTGCTTTAGAATTTTGCGACGCCTTTTTAAGTTTTAGTTTCTTTTTAAGTTATTTTCATTTGGGATTTAGTTTTTCCTTGTAAGCTTTAATATTTTTAGACCTTTTACTATGTACCAATTATCATTCCAATTAGTAATTTCAATTTGCGATTATAATTTTAAGTTAGTTGTAGTAATAAGGTTAGGTTAGTTAAGTATTTTTAAGTATTTTTAAGTTTCTTTTATTTTTCCGTCACCTTTTATTTTTCAACCATTTTTTCTTTTTCAACCTTTATCGACAAACTCTTTTTCTCTCTTATTTCTCGCTATTCTAGTTTTAGGACTTAGAATTTTTTTACTTCTTAACTAAATTTCTAAAAATTACGAAAATTTATTTTAAGTGGTTAAATTGATAGACATCAAAATTTTCTGGTTCGTAGTAATAGTTGGATTTGTACGTGGACCGGGTTATTGGAGCCAAACAGTCCTCAATTATATTGAGACCAAACGAATCCTGCCCCTCTGCTGCATCTTTTGGCTATTCGAAACGTGGGCAAAATCAGAAAAGTCTATTGATTGGATAACTTATTATAATTTTTCTTTCCTTTTAAAAACTAATAGGATATTCAGTGAATGCACCGAGCAAGACGTTCATCACCTTTTGTACGTTCACCACCTGTAACTCGATCAAGACATCGTTTAACAAATATAACCGCCGTTGATTTTTTTTAAGAATCGTCATCCAGTCGACCAAGTACTTCAGTTCAAATTTCCGATAATCCAGTTTTTGAAACAAACCTCACAATTGAGAATCCGGAAAATATTCAGGAACGGTTCATAGATCCTGAACCACTAAACTTTCCTCCGGAACCACCAATCATTCAAACAGAGATTGTTGAGGAACGAACTATTAAATCAGAATCATCTATTGATACCGATTCAACAAATTCAATTATGGAGAATCTGGAACCTTTAAGTATGGAAGACCGAATGAGAGCTAAACGCACTGGCCAAGGTCACGCAATTACTCATCCAGACATTAATGCGCCAGATTATGAAATCAAGGGACAAATTCTACACATGGTGACTAATCAATGCCAATTTAGTGGTGCGCCGAAGGAAGATCCAAATGAACATCTACGTACCTTTAATAGGATCTGCACACTATTTAAAATCCGAGAAGTGGAGGATGAACAGATATATCTCATGTTATTTCCCTGGACTTTGAAGGGAGAAGCCAAAGATTGGTTGGAATCGTTACCTGAAGGGGCGATCGATACATGGGACGTTTTAATTGATAAATTTCTTAAACAATTCTTTCCTGCATCTAAAGCCGTAAGACTTCAAGCAGAAATTGTTACGTTCACACAGAAGCCAAATGAAACTCTATATGAGGCGTGGACAAGATATGGAAAGTTATTAAGAGGATGTCCGCAACATGGTTTAGACACCTGTCAAATAGTACAAATATTCTACCGAGGATGCGACATCACTACAAGGAAAGACATAGATATAGCAGCTGGTGGTTCTATTATGAAGAAAACCGAAACTGATGCTTACAAAATTATTGATAACACTGCTTCCCACTCACATGAGTGGCACCAAGAAAAAGATATCATTAGATCATCTAAAGCAGCTAGAGCCGATTCTAGCCATGACTTAGATTCCATTTCAGCAAAGATAGATGCTGTGGAGAGACGAATGGAAAAGATGACTAAGGATATTCATGCTATACGAATTAGTTGTGAGCAGTGTGGAGGACCACATTTGACAAAAGATTGTCTAAGTATTTAATTAACAATGGAACAAAGAGAGAATATTTCATACATAAACCAAAGGCCTGGAAATAATTATCAGAATAATTATCAACCGCCAAGACCGATTTACAATCAAAACCAGAATTATAACCGAAATATTCCATACAATAACCAACAAGGTCCTAGCAATCAACAAGTATCCAATAATACTTACAATCAGCAAAGACCAAATTTTCAAAACAAACCACCACAACAAACCGATGATAAAAAGCCGAATTTAGAAGATATGATGACGAAGCTAGTTGAAACTCAAACGCAGTTTTTCACATCTCAAAAACAAACTAATGAACAAAATGCTCAAGCATTTAGAAATCAACAAGCTTCTATTCAAAATCTGGAACAAGAAGTAAGTAACCTAGCAAGGTTAATAGGTGAAAGAAAACCGGGAAGTCTACCAAGCGATACAAACGCTAACCCCCGGAATGAAACAGCTAAAGCTATTACCACAAGAAGTGGTACAACACTTAAACCACCTGAAATACCTGTAAATTCTGATGAAACTATTCCTACTCCACAAGAACCACAACCTGATAAAGAAAAGGAAAAAGAACCAGTAGTTGAAAAGGTTAATGAAGATAACACAGTTAAGGATAAACCTTATGTTAAACCATACCAACCACCACTTCCTTATCCGAGTAAAATGAAGAAAGAAAAACTTGAAGCCGAGCAATCCAAATTCTTGGATATGTTTAAACAGATAAATGTAAATCTTCCTTTCATTGATGTGATTTCAGGAATGCCAAGGTATGCTAAATTCTTGAAAGATCTAATCACGAATAGAAAGAAAATGGAAGAACTCTCGGCTGTTACTATGAATGCTAATTGTTCAGCAGTGCTGTTGAATAAGATACCAGAAAAACTATCTGATCCAGGAAGTTTCACAATTCCATGTTTTCTGGGTAGTCTTAGTTCAATAGAAGCATTGGCAGACTTAGGTGCTAGTATAAATCTAATGCCGTATTCACTATACGCTAAACTAGACCTTGGAGAATTGAAACCAACCAGAATAAGCATACAACTAGCCGATAGATCAATAAAATATCCTAGAGGGATAATGGAGAACATGCTAGTTAAAGTTGGTACTTTAGTATTTCCAGTAGATTTTGTTGTTTTGGACATGGAAGAAGATTCTCAAGTTCCTCTCATATTAGGAAGACCATTCTTAAACACGGCTAAAGCAATGATAGACGTGTTCGGTAAGAAACTGACCCTAAGTATAGAGGATGAGAGTGTTACCTTTTCAGTTGATAGAGCAATGCAACAACCACAATCTGCAGATGATACATGTTATTATATTCAAACTATAGATGCACATGCGGAATTATTAGAAGAATTTCCAGAATTACAAGGAACAGGAGAATGTTCTTTAGGAGAAGGAAATGAACCAATTGATGAAGCTGAAATGTTAGCTACACTTATAGCTAATGGATATGAACCAACAACAGAAGAAATTCAAATGCTAAAAGAAGAAGACAGATATCGATATAAATCATCGATAGAAGAACCTCCGAAATTAGAGTTAAAGCCACTTCCAAACCATTTGGAATACGCTTATTTACATGGTGAATCTGAATTACCTGTAATAATATCGTCTTCTCTTACTGAAAATGAGAAATCACAACTCATTTCTGTGTTGAAAGCTCATAAACCAGCCATTGCATGGAAGATTCATGATATTAAAGGAATAAGTCCTTCGTATTGCACACATAAAATCCTTATGGAAGAAGGTCATAAAACGTATGTGCAACGCCAACGAAGACTAAATCCTAATATGCAAGATGTAGTTAAGAAAGAGATTATTAAACTGCTAGATGCAGGTTTGATATATCCAATCTCTGATAGTCCATGGGTAAGCCCAGTTCAATGCGTACCTAAGAAGGGTGGCATGACTGTCATCACAAATGAGAAAAATGAGCTTATTCCTACTAGGACTGTAACAGGATGGCGTGTATGTATTGATTATAGAAAATTAAATGACGCCACCAGAAAAGATCACTTTCCCTTACCTTTCATAGATCAAATGTTGGAAAGATTAGCCGGAAATAGTTACTATTGTTTTCTAGATGGATTTTCCGGATATTTTCAAATTCCAATAGCACCCGAAGATCAAGAGAAAACCACATTCACGTGCCCTTATGGTACTTTTGCTTACAAACGCATGCCATTTGGACTTTGTAACGCCCCTGCAACCTTTCAAAGGTGTATGATGGCAATTTTTCACGACATGATAGAAGAATGCATGGAAGTATTCATGGATGACTTTTCAGTCTTCGGTGATACATTTAAATCATGTCTAGTTAATCTGGAACGAATGCTAATTAGATGCGAAAAATCAAATCTAGTACTTAATTGGGAAAAATGCCATTTCATGGTTAAAGAAGGCATCGTTCTTGGACATAAAATTTCAAAAGAAGGAATTGAAGTGGATAGAGCTAAAGTAGATGTAATTGCTAAACTTCCACATCCCACAAATGTTAGAGGAGTTAGGAGTTTTCTAGGGCATGCCGGTTTTTACCGACGTTTCATAAAAGATTTTTCTAAAATTGCCACTCCTATGAATAAACTCCTAGAAAAGGATGCGCCATTCATCTTTTCAGATGAGTGTATCAAATCTTTTAATATTCTTAAAGAAAAACTCACTAATGCACCGATCATGATAACACCAAATTGGAATCTACCATTTGAACTAATGTGCGATGCAAGTGATTTTGCAATGGGAGCCGTTTTAGGACAAAGGATTGAAAAACGATTTCAACCTATATATTATGCTAGTAAGACGTTACAAGGAGCACAAACGAACTATACAACTACTGAAAAAGAACTCCTTGCTATTGTCTTTGCTTTTGACAAATTTCGATCATATCTAGTTCTAGCAAAAACGGTGGTCTATACCGACCATTCTGCTCTTAGATACCTATTTTCAAAACAAGATGCTAAACCAAGATTAATCCGTTGGATCTTACTCTTACAAGAGTTTGATATTGAAATCCGAGATAAAAAAGGAGCAGAAAATCTCGCCGCTGATCATCTTTCTCGTCTTGAAAACCCCGAATTAGAAGTTCTAAATGAATCAGCCATACAAGACAACTTCCCTGATGAATATCTATTGAAGATAGATTATAAAGAAATCCCATGGTTTGCAGACTATGCAAACTACTTAGTTTGTGGATTCCTTGAAAAAGGATTATCGTACCAAAGACGAAAGAAATTCTTCAGTGATATAAAACACTATTTCTGGGAAGATCCACATCTGTTTAAAAGTTGTCCCGATGGAATAATACGCCGATGTGTATTTGGAGATGAAGCTAGTAAAATTTTAAACCATTGTCACACAGGACCAACAGGAGGGCATTATGGGCCTCAACTAACAGCAAGAAAAGTTTATGAAGCTGGATTCTATTGGCCTACAATTTACAAAGACGCACACCTTCTTTGCAAATCCTGTGATGCATGTCAAAGGGCCGGAAAAATAAGTCAACGTGATGAAATGCCACAAAATGTCATCCAAGTATGTGAAGTATTTGACATTTGGGGTATTGACTTTATGGGTCCATTTCCAAAATCTCATAATAATCTATATATACTCGTAGCCATTGATTATGTATCTAAATGGGCGGAAGCACAAGCTCTCCCAACTAACGATGCACGAGTTGTAGTCAACTTTTTAAAACGTCTTTTTGCAAGGTTTGGAACACCGAAAGCTTTAATAAGTGATCGGGGTACTCATTTCTGTAATAATCAACTTGAGAAAGTTCTTAAAAGATATGGAGTAACTCATAAAATCTCCACCGCATATCATCCACAAACAAGTGGACAAGTTGAAAATACAAACCGAGCTTTAAAACGTATTCTAGAGAAAACCGTAGGATCAAATCCGAAGGAATGGTCCATTAAATTGGAGGATGCACTCTGGGCTTTTAGAACAGCCTACAAAACTACAATTGGAACCACACCTTTTAGACTTGTTTATGGAAAAGCATGTCATCTTCCAGTAGAAATTGAACACAAAGCATTTTGGGCTTTGAAGACATGTAATCTTGATTTACATGAAGCCGGACGTCTACGATTAAGTCAACTAAACGAATTAGAAGAATTAAGACATGAAGCATATGAAAATTCGTTAATCTATAAAGAAAGAACGAAGAAATGGCATGATAAAAGAATCAGAAGTTCAAAAGAATTTAAAGAAGGAGACAGAGTTCTTCTTTTCAATTCACGATTCAAGCTATTTCCTGGAAAATTGAAATCAAGATGGTCTGGACCATTCATAGTCAAAAGAGTTTTCCCATACGGAACGATAGAATTAATAAATTCAAATGGGATTGAATTTAAAGTTAATGGTCACAGAGTTAAACATTACATACATGGTCCGATGGAAGTCGACAACGAAGTTAATCACAATTTCGACACCACAGCTAAATAAGTGTGGGGAGAATCAAGTCTTTAAAGGATAATATGTATTTCTATTAGAGTTAGATTGTCTGTTTTCGTGTAGTTCTCGAAAATGGAACACGTATGGTCTTTCCCTAGCAGACCCTAAAGAACTAGTCTTCTCCCCCCATTCTGAATTTTTATTTTTTTTTAGGTTTTTACGAAATGAAGACTGCCTGTGAACTAAACCATGGTCTAATGCTACACGCTTTGATCACTAAACGTAATAATGACATACTACCGAGTGAAATAGTATCAGTAATCAGAGAAAGAATGGACGGAGTTAGAAAAGGATCCAGATGCGAAGATAATAAGTTACAATTTGGTAAAGGAAAATCAAAATCCGCAGCAAAAAGAAGAGCACGACACCTAGAACGATGTCACAAATGCGGAAAATGGTCACATGGAGGTAAATGTTCAAATAATCAAACCTATTCAAATACCGAATTTGTTACTTTATGCAGAGACGGACCGTTCATATGTTTAGAAGAAAAGACAATGAATGCTCGAGGTTACGCCTATGCAGCCATGGAAAACCAATTAAACCGACTATCTTATGAATATAATAGATCATATAACTAAGAAATCTATTTCACAGGTATGTCTGTACAGTTTTTATTTTTATTTTTATTTTTAACCTTTTGATAATAAACGCTAATTTGTTCGCTAAAAAGTATTAAATTGGTATTAAATAAAATTAGGTTTGGCGACCGAAATTATTGATATCATTCAAAAATTTATTACATCACTGCGAAATTTAACGTTTATTCTTAAGGTATAAATATCTTTAAACAATCAAACCAAAATATTTCAAAAATTCGTCATGAGTTAAATTAGGTCTTGGAACCGAAATTACTTTACCGAAAAGAGGGGCGCATATTTTTGATAATATTTGATTGATTAAAGTGGGATAAAAAGACAAAAAGATTTTTAATTTTATTATGTTTTTAATCTTAATATTTAAATCTTAAGTTAATATTGTAAACTTTGTAAAAACAATATATTTAAAATTGTAAATATTTGAAAAATTAATATAAGTTTGATATGAATTTATAAATTTTTAAATTAAGTTTGGTGTGAATTTTTAATTTTTAAAATATTAATTTTTAATTTTATGCATTTCAAATTTTAAGTTTGGTGTGAATTTTTAATTTTTAATTTTGAATTTTATATTTATGTTGTGTGAATTTAAAAACAAAAATTTACTTTATCTCATAAAGTTAAGAATATGATTTTTAAAATTCGTCGTAAGTTGAAGACTAGGTCTTTGAACCGAAATTGCTTTACCCGAGGGAGGGACGAGAACTTTTATTATCATTATTTTTAATCTTATTGATTTAAAGTATGCCAAAAACATTAAAAAACCCAAAAATCTTAGCTTTTAAAACAATCGCTACAAAAAGACAAATTTTAAAATTTTGTCGAGGGACGGACTAGGACATCGATCCGAAACGACCTCGTCCTAAATAACAAGGGAAACAAAATTTTAAAATTAATTTCTTAATTGTTTTATAAGTTAAAGATTATAAAAAAAAAAAAAAAAAAAAAAAAAAAAAAAAGGGTAAACTCCGCGACTCGCGGAGTTTGCAGGCAAAACCTCCGCGAGTCGCGGAGGGATCAAAAATCAGAAAAAAAAAATAAAAGAGCTGAACGATCAGTTCACTCTCCCACACACATAAACACCCAAATACTGCGAAAAAAGAACCCGAAAACCACCGAAAATCACCTCCAAAAATCTCAATTTTTAACCGTTAATCACCAAATTTTTTGCTAAAATCATGTTGAGAAGGATGATATCTAAGAACTACTCAAGAAAAACGGTAAATTTCTACACCTAAACACCATTTAATTCGAATTTTAGTGTTCTTGAGCTATTTTTCCCCAATTTGATTTTGATGCTTTTTAGTGTAATTAGACTTAAATTGTTTATGTATTATGCTTGTATAACCTAGATTGATGCTATTTAACATGATTAGAAGCCTTAAACTTCAAATTTTGAATAATCTAGGGTTTGTGTTCTTGAGCAATTTGGGGCTTTTTGATATAAACAGGTTATGGCCGATTTTTGTCATGAATTGTTGCTAAATTAAGTAGTATAACATGTCTAGGTAGTTAAATGATCCAAACTTTGAGCCTAAACATGATTTTGAGAATTAAAGTGGACTTTTTCAAGTCCAAAATTCATGAACTTGATTTTTGAAAGATAATGCCATTTGAGACTTGTTTATTTGCTAGTAATGATTATTTTGACATGTTATTTGAGTTGAATGCTTATGAACTTGGCGAAAATTTTCGTATATGCTTATTTGAAAAAGTGTAGATTTGATAAAAATGTGAAAATAAGTTTAAGTTTGATATAAATTGATAATGTCATTGTAATTATTTTGATTGATGATTTTGCTGACACTAATGCATATTTGGATGCACAAAATTTGTGTTTGATGTGTTTTGCAGAATGAAAGGGGTGAATCTTCATCCCAAGCCCGCCATGCTCCTGCTGAGAACTTGGAACAACAGGAGGTAGATAACTACTACAAGCAGGATGTACCTCATCCAGTCATGACCTTTTCAGATATGCACTTGGAACAGTTGCACCCGAACCTGCGATTTGACAGACTTTGGATAGATTATCCAAAATATCAACGGGGTTTGCATACTCTTCATTCCAAGGTTGTTGAGGTACCAAGGGTCATAGAATGGGGACCCTTGGAAGCTGTAGAATTGGCCGGGCCAATTAGGGAATTACTGGTACAGAGGTATGGTAATTCTTCTTTTAATGACTGGATATGTTTATTCACCATACGCAGACCTGTATATAAAGTATGGTGTGAAGAATTGTTATGTAGTATAGAGTTGAATGATCGGGTAGCTAGTTTAACCGATCGTTCTTTTATTAGATTTTTGTTAGGCGGTTCGATGCGCCACATGTCTTTACTGGACATGGCTCAGGCTTTACGTATATATACGCCTGAGGAATTAGCGTCTGCCGATTGTAGAGGATTGATACTAAACGGTAGGAAAATAGATGAAAATTTTGATACACACGGTGTGTGGAGTCAAATGACAAGCCATCACCGTTTCAAAGGGGGAAACTACTCTTATTTGGATATAGATAGAGCCGAATTAAGAGTAATACATAGGTTTTTAGCTAATTCGATTACACAAAGGGGTAAAAACAAAGAAAAGGTAAATGAACAAGATTTGTTTTACCATATGTGTATTCGAGACCCACACAGCGCTGTAAGTATACCATATTGTGTGGGTTATTATTTATCAGCTATGGTTCGGGGGATGCGTCCACATAGCATAATAGGAGGTGGTATTTTTATTACTTTGATTGGTGAATATCTCGGTGTGGATATAAGTCGGGGGGGATTATTAGTAGAAGAGCCGGAACCCCGCGACACTATAGGTTTAAATGTATACCATGGTGCGAAAGTTTTGAAGCGGCGAAATAACGCCGCAGTACGATACAATGGTAGACATCCACAGGTAGAGAGAAACCAGGAACAAGGTAATGTAGGAGGGGGGAATGAGATGCAAGAAATGCATAGGTTTATAGCTTCTCAGGAATACGAAAATGCTAGACAGAGGGCATTTGAAGATTGGCAAGTTCATCAGAACCAGATCATAGCGCATTGCCAACATATAGGTAGAAACTATATTCCTACACCGAAACCCGTCTTCCCTCCTTGGTCGATAGAGATGCAGCCACCATATCCTACGTATGATCCTGCCGAAGCATTCTATAGCACGTATGGGTATGCCTGGAACCCCTATTGGTACCAATATCATCCTTAGTTTACTTATTATTATTTTTTTTATTATTTTGTAATTTGTAATTATTGATATGTTTAATATTTTTGTTAATATTGTAATCATTTTTATAATTATCTAACTTTTATTCTTAGATTTTAATAATTTTTGAATGTGGGGTAATAAACCAAACTTCAAAAATATGTATATATGTTTGCAGTTTATCTTATGTACACAACAGGGTAAAACAACGCATTTTCAAAGACTGGCATTAAGTTCAGCAAAAGCAACTAATTTTGACGACAAGATGCAAAATATATGTGAAATAACAACAAGACGGAATGAACAAATGATGTGCACCATTTATCATTCAGCAAACAAACGCCAATATATTTGGAAACTTTGGTAAAAATTTAATCATTTTCACACAAATCACCCTCAATAATTTAAATTGTTACTGATTTCTTGCAAATGAGGGCATTGCAAGATCTTAAGTGTGGAAAGGGATTAAATTCTTTCGGATTTTAAAAATTTTTATATTAAACACTTGGTTACCATTAAAAATACTAGTAAAGCAGTAGTTGTATTAGAATCTAGTGCTCTCTGATAAAAAAGAACAGCCCTAGTCTTATATACTGACTACCCAATTCTAGTAAAATTTTTTCAAAATTTTCAATTAAATGAATTAAAATCATGTTTATACATATTTATGAACGATAAAACTAGGTTTTAACACCGAAATTATTGTTACCTCAGAAAGGACATAAATTGAGAAACAAACTAAAATGTTAAAATTCATTTAAAATGGAATAGAGGGCGATAAAAAGAAAAATAAAAAGCCAAGTGTGGGAAAATTTACCAAGTTATCTTAAACATATGTCACATATATTTGTAACAAATAACTGAAAATACTTTTGCTTTGGACTAAACTAAACTGTTTTACCCAATGAAAGAAAAGAAGAGATGGATCTACACGATGAATCAATTCCATCATTAAAAGGAAGTAAAGTCTTCCGAAAAAGACACGCGCTTCTTGATTTAGGTCATGAAGTTGTCGTTCAGACCAGCTGTAGGTTGACGAAAAATCTAGAAAAGTCATTTCTAAAATCGGCAGGAAATCCACGGACCTCAGCATTAAACAGGGTCGCCAAGTGGTCAGATTTATCCTAACCATGAGAAGGATTTATCTCGTATAATGGGGGGGCACCATGCAAATTAGCTGGATAAGACTAATGAATCAGATCCCCAGAAAGGATAATCTCCTTAAAGATTAAAAATCAGCTTTTAAGACTGATATTACTCAATCCTAGAGATTGACCTTAAAGATTGAGAATTCAAACTCATGGAATTCGATGATATCTAAACTCGAGCTTAAACGAGAAAATACTTTGATAAAAAATTACAAACCGATTTGTTTTCTGAAAACCCTATTTTCAATGCGTTCATTACCATTGAACGTAAAATCCTAGGAATTCACCTGAAATTCATTAGGTCACCTGAACTAAATCGGGTGTCAACCGTAAGAACGGTGGTTGCATAGCATGGTCAAAGACAGGACCTTGTGCCAGACCGACAAATTATAAGGGTGAGCTTTACTATTGCTCCTACCAAGGATAGTAATTGCGTCCGACACGTTATAGACCATAATCAAAAGCATGTCACGGGACATTGCCTTAAACAGTTGCTTGTTCAACGCTTTCCTTTACAACCGGACGATAGTTTGCCGAAAGGTAATATACGGAACAAGTAAACTGGACGTGTTGCTTTCCAAATACAAGGTTAGCAAGTGGGTGACACAAAACCGCAAGTTTTGAGCTAAAATTTTCAAATCTGAAACCCACCAAACCCACAAAAATATTTTGCAAACACCGGTAAAGGGTTATTCCGGAAAACTTATCTAGGGTAAAAACTAGATTTAATTTTCAAAAGATCAAATGTTTTCATAAAGATCCAATTTCCTTAATGGATCTAAAATTTTATAGTCATGTGGGACTGTAAACCATATCGTTACTACCATTGTTTATACCGCCGTATAGAAATCACTGATGTACAAAGTGTGAAGAATAAAGAAGTGATTCTAGTAGTTCAAGACGATATTGCTTGAGGACAAGCAACGCTCAAGTGTGGGAATATTTGATAATGCTAAAAACGAACATATATTTCATAGCATTATTCCTCAAGAAAGACAAGCTTTTAGTTGCAATTGTTCTATTTACAAGTGATATTCGTTTAAATAATAAAAGGTGAAGACAAAAGACAGATTCGACGAATTGAAGACGCAAACGACCAAAAAGCTCAAAAGTACAAAAGACAATCAAAAAGGTTCCAATTATTGATAAGAAACATCTCGAAATTACAAGAGTACAAGATTCAAAACGCAAAGTACAAGATATTAAATTGTACGCGAGGACGTTCGAAAATCCGGAACCGGGACCAGAGTCAACTCTTAACGCTCGACGCAACGGACTAAAAATTACAAGTTAACTATGTATATAAATATAATATAATATATAATTAATTATATTAATTATATATATATTATATATATATATTAAAAACCGTCGGCAGCAGGAAACTCCAAGGGTGTGAGCTGTAAATACCTCTCCGCGACTCGCGGAGTTTTAAGGCCATTTTGCCGCGAGTCGCGGAGCCCCAAAAATCAAGTCTGGCTATAAAGCCAACCGAATTCTGATCAAATTTCATCATCTTTTTCTCTTCCTCTTCATACGTAAATATAATTATATTTATAATTTATATTTTAATTTTAATTATAATTCTAATAATAAGGGTATGTTAGCGAATGTTGTAAGGGTGTAAGTCGAAATTCTGTCCGTGTAACGCTACGCTATTTTTAATCATTGTAAGTGATGTTCAACCTTTTTATATTAATGTCTCGTAGCTAAGTTATTATTATGCTTATTTAAAACGAAGTAATCATGATGTTGGGCTAATTACTAAAATTGGGTAATTGGGCTTTGTACCATAATTG
This sequence comes from Rutidosis leptorrhynchoides, assembly GCF_046630445.1. Taxonomy (NCBI): domain Eukaryota; kingdom Viridiplantae; phylum Streptophyta; class Magnoliopsida; order Asterales; family Asteraceae; genus Rutidosis; species Rutidosis leptorrhynchoides. The sequence goes on from NC_092337.1 coordinate 200,835,998, forward strand.
GGGTTTGGACAAAAGAACGACACTTGTGGAAACTAGACTATGGGCTATTAATGGGCTTTATATTTGTTTAACTAAATGAAAGTTTGTTAATGTTAGTATAAAGATTTACAATTGGGCGTCCCTATAAATTACCATATACACTCGATCGGACACGATGGGCGGGGTATTTATATGTACGAATAATCGTTCATTTAACCGGACACGGGAATGGATTAATAGCCACTAGAATAATTAAAACAGGGGTGAAATTACATTCAAGGGTAATTGGTGTAATTGTTAACAAAGTAGTAAAACCTTGGTTTACACGCAGTCGATAACCTGGTGTATTCATTAAACAAAGTATTAAAACCTTGTTACAATTCGAATCCCCAATTAGTTGGAATATTTATCTTCGGGTATAATAATAATTTGACAAGGACACTTGCAATTTATATTTATGACTGATGGACTGTTATGGACAAAAACCAGACGGACATATTGAATAATCCAGGACAAAGGACAATTAACCCATGGGCATAAAACTAAAATCAACACGTCACACATCATGATTACGGAAGTTTAAATAAGCATAATTCTTTTATTTCATATTTAATTTCCTTTATTTTATATTTAATTGCACTTCTAATTATCGCACTTTTATTTATTGTTATTTAATTGCACTTTTAATTATCGTACTTTTTAATTATCGCAAGTTTATTATTCGCAATTTCATTATCGTTATTTACTTTACGCTTTAATTTAAGTCTTGTATTTATTTTATATTTTACATTAGGTTTTAACTGCGACTAAAGTCTTAAAATCGACAAACCGGTCATTAAACGGTAAAAACCCCCCTTTATAATAATAATATTACTTATATATATATTTGTATTTTTATAAAAGTAAACTAATATAGCGTTGAGCTTTGTTCAAAGATCTCCCTGTGGAACGAACCGGACTTACTAAAAACTACACTACTGTACGATTAGGTACACTGCCTATAAGTGTTGTAGCAAGGTTTAAGTATATCCATTCTATAAATAAATAAATATCTTGTGTAAAATTGTATCGTATTTAATAGTTTTTCTAGTAAAATAATAACTATTTTATATACACCTCGTTCGACATCAGGTATAAAACCCAATTTCTTACTTTAATTGCTTTAAGGGTTAGGGTTTGGGCTAGTGATGAACCAAAGACCCATTTTGTTAGTATTTTGGGGATTTTGGGTGAATATGGGTTTTGAAGGCTCATTGATGACTAACCTAGAATTTGAATGTGTTAATTGGACTTTTGAGTCTTAAATTTGGTTAGTTAGTTGCTAGAACACTTTAATAATATGTAAATGGGTGTTATTGGGTATGGATGACCCAAATGGGTGTGTTGACCTTGAAATGGGTCAAATGAGTCCTTTAATGACCTAAGTGGCCTAGCAAGTATGAAAACGAGTTAGCCTTGTGACCTAAATGTGTTTTAAACCCATCTTGACGAATAATTAGGGTTTTGGTGTGTGTTGACCCAAATTAGGGTTAAGGGTGCAAATGGGTTGAAATTGCACCTTGGGTCAAAATGGCTTAGAATGGTGAAAGGGTTTGGTTGACCGACTTGAGTTTGTGTTTAATGAGGTGTATAATATGATAGGTACGTTACTTTGAGGTCTTGCAAGTTCGGGTATCTTTTCATAAGACTTTGAGGTGAGTGGAATAATTATATGCGTATGTATATAATGTATCTATTTGTTGTAGCATGAAATGTGTAGTGTCGAGGTGCTAAGACACCATGTTTCAAGTGAAGAGTGTAGCATCGAGGTGTTAAGATGCCACTCGGGTGTAGCATCGAGGTATTAAGATGCCACCTAGGAGTGTAGTGTCGAGGTGTTAAGACGCCACTCCGTAAATTAATGAGTGATGCATCGAGGTGTTAAGATGCCACTCGGGGTGATGTGCCGAGGTGTTAAGGTGCCACCCTAGGGGTTAGTGGTGTGAGGTGTTAAGTGCCCTAACGGATATTGTGAACACCGATGGCATTTTCGCGAGCATCGTTCCCTTGTACTATTGGTTAACCATGGTTATTTGTGTTGTAAGCATAGTATATTATTCGAGTTATATTCATATGCGGTTGTTATGCTAGCTTGTGGTATTGGAGATTTATAGCTTGTTATTGTGACGATAAGCTAAATGTGTATGCTAGCGTATTTGCGGTCTGGTGTGTAAGTGTATGCAAGTAGGTATAATTATATATGTATTCGTATAATTATTGCATTCACTAAGCTTTGCTTACCCTCTCGTGGTTTACCATTTTATTGGTTCGGTTTTGGACAAGGGTAAGGGCATCGTTTTGGACTAGAGATCCCGCTTGATGCTAGGGGACGCTTTTGGCTTTAGTAGCTCTTGGAGTTTGATCGATAGTTGGGTAGTTTAATCCCAAACACCATGCTCATTGTGTAGTTTGGAACTTAAACTTTTTGGTGGTCGAAACTCTTAACTTGTATTAAACTTGTAATTTGGGTTGCGTGGGCCCCGCTTGTAAAACATTGATTTTATGTTTGAAACAGGTTAGCGTTACATATTTGGATGTTGTGACAACCCGGAAATTTTCAACCAAATTTAAACTTTATCTTTATATTATTCCGACAAGATAAGCAAAGTTTGTTAAGTTAAATTCCAAGAATTTTAAATTGTGTTCATACATTCATTATAACCTCGACCAAATTCCGACGATTCACGAACCGTTATATATAAATAAATATGTATATATATGTATATATATATTATAACTTGAGAATATTAATAAATTATTAAACGTATAATACTTTACATGAACGTATTTGTTTCAATATGTTTATCGATGAAATTAGAAGATAATATCAAATGATTGATTTATCAGATACATTATGATATGATTACGGGTCTATGTTATGAGGTCCACTGTGATTTAAGAAATCTATTCTTTTTGACAACATTCGGAAAATGGTAAAGTGATTTATAAGTAAGAACGTGAAGTGTAAATAACTTAGATGTTGGATATCGACAAGTTATGTAACTCGACATTTTTCATTAAGATGATTTCATACGTTTATTTAACCTTTGAACTTTATCCCATGCTTCACCAACAAACTGTAATTTAAAAACTTGAAACCTATTATGAATATATATGATTCTACTTTTCTAAAACATTTTATGATATAACGATTTCCATTATTTTAACCTTTAAACAAAATGATTCTTAAAAATATATTTGGTTTTGGAAAACAAAATTATTATATTTATTTGATTTAGTTTCAAACGTACAAAAACGTTTTCAGTTTAAAAAGAACTTTATTATTAAAACGTATATAACTTTTATAAATATCTAGAACTACTTTTGACAACTCATTACTTAACCAGTATGATAAAGATAACGATATTTATATTTTATTTTATTAAATATATATAACGATTTAAATTAATATTATATATATTTATACGCGTATTATACGTACATAGTTTTATACTTTTACTATACTTAAACTTTACCTTTACTTTATTTTTACTTTACTTCATACTTTAATAATTCATACTTTAATAATTCACTTTAATAATTCATACTTTAATAATTCACTTTAATAATTCATACTTTAATAATTCACTTTAATAATTTAAAAATCTATTATAAATAGAATTCAATAGGTTTCATTATTTTATAAGAAACTCTCTCAATCAATTTACATATATATAGTTACTCCGTATTATTTCAAGATATTATTATTATACATAAAATATTACATCAGAGTGCTGTCCTAGTGATTTCGAAATTGTTTTTCGAGTGGGATTGGATTAAGGAAATTATGGGTTATAGCTATGGAGGTGATTGGGTATGGTTCATGGGTATGCTCGTGAGATCAATATAGTGTTTATCATCTCCGTTGCGTCTACGTACCTTTTCTGCAATATTGAATCTCAATATTGATACGTGAGTACTCATAATTTAACTTTTATATAGTAATAGTGTATCCCTGACTAGTGCTCGAGTATATAGGATTATGAATGTTTGTACTTTTGATATTGCCTTTAGTTAGGTTATGTTGAATCCTGAATTAGTTATATATGCAACTGAGATAAGGTATAAGATATGCATGTCGTTGGAAAGCTAGCGAAAAATTAAGAACTTTTCATTTAGATATCAAATGATTTCGATGAACGGATTTGAAGTTATAGTCCATCGAATTTTTGTATTATTATTAAAAATGATTATTATTATCGTCGCTATTATCGTCGTTCTAGTTTTATCTTATTATTATTATTATTATCTTTATCAATAAAAGGATTTATCATTAAAAATTATTATTTTTTTTATTATTATTACTATCGTTATTATCGTTAAAGTTATAATTAGTATTATTATTATTATCCAATTATTATTATTATTATTATTATTATTATTATTATTATTATTATTATTATTATTATTATTATTATTATTATTATTATTATTATTATTATTATTATTATTATTATTATTGGTATTATTATTATTATTATTATTATTATCATTATTAATATATATATCATTATTTAAAAATGGTTATTGTTATTGTTATTATTATTATTACTATATTATCATTAAGATAATTATTAGTATTATCGTTAATAATGTTATAATAACTATCATTATTAATATTAGTGTAATTAAAACAAATATTTGTAACACCTAATTATTTTGATTACTATTATTATCATTATTACGAACACGATATAAAAGACGATTAAAAGCTATTAAACGAAACGATTAGGAAATAATGGGTAAGAGTATCATGATGAAATTAAAATATTATAAGATATTGATTTAGATAAAATTATCGTTCTTATTATTTTTATCATTACTATTATTATTAAAATTATCGTTAGTATTAAAACTATCATTTTAACAAAAAATATCATTTTAATAGAAATGTCATTGTTACTATAAAATATTATTATTATTATTATTATTATTTTAAATAGAATTATTATTTTAAAGATAATATTAAAAATTATCGTAAATATAAAAGTTATCATAATTAGAATTATCGTTTTATCATAATGTCATCTTAGTAATTATAAATATTGATATTTTTATAATAATAATAATTATTATTATTACAAAATAATACAACTTTTACTTACTATCATTATAGATATTATTTTATCAAATAAATATTTGATACAAACATATTTTACTACGTGTAATAACTTACTTTAATAATACCTATCATATTATCTTTATAATATTAAATGAACCCTATAAATTTTATTACTTAATACATATAAAAGTATATTTTATTATATAAATATAATATAAAATTTTATTTATTAATAAATAAATTATATTATTTACTCTAATAAATCTTTTAAAAATATTTAAAAATATAAAACGACGATATTTAAACTATATATTAATATTAATCATGTATAGATTTTTGGAAATTATTTTGAGTCAAATTTACTTTTGTTGACTTTTGCATATTAGTCTCGAGCATTAGGATTGTGGTACACTATGACTTGACCTAATTTGTTAGACAAATATTGACCAACACATAAATATATATAATTAATTTAGGTTCGTGAATCCGAGGCCAACCTTGCACTTGTTCAATGACGTTATATGTATTTTTACTACGAAATACAGTATGGTGAGTTTCATTTACCTTTTTACCCTTTATATTTTTGGGACTGAGAATACATGCGCTTTTATAAATGTTTGACGAAATAGACACAAGTAATTGAAACTACATTCTATGGTTGAATTATCGAAATCGAATATGCCCCTTTTTATTAAAGTCTGGTAATCTAAGAATTAGGGAACTGATGATGTAGCGTGAGGGTAAGAAATAGTATTATTTTTAATACAAAATACTACAAAATATGACACAAGTTTTATTAATTTACGGAGTGGGATATACCTAAACCTTGCTACAACACTATAGGCAGTGTACCTAATCGTAGAGTAGTGTAGTTTTTAGTAAGTCCGGTTCGTTCCACAGGGAGCTGGTGATACTTACTATATTTTTAACTATATTTATACAAAATATATATAATTATATAAGTAGTAATATTATTATAAAAGGGGGGTTTTACCGTTTAATGACCGGTTTGTCGATTCTATATTTTAAGCGCAAAGATAAATGACGATAATTAAAGTGCGTAAAATAATGACAATAAATAAAATGACAGTAAATAAAATTGCGAGTAATAAAATGACAGTAAATAAAGATACGATGAGAAATATAATAAAAGAATTATGCTTATTTAAACTTCCGTAATCATGATGTTTGACGTGTTGATTTTAATTTATTACCATGGGTTAATTGTCCTTTGTCCTGGTTTATTTGATACGTCTATCTGGTTTTTGTCCATAATAGTCCATCGGTCATAAATATAAAGTGCGAGTATCCTCGTCAAATTACCCTTATACCTGAAGTCAAATATTCCAACTAATTAAGGATTTAAACTGTGACGCAGTTATCACTTCTGTCAATAATTACACCAGTTATCACTGTATGTAATCCACCCCTGTTTTAATTAATTTATGAATATTAATTCATCCACTTGATCAGAATGAATAATCAATTACCCAACCCAATTGATTAATTAAATGATTATAACAGATTCCATATGAACGTCACTAAATAGGACAACCATAATCATTATTAATTATTAGGATAATTAATTTGAAGATAGGTTCGACAGACTCCAATGAGTTGTCACTCAATTAGACAATACCCCCCATCTATTAATAGTCAATAATCCAATTTCCACAAGTGTCGGTCTTTTGCCCAAACCTTAATTATGGTCCAAAGTTCAATAACCCAATTTTAGTAATTAGCCCAACATCATGAGTACTTCATTTTAAATAAGCATAATAACGACTTAGCTACGAGACATTAATGTAAAAAGGTTGAACATAACTTACAATGATTAAAAATAGCGTAGCGTTACACGGACAGAATTTCGACTTACATACTCAAAAGATCTCTACCATAAATCTTATTATTATCATAATTTAAAATTAAAATTAAGATTATTGTTATATCTTATTAAGTTAACATTATGATAGAGATATAGAATATAGATATTGATATTGATAGATAGAAAAATAAGAAAAAGATAGAAGAAAAAAAAGAGATCGGAAAAAAATCTTCTCCCTCCCATCGTTACATATCATTCGTTTTATAGGTGAAATTATAAATTGAATTTTCATTTACGACCCCTGAACTATGCTCAATTAACAACTTTTTATTATTTAATATTATTCTTATTATGAATTATTTAAATATTATATTTTATTCTTGTGCATAGTTGACTTGTAATTTTTACACCGTTGCGTCGAGCGTTGAGAGTTGGTTCATGCCTCGGTTCTGGATTTTCGAACGTCCTTTCGTATAATTTAATATCTTGTACTTTGCGTTTTGTAACTTGTACTCTTGTCATTTTTAGACGTTCTTCATCAATAATTTGAACCTTTTTGACTGTATCTTGTACTTTTGAGCTTTTTGGACGTTTTGGTCTTTCAAATCTTCGTTTTTGTCTTTAAATCTTCATTTTCGAGCGATTTGCGTCTTTCGTCTTCGCACTTATTTATTTAACTATTACAACTAAAAATAAGGAAATTACATTTAAAAACTTTACATATTGGAACGATATTGCTACTAAATATATGTTCATTTGGAGCATTATCAAATATCCCCACACTTGAGCGTTGCTTGTCCTCAAGCAATACAGAACTTGAAATAAAAACATACATGAATCACTTTTTTATTCATCACATTTTGTACATCAGTGATTTTGATATAGCGGTATAAACAATGACAGTAATGATGGTTAAAGGTGGGTGTGTCATCCACAGTTGCCTCGGGTTTAGGTCAACGACACTTGCAATCAAATAGCCGATTTACTTTCGGTTTCTAAAGCAAAGTGCACATTTGAAAGGTGGTTTACAGTCCCACATGACTATTAAAATGTAGATCCTTAAGGAAATTGGATCTTTATGAAAACATTTGATCTTTTTGAAAATTTAATCTAGCTTTTACCCTAGATAAGTTTTCCGGAATAACCCTTCACCGGTGTTTGCAAAATATTTTTGTGGGTTGTGTGGGTTTCAGATTTGAAACTTTTAGCTCAACACTTGTGGTTTTGTGTTACCCACTTGCTAACCTTGTATTAGGAAAGCAACACGTCCAGTTTACTTGTCCCGTATATTACCTTTCGGCAAACTACCGTCCGGTTGTAAAGGAAAGCGATGAACAAGAAACTGTTAAGGCAATGTCCCGTGACATGCAGATGATTATGGTCTTATTAACGTGTCGGATGCTAGAACTATCCTTGGTAGGAGCGATAGTAAAGATCATCCTATAATTTTTCGGTCTGGCACAAGGTCCTGTCTCCGACCATGCTATGCAACCACCGTTCTTACGGTTGACACCCGATTTGGTTCAGGTGACCTAATGAATTCTGATGAATTCTCAGGATTTTACGTTCAATGGTAATGAACGCATTGAAAATGGGTTTTCAGAAAACAAATCGGTTTGTATTTTTGATCAAAATATTTTCTCGTTCAAGCTCGAGTTTAGATATCATTGAATTCCATGAGTTTGAATTCTCAATCTTTATGGTCAATCTCTAGGATTGAGTAATATCAGTCTTAAAAGCTGATTTTTAATCTTTAAGGAGATTATCCTTTCTGGGGATCTGATTCATTAGTCTTATCAAACTAATTTGCACGGTGCCCTCCCCATTTTACAAGACAGACCCTCTCATGGTTAGGATAAGTCTGACCACTTGGCGACCCTGTTTGATGCTGAGGTTCTGTGGATTTCCTGCTGATTTTAGTGATGACTTTTCTAGGTTTTTCGTCAACCTACAGCTGGTCTGGACGACAACTTCATGACCTAAATCAAGAAGCGCGTGTCTTTTTCGGAAGACTTTACTTCCTTTTAATGATGGAATTGATTCATCGTGTAGATCCATCTTTCTTTCAAATGTATTACAGTAAACCGGGTAAAACTGATTAGTATCGTCCAAAGCAAAAGTACCTGCAATAATCTTGTACAAAAATATGTGATATTTGTTTTAAATTGAATAACTTGGTACATTCTTCCCACACTTAGTTTCTTTCTTTGCCTTTTTATTTTCTTTTATTCCATTTTAAATGAATTCAAGCATTTTAGGTTGTTTTTCAATTTATGTCCTTTCCGATAATTTCGGTATTATCACCTAGTTTTCACCGTTCATAAATATGTATAAACATGATTTTGACTTCATTTAATTGAAAATTTTTCAAATTTTCACAAAATTTGGCAAATAAACTAAGTATAAACCTGAGAGAATTTATAACCCTTCCCCACACTTAAGATCATGCAATGCCCTCATTTGCATGAAATCAGACTATAATTTAAATTCATGAGGGTGATTAGCGTAGAAAAGTGATTAAAAATACCGAGTTTGTAATTACAAAGCTCGTCGAATGATAGATGGCGCCTCATCGTTCATTCCTTCATTTGTTATATCATATTTGTTGTTTTGCGTCTTGTCGTCAAAATTAGTACCTTTTGCTTAACTTTAATGACAGTCTTTGAAAGTGCATTGTTTTACTCTGTTTTGTACATAAGATAAAATACAAACATATATATATATATGTATATATATTTTTGAAGTTTGGTTTATATCCCCACTTTTCAAAAATTTATAAAGTATAATATTTTTGGCATACTTTAAATCAATAAAATTAAAAATAATGATAACAAAATTTGCCGTCCCACCCTCGGGTAAAGCAATTTCGGTTCAATGACCTAGTGTTCAACTTACGACGAATTTTAAAAATCATATTTTTAACTTAAAGAAATAAAGTAAATTTTGTTTTTTAAAATCATTCAAAACATAAATTTAAAAAGCATATTAATTTTATATAAAACCTACTAAATAAAAAGATTCAGAATGGAGGGAGAAAACTAGTTCTTTAGTGTCTGCTAGCGGAAAAGACCAATCGGATTCCATTCTCGGAACTACACGAGAACAGAACAACTAACTCTAGATAGCATTTTCTTTTTAGAACATTTGAATCTCCCCACACTTAGGTAGCCGTGGTGTCAAAATTGTGATTAACTTCATCGTTAATTTCTCTTGGTCCATAATCAACTTGCATATCCGTGACTTTTTCTTTAAGCCATTGGTCGGATTCCTGTGTAATATCCACAATTTCAACTAGTTTCTCCTTTTCTTTAGGTGATAGATTGGATACTAACCGGTTACATAACTTAAAGTTCCCCTTGGTTTTAGCATCGCGAATCCGTTTAATAAGTTTCTTCATTGAACTATTAATAACGGGATCATTTAATTTCGTATCAACAACGGGGTTCTTTGTTATCATGTCATCATTAGGTGTTACTTCATTTTCCCCACACTTAGGCGTTTTATTATTATTAAGCACTACCGTTGGAGTTGGTAAAACAACATGGTTCTTACCAATCGTTTTTATTGGTTCAACGGTTTTGGTTGGTGGAGGTTTAGATTTTCGAATCATAAATGTGATCGATTTGTCACCACTTTTAAGTGTCATTCTTCCATTTCCTACATCAAATAACGCCTTGGTGGACGCTAAGAATGGCCGACCTAAAATTAGAGGAATGTTTGGGTCCTCTTCTATGTCAATGACAATAAATTCGACTAGAAAGGTTAAATTGCCTACTTGAACGGGTAGGTTGTCAGCAATTCCAACTGGGTGCTTAATGGTTTGATCAAAGAGTCGAACACTCATATCCGTTGGACTTAACTTACCTACACCTAATCTCTTATATAAGAAAAGAGGCATAACACTTACACTTGCACCTAAATCTGCTAGTGCATCATACATGACACAATCACTAAGTAGACAAGGAACAATAAATTCACCCGGATCACCTACCCTAGGTGGAGGATTTGGTGGAACTGTCTTCACCGGGTTTACTTCTACTGTTTTTGTTTCTTGTACTTTCTTATTCTTTTTCTTCTTCTTCTTTCCAGAAGTATCACAATCTTTATTTCTTATTACTTGCTCATACTCAACTCCTTTTCTTGGAAACGGGATGGGTGGTTTGTATGGTGCCACCACTGGCTTTACATACTCGGGTGGTGGTGGTGGTGTAACTTTTTCATTGTTACTCACATCTAAAACCTTCCCATCTTCTGGAGCTGGTTTTTCAGAATTCGTTGAAACCATGTTAACATTCTCATTCCGAGGATTTACTTCAGTATCACTCGGTAGCTTTCCTTGTTCTCTTTCACTTATTAATCTAACAACAGTACCTACTTGTTTTTCTAGATTCAAAATGGAAGCTTGTTGAGTTCTAAGTGACTGATCAAACCTCTCATTCGTTTGGGTTTGAGATGTAATAAATTGTGTTTGAGATTCAACTAGCTTTGCTATCATTTCTTCTAGATTTGACTTTTTCTCTTCGAGTTGTTGTGGTGGTTTATACAAGCTAGGTCTTTGTTGATTGAAAGTGTTGTTTTGAGTTGGTTGGTTATTCGAACCTTGTTGGTTGTACAAGTTATTTTCGGGTCCTTTTGGATTGTAAAGAATGTATTGATTTCGATTGAAGTTCGGCCTTGGCGGTTGATAATTATTTTGATAATCATTTCCCGGCCTTTGGTTCATATAAGAAACATTCTCTCGTTGTTCCATCGTTGGTTCAACATTACAATCTTTCAATAAGTGTGGTCCACCGCATTGCTCACAACTGATTCGTATTGCGTGAATATCTTTATTCATCTTTTCCATTCGTCTTTCGAAAGCATCTATTTTTGCGGAAACGGAATCAAAGTCATGGCTAGAATCGGCTCTAGCCGCTTTAGATGATCGAAAGATATCTTTTTCTTGGTGCCACTCATGCGAGTGGGAGGCTGTGTTATCAATAATTTTGTAAGCTTCAGTTGCGGTTTTCTTCATAATGGATCCACCAGCTGTTATGTCGATGTCTTTTCGTGTAGCAACGTTGACACCTTGATAGAATATTTGTACTATTTGATAAGTGTCTAAACCGTGTTGAGGACATCCTCTCAACAACTTTCCAAATCTTGTCCACGCCTCATATAGAGTTTCATTTGACTTTTGTGTGAACGTAACAATTTCTCCTTGAAGTCTCACGGCTTTAGATGCCGGAAAGAATCTTTTAAGAAATTTCTCAACTAAAACATCCCATGTGTCAATCGCCCCTTCAAGTAACGATTCTAACCAATCTTTGGCTTCTTCCTTTAAAGTCCAGGGAAATAACATGAGATAGATTTGTTCGTCTTCCACTTCTCGGATTTTGAATAGTGTACAAATTCTTTTAAACGTACGAAGGTGTTCGTTAGGATCTTCATTCGGTGCACCACTGAATTGGCATTGGTTAGTCACCATGTGTAGGATTTGTCCTTTGATTTCATAATCTGGCGCATTAACATTTGGCTTAATAATGGCGTGACCTTGGCCCGTGCGTGTAGCTCTCATTCGATCTTCCATACTTAGAGGTTCTAGATTTTCCATGATAGGAAGTGTTGTATCCGAATCACTAGAGGATTCTGATTTAATGGTTTGTGGCTCAGGAGGAATAATTAGTGGTTCAGGATCTTGGAATTGTCCTTGAATATGCTCCGGGTTCTTAATTGTGAAGTCGGGTTCAAAAAATGGATTATCGGAAATTTGAACTAAAGTACTTGGTCTACTGGATGACGATTCTAAAGAGAAATCAACGGCGGTTATATTTGTTAAATGTCTTGATCTAGTTACAGGTGGTGAACGTACAAAAGGTGGTGAACGTCTTGCTCGGTGCATTCACTGAATATCCTATTAGTTTTTAAAAAGAAAGAAAAATTATAATAAGTTATCCAATCAATAGACTTTTCTGATTTTGCCCACGTTTCGAATAGCCAAAAGATGCAGCAGAGGGGCAGGATTCGTTTGGTCTCAATATAATTGAGGACTGTTTGGCTCCAATAACCCGGTCCACGTACAAATCCAACTATTACTACGAACCAGAAAATTTTTGATGTCTATTAATTTAACCACTTAAAATAAATTTTCGTAATTTTAAGAAATTTAGATAAGAAGTAGAATAAAAATCTATGTCCTAAAACTAGAATAGCGAGAAATAAGAGAGAAAAAGAGTGCGTCGGAAAAAAAAAAATTGAAAAATAAAAATGGTTGAAAAAAAATAAAAGGTCGAAAAATAAGAAAATTGTAGCGCGTCTAAAATTAAAAAGGGATTCTAAACGAAAAACGGGAATTACTTAAAAGGATACTAAAATTTTAACACGGTGTCGCAAAATTTTAAGGCACCTAAATCTTAGTCTAAAGAAAAAGCACTTAAGGGATTTTACGGCAAAGCCTAAAAATCTAAAAGTATAAAAATAACTATGGCAAAACTAAACTTAATACTAAAAGTTGCGACTATAGTCTAAAAATCTAAAGGTAATAAAACTAAAAAAAAACATTTTTTTTTATAGACAAAATCTTAAAAAATATATTTTTTTTAATAATTTTTTTTTTTTACGTTTTTTTTTTTTTTTTTTTTTACGTTTTTTTTTTTTTTTTTTTTTTTTAAACGAATTTTTTTTTCTAAAAAAAAAAAAAACGTTTTTTTTTTTTTTTTACAATTTTTTTTTTTTTTTTTATTTTGCAAGTCGCTAGATAGAATATTCACAAGTGGTCGTATAAGACTGCTGCTATACAACTTCTTTCTTTCTGTTTTGACTGTAAACCGCCACCCCTTTATATTTTTTTTCCTCGTTATTAAACATATATGGTGAGGGTTGGAAGATGGAAGATAATGAAAATCGAATATGTTAGTAATGGTCACAGAAAGTGAAGATGTCGAATTATATATAGTGGAAGTAAAGGTGGTAACTATGAATGATTAAGTGCCATTCTTTTTGTTGAAATCGAACCCCACAAGTGATAACTACCCATTTGTTTTTGCTAATACACGTATCATATAATCAATGGAGATGGTTAAACTATTGGCGACACCCACCCACTTACAAGATTCGTTTTCCTTGGATTCAAAAAAAAAAAAAAAAATTCTACTTGTAAATATCATCATTTCCTTTGTATCATAAAACCCCACTTGATTTATTTAAGGAAAAAGGTAGTAGATTAAATTAAGACCTTGGACCACATGTTCCTAATTCTTTTCTTCTGGCCAACTACCATTTTATCTATATTAGGATCATGTAATTCATAAGGAAAAAAGGAGACAAGAATAATTGTAATCCTACCGTTCGAAAATGTCCAGCTCAAAAGCCACCGAATTGTTTTTTTTTTTTTTTTTTTTTTTTTTTTTTTAAACGAATTTTTTTTTTTTAAAACGTTTTTTTTTTTTTACGTTTTTTTTTTTTATTTTTTTTTTTACTTTTTTTTTTTAAAAACGAAACCCTTTTACAGTCGAAATCATCCTCCTTTCTAATATTATATTCGGCTAAATAAAATAAAGCATATCCATGATGAGTTGATGTCCACACTTGTGAATCAAATTAGTCGACTAAGCAACATGGTAGGGTTTTAGTTTATGCATAAAACAAAAAAATAATAATAAAAGTCTTGCAAGTGGATTTTAGCTTTTGGTTACAACAACTAAAGTGAAAGTAAGAATTTTAATGATAGTGGCTTAGTTCCAAGGTTTGTCGACAAAGAAGAAAAGAAGAAAAAAAAAAAAAAATTAAACAAATAAATAAATAGCAAGTGTGTTTGTTGTGTGACCGAACCAAAAAAAAATAATAATAATAGGATATATCCGCTATGTTGATCGTGGAAGTGGTGATGTAGGGTATTGGTTTGTGTTCAAACAATTGCAAGTGGTTTTATAAAGGATCATGAATAAAAGGGTGCTCGGTTTGTTGATGGAGATGTTGATAGTTTTCGAATAAAAGCTGTATAGTATAGTGATAGTAAACTCAATAGGTTTGATCGATGGTTATTTAAATAGAATAGAAGGCGTGCAGTAGTGAGCGTTGAGTGGTAATAGGTTTCACAATGGTTGTTTATGAGTGGTGGCTGATAGATGAAGATGACAATGGTTTGGTTTTATGTATTGTTAATAGTTGTCGAATAGCAAATTTTAGGTTTTTTTTTTTTTTTTTTTTTTTTTTTTTTAATTCATTTACTATTCATGAATAGTAAATGAAAATAAATTAATTAATTTACTATTCACATGAAAGCGATATGATAGCAATTATTAATTATAAGTTACATAATATACCCCTGAAGTATTTAATAAATACGACTTTTTTTTTTAAAATTTACGTAAATTTTTGATTCTTAAATTTTTTTATATTATTATATTCTATTTCAATATTTTTATATTATTATATTCTATTTCAATATTATTATATTATTATATTTTATTTCAATATTATTATAATTAAAAATATAGCGTTTTAGCGCTCCCCGGCAGCGGCGCCAAAAACTTGATGATGTAGCGTGAGGGTAAGAAATAGTATTATTTTTAATACAAAATACTACAAAATATGACACAAGTTTTATTAATTTACGGAGTGGGATATACCTAAACCTTGCTACAACACTATAGGCAGTGTACCTAATCGTAGAGTAGTGTAGTTTTTAGTAAGTCCGGTTCGTTCCACAGGGAGCTGGTGATACTTACTATATTTTTAACTATATTTATACAAAATATATATAATTATATAAGTAGTAATATTATTATAAAAGGGGGGTTTTACCGTTTAATGACCGGTTTGTCGATTCTATATTTTAAGCGCAAAGATAAATGACGATAATTAAAGTGCGTAAAATAATGACAATAAATAAAATGACAGTAAATAAAATTGCGAGTAATAAAATGACAGTAAATAAAGATACGATGAGAAATATAATAAAAGAATTATGCTTATTTAAACTTCCGTAATCATGATGTTTGACGTGTTGATTTTAATTTATTACCATGGGTTAATTGTCCTTTGTCCTGGTTTATTTGATACGTCTATCTGGTTTTTGTCCATAATAGTCCATCGGTCATAAATATAAAGTGCGAGTATCCTCGTCAAATTACCCTTATACCCGAAGTCAAATATTCCAACTAATTAAGGATTTAAACTGTGACGCAGTTATCACTTCTGTCAATAATTACACCAGTTATCACTGTATGTAATCCACCCCTGTTTTAATTAATTTATGAATATTAATTCATCCACTTGATCAGAATGAATAATCAATTACCCAACCCAATTGATTAATTAAATGATTATAACAGATTCCATATGAACGTCACTAAATAGGACAACCATAATCATTATTAATTATTAGGATAATTAATTTGAAGATAGGTTCGACAGACTCCAATGAGTTGTCACTCAATTAGACAATACCCCCCATCTATTAATAGTCAATAATCCAATTTCCACAAGTGTCGGTCTTTTGCCCAAACCTTAATTATGGTCCAAAGTTCAATAACCCAATTTTAGTAATTAGCCCAACATCATGAGTACTTCATTTTAAATAAGCATAATAACGACTTAGCTACGAGACATTAATGTAAAAAGGTTGAACATAACTTACAATGATTAAAAATAGCGTAGCGTTACACGGACAGAATTTCGACTTACATACTCAAAAGATCTCTACCATAAATCTTATTATTATCATAATTTAAAATTAAAATTAAGATTATTGTTATATCTTATTAAGTTAACATTATGATAGAGATATAGAATATAGATATTGATATTGATAGATAGAAAAATAAGAAAAAGATAGAAGAAAAAAAAGAGATCGGAAAAAAATCTTCTCCCTCCCATCGTTACATATCATTCGTTTTATAGGTGAAATTATAAATTGAATTTTCATTTACGACCCCTGAACTATGCTCAATTAACAACTTTTTATTATTTAATATTATTCTTATTATGAATTATTTAAATATTATATTTTATTCTTGTGCATAGTTGACTTGTAATTTTTACACCGTTGCGTCGAGCGTTGAGAGTTGGTTCATGCCTCGGTTCTGGATTTTCGAACGTCCTTTCGTATAATTTAATATCTTGTACTTTGCGTTTTGTAACTTGTACTCTTGTCATTTTTAGACGTTCTTCATCAATAATTTGAACCTTTTTGACTGTATCTTGTACTTTTGAGCTTTTTGGACGTTTTGGTCTTTCAAATCTTCGTTTTTGTCTTTAAATCTTCATTTTCGAGCGATTTGCGTCTTTCGTCTTCGCACTTATTTATTTAACTATTACAACTAAAAATAAGGAAATTACATTTAAAAACTTTACATATTGGAACGATATTGCTACTAAATATATGTTCATTTGGAGCATTATCAGGAACAGACACCCTAATTGACGCGAATCCTAAAGATAGATCTATTGGGCCTAACAAACCCCATCCAAAGTACCGGATGTTTTAGTACTTCGAAATTATATCATGTCCGAAGGAGGATCCCGGAATGATAGGGGATATTCTTATATGTATCTAGTTAATGTCGGTTACCAGGTGTTCACCATATGAATGATTATTTTTTTGTCTCTATGCATGGGACGTATATTTATGAGAACTGGAAATGAAATTCTTGTGGTCTATTAAAATGATGGAAATAAATGATTATGATAAACTAATGAACTCACCAACCTTTTGGTTGACACTTTAAAGCATGTTTATTCTCAGGTGTTAAAGAAATCTTCCGCTGTGCATTTGCTCATTTTAAAGATATTACTTGGAGTCTTTCATAGCATATTTCGAAGAACGTTGCATTCGAGTCATTGAGTTCATCAAAGATTATTATTAAATCAATTTATAGTTGGATAGTGGATATTATGAAATGGTATTCATGCATGTCAATTTTTGATGTAAAGAAAGATTGTCTTTTAAAAACGAATGCAATGTTTGTAAAATGTATCATATAGAGGTCAAATACCTCGCAATGTAATCAACTATTGTGAATCGTTTATAATGTATATGAACGGGTCCTTTTAGTTGGTATCAGAGCGGTGGTCTTAGCGAACCAGTTCTGCATTAGTGTGTCTAACTGATTAGTCGTTAGGATGCATTAGTGAGTCTGGACTTCGACCGTGTCTGCATGTCAAAAGTTTTGCTTATCATTTCTAGTCAGAAATCATCTGCTTATCATCCATAGGAAATTACCTGCTTATCATTATTAGTCTAGACACATCTTGCTATATTAATTGCATGAGTAGTGTATAGACAAAATTCATATCTTTGCGTATCTGCTAAATCATATCTTATCGTATCTGTTACTTAAACTTTGCCTGACATATCCCGCAAATTCCTCCGTAATCTATGAAATCTTTTGATCTCTATATATAGATATCCTATGTAAATAGAATACCACCCGATAGTCGAAAAATCATTTTATATTGAAAATCCTTTATCCAATCGTACGAAATGGAATTTGTCATCAGTTCAAGTCACTCGGATTCCGAAATGGAATCTCACTCAAGCTCCGAAAGCAGTGTGACCGAAATGGATCAACCAATCAGTCATCACCTATTCTGGATGAATTGGGGATGGGTTCGTAGCCTCCTCAATCATTGGAAACAAGAAGAAGGCGATCCTTTCCATCCACCACATTGCCCTCTTGGCGAAGAACCTGAAGCACTTACCGGCGAACCTGTTCGAGAAACCATTTTCTCTCTCATTTCCAGGGTATCTCGTCATGATTATATACTACATCAAATTCTAGATTTTATTTATCCGCTCGTTCCGACCGACAATCATCCTGGAATAATAGAAGAAGTCAACGAACTTCGCGCTCGGGTAGTGGCTTTGGAGAATATGGTGCAGAGATTACAAACACCAGCAGCAGCACCAGCAGCATAACCAGTACCACCATCATCAACGCCAACAGTACCATTACCACCTCCAACCACAACCGCGTTGTAAACCTCAACTTCACAATCTGTCCCACGAGCATCAACGTCATACGCACCATAGATACCATGGAGTACCAACAACAATAACTGACGAAGTATTAATTCATAACTTCATTGGAGAAACATTCCGCAGCGATTATATAATCTCTAAAGTCTTAGAGAGTATCTAATCTAGCCCTAACCATAAATCAGTTAAGCGAACCAAAATGATAGAAGGAAGAGTAGAAACCCTGACAAAAATGGTGTGTGATTAACAAGCTAAAATTGTTTTACCAACAGCATCAACAGTACCGTCAACGTCACCAGCATCGTCAGTACAGTCAACACCAGAATCAACAACACCTATAACATCACAAACTCCGTCAGTTCAAGAATCACTGTGGACATCATTACGAATCAATAACGTGTATATTGTATCAACAAGTTATGAAGAATTAACTCATTCCCTCTGAAGAAATTATATATATATTTTATATATATATATATATATATATATATATATATATATATATATATATTTTTGAAATAAAAAATAAATCTTTCCGTGCTAAGCTATTGTGTGTGAATCTTAACTACTCGGTTAATTCATATTACAAATATGCAATAATGTACGTCCCTCGCCCGCAACTTAACCATCGTTAACTACAGTCTCTGTCTCAATTCAACAAGTTCCAATTCCTAATAAATCAAGTATATATTTGATTTTACACTTCATCATTGATGTAACCAAAACTTTTCAGATAACATCATTCGTACTTTGCGAAGTTCACAAGAATTTAACGAAAACCAACATCACATCTCAACAAATAACGAAGTATTGATTCATAATTTCAATATTATTGAAGAAATACTTATGTAACCTCTAAAGCCTTCAAGGAATTATTCAATTCTAGTTCCAACCGTAAATCGAATGAGTTTAATTTAGTATTAACTCATTAAAATCTATGTTACATCTGAGGAGAATATATACATATATATTTTCATAAAGACTGTAATAAAATTCTTATGTACAAAATATTAATTGTGAAATTTTTTTAACGGGTAGGTAATACCCGAGAGAGATATATAAATTCACAATTAATATGTTACATCCTTCGAATCAGATTAAGCAAATTATCAATTATACTTCCTACTTTCACAATAATATACATTCTTTCATAGAAATCAAAACAACCATACTCATTCAAACCCAATTACATATTCTGATTTTAAAATCTCAGAATTCAATTCGGGATATAACCGGTACCATCACTTTTAGATTCCTACATCTTTCAAAGCTATACTTTGACTTCAAAAGTGTGTTAGAACATCAAATGTATACAAACGATTACAATCTGTGTTCAACCCCTTCGAAAATCTCTGAAGACACTTCAAATAATGAGCAATCGAGATGATGATCCAACCACATATTACCCACAGTTATGTACTTAAAAAGCTCTCAAAACCAAAGTCATAATTCAACACATATCTGTGTCAGATCTTTTGGCATTTATTAGCCAAAATAACCTTGCAATTCCTTTGCAAAGTAGCAAATTATATCACAGCTCCAGCAAGACAACTTCGATTTTTTCATTCGGAGTAGCCTTATCATAATTTTGATATATGTGATTACCCTTTTGTTACCGGAGAACCTTTCATATTCCACCACATTAGCAATAAACTTACCAACAACTTCACTGATCTTGGGCATTCCGAAGAATCTTTATATTTATCGAAACTTCATCATTTACTCATCTGCCTCTTGTAACGAGAATTGCCATACGAATCATTGGGAATTAGCAATCAGTATTTTGAAATCTCACAGTATGTTGACGCCAACAGTTATACATAACGTCTATTTTCAAGGCTTACATACTTCGAATGTGAAGTTTCTGAAAAACACTCTGAACCGCGAACTAGTTCTCGAAATGCTGATGAAGCAACAAAAACTGTAAACGACCTTAGCAGTAAAAAGTTTGATAATAAAGATTAGTGTATTAACAAAGAAGTTTTGGAACTGGAAAACGGATTGAGCAAAATATGAAGGAGGCTGTGGACAAATCACAAAGACTGAACCTGCCTTCAAAGAATCCAAATGATTCAGTGTCTGCTGAAGTCATTAACGAATACCTTGCTCCTGATACTAAACCCTTACAGACAATATTCTTCATCATCCTCTGATATTAGAATTTCTAAGATATCATCGTATCTTTCATTATAAATATCCTCCATATTTCTGAAGATATTTCCATAACTATTCTTATCTGGAATCATTTATCTCTTTGCGCTATCTGTATTACATCAAAAAGGAAACTGTTTAGTTCCTATACTCTGTAAACCTTTGAGTTTAAAATATGAATGTTTTTGAAGTAGTGTTGGAAACTGAAGCATGAGTTAGTATAATATAATGACACTTGATCAACGTGATTATATTACAGTAATTCATGCTGAGTTTCTAAATGGAACGTGATGATTCACAGATCATAACATCATCATGTGCCATGTTATACGACTATTGTATTCTATTTAATCTCTAAAATATCAAGAAAATAATTCTTGATGATTCGGCCTTTTACAAGGTATTCTAGTAATTTGACAAGTCAAGATCGTGCCATCACAATTTCCTTCCTAGAACATTAACAATGTTCATTCCGAAATTCATATCTGTGAATTCTGGACCATTACAAGCGGTGCTTAATCGCAAGAAGAAGAAACGAAAGGACAAAACTCCGAAATAGAAATTGGGGTATAAATTGCAGCAAATAAAAGAGAGCATTAACTATGGATGACAATGATTATAGAAGATAAAAACAGAGACTTTGAAATATAAGGGAAGATATAAAGCCCAACGACAAACCAAAAATTATAAACCATATATATATATCGATGCATATAGCAATATAAAGACACGGGAGA
This sequence comes from Rutidosis leptorrhynchoides, assembly GCF_046630445.1. Lineage (NCBI taxonomy): Eukaryota > Viridiplantae > Streptophyta > Magnoliopsida > Asterales > Asteraceae > Rutidosis > Rutidosis leptorrhynchoides. The sequence goes on from NC_092337.1 coordinate 200,857,750, forward strand.
ACTAGAAACACTATAAACCCAAGAGTATAATAGAAGTAAATAGATTCTTCTGGCGGTAGATGAAAAAGAAGAATGACCGATATGAAAGTTATAAGTATATCGAGAATCAGAACTGGATGGAGCATATTGATGAATACTTTAAAATATGAGTTGAGGGGGAAAGAATAGAAGGTGATGAAACATGACTAGGAACTTAGAAATCAATAGATTTAACACACACAATGACGGAATAAGTAAATCAAACCCTCTAGTGAATAGGTTAAGCTTTTTGGGATTAATTTAGTCATACCACAACTAAATCAAGTGTGATTAGATCAACACCTAGAGCTATTATTCACCACCTGGGTGATTTGGGTTGAGAGAAAATCGGAGGAGCTCACCAGATCTGAGTGTGTGTAACAAATGAGAGGCTTAACCTAAAATGAAGAACATAAGACTTTATATACCCCTGCTGTTGACTCACCCGTACGATTCATCCATCACACATACGAGTTGGCTTCATCAGCCATACGGGTGATCACTCACTCGTGTCTTCTCATTTAGGTTGTAATTGTGACTTATCTCAGCATCAACCGTGCGTATGAGCCTGTCAGCCGTACGAGTGAAGCTTCACTCGGATGTCTGACTAAGTCTAACATAGTCAAACATCCAAATCTCATTCCTGCAGTTGCTGTAACCACATACAAACACGGATAGGATAATAACGAACGATCATGGTAGCCTGTAAACTGTTGTACCTGCAATGGACGTGGGTAGATGTCTAGGGACTTGCGTAAAATGTATCAACAGAAGGTGTGAGTTGTAAGAAAATGAAGGAGGTGAATTTATAAGAAAATCTCCGACAGAAGAATTAAAATGGACGATCGCATTTAAAGCGGATCCTAATTCCTTTTGTTACCGGAGAATCAAATCTTATTACAAAGATTTTCTTCAAATCCCTTGAAATCTGAAAATCAATCATATCTACGTCAAATGATAAGATGAATCTACACTTACTCATTTCACTCTTCTATGTTAGCTTCATTCGTAGTCTTCATATAAATGGATTGTTTATCCAAATTATTCGCTGATGATAAAACTCTAATTTTCAGCCTGTATGCATCATGAAAACATACTTATTATCATTCGCGACCTTTCCACTCAAATTTCGGGACGAAATTTCTTTAACGGGTAGATACTGTGACAACCCGGAAATTTTCAACCAAATTTAAACTTTATCTTTATATTATTCCGACAAGATAAGCAAAGTTTGTTAAGTTAAATTCCAAGAATTTTAAATTGTGTTCATACATTCATTATAACCTCGACCAAATTCCGACGATTCACGAACCGTTATATATAAATAAATATGTATATATATATGTATATATATATATTATAACTTGAGAATATTAATAAATTATTAAACGTATAATACTTTACATGAACGTATTTGTTTCAATATGTTTATCGATGAAATTAGAAGATAATATCAAATGATTGATTTATCAGATACATTATGATATGATTACGGGTCTATGTTATGAGGTCCACTGTGATTTAAGAAATCTATTCTTTTTGACAACATTCGGAAAATGGTAAAGTGATTTATAAGTAAGAACGTGAAGTGTAAATAACTTAGATGTTGGATATCGACAAGTTATGTAACTCGACATTTTTCATTAAGATGATTTCATACGTTTATTTAACCTTTGAACTTTATCCCATGCTTCACCAACAAACTGTAATTTAAAAACTTGAAACCTATTATGAATATATATGATTCTACTTTTCTAAAACATTTTATGATATAACGATTTCCATTATTTTAACCTTTAAACAAAATGATTCTTAAAAATATATTTGGTTTTGGAAAACAAAATTATTATATTTATTTGATTTAGTTTCAAACGTACAAAAACGTTTTCAGTTTAAAAAGAACTTTATTATTAAAACGTATATAACTTTTATAAATATCTAGAACTACTTTTGACAACTCATTACTTAACCAGTATGATAAAGATAACGATATTTATATTTTATTTTATTAAATATATATAACGATTTAAATTAATATTATATATATTTATACGCGTATTATACGTACATAGTTTTATACTTTTACTATACTTAAACTTTACCTTTATTTTATTTTTACTTTACTTTATACTTTAATAATTTATACTTTAATAATTCATACTTTAATAATTCACTTTAATAATTCATACTTTAATAATTCACTTTAATAATTCATACTTTAATAATTCACTTTAATAATTTAAAAATCTATTATAAATAGAATTCAATAGGTTTCATTATTTTATAAGAAACTCTCTCAATCGATTTACATATATATAGTTACTCCGTATTATTTCAAGATATTATTATTATACATAAAATATTACATCAGAGTGCTGTCCTAGTGATTTCGAAATTGTTTTTCGAGTGGGATTGGATTAAGGAAATTATGGGTTATAGCTATGGAGGTGATTGGGTATGGTTCATGGGTATGCTCGTGAGATCAATATAGTGTTTATCATCTCCGTTGCGTCTACGTACCTTTCCTGCAATATTGAATCTCAATATTGATACGTGAGTACTCATAATTTAACTTTTATATAGTAATAGTGTATCCCTGACTAGTGCTCGAGTATATAGGATTATGAATGTTTGTACTTTTGATATTGCCTTTAGTTAGGTTATGTTGAATCCTGAATTAGTTATATATGCAACTGAGATAAGGTATAAGATATGCATGTCGTTGGAAAGCTAGCGAAAAATTAAGAACTTTTCATTTAGATATCGAATGATTTCGATGAACGGATTTGAAGTTATAGTCCATCGAATTTTTGTATTATTATTAAAAATGATTATTATTATCGTCGCTATTATCGTCGTTCTAGTTTTATCTTATTATTATTATTATTATCTTTATCAATAAAAGGATTTATCATTAAAAATTATTATTTTTTTATTATTATTACTATCGTTATTATCGTTAAAGTTATAATTAGTATTATTATTATTATCCAATTATTATTATTATTATTATTATTATTATTATTATTATTATTATTATTATTATTATTATTATTGGTATTATTATTATTATTATTATTATCATTATTAATATATATATCATTATTTAAAAATGGTTATTGTTATTGTTATTATTATTATTACTATATTATCATTAAGATAATTATTAGTATTATCGTTAATAATGTTATAATAACTATCATTATTAATATTAGTGTAATTAAAACAAATATTTGTAACACCTAATTATTTTGATTACTATTATTATCATTATTACGAACACGATATAAAAGACGATTAAAAGCTATTAAACGAAACGATTAGGAAATAATGGGTAAGAGTATCATGATGAAATTAAAATATTATAAGATATTGATTTAGATAAAATTATCGTTCTTATTATTTTTATCATTACTATTATTATTAAAATTATCGTTAGTATTAAAACTATCATTTTAACAAAAATTATCATTTTAATAGAAATGTCATTGTTACTATAAAATATCATTATTATTATTATTATTATTTTAAATAGAATTATTATTTTAAAGATAATATTAAAAATTATCGTAAATATAAAAGTTATCATAATTAGAATTATCGTTTTATCATAATGTCATCTTAGTAATTATAAATATTGATATTTTTATAATAATAATAATTATTATTATTACAAAATAATACAACTTTTACTTACTATCATTATAGATATTATTTTATCAAATAAATATTTGATACAAACATATTTTACTACGTGTAATAACTTACTTTAATAATACCTATCATATTATCTTTATAATATTAAATGAACCCTATAAATTTTATTACTTAATACATATAAAAGTATATTTTATTATATAAATATAATATAAAATTTTATTTATTAATAAATAAATTATATTATTTACTCTAATAAATCTTTTAAAAATATTTAAAAATATAAAACGACGATATTTAAACTATATATTAATATTAATCATGTATAGATTTTTGGAAATTATTTTGAGTCAAATTTACTTTTGTTGACTTTTGCATATTAGTCTCGAGCATTAGGATTGTGGTACACTATGACTTGACCTAATTTGTTAGACAAATATTGACCAACACATAAATATATATAATTAATTTAGGTTCGTGAATCCGAGGCCAACCTTGCACTTGTTCAATGACGTTATATGTATTTTTACTACGAAATACAGTATGGTGAGTTTCATTTACCTTTTTACCCTTTATATTTTTGGGACTGAGAATACATGCGCTTTTATAAATGTTTGACGAAATAGACACAAGTAATTGAAACTACATTCTATGGTTGAATTATCGAAATTGAATATGCCCCTTTTTATTAAAGTCTGGTAATCTAAGAATTAGGGAACAGACACCCTAATTGACGCGAATCCTAAAGATAGATCTATTGGGCCTAACAAACCCCATCCAAAGTACCGGATGCTTTAGTACTTCGAAATTATATCATGTCCGAAGGAGGATCCCGGAATGATAGGGGATATTCTTATATGTATCTAGTTAATGTCGGTTACCAGGTGTTCACCATATGAATGATTATTTTTTTGTCTCTATGCATGGGACGTATATTTATGAGAACTGGAAATGAAATTCTTGTGGTCTATTAAAATGATGGAAATAAATGATTATGATAAACTAATGAACTCACCAACCTTTTGGTTGACACTTTAAAGCATGTTTATTCTCAGGTGTTAAAGAAATCTTCCGCTGTGCATTTGCTCATTTTAAAGATATTACTTGGAGTCTTTCATAGCATATTTCGAAGAACGTTGCATTCGAGTCATTGAGTTCATCAAAGATTATTATTAAATCAATTTATAGTTGGATAGTGGATATTATGAAATGGTATTCATGCATGTCAATTTTTGATGTAAAGAAAGATTGTCTTTTAAAAACGAATGCAATGTTTGTAAAATGTATCATATAGAGGTCAAATACCTCGCAATGTAATCAACTATTGTGAATAGTTTATAATGTATATGAACGGGTCCTTTCAGATGTATGGTAAAAAGCGTTTCGTCAAAAAGTGTCGGGAACTAGTCGATCTTTTTCGCAATTAAAGACTTTTGGGACAGACCACTTCGGAGCACCGCGCGGCCTTCCTGGCGCGCCGCGCCAGTTGCTGGACAGTTAAATTTTTTTTTTATTTTGCATTTCACGCGGTTTAGTCGTGGGTTGGTTTGGGTTGTTACAAGTGGTATCAGAGCATGGTCTAAGGAATTTAGGTGACTTGAGATAGGCGCCTTGACTTAGACTTTTTGTGTGTGCATTATGCGGGACTTGTAGGACTTTGGGTCAGATCGGGATTGGTTAGTGCATAGGTTTATGTAAACTAATCATGAGCTATTTGTTATGTATGTTTAGCGAGCATCGAGCGAGATGGACGTTGTACTAGCAAGTTAATGCGACGTGCTCGCGTAACAATGATTAGCTACCATTGTTACGGGCGCAAATCGTGTCGAACAAGCAATGTACAACGATTGTTGAGCAATATGGGGTAGTGTGGTGTATATGTATATACATACGAGTTATGTCCTTTTGTTTCGCCGCTTAACCTACTTCGTTTTATAGAATGAAGACGAGAAACGGACCCGATCATGATAACGGAAGTACAAGTGAGGACATCGAGTTTTCGGCCAAGGTTGAGGCCGTCTTTAAAAAAATTAAAAGCGGATTTTCTTACGGACGTCCGAAAAGTCTTCCAAGATTCGGTCGATGGGCAAGTGACCGATTTGATAAATGAACGAATGAAGGCCACTATTGAAGAGGCCCTTAATGCTAGAAACATTTATCCTCGCGGTGAAGGAGGTGAGGGAAGGCGGGACTTCCATTATAAGAATTTCAAGGACACTCAACCCCCAATGTTTAATGGGGTGCGAGATCCTTTGAAGAGTACATGTTAGGTCTCCGATATCGAGGGAGCTTTCCGTAGCGCGGATTGCCCTCCTGAGAAGAAAACAAGGTTTGGTTCAAGCATGTTGCGGGAGGAAGCTAAGTTGTGGTGGGACGATAAGATCAACTTATATGGCAAAGAACAATGTATGGGCTTGACTTGGGAAGAGTTCAAGAAAGAATTTTTCAAAGAATACCGAACTTCATTCGACCTCGATAGAATTCGAGACGAGTTGCACCATTTGCAACAAGGTTCCATGGATTTGGTTACCCTCAAGTCCACTTTCTTGGCAAAGACCCGTTTTTGCCCGGAATATGTTGGTGATGATCATAAGCTCATGAAGGATTTCTACCGTACTTTGAATGATGAGTACAAGGGGAAGATTAGTCGGGGTATGGCTAAGTCTTTTGATGAATTGTTCGAGTTGGCTCGGGGTTTTGAGCCGGAGGTTCCAAGAATGAGTGATTTCATGTTTTCCAAAAGAAAGTTTGAAGGTTTTAGTTACTCTAACGCCTCAAGCAAGAAGAGCAAGAGCAAGAGGGGGGCCGAAAGTGTCAATAGTGCAAAGAAGGGCACTACCGGTGGGTTTTCTTATACGTGCTACAATTGTGGGCAACCGGGTCATATGGCTCGTGAGTGTCTGAAACCATCTTCCGGAAACAAAGTCACTTGTTTTAATTGCGGCAAAGAGGGGCATAAGAAGCCGGAGTGTCCCGACTTGCGAAACGATAATGTGAAGCGGTTAGAGAAGGCGGCAGGTACGGCTAGGGGTCGCAACTATTTGATGACCAATGATGAAGCCAAACAATCGCACGAAGTTGTCTCAGATACTTACATGATTAATTCTAATCCGGCAAGGATTCTTTTCGATAGCGGTGCAAATTTGTCGCTTGTGTCTCCTAAATTTGTGCCTAAACTTAATAGACTGTTAGCTAAGTTAAGTTGTCCGATAGAAGTCGAAATAGCTGACGGCAAGACGGTGCTAGTGGTTGATGTGTGTGAAAATTGTGATGTTGTTTTTGGTGGCGAAACCTTTAAAATTAATCTTATTCCAATGACCTTGGGCGACTTTGATATTGTCGTTGGTATGGATTGGCTCGATCATTATAGAGCCGATATTGCATGCCATGATAAGTTTATTCGTGTGAAAACCCTAAGTGGGGGAGAGTTAATTATTCATGGTGATAAGCGAAGGAGACCGGTGCCGATATGCACTTTTGCACGGGCACGTCGTTTTGTTGTTAGTGGTGGCATGGCTTTCCTTACTCATGTTGTTGATACTCGTAATGAGCCACCACCTATTCGTGAAATTCTGGTTGTTAGTGAATTCGAAGACGTTTTTCCGGACGAATTACCGGGTGTTTCGGTGGAAAGACAAGTTGAGTTTCGTATTGAGTTGGTTCCGGGAGCTACTCCCATTGCTAAAACTCCTTATCGTTTAGCACCAATGGAAATGCAAGAGTTGTTAAATCAAACCCAAGAGTTGCTCGAGAAGGGTTTTATTCGACCGAGTGCTTCACCATGGGGCGCTCTGGTGTTATTTGTGAAGAAGAAAGATGGTAGTATGCGTATGTGCATTGATTACCGTGAGTTGAATAAAGTGACGATCAAGAATCGTTATCCATTACCTAGTATTGACGATTTATTTGATCAACTTCAAGGTGCAACGTATTTCTCTAAGATCGACCTACGGTCCGGCTATCACCAAATGCGGGTCCGTGAGGAAGACATTGAGAAAACGGCTTTTAGAACGCGGTATGGGCATTTTGAGTTTGTGGTGATGCCTTTTGGTCTTACGAATGCACCGACGGCATTCATGGATCTTATGAACTGGGTGTGCCAACCTATGTTGGACAAGTCGGTGATTGTGTTCATTGACGACATACTAGTCTACTCGAAAAGTATGAACGAACATGAACGTCAATTGCGTGAAGTATTGAAGACTTTACAAAAAGAGAAGTTGTATGCTAAGTTCTCCAAATGTGAATTTTGGCTAAGGGAAGTCCAATTCCTTGGTCATATTGTGAACAGAGACGGTATTCAAGTAGATCCGGGGAAGATCGAGACGGTGAAGAGTTGGGGACGACCGACTACGCCTACGGAAATCCGAAGTTTTCTCGGATTGGCAGGTTATTATCGTCAGTTTATCCAAGACTTTTCTAAGATTGCTTCTCCATTAACGAAGTTGACGAGAAAGAATGCTAATTTTAATTGGGGGAACGAGCAAGAAATTGCTTTTCAATTGTTAAAAGAGAAGTTGTGTCAAGCTCCGGTGCTAGTATTACCGGAAGGTGTGGAAGATATGACGGTTTATTGTGATGCTTCGCTAAATGGGCTCGGGTGTGTTCTGATGCAAAGAGGTAAGGTCATCGCTTATGCCTCTCGACAATTAAAGGAACACGAAACGAGATATCCGACTCATGATCTTGAGTTGGCGGCGGTTGTGCATGCGTTGAAAATTTGGCGCCATTACTTGTATGGTGTCAAGTGTACGATTTATTCGGATCATAAGAGTTTGAAACATCTCTTTAATCAACGAGATTTGAATCATCGCCAACGTAGGTGGATGGATGTGGTGAAAGACTACGATTGTGAAATACTTTATCATCCGGGTAAGGCGAATGTTGTCGCGGATGCGTTGAGCCGAAAGAGTCAACATCCGGCGATAAAAGTGGGGTCGTTACGTTTGATTATTTCCAACGATTTTCTTGAGAAGCTTGGCAAGATTCAAATAGAGGCTTACGTTCACAATAAGCATGTGGAACGAATCATGGGCCAATCAGAGTACATTACTATAGGCCCGCGTGGTTTGTTGTCTTTTCAAGGAAGGGTGTGGGTGCCCAAGATGGGTGATTACCGACGGGTGCTACTTGATGAAGCACATAAGTCAAAATATTCCATTCATCCGGGCGCGACGAAAATGTATCATGACTTGAAGAAAGATTATTGGTGGCTGAGCATGAAACGTGATGTTGTGAAGTATGTTGAGCAATGTGTCACGTGTTTACAAGTAAAAGCCGAACACCAAAAGCCGTATGGTAAGTTGCAACCGTTAGAAATCCCGAAATGGAAATGGGAGCACATTACCATGGATTTCATTACAAAGTTACCTAAAATGGCGAGAACCCAATTAGATTCGATTTGGGTTATAGTTGACCGATTGACAAAAAGCGCTTTGTTTCTTCCTATTAAAGAAGCGATATCGTCGGAGGCCTTAGCTAAGTTGTTTATCAAGGAAGTGGTCTCGCGACATGGGGTTCCTATATCTATTATTTCGGATCGAGATACCCGTTTTACATCTCGGTTTTGGGAAAAGTTTCATGAAGATATGGGTACACAATTGAAGTTGAGCACGGCGTATCATCCTCAAACGGACGGTCAAACCAAACGTACAAATCGAACTTTGGAAGATATGCTACGGGCGTGCATCATTGACTTCGGTGGTAGTTGGGATGAGCATTTGCCTTTGGTGGAATTCTCTTACAATAATAGTTATCATACTAGTATCGGGATGCCACCTTATGAAATGCTTTATGGGCGTAGGTGTCTGATGTGCTGGATCGTAACCTTTATTTATGAACGGATTTGAGTTGTTTTGTTACACGAATTGATTTATTGTATATGTGGTATTTTATTGAATTCAGGTTGATTTCACACATATATAGGCAACTAGTCCTATTCATGTAGTTTAGTTTGTTGGTAAATCCGATTCGTTCCACAGGGAGATGGAGTGTTTAATGGTTTTTAATAGTCTTTGATGTCAAACTTAATTAAAGGGGGTTTTGGATTAGGAATTTATAATATAACAGTAACAGAAAATAACTTAACTAATTTACTTCATAAATAAAATTACAAGATTACAATAAATAACTTAAAAAGGAACTAAATGAAATTATGCTAATTATGATGCATTAATTATATTACTAGATGGTAATTAGTAAAATAGTAATTTTTAATAAAACTATATGTTTAGAATTTTGTTTTGAGTAATTATAATATAAACTTATTTAAATTAACTAAATGACAAGTTTTAATTATATTAATATAAATTATTAGGAATAGTAATTTAACTAATTACAAACTAACTATAAATTATAAACTTTTAATTAACACTAATTATAAGGTTAAAACATGTATTAAAGTATTTTATAATAAGTAATATAAATTATGTAATAATAACTTAAATATAATAATTAAAATAACTAAAACCCTAATTTTGCCCTAACTGGTACTGTAGCCGTGTCTTGTACATACGCGTTTCGCGTATTTATACGCGTATCGCGTATAATTTAAAACCTACGCGAATTGTGTGATTCTGATCGTACAGTTTGATTTACAGGCATACGCGTTTCGCGTATACCATACACGATTCGCGTATGATATATAAACTGTGACAAACAGTCTGTTACGGATTTAAATGTTTTTATGTATTGTTTTTATATTTTAAAATAATAATTCGTAAATAATGATAATAATACGTTTACAAGAAATAATAATGGGATAAATGGGAGTGTTTACTTAAATGTGTCACCCCTAGGTCCATGGATTGTTTTGAGTTTTAAGCCTTATTAAAATGTTTTAGTATTAAACTTTATATTTTTCTTTCGAAAAAATATAAGGTTAAGACTAACTAATTAAAATCTAATTTTCATCGGATTCTTTTTAGATAGCTACTATTCCTTAAGTATTTAAATTGAGACCTAGCCTAGTTTTGACTTTCGCCAATACCCAAATTATAACGGCTTCCCTTTTTATAATTTCATTGTCATATAATTTATTGATATCACCCAAACCACCGAAGTTTATTTCTAAATTGGTGTTAATAACTTATCCATAAATTCGTCTAGATCATTTTTAATGTTGAAGCTTAATTTATGTAAATAAAAACAACTTTCGTTATTTAAATTTAATAAATTAAGTGGCAAGGGTTAAATACCTAATTACACAATAATGGTTCTTTTAACTAGGCTCAATATTAAAAATACTAAAGTTACATTTTTAACTTTTATAAATGGTAACAATCCATTTCACTAGGGGCTCTACATTTAAGCAAACACTAGGGAAATTTAGCTATTCATTACACTAGGGTAAACATAAAAATATAGATATGCAAACATAATAACAACGCTAATTTTAACAGAGTAAACTTACTAAAATATCTTCACTTTCATTAACTTCAAACGGTAGGAAAATTACAATAATAACACCCCTTTCACGCGTACAATAACACCCTTAATCACGAACAATACCCCCTAAATAATTGAAACTAATTTTACAGAGTAATAAAATGACAATATATTTAACTATAGTAATTGTTGTATGTGTTGTTGTCTAATATTTTATGTACACTTTGATGTTCAACTAGTACTCCGTATTTAAAGCCTACAAGATGTAGTAGGTGATAGTTGATGGACTTCATTGCTGTATCTCAATTCTAAAAGAATTAGTTTTTATCTCCAAAAAGCAGCCGCCCTTATCTGATGAATGATTAAATTCGGCCTAACATTACGCGTTTCGTGTAGAGGTCACACGATTCGCGTAAGGCTAAATTACTACGCGTTTCGTGTGACTCTACACGATTCGCGTAAGAGATAATGGCAGTTTTCTTTATTTTTCTTTTTCGTTTGTTCTATGTTGATCCCGTGTTGACGTTAAATTGACTTGGCACTTTTCATTTGAACTCTTTTCTTCAATTATCTTGTACTTTCATTCGGATAAACGTTTCTTGATATAAATTTGGTTAAAACTATCGTTTTATCGTCGTTTCTTCGAATAGCAAGCTCTTGTCTACTTTTATCATTTTTCTCGTGAAATGCTCATTGAATGTCTTTGTAGATGGTAAAAACCTATGAAATATAAGTGATATTGCGTCGAATAATATGTATGTTTAGAGCAATATCAAAATACCCCACACTTGAACGTTGCTTGTCCTCAAGCAATTACATCTTTGAACAGAATCGGAACATTATATATATCTTTATTATCGAACATTAGATCACACAACACACACTACACGAAATGAAACACACGCTATATGAAATATATTACACAACATAGTATTTATTGGATCACACGCACACGAAACGAAATTCTGACAACAGAAACAAACATGAAACTCGTGATTAGGGTTTAAAAATTTGGATCCTTAGGGAAAATTGGACCTTGTGAAAACGTTTTATGATTTTATAAAATGTCATGCTAGTTTTTACACTAGACACGTTTTCCGGTTTTAACCTCAAATTCCGGTTGAGGGTAACTGAAAACCAAAGTCTCAGTCGGCGATTAGCAAGCTATTCGCCCCCATGATTGTAGTATCATGGAACTTGAAGCCGAATGTCCAAAAAATGGTTTTACACAAATATAATTCATAAAATAGCATAAGTTTTAGAACAAAATTATATCGTGTCCAAATATCATCGGTGAACCATGAGTTTGCACACCTCAATTTGTTATGGCATATGTATGTTGACCGCGGTCAAACATAGATACGGTTAATCTTTACGGAGATCATCCATCTGGGGATTAGATTCATTAGTCTTAAAAGCTAATTTGCATTGTGCCCCCCCATTATACGAAACATATCCTTCTCATGGTTAGGATAAGTCTGACCACCAAAAACCCTGTTTGATGCTGAGGTTAGGTGGATTTCCAGCCGATTTTAGGGATGACTTTACAAGATTTTTCGTCAACCTACAGCTGTTCTGGACTACATCTTCTAACATAAGTTAGCAAATGTGTCAATTTGGAAGACTTTACTTCCTTACGGGATGGACTTGATTCATCCTCTATTACTCGTAATAGTGGAATATTCAGGTTTATACGTTCCAAAGCAATGATATCTGCAATAACTTCATAGAAACATGTGATATATGGTTCTCAACATAAGGTTTTATAAATTCTTGTTATACTTGGTTTTCTTTTATAGGTTTTAAACAAATAAACTTATGCATTTTTAATGTATTGAGACGATAATTTCGGTTTTTGATACCTATGCTTTAATCGCTCGTAGTTACCTTAAAAATTCATTTGATATATTTGTTTAAAATTTTTATAAATCTTGATAAAAATCACCAAATTATAAGTTCTCGAGAATTTATATATTCCCATCCCACACTTAAGATTATGTAATGCCCTCATTCTAAATGGTCCCTGCATAACATTTTAAAAACAAAGAAATCATCCCAATAGGATGTGTCAATGTTAGCAAAGAGTTTAAATTCAACAAACAAGCTTGTTTCATCACCACATGAATCAATCTATTTCAACAACATTGGAAGATTTAGTTCTATAATTCAAAATAAAGTAGAAACAAACCAAAAATCATAATTCAAAAATCAAGTTTCATATGCAAAGTTTAATTCACAAGTGAAAACACGCAATTTATCTAAGTGTATCTAATTCAACTCAATCACATTGCGTGTATTTCAGCTTCTAAACAATCCTTAATAGCATTAAAGTTCATACTTGATTCATTAAAATGACAAAAACTATCAAAATCATACTAAAATTAAAAATTACAAAATCAAACAAACAAAATCATGTTCAAGAGTTATAACTACTGACAAAACACTTAAAAACATCTAATTACAACCAAAATAACACACCTCAGTAGCAATTTCTCAATTATCCCCAATTTGTATAAACCCTAATTTTTCAATAACCAATTAAACATCAATTTTTCATGCTAATCGGGTTTATTATCTTACTAACAACATAGATATAGCAATAATCAAGCAAAAATCAACAAGAACATGCATATAATTCGGATTAAAGCCATAAAGAAATATAATGAAAATTTTGAAGAACATGAGGTAAAATGGGTTTAGGACCCTTACCAATCTAGGCATGTTGAAAGATTGAAGAATTGGAGAAGATTGGAAGTGTTAATTTAAGTTTTGGGTGTGATTTTGGCGATTTTTGGGGTTTCCTCTCGTTTACAGCAGCCTAAATAATGAAAAGAGTGTGTAAAGAACAGACTGCTGCCCGTCTGTTATGTTCAGCTATTTTTTACCCTACGCGTTTCGCGTAGTTCTACGCGTTTCGCGTATGCTTTAAATTCCACGCGTTTCGTGTAGGTCTACACGATTCGCGTATGCTTTGATATATATATATATATTTTTTATATATAACTTAAAATCAATTGAATTTAAAAATATCTTTTATAAATTTATATTTGTAACGGAAATTCGGTTGTTAGACCTGATCTTAATCCGTTTATAAATTTTTAATTTCAATACATGTTTTAATAATTTCAATTTATAAAATTCAATCCATTAAAAGTTAAAGTTTTTAATGTTTTTCGAAAACAAATTTAAAATAAAATAAAATAAAAACACTCTATTTTTGTGTTAAAATTATTAACATTTTTAATTTTAAAACAAGTACATGAAAAATAAAAATTACACAAATTAAAATACACTCTATTTTTTTTTGTATACCCCTAAATCAACTAATTTTCAAACTTAAAACTTTGTTTCCTATCGATTAGGTAGAGATAAATTCGGTCGTCAAACCTATCATTATCCACGACAAAGATTTACAAGTTATATATTTTTACGGTTATTGATAAAAAGGTATATTTTGCAATCTACTGTAGACTTTTAGAATTTAACAAAAAAATTTTGTGCAATTTGAAGAATGAAAATTCAGTTGTGACACCTAAACATTTTCATTTTCAAAGAAACAAGTTAAACTCAAGGCGTTTTACCTTCAATTTAGTAGAAAGGATTTTTTTTTTAAAATTTTTATTTTGTTTTCGTGGTTTACTATTTAACAGATATCTTATGAATCCAACAAGAAATTTCGTGCAATTTGAAAAACGATAATTCAGTTGTAACACTTAACATTTATCGTTTTTAATGAAAACATATTGAACTCAAGGTTCATCACTTTTAAATGGTAGACCGTTTTAATAGAACATACAACAAACAAAAACAAACCAAACACACCAAAACATTACACACAAAAATGCACAAACACACAATTGGCGAGAAAAAGATTTAAAGAGTGAAGCCTCGTTGGCTCGCTTCGTAGTGGAGTCGCATTATTTCGCTCCCCATTGCTTCGTAGGCGTAACCTCGCTGGTTTAAGAGGTTTTCTTCTGCACATTTTAAAGGCCTTTCTCGGCATAAGGTTACGTACTCGTAATTAGAGTCCGTTTGGTTCTTTGGGCAATCTCCGGAGTGAGTCGGTTTTCCACATTTCACACATTTACCCAAATGACGTGCTCTACGCCTTTTAGCTGATTTAGATTTTCCTCTTGCATAGTTTGTCTCATTTAGTTTCTGTCTTTCTTCTTTCCTCGCCTTATCGCATCTTTTCTTAATATCTAACACCACATCCCTCGGTAAAATCTTATCGCACTTTAAAATGAAATGGTTGTAGATATACTGACTGCGCATCTTGAAATTACACAATAAAAACAAAAAGAAATTAAAAAGGTAGAATGGAGGGAGAAGACTAGTTCTTTAGGGTCTGCTAGGGAAAGACCAATCTAACCCCACTCTTAAAGATAAGAATAAAAATCGAGAATGGAGTTTAAAACCTTATAGTTACCCTGAATTTATTTGTCCTTAGGGTAGAAGGTGGTTTCGTCTCTTTCCGTACTATTGATTTCTTCAAAGTATAACTTGAGTCTGTGTCCGTTCACTTTGAAAGTTCCACCGTCTTTACCATACAACTCTGCATATCCAAATGGAAAAACCTGTTTTATTATATATGGCCCATTCCATCGGGATCTAAGTTTACCAGGTGAAAACTTGAAACGTGATTGGAATACCAATACTTTATCCCCTTGTTAAAATTCTTTCTTTTTTAATCGTGCATCGTGCCATACTTTAGTTTTTTCTTTATATGTTTTAGAATTTTCGTAGGCTTGTAATCTTAATTCATCTAGTTCGTTAAGTTGTGATAACCTATTTTCTCCGGCTTGTACAAGGTCAGTATTACATTCTCTCATAGCCCAGTATGCCTTGTGTTCAACTTCAACAGGTAGATGACACGCTTTACCGTATACAAGTCTAAATGGTGTGGTACCTATTGGTGTTTTATACGCAGTCCTAAAAGCCCACAACGCGTCATCTAACTTGCGTTGCCAGATTTTAGGGTTGTTATTAACCGTCTTCTCAAGTATGCGTTTTAAGGCACGATTCGTGTTCTCCACTTGACCACTTGTTTGCGGGTGGTACGAAGTAGAGAAACGATGAGTTACGCCATACTTCTTCAACACCTTTTCAAGAAGGTTGTTGGTAAAATGTGTTCCTCGGTCGGATATGAGTGCTTTTGGGATTCCAAAGCGTGAGAAGAGATTTTTCAAGAAGTTTACCACCACCCTAGCATCATTTGTAGGCAAAGCTTTTGCTTCAGCCCACTTGGATACATAGTCAACGGCTACTAGTATGTACTTGCACTTATGTGAACTTGGAAAGGGTCCCATGAAATCGATTCCCCAAATGTCAAAGATTTCACAAACTTGGATGCCGGTTTGAGGCATCTCATCCTTTTTCGTGATGTTACCCGTTCGTTGGCATGCGTTACAAGTCCGAACGAAATCATGGGCATCTTTAAAGATCGTGGGCCAATAAAAGCCCGATTCAAGGATTTTTCTTGCAGTGTGGTTTGGTCCGAAATGACCGCCGGTTGGCCCTTGATGGCAATGCTCAAGAATTTGTTGAGCTTCTTGTCCGTACACACAACGGCGAATTATTTGATCCGCACCAACACGAAATAGGTCTGGGTATTCCCAGAAATAAGACTTTAAATCCGCAAAGAATTTCTTCTTTTGCTGATAAGTAAGTCCTTTTTGTAGAATGCCTAAAGCAAGATAGTTTGCAAAATGGGAAAACCATGGGATTTCAGATTCTTTTTCAACCCTCATTAGAGATTCGTCAGGAAATGTGTCCTTGATGATTGTGTCATCAAATTTATCTAATTCGGGGTTTTCAAGTCGGGATAAATGATCGGCAGCTAGATTCTTAGCTCCTTTCTTGTCACGTATCTCAATGTCAAATTCTTGAAGTAAAAGAACCCAACGTATGAGACGATGTTTTGCATCTAGTTTCGAGAATAAATACCTAAGTGCCGAATGGTCCGTGTAAACAATGGTCTTGGACAACACCAAATATGACCGAAATTTATCAAATGCATAAACAACCGCTAGGAGTTCTTTTTCCGTGGTGGTATAATTAATTTGGGCTCCCGTTAGAGTTTTACTTGCATAATAAATCGGAAGAAAATGATTATCGGGACGTTGTCCTAAAACAGCACCTAAAGCATAGTCGCTTGCGTCACACATTAGCTCAAATGGCATACTCCAATCTGGAGATACCATAATGGGAGCTTGTGTGAGTTTTGACTTTAGAATCGAGGATGCATTCTCGCAATTAGAATTGAAGTCAAATGGAGCATCCTTTTCAAGAAGTTTGGTCAATGGGCGGGCGATTTTAGAAAAATCTTTGATAAATCGCCTATAGCATCCTGCGTGACCAAGAAAGCTTCTAATGGCTTTAACATTTGATGGTTTAGGTAGCTTAGAGATAACTTCAATTTTAGCTTTATCTACCTCTATTCCCGCACGAGATATTTTGTGACCAAGTACAATGCCCTCCTTCACCATGAAGTGGCATTTTTCCCAATTTAGGACCAAGTTTGCTTTCTCACATCGGATAAGCATACGTTCTAGATTGAAAAGACATGATTCAAAGGAGTCTCCAAACACGGAAAAGTCATCCATGAAGACTTCCATACAATCCTCTACCATATCATCAAAGATTGCCATCATGCACCTTTGAAAGGTTCCGGGTGCATTGCATAAACCAAACGGCATGCGGCGATAGGCAAAGGTACCGAAAGGACAAGTGAATGTGGTCTTTTCTTGGTCGTTAGGATCAATTGGAATTTGGAAGTAACCGGAGAAACCGTCTAAAAAGCAATAATATTCTTTTCCCGCTAATCGTTCAAGCATTTGATCAATAAAAGGTAACGGGAAATGATCCTTTCTAGTGGCATCATTTAGACGTCTGTAATCAATACAGACTCTCCAGCCGGTAACTGTTCTAGTTAGGACGAGTTCGTCCTTTTCATTTAATATAACGGTTGTACCCCCCTTTTTGGGTACTACTTGTACTGGACTAACCCATGGACTATCGGAGATGGGGTAGATTAACCCGGCGTCAAGAAGCTTGACGACCTCCTTTTTAACAACCTCTTTCATGTTGGGATTTAGCCTGCGTTGTCTTTGTACTACGGGTTTGTAGTCATTCTCAAGGAGAATTTTATGTGTACAATAAGACGGGTTTATTCCCGGAATGTCGGTTGTTTTCCAGGCTATAGCCTTTTTATGGGTTTTTAATACAGAAATTAGCTTATCCTTCTCATTATCTGAAAGATGTGAAGCAATAATTACTGGTAATTGAGATGTACCTTCGAGATAAGCATACTCCAAGTGTTTGGGTAGCTCTTTAAGCTCTAGTACGGGTGGTTCTTCTAAGGAATTTTTTATACGGAATCTATCTTCATTTTTTATTTCCTCAAACGATTCCTCTTCCATGGGAATTTCTTCTATTATGGTCTCGTCATCCGTGACCACCTTCATCAACTCATCAAAATCTTTATCAATATTGAAGTATTCATTCTCACTTACCGGGGCTAACCCCGGGATATCAATTTCAAGTAGCTCCTTCAATTCATTCTCGACACAAAGATCTATAACATCAATTTGAAAACAAGAGTCATCGGTAGAAGTGGGTCTTTTCATGGCTTTGTCAATGTGACAAATTATTCTCTCGTTTCCCACACCTAGACTCAATTATTCTTTTTGGACATTAATGATAGCATCTGCAGTGTTTAGGAAAGGACGTCCAAAAATGATAGGAACTTTTGTGTCCTCTTGCATTTCTAGAATAACAAAGTCGACGGGAAAGATAAGTGAGCCAACTTTTACAAGTATATCCTCGGCTATACCTATGGGAGTATCAAATGATTGGTTTGCTAATCGAATACCCATTCGGGTTGGTTTTAAGTCTCCTAAGTCAAGTTTTAAATATAACGAGTAAGGCATTAAGTTAACACTTGCACCTAGGTCGGCTAGTGCATCGTACACCACCGAATCACCCATCATACATGGTATGATAAAACTACCAGGGTCTCCTAATTTTGGAGGTACATTTTGTTTCTTTAAGATGGCCGAACATTCCTCATGGAGGAATGTGGCAGAAACGTCGTGGTATTTACCCTTCGAGGATATGAGATCCTTTAAAAACTTCCCGCAATTGGGAATATCCCTAAGAACCTCCGCGAGTGGCATGTTAATGCTAATTTGCTTAATCATGTCCGCAAATTTCTCATACCGCCTTGCGAGTCTGTCTTTCTTTAATGCTTTTGGGTAAGGAATAGGTTCCTTATGCACCTTTACTGTTGGTTCTTCACTTTTCTTTGGTATGACCTCAGGTGGATCATCTTTCTCTTGTTCTTTATCAACTTGCTCATTTTCATCAATCGGTATTTGTAAAACAGAAGGACATAAAGGAACTTCCGGGGACTTAAGAGTCTCCGGTTTAGTAGTTAAACCACTTCTAGTAGTTATAGCATTTACATGCTCGTTCCTTGTTTGGGGGTTGTTGGGATTCACTTGAGTATTTGAGGGGAGAGTACCTGGTGGTCTCTCTGATAGTAACTGTGATATCCTTCCAACATCCCTTTCTAAGTTTTGTATTGTGGCTTGTTGATTTCGGATTTGCTGAGTTTGGAGCTCTGCATTTTGCTCGTGCTTAACCATAAAATCTCTTAAGAGATCTTCTAAACCAGATTTCCTCTCAGGTTGAGGTTGCATAATTGCTAATGGTTGTGGTTGCATATGTTGGAAATTATTTTGATAATTTCGTTGAGGTTGATTTCGATTATTATAACCTGGTGGCGGATTTCTTTGATTTTGATTTGGGAAATTCCGGTTATTTTGGTAACCTGGATTTCCTCCTTGATAGTTATTATTATTTTGATAGTTATTATTATTTGATCCTGAAGGTCCTCCTACTTGATAGCTGTTTATAGGAGGATATTTTCGGTTGTTTGCTTCTATAGCTGGAAAACCACTGAAGTTCATTTCACCTTTTCGTAAGTAACCTAAGAAATTTGCTTGCTCTTCCATTGTACTTTGATCACAATCTCTAGTAAGATGGGGACCTTGGCACAGTTCACATCCTACTCTGATAGCATGCATTTCCTTGGTTACTTTCTCGATTTGCCGGGCTTGATTTGCTATTTGAACTTTTAAAGAAGCAATTTCATCATTGCTTTCAATACTAGCAACATTTGATGATCTAGAGAATTCTATTTCTTGATGCCAATTATGGGAATGGGAAGCTAAATCAGCAATGATTGTGTGAGCGTCTTCAGGTGTTTTCTTCATGATCGAACCTCCGGCTGCAACATCTATATCTTTTCTAGTTGCCACATTGACTCCTTTATAGAATATTTGGACCTTTTGGAATGTATTCAACCCGTGTTGAGGACATATTCGAAGCATTTTATTGAATCGGGTCCAAGCTTCATAAAGAGTTTCATTAGGCTTTTGTTTAAAGTGATTTATGTCACTTTATAATTTTGCTGCTTTTGAAGCAGGAAAGAATTCTGACAAAAATTTATCCATCATATCATTCCAGTTTTCAATATAACCTTCTGGTAATGAGTCTAGCCAATCTCTTGCATCATCTTTTAAGGACCATGGAAAGATTTTTAAACATGCAACTTCATCGGTGACATCTTTGATTTTGAAAAGCTTGCAAATGCTTACAAACTTACGAAGATGCTCGTTAGCATCCTCATTTGGGGCTCCACCGAATTGACATGTATTAGTTACCATGTGTAAAAATTGACCTTTTATTTCAAAGCCAT
This sequence comes from Rutidosis leptorrhynchoides, assembly GCF_046630445.1. Classification (NCBI taxonomy): domain Eukaryota; kingdom Viridiplantae; phylum Streptophyta; class Magnoliopsida; order Asterales; family Asteraceae; genus Rutidosis; species Rutidosis leptorrhynchoides. Next base: position 200,878,574 of record NC_092337.1, read on the forward strand.
CACTCATCGTGGGTTGGATGATTGCGTGGCCTTGACCTTTTCTTGTGGCCTTCATTAATGCTTCCATCGTTTGATTTGTATCAGCCATTTCTTCTTCTTCTTTAATAATCGGCTCTATGATTGGTTGAATTATTGGTTCAGAGTCGGATTCTAAGAAAAGTGACTCTAAATTTTTAGTAAGAGATTCTACTTCTTGAGCTCTTAAGCATTCGTGGAATTTTCTTTCGGGCTCAGGATGTGAAGGAGTTAATTCAGCGTAGGAGGAACGTAAGTTCATACATTAATTTCTATTATGAGATCACTTCACTAAAGGTTTATCTAGGGTTACCTATTTGTTTCTCTTTTTTAGTGTTTTTCGGTGTTTTAAAATTACTAGTACTTCCTATTTCTTTTTGTTGTTTTTGTCCTTTATTAATTCTTTGAGGTTCCGGATTAAGTTTAATGAGTTTAGGATTGAACGGATCATACAATTTGGGAAATTGTACAAAGAATTAAAGGATTTATTCAAAAACTTTGAACTTTCTTGGAAATGAATTTCCTCGAGAGGATCGAATAACATAAAAACAATGATAAAAACCTTTAAACAAACAGATTTTCCTTCTGATTTTGCCCACGTTTCGAATAGCCAAAAGATACAGCAGAGGGGCAGGATCCTTCTATTGACCAATAAAATTGGTGATCCAACAACCCGGTCCACGTACAAATCCAACTACTACTACGAATCAGAAAAATTATCTATTTATTTAACTGCCAACTCCCCGGCAGCGGCGCCAAAAAGTTGATGTGCTGGATCGTAACCTTTATTTATGAACGGATTTGAGTTGTTTTGTTACACGAATTGATTTATTGTATATGTGGTATTTTATTGAATTCAGGTTGATTTCACACATATATAGGCAACTAGTCCTATTCATGTAGTTTAGTTTGTTGGTAAATCCGATTCGTTCCACAGGGAGATGGAGTGTTTAATGGTTTTTAATAGTCTTTGATGTCAAACTTAATTAAAGGGGGTTTTGGATTAGGAATTTATAATATAACAGTAACAGAAAATAACTTAACTAATTTACTTCATAAATAAAATTACAAGATTACAATAAATAACTTAAAAAGGAACTAAATGAAATTATGCTAATTATGATGCATTAATTATATTACTAGATGGTAATTAGTAAAATAGTAATTTTTAATAAAACTATATGTTTAGAATTTTGTTTTGAGTAATTATAATATAAACTTATTTAAATTAACTAAATGACAAGTTTTAATTATATTAATATAAATTATTAGGAGTAGTAATTTAACTAATTACAAACTAATTATAAATTATAAACTTTTAATTAACACTAACTATAAGGTTAAAACATGTATTAAAGTATTTTATAATAAGTAATATAAATTATGTAATAATAACTTAAATATAATAATTAAAATAACTAAAACCCTAATTTTGCCCTAACTGGTACTGTAGCCGTGTCTTGTACATACGCGTTTCGCGTATTTATACGCGTATCGCGTATAATTTAAAACCTACGCGAATTGTGTGATTCTGATCGTACAGTTTGATTTACAGGCATACGCGTTTCGCGTATACCATACACGATTCGCGTATGATATATAAACTGTGACAAACAGTCTGTTACGGATTTAAATGTTTTTATGTATTGTTTTTATATTTTAAAATAATAATTCATAAATAATGATAATAATACGTTTACAAGAAATAATAATGGGATAAATGAGAGTGTTTACTTAAATGTGTCACCCCTAGGTCCATGGATTGTTTTGAGTTTTAAGCCTTATTAAAATGTTTTAGTATTAAACTTTAAATTTTTCTTTCGAAAAAATATAAGGTTAAGACTAACTAATTAAAATCTAATTTTCATCGGATTCTTTTTAAATAGCTACTATTCCTTAAGTATTTAAATTGAGACCTAGCCTAGTTTTGACTTTCGCCAATACCCAAATTATAACGGCTTCCCTTTTTATAATTTCATTGTCATATAATTTATTGATATCACCCAAACCACCGAAGTTTATTTCTAAATTGGTGTTAATAACTTATCCATAAATTCGTCTAGATCATTTTTAATGTTGAAGCTTAATTTATGTAAATAAAAACAACTTTCGTTATTTAAATTTAATAAATTAAGTGGCAAGGGTTAAATACCTAATTACACAATAATGGTTCTTTTAACTAGGCTCAATATTAAAAATACTAAAGTTACATTTTTAACTTTTATAAATGGTAACAATCCATTTCACTAGGGGCTCTACATTTAAGCAAACACTAGGGAAATTTAGCTATTCATTACACTAGGGTAAACATAAAAATATAGATATGCAAACATAATAACAACGCTAATTTTAACAGAGTAAACTTACTAAAATATCTTCACTTTCACTAACTTCAAACGGTAGGAAAATTACAATAATAACACCCCTTTCACGCGTACAATAACACCCTTAATCACGAACAATACCCCCTAAATAATTGAAACTAATTTTACAGAGTAATAAAATGACAATATATTTAACTATAGTAATTGTTGTATGTGTTGTTGTCTAATATTTTCTGTACACTTTGATGTTCAACTAGTACTCCGTATTTAAAGCCTACAAGATGTAGTAGGTGATAGTTGATGGACTTCATTGCTGTATCTCAATTCTAAAAGAATTAGTTTTTATCTCCAAAAAGCAGCCGCCCTTATCTGATGAATGATTAAATTCGGCCTAACATTACGCGTTTCGTGTAGAGGTCACACGATTCGCGTAAGGCTAAATTACTACGCGTTTCGTGTGACTCTACACGATTCGCGTAAGAGATAATGGCAGTTTTCTTTATTTTTCTTTTTCGTTTGTTCTATGTTGATCCCGTGTTGACGTTAAATTGACTTGGCACTTTTCATTTGAACTCTTTTCTTCAATTATCTTGTACTTTCATTCGGATAAACATTTCTTGATATAAATTTGGTTAAAACTATCGTTTTATCGTCGTTTCTTTGAATAGCAAGCTCTTGTCTACTTTTATCGTTTTTCTCGTGAAATGCTCATTGAATGTCTTTGTAGATGGTAAAAACCTATGAAATATAAGTGATATTGCGTCGAATAATACGTATGTTTAGAGCAATATCAGTGTCGAACTCCCGTTTGTTGGGGAGAAGTGGGTCAAAGAGAGATCGGGAGTACCGATTTGGTTTTAGAGACTAATAGCAAGATCGATTTGATTCGGGAACATTTGAAGAAGGCTCAAGATAGGCAAAAGTCGTATGCCGATAGACGTAGGCGATTGATTGAGTTCCAAGAAGGCGATATGGTGATGCTTAAGGTTTCGCCATGGAAGGGTATTATTCGATTTCGAAAACGGGGAAAGTTAGTCCTCGGTTTATTGGGCCGTTCAAGGTTTTAGCTCGTGTTGGTGAAGTTGCATATCGATTAGAATTACCCGAAGAGCTTGCGGAGATCCATAATACATTTCATGTTTCCCACCTCCGTAAGTGTCTTGCGGATGATTCTTCATGGATGCCATTAGACGAAATCGAGCTAAACAACAAGTTAGAGTATGTCGAGGAACCGATTGCTATCCTTGACGAGAAGGTGAAAATGTTGAGGAATAAAGAGGTGAGAACTTTTAAGGTTCAATGGCGACGAAGTAAAGGTTCTGAGTTCACTTGGGAGCCCGAAGAGTTCGTGTTAGTTTATCTTCCCTCGTGTCATGCGGCTTGGATTGCGAGGACGCAATCCGAATAAGTGGGGGAGAGTTGTAAGACCCGAGTATTCATAGTGTACATATGTGTATATGGGTTACTCAAGTTTGGGGTTTTTGTTGTACATAATTAAAAAGACAAAAGATGCTAAACTGGGAGGGTCGCGCGCCACGCGGCTAGGTGGAGCGCCACGCCATCTGTCTGCGAAAGATTCCTTTATTCTTTTTAAAATAGATATTTTGAGGGCAATTGTGTAATTTCACTTTGGGGCCGAATTTAATACCCTAGATAAGTTTTGGGGAGCTCATTTACTACTCCCACAACAACCTCATCTTCTCCAATTAAACTCTAGAGAGAGAGTGCAATCCTTGAGAGAGAAAGCTCCATTAAAGAGTGAAAGAGGTTGAATCGGGTCTCGGTGCAAGTTTTAAAGTTGTTCATCTAGTCGATAGCTACGTGGTGATTGTGTTGGTAAGGTATAAAACCCAATTTCTTACTTTAATTGCTTTAAGGGTTAGGGTTTGGGCTAGTGATGAACCAAAGACCCATTTTGTTAGTATTTTAGGTGAATATGGGTTATGAAGGCTCATTGATGACTAACCTAGGATTTGAATGTGTTAATTGGACTTTTGAGTCTTAAATTTGGTTAGTTAGTTGCTAGAACACTTTAATAATATGTAAATGGGTGTTATTGGGTATGGATGACCCAAATGGGTGTGTTGACCTTGAAATGGGTCAAATGAGTCCTTTAATGACCTAAGTAGCCTAGCAAGTATGAAAACGAGTTAGCCTTGTGACCTAAATGTGTTTTAAACCCATCTTGACGAATGATTAGGGTTTTGGTGTGTGTTGACCCAAATTAGGGTTAAGGGTGCAAATGGGTTGAAATTGCACCTTGGGTCAAAATGGCTTAGAATGGTGAAAGGGTTTGGTTGACCGACTTGAGTTTGTGTTTAATGAGGTGTATAATATGATAGGTACGTTACTTTGAGGTCTTGCAAGCTCAGGTATCTTTTCACAAGACTTTGAGGTGAGTGGAATAATTATATGCGTATGTATATAATGTATCTATTTGTTGTAGCGTGAAATGTGTAGTGTCGAGGTGCTAAGACACCATGTTTCACATGAAGAGTGTAGCATCGAGGTGTTAAGATGCCACTCGGGTGTAGCATCGAGGTGTTAAGATGCCACCTAGGAGTGTAGTGTCGAGGTGTTAAGACGCCACTCCGTAAATTAATGAGTGATGCATCGAGGTGTTAAGATGCCACTCGGGGTGATATGCCGTGGTGTTAAGGTGCCACCCTAGGGGTTAGTGGTGCGAGGTGTTAAGTGCCCTAACGGATGTTGTGAACACCGATGGCGTTTTCGCGAGCGTCGTTCCCTTGTACTATTGGTTAACCATGGTTATTTGTGTTGTAAGCATAGTATATTATTCGAGTTATATTCACATGCGGTTGTTATGCTAGCTTGTGGTATTGGAGATTTATAGCTTGTTATTGTGACGATAAGCTAAATGTGTATGCTAGCGTATTTGCGGTCTGGTATGTAAGTGTATGCAAGTAGGTATAATTATATATGTATTCGTATAATTATTGCATTCACTAAGCTTTGCTTACCCTCTCGTTGTTTACCATTTTATAGGTTCGATTTTGGACAAGGGTAAGGGCATCGTTTTGGACTAGAGATCCCGCTTGATGCTAGGGGACGCTTTTGGCTTTAGTAGCTCTTGGAGTTTGACCGATAGTTGGGTAGTTTAATCCCAAACGCCATGCTCATTGTGTAGTTTGGAACTTAAACTTTTTGGTGGTCGAAACTCTTAACTTGTATTAAACTTGTAATTTGGGTCACGTGGGCCCCGCTTGTAAAACATTGATTTTATGTTTCAAACAGGTTAGTGTTACATATTTGGATGTATGGTAAAAAGCGTTTCGTCTAAAAGTGTCGGGAACTAGTCGATCTTTTTCGCAATTAAAGACTTTTGGGACAGACCACTTCGGCGCGCCGCGCCAGTTGCTGGACAGTTAAAAAAAAATTTATTTTGCATTTCACGCGGTTTAGTCGTGGGTTGGTTTGGGTTGTTACAGTGAGTTATAGTCCCATTTTTAAAATCTAATATTTTTGGGATGAGAATACATGCAGTTTTATAAATGTTTTACAAAATAGACACAAGTAATCGAAACTACATTCTATGTTGAATTATCGAACCGAATATGCCCCTTTTTAGCTTGGTAACCTAAGAATTAGGGAATTGGCCCCTAATTGACGCGAATCCTAAAAATAGATCTATCGGGCCCAACAAGCCCCATCCGGGTTACGGATGATTTAGTACTTCGATTTTATCATGTCCGATGAGAGTCCCGGAATGATGGGGATATTCTATATGCATCTTGTTAATGTCGGTTACCAGGTGTTCACCATATGAATGATTTTTATCTCTATGCAGTTTACGAAATGCCTGATATGAGATGGATGTTTATGAAAAATGAAATCTTGTGGTCTATTATTACAATTTGATATATATATATATATATATATATATATATATATATATATATATATATATATATATATATATATATATATATAGAGAGAGAGAGAGAGAGGTTAAACCTATAACTCACCAACATTTTTGTTGATATTTTAAGCATGTTATTCTCAGGTGATTGTTAAGAGTTTCCGCTGTTGCATGCTAAATTAAGGACAAGATTTGGAATATACATGCTTGTAATATATTGTTTAAAAACTGCATTCGAAGACTTAAATTGTTGTGTAATATTATTGTAAACCATTATCTAATTGTCGTGTGTAAATGCAACATTTTAGATTATCATTACTTGATAATCTACGTTATGCTTTTTAAATCTTTATCGATAAAATAAAGGTTATGGTTTGTTTTAAAATCAAATGCAGTCTTTGAAAAATGTCTCATATAGAGGTCAAACCTCATAATGAAATCAATTAATATGAAACGTTTATAATCGATATTAACGGGACATTTCAGCCAAATCGTGAATCACAAGGGGATTAAAGTAGATTCGGGGAAGATTGAGGCGGTTAAAGGTTGGGAACGGCCAACTACACCTACGAAAGTCTGAAGTTTTCTCAGATTGGCCGGTTATTATCGTCTGTTCATTCAAGATTTTTCCAAGATTGCTTCGTCCTTAACAAAGCTAACTCGAAAGAATGTGAAGTTCGAATGGGATGATGTACAAGAGAATGCTTTTCAACTATTGAAGAGTAAATTGTGTCAAGCTCCGGTGTTAGTGTTATCAGAAGGGGTGGAAGATATGGTGGTGTATTGTGATGCCTCGATTAGTGGGCTCGGTTGTGTTCTTATACAAAGCTGTAAAGTGCGAGACAACTAAAAGAGCACGAGAAGAACTACCTGACTCATGATCTTGAGTTGGCGGCGGTGATTCATGCGTTAAAAATTTGGCGACATTACCTTTATAGTGTTAAATGTACGGTTTATTCAGATCATAAGAATTTAAAGTACTTCTTTGATCAACGCGATTTAAACAACCGTCAACGGCGGTGGTTGGATTTGTTGAAGGATTACGATCTTGAGATACTTTACCACCCGCATAAAGCTAATGTGGTTGCAGATGCGTTTAGTCGGAAGAACCAAGTCCCGAGTTTGCAAGTGAAATCGTTGCGAATGATTCTTTCAAATGATTTTCTTAAGAAACTCGGTGAGGTTCAAATTGAGGTTATTTTTAATCATAAGCGTGAAGAGCGAATTCAAGGATTAACGAAGTTGATTATCCTAGGTAAGCATGGGTTGTGGTGTTTTCAAGGTCGGGTGTGGGTTCCAAAATTCGGTGGTCACTGTACGGTGCTACTCGATGAGGCGCACAAATCGAAATATTCTATTCATCCGGGTGCTACCAAGATCTATCTTGACTTGAAGAAAGAGTATTGGTGGCCCTGTATGAAGCGTGTTGTGGTTAAGTACGTTGAGCAAAGTGTTGCTTGCTTGCAAGTTAAGGTCGAGCATCAAAAGCCTTATGGTATGGTGCAACCGTTAGAGACCCCGAAGTAGAAGTGGGAACATCTTACCATGGATTTTATCACTAAGTTGTCAAAAATGGTGAGAACCCAATATGCTAAAATTTGGGTAATGGTTGATCGGTTGAAGAAAAGTGCATTGTTTCTCCCAATACGCGAGGCGATTTCGTCAGAGATGTTGGAAATTTTGTTTACTAAAAAGGTGATTTTGAGACATGGGGTACCGGTTTCCGTTGTTTCGGATCAAGATACACGCTTTACTTCTCGATTTTCGGGTAAGTTTCATACCGAAATGGGTACTCAAGTGAAATTGTGCACCGCTTTTCATCTCAAACGTACAGTCAAAGTGAAAGAACCATCCAAAGCTTGGAGGATACGCTTCGGGCTTGTGTAATTGACTTTGGTGGAAGTTGGGATGAGCATTTTCCATTGGTGGAGTTTTCGTACAATAATAGCTACCATGCTAGTATTGGAATGCCACCGTTTGAGATGCTTTATAGGCGATGATGCCGAACCCTGATTTCTTGGGGTGAGGTGGTTCAAAAGGAGGTTGGTGGTACCGAATTGGTTCTTGAGATGAACCAAAAGATTGATATTCATGCTCGCCTCAAAGCAGCACAAGATCGACAAAATTCGTATGTGGTTAAGCGTAGGAGACCGATTGAATTTAATGAAGGTGATATGGTGATGCTTAAGGTGTCGCCATGGAAGGGTATAATTAGGTTCCAAAAGTGGGGAAAGCATTCTCATCGATTTATTGGACCTTTTAAAGTGTTGTCACGTGTTGGTGATCGTTTGGAGTTACCCGAAGGGATTGCGGGAATCCATAACGCCTTCCATGTTTCCTATCTTCGCAAGTGTCTTTCGGATGAATCGATGGGGTTACTGTTGAATGAAATTACTCTAAATGACAAACTAGAGTATGTGGTAGAGCCGGTTGCTATTCTTAATCAAGCATATTTTTACGAGGTCAAGGTGAACCTACGCTTTAGTGCATAAAAGGGTTTAAGGACAATATTCGAACCTCCGACTTTAGTCGTGGATAACCCACACCGGCATTTTTTCAATTCCGACAGGGTGGCCGATTTGAGAGTCCACCAATAACCTAGCATATGACATTGAGTGGCCTAAAGACATGAAGGTTTCATAGTTTGTAACATACCTGAAAGTCTTTATGTGAATGATCGTATGAAGCTTGTTCGTACGATAGTGTGTAAGCTATGTTACGTATTAGTAACGATTGTGTTTTTAGGGTTCAAGAGCTATGTATTTATAGGCTCTCGAATTAGGGTTTGTGTGATGACCCAGGAATTTCCGACCAAATTTAAACTTGATCTTCATTGGATTTCGATACGATAAGCAAAGTCTGTAATGTTAAGTCACAAAATTTTTGAACTGTTTACATAGATTCAATTAACCATGTGACTATTTCCAACGATTCACGAACAGTTGTTGTAAATAAATGTGTGTATATATATATATATATGTATATATTTATAAGTGTATAGATTAAATTAAATTAAAATAATATAATTAAATCATTCAAATTGAATTGAAAATTTAAAGTAATGAATAAAATAATTGAATTAATAATAAAATGAGTATATTATATAATTAGTAATTATAACATAAATAATAATGTATAATATTATCTACAAGTTAAAATATAGTTGCTATAATTTTATTTCTCTTAGTATTATTATAAAAATAAACATAATAATATTAATATCAGTATTAATAATTGTGTGATATAAATATGAAACCAAATATGTACAAATTATTAGATTATTGTTAATATTATTATTATTATCATATAATAATATCCATATTGTTAAAATTAGTATTATTATTAGTGTTACTAATAAAGTTATCATTAAAATCATCCTTATTGTTATTACTAATATGATTATAGTGTTAATATATTTACTTTTATTAGTTTTATAAGTATTCTATAGTTATTATTATTAGTATTTTATTTCTATAATTAATAATAAATATTGTAAATATAAATTTTATTAAAATAAAATTATTACTATTACTTATATAAATAATTATTATAAAATGGTATGCATGCTGTTAACTGTCGATGTAAATGAAAGTTTGTCTTTTAAAAACGAATGCAATGTTTGTAAAATGTATCATATAGAGGTCAAGAACCTCGCGATGTAATCAACTATTGTGAATCGTTTGTAATTGATATGGACTTCGTCCGGATGAATTAGGATGGGTCATGAAAGTTGGTATCAGAGCGGTGGTCTTAGCGAACCAGGTCTGCATTAGTGTGTCTAACTGATAAGTCGTTAGGATGCATTAGTGAGTCTGGACTTCGACCGTGTCTGCATGTCAAAAGTTTTGCTTATCATTTTTGTCGAAAATCATCTGCTTATCATCCTTAGGAAATTACCTGCTTATCATTCTTAGTCTAGACACATCTTACTGCCTCTATTGCATAGACAGTGTGTAGATAAATTCATATCTTAGCGTATCTGTTATTGTTACCGTTGTCTGACAGCTTCAGTAGATTACTCCGTAACTTATGGGATTTTAGTATTATATATGCATATGTAAATTATGTATTGCAGAGCACTAATCTACATCCTATAATCTATTTCTTATCGAAAATCATTCATCTGATCGTACGAGATGAATCCCTCAACCAGTTCGAATTCCTCAGGTTCCGACAGCTATTCCGCTATGGAGTTTCACCTAAGCTCCGAAAGCAGTGTCACCCGAATGAACCAACCAATTATCTATCCCCAATTCATCTGATGAGTTCGTAGTCGACTTAATCAACGAAAACGAGAAGAAGACAATTCCTTTCCACCAACCAAATTTCCCTTTTGGCAAAGAACCTTAAACACTTACGGCGAATCAGTCCGAAACACCATTTTTACCCTTATTTCCAGAGTAGCTCGACACGATTATATTCTATCCACAATTCTAAAACTTATTCATCCGCTCGTTCCGACCGACAAATCATTCCGGAATAATAAAAGAAGTCAATGAACTTTGCGCTCGGGTTACGGCTATGGAGAATATGGTGCAAAGGTTATAAACACCAGCAGCAGCACCAGCAGCATAACCAGTACCACCATCATCAACGCCAATAGTACCATTACCACCACCAACAACAACCGCATCGGAAACCTCAACTTCACAATTTGTCACACGAACATCAACGTCATACGCACCATAGATACCAAGGAGTACCAACAACAATGAACGATGAAGTATTAATTCATAACTTCATTGAAGAAATATTCTGCGATGAATATGTGATTTCTAAAAGTTTTAGAGATTATTTATTCTAGCTTAAACCGAAAATCAAATGAGTTTAATATCATATTGACTCATTAAATCTATAATTACCTATGAAGAAAATATATATGTATATATATTTTCATAAAGATTGTAATTGAAAATTCTTTCGTACAAACTGTTAATGGTGAAAATATTTTAAAAGGTAGGTAATACCCGAGGAAATATTTAGCTTTCATATTAACATGTTACATTGTACATTCTTCGAATCTGATTCAACAGTCATTTACTATCCTACTTACATCCACAGATATACGTATCCGTTTACAGCAGAATAACCATTTTTCTTCAATTTCATATTTCGATTTTGACCTATCAGAATCCAGCAAGTGGCATAATGAAGAAAACATTGGACAAAATAAAATTTGTTAGAAACAAACAAATTAACTATGAGAAAAATTTTGTTAAGAATCCACGCTAACTGTTCCTAGCTAACTGTTCCTAGCTAACTGATTACATTTAATTTATCACAGTTTATTTATCGCAATTTAATTATCGCAATTTCATTTATCGTCATTTAATTTTTGTTATTTACTTTACACACTTTATTTATCGTCATTAAATTTCTGTTATTTATTTTACGCACTTTAAATATCGGGACACGTATACAAGGTTTTGACATATCATATCGACGCATCTATATATATTATTTGGAATAACCATAGACACTCTATATGCAGTAATGCTGGAGTTAGCTATACAGGGTTGAGGTTGATTCTACAATAATATATATAGTTTAAGTTGTGATCGAGTCTGAGACGTATACGGGTCACGACACGTATTAATTAATTCTAATATTATATATTAAACTATATATGAATTATTGGACTGTTACTGTGGACTACCGACTGTGGACTATCAAGATTGGATAATTAAAAATGAATTAAAATATTGATTATAACATATGAAACTAAACATTTCTTCAAGTTTTCCACTTGATTTCATCTTAAACCTAATTTGTATCCTGGCGATTTCAATCTGCGTTCAAACCTTTTATGATTCTTGAAAACACCTCAATCGAGAGGATGAACCAACCGCACTTCATCTACGGAAGGAAAGATTTATGCATATAGTTATGTACCTGAAAACACTCGGAACCTGTGTAAACAATTAACACGTGTCTGTACTAGCTCCTTTGGCATTCTTATTACCATTTCAACTCTTTTCCAAATTAGCCAAATTTGTCACATCTCCAACAAGTCAACTTCGACTTTTCAGTCGGACTAGCCTTACTATAACCTTGATATATATGCGTGCTCTTTTATTGTTACCGGAGAATTCTTTTATATTCCACTATATTACCAGCAGACGTACCAGCAACCTCTTTGCTCCTTGGTTCAAATCTCTACGACAAATCATATATTTATCTATTGAAGTCTTATCATGAACTCATCGGTACCTTGTAACGATAATTACCATACCAAGTACCGGAAGGCATCAATCGATAATCTCGAAATTCTCAGCGATTCTACGACAACAATTTATATATACATATATATATATATATACATATATATATATATATATATATATATATATATATACATATATATATATATACATATATATACATATATATATATATATATATATATATATATATATATATAACTTCTATCTCCTGGATTTACGAATTCCAATTCTGAAAAAGCACCCAGTCTGCAAATTAATGCTCTGAATTTTGAAAATGTTGAATGAAGCAACAAAAACTGTAAACGACCTCAACAGCCAAAAGTTGATGATAAAGAATTGTATATTGGCAAAGCTCAGAAAAAGTTTGAAACTGAAAAAATGGATTGAGCAAACTACGAAGGAGTCTCTGAACAAATCACAAGGACTAAACTTGTACATTAAGAATCCTGATGATTCTGTTTCTGATAAAATCTTTTAGCGAATACCTTGTTTCTGACTCCAAACTCTTGAGGACAAATTTTCTTCACCATCCTCTGATATTAGAAATTTCAAGATATCATCGTATCTTTCATTATAAATATCCTCCATATTTCTGAAGATATTTTTATAACTATTCTTATCTGAAATCATTAATCTCTTCGTGCTATCAGTATTACATCATATAGAAACTGTTAGTTTCTATATTCTGTAAACTTTCAAGCTTAAAATATGAATGTTATTGAAGTAATGTTGGGAACTGGTGCATAAGTTAGTATAATATAATGACACTTGATCAACGTGATTATATTACAGTAAGTCATGCTGAGTTTCTAAATGGAACATGATGATTCACATATTATAACGTCATCATGCGTCATGTTACATAACTCTTTCATTCTGATTAACTTCTGAACATATCAAGAAAATATATTCTTGATAGTTCTATTCTCAGTGATTCTGGTAATTTGATAAATCAAATCGTGCTATTACATTCTTTCTTGTTTAGAACATGTAGTTCATTTGAAACTCCATACTTACGAATTCCGGACCATTACTCGCTTTAATAGAGGTTAAGAGGAGAATAAAAAGGCAAAGAGCTCCAAAATATAAGAGAAAATATAAAGCCCAATAACAACACGGAGGTTACAAACCGTGGATATTAATACTAATAGCAATATACATGCACGGTAGAATTAAGAATAGTATCATCCCAAGGTAATAGTAGAAGTAAATAGATTCTTCTGGTGGAAGATTGAAAAGAAGGATGACAGGAATGATAATTAGGAAAATATCAAGGATCAGAACTGGATTAAGCAATTTAACAATCTTTTGGATGTATGGGCTAAGAAAGAAAGTATAGGAATGGTGAGAATAATTGAACGGAAGAACTTAATTTATAATGGAAAAATCAGACAGAGTAATCGAGGCAGATCACCGTAATTAATTATAAAGATCTTAAATTTCCTTATTCACCGAAGAATCAAATCTTTTAGATTTCAAAGATTTTCTTTAAATCCCTTGAATTCCGGAATTCAACAAAGACAACGTCAAAAGTTAAGACGCACCTTATTTTCTGAATTCAACCATGACTAGTCAAAAGTTATGATGAAACTTGTCTTTCTCATTTCACTATTTAGTGATAGCTTCATTCGTACTCTTCGGGTAATCGAATTGTTTTATTCATATTACTATATAGTAATAAAACTCTATTTATCAACTCTTATTCGTCATGAAAACATTTTTATTGTTAGCCATGACGACCTCACTCAAATTTCGGGACAAAATTTCTTTAACGGGTAGGTACTGTGATGACCCGGGAATTTCCGACCAAATTTAAACTTGATCTTCATTTGATTTCGACACGATAAGTATAGTCTGTAATGTTAAGTCACAAAATTTTTGAACTGTTTACATAGATTCAATTAACACTGTGACTATTTCCAATGATTCACGAACAGTTGTTGTAAATAAATGAGTGTATATTGTAAGACCCGAATATTTGTAGTGTATATAAGTGTAATGTTCGATACTTGAAACGGGGTTTTGGTTATATATTTAAAAGCAAGAAAGAAACTGAACTGGAGGTGTCACGCGCCGCGCCATCTGTCTGCGACAGATTCTCCTCTTCTTTTAAAATAGATATTTTGAGGGCATTTTGGTAAAATCACCTTGGGGTCCGAATTAAAGGCCTTAGGATCAGTTTGGTGAGCTCATTACTTCATTTCTCAACCACCAAACATCATCCATTCATTCTAGAGAGAGAGGGGGTGGTTAAGTGTGAGAAAGCTTAAATCGGGGAAGAAGGAGCTCATTTCGGGTTAGAACTCGGGAGTTAAAGTTGTTCATCTCCTCCTTAGCTACGTTTTGATTGTTGTGGTAAGCCCTAAACTTGATTACCTTAGTTTAATTTGTTTAAGGGTTAGGGTTTGGGTTAGTATTGCACATAAAACCCATTTGTGAGTAATTTGGGGTTTTTGGGTAAGTTTGGGTCATGAAGACCCAATTGGTGACTAACTTAGGGTTTTGAAAGTGGTAAATGGTGTAAATGGGTCTTAAAGACCTAAGTAAATACTAATATACTTATAGTTAATGTTTGTGAGTGTGATTTGGGTTGTGGGTGACCCAAATGGGTGTGTTGACCTAGAAATGGGTCAAGTGGGTCTTTGATGACCTAGGTTGTCTTGCATGTATGAAAACGAGTTAACTTTGTGGTTAAAAGTGTGTTAATACCTTAATTGGCTAAAGTTAGGGTTTTTGGTGAAGTTAACCCATTATTAGGGTTAAAGGTGCAAAATGGGTCGGGATTGCACTTAGGGTCAAAAGACTCTAGATTGTTAAGTGAGTTGCTTGACCGACTTGAGTTGTGAATTGATTATGTGCTAAAATGTAATGGGTACGTTACATTGACGTTGCAAGTTCGGTTATCTTACACGAAGACTTCGAGGTGAGTGGAATAATTATATGCGTATGTATATAATGTATCTATTTGTTGTAGCGTGAAAGGTGTAGTCTCGAGGTGTTAAGACACCACGTTTCACGTGAAGGGTGTAGCATCGAGGTGTTAAGATGCCACTCGGGTGTAGCATCGAGGTGTTAAGATGCCACCTAGGAGTGTAGTGTCGAGGTGTTAAGACACCACTCCTTAAAAATAATGAGTGATGCATCGAGGTGTTAAGATGCCACTCGGGGTGATGTGCCGAGGTGTTAAGGTGCCACCCTAGGGGTTAGTGGTGCGAGGTGTTAAGTGCCCTAACGGATGTTACGAACACCGATGGCGTTTTCGCGAGTGCCGTTCCCTTGTACTATTGGTTAACCATGGTTATTTATGTTGTAAGCATATTATATTATTCGAGTTATATTTATATGCGGAAGTTATTCTAGCTTGGGGGTATTGGTGAATTATAGCTTGTTATTGCGACGGTAAGCTAATGTTGTTTGCTAGTGCGTTTGCGGTTGTGTAAGTGTATGCAAGTAGGTATAATTATATAGGTATTCGTATAATTATTGCATTCACTAAGCTTTGCTTACCCTCTCGTTGTTTACCATTTTATAGGTTCGGTTTTGGACAAAGGTAAGGACATCGTTTTGGACTAGAGATCCCGCTTGATGCTAGGGGGACGCTTTTGGCTTTAGTAGCTCTTGGAGTTTGACCGATAGTTGGGTAGTTTAATCCCAAACGCCATGCTCATTGTGTAGTTTGGAACTTAAACTTTTTGGTGGTCGAAACTCGTAAATTGTATTAAACTCGTAAAACGGCCGTTGTGGGCCCGCCTGTAAAATATTGATTTTATATTTGAAACAAGTTAGTTTTACATATTTGGATGTATGGTAAAAAGCGTTTCGTCTAAATGTGTCGGGAACTAGTCAATCTTTTTCGCATTTTGAGACTTTCCGGACAGTCCACTTTGGCGCGCCGCGCCCCTATATGGCGCGCCGCGCGGGTATGCTGCACAGGAAATTTTTTTTATTTTGTATTTTCGCGTGGTTTGGTCGAGGGTTGGTTTGGGTTGTTACAAGTGGTATCAGAGCATGGTCTAAGGGATTTAGGTGACTTGAGATAGGCGCCTAGACTTAGACTTTTTGTGTGTGCGCTATGCGGGACTTGTAGGACTTTGGGTCGGATCGGGATTGGTTTGTGCATAGGTTTATATAAACTAATCATACGCTATTCGTTATGTATGTTTAGCGAGCATCGAGCGAGATGGACGTTGTACTAGCAAGTTAATGCGACGTGCTCGCGTAACAATGATTAGCTACCATTGTTACGGGCGCAAATCGTGTCGAACAAACAATGTACGACGATTGTTGAGCAAGATGGGGTAGTGTGGTTTATATGTATATACATACGAGTTATGTCTTTTGTTTCGCCGCTTAACCTACTTCGTTTTATAGAATGAAGACGAGAAACGGACCCGATCATGATAACGGAAGTACAAGTGAGGACGCCGAGTTTTCGGCCAAGGTTGAGGCCGTCTTTAAAAAGTTAAAAGCGGATTTTCTTACGGACGTCCGAAAAGTCTTCCAAGATTCGGTCGATGGGCAAGTGACCGATTTGATAAATGAACGAATGAAGGCCACTATCGAAGAGGCTCTTGATGCTAGAAACATTTATCCTCGTGGTGAAGGAGGTGAAGGAAGGCGGGACTTCCACTACAAGAATTTCAAGGACGCTCAACCCCCGATGTTTAATGGGGTACGAGATCCTTTAAAAGTACATGTTGGATCTCCGACATCGAGGGAGCTTTCCGTACCTCGGAATGTCCTCCCGAGAAGAAGGCGAGGTATGGCTCTAGCATGCTACGAGAAGAGGCTAAGTTATGGTGGGATGATAAAATCAACTTGTATGGTGAGGAACAATGTATGGGCTTGACGTGGGAAGAGTTTAAGAAGGAGTTTTTCAAGGAATACCGAACTTCTTCCGATCTCGATAGAATCCGGGACGAGTTGCACCATTTGCAACAAGGCTCAATGGACTTAGTTACTCTTAAGTCTACATTCTTGGCAAAGACTCGTTTTTGCCCGGAATATGTTGGTGACGATCATAAGCTCATGAAGGATTTCTACCGTACTTTGAATGATGAGTACAAGGGGAAGATTAGTCGGGGTATGGCTAAGTCTTTTGATGAATTTTTCGAGTTGGCTCGGGGTTTTGAGCCGGAGGTTCCAAGAAAGAGTGATTTCATGTTTTCCAAAAGAAAATTTGAAGGTTTTAATTACTCTAACGCCTCAAGCAAGAAGAGCAAGAGCAAGAGAGGGGCCGAAAGTGTCAATAGTGCAAAGAAGGGCACTACCGGCGGGTTTTCTTATACGTGCTACAATTGTGGGCAACCGGGTCATATGGCTCGTGAGTGTCCGAAACCACGTTCCGGGAACAAAGTCACTTGTTTTAATTGCGGCAAAGAAGGGCATAAGAAGCCGGAGTGTCCCGACTTGCGAAACGACAATGTGAAACGGTTAGAGAAGGCGGCGGGTACGGCTAGGGGTTGCAACTATTTGATGACCAATGATGAAGCCAAACAATCGCACGAAGTTGTCTCAGGTACTTACATGGTTAATTCTAATCCGGCAAGGATTCTTTTTGATAGCGGTGCAAATTCGTCGTTTGTGTCTCCTAAATTTGTGCCTAAACTTAATAGACCGCTAGCTAAGTTAAGTCGTCCGATAGAAGTCGAAATAGCGGACGGCAAGACGGTGCTAGTGGTTGATGTGTGTGAAAATTGTGATGTTGTTTTTGGTGCTGAAACCTTTAAAATTGATCTTATTCCAATGACCTTGGGCGACTTTGATATTGTCATTGGTATGGATTGGCTCGATCGTTATAGAACCAATATTGCATGCCATGATAAGTTTATTCGTGTGAAGACCCTAAGTGGGGGAGAGTTAATTATTCATGGTGATAAGCGAAGGAGACCGGTGCCGATATGCACTTTTGCACGGGCACGTCGTTTTGTTGTTACCGGTGGCATGGCTTTCCTTGCTCATGTTGTTGATACTCGCAATGAGCCACCACCTATTCGTGAAATTCCGGTTGTTAGTGAATTCGAAGACGTTTTTCCGGATGAATTACCGGGTGTTCCGGCGGAAAGACAAGTTGAGTTTCGTATTGAGTTGGTTCCGGGAGCTACTCCCATTGCTAAAACTCCTTATCGTTTAGCACCAACGGAAATGCAAGAGTTGTTAAATCAAACCCAAGAGTTGCTCGAGAAGGGTTTTATTCGACCGAGTGCTTTGCCATGGGGCGCTCCGGTGTTATTTGTGAAGAAGAAAGATGGTAGTATGCGTATGTGCATTGATTACCGTGAGTTGAATAAAGTGACGATCAAGAATCGTTATCCATTACCTAGGATTGACGATTTATTTGATCAACTTCAAGGTGCAACGTATTTCTCTAAGATCGACCTACGGTCCGGCTATCACCAAATGCGGGTCCGTGAGGAAGACATAGAGAAAACGGCTTTTCGAACGCGTTACGGGCATTATGAGTTTATAGTTATGCCCTTTGGTCTTACGAATGCACCGGCGGCATTCATGGATCTTATGAACCGAGTGTGCCAACCTATGTTGGACAAGTCGGTAATAGTGTTCATTAACGACATACTAGTCTACTCGAAAAGTATGAACGAACATGAACATCATTTGCGTGAAGTATTGAAGACGCTACGAAGGGAGAAGTTGTATGCAAAGTTCTCCAAATGAGAATTTTGGCTAAGGGAAGTTCAATTCCTTGGTCATATCGTGAACGAAAACGGGATTCAAGTAGATCCGGGGAAGATCGAAACGGTGAAGAGTTGGGGACGACCTACTACGCCTACGGAAATCCGAAGTTTTCTCGGATTGGCCGGTTATTATCGTCGGTTTATCCAAGACTTTTCTAAGATTGCTTCTCCATTGACGAAGTTGACGAGAAAGAATGCTAGGTTTAATTGGGAGAACGAGCAAGAGATTGCTTTTCAATTGTTAAAAGAGAAGTTGTGTCAAGCTTCGGTGTTAGTGTTACTGGAAGGTGTTGAAGACATTGTGGTTTATTGCGATGCTTCTTTAAATGGTCTCGGGTGTGTTCTAATGCAAAGGGGTAAGGTTATCGCTTATGCCTCTCGACAATTAAAGGAACATGAAACGAGGTATCCGACTCATGATCTTGAGTTGGCAGCGGTAGTGCATGCGTTGAAAATTTGGCGCCATTACTTGTATGGTGTCAAGTGTACGATTTATTCGGATCATAAGAGTTTGAAACATCTCTTTAATCAACGAGATTTGAATTATCGCCAACGTAGGTGGATGGATGTGGTGAAAGACTACGATTGTGAAATACTTTATCATCCGGGTAAGGCGAATGTGGTCGCGGATGCGTTGAGTCGAAAGAGTCAACATCCGGCGATAAAAGTGGGGTCGTTACGTTTGATTATTACCAACGATTTTCTTGAAAAGCTTGGTGAGATTCAAATAGAGGCTTATGTTCACAACAAGCATACGGAGCGAATCGTGGGCCAATCGGAGTTTATTACTATGGGTCCGCGTGGGTTGTTGTCCTTTCAAGGAAGGGTGTGGGTGCCTAAGATGGGTGATTACCGACGAGTGCTACTTGATGAAGCACATAAGTCAAAATACTCCATTCATCCGAGAGCGACGAAAATGTACCTTAACTTGAAGAAAGATTATTGGTGCCCGGGCATGAAACGTGATATTGTGAGGTATGTTGAGCAATGTGTCACGTGTTTACAAGTAAAAGCCGAACATCAAAAGCCGTATGGTAAGTTGCAACCATTAGAAATCCCGAAATGGAAATGGGAGCACATTACCATGGATTTCATTACAAAGTTACCTAAAACGGCGAGAACCCAATTCGATTCGATTTGGGTTATAGTTGACCGATTGATAAAAAACGCTTTGTTTCTTCCCATTAAAGAAGCGATATCGTCGGAGACCTTGGCTAAGTTGTTTATCAAGGAAGTGGTCTCGCGACATGGGGTTCCTATATCTATCATTTCGGATCGAGATACCCGTTTTACATCTCGGTTTTGGGAAAAGTTTCATGAAGATATGGGTACGCAATTGAAGTTGAGCACGGCGTATCATCCTCAAACGGACGGTCAAACCGAACGTACGAATCAAACTTTGGAAGATATGCTACGAGCATGCATCATTGACTTCGGTGGTAGTTGGGATGAGCATTTGCCTTTGGTGGAATTCTCGTACAATAATAGTTATCATACTAGTATCTGGATGCCACCTTACAAAATGCTTTATGGGCGTAGGTGTCGAACTCCCGTTTGTTGGGGAGAAGTGGGTCAAAGAGAGATCGGGAGTACCGATTTGGTTTTAGAGACCAATAGCAAGATCGATTTGATTCGGGAACATTTGAAGAAGGCTCAAGATAGGCAAAAGTCGTATGCCGATAGACGTAGGCGATTGATTGAGTTCCAAGAAGGCGATATGGTGATGCTTAAGGTTTCACCATGGAAGGGTATTATTCGATTTCAAAAACGGGGAAAGTTAGCTCCTCGGTTTATTGGGCCATTCAAGGTTTTAGCTCGTGTTGGTGAAGTTGCATATCGATTGGAATTACCCGAAGAGCTTGCGGGGATCCATAATACATTTCATGTTTCCCACCTCCGTAAGTGTCTTGCAGATGATTCCTCATGGATGCCCTTAGACGAGATCGAGCTAAACAACAAGTTAGAATATGTCGAGGAACCGATTGCTATCCTTGACGAGAAGGTGAAAATGTTGAGAAATAAAGAGGTGAGAACTTTCAAGGTTCAATGGAGACGAAGTAAAGGTTCCGAGTTCACTTGGGAGCCCGAAGAGTTCGTGTTAGTTTATCTTCCCTCGTGTCATGCGGCTTGGATTGCGAGGACGCAATCCGAATAAGTGGGGGAGAGTTGTAAGACCCGAATATTTGTAGTGTATATAAGTATAATGTTCGATACTTGAAACGGGGTTTTGGTTATATATTTAAAAGCAAGAAAGAAGCTGAACTAGAGGTGTCACGCGCCACGCGGCCTGGTGGCGCGCCGCGCCATCTGTCTGCGACAGATTCTCCTCTTCTTTTAAAATAGATATTTTGAGGGCATTTTGGTAAAATCACCTTGGGGTCCGAATTAAAGGCCTTAGGATCAGTTTGGTGTAGTGACCCGAACTTTTCCATGTTTATATATATTAATTGAGATTGATATTTACATGATTAAATGTTTCCAACATGTTAAGCAATCAAACTTGTTAAGACTTGATTAATTGAAATATGTTTCATATAGACAATTGACCACCCAAGTTGACCGGTGATTCACGAACGTTAAAACTTGTAAAAACTATACGATGACATATATATGGTTATATATATAGTTAACATGTTTTTATTATAAGTATGTATCTCATTAGGTATTTTAACAATGAGTTATATACATAAAAATGAGACTGTTAATTTAAGAAACTCGAAAACGATATATATAACGATTATCGTTATAACAACGTCTTACTAGGTACATATGAATCATATTAAGATATTGATACACTTGGTTAATTATGTTAAATGATAAGTAAATATATTATTAAGTGTATTAACAATGAAATACATATGTAAAAATAAGACTACTAACTTAATGATTTCGAAACGAGACATATATGTAACGATTATCGTTGTAACGACATTTAACTGTATATACATCATACTGAGATATATTATATATCATAATATCATGATAATATAACAATTTAACATCTCATTTGTTATAATAAATAATGGGTTAACAACATTCAACAAGATCGTTAACCTAAAGGTTTCAAAACAACATTTACATGTAACGACTAACGATGACTTAACGACTCAGTTAAAATGTATATACAAGTAGTGTTTTAATATGTATTCATACACTTTTGAAAGACTTCAATACACTTATCAAAATACTTCTACTTAACAAAAATGCTTACAATTACATCCTCGTTCAGTTTCATCAACAATTCTACTCGTATGCACCCGTATTCGTACTCGTACAATACACAGCTTTTAGATGTATGTACTATTGGTAGATACACTCCAATAATCAGCTCTTAGCATCCCATGTGAGTCACCTAACACATGTGGGAACCATCATTTGACAACTAGCATGAAATATCTCATAAAATTACAAAAATATGAGTAATCATTCATGACTTATTTACATGAAAACAAAATTACATATCCTTTATATCTAATCCATACACCAACGACCAAAAACACCTACAAACACTTTCATTCTTCAATTTTCTTCATCTAATTGATCTCTCTCAAGTTCTATCTTCAAGTTCTAAGTGTTCTTCATAAATTCCAAAAGTTCTAGTTTCATAAAATCAAGAATACTTTCAAGTTTGCTAGCTCACTTCCAATCTTGTAAGGTGATCATCCAACCTCAAGAAATCTTTGTTTCTTACAGTAGGTAATCATTCTAATACAAGGTAATAATCATATTCAAACTTTGGTTCAATTTCTATAACTATAACAATCTTATTTCAAGTGATGATCTTACTTGAACTTGTTTTCGTGTCATGATTTTGCTTCAAGAACTTCGAGCCATCCAAGGATCCATTAAAGCTAGATCCATTTTTCTCTTTTCCAGTAGGTTTATCCAAGGAACTTAAGGTAGTAATGATGTTCATAACATCATTCAGTTCATACATATAAAGCTATCTTATTCGAAGGTTTAAACTTGTAATCACTAGAACATAGTTTAGTTAATTCTAAACTTGTTCGCAAACAAAAGTTAATCCTTCTAACTTGACTTTTAAAATCAACTAAACACATGTTCTATATCTATATGATATGCTAACTTAATGATTTAAAACCTGGAGACACGAAAAACATCGTAAAACCGGATTTACGCCGTCGTAGTAACACCGCGGGCTGTTTTGGGTTAGTTAATTAAAAACTATGATAAACTTTGATTTAAAAGTTGTTATTCTGAGAAAATGATTTTTATTATGAACATGAAACTATATCCAAAAATTATGGTTAAACTCAAAGTGGAAGTATGTTTTCTAAAATGATCATCTAGACGTCGTTCTTTCGACTGAAATGACTACCTTTACAAAAACGACTTGTAACTTATTTTTCCGACTATAAACCTATACTTTTTCTATTTAAATTCATAAAATAGAGTTCAATATGAAACCATAGCAATTTGATTCACTCAAAACGGATTTAAAATGAAGAAGTTATGGGTAAAACAAGATTGGATAATTTTTCTTATTTTAGCTACGTGAAAATTTGTAACAAATCTATTCCAACCATAACTTAATCAACTTGTATTGTATATTATGTAATCTTGAGATACCATAGACACGTATACAATGTTTCGACCTATCATGTCGACACATCTATATATATTTCGGAACAACCATAGACACTCTATATGTGAATGTTGGAGTTAGCTATACAGGGTTGAGGTTGATTTCAAAATATATATAGTTTGAGTTTTGATCAATACTGAGATATGTATACACTGGGTCGTGGATTGATTCAAGATAATATTTATCGATTTATTTCTGTACATCTAACTGTGGACAACTAGTTGTAGGTTACTAACGAGGACAGCTGACTTAATAAACTTAAAACATCAAAATATATTAAAAGTGTTGTAAATATATTTTGAACATACTTTGATATATATGTATATATTGTTATAGGTTCGTGAATCAACCAGTGGCCAAGTCTTACTTCCCGACGAAGTAAAAATCTGTGAAAGTGAGTTATAGTCCCACTTTTAAAATCTAATATTTTTGGGATGAGAATACATGCAGGTTTTATAAATGATTTACAAAATAGACACAAGTACGTGAAACTACATTCTAAGGTTGAATTATCGAAATCGAATATGCCCCTTTTTATTAAGTCTGGTAATCTAAGAATTAGGGAACAGACACCCTAATTGACGCGAATCCTAAAGATAGATCTATCGGGCCCAACAAGCCCCATCCAAAGTACCGGATGCTTTAGAACTTCGAAATTTATATCATATCCGAAGGGTGTCCCGGAATGATGGGGATATTCTTATATATGCATCTTGTTAATGTCGGTTACCAGGTGTTCACCATATGAATGATTTTTATCTCTATGTATGGGATGTGTATTGAAATATGAAATCTTGTGGTCTATTATTATGATTTGATATATATAGGTTAAACCTATAACTCACCAACATTTTTGTTGACGTTTTAAGCATGTTTATTCTCAGGTGATTATTAAGAGCTTCCGCTGTCGCATATTTAAATAAGGACGAGATTTGGAGTCCATGCTTGTATGATATTGTGTAAAAACTGCATTCAAGAAACTTATTTTGTTGTAACATATTTGTATTGTAAACCATTATGTAATGGTCGTGTGTAAACAGGATATTTTAGATTATCATTATTTGATAATCTACGTAAAGCTTTTTAAACCTTATTGATGAAATAAAGGTTATGGTTTGTTTTAAAATGAATGCAGTCTTTGAAAAACGTCTCATATAGAGGTCAAAACCTCGCAACGAAATCAATTAATATGGAACGTTTTTAATCAATAAGAACGGGACATTTCAGTTGGTATCCGAGCGTTGGTCTTAGAGAACCAGAATTTTGCATTAGTGTGTCTTATCGAGTTTGTTAGGATGCATTACTGAGTCTGGACTTCGACCGTGTTTACTTGAAAAATGATTGCTTAACAAATTTTGTTGGAAACTATATATTTTTAACATGTGAATATTATGCGATATATTAATCTCTTAACGCGTTTGATATTATGTGATAGATGTCTACCTCTAGAACAAGTCCCATTGACTCACCTAATAATAATGAAGAGTCAAATGTAAATTGGAATGATTCGTGGACTGATTCACAAGTTCCCGAAGAGGAACCGGAAGAAGAGTCGGAACCGGAAGAAGAATCGGAACCGGAAGAAGAATCGGAACCAGATGAAGAAATAGAACCAGTGGGGGAAATAATAAAACGGTTAAGTAAAAGAAAATCCTCAACCAACCGACCAAGGTTAATTATGGTCAATGGTGTTTCCACCAAGGAAGCAAAATATTGGGAGGATTACCAATTCTCCGATGAATCGGATTCCGACGAGAATTCCGATGATGTTATAGAAATTACCCCAACTGAATTTAAAAAGGCAAAAGAAAATAATAAGGGAAAGGGCATAAAAATAGAGAAATCTAATTCCAACCCCGATGAACGTTATATGTATCGTCAACCCCCGAAGTCCTTAAGTTGTAACAATGACCCGGGAACCTCTAAACCACCAGGTTTTTCTAAACCAATGTGGAAAATTACGGCTCGTATTAGGGGAACATCATATATCCCTAGAAACTTGGCAAAACGAACCAAAACTGAAGAAGAAGAAACAAGCGAGTCGGAATAAGATAGTTGTATTCGTGTGGAGTAATATATGTAATATAGTGTGCTTATGCTTTATGATATATGTAAAAATTGCTTGTATTAATAAGTATTTTTTTTATGAATCTAACTCTTGTCTATTTTACAGTATAAAAACACAAAATGGATAGACAACCCAATATTTTAAGAGACCTACCCGGAGACATGATTGATGAAATCTTGTCTAGAGTCGGTCAAAATTCTTCGGCACAACTATTTAAGGCGAGATCAGTTTGTAAGACATTCGAAGAACGTTCCAAGAATGCCTTGGTTTATAAAAGGCTTTCGTTCGAAAGATGGGGATATCACATTGGGAAATCCATAAGTTACGATGTGTTTACTTTGACGCATATATTGCGGGGAACCCAAATGCTATTTTACGCAATGGGTTAAGAAATTATTTTGACTCAATATATCTGAATATTGGACTTCGTGATTTAGAAAAAGTGGCTAACATGCAACATAAAGAAGCATGTTATGCTTACGGATTAGTAATGTTCGCTTCTCACCAAAGTGAGAACAAGAACATCGGGCTACAACTATTAAACAAAACGTTTCCACAAGTGACGGAGTCGGTAATTGGGGTAAGAAATGAGGTTTTTAGATTATTACGGGAATGTTAGACATTACGTAACCCTCATCCCTTTGATGACGTTACAACACACTGTGTTATCAACGGCCATAATGGTTATGTTCCACAAGACCAAGGATGGGAAGTAATCCTAGTAAAACCAGAATGCATGACTTGTTTCTGGATGTATGAATTACGTGTCTTTATTGCCTTTGCTGAACGACTTGTGTACTAGCTAGAATTATCTTCACAACCATCTTGTATCAAATTTATTGTGTGCTATATTTCATGCTATATGTAAAATAAGCGGTATTGTAAGTTTATAAAATATTGTGTAAAAGTTTGAACGCAAAATATTATTATAATCAGTTTTTCATATAGAATTGTAGTAGTAGAATTGTATATTAGCTACTAAGTATGAACTTAACGGGTAGGTACTACCCGAATTTAAACTTATAAAACGCTAATATGAAGAAAAAGCTTTTATAAATGAGTTCATATTATGCTACGAAATACTATTAACTACTCTTAATATTCTGTATGATTAACTTGTTCCATTTGACTATTTGAAGGAAATGGCACCGAATACTCGACACACCGTGAATATGAATGAAGAGGAATTCCGTACTTTTCTAGCTTCAAACATAGCCGCAGTACAGGCTGCGCTACATACCAACAATAACCTTGGATCTAGCAGTACAGGAAATCGTGTAGGATGCACCTACAAAGAATTCACTGCCTGCAAACCTTTGGAATTTGATGGAACCGAAGGACCGATCGGATTGAAACGGTGGACCGAGAAGGTCGAATCGGTGTTTGCCATAAGTAAGTGTACTGAAGAGGACAAAGTGAAGTAGGCTACGCATACCTTCACAGGTTCTGCGTTAACATGGTGGAATACCTATCTAGAGCAAGTGGGACAAGATGATGCTTACGCACTACCGTGGTCAGCATTCAAGCACTTGATGAACGAGAAGTACCGTCCCAGAACCGAGGTCAATAAGCTCAAGACAGAACTTAGAGGGTTACGAACCCAAGGATTTGATATTACCACGTACGAAAGACGATTCACAGAATTGTGCCTATTGTGTCCGGGAGCGTTCGAAGACGAGGAAGAGAAGATTGACACGTTTGTGAAAGGATTACCAGAAAGAATCCAAGAAGATATAAGTTCACACGAGCCCGCCTCCATACAACAGGCATGTAGAATGGCTCACAAACTAGTGAACCAGATTGAAGAAAGAATTAAAGAACAGACTGCTGAAGAGGCCAATGTGAAGCAAGTCAAAAGAAAGTGGGAGGAAAACGGTGATAAGAATCACCAATATAACAACAACAGCAATTACAACAATAATCGCAACAATTATCCCAACAATCGCAACATCAATCGCAACTACAACAAACGGCCCAACAACAACAACAACAACAACAACAGCAACAGCAACTACAACAATCATCCCAACAACAATAATAACCGCAACAACAACAACAATCAGAAGCAGCTATGCCAAAGGTGTGAAAAGTATCACTCGGGGTTCTGCACCAAATTTTGCAATAAGTGTAAAAGAAATGGTCATAGCGCGGCGAAGTGTGAGGTCTACGGACCAGGGGTTAATAAAACGAAAGGAACAAATGGTGTCGGAACGAGTAATGGTGGAGCAAGTAGTGTCGGAGCAAGTTATGCCAATGTAGTTTGTTATAAATGTGGAAAACCAGGCCACATTATTAGAAATTGCCCGAACCAGGAGAACACGAATGGACAAGGCCGCGGAAGAGTTTTCAATATTAATGCGGCAGAGGCACAGGAAGACCCGAAGCTTGTTACGGGTACGTTTCTTATTGACAATAAATCTGCTTACGTTTTATTTGATTCGGGTGCGGATAGAAGCTATATGAGTAGAGATTTTTGTGCTAAATTAAGTTGTCCATTGATGCCTTTGGATAGTAAATTTTTACTCGAATTAGCAAATGGTAAATTAATTTCAGCAGATAATATATGTCGGAATCGAGAAATTAAACTGGTTAGTGAAACATTTAAGATTGACTTGATACCAGTAGAGTTAGGGAGTTTTGATGTGATAATCGGTATGGACTGGTTGAAAGAAGTGAAAGCAGAGATCGTTTGTTACAAAAATGCAATTCGCATTATACGAGAAAAAGGAAAACCCTTAATGGTGTACGGAGAAAAGGACAACACGAAGCTACATCTTATTAGTAATTTGAAAGCACAAAAACTAATAAGAAAAGGTTGCTATGCTGTTCTAGCACACGTCGAGAAAGTACAAACTGAAGAAAAGAGCATCAATGATGTTCCCGTCGCAAAAGAATTTCCCGATGTATTTCCGAAAGAATTACCGGGATTACCCCCACATCGATCCGTTGAATTTCAAATAGATCTTGTACCAGGAGCTGCACCAATAGCTCGTGCTCCTTACAGACTCGCACCCAGCGAGATGAAAGGACTGCAAAGCCAATTACAAGAACTTTTAGAGCGTGGTTTCATTCGACCAAGCACATCACCGTGGGGGGCTCCTGTTTTGTTTGTCAAGAAGAAAGATGGTACATTCAGGTTGTGTATCGACTACCGAGAGTTGAACAAACTTACCATCAAGAACCGATACCCACTACCGAGAATTGACGACTTATTTGATCAACTACAAGGCTCGTCTGTTTATTCAAAGATTGACTTACGTTCCGGGTATCATCAAATGCGGGTGAAAGAAGATGATATTCCAAAGACTGCTTTCAGAACATGTTACGGTCATTACGAGTTTATGGTCATGCCATTTGGTTTAACTAATGCACCAGCTGTGTTCATGGACCTTATGAACCGAGTGTGTGAACCATACCTTGACAAGTTTGTCATTGTTTTCATTGATGACATACTTATTTACTCAAAGAATGACCAAGAACACGGTGAACATTTGAGAAAGGTGTTAGAAGTATTGAGGAAGGAAGAATTGTACGCTAAGTTTTCAAAGTGTGCATTTTGGTTGGAAGAAGTTCAATTCCTCGGTCACATAGTGAACAAAGAAGGTATTAAGGTGGATCCGGCAAAGATAGAAACTGTTGAAAAGTGGGAAACCCCGAAAACTCCGAAACACATACGCCAGTTTTTAGGACTAGCTGGTTACTACAGAAGGTTCATCCAAGACTTTTCCAGAATAGCAAAACCCTTGACTGCATTAACGCATAAAGGGAAGAAATTTGAATGAAATGATGAACAAGAGAAAGCGTTTCAGTTATTGAAGAAAAAGCTAACTACGGCACCTATATTGTCATTGCCTGAAGGGAATGATGATTTTGTGATTTATTGTGACGCATCAAAGCAAGGTCTCGGTTGTGTATTAATGCAACGAACGAAGGTGATTGCTTATGCGTCTAGACAATTGAAGATTCACGAACAAAATTATACGACGCATGATTTGGAATTAGGCGCGGTTGTTTTTGCATTAAAGACTTGGAGGCACTACTTATATGGGGTCAAAAGTATTATATATACCGACCACAAAAGTCTTCAACACATATTTAATCAGAAACAACTGAATATGAGGCAGCGTAGGTGGATTGAATTATTGAATGATTACGACTTTGAGATTCGTTACCACCCGGGGAAGGCAAATGTGGTAGCCGATGCCTTGAGCAGGAAGGACAGAGAACCCATTCGAGTAAAATCTATGAATATAATGATTCATAATAACCTTACTACTCAAATAAAGGAGGCGCAACAAGGAGTTTTAAAAGAGGGAAATTTAAAGGATGAAATACCCAAAGGATCGGAGAAACATCTTAATATTCGGGAAGACGGAACCCGGTATAGGGCTGAAAGGATTTGGGTACCAAAATTTGGAGATATGAGAGAAATGGTACTTAGAGAAGCTCATAAAACCAGATACTCAATACATCCTGGAACGGGGAAGATGTACAAGGATCTCAAGAAACATTTTTGGTGGCCGGGTATGAAAGCCGATGTTGCTAAATACGTAGGAGAATGTTTGACGTGTTCTAAGGTCAAAGCTGAGCATCAGAAACCATCAGGTCTACTTCAATAACCCGAAATCCCGGAATGGAAATGGGAAAACATTACCATGGATTTCATCACTAAATTGCCAAGGACTGCAAGTGGTTTTGATACTATTTGGGTAATAGTTGATCGTCTCACCAAATCAGCACACTTCCAGCCAATAAGAGAAGATGACAAGATGGAGAAGTTAGCACGACTGTATTTGAAGGAAGTCGTCTCCAGACATGGAATACCAATCTCTATTATCTCTGATAGGGATGGCAGATTTATTTCAAGATTCTGGCAGACATTACAGCAAGCATTAGGAACTCGTCTAGACATGAGTACTGCCTATCATCCACAAACTGATGGGCAGAGCGAAAGGACGATACAAACGCTTGAAGACATGCTACGAGCATGTGTTATTGATTTCGGAAACAGTTGGGATCGACATCTACCGTTAGCAGAATTTTCCTACAACAACAGCTACCATTCAAGCATTGAGATGGCGCCGTTTGAAGCACTTTATGGTAGAAAGTGCAGGTCTCCGATTTGTTGGAGTGAAGTGGGGGATAGACAGATTACGGGTCCAGAGATTATACAAGAAACTACCGAGAAGATCATCCAAATTCAACAACGGTTGAAAACCGCCCAAAGTCGACAAAAGAGCTACGCTGACATTAAAAGAAAAGATATAGAATTTGAAATTAGAGAGATGGTCATGCTTAAAGTTGCACCTTGGAAAGGCGTTGTTCGATTTGGTAAACGAGGGAAATTAAATCCAAGGTATATTGGACCATTCAAGATTATTGATCGTGTCGGACCAGTAGCTTACCGACTTGAGTTACCTCAACAACTCACGGCTGTACATAACACTTTCCACTTCTCGAATTTGAAAAAATGTTTTGCTAAAGAAGATCTCACTATTCCGTTAGATGAAATCCAAATCAACGAAAAACTTCAATTCATCGAAGAACCCGTCGAAATAATGGATCGTGAGGTTAAAAGACTTAAGCAAAACAAGATACCAATTGTTAAGGTTCGATGGAATGCTCGTAGAGGACCCGAGTTCACCTGGGAGCATGAAGATCAGATGAAGAAGAAATACCCACATCTATTTCCAGAAGATTCGTCAACACCTTCAATAGCTTAAAATTTCGGGACGAAATTTATTTAACTGGTAGGTACTGTAGTGACCCGAACTTTTACATGTTTATATATATTAATTGAGATTGATATTTACATGATTAAATGTTTCCAACATGTTAAGCAATCAAACTTGTTAAGACTTGATTAATTGAAATATGTTTCATATAGACAATTGACCACCCAAGTTGACCGGTGATTCACGAACGTTAAAACTTGTAAAAACTATACGATGACATATATATGGTTATATATATAGTTAACATGTTTTTATTATAAGTATGTATCTCATTAGGTATTTTAACAATGAGTTATATACATAAAAATGAGACTGTTAATTTAAGAAACTCGAAAACGATATATATAACGATTATCGTTATAACAACGTCTTACTAGGTACATATGAATCATATTAAGATATTGATACACTTGGTTAATTATGTTAAATGATAAGTAAATATATTATTAAGTGTATTAACAATGAAATACATATGTAAAAATAAGACTACTAAATTAATGATTTCGAAACGAGACATATATGTAACGATTATCGTTGTAACGACATTTAACTGTATATACATCATACTGAGATATATTATATATCATAATATCATGATAATATAACAATTTAACATCTCATTTGTTATAATAAACAATGGGTTAACAACATTCAACAAGATCGTTAACCTAAAGGTTTCAAAACAACATTTACATGTAACGACTAACGATGACTTAACGACTCAGTTAAAATGTATATACAAGTAGTGTTTTAATATGTATTCATACACTTTTGAAAGACTTCAATACACTTATCAAAATACTTCTACTTAACAAAAATGCTTACAATTACATCCTCGTTCAGTTTCATCAACAATTCTACTCGTATGCACCCGTATTCGTACTCGTACAATACACAGCTTTTAGATGTATGTACTATTGGTAGATACACTCCAATGATCAGCTCTTAGCAGCCCATGTGAGTCACCTAACACATGTGGGAACCATTATTTGGCAACTAGCATGAAATATCTCATAAAATTACAAAAATATGAGTAATCATTCATGACTTATTTACATGAAAACAAAATTACATATCCTTTATATCTAATCCATACACCAACGACCAAAAACACCTACAAACACTTTCATTCTTCAATTTTCTTCATCTAATTGATCTCTCTCAAGTTCTATCTTCAAGTTCTAAGTGTTCTTCATAAATTCCAAAAGTTCTAGTTTCATAAAATCAAGAATACTTTCAAGTTTGCTAGCTCACTTCCAATCTTGTAAGGTGATCATCCAACCTCAAGAAATCTTTGTTTCTTACAGTAGGTTATCATTCTAATACAAGGTAATAATCATATTCAAACTTTGGTTCAATTTCTATAACTATAACAATCTTATTTCAAGTGATGATCTTACTTGAACTTGTTTTCGTGTCATGATTTTGCTTCAAGAACTTCGAGCCATCCAAGGATCCATTAAATCTAGATCCATTTTTCTCTTTTCCAGTAGGTTTATCCAAGGAACTTAAGGTAGTAATGATGTTCATAACATCATTCAATTCATACATATAAAGCTATCTTATTCGAAGGTTTAAACTTGTAATCACTAGAACATAGTTTAGTTAATTCTAAACTTGTTCGCAAACAAAAGTTAATCCTTCTAACTTGACTTTTAAAATCAACTAAACACATGTTCTATATCTATATGATATGCTAACTTAATGATTTAAAACCTGGAGACACGAAAAACATCGTAAAACCGGATTTACGCCGTCGTAGTAACACCGCGGGCTGTTTTGGGTTAGTTAATTAAAAACTATGATAAACTTTGATTTAAAAGTTGTTATTCTGAGAAAATGATTTTTATTATGAACATGAAACTATATCCAAAAATTATGGTTAAACTCAAAGTGGAAGTATGTTTTCTAAAATGATCATCTAGACGTCGTTCTTTCGACTGAAATGACTACCTTTACAAAAACGACTTGTAACTTATTTTTCCAACTATAAACCTATACTTTTTATGTTTAGATTCATAAAATAGAGTTCAATATGAAACCATAGCAATTTGATTCACTCAAAACAGATTTAAAATGAAGAAGTTATGGGTAAAACAAGATTGGATAATTTTTCTCATTTTAGCTACGTGAAAATTTGTAACAAATCTATTCCAACCATAACTTAATCAACTTGTATTGTATATTATGTAATCTTGAGATACCATAGACACGTATACAATGTTTCGACCTATCATGTCGACACATCTATATATATTTCGGAACAACCATAGACACTCTATATGTGAATGTTGGAGTCAGCTATACAGGGTTGAGGTTGATTCCAAAATATATATAGTTTGAGTTGTGATCAATACTGAGATATGTATACACTGGGTCGTGGATTGATTCAAGATAATATTTATCGATTTATTTCTGTACATCTAACTGTGGACAACTAGTTGTAGGTTACTAACGAGGACAGCTGACTTAATAAACTTAAAACATCAAAATATATTAAAAGTGTTGTAAATATATTTTGAACATACTTTGATATATATGTATATATTGTTATAGGTTCGTGAATCAACCAGTGGCCAAGTCTTACTTCCCGACGAAGTAAAAATCTGTGAAAGTGAGTTATAGTCCCACTTTTAAAATCTAATATTTTTGGGATGAGAATACATGCAGGTTTTATAAATGATTTACAAAATAGACACAAGTACGTGAAACTACATTCTAAGGTTGAATTATCGAAATCGAATATGCCCCTATTTATTAAGTCTGGTAATCTAAGAATTAGGGAACAGACACCCTAATTGACGCGAATCCTAAAGATAGATCTATCGGGCCCAACAAGCCCCATCCAAAGTACCGGATGCTTTAGTACTTCGAAATTTATATCATATCCGAAGGGTGTCCCGGAATGATGGGGATATTCTTATATATGCATCTTGTTAATGTCGGTTACCAGGTGTTCACCATATGAATGATTTTTATCTCTACGTATGGGATGTGTATTGAAATATGAAATCTTGTGGTCTATTATTATGATTTGATATATATAGGTTAAACCTATAACTCACCAACATTTTTGTTGACGTTTTAAGCATGTTTATTCTCAGGTGATTATTAAGAGCTTCCGCTGTCGCATATTTAAATAAGGACGAGATTTGGAGTCCATGCTTGTATGATATTGTGTAAAAACTGCATTCAAGAAACTTATTTTGTTGTAACATATTTGTATTGTAAACCATTGTGTAATGGTCGTGTGTAAACAGGATATTTTAGATTATCATTATTTGATAATCTACGTAAAGCTTTTTAAACCTTATTGATGAAATAAAGGTTATGGTTTGTTTTAAAATGAATGCAGTCTTTGAAAAACGTCTCATATAGAGGTCAAAACCTCGCAACGAAATCAATTAATATGGAACGTTTTTAATCAATAAGAGCGGGACATTTCATTTGGTGAGCTCATTACTTCATTTCTCAACCACCAAACATCATCCATTCATTCTAGAGAGAGAGGGGGTGGTTAAGTGTGAGAAAGCTTAAATCGGGGAAGAAGAAGCTCATTTCGGGTTAGAACTCGGGAGTTAAAGTTGTTCATATCCTCCTTAGCTACGTTTTGATTGTTGTGGTAAGCCCTAAACTTGATTACCTTAGTTTAATGTGTTTAAGGGTTAGGGTTTGGGTTAGTATTGCACATAAAACCCATTTGTGAGTAATTTGGGGTTTTTGGGTAAGTTTGGGTCATGAAGACCCAATTGGTGACTAACTTAGGGTTTTGAAAGGGGTAAATGGTGTAAATGGGTCTTAAAGACCTAAGTAAATACTAATACACTTATAGTTAATGTTTGTGAGTGTGATTTGGGTTGTGGGTGACCCAAATGGGTGTGTTGACCTAGAAATGGGTCAAGTGGGTCTTTGATGACCTAGGTTGTCTTGCATGTATGAAAACGAGTTAACTTTGTGGTTAAAAGTGTGTTAATACCTTAATTGGCTAAAGTTAGGGTTTTTGGTGAAGTTAACCCATTATTAGGGTTAAAGGTGCAAAATGGGTCGGGATTGCACTTAGGGTCAAAAGACTCTAGATTGTTAAGTGAGTTGCTTGACCGACTTGAGTTGTGAATTGATTATGTGCTAAAATGTAATAGGTACGTTACATTGACGTTGCAAGTTCGGTTATCTTACACGAAGACTTCGAGGTGAGTGGAATAATTATATGCGTATGTATATAATGTATCTATTTGTTGTAGCGTGAAAGGTGTAGTGTCGAGGTGTTAAGACACCACGTTTCACGTGAAGGGTGTAGCATCGAGGTGTTAAGATGCCACTCGGGTGTAGCATCGAGGTGTTAAGATGCCACCTAGTAGTGTAGTGTCGAGGTGTTAAGACACCACTCCGTAAAAATAATGAGTGATGCATCGAGGTGTTAAGATGCCACTCGGGGTGATGTGCCGAGGTGTTAAGGTGCCACCCTAGGGGTTAGTGGTGCGAGGTGTTAAGTGCCCTAACGGATGTTACGAACACCGATGGCGTTTTCGCGAGCGCCGTTCCCTTGTACTATTGGTTAACCATGGTTATTTGTGTTGTAAGCATATTATATTATTCGAGTTATATTTATATGCGGAAGTTATTCTAGCTTGGGGGTATTGGTGAATTATAGCTTGTTATTGCGACGGTAAGCTAACGTTGTTTGCTAGCGCGTTTGCGGTTGTGTAAGTGTATGCAAGTAGGTATAATTATATAGGTATTCGTATAATTATTACATTCACTAAGCTTTGCTTACCCTCTCGTTGTTTACCATTTTATAGGTTCGGTTTTGGACAAAGGTAAGGACATCGTTTTGGACTAGAGATCCCGCTTGATGCTAGGGGGACGCTTTTGGCTTTAGTAGCTCTTGGAGTTTGACCGATAGTTGGGTAGTTTAATCCCAAACGCCATGCTCATTGTGTAGTTTGGAACTTAAACTTTTTAGTGGTCGAAACTCGTAAATTGTATTAAACTCGTAAAACGGCCGTTGTGGGCCCCGCCTGTAAAACATTGATTTTATATTTGAAACAAGTTAGTTTTACATATTTAGATGTATGGTAAAAAGCGTTTCGTCTAAATGTGTCGGGAACTAGTCAATCTTTTTCGCATTTTGAGACTTTCCGGACAGTCCACTTTGGCGCGCCGCGCCATATATGCTGCACAGGAAATTTTTTTTTTATTTTGTATTTTCGCGTGGTTTGGTCGAGGGTTGGTTTGGGTTGTTACATATATATATATATATATATATATATATATATATATATATATATATATATATATATATATATATAAGTGTATAGATTAAATTAAATTAAAATAATATAAATAAATCATTCAAATTGAATTGAAAATTTAAAGTAATGAATAAAATAATTGAATTAATAATAAAATGAGTATATTATATAATTAGTAATTATAACATAAATAATAATGTATAATATTATGTACAAGTTAAAATATAGTTGCTATAAATTTATTTCTCTTAGTATTATTATAAAAATAAACATAATAATATTAATATCAGTATTAATAATTGTGTGATATAAATATGAAACCAAATATGTACAAATTATTAGATTATTGTTAATATTATTATTATCATCTAATAATATCCATATTGTTAAAATTAGTATTATTATTAGTGTTACTAATAAAGTTATCATTAAAATCATCCTTATTATTATTACTAATATGATTATAGTGTTAATATATTTACTTTTATTAGTTTTATAATTATTCTAAAGTTGTTATTATTATTAGTATTTTATTTCTATAATTAATAATAAATATTGTAAATATAAATTTTATTAAAATAAAATTATTACTATTACTTATATAAATAATTATTATAAAATGGTATGCATGCTGTTAACTGTCGATGTAAATGAAAGTTTATCTTTTAAAAACGAATGCAATGTTTGTAAAATGTATCATATAGAGGTCAAGAACCTCGCGATGTAATCAACTATAGTGAATCGTTTGTAATCGATATGGACTTCGTTCGGATGGATTAGGACGGGTCATGAAAGTTTGAATAGGATTTCACCCCTAAATAAATGCTATCTTTTCTCTAACTAACTTACGTTATTTAAGGAAAAGAATCTGTATCAGTTATGTCATATATTCTTCTAGAATATAATAGACCCTTGTGCAAGTATATGAAACTCACATTAATTGGTATAGGCATATTGAGTGCGACTATACCCATGCCATACGTCTTAAATGGCAATTAGTATGCGGCTTAGGACTTTGAATGCGCAATGGTCATGCGGATATGCGTATCATTAAGTCCCTCCAGTTCGATGTTATATACGATGACAATAAGTGTATGACGTCGAACTAGTAAGAAAAACTACTACTCAAAATGAACATACTTGATATTCATATGAGAATGCATAGTTGGATTCTAATTGTATCGGGACAATGCAGATGATTATTTAAGTATATATGCGTAACCGGGTACTGTTGCAGCATTTAGTGCAATGTATGCGTGCAGTCACAAAACTGTCTTTTCATCTATACTTCCTGCACCCGAGGTAACAACTGTCACTATTTACCAAAAAGGTAATGATTGTAATTATTCAACTGCCTGGTAATGCTAACGTGAACCGAGCATCTTATCAGGGTGTTTAGCCTAAGATTACCACACGCGTACGGTTGTGATTTTGTCTCGGTTATTTTTGACCTACGTATTTTATCTATAAATACCCTTTTGGCTTATTTCGTTTCTTAATCTCTCCCGTTTATAGCTATTCACAGCCGTATCATCTTCTCTATCGAAAAACCCTTTTCAAGGTATGTGATACTAAAAATTTATTTACCCCACACTTATATATATTTTGCATTCCATTCGTAATCTTAGTTATATATCAACTACGTATGCATATTTTTAATAATATTATTTTATGTTGAAGACGAAGATAGAATCGTATGCTCCTGCCCTAGTTGCCAATGTCGATAATTTCTCCAACGTTTTGGCTACACGACCGGAAACCACAACGTTGCTTTTTAAAACTGATGAAG
This sequence comes from Rutidosis leptorrhynchoides, assembly GCF_046630445.1. Classification (NCBI taxonomy): domain Eukaryota; kingdom Viridiplantae; phylum Streptophyta; class Magnoliopsida; order Asterales; family Asteraceae; genus Rutidosis; species Rutidosis leptorrhynchoides. The sequence goes on from NC_092337.1 coordinate 200,917,162, forward strand.
TTAGGACTTATTTAGCCATTAAAGACAATTCGATGAAGGCATTTATTTGCCCTCTACCTGTTCTAAAATTTGGTTGTAAATTCTCACAACACTTCTTTGTTATTTTCAGGTCCTAGTAGTGTGTCACACGATGCTTCTCGTTTAAAATGTGTATGTCTATTGATCCATCTCCGTCAATTCTGAACATCGACAATTTTATGAAAGTTCCAGCCACAGCTTTTGCCGAACAATTGTCTTACTTACAATCTTGCGCACCCCTGCATCTGGTGCAGAAGTTTGCTAATTTATCTCCTTCGAAAGAGCTGTATGTTGATGTTCAATCTACATTGTTCAATTTCTTCAAAGATTTTAACCGCCGTCACCAAAAATCAGCTGCTCTTGCTAATCCATTGGCGACATCATCATCGAATGCTACCAAGATATCTTTGTTGGAAGAGGACAACTCTAGGCTTTCTGCCCAACTTGCAGTTGCTGTGACTGCACACGTGCAAGCAGAAGAGTGCATCAATGTTCTGATGCGAAAGAGACAACAGGTAATTGTGCAGCATGCCGAGAAGAAGTTCATGGAGTCTGAAATTTTATCTTTGTCTGCAAGGTTGAAGGGGGCTGAAAGTCAAGTTGATTTTCTCAATGACAGTTTCAGCGACTGGATTGCGGCCCAGGAATCATATGGCGCAAAACATGACGTGGTGAAGGCATGCCCTTGATTGTAATTGTGTAGCATGCCCTTGATTGTAAAGCTATCGAGCAGCGATTTGGTGCAGGGATGGTAGCTGCGCGTGCATAGAGTGCACTTTGTTCTGGGATATTATTTGTCAAGAAATGTATGTACCGCCTTCCATTCCTCCTAAAGTTTCTCAGCTTTTCTCTGATGGTATAAAAGAAAGATGTGACCATGCTTGTGCCTTACTGGAGCAGATACCCATTCCCCGTCTGAAGCAGTTAGTGAATGATGTCAACGTTTCTGCCCAGCAAATTGTTAATGACAAGTTCAACTGAACTTGTTATGCTACATGATGTGGATGTTGTTTGTCCATTTTGGGTAGCAAGTTTTTGCTAGCGAGGGATGGGCCTTGCAAGTTTGAAGGTTTCGCATCCCTATATTATATTTTCTTTTTTCGTCGAAAGCAGGGTATGCGTCTGATCGCTACGTGTGAGGATGTCATATTCTCCTTAGTGTAGGGCAACATTCCAGCCAAGCCACCCTTTTATTTATATTAGCATATACTAGTTCATATTTTGTATAAGTCATGCCATTATGATGAGCGTTCGACTTTATATATTTTTTGCCCCAACTGTAATTGGTAGTTTTAAATATTATAATCGAATATTTTTGTTAAGTGCATTAGTTTGTGGATTCATTATGGCGGATATAATGATTCCTTACAATTTCTATGCATATCATACCTTTGTTTTAGAATAAATGTCATGATTTCATGACGGGAGCGACCCCTCAATCTTATCACGATCTTTTTATTCTTGCGCTAACAATCCAATGTTATACGCAAAAGAAGCAAACCAATGCTTGTATGTTTATACTCAAGACTTTTATAAAAAAATTTTATAAGTGTTTACGCATATACAATCCAATGTACTTTATCCGTATTATAGACAAACTAATGTCTATATTCAAGAGTCTTCCGGCCACGCCAATGTCCGGGTATTTTTAAACAAGTAAACCAAAGTTGTATTTTATAGTCTAGACTGTGCAAGTCTCCGTCTTGCGCGGTGTACAAGTGTTTGAAACAATCCAATGTTTTACTACTGTCACCATTAAAAATAGTATTAGTAATCAAACTAAACTATATCACTTTAGACTCGGAGTATGTCCCTGTGCAGCTTAGGCACATGCAATCAACAAATGTAAAAAACACAAGTTATTGGCTTAAACTGAATGACTCAATTTATTTCAAATATTTTTTCGATCAACACTTGGTTGTCATGTTTACAATGGAAAATAGAAAATTACATAAAAAAAATTCAAACAGTTGTTTGGGGTGATCAATCCTTCTTTTTTTTTTTTCATATGTAGAGTGTTTGTGCATGTCAGGTGCGTTTTATTGCTTTTCCATTTAAACTTGCTAACCGATACGCCCCTGTATCGCTTACACCAATAACCTTGTATGATCCTTTCCATTTAGGTACAAGTTTACCCGTATCCTCCGCTCTGCTTGCCTCATTTTTTCGCCACACCAAATCATCCAACTTGAAAGATAATGGTTGTACGCATTTATTATAGTAGCTTGTGATTCTTTACTTGTTGATTTCTTCTTTTATTACCGCACTTCCCTATGTTCTTCAACCAAATTTAGATTTTTACACAGTTCTTCGCTATTGCTACTTTCATCTAAGGAGGCTATGTGCATGGTTGGCACATTTATCTCCGCAGGTATTACTGCCTCGGACCCATACACCAAGCAGAAAGGTATTTCATTAGTTGCGCCCTTTGGGGTCATGCAGTGTGCCCATAACACGTTTGGTAGTTCATCTATCCAACCCCTTCAACACAACCTCAGTCTTGCTTTGATACCTAATACGATATCTCGATTTGTTACTTCACATTGGCCATTTGCCTGAAGGTGTGCAACTGATGTGAATGTTTGCTTTATATTCAGTTCTTGGCACCAGTCACTGAATGGGTTTCCTTCGAATTGTGTACCATTACTCACAATTTCATTTGGTATTCCGAACCGACAAACGATGTTTTCCCATAGAAAATTGCGGATCTGTTTGCCCGAAACTGTTTTGAGCGGTTTGGCTTCTACCCACTTTGTGAAGTAATGTATAGCTACTACCAAAAACTTTGCACCTCCTGGTCCTGTGGGGAATGGTCCCACTATATCGATTGCCCATTTGTAGAACGGCCATGGAGACGTGACTGGTATCATTGGATGTCGTGGAGCTTTGCTTACTGGTGCATGTAGCTGACATGACCGACATTTGCGTACTATTTTTGCGGCATCTCTGTACATTGATGGCCAATAGTATTCGAGCCGCATTATCTTGGATGCCAACGTTTTATGTCCTGAGTGTAAAGCGCATATTCCCTCATGCACCTCCCGGATAATTGACTCTGCTTGAATCGGATTAAGGCACCGCAAATGAGGTCCCAAGAAAGATTTTCTATATAGAACTCCTTTGCCTAGCAGATACATTGGTGCCTTCATTTTAATTTTCCTTGCCTCTGTTGAATCTATTGGCAATGTTCGGGTGTTCAAAAATTCCACTATCGGTGTCATCCAACTTGGCTCTTCTTCTTCGACTGCGGCATATATGCAGTATGTGTCAATGGATTTGACCTTTACTTCTTCCACCCAAATTTGTTTTTTGAAATGACTGAACGTTAAGGTAGCCAAACTTACTAAGCACATCTGCCTTTTTATTCAATGTTCTTGAAACCTGCATTATCTGTAATACATTAAAGCCTACCGCAAGTTCTTGCACAAGATTCAGATATTTTTGTATTGACTCATCATGTGCTTCGAATATTCTGTTGAATTGATTTGCAACTAACGATGAATCAACATATACTGACAACTCTTTTATTCCAAGTATTTTGCTACGCGCATTCCAGATAGTAATGCTTCATACTCAGCTTCATTATTTGTTACACAGAAGAGAAAACGCAGCGTGAAGGTATACTCCTCTCCTTCTGGAATTTTTAGGACTATTTACGCCCTGCGCCTTGTGGACCACAGGCCCCGTCTGTATGCAACTCCCATAACTGTTCGGGTGGGGGTGGTTTCTTTTCATCCGTGCGAGATTTAAATATCTGCGGCTGTTTCAGCCAGATAATCTGCTAGGAATTGACCTTTTACTGCACTCCTTGGTGAGAAACTTTCTCGTGCTCACCTAATTCGATAGCCCATTTAGCCATGTGACCAGAATTTTCTAGTTTGTATAGCACATGCTCAACAATGTGATAGCGAATGTGAATTTGCAAGAATTTTTTCAAGCAATTTTAGTCTTTTACTAATATTTTGTTTTTTTGCCATACCTGCTTTATTGATTGGTCTGTTAAGACCATTATTGGATGCGCTTGGAAATATCTCCTTAAGCGCCTGGCCGTATGCACAAGCGCATAGACGATTTTTTTGATGGCAGGGTAATTTAATTCGCTTCCTGTTAAGGCTTTACTAACAAAATACACAGGCATTTGTACCTGTTCGCATAGCATAACACATATAATTTAAAGTGACTATTGAATATGAAATAATTAAGTTTTAGTTTGAAGTGCGTACCTGCCCTCTGTTTGCTATCAACACTGAACTTATTGCTTCTTTTGATGCCGCTAAGTAAAGTATTAATGTTTCTCCTGCAACGGGCGCAGTCATCATGGGCAATTCCTTTAACAACTTTTTCATCTCTGGAAAAGCAACTTCCGCTTCCTCAGTCCATTTGAAATCCGTTTTCTTTAAACATATTTTCAGCGTCCCGAAAATGGTAATGATCGTTCTGCGGATTTTTACAAGAATCTCGTTAACGCGGCCAAATTGCCCGTCAAACTTTGTACTTCCTTCTTACTTCGAGGTGATGGCATACTTTTGATGGCTTCTATTTTCTTTGGATTTGCGCGTATTCCACACTCAGTGATTATATGGCCGAGAAATTTCCCCTCTTCTTCTCCAAAGCTACATTTTGACGGATTGAGCTTCATGTTTATCATTCTTAATGACGCAAACGTTTATAATATATCATCCAATAAAACCTGCTATGTACTGTTTTTTATCACCAAATCGTCTACATACGCCTCTAAATTTCTGCCAATTTGACTTTTAAAGGCCTCATCTATTACGCTTAGGTATGTCGCCCCGGTATTCTTCAAACCAAACAGCATCTTTGTGTAACAGTAAATTCCTTGGCTGGTGTAGAAGGCAGTTTTGTCTTCATCCTCCACGGCCATCTGTATTTGATGGTATCCTTTGTACGCATCCAAAAAACATTTATACCGAAAACCAGCTAGCGATTCGACCTTCTAATCTATTTCTGATAACGGATAGTTGTCCTTGGGACATGCCTTATTGATAACGGATAGTTTGCTACCTAAGTTTGGTACCGCACTTCTCGTAATATATTTGCTTTAACTAATTTGTCGACTTCTGCCTTTAACCACTCTCTTCTTTCTGGTGCCATACCGCGTTTCTTTTGGCGTACTGGCATTAGAGTTGGGTTTGCATTAAGCATATGTTCAGCTGAAACAACCCAACCCGTATTCCATACGATAAATTTTTTTTTTTTTATAATACACATTTATGCGCCAATCAAATATGTAAACCATTCCACACGTTTCGTTAAAACATACAACAAGTTTAGTGTTTACAATAGGCACGACGGCCATTAACAAATGTGATACAAGTTTGACCTATCCATAAATGATAGTTTTAATCCAAACAACACATCGAGCATGGTTTGGGGCTAAACTACCCAAAACGCTAGGCCAACTTCCAAAAGTTCCAACGAAACATCATCAAAGGACACCTAGTGCCCAACAACCCCTTTTCCCTTATCCGCACCTGCATCTAAAAAGATAAACAACGAGAGGGGTAAGCTAACGCTTAGTGAATGCAATAATTATACATGTTCATATATAACCCACTTACTTGCAATCACTTACACAACACCACATACGAGCTAGCAATTCGACAATTATGCAAACATCATGCATAAACTACTATCCACAATTCATAAAGAGCTAGCAACAATAATAGCATATAGTTCACAATTTAATTATGCTAGATACGAATTCACACAACCATGGTTAACCAATCATACAAGGGAACGGTACTCGTAAAAGACCGTCGGAGTTCATAACATCCATTAGTGTTACTTAAACACCGCGTAATTACTAATCCCTCGGGTGATGTCGTGAACAACGCGACTAACTCACCCCCATGACAATGTGGCATCTTGAACACAGCGACGATTCCACATGTCAATCAAAACAATGAGTGGTGCCTTAAACACCACGGCATCCACTCCCATGACAATGTGGTGTCTTAAACACCGCGACAATACCACATGTCAATCAGACAAAGAGTAGTGTCTTGAACACCGCGACAATACTACTCGTTACTTAGAATGTGATGTCTTGAACACCGCGACAATGCCACATTCATACTACACAAATAAATACATTATATACGTACACGCATAATTATTCCACTCACATTGACACAAGGATGATGATTATGCACTTTCGAACTTCAAAGCAATGTACCTAATACATTAAGTACACTTTCAATACACAAACTAGTGGAACTAGCCACATTATTTACACTTGAGCATTTAATGACCCAATTCGCATTAAATAACCCAACTACACAAAAACTGACCATAAATGGCCAAGACACATATTAAATCACTAAAGCTAGTGATTTAAAGTCTACTAACTTTAACTAACACAAACTTAGAGTAATTCATACCCATTTCGCCCACACTAGGTCAACATCACTCTTTTGACCCATTTTAATACTTAAACTTACAATTTTAGTCAAACATGACCCATTTACAATTCTTCCATCAATTTAAAGGTGTATTAGTGACTAACAACACCATTTAACACTTACAACCTCAAATCATAAGACCAAACCCTAGGTTATGGCCATTAGGGTTTACTTTCATCAATCTAACCCAAATCCACCCATATTACCCCCAAACGGGTCTTACAAGTTCCAAATGAACCAAACCCTAGCATAAACTAATTAAAACTCAAAATATGGAGTTAAGACTTACCAACACTATCCACTTGTAGCTAAGAACAAGGAGAACAACTTTAATTCTTGCTCCAAGGTTTGATTCACAAATCTCCACTCTCAAATCCCACTTGAAATCAAATGGGTTTTTAAGTTTTGAGAGAAATTAGAGAAAGAAAATGAAAAAGAAATGAATAATAGAGGATAAGTGGCTGAGACTTAAAGTCTCCATCAGATCTATACGCGAAAAGATGATTTTGCCCTTGAACCACTTATTTTAAAAACAAAATCCGAAAACAGTTCACCCAGTGGGTTACGGCGCGGCCCCAATTGTCGCGGCGAGACAATTAACGTATTTTACGAGCTTTCTTAAATCATTCCTGACTCAGATTCTAGTTATTGGTCGCGGCGCGACCTTATTCTCCGCGGCGCGACATATAAGGGAAAACTCGACCCTTCTTAACAGGCCTCCTGACTTTGTTTTGAGTTCAATGTCGCGGCGCGACAAAGGCTTCCGCGGCGCGGCAATGGCCTTCAACTGATCCATTCGACAACTTTACACAACTTAACGATTTATTCAACGTGTACACCTTGTTTACGCTTCCTATGCACGTCTAAACTTCATCTTCTAGTCTCACAAGACTTAACATCAAAAAAGGCCCATGCATATACTTATACATGCATATATTCTAAACATATATATACACATACATATTCGTATATATATATTTACACATTAACTAGCACTTAGGTCTTTTAATCACATAAACGCACAAGTTATAAGCGTACTAATAAATAAGTTTGTACCTTTAAATATGTAAGGGAAAAACGGGATGTTACAACTCTCCCTCACTTAGATTGGATCACGTCCTCGTGATCCGCACCAAATACTAGAAGTTGAGCACTTCAACCTTGAACATTTCCATCTCCAATACGGAATCACACATGTAGCAACCACCCATCCAGGTTCTCACTTCGTACACTAATGCATCATGTTACAACGAGCAAGGGTAATCATCCCTCGAGAAAAAACAACCGCTACCGCTCGCTCCTACACCTAGTATTTAGCTCGTACCATATATTCACAATAAATTCAAAGGTGGAATAATCCCCTGACGACCTCCGTCATCATGCCTTCCCACCATAGAATACTCGGGAATCATCCCGACACCTTCCTAAGATCTCCCGCAAGGATCATCGGAAAACTCGCCACTTGATTCGTGTCACTAAATACCTTCACAATTCATTCCCAAGTTCAACTTGGGACTTTTTAGAAGACCACCAAAGTCTTTCTTTCCTGTATAAGTGACACCCGTTCGCTCATCACATCTACTAGTTAGGGACTTTTTCCGCATTCTCCAGTACTTAACTCCCCCATTTAGGGTTTTAACCCCCTACTTTCACCGTCAAGATGATAACGCCCAGCGGAATTCCGACATTCCACAATGCCCATTACATTTTCTGGCGTTGGTCATACTCAATAGTCCTTCCAAGAACTCACTATAAGATATTCGAACCTCGATCTTTCAAATTAGTTAAGTGTTAACGCCCGCTAAACACCACAATATATAACAGTTGTAACTTCGGGTTTCTTAAAGGTACCCAAATCCAAAGTAATCATACCATCGGAGTCAAAAGTTACACTAGCAGGTATAGGGACACCTGACGTTGTGTTATCCAACTCCAATTTAAAGTCTCCAAAGACTCGACCCTTACAGGGTCTACTCCTGGCGTCACACGTCACCTGACTACATGTGGTCACACAAATCTAACGAACCTTACGGCTCAACGCCCATGACTTCCTAGCGACACCCGTTAGTCACTACTCACCTAGGCCGCATAGCTAGCCTATTTATCTTTCAACTCAACACTAAGGAAGAGCTTGGAACACCAAGGCTTACACCTTTCTAACTTCGTCATAACCATTAACCCGATCACCTACATACATAAGAATAGTTAACCACCATGACTCTACCCGCACACGAATGTGGTTAACGGAAATGCCTCTCGAACGGCATACCGCGTACCCCCCCCCCCCCCAAAAAATCATAAAAGTAAAGAGTGGCTGTTAAGAGCGTACAACACTCGCCACACAGTCACAAAACCGCCATCGAAATCGAACCGCCAATTAACATGTGTATATACATCATAGTATGTTATTATCGTCAAGTGTACTACCTCACTATGGTTACAGCCTAATTGGTTTTACCATAAGCTCACACAACAATTGGGACTATGCCCTACACGGTCTCATCACTATACGCTCGGTTAAGCTCTCGCAGCTACCCCAAATCAAAACACAACACTCTCGATAAGACGATTACACGTCACGTACTCTCACATGGTGATATAACACCCGGTGCATACTAACCCAATAACACGCGCACACAAGAAATTAGTTGTTAAACTCACATACGAGCAACAATACACACACAATCTACAAAGCCTACGGGTCTCACTCGAACGAGCTTAACAACCCAAAACCACAACCATCTCGTAAAAGAGAGACGAGGGTCACTCGTCTTGCATCTCATAACACACATATCACCAAACCTTGCTCCACCTTGAGCATACGAAGGAATTCAGATTATCCTTTGCCACTTAATCGAAACCATATGTTCAATGTAACCGTAACACCATCGGAGTCGAATACCACGCTAGTAGGTATGCAAAAGACACCTAACGTTGGGTCCCATAGACTCCATTACCAACATTCGTCTAGATCGAACACTTTGTCTTAACGGTTCCATCAACTTTCACACGAAAGCGAACACGCTCAACATCCGAAAACCAAAGCCCGTCTCCATGGCTTGGTAGATACATTTTCCCAACACTAAGGAATTCTTGGTTGCACCAAGTCTTATGCCCTGCAATTGTCAATCCAACTCCAACGTAGGGTAATTCCATTAGGAATGCTACCTGTAACAATACCACGTAATTACACTAATGCATTCGCACCCAAGTCGCATTCTCATGATTCAATGACTCAAGCGCTACCCTAGTGCACCGTCATCGTAATTACTAACCCCGCACTTATATGGGTACCATTGAAATATACGTTCACTCGAGACTAATTAGGTTTCGTAACGAGACTTAAGTCTCAACTTCATAACCGAATACATCGGCACACAACAATTAATAAGGCATATTTGCATCGAAGACGAAAGTACCTGAAGCAGTATCGCTGGACTTCTGTGCTTCACTACCCATCAAGTAGTCGCGCTCTAATCTCTTAACCCGATCAGCAAACGATTCGGAACACTCTGACCTTTTGTGTCCCTACGCCTGGCATATAAAGAACCTGATCGTGCTCATGGGTACACCCGTACAATCCCGTGCCAAATGGCCTCGCTGCAGACAATTATAACATGTAGGCACGAAACCTCGTAACTTCTTAGTCAGATTACTAGCCCGATCGGGACACTCAGACCTTTGGTGCCCTTCCTTCTGACAATAAAAACATACAGTTTTTCCCGACGGACATTCACATGACTTATGTCCCCGTTGCCCACAATTGTAACACTTCGACCCACCGAAGCCCGACGCTCCCTTCCTCATGCTACTAGCTGCCTCAATTATACCTCTACTTTGATCAATAAACAATTCGGGGCACTCCGACCTTCGGTGCCCCTCTTTAAGAAAATGGTAGCACATTCCGTTATCACTCCTCGGCAACGTGCACTCCCATATCTTGTGGCCCCTAACACCATAATTGAAACATTTAGATGTGCAACCTCCCTTACTCTTCTTTTTCACATTCCCGACGCCTTCAGACGTACCTCTCTTCCAATTGCCCGGAGCACCATGTGGCTCTAGCCTTGCATGTACTTCTTCTTCACCACTACCTTGAGGTTTGGAGAACCTCTTCTCAAATTCTTCCCTTACAACCTTAGTCACTTGGTCTCGGACCATCTAGGTTACTCGTCCTTCGATTGACTCCTTGACTACTTGACTAACTCCATTGGCGAAACCCGAGACGCGTTGTTCAATCGCGGCTTCAACCATTACCAGTAACTCATTCCTCCTTTCATGAGTAGGCTCTTCCGTTCCGTACCTATCTTTTGTCTTCATTCTTAAGAAATGAAATATATTAAACAACGAAACGAAAAGACATAACACGTATGTATATATACATATACACCACACTACCCTATCTTGCTCAACAATCGTCGTACATTGCTTGTTTGATACGATTTGCACCCGTAACAATGGTAGCTAGTCATTGCCATGCGATCACGTCGCATTAACTCGTTAGTACAACGTCAGTCTCGCTTGATGATTTCAACTACAACACAAAACAAATAGCGCAAGGTTAGTTCACATAAACCTATGCACTAACAATTCCCGATCCGACCCGAAGTCCTACAAGTCCCGCATAAAGTGCACACACAATAAAGTCTAAGTCTAGGCACCTATCTCAAGTCGCCTAAATCCCTTAGACCATGCTCTGATACCACTTGAAACAACACAACCCGTATTCCATACGATAATTTTTTTTTTTTTATAATACACATTTATGCGCCAATCAAATATGTAAACCATTCCACACGTTTCGTTAAAACATACAACAAGTTTAGTGTTTACAATAGGCACGACGGCCATTAAAAAATGTGATACAAGTTTGACCTATCCAAAAATGATAGTTTTAATCCAAACAACACATCGAGAATGGTTTGGGGCTAAACTACCAAAAACGCTAGGCCAACTTCCAAAAGTTCCAACGAAACATCATCAAAGGATACCTAGTGCCCAACAACCCCTTTTCCCTTATCTACACCTGCATCTAAAAAGATAAACAACGAGAGGAGTAAGCTAACGCTTAGTAAATGTAATAATTATATATGTTCATATATAACCCTCTTACTTGCAATCACTTACACAATACCACATACGAGCTAGCAATTCTACAATTATGTAAACATCATGCATAAACTACTATCCATAATTCACAAAGAGCTAACAACAACAATAGCATATAGTTCACAATTTAATTATGCTAGATACGAATACACACAACCATGGTTAACCAATCGTACAAGGGAATGGTACTCGTAAAAGACCGTCGGAGTTCATAACATCCATTAGTGTTACTTAAACACCGCGTAATCACTAATCCCCCGAGTGATTTCTTGAACAACGCGACTAACTCACCCCCATGACAATGTGGCGTCTTGAACACCGCGACGATTCCACATGTCAATCAAAATAATGAGTGGTGCCTTGAACACCGCGGCATCCACTCCCATGACAATGTGGTGTCTTAAACACCGCGACAATACCACATGTCAATCAAACACAGAGTAGTGTCTTGAACACCGCGAAAATACTACTCGTTACTTAGAATGTGGTGTCTTGAACACCGCGACAATGCCACATTCATACTACACAAATAAATACATTATATACGTACACGCATAATTATTCCACTCACCTTGACACAAGGATGATGATTATGCACTTCCGAACTTCAAAGCAATGTACCTAATACATTAAGTACACTTTCAATACACAAACTAGTGGAACTAGCCACATTATTTACACTTGAGCATTTAATGACCCAATTCGCATTAAATAACCCAACTACACAAAAACCGCCCATAAATGGCCAAGACATATATTAAATCACTAAAGCTAGTGATTTAAAGTCTACTAACTTTAACTAACGCAAACTTAGGGTAATTCATACCTATTTCGCCCACACTAGGTCAACATCACTCTTTTGACCCATTTTAATACTTAAACTTACAATTTTAGTCAAACATGACCCATTTTACAATTCTTCCATCAATTTAAAGGTGTATTAGTGACTAACAACACCATTTAACACTTACAACCTCAAATCATAAGACCAAACCCTAGGTTATGGCCATTAGGGTTTACTTTCATCAATCTAACCCAAATCCACCCATATTACCCCCAAACGGGTCTTACAAGTTCCAAATGAACCGAACCCTAGCATAAACTAATTAAAACTCAAAATATGGAGTTAAGACTTACCAACACTATCCACTTGTAGCTAAGAACAAGGAGAACAACTTTAATTCTTGCTCCAAGGTTTGATTCACAAATCTCCATTCCCAAATCTCACTTGAAATCAAATAGGTTTTTAAGTTTTGAGAGAAATTAGAGAAAGAAAATGAAAAAGAAATGAATAATAGAGGATAAGTGGCTGAGACTTAAAGTCTCCATTAGATCTATACGCGAAAAGATGATTTTGCCCTTGAACCACTTATTTTAAAAACAAAATCCGGAACCAGTTCACCCAGTGGGTCGCGGCGCGGCCCCAATTGTCGCGGCGTGATAATTAACGTATTTTACGAGCTTTCTTAAATCATTCCTGACTCAGATTCTAGTTATTGGTCGCGGTGCGACCTTATTCTCCGCGGCGCGACATATAAGGGAAAACTCGACCCTTCTTAACAGGCCTCCTGACTTTGTTTTGAGTTCAATGTTGCGACGCAACAAAGGCTTCTGCGGCACGGCAATGGCCTTCAACTGATCCATTCGAAAACTTTACACAACTTAACGATTTATTCAACTTGTACACATTGTTTACGCTTCCTATGCACGTCTAAACTTCATCTTTTAGTCTCACAAGACTTAACATCAACAAAGGCCCATGCATATACTTATACATGCATATATTCTAAACACATATATATACACATACATATTTGTATATATATATATATATATATATATATATATATATATATATATATACACAATAAATAGCACTTAGGTCTTTTAATCACATAAACGCACAAGTTATAAGCGTACTAATAAATAATTTTGTACCTTTAAATATGTATGGGAAAAATGGGATGTTACATCAGCTATTTCCCTTGGCACACCGGTCATTTCTGCTTCTTTCCATGCAAAGACGTCTGTGTTAGAAGCTAATATGTTACGGAGGTTAAACTTTGTTTCATCAGAAAATCCTCCGCCAATCTTAATTTTTTGGTCTGGATATCGCAGATTTGCAATAGTCATGTAGGTCCGCAGCTACTATTCTTCACTTGGCTGTTTTTCTTCTTGTTCTACAGCCGAAATGCTTGCGTCTTGTGTTTCTGATCTGATTGTCGCAATTCCCAATAGGATTGGAAATTTTATAAGACCATGCACCATGGAGGGAATGCCTGCCAACTTTTGCAATGTTGTGCGTCTTAAGAGCGCATTGTATTTGGAGTAAGATCTTACTACAGCAAATTCTACCGTTGCACTTCTTACTAATTCATTATTATCATCGTCTACTAATTCTAACTCCAGCTCGATGATCCCAATTGGCCATGCAGACTCGCCTGAGAATCCAGATAGTGCGGTGCTAGGAGCTACCAGCTTTGCCCGAACCATTCCAGGTAATCGCCAGAAACAGTGTTCGTATATTATTTTAACTCCGCAACTAGTATCTATGTGTAATCGTTTTATGATGTATATGCAGCTTTTAATGCGCCCTTTAATTGTAATGGGTGCATCTGATGGTTCTTACACAGTTGCCGGAAATAAGATGAGAGCGTTTTCCCATTCTTCAGACAGTTCTACTTTGTGCCACTGAGTTGCTCGTCCGCTAATGACCATATGGATGGTTTTCTCTATTTCTTTCCCTCATTCTTTTTCTGCCATGGGTATTCCTTTTCTCCTTTTTGCTTATCACTTGATGTTTTCCCGCTCTTTTTCAAGTGCTGCAATCTTCCTCATTTGAGTTCAGCAACTACCTTTTCGATTAGATGCCGACATTCATTGGTTTCATGACCATAATCATCATGAAAATCACAAAATTTTCTTTTTTCTCTATTCCCATATTTCGACAAAGATATCGGGGGATCAAAACTTTTGCATACTGCCTCCGTAGCCAATATTTCTTTTGGCTTTTTTGTGAGGTCTTTTATCAATGCAACATTATCAGCGTGATTATTTTTATACCTTTGGTTTCCTTCCGCCTTATTATTGTTAAACATGCGGTATTTATCATTATTGTAATTATCGCTTCTGGACGGCTCGTTACTACTATAATGCTTGCCGGATTCTGACGTTCTTCCTTGTGCCTGATAATAATCGTCATCAATATCCATATTTGAAGAAGTATTTCCACAATTTTGATTTATGTCCTCTTGTGTACGCATATAATCATGCGTTTCTTTTATAGCTTCTGCGCAAGTTTTTGGTACTTTTCTGCGCAACCTCTGCCACAAAGAAAGGTGTCTTTCTGTATCTATGCAATGTATGAATCCAGACACCTTTTGACTTTCCGGGAGGTCTTGTATTATGGCCACTTCCTTTGTGTACCTATCTATGACTTCCCCCAACTTTCTTTTGGTTTTTGTTTGATGTCATGGCATTCAACGTGCGTTCTTTTGTGGGCACGCAGGTTGTGGAAATTCAACAGGAATCTTAAACGCATATCCGCAAAGCCTGTAATGCTTTGAGATGGCAAATTATTGAACCATTCTCTTGATACCCCTGCAGCACTATTGGTAGCATGTGATGCCGTCACCCCAGCTATACGTTCTTGCAGTTCCTTCGAATCTTTGCAAGAAATCATCTGGATCCGACAATCCATCGTAACTTCCCAATGTTAAAGGTAACATAGGTATTACTATAAAAGGATGGTTTGCAATATGTGGCACAAATTTTTCTGTCGTAGGAGCTAACTCGAGTCTTTGTTTAGCCTTTTTGTCCTTGCATTACCGCGAACCAGTTATTAATAAATTCTTGTACTCATGCTGGTTCATTAAAAGCTGGTGCCAGATGCGGCGGCGTAACTTGCTGCAATTGAGATATAAAGATGTTGGATTGAGTCGGGGCATATTGCATCCTACTGTATTGGTTTCTTACAGCGTTAAAAATTGGTTGCGAAGACGCATATGCCGCTGACCCTTATTGTGGTTTCAGTATGATATATGAACCGTCTGGGTTTCTCAGGCCCATCTATCTGATTCTTTCTTGAGCATTCTCCTTTGTAACCCTCTCGATCGGAGTTTCGGGCTCGATCGAAGTGATGATTGGTACAGTGCCTATACAGGTAGTTTTAACTTTATAACCTGGTGGGATGGTTTCTCTTGGAGAACCAAAGCTCAAGTTTTTTGGTGGCAGGTCTTCAAATGGTTTGAAGTTAATTCCCATTTCTAACACGCTTCCATCAGGAGAGTGCCACCAATTCTTAGATGGTTCTTTTGAAACTGTTTCTGCTGCAGATGGTCCTGTTTCGACATTTAATGTGGATGCAGGTTTGGATGTGCCTTTGACTGGCGCAGGTGGCGTTGGTGGTGTGTTCATAACAGTCGTTGTAGGTGTTTGAAACCGTAGACTTACTGGAGAGTCCGATCGCCCCTGATTTTTGGCATGCTTGTTTCCTCCACCCATACTTGCTGACGATTTTGAAAACCTGAAAGTGACTGATTAATTAAAAAAAAAATTATGGAAAAAAGATATAATAAATCATACACAACGTAAATTCCATTCTTGTGTGTTCATATAACAGGTCCCACGGATGGCGCCAATTGATCAAGCATATTTTCACGAGGTCAAGGTGAAATTACACTTGAGTGAATAAAAGGGTTTAAGGACTAACAATATTCGAACCTCGGACTTTAGTCGTGGATAACCCACGCCGACATCGTTTCAATTCCGACAGGATGTCCGATTTGAGAGTCCACCAACAACCTATCATACGAGGTTGAGTGGCCCAAAGACATGAAGGTTTCATAGTTTGTAACATACCTGAAAGTCTTTATGTGAATGATCGTATGAAGCTTGTTCGTACGATAGCGTGTATGCTATGTTACGTATTAGTAACGATTATGTTGTTAGGGTTCGAGAGTTATGTATTTATAGGCTCACGAATTAGGGTTTAAATAGGATTTCATCCCTAAATAAATGTTATCTTTTCCCTAACTAACTTACGTTATTTAAGGAAAAGAATCTGTATCAGTTATGTCATATATTCGACTAGAATATAATAGACCCTTGTGCAAGTATATGAAA
Organism: Rutidosis leptorrhynchoides; assembly: GCF_046630445.1. Taxonomy (NCBI): domain Eukaryota; kingdom Viridiplantae; phylum Streptophyta; class Magnoliopsida; order Asterales; family Asteraceae; genus Rutidosis; species Rutidosis leptorrhynchoides. The sequence continues at coordinate 200,933,838 of NC_092337.1, forward strand.
CTCACATAAATTGGTATAGGTGCATAGAGTGTGACTATACCCATTCCATACGTCTTAAATGGAAATTAGTATGCGGCTTAGGACTTTGAATGCGCAATCCGTATGGTCATGCAGATATGCGTATCATTAATTCTTGATGAGAAGGTTAAAGTAATTCGAAATAAGAGAATGCGGACTTGTAAGGTGCAATGGCATCACCGAAAGGTGTCCGAGTGTACTTGAGTATCTGAGGAATTTGTAATGGAGCATTTACCTTCGTTACATGCTGCGTGGATCGCGAGGACAGTTCCAAGTGGGGGAGAGTTGTAACACCCCAAAACGTATTTCCAAATGAAGCCGCGCAGCGGTGCAAGGAGCCATGCCGTGACTATGCACAGTATCTGATGGTGACTTGTTTGGTGGATTCTGATGACAGATTACACTTACTACCGCGCCGCGGGAAAATGGGGCCGCACCGCGGGTAGCTACTATATCTGATGGGTTTGATTATGACAAGTTCTGTAATCGAAATGAATTAAGAACTGTGTCGTAGGATTTGGGGAGCCCCGACGTGGCTGCACGTGTATCTGATGCCCTTTTTGGCTTTAAAATAGGTTTTAAGTGAGGGAAATGGGTCTTTTCACTTACGAACAGCCATTTAGCTGATGGATCAGTTTTAGGTCCACTTTAATTTCATTCTACACTCACTCAAACACTCTAGTGAGACTGGCCCATTTTCTTGAGAGAGAGAAAGCTTGATTTGGAGAAGAAAAATGTTGAATCTCACCAAAGTGCAAGTGTAAACTTTGTTCATCTCATTCCTAGCTATCTTTTGATACTAGTGATAAGTCCTAACTCTAATTTTCTTTCAATTTGGTGTTAGGGTTTGAGATTGCATGTTCTTGATTTAACCCATCTAGCCCACAAATGGGTGTTTGATGCTAGTTGTGGGTGTTGTTGACCCTTGTTGGTGGTTTTGGGTTGGAAAGTGTTATGGTCAAGTGTAAACTTTCAATTTGGGCATAATCACAAGTATTAGTGATTTTGTTGGTGAATGAAGCCCAAATGGGTGTTCTTGTTAGTTTGATTTTGAGTGTAAACCCGATTTGGGTCAAAATGGGTCTTTGATTGAAATGGGTCATGAAGTGCTCCTAGCACTTGACCATGAGTTGCATTTAGTTGAGTTTGGAACCAAATCACTAGCTTTTGGTGATTTGGGGAGTGTGGGTCTTGTTTGACCAAGTTGGTGTTTTGGGTGCAATTTGGGTCAAATTAGCACTAGTGAATTTTTGGTCAAGCTATTAGTGTTCATAGCTTGATGTTGTATTTATGATAGGTGACTTGCTCATGGATCAAGCTTAAAGTCTTTGAGAAGTTGTGACTGGGCCTAATTGCTCAAGGTGAGTGGAGTATTTATGTGTATGTGTATATAGGTTGTTTCCTTGCGGGTTAGTGGTGAGTATTATCTGATTGTGAAGGATTTTACTCTTTGTTGGCCACTTGATGCATTGTAGTGAGTGATGTCTCTAATAATGACTCGCTCTTTGTTGGCTGTTCGGGGAAAGTGGTGAGTGCGATTACTTTGAAGTCCACTCTTTGTTGGCCACTTGTGAGAATGTGGGAAGTGTTACCAATTGAGACCACACTTTTCGTTGACCACATTTGGGTGTACATGGTGGTGCCATCCGGGAGGCGCCTTTGTTAGCCATGTACACAGGTTATTGATGCTATTCATTTGATGATTGGCACGTTTGGGAATGGTTAACCATTTTTGCGATGTAAGTTGTATTTTGGGTAGTCTAGTGTGTTATATTCTTGTTTATGCAATTAACGTACTAGCTTGTACTTGGTTGTGTATATTTGCGTTAGTGATGCTATCTTGTACGTGGTTTGTGTAAGTTACGCAAGTAAGTGATTTATGTATGTATGCATATAAGTATTGCACTCACTAAGCATTGTAGCTTACTCCTTCATTGTTTACATATGTTTTAGATTGTGGCACATCGAAGGATAAGGGTAAGTATTTGGCCGAGCTTGCTTGTGGCGGATTTTGAGAAGGCGCTTTTGGTAACGTCCCGACGGTCATGCTCATAAATGTGTGTTTTGAGATAAACAATGGTTCAAATTTGTGGGTCTTGTGTACTCGATGATGTAAACACTTAACTTGAGGTATTGTTTAAACTTGTACTAGCTTTGAACAAGTGATGTAATCACATTGTGGTTGTGATGGTTATTATCAATGTTTTCAAACAAAAAAAAAAAAAAAAAAAAAAAAAACAACAACAACAAATGTGTCAAATCTTTACATGTTGATAGTTAAATCGGTTACGAGTCGTTTTAATAATAGAGTTTAATATTGCTAGGCTTAGTCGAAGATCCTCTGTTTGGTTGTGTTTGATTAATGATTGCATGAAAACCAAGTAATAATTGACTTTCAGCTAGTAACTTGAGTTGATCTACTTGATGTTTAATAGCTTATACAATTTGTCAGTCTATTTGCGTGTTGATCCGCATCATAAGAATGATATGTATCATGTAATTGAATTAAATACAAAGAATTGAGATGTTAGTCATGCACATCACTTGTCTAGCATATGCTTTTAGTCCTGCTTATTTAATGATATGCAACACTCGTCTTAACCTGCTGCTTAGGGATAATAATTGGTCTATTATTGTTATCTTGATTGGTGTTAATATAAGTCATGAAACTTGCCTAATATGATACTCGTATGAGTTATTCGTTTATGTAACTGCTTTTATTTATAATTGTTTATCTTAATTCTTTATTACTTGCTTTATATTTTGTTATTTTGTTTATTAAGAATTTATCCGCAAACATCTCTTTCCTAAGAGATAAGAATCTTCAATCATAAAAACACATAAAAATCTATCCTTAGTTTTTTAATAATAATTAAACTATCTAATAAACCAACTTAAACGCATCTACGCTCTCTTGGGACGATAACCTAAAATACTACATCTGATCGGGTTTTGTTGCTTATTAGGGTGTTAAAGTGTATTAAATAAAGGTTTTATAAATTTAAAAGTTGAATAAAAGATTAAGCACTACTTCACACTTTTGACACATCAACTTTTTGGCGCCGCTGCCGGGAAGCGCGGTAAATACGAAAATTTGATATATTTTAGTTATTGATATTTTTTGAAAACAAGTGATGACGGTCTTCCTTTAGGGGAGGGTTGCTGGGGTTCTGATTTAAAGGCTTCTGCTCAAACCTAGATCCTGACGGTCACTTAAGTATTGAAAGATTCAATAGGCTGATTTATGTACAATTATTCGTTGTTATGCGATAAAAGTTGGTATTTAATAATTATATGTATAATTATGTAATTAATATTTATTATTATATTTATCAATATAAATTATAATTTAATATATCTCCGAAATATCCTCATAAACATAATAAGAAAAAGGATTATATTGAAATTAAAATTAAATTGTGTACATCCCATAAAATCTAAAAAAATTTCTCCTAAAATATTTCTTTTTATGATTTTAGATCACATGAAATTAAACTTCGATGAAGGAACTACTTCTCAAACTAAAGAAAGCTCATTGTCTAGTACACCGGCTAGTCCCGATTCTAATTATTTTGGATCTCTTTTGATTCAGACATTGAAATGACTACTGAAAATTCAATGGAAGCGTTAATGAAAGCGGGTCGAGAAGGATTAGGTTACGCCATTACTCAGCTAACTATAACTGAAAATTTTGATATTAAGGGTCCTATCTTTCACTTGCTTAAGGATAACCAATTTAGGGGTATTGAAAAAGAAGATGCTAATGCTCACATTCAAAACTTCAAGTTTGTTTCTGTGGTTGTTAAAATATGAAGCTAAGGACTGGTTAAATTTGATGCCCGAAGGAGATATCACTAGTTGGGATACTATGGTTGAAAATGTTTTAACTCATTTCTTTCCCGTATCCAAAACTGTCACCCTTCAAACTGAAATTGCTAATTTTCATCAGAAATCTAATGAGACCTGTATTCTGCATGGGTTAGATTTGGTCAATTGCTTAGGGGTTGTCCACAACATGGTTTAAGTACGTTTAAAAAGGTAACTACTTTCTATAAGGTTTGTGATATAGCTACGAGAAGAGAGATTGATACGTCTGCTGGAGGTAATATCAAGAGTAAAACTGCCGAAGAAGCTGAATCGTTAATTAATAAGTTAGCTGCTCATTCCCACGAATGGCATCAAGACTTAGACATTTCCCGTTCCGTTAAATCTGTTAGTTATGATTCTAAAGATGTGATTAAAGCTATGAATGCACAGTTGGGTAATCTAGGAAGGAAAATTGAAATTCTTACTAAAGAGATGCATATAATTAAGGTAGGTTGTGAAAAATGCCAAGGTTCTCATGCTACGAAATATTGTGTTGCCAATCTTACTATGGAACAAGTTGAGAACATTTTTTGCGTGAATCAATATCAAGGAGGAAATCCTAAATACTTTAATAAATATAATACACCTTATCATATTAATAATAAAAATCCACCTAGTTTCTATCATGTTAGAGCGCCCTTCATTCCAAATTCATCTCCTAATACTCAATCCGAGAAGAAATCCAATCTTGAAGAAAGCATCCTAACTTTCATCAAGAATTAAAATGAAGCTAATGATAACATAAAATCTCAACTTTCCCAAGTGCAAAATAATCATCAATCCATTCAAAACTTAGAACGCAATGTTACTAAGTTGTTCCAACTTGTTGAAGGAAAAGTTCCAGTTGAATCTGAAAATTCTAAGGAAGTTCGTTTTGAAAAGGTTAATATGGTTAGAGAGGTGAATAGGGTTGATGTTTATGAACCTGGTTTGAGGTATTTATGGGAATTTGAAATGGGAGAAGAGGAATATGATCAAGAAATTAAGAAGTTAACTGTTGATGAGGAAGATAAGTCCAAAGATGCTAAAGTTCAGGGTCTTGATCGTGATAAGGTTATTTTTATGCATGAATTGTTTGATGAAGGAGAAGAGGTTAATGAAAAAGCTAGTGAAGATGATGAAGTTGCTAGTGAAAAATATGAAAAATCTGAGTGTGTTACTAATGAAGATTGGTTAGTTGAAACAATGAAGCAATTAGAAGAAAGAAAAAAAGAAGGTTTCTGACCTCTTTACTCAATCACGATTGATCCATTAGAACCATCTGAAACACCCAATTTTCCTGTTATATGTGCTAATCCATGAGAATTCCAAGTTCCTTGCTTAATTTGTGGTCCTATTCCTATCGTGGGATTAGCCGATATTGGTTCTAGCATTAATGTTGTGCTGTTTTCTGTCTACAATCGCCTAGGATTGCCATCTTTGGGACCTATCCAAGGGATTGTTTGTTTTGTCGATAGCCGTTTGCAGAAGCTGTTAGGTATTGTTAAGGATGTTGTCCGTTAAATATTTAACGGTGTTTACGTAGAACCTTGTGTGTTCTATAGATTTAAATGCATACTTGATCCTATTGGATTACTTGAATTAATATGTTATATTAATTTATGAACTTATTTCGGATAATGAAATAACTAGAAAACGATACGATTAAGTTAATCGCCTAGAAAGCTTTTCAGTTTACGGAACTCAGAAAAACGATAAAATAATAATTTTTAATAATTATTGACTTTAAGAAAAACTTATTTAATTTATTGTTTATTTAATGAATTAAACCCGGTGATTTCGTTTCAACGATTAGTTAATGTTCCGGAGACTCGGTACAGTTAACGGCACTCGAAACGGACCACACGCGTACAAGTAATTAAGAAAAACCGAGCCCGAGACCCCCTAATTGGGCCATTTGGCCGAACTCCCTAGATGGACCCTTTGGGTTTGCTAAATTTGGCTTAGTGGGCTAGTAGTGGTGTTTAATAGAGGCCCTAAGTGAGTATATAAGAGATGTAACTAGAAACCCTTACCCACTAATCAACCCAATCGACTTTTTTTTGCTCCCTCTCCCCCTCTCTTTGGCCGTCGGCCATCATACCACCGTCACCACCTCCAAAAGTTGAAATTCGACAAAACCTTGTGCACGAACGTTGATCCTTGCATCATCCTCTACGCGATTGTATAAGCAATTTGTTATTCTAAGGTATATTTGCAAACCCTAATTGTTCTAAATCAGTTTTTTTGTCAATTACATAGTGTAATCAAGTCTAGTGCTCAATTGATAATGTATAGAGTTGCCGTTTATCGTTAAATTGCTCGATTGATGTTGTTTGCATGAATCATGAATTTTTATGCTATGTATCTGATCAAATTGTTTTATGTACTGATCTTGTATATTATCTAGATGGATAAGTGTCGAAAAACTAATAAGTCTGGACTTTAATTTCGCTTGATTTCGTTATCGTATGCTCAAGTTATGATTAATCGAAGTTTCGTTAGGGTTTTACATGATATACGAATTTTCTGAGTTATGTACTTTGTGATTTAGCTTTTGAAATATGTACCATTGTATTTCCTGTGAAAAATCATGCATGTTGGACTTAAGATTTGCGTCAAAAGCTTTTGTAATGCTCTCGGTGTGTCAAAACGAAGATTCGTGCTTTATAGTGTTCTGAATCTGTTTTCAAAGTTAAACGAATTGACCTAGAGTAAACTAGAAATTTATTGAGGCCTTCATCTTCTGGAATATGTTATTTTATATGTTCCTTGATGTATTTCATTTGTATGCTAACTTCTGAAAATGTAAATTGCCATGAGTTATAAGCTTGACCAAATGATATGTCTGTTTGTTGACTAAAACTGAAGGGTCTGTAAAGATTGGCTAATCTGTACGAATTGGCTAAATGAATGTATTATGATTATTTTATCACTAAAACTTTGGAGTATTTTGAGTCATATCTAATTGTCCGTTCGTTAAAATCTATTTTCAATATTAAATGAGAATTTTTCTAAAACTGATGCTCATGCTGAAACTGATTTCGTAAACTGTAACCAGACCTTTTATGATATCCGACTTGTAGACATCGTATGAGGGTCAAGTTAGACTTTTTAGAATTTATTTTGAGTCTAGTTGTGATCTGGAGTTGGCCATGTTTCTATGAATTATGTGTTAAGAGTTATACTCGTTTCTTTCTTTGATGCGCGTATTCTAAGGACATGCGATAAACTGCGAATGTGCAAATTGTTGAACTATGAGCTATGACATGTTACTTGACTCAGGTTTGACATGTTGACCATGATTTCATGACCTACTGATATTTTTTACTTTAGTTGACCACTTTGACCGAGTTGAGTTTTGAGTTGACTTTGGTTGACTTTTGTTGCTTGCTTGTACTACTTGACTTTTACATGCATATTGAGTCAGTATGAGCACTAGGACTATGCGTACACTATGGGTTGACATAGTGTGACCTATATTTATACTTAAGATGACCTATTTGACTAGGTTGCATTGTTCGGTCGTGATTGTTCGACTACTGTACGGTTTTACTAAGAGATTTCAGTGCTTTTACTAAGGTGAGTCTACAGTCCCTACTACGTTTTATAGGGATGAGATAACATGATTTTTACAAATGTTTCACATATTAGGCACAAGTAACTTAAACGATATACATATGAGTTCAGATCAAAAATCCCTTAACTTGATTATATTAATTACTTTAGTAAGCTCGACTTATAGGGACGGTACCATTAGGTTTGACGAACCTCGCCTCATCCTACGAGGGGCTTATTCTGTTGTAACTTGTATACTTGATCGGTGTATGCTTAGAAAGGGTAAAGGGAAGGCGGGTACCGCTTTAGCTATCCGCAGGGTTAAAGCTTTATAATCAAGTGCTCATGCTTATGTATAATTTTACGATGTTTTTCAGATATTTTGTGGCCTAACTTACGAAATGCTTTACTAAACCTGTAGATTCACCCAACATTTTTCGTTGACGTTTTCATGTTTTTGTCTCAGGTCCATAGAGGTATTGCTTCCACTTTGCAAAGTTGTCATGATTGCTTGTTAGCTGCTAGTACTAAATATTGTCCAGCATGTTTTCGTTATGATGTATTTTAAGAACATATATTCGCATTGAAAACTATCATTTCAAATAATGTTTTGGTTTACTTAAGTTGGTTGTTTATGACAACTGCTTTTCAGATATATTTCTTTTAATAAATGATTTTATTTTGGTATTTAATGCGAATACTTTTTCGAAAACATCACATATAGAGGGCGTGACCGTTAAACTGTGGGACCGGAGTTAATGTACCATTAGTGGATTCTGACGGGGTATTACATATGGTATCAGAGCAGAACGGTTACCTAGGACTAGGCTGCATTAGAGTGTTGAACTTTAGGACATCTTTTGAGTCTGGACTGTAACCCTAGACTTGCTAAGTTACATGAACCATAGTTACAGTACTTGTTACCTTACTTGAATGATATGATTTCTAAGTGTACTATCCTTGTGTTTTTCTTGAGTGCTAAATGACCTCTTCTAATCCTATCATTCTTACCGACTTCGACACGGAATCCGAGGAGATAGTGCAAGCGCAAGGAAACACTATACTTGATTTTGTGGACGAGACTGAGTCTGAACCAGAGATGGAATCCGAACCGGAAGAAGAGCCAGAAGAGAAACTAGAGGAAGAACCGGAAGAGAAACCGGAGGAGGACCCGGAACCCGAATCTGAACCCAATTTACCCGTTTCACCTACTGGATCCCAATCACCTTTTGTTGATCCCGACTTTGTTAACCCCTACGGACCGAGAGGCCACCGTAGGATACCTAAAGGACTTGCTCGAGCTAATAACCCATTTTGTAAGAGTTTTCGCTACAACAGCCAATCACTTCAGAGTGTCATCGTTTTCATTCCTATGATGCTTCTACCTCTACTTCTAAACCTATCACCTCCACTGCTACTACTAATGACAACGAAACTAATGACCTTAGGTCAAGAGTCGAGAACCTGGAAAAGATGGTCGAGTATCTGTTGAAGGAACTTCAGAAACCGAAATAGAGCTGATTGTTTGGACATGTTCACGTTACCAGATACTATTTTATATTATTGCTTTTTACTTGATACTCGCACATACATTGCTAGATGTGATTTTGATTCTATGGTTTTTATTTATGACATGAGGGATATTTTACTTTCTTAGATTATGAATGAATAATGAATGAGGAATTTTGCTAGTTAAAGTGTTTGGTTTACTATTGACTTGTAATGCATGATAAGTTATTAGTTACTGCGTTGAATTATTTATTGTTACTACTGCTATTGCTACTTAGTGTTAATACTACTAATATACACTGTTAATGCTACTGTTACTACTAAGCACTATGTACCACTACTACTTACTATTAGCACTACTAAAGTCTTTATGATTTAATATTATCTACTATGCATCACTACCCGTTGCTATTATATTTTTACATACTGATTTCGTTGACGCTAACCTGGTGTGTTATCTTGACCAGAAAGATAATGCCGCCAAAGAAGGTTACCTAAGGCGATGTCCGTCGATGGATCAATGAAGGTTTAACCGAAGCTGTGGCGGAACTCCGTAATGGAATCAACAGCAACAACACTACTAAAACTGGTAACCAGCGGAACCAGAACAACCAGGACACCACCAACGTTCTGAACCAGAACAATCAGGATACTACCAACACTGCTAATGACACCAGCAACCAGCAAACCAACACTGTCAACGTCAACAATGTCAATACCAACACTACTCTAGGAGGATGTACTTATAAGACTTTCTTGAGTCGTGAACCACATTCGTTCAATGGTACTGAAGGCCCAGTCAGTTTGACTCGTTGGTTCGAGAAGCGTGAGTCTGTTTTCCGTATCAGTGGTTGTAGAGATGCAGATAGGACAAAGTTTGCATCTTGTAAGCTATCAGATGGCACTTTAACTTGATGGAATACTTATGCAAAGTCTGTAGGTATGGTTCAGGCTTTCAAGACTTCGTGAGAGAATTTCAAACAGAGGATGATCGAAGAGTATTGTCCTTATAATGAGATTGTTAAGATAGAGAGGGAACTCCAAAACTTGAAATTGGTTGGAACTGATCTGGCTAGTTATAATAAGAGATTCTTTGAACTTGCTCTCATGTGTCCGAACATGGTTACTCCTGAACACCACAAGATCACTCTTTATGTGAAAGGGTTGACTGAGAATATCCAAGGCGGTGTGACTACTTCAAAGCTAAGGACTGTTCAAGAGGCAGTCGAGATGGCGCATGAGTTGATGGATCAAATCGAAGAACGAGGAAAGGCTCATGCCGCCACTGAAACTAAGCCTTATGATAACAAGAGAAAATGGAACAACAACAACAATAATTCTGGGAAGAACTACCACCAGCAGCCTTATAAAATACAAGATACTGCCAAGGGCAACACTGCTACTCCAAATACAAATTCTGGTTACAAGGGAAGATTTCCGTTATGTGCTAAATGCAATAGGCATCATCCAAGATATTGTATTAAGAAGTGTGATAAGTGTAAGAAAAATGGACACTTGGCAGCAGAGTGTAAAGCTGGTTCGAATATGTGATATGGATGCGAAAAAACTGGTCACTTTAAGAAGGATTGTCCGACTGCAAGTAAGAGTGCTGAACCTGCTAGAAGAAGAGCTTTCAACATCAACTCTAGTGAGTCTCGTGATGATCCCAAGCTAGTCACGGGTACGTTGTTACTCGATAATCATCATGCATATGTACTTTTTGATTCTGGAGCTGATAGAAGCTTTGTGTCTAGAGATTTTTGCCATAATCTTAAGAATCCTGTATCGTCATTATAAAACTTGTACTCTATTGAGCTAGGGAATGATAATCTAATGAGAGCTGATAAGGTCTATCGTGATTGTACTTTGATTTTGGCTTGAATGTCTTTTAGAATAGATGTGATACTGATTAAGCTAGGAAATTTTGACCTTGTGGTTAGAATGGACTGGTTAGCTGAGAATAGAGCCGACATCGTTTGCCACCAAAAAGCGATTCGCATACCTGTTACCGAAGATGAACCTTTGATGGTGTATGGAGAGAGAAGCAATACACTGTTACACTTCATTAACTGTTTGAAGGCGCAGAAATACATAAGAAAGGGTTGTCTTGCTATGCTGGTTCACGTGAGCAAAACTGAATCTGAAGGCAAGAAACTCGAAGATGTGCCGATTGTTAGAGAATTTCTCGATGTTTTTCCGGACGAGTTACCCGGACTACCTCCGCATAGAGATGTAGAGTTCCAGATTGACTTAGTACCTGGAGCAACACCTGTAGCGCGCACACCATATAGACTTGCACCTTCAGAATTGCAAGAGTTGTCTAGTCAGTTACAAGAGCTTTTAGACAAAGGATTCATTCAACCGAGTTCATCACCATGGGGAGCTTCAGTTCTTTTTTTGAAGAAGAAGGATGGATCTATGAGACTCTGGATTGATTACAGAGAATTGAATAAGCTAACTATTAAGAACAGATATCCGTTACGGGATTGATGATTTGTATGATCAATTACAAGGATCATCATGTTACTCTAAGATCGATCTGAGGTCAGGTTATCATCAGATGAGAGTAAAGGAGACAGATATACCAAAGACATTGTTTAGGACATGCTATGTTTAACAACCCGTTCATATCGATTATAAACGAATTTCAATAGTTGATTACATAGCGGGGTATTTGACCTCTATATGATACATTTTTCAAACATTACATTAATTTTTAAAAGACAAACTTTCATTACATCGAAAGTTGACATGCATGCATACCATTTCATAATATCCAACTATAAATGACCTAGTCTGTCATTTACTTAGTAATAATCTTTATTGAACTCAACAACTTGAATGAAACGTCTTTTGAAATATGCCATGAATGACTCCAAGTAATATCTTTAAAATGAGCAAATGCACAGCGGAAGATTTCTTTAATACCTGAGAATAAACATGCTTTCAAGTGTCAACCAAAAGGTTGGTGAGTTCATTAGTTTATCGTAATCAATCATTTTCAATAATATAATAGACAACAAGATTTAATTTTCATAGTTAACAGTAGGAACACTCATCTGCAAAAATCATAATACAGGAACACTCATCTGTATAAAAATCTATTCATATGGTGAACACCTGGTAACCGACATTAACAAATGCATCTAGAATATCCCCAAATATACAGGTACACTCATCTGTATATAAAAATTGAAGTACTAACGCATCCATAACCTGAATGAGGTTCGTTAGGCCCATAGATCTATCTTCAGGATTCGCGTCAATTAGTGGCGTTCACTAATTCTTAGGTTACCAAGCAAAAGGGTGATATTCAATAAGATAATTCAATCATAGAATGTAATTTTCAAGTACTTGTGTCTATTTTGTAAATCATTTATAAAAGCAGTGCATGTATTCTCAGTCCCAAAAATATATATAAAAAGGGAGTAATGAAACTCACAATACTGTATTTCGTAGTAAAAATACATATGACGTCATTGAACAAGTGCAAGGTTGACCTCGGATTCACAAACCTATATTAAGTATATATATTTATATGATGGTCAATATCTGTCTAACAATTTAGGTCAAGTCGTAGTGTATCACAATCCTAATACTCGAGTTTATTATGCAAAAGTCAACAAAAGTCAATTTGACCCAAAATGATTTCCAAAATCTGTACATGTTTAATATATAACATAAATATAGTCATTTTATATATTTAAATATATTTATCGGATTTTATTAGAGTAAATAATACAAGTCATATATTAATAAATAAAAATTTATATTAAATTTTATATATGATGAAACTATAATTCTATATATATCAAGTAATAAAATTTATATAGTTCACTCAATATCTTAAAGATATATATTATTAATGTAATTATATAACATGTGGTAAAAATATCCTCATATCACATATTATTTGATAAAAAAGATAATAATCATCATGAGTAAAAGTTGTATTATTTTATAATGATAATATTATTTTAATAGTAATACTAATAATAACAATATTTATATTTACTAATGATAAAAATAATCTTTTCTAGTTATACTAATATAATGGTAATATTATTACTAATAATGATAAAATATTACAGTCATGTTAATGATAATAATAATGATAATAATATTGTTGTTATTAATAATACTAATAATATTAATAAATTTGATAATTTTTATAAAAATATAAGTTTTAAGATTTATAATGATATTTTCTAACAACATGATAATTTTTAATGATAACGATATTTTTTAATATTGACTGTAATAATAATAATATGAAAATAATAATTCTATTCAAAATGGTAATTTTTAATAATAATACTAAAATGATAATAATAATAATAATAATAATAATAATATTTTATAAATAAAAATGATATTTCTATTAGAATGATAATTTTTAATAAAAATGATAGTTTTAATATTATTGATATACTTTTAATAATAATGATAAAAATAATGAAAACGATATTTTTCTCTTAAATCAATATTTTACAATATTTTAATTTCATCATGATACTCATACTCATTATTTCCTAATCGATTTGTTTAATAGCTTTTAGTTTTCTTTTATATCGCATTCATAATAATGATAAAAATATTAATCATAATAATTAGTTGATACTAATATCGGTTTTTATGATAATGGTACTAGTTATAATAATACTAATGATAATACTAATAATTATTTTAATGATAATAATAATAATAATAATAATAATAATAATAATAATAATAATAATAATAATAATAATAATAATAATAATAATAATACTAATAATAATACTAATAATAATAATAATAATAATAATAATAATAATAATAATATTGATAACGATAACGATAACGATAATAATAAAAATAATTATTAGATAATAATAATAACGACGATAATAACGACGATAGTAATAATAATCATTTTTAATAATAATACTAAAATTCAGTTGACCATATCTTTTAATCTGTTCATCAAAATCACGCGAGTTTCAAATGAAAAGTTCTTAATTTTTCGCCAGCTTTCCAATGACATGCATATCATATACCTTATCTCAGTATCATATGTATTAAATTCATGATTCATCATAAACTATCTAACGATAATATTAAGCATACAAGCATGCATAATCATGTATACTCGAGCACTAGTCAGGGATACACTATTAATATACAAAAGATATGATATGAATACTCACGTATCAATATTGAGATTCAATATTGTAGGAAAATACGTAGATGCAACAGAGATGATAAATGAAATGTCCCGTTCATATCGATTATAAATGATTCATATTAATTGATTTCGTTGCGAGGTTTTGACCTCTATTTGAGACATTTTTCAAAATTCGATTTTTAAAACAATCATAACCTTTATTTTATCGATAAAGGTTTTAAAAGCATTACGAATATTATCAAAAAATGATAATCTAAAATATAGCGTTTACTCACCACCATTACATAATGGTTTACAATAATATTATACAACAATTTAAGTTCTTCGAATGCAGTTTTTAACAATATAATACAAGTATGCTGACTCCATTTCTTTTCTTTAATTAGCATGTAACAGTGGAAGCTCTTAATAATCTCCAGAGAATAAACATGTTTTAAACGTCAACAAAAATGTTGGTGAGTTATAGGTTTAACCTATATATCAAATTGTATTAATAGACCACAAGATTTCATTTCCATTTTTCATAAATATCATGCATGCATATAGCAATCTGCATAAAAATCATTCATATGTTGAACACCTGGTAACCGACATTAACAAAATGCATATAGAATATCCCCAAAACATAAATCCATCTGTATTAATAACTCAAAGTACTAAAGCATACCATTTTCCAGTATGGGGGGATTAGTGCCTGTAGATCTACCTTTAGGATTCGTGTCAATTAGGGTGTCTGTTCCCTAATTCTTAGACTACCAAGCTAAAAGGGTGATATTAGGTATTCATAATCCAACATAGAATTTAATTTCAAGTACTTGTGTCTATTTTGTAAAACATTTACAAAACTGCATGTATTCTCATCCCAAAAATATTAGATAGTAAAAATGGGACTATAACTCACTTTTACAGATTTTCCCTTCGTCGGAAAATTAACACTTGGCCACTGGTCGATTCACGAACCTATAACAAATATATACATACATATCAAAGTATGATCGAAATATGTTCACTTTTTTATTACGTTTTGATGATTTAAATTGTTAAGTTAGCACTCCAATGTTAGTATTCCATAATTAATTTTCCACAGTTAGTAGTACAGAAATAAATCAATATAATTTCTCGAATCAATCCACGACCCAGTGTATACAAGTCTCATACTTGATCACAACTCAAAGTATATATATTATTTTGGAATCAACCTCAACCCTGTATAGCTAACTCAATCATTACCGCATATAGAGTGTCTATGGTTGTTCCAAATAATATATATATATATGACGTCGATATGATATGTCAAAACATTGTATATGTGTCTATGGTCTATCAAGATTACATAATATATGTTATAATATATGTATAATACAATATAATTTAGTTAAGTTATGGTTAGTATAGATTTGTTACAAATTTCACGTAGCTACAACAAGCAAATTTATCCATTTTTGTTTTACCCATAACTTCTTCGTTTTAAATCCGTTTTGGGTGAATCAAGTTGCTACAGTTTCATAATGAACTGAAATTTATGAAACTAAACAGCAAAATTATAGGTTTATAGTCAGAAATACAAGTTACAAGTCATTTTTGTAAGAGGTAGTCATTTCAGTCGAAAGAACGACGTCTAGATGACCATTTTGAAAAACATACTTCCACTTTGAGTTTAACCATGATTTTTGGATATAGTTTCATGTTCATAAGAAAAATCATTTTCCCAAAAGAACAAATTTTAAATCAAAGTTTATCATAGTTTTTAATTATCTAACCCAAAACAGCCCCCGGTTTCACTACGACGGCGTATGTCCGGTTTTACGGTGTTCTTCGTGTTTCCAGGTTTTAAATCATTAAGTTAGCATATCATATAGATATAGAACATGTATTTAGTTGATTTTAAAAGTTAAGGTAGAAGGATTAACTTTGTTTGCGAACAAGTTTAGAATAAACTAAACTATGTTCTAGTGATTACAAGTTTAAATCTTCGGATAAGATAGTTATATATATGAATCGAATGATGTTATGAACATCATTACTACCTCAAGTTTAGTAGGTAAACCTACTAGAAGTGACAAGAAATGATCTAGCTTCATAGGATCTTGGATGGCTTGAAAGTTCTTGAAGTAGAATCATGACACGAAAACAAGTTCAAGTAAGATTACTACTTGAATTAAGATAGTTATGTTTATAGAAATTGAACCAAAGCTTGAATATGATTCTTACCTTTGATTTAGAATGAAAACCTACTGAGATTAACAAAAGTTTCTTGATCTTGAATGATTACTTGGAATGGATTTGAAAGCTTGGAAGTAATCTAGCAAGTTTGAAAGATTTCTTGAAGTGTTCTTGAATGGTTGTTTTTATGATGATTAAAGCTTGTAATTGAAGCTAAAAGATGGTGAAAATGCTTGGAGATGATCAAGTATGATGTTAGGAGTATTTTGAGAGAGAATTTGGAGTGTAAGTATGAGAAAATGGAATGGAAAAATGAGGTGAAATCATAAAAACGGGATTACTTGTTATAAAGAAGAAAAAAAAGATCCTTAAGTTTGTTTTTAGCTCATTAGTCATACTAGATGTTAAATGGTTGGCTCCCACATGTTTATTAATCATTTAAGGCTGCTAAGGAGCATATTTTTATTGTTGGGATGGTTGTTGTTGTGGTTGTTGTTGTTGTTGTTGAATCGGTTGTTATAGTTGTTGTTGAGGGTGCAATTTTTGTTGTTGCGGTTGATGTTACGGTTGTGGGGAGAGTTGTAAGACCCAAATATTTATTGTACATAATGTATTTATGGTGTACGATGCATGTATGAAGTGTACGAAGCACGTACATGTTGCTTGCTCGAACGTCGAAGGAAACTGGACGTTGTCTGAAGTGACAAGGTGTGTACGTATCTTTTCAACCCCAAATAAAGTTTGTGTTGATGTTTCAAAGCCTTACCAATGGAAATAAAATCTTATTACGTTTCCAACGATATTTGATTCATCGAAAACGGAGCTACGGTCAAAAAGTTATGGCCAAAACAAGTTTCTGAAAAGTGACCTGTAGGTTGGAGCGGCGCTCTACCTTTTTGCGCGGCGCGCCGAACCCGTCTGATGCAATTTTCAGCCTTTTTAAAAGGTCTAAATGAGGGGTACTTTGGTCTTTTCATTTAGGGTCGGTTTAGGGTCATCAAGACTGATCTAGAACTCCATTGGAGCTCATTTCTCACCCACACAAACACTCTCATCCACATCTGGAGAGAGAGGAAGAGTTCTAGAGTGAGAGAGCTTGATTTAGAGAAGAAGGAGTCGAATTCTCGCCAAAGCTCGGGTTTTAAAGTTGTTCTACTCGTCAACGGCATCATTTTGGTGGTATTGGTAAGTTCAAACTCCGAATTACATTTGTTAGATTTGATATTCAAGTTAGGGTTTGAGTTTGATTTGTAGTGAAACCCTCTTAGATGATGAAATGGGTTTATGGTGACTAGTTATTCTTGTCACTTGGCGGGTTTTGGGTTGGTTGACGATTTGGCCTTGATTAGGCTTTAATCTTGAGTTTAATCACTAGGTTTAGTGATTATGGAAGTGTTGGAATCACTTTAGGTGAATTTGGGTTGACTAATTTTGACTTGAGTTAAAATTAGGGTTTGGTGATGATTATGACCCAATTGTCGATTTAATAAGGTTTATAAACTTAAAATGGATTAAGTTGAAGTATAAAACCGAGTTAAATATGTTTTGGTGTCAAAACTCGCTAATGGCGCGATGTTGACTCCTTTGGGTCAAAATTAGGGTTTAAGTGTCATTTTGGGCAAGATATGTGTTTAACACCTATGTTTGGGTTTGATTGGCATATTAGGACCATTCTCACTTGTGTTAGTGATTATTGGTTAGTTGGGGCGCGGTTTGTGCTTGGAAGTGCATTTGGGTCGAAATTGCACTAGTAGTCAATTTGGGTTGATTTGTAAATCCACTCTAAGTATGTTGTTGTAATTGTGATAATGGAATAGGTACTTTCCATTGACAAGTTGCGGATTATTTGGAAGCATTCATCAAGGTGACAAGGTGAGTGTTAATATCCTATATGCATATGTATGTGTAGGATGGGTGCGGGTCGGGTGAAGTGATTCTCAGCTATAGAGCTCACTTCACATGTAGGTGGATTTGATGGACTTGTGTATGGGTCCAATTGGCACGGTTGTGCATTTTGGTTGACCACCTTTAGCGAAGTACACACTTTGGTTGTACGTTATCACACGTGGTTGTGAGTGGAATGATTATACATGTGTGTATATAATGTATCTATTTGTAGGGCCGGGGATGGGGCCGGGTATACGTGTCTATACCACCAAGAGTTAATGATATATTTCGTTGTACACTAACGATGGATATTTTGTTGTCCAAATTGACCAAGAGTTAGTGATATATTTCGTTGTACACTAACGATGGATATTTCGTTGTCCAAATTGCCCAAGAGTTAGTGATATATTTCGTTGTACACTAACGATGGATATTTCGTTGTCCAAATTGACCAAGAGTTAGTGATATATTTCGTTGTACACTAATGATGGATATTTCGTTGTCCAAATTGCCCAAGAGTTAGTGATATATTTCGTTATACACTAACGATTGCTTGAACGGATATTTCGTTGTCCGTGTCGCCTAGGGGTTAGTGATATATTTTGTTGTACACTAATGGTTGTTACGAACACCGATGGGAAATTCAAAGTACCATTCCCTTGTGTTATTGGTTAACCATAATTACGCGTTGTATTGTAGTATATTATATTATTCGGGTTATATATATATATATATATATATATATATATATATATATATATATATATTGACGTATTGTTGTGATGTAGCTAACCCTCCGGGTGTAGCACATTTGGCGTTGTTCACGTCGTTGTTGGTGAACTTATATTTTGTTGATATCTTTAGTTTGTTGCTTAGAGATCGTACGGTATGCTTAGTGTAGTTGCCTTATTCATGGATGCTTCGGTATGCGGTATTTGATATTTGTGTGGCGTGTCCATTTTATACATATATATGTATGTAGTATATTATCACTCACTAAGCGTTAGCTAACCCTCTCGTTGTTTACATTTTTATAGATTCGCTTGGATGCGGTGGCTCGGGTAAGCGTGGGAACTAGTGGCTTGCGTAGTTACTTTAGAAGACTTGCTTTTGGATTGATTAGGATTGGGTAGCGTATCCCCAATCTCCATGCTCGGCTTTATTTTGTATTAAAAGTCTTGTGGTTTAAAACTCGTATTTGTACTTAAAGGGGTAATTTGGGCATATGTGGGCCCGGTGTCGTAAAACCCTTTTTATTAATGGAACGTGTTAGTTTTACATATTTGAATATGTGGTGTAAAGCGTTTCGTCTAATAATGTTGGGAAGTGGTCAATCTTTTTAGCATAATTGACTTTTTGGGACAGCAGCCTGTCCAGGCCATTCTGCGCTCCGCGCAATGGCTTGGCGCGCTGCGCAAGTCCCTGCACAAAGAAAATTTTTTTAATCGATATTTCCGCGTGATCGTTTGTATAACGGGTTGGGTTGTTACAGATAGTTGTTGCGATTGTGATTGTGATTGTAGTTGTTGTTGTATTGGTGACCCTTGTCACTGGTTTCTTCCCACTTTCTCTTGACTTTCTTGATTTTGGCCTCTTCGGCCGACTGCTCTTTAATTCTTCCCTCAATTTGGTTTATGAGTTTGTGAGCCATTCGACTTGCCTTTTGTGGCGGGCTCGTGTGAACTCACATCCTCCTAAATCCTTTCAAGTAACCCTTTTACAAATGTGTCGATCTTCTCTTCTTCATCTTCGAACACTCTTGGACACAATAGGCACAACTCTGTGAATCGTCGTTCGTACGTGGTAATATCGAATCCTTGTGTTCGTAACTCTCTAAGCTCTACCTTGAGCTTATTGACCTCGTTTCTGGGACAGTACTGCTCAGTAATCATGTGTTTGAATGCTGACCACGGTAGTGCGTAAGCAGCATCTTATCTCACCTGCTCAAGATAGGTGTTCCACCATGTTAATGCAGTACCTGTGAAGGTATGCGTAGCTTACTTCACCCTATATTCTTAGGTACATTTACTTATAGCAAACACCGATTTGACCTTCTCGGTTCACCATTTCAATCTGATTGGTCCTTCGGTTCCATCAAATTTCAAAGGTTTGCAGGCAGTGAATTCTTTGTAGGAGCATCCTACACGATTTCTTGTGGAATTAGTTCCACTGCTAGATCCGGAGTTATTGTTATTTTGCATGGCGGCCTGCACTGCAGCTATGTTTGCTGCAAGGAAAACACAAAATTCTTCCTCGCTCATGTTCAAGTTCTGACGAGTCGTCGATGCCATTTCCTTCAAAAATAGCTAAAAGAAATAAGTTAATCATATAGAATTTTTAAGAGTAGTCAATAGTATTTCGTAGCATAATATGAACTCATTTATAAAAGCTTTTTCTTCATATTAGCGTTTTATAAGTTTTAATTCGGGTACTACCTACCCATTAAGTTCATACTTATTAGCTAATATACAATTCAACTACTACCATTCTATATGAAAAACTGATAATAATTAATTTCGCGTTCAAACTTTTATACAATATCTTACAATACCGCTATGTTACATATAGCATGAAATATAGTAAATAATAATTTTGATACAAGGCGGTTGCGAAGAAAATTCTAGTTTAACGCAAGTCGTTCAGCAAAGGCAATAAAGATACGTAATTCGTAGGTCCAGAAACAAGTCATGCATTCTGGTTTTACTAGTATTATTTCCCATCCTTGATCTTGTGGAAAATAACCGTTGTGACCGTTGGCTAGGCAGCATGTTGTAACGTCGTCAAAAGGACGAGGGTTACGTAATACCCAACAGCCCCGTAACAATCTAAAAACCTTGTTTCTCACCCCCAACTACCGAATCCGTCACTTGTGGGAATGTTTTATTTAACAGTTGTAATCCGATGTTCTTTTTCTCACTTTGGTGAGAAGCGAACATCACTAACCCGTAAACATAACATGCTTCTTTATGTTACATGTTAGAAGCTCTTTCTAAAGAACGAAGTCCTATGTTAGGATATGTGGAGTTAAAATAGGTTCTTAACCCTTAGCGTAAAATTGCATTTGGGTTCCCCGCACTTAATGCTTTAAAGAAAACACCGCGTAACTAAAAGTCTCCCCAATGTGATATACCTCATCTTTCAAAAGAAAGCCTTTTATAAACTAAGGCATGCCTGGAACGTCTTTCAAATGTTTGACAAACTAATTTCGCCATAAATAATTGTGCCGATGAATTTTGACCGACTCTAGACAATATTTCATCAATCATATCCCCTGGTAGGTCTTCTAAAATATTCGGTTGTCTATCCTTAACGTCCATTGTGTGTTTTTATACTGTAAAATAGACGAGAATTAGATTCGTAAAAGATAATTAACAAACAATAAAAGCAATTTTTACATATAACATAAAAATACAAGCACACTACAATACATATATTACACAACATGATTACAACTCTTTATTCTGACTCACTCGTTTCTTCCTCTTAGGACTTGGTTCGTTTAGCTAATTTTCTAGGGATATATGGTGCTCCTCTAATACGACCGTCGTTTTCACAAATGGTTCAGAAAAACCTGGTGACTTAGATGTTCCCGGGTTATAGTGAAAGTTTAAGAAATACGGGTGTTTACGGTACACCCCATCAGGGTACTTCATGTTAACATAAAGTTCATCGATTTTGGACTCGGGTTTTTCTATTTTGATGCATTTTCCCTTATTATTTTCTTTTGCTTTTTCAAATTGGTTCGGGGTAATTTCTATAACGTCATCGGAATCCTCATCGGTGAAATGTCCCGTTCATATTGATTATAAACGTTCCATATTAATTGATTTCTTTGCGAGGTTTTGACCTCTATATGAGACGTTTTTCAAAGACTGCATTCATTTTTAAAACAACCATAACCTTTATTTTATCAATAAAGGTTTCAAAAGCATTACGTAGATTATCAAATAATGATAATCTAAAATATATTGTTTACACACGACCATTACATAATGGTTTACAATAGAAATATATTACATCGACATATGTTTCTTGAATGCAGTTTTTACACAATATAATACAAACATGGACTCCAAATCTTGTCCTTATTTTAGTATGCAACAGCGGAAGATTTTAGTATTCACCTGAGAATAAACATGCTTTAAACGTCAACAAAAATGTTGGTGAGTTATAGGTTTAACCTATATATATCAAATCGTAACAATAGACCACAAGATTTCATATTTCAATACACATTCCATACATAGAGATAAAAATCATTCATATGGTGAACACCTGGTAACCGACATTAACAAGATGCATATATAAGAATATCCCCATCATTCCAGGACATTAACAAGAGCTTATCATTGGACTGTATATACCAATAGTGCATACATCAAAAAGCTGTGTATTGTACGAGTACGAATACGGGTGCATACGAGTAGAATTGTTGATGAAACTGAACGAGGATGTAATCGTAAGCATTTTTGTTAAGTAGAAGTACTTTGATATGTGTCTTGAAGTCTTTCAAAAGTGTAAGAATACATATTAAAACACAACATGTATATACATTCTAATGGAGTCGTTAAGTCTTCGTTAGTCGTTACATGTAAGTGTTGTTTTGAAACCTTTAAGTTAACGATCTCAATTAATGTTGTGAACCCAATGTTTATTATATCAAATGAGATGTTAAATTATTATGTTATCATGATATTATGATGTATGAATATCTCTTAATATGATATATACATTAAAATATCGTTACAACGATAATCGTTACATATAAGTCTCGTTTCGTAATTCTTGAGTTAGTAGTCTTATTTTTTACATATGTAGTTCATTGTTAACACACTTAATGATATATTTAAATATCATTTTATCATGTTAAATATAGTGTATCAATATCTTAATATGATACATATGTATTTAGTAGACGTTATCATAACGATAATCGTTATATATATATATCATTTCGAGTTTCTTAACTTAGTAATCTCATTTCTTATGTATATCACACATTGTTAATATACTTAGTGAGATACTTACTCATCATAATCTCATGTCAACCATATATATATGTCTATATATACCACAACATGTAGTTTTTACAAATTTGTAACGTTCGTGAATCGCCGGTCAACTTGGGTGATCAATTGTCTATATGAAACTTATTTCATTTAATCAAGTCTTAACAAGTTTGTTTGCTTAACACGTTGGAAACATTTAGTCATGTAAATATCTATCTCAATTAATATATATATATATACATGGAAAAGTTCGGGTCACTACAATCGGGATCCGATTCATCAGAAAATTGGTAATCTTCCCAATATTTTGCTTCCTCGGCGGAAACACCATTGACCATTTTTAACTTTGGTCCATTGGTTGAGAATTTTCTTTTATTTGGTTCCTAATATTTCCTCCTCCGGAACCTCTTCTTCTTTCGGTTCCTCTTCTTTCGGTTCCTCTTCTTCCGGTTCCTCTTCTTCCGGTTCCTCTTCGGGAATTTGTGAATCTTCCCAATATATATTCGACTCTTCATTATTATTAGGTGAGTCGATGGGATTTGTACTAGAGGTAGACATCTATCACACAATATCAAACACGTTAAGAGATTAATATATCACATAATATTTACATGTTAACAATATGTAGTTTCCAACAAAAAGTGTTAAGCAATCGTTTTTAAAGAAAACACGGTCGAAGTCCAGACTCGCTAATGCATGCTAACAAACTCGATAAGACACACTAATGCAATTTCTGGTTCTCTAAGACCAACGCTCGGATACCAACAGAAATGTCCCGTTCATATCGATTATAAACGATTCATATTAATTGATTTCGTTGCGAGGTTTTGACCTCTATATGAGACGTTTTTCAAAGACTGCATTCGATTTTTAAAACAACCATAACCTTTATCGATAAAATAAATGTTATGGTTGTTTTAAAAATCGAATGCAGTCTTTGAAAAACATCTCATATAGAGGTCAAAATCTCGCAACGAAATCAATTAATATGAATCGTTTATAATCGATATGAACGGGACATTTCAATAAACACTAGTTTGATCTCACGAGCTATACCCCCGAACCATACCCATAACCTCCATAGCTATAACCATAATTTCCTTAGCTCTATTCCTCTCGAAAAACCCATTTTCAAAACATGCGAGCAGAACCTCGTCGTAATATTTTATGTATAATACTAATAATAATACTACTACTAATAATGATAATATGATTAATAATAATAATATTTATCTTAATAATAATAATAATAATAATAATAATAATAATAATAATAATAATAATAATAATAATAATAATAATAATAATAATAATAATAATAATATAAATTATAATAATATAAATTATAATATATATTTATGTATATATGTTGAAGAGAGATAGATAGAAGAATTTATGAATTCACAAAACTGCATCGATCGAATTTAAAGGAGTTGAGCCACTTAACCCTACAATGCGATCGCATGGGGGATGATCAAAATTTTGATGGCTGCCGACACCTAATAATAAAATTATATATAAATATATATTTAATTCATATAATTAATTATATATTATATTATATTCACGTGCATAGTTGACTTGTAATTTTTACATCGATGAATTGTACGTTGACGCTCGACTTACGTACCGGTTCCGCATTTTCGTACGCTTATAAAACTGGTACTTTACGTTTCGTGTAATGTACCTTTATCAATAACAAGACTCAAATCAATTAAAAACTATCCCACTCAAAATGTAACTTATTCATTTGAGTGTTTTGGTCATTTGATTCTATAAATCGACGTCTCGTTATTTACCAATATATACTATTTTAAATCCAAAATGTTTTACGACTAAGTTAATATTATATTTCATCACCTTGTAAAATAATGATATTATTATTTAAAAATATAAACTTATATATTTTAGAAATATTTACTTACTAATATAATATTTAGTTTTTCAAAAACTAATTATATTTCAAAGTTTAATATATTTAAAATTGTTTAAATATTAGATATTATTATATCACCTTACGTTTTACGCTCTAGTACATAATTTGATATGATTCCTTTATGCGCCAACGTTTAATTTAACTTCTCAAACATATCTATAAATCAATCGAATCAATAAACAAGTGTTACTATCTTTTACTTAACTTATCGATATTCATTTTTTTAAGTTATCTATATTCCCCAATTTTACTTTTACATTAAATAATATGAAAGTTAAATAGTTTATCTTATCAAAAGTCACTAGGCAATTATTGTAAGGCATGTATTGGAAATCAACAGGAATTTCCACCAATCTGTCTAGCTCTCGCTACTAGACACTTTGTCCTTACTCGAAGATCACTTTACCATTTATTTCGAATACCGTTAAAAAGGAAAAGCTTCCTAAATCAAAGTGGACCTTTCAACCGAGACTCGAATCATAATGAATCTTAATAACTCACTCATTTGATATTTTCTTTTAAATCCGTCGATAATTATATTAAATATATATTGAAACAAATACGTTCATGTTAAGTATTATACATTTAATTAAAGTATTATACATTTAATACTTTGTTAACGTTTTCAATTAATATAACTATATCTTATATATATATACATGTTTATACACATAAATGTTCATGAATCGTCGAGCACAGTCAAAGGGTAATTAATTACATGAACACAGTTCAAAGTTTTTTTTTTGAGATTTCAATATTACAGACTTTGATTGTCGTGTCGGAAACATATAAAGATTAAGTTTAAATTTGGTCAGAAGTTTCCGGGTTATCACACTATGAGCATCATTAGTTCACAGTAATGCCGTTTGGATTGACGAACGCACCGGCTGTGTTCATGGATCTCATGAACCTTGTGTATAAGCCATATCTGAAAAAGATTGTTATTATGTTTATCGATGATATTCTGGTATATTCTAAGAACGAGGAAGAAAACGAGCAACATCACCGTTTACTACTTGAGATGCTCAGGAAAGAGCAGTTGTATTCAAAATTTTCGAAGTGTGACTTCTAGCTTCAAGAAGTGCAATTTTTGGGTCATATCGTAGGTGTCAATGATATTCAAGTTGATCCTGGGAAGATAGAGACGGTTAAGACATGGGAGACGCCTAAGTCGCCAACACATATACAACAATTCTTAGGTCTTGTAGGTTATTATAGAAGATCCATTGAGGGATTTTCTACTATTCCCCGACCGTTAACAACATTGACTCACAAGGATAAGAAGTATGGGTGAACTGAGCAACATGAGTCTGCATTTCAGTTGTTGAAACAGAAGTTGACTACGGCCCTAATTTTATCTTTGCCCGAAGGAAATGAGGACTTAGTGATTTACTGTGATGCTTCACGACAGGGTTTTGGTTGCGTGTTAATGCAACAGAAGAAAGTGATTGCCTATGGGTCACGACAGCTACAGGTACACAAACAAAATTATATGACTCATGATTTGGAACTTGGTGTTGTGGTTTTTGCACTGAAGATGTGGAGACATTACTTGTATGGTACTAAGTTTACTGTTTTCACCGATCACAAGAGCTTGCAACATATTTTCGACCAGAAACAGCTCAACATGAGGCTGAGACATTGGATAGAGCTATTGAATGACTATGACTGTGAGATTTGCTATCATCTTGGAAAGGCTAATGTCGTTGCAGATGCCTTGAGTAGGAAGGAAAAGACTAAACCTCTCCGAGTTAGAGCATTGAACATGACTGTTCGAATGAACCTTACTTCTCAGGTACTTGATGCACAACTAGAGGCATTGAAGGAAGAGAACGTTACTACTGAGTCCCTTAGAGGAATGGACAAAAAGTTTGTCATTCAAGAAGATGGAACCCGATACTTCATAGATAGAATTTGGGTCCGAAGTTTGGCAGATTAAGGGAACTAGTGCTAGATGAGGCACACAAGACAAGGTATTCTATTCACCCTGGATCCGACAAGATGTATCAAGATCTTATGGCACTGTATTGGTAGCCTAATATGAAAGCTGATATTGCAACCTATGTTGGTAAGTGCTCTACATGTGCTAAGGTAAAGGCGAAACATCAGAAATTGTCAGGACTGCTGACACAGCCAGAGATTCCCCAATGGAAATGGGAATGTATTACTATGGATTTCATTACTAAGTTACCCAAGACTGTGGAAGGTTATGATACGATCTGGGTTATCATTGATCGTCTCACAAAGTCAGCTCATTTTCTACCGATTAAGGAAACGGATAAGATAGAGAAGTTGGCACAGATCTATATAAAGGAAGTGGTTTCCCGACATGCAGTGCTGATATCCATTATTTCCGACAGAAACATCAGATTTATCTCTAGATTCTGGCAAGCATTACAAGAGGCAATGGGAACTCGTTTAGACATGAGTACAGCATATCACCCACAAACTGATGGTCAAAGCGAGAGAGCCATCTGAACACTAGAAGACATGTTGAGGGCATGTGTTATTGATTTTGGAATTGGATGGGATAGACATCTACCACTGGCAGAATTTTCATACAACAACAGTTATCACGCAAGCATAATGGTCGCGCCTTTTGAAGCACTTTATGGCAGGAAGTGCAGATCACCCGTACGTTGGACTGAGTTTGGAGATAGTCAATTGACTGATCCTGAGATCGTACACAAAACAACTAAAAAGATTGTGCAGTTACAAGAGAGACTGAAAACGGCTCGAAGTCGTCAAAAGAGTTATGCCGACGTTAGAAGACGAGATTTGAAATTTCGGGTTGGAGACAAAGTTATGCTCAAAGTGTCACCCTGGAAGGGTGTAGTGCATTTTGGTAAGCGAGTAAAGCTAAGTCCGAGATTTATTAGACCATTTGATATCACCGAGAGAATTGGACCGGTAGCGTACAGACTGAAACTACTGCAAGAACTCAGTGAAATTCATGACACTTTCCATGTTTCTAACTTGAAGAAATGCTTATCGGACGAAACTTTTGTAATTCTGTTAGAGGAGATACAAGTTGATCCTAAGTTTAATTTCGTTGAAGAACCTGTTGAGATCATGGACCGTGAGGTCAATCGGCTAAAGAAAAGCAGAATCCCGATAGTTTAAGTTCGATGGAACGCCCGTAGAGGACCAGAATTCACTTGGGAGCGTGAAGATCAGATGAGACTAAAGTATCCGCAACTGTTTCCCGAGGAGACTACTACGGCGGACGTGCACTAAAATTTTGGGATGAAATTTTTCATAACAGGTGGGTAATGTAACAACCCGACTTTTTCCGTTACTATCGTTACTTGTCCGTTAAATATTTAACGGGGTTTACGTAGAACCTTATGTGTTTAATAGATTTAAATGCATACTTGATCCTATTGGATTACTTGAATTAATATGTTATATTAATTTATGAATTTGTTTCGGATAACGAAATAACTTGAAAACGATACGATTAAGTTAATCGCGTAGAAAGCTTTTCAGTTTACGGAACTCGGAAAAACGATAAAATAATTATTTTTAATAACTATTGACTTTAAGAAAAACTTATTTAATTTATTATTTATTTAATGAATTAAACCCGGTGATTTCGTTTCAACGACTAGTTAATGTTCCGGAGACCCAAGTACGGTTAACGGCACTCGAAAAGGACCACGCACGTACAAATAATTAAGCAAAACCGAGCCCGAGACCCCCTAATTGGGCCATTCGGCCAAACCCCCTAGATGGACCCCTTGGGTTTGCTAAATTAGGCTTAGTAGGCTAGTAGTGGTGTTTAATGGAGGTCCTAAGTGAGTATATATGAGATGTAACTAGAAACCCTCACCCACTAATCAACCCAGTCGGCTTTTTTTTTACTCCCTCTCCCCCTCTCTTTGGCTGTCGGCCATCATACCACCACCACCTCCAAAAGTTGAAATTAGACAAAACCTTGTGCACGAACGTTGATCCTTGCATCATCCTCTACGCGATTGTATAAGCAATTTGTTATTTAAGGTATATTTGCAAAACCTAATTGTTCTAAATCAGTTTTTTTGTCAATTACATAGTGTAATCAAGTCTAGTGCTCAATTGATGATGTATAGAGTTGTCGTTTATCATTAAATTGCTCGATTGATGTTGTTTGCGTGAATCACGAATTTGTATGCTATGGATCTGATAAAATTAGTTTATGTACTGATCTTGTATGTTATCTAGATGGATAGGTGTCGAAAAATTAATAAGTCTGGACTTTGATTTCGCTTGATTTCGTTATCGTATGCTCAAGTTATGATTAATCGAAGTTTCGTTAGGTTTTACATGATATACGAATTTTCTGAGTTATGTACTTTGTGATTTAGCTATTTAAATTTGTACCATTGTATTCCTTGTGAAAAATCATGCATGTTGGACTTAAGATTTGCGTCAAAAGCTTTTGTAATGCTCTCGGTGTGTCAAAACGAAGATTCGTGCTTTATAGTGTGCTGAATCTGTTTTCAAAGTTAAACGAATTAACCTAGAGTGAACTAGAAATTGATTGAGGCTTTCATCTACTGGAATATGTTATTTTATATATTCCTTGATGTATTTCATTTGTATGCTAACTTCTGAAAACGTGAATTGCCAGGAGTTATAAGCTTGAACAAATAATATGTCTGTTTGTTGACTAAAACTAAAGAGTCTGTAACGATTGGCTAATCTGTACAAATTGGCTTAATGAATGTCTTTGATTATTTTATCACTAAAACTTTGGAGTGTTTTGAGTCATATCCAATTAGCCGTTCATTAAAATCTATTATCAATATTAAATGAGAATTTTTCTAATACTGATGCGCATGCTGACATTGATTTGGTAAACTGTAAATAGAACTTTTATGATATCCAACTTGTAGACATCATATAAGGGTCGGGTTAGACTTTTTGGAATCGATTTTGAGTCTAGTTGTGATCTTGAGTTTTCCATGTTTTTATGAACTATGTGCTAAGAGTTATACTCGTTTCTTTCTGTGATGCATGTATTCTAAGGACATGCGATAAACTGCGAATGTGCAAATTGTTGAACTATGAGCTATGACATGTTACTTGAATTAGGTTTGACATGTTGACCTTGATTGCATGACCTACTGAGATGTTTGACTTTAGTTGACCACTTTGACTGAGTTGACTTTTGAGTTGACTTTGGTTGACTTGCTTGGACTAGTTGACTTTTACATGCATATTGAGTTAGTCTGAGCACTAGGACTATACGTACACTATGGGTTGACATAGTGTGACCTATATGAATACTTAAGATGACCTATTTTATTAGGTTGCGATGTTCGGTCGTGATTGTTCGACTACTGTACTGTTTTACTAAGAGATTTCAGTGCTTTTGCTAAGGTGAGTCTACAGTCCCTACTACGTTTTATAGGGATGAGATAACATGCTTTTTACAAATGTTTCAAATATTAGGCACAAGTAACTTAAATGATATACATATGTGTTGAGATCATAAATCCCTTAGCTTGATTATATTAATTACTTTTAGTAAGCTCGACTTATTGGGACGGTACCGTTAGGTTTGACGAACCTCGCCTTAACCTACGAGGTACTTATTCTGTTGTAACTTGTACACTTGATTGGTGTATGATTAGAAATGGTAAAGGGAAGACGTGTAGCGCTTTAGCTATCCGCAGGGTTAAAGCTTTATAATCAAGTGCTCATGCTTATGTATAAGTTTACGATGTTTTTCAGAAATCTTGTGGCCTAACTTACGAAATGCTTTACTAAACCTGTAGATTCACTCAACGTTTTTCGTTGACGTTTTCTATGTTTTTGTCTCAGGTCCATAGAGGTATTGCTTCCGCTTTGCAAATTTGTCATGATTGCTTGTTAGCTGCTAGTACTGGATATTGTCTAGCATGTTTTTGTCATGACGTATTTTAAGAACATATATTCGCATTGAAAACTGTCGTTTTAAATAATGTTTTGGTTTACTTAAGTTGGTTGTTTATGTCAACCGCTTTTCAGATATATTTCTTTTAATAAATTACTTTATTTTGGTATTTAATGCGAATACTTTTTCAAAAATGTCACATATAGAGGGTGTGACCGTTAAACTGTGGGACCAGAGTTAATACACCGTTAGTGTATTATGACGCGGTATTATATATGCAAATAATACTTTGATCCTTCGTTATGGTGCTCTTAGGATCACCATTTCTAGCTACCGCTCGTGCATCCATTAACTATGCAAATAATACTTTGATCATTCGTTATGGTGCTCTTATTGAATCCCTTCCACTAGTCCCTAGATCTAGAGTTCCGTGAATAAATGTGAAGATGGTTAAAATTGATAAAGAGGATGATGATGAGCTTACCGTTGATAAGATAGTGACGGAATTCTTGAAAGAACAATATAAGATTAGTGAAGAAATGGGGAGGCAAATCCATGATTTAAATGTTAAATTTGAAATGTCATTTCGTAGGGGTCTTAACACCACATTAAGTTTCTTGGAGCAAATTAAAATGTTAAATGAGATGGAGAAGAACAATTATGTGGAAAATAAGCCTAAGCAGTGATCCTAATGGAAGAATGAGTCGCGCAACCGACTCTATAATCTAAACTACCTATCCCTATATGTTTATTAGGATTATATTTTAAGAATGTTTTGTTTCGTTATTTATATTATGAATGTAAGAGCAATATAGCTTCTAAGTGTTAAATTGATAAAGTCATAAAATTAGTAATAAAATTTTATGTTTGTGTTATATTTTGCATTGTTCAACAAATTTTTGTCAAGTAGTTTATATTTAATCCAAAGAAATCCGCAAGTATTCTGCAATTATTCTACGATCCTACAATCAAACATCACTCTTTCCCTTATTTTCAATTATATCTTTCATTTATTATTATTTTGAATTTTAAATGCAAATAAGGACATTGCATAATCTAAGTGTGGGGAGAGAAGTGATTAATCACTTAAAAGATTAAAAAGATACAATTTTTACCAAAAATTGTAAAAATAGGTACAAATTAATTTTTTTTAGGAAGTTTAAATTCTTAGTCAAATTTATGTCTTTTTATTAACTTAATAATAGAACTACTTTCAACTTCGAGATCGGATTATTTGTTTAAGATAAGAAGTAAAAGCCAAAAATGGTGAAATGATTGCAAACTTATAGCCACTACCATATGGCATAATAAGCATGGAACACTGAGGCAGCAAAAGAGTCCCAATGAGGGCCAACTTAGAAAAAATTATCAAATGTGAAGCTAATGCTAAGCATGAAATCAAAAGAAATGAAAAGTTAAAAGAGCCCAATGAAGGCCAATAAGAGTGATGAGAGTAAGAGAAAAGAGTTTCAATGAGAACCACACACTTATAAAAATTCTAGTTAGAAAATAAAAGAGTCCAATGATGACCAACTTGTATAAATATGGATTAATGAATATTACGACCACTTGTACTCCTTAGTCTGGTTCAGACTAGTTCTTATAATAATAAAAGCTAACTTTTAAATAATTAGACATCTTTTTGACTTTGAATTTTACTTCAACTCTATACCCATTAAAATTAATATGATTTATAAAGTTTACTTGAGGACAAGTGAAGGTTTAAGTATGAGGAATTTGATAACTCCTAATTTTTACATAATTTTGATAACGTTTTAAGGAGTTATCTTACTATTTTAAAGTCATTTTAATCCTTAAACACACTAAAATGGGTAAAATGGGGAAACGGTATGTCTAATGATTTTGTTGAAGTTATGTATCAAACAGGATCAAAAATAAGTAAAAACTGCAGAAATTAAGATGAAGCCGCCGTCCTGGCATCCTGAAGTCGTCGGCTTGATCACAAAGTTCCATAACTCTGCAGAAAATGCCCTAATCATTGGAAGCAGTCGGCTTGTAACTGAAGCCGCTAGCTTAATACTGTTTCGTGTACTTAAAGCCCAAGAAAAAGCTAAAAATGGAAATGAAATCAAAAAGATTGCAGGATCTGTGAAGCCGTCGGCTTGGCACTGAAGCCACTGGCCTGACCTAAGATGGCTACATGTTAATCTACTTGCCCTTTAAAGCCGTCGGCTTCCCACTGAAGCTGCCAGCTTCACCGAATCTGAAAACTATAAATTGAGGCCTTCTGGTTCAGTTTTTAATGTACTTTTTTCGTTTTTCCTCTAAGGTTTTCACTAGAATACGAAAACTCTTATATTAGGGTTTTATTTCAAGTTGTAATCAAAGTTATCAAGTTATCAATAAAGTTTTCTTTTCATCTACCTTTTGAGCTACATGACTTTATCTTTCTATTATGGTATATCTCATTTTATTTACTTTTTCTGTTTCTGTTCATCTACCACTATGAACTAAACGTTCATAGTGGTTACGTGGACGAAAACTAACTTTGTCTGGGAATCAGATGAAGCCACCGGCTTCCTCAGTCCAAGTCACCAGCTTGACTGAGCCAAAGCTGTCGGCTTCGTGCTCCATTCTGTGCAGTTTCTGGTTTTTCCAAATCTGTATAAACTGAGTTTCTGTAATGATATTTAAACTGTTTTGAATCTATTATGTTTTAATATGCTTGTTTGCCATGCTTAATGACTAAATAACTTGATTTTAGGATTGATTAGTACTTAATCCAACGATCTATTATTCGATTCATGTTACTTGTTTAGATCTAGTCAATCAAACCTGTTAAATTAGATTGCATGTAATTAAGTTAAACAACATTAGTAGTGATAAATCTGTTGAATTTGAGTTACACTTATATAATAGAGTTTAATATTGATAGGCTTAGTCGAAGATCCTCTGTTTGGTTGTGTTTGATTAATGATTGCATGAAAACCAAGTAATAATTGACTTTCAGCTAGTAACTTGAGTTGATCTACTTGATGTTTAATAGCTTATATAATTTGTCAGTCTATTTGCATGTTGATCCGCATCATAAGATTAATATGTATCATGTAATTGAATTGAATACTAAGAATTGAGATGTTAGTCATGCACATCACTTATCTAACATATGCTTTAAGTCCTGCTTATTTAATGATATGCAACACTCATCTTAACCTGCTGCTTAGGGATAATAATTGGTCTATTATTGTTATCTTGATTGGTGTTAATATAAGTCATGAAACTTGCCTAATATGATTCTCGTATGAGTTATTCGCTCATGTAACTGCTTTTATTTATAATTGTTTATCTCAGTTCTTTATTACTTGCTTTATATTTTGTTATATTGTTTAATAAGAATCTATCTACAAACATCTCTTTCCTAAGAGATAAGAATCTTCAATCATAAAAACACATAAAAATCTATCCTTAGTTCTTTAATAAGAACTTAACTATTTAATAAACCAACTTAAAACGCATCTACACTCTCTTGGGGCGATAACCTAAATACTACATCTGATCGGGTTTTGTTGCTCGTTAGGGTATTAAAGTGTATTAAATAAAGGTTTTATAAATCTAAAAGTTGAAATAAAAAATTAAGCACTACTGCACACACTTTTGACACATCATCACCTTATACTTTTATTTAGGGATCCTTGTTGACTATGAAAGTTAAAAGAATAAAGACTTGTGAATTTTAAAGTTTAATTTAAAAACATGTAAGATCACTTTCGTGATGTAAAACATAATAAGATAATTTTTTTAACTATTACTAGCACTTGAATACATAACCAAATATATAGGGTGTTAGAAATAATTTCTGAATACATATCTAAATATATAGAACTCTAGTAATCTAATCTAATTAATTTAATTTTTTTTTTGTTATTAATGATGATTTGAATCTTACTTTATCTTGTTTAGATTTAGTAACATTAAGTGACAATACAATTAATTTTTGTTTAGAATAATTGGTTTAAATTATAATTTTAAATATAACTGGCTATTATAATATAGCGTTTGTGGTTTTTAATTAGTCTGACTCAGAGTGGGTTTCTAATGTGCTGAAACAGTACCTTTATTTATGAACGGATTTGAGTTATTTTGTTACACGAATTGTTTTATTGTATATATGGTGTTTTAATGAATTCAGGTTGATTTCACACATATATAGGCAACTAGTCCTATCCGCGTAGTTTAGTTTGTTGGTAAATCCGGTTCGTTTCACAGGGAGAATGCAGTTCAAGAGATTAAATTACCGATAGTTAATCTAGTAGAAAAGGGAAATAATAATAAAAAGATTTAATTAAAACTTGGAATTTAAACTAAAATCGTAACAGTACTATATCTACACTTACGCGTTTCGTGTAGGTATATACGCGATACGCGTATATTTTTAATGATACGCGATTCGTGTGACATTATACGAGATCCGTGTATGCTTTATACGATGTGACAAACAGTTCTGGTACAATCTTAGTATTTTGATGTATATTTTTATATTTTAGTGCTATAAATAATACGTAAATAATAATAATAAATATTTTACAATATATATATAAATGGGAGTGTTTACTTAAATGTGTCACCTCTAGATCCATGGATTGTTTTGAATTTAAGCTCTATTAAAATGTTTATTATAAAACTTATATTTTTCTTTCGAATAATTGAAGTTTCAACTAGCTAAATTAAGTCTAATTTTCATTTGATCTTATTTAGATAGTTACTAGTCCCCAAGTATTTAAATTGAGACCCAACCCAGTTTTGACTTTCGCCAAAACCCAAATCATAACGGTTTCCCTTTTTACAATTTCACTATTATATACCTAATGATATTACCCAAACCACCGAACTTTATTTCTAAATTATTGTTAATAACCTATTCATAAGTTCGTCTAAATCACTTTTAATGTTGAAGCTTAATTTATATCAATAGAAATAACCTTCGCTATTTATATCTAACAAATTAAGTGATAAGGATTAAATATCTAATCATATAACAATGGTTCTTTTAGCTAGGCTCAATGTTAAAAATACTTAAGTTACATTTTAGTATTTACGAATGATAACAATCCATTTCATTAGGGCTCTACATCTAAGAAAACACTATGGGAATTTACTAACTAATCATGATAATGATACAGGAGTAAAAATAATAATACATAAACATAAACATAATAATAAGTAACAATGACAATAATAAAAATGAAAGTAACAAACTTACAAAAGGTCTTCAATTTAATGATTACAAATGGTAGAAAATGGATATGAAAGCATCCTTGCACTCGCACAATAACACTCTTACAATATTAAAACTACCCTATTACACTCTTGAAATTAAATATAATACGGAACATAAATTTAAAATAGATATACGGACTAAATTAAGATAGAGATTGGACTGAAATTTTTGAGTGTATCAAGTGTCTATCCTAACTACTACTCCTACTGCACGTGAAAATGAAATATATGGAATATGGAAGTTGAATTCTTGGTCTACCTACTCTACTTACCATCCTCCAATGCTTGCTCCATATAGACTATTAAATAGATACAGTACTAGTAGTAGGCGTTTGATCTATATCTTCATTTTTAATTAAAAAGGTTGTTTGATCTCTGCAAAGAACTTGATCCAACCAAAGTAATTTTATTTTAATCCTGCAACCTGCTGTCCCACGTGAAAAAGTAGGAATCTGGATCTGGCCAAAAAACTACGCGTTTCGCGTAAGATGTCTTCTTGAAAGTTGTAGATTTTTGAGTTACGGACGTCTGGACACCTGATTCGCCTTTTTTGAGTCAGTATGATTTAGTTATAATTTTTTTCGTGCAGACGCGTAGATTTCGTAATTTCGCTCGCTTTAACTTGTAGTCTTGAAGCGCGATGTTGTAGTCTTTTGTTACTCATTAGAAATCTTCATTTTATCTTCATTTTGATCTTTATATCATTGAAAATCCATAATAGCATTTCATTCGACGCTTTGGACATTTTAACCAATTACAAACCGAAAACTACTCGAATACACATAAAAGTCATAACATTTTGGATTGATATTGCGACGAACTATATGTATATTTATAGCAATATCAAATTACCCCACACTTGAACGTTGCTTGTCCTCAAGCAATAACATATTTTTAATAGACTCAAAATACTACATATTTTTCCATATCAATTATTTATCACACACACACGTCACACGAAACGAAAACACACGCTTTATGAAACGACTTGAAAACACCATACGATATTTATTGGATCACACAAACCACACGAAATGAAATTCTGGCAACAGAAACGAAGTTGAAATTTCGTGATTAAAGTCTCACGAAAAGTTAAAAATTTGGATCCTTAGGGAAAATTGGACCTTGTTAAAACGTTTTATAATTTTTTTTAAAATGTCATGCTAGTTTTTATACTAGACACGTTTTCCGGTTTTAACCTCAAATTCCGGTTGAGGGTAACTGAAAACTGAAGTCTCAGTCGGCGATTATCAAGCTATCCGCCCCCATGATTGAAGTATCATGGAACTTGAAACCGAATGTCCTAAAAATGGTTTTACACAATATAATTCATAAAATAGCATAAGTTTTAGAATAAAATTATATCGTGTCCAAATATCATCGGTGAACCATGAGTTTGCACACCTCAATTTGTTATGGCATATGTATGTTGACCGCGGTCAAACATAGATGCGGTTGATCTTTACGGAGATCATCCATCTGGGGATTAGATTCATTAGTCTTAAAAGCTAATTTGCAATGTGCCCCCTATTGTACGAGACATATCCATCTCATGGTTAGGATTAGTCTGACCACCAAAAACCCTGTTTGATGTTGAGGTGAGGTGGATTTCCTGCCGATGATAGAGATGACTTTTCAAGATTTTTCATCAACCTACAGCTGTTCTGGACTACATCTTCTAACATAAGTTAGCAAGTGTGTCATTTTGGAAGACTTTACTTCCTTAAAGGATGGGCTTGATTCATCCTTTATTACTCGCATCAATGGGATATTCAGGTTTATACATTCTAAAGCAATGATATCTGCAATAAACTTCATAGAAAATGTGATAAATGGTTCTAAACATATGAGTTTATAAATTCTGTTATACTTGATTTTCTTTTATAGGTTTTAATCAAATAACTGATGTATATTTGTTTAAAATTTTTCAAAATTTTTCATAAAAATGACCAAATTCTAAGTTCTTGAGAATTTATATCCTCACCCCACACTTCAGATTTTGTAATGCCTTCATTACAAAAAATCAGATAAAAAATATAAATTTGAGAGGACAAAAAAAATGTAAAGGTAGTTAGAACTTCCTTAGTTAAAAATTGAAGATCGTAAAATGCTTATCGTATGAACATATCCAATCCTTATATCACAATATAAATTTGG
Source organism: Rutidosis leptorrhynchoides (assembly GCF_046630445.1). Lineage (NCBI taxonomy): Eukaryota > Viridiplantae > Streptophyta > Magnoliopsida > Asterales > Asteraceae > Rutidosis > Rutidosis leptorrhynchoides. Next base: position 200,972,186 of record NC_092337.1, read on the forward strand.
TGTTTCGTTATGTTGAATGCATCATCATCATAAGTACCTGTCAACAAACATGTTAATCACACACAAGATGGGGTTGTACATTAATAGTACAAAAATTTTTACCCCACACTTAAAATTTTTGTGTCTTTTTTAAACAAAAGCATAATAAATTAAAAACACACCATAAAAAAAATTATTATTATTATTATTATTATTATTATATAACTGTAAGTAATTAGAATTTTAAAATATCCTTTATAGAATTTATGTTTCTTTTAGGTAACGGAAATTTCGGCTATTATGCCTAATCTTTATCGTTCATAAATTTTAAATTTTAATTTTTAAAATTTAATGTATTTAATAAAATTAAATATTTTTTTTTTAGATTTTCAAAAATCACACAAATTTAATAAGAATTAAATGCACTCTATTTTTTTACTTTTAATATTATAAATCACATAATGAATAAAAGGCACACAAAAAATGAATTTTTTTTTAACAAGTCATTTTCTCGACTCGACCCAACACTTTATTGCCTAGCGGGGTCAAATTTTTCTATATTTATCGGACGAAATGTAAAATCAGTGGAAAAAGTTCCACGAATTAGAAGAGTGAGCCATTCATTTACATCTCGGGTGGTATATAATATATCAGATAAATCCTTTTTCAGTTGACCGAAAAAAGATGACTCAACCCGAGAGTTAACGTACAACTCTTCTCTAAGTGTGGCTTGCAATAAAAATTTTATTCTCCTAGGTGGATCCTGCCCAAATGGATCATCTTTCAAGGTATTCCAAGTGTTAATCTCTTGAGGGTATACGAATTCAACATGAGAAGGTGACTCCTCAAGTGGTTTTAGTATATTAAACTCCTCATCCTCAATAATCCCTGATGATTTCATCAACTCGACCTCCTCATTATCACAATTATACCCGAGTGAATTATTATAAACTGAAAAGTTCTCGGGTGTATGAATAACCGGTTCTACCACTCCGACCTCGGAATTAGAATCCTCATCATTATTCTTTCCATTCACTACATATTCATTTTGACTTATCTTATTTATATATTTCATAGAGGTTTCATATTCTTTTAATTCAAGAGGTTCCTGTGAATTTATTTTTACAATTTCAATTTGCACCTTATCCTCCTGTTTAACTGTTTGTTCAATTGGAACCTGTAAAATAGGGTTAGGATAACAATATGAAGACTCAACCGATGAATCATCCGATTGTCTTTCCGAAAGAATAGTAAACAAACGCTCCATTTCTCTTTTTAGATTTTGAATAGATGTTTGATTTTGTTGCCATTGTTGATTTAGTACATACCTAGTTTCGGTTTGACTTTCAATAAAACTCATCATAATATTTTGTAAATCATACGAGTAATTTTCTTCATTTTGAGTTTGTTGAAAATTTTGTGGCATTTGGTTAGAAAATTGGTATTGTTGATAATTTTGTGGGGAATCGTAATAAGATTGGTTTGGATAATAAAAATCTGGATTCGAGTTATTCTCTTGATATTCATTCCATATATAGTTCATGAGTTCATAACTCTCCATTTGATCCATGAAAATATGATAATCACATTCCCAAGTCAAATGGTAACCTCCACAATTTTCACAAATATATGTAGTTTCAACCCTATTAAACATAGATGAATCACACCAATTATCATCAAAACTTGTTTGAGAGTATTGATTAAATTGTTGGGCATTAAAAAGATTTTCCATGGTCATATTCTCAAAATCATCCATATTACAGTATGCCTGAAACCTAGTTTAAATTTAAAAAGAACAAAGAGAAAAACAGAACTTTCGTAGGAAAATAAATCCCAACAAAAGGATCAAATAACAAAAAGTAATTAAATTCCTGAATGAACAATTTCTCCCCGGCAGCGGCGCCAAAAAGTTGATGTGCTGAAACAGTACCTTTATTTATGAACGGATTTGAGTTATTTTGTTACACGAATTGTTTTATTGTATATATGGTGTTTTAATGAATTCAGGTTGATTTCACACATATATAGGCAACTAGTCCTATCCGCGTAGTTTAGTTTGTTGGTAAATCTGGTTCGTTCCACTGGGAGAATGGAGTTCAAGAGATTAAATTACCGATAGCTAATATAGTAGAAAAGGGAAATAATAATAAAAAGATTTAATTAAAACTTGGAATTTAAACTAAAATCGTAACAGTACTATATCTATACTTACGCGTTTCGTGTAGGTATATATGCGATACGCGTATATTTTTAATGATACGCGATTCGTGTGACATTATACGCGATCCGCGTATGCTTTATACGATGTGACAAACAGTTCTGGTACAATCTTAGTATTTTGATGTATATTTTTATATTTTAGTGCTATAAATAATACGTAAATAATAATAATAAATATTTTACAATATATATAAATGGGAGTGTTTACTTAAATGTGTCACCTCTAGATCCATGGATTGTTTTGAATTTAAGCTCTATTAAAATGTTTAGTATAAAACTTATATTTTTCTTTCGAATAATTGAAGTTTCAACTAGCTAAATTAAGTCTAATTTTCATTTGATCTTATTTAGATAGTTACTAGTCCCCAAGTATTTAAATTGAGACCCAACCCAGTTTTGACTTTCGCCAAAACCCAAATCATAACGGTTTCCCTTTTTACAATTTCACTATTATATACCTAATGATATTACCCAAACCACCGAACTTTATTTCTAAATTAGTGTTAATAACCTATTCAGAAGTTCGTCTAAATCATTTTTAATGTTGAAGCTTAATTTATATCAATAGAAATAACCTTTGCTATTTATATCTAACAAATTAAGTGATAAGGATTAAATATCTAATCATATAACAATGGTTCTTTTAGCTAGGCTCAATGTTAAAAATACTTAAGTTACATTTTAGTATTTACGAATGATAACAATCCATTTCACTAGGGCTCTACATCTAAGAAAACACTATGGGAATTTACTAACTAATCATGATAATGATACGGGAGTAAAAATAATAATACATAAACGTAAGCATAATAATAAGTAACAATGACAATAATAAAAATAAAAATAACAAACTTACAAAAGGTCTTCAATTTAATGATTACAAATGGTAGAAAATGGACATGAAAGCATCCTTGCACTCGCACAATAACACTCTTACAATATTAAAATTACCCTATTACACTCTTGAAATTAAATATAATACGGAACATAAATTTAAAATAGATATAAGACTAAATTAAGATAGAGATTGGACTGAAATTTTTGTGTGTATCAAGTGTCTATCCTAACTACTACTCCTACTGCACGTGAAAATGAAATATATGGAATATGGAAGTTGAATTCTTGGTCTACCTACTCTACTTACCATCCTCCAATGCTTGCTCCATATAGACTATTAAATAGATGCAGTACTAGTAGTAGGTGTTTGATCTATATCTTCATTTTTAATTAAAAAGGTTGTTTGATCTCTGTAAAGAACTTGATCCAACCAAAGTAATTTTATTTTAATCCTGCAACCTGCTGTCCCACGTGAAAAAGTAGGAATCTGGATCTGGCCAAAAAACTACGCGTTTCGCGTAGATAGGTACGCATTTCTCGTAAGATGTCTTCTTGAAAGTTGTAGATTTTTGAGTTACGGACGTCTGGACACCTGATTCGCCTTTTTCGAGTCAGTATTATTTAGTTATAATTTTTTTCGTGCAGACGCGCAGATTTAGTAATTTCGCTCGTTTTAACTTGTAGTCTTGAAGCGCGATGTTGTAGTCTTTTGTTACTCATTAGAAATCTTCTTTTTATCTTCATTTTGATCTTTATATCATTGAAAATCCATAATAGCATTTCATTCGACGATTTGGACATTTTAACCAATTAAAAACCGAAAACTACTCGAATACACATAAAAGTCATAACATTTTGGATTGATATTGCGACGAACTATATGTATATTTATAGCAATATCAGTTTCCGATTCAAAGATTTACTCATTAATATTTAAGTGCATAATCGTAATAATCGTCACTAATGCAATACTTGTAGAGGTTACACTTTCCTATACAAAGGTCAAAAAGAATTAGTTTTATGTCACAAGCCACCACTACCATTATCATCATACATCATCATTAGGTTAGTTTGATGTATATAGTGCTATTAATTGAAGATATGAGAAGGCATCTACATGAGTGTGAAAAAAATAGAGTTGAAAGCTAAACTTAGAGTAGTAGTCTCTGAGATTTGGGCAATTAGATCCTATGGGGTTCTAGATCACCTAGCCACCTAAATCCTATTCCCGGTTTGGGATCAGTTGGTCAAAAGTTCACTACATGGATCAAGGAAGTTATTGTCTTAAAGTGAAGTGATCATATAAAGAATATGTCAAATATTAAATATGTGAAATGATTGCAGACTTATAGCCCCAATCATATGGCATAAGAAGCATGGACCCACTAAAGGCATAAGCGTTGTTATTATTGATATAATATTGACAAGACATATCCACATCATTTGTGATGTAAGGTATTTCTAATTAGACTTAGGAGGTTCATTGGTAAATCTTAATTTAATTCTTATGCACTAAATATTAATGTAGACAAGGGTATGAGTTTGGTTGGTTAAGAATTTAAGGTGGACAAAAACACAAATATATGTATGATTCTACTTATGTTTAACATTCCGATTTAGCTTCTATTTATCTCTGTAGGAATGAGGGTCACGTTAAAGATTTTAAACCTTATAAAGTTTGATTAATTTGATATCTGTAATCATTTCTAACTAATGTATATTTTGAGTCAACATAACTTTTAATTTTTGGATTTTAACACTGTAAAAACCCGACTTTTTTCGTTAAGTACTTAACGACCATTAGTTAAATTTTATGATTGTCTACGCCAATTTTTATTTATTTATTTTATACCATTTAAGAATATACTAGTTAATATGTATTACATATTCTAGAAAAACATGTTTCAGTTAAGAAATACTTAGAAAACGTACTGATGCAGGTGCAACTGATCGCCATTAGGGTCAGGTTTACAAGAGAAGGCATAAGCAGCTAATAATGGGTTTTTAGTTGTTCATGGGCTGCAAAGTTATGGGCTCAAGGGGTTTTCTAGCTAGAAAGTCACAGCAAAGAGCTAGAAAGTCACAGCTGGAAGAGTTATAGTCCTAGTTATTTATGATATGTTTATTTAATATGGACCTTTCCAGCTAGTATAAAAAGAATGCCAAGGTTATTTGTCTTTTTAGTTTTTATGTATCAACTTTTTATTCAGTTTAATAAAAGAAGCTGTGAGTTTCATTCCATTCTTCTTATTATTCTCTTTGTGTTCAATTGAGCCATCAAGTCCTGCACTATTTGGTATCAGATTTAGGAATGTCAGAACATATTATTCGTGGGGGTTTCGGTAGAGGAGGTAATCGCAGATTCACTGGACGAGATGGTGACATCGATCCTTATGCCGAAATTAAACAATTACAGAGAAGAATTGCTGAATTGGAATTCAACCGTGACCATGATTTTGAAGAAAGTGATTCAGATCAGGCCAATGATACGACTGATATGAATCCTTTTGCGCTTAGAGGTCCTCGTTGGGAACACAGAGAAGATCTGTTGCGTGGTTTAGGGATGAAATTGGAGATCCCTGAGTTTACCGGATCTATGCATCCGGATGATTTCCTACATTGGATTAGCACGGTGGAGCTTATCTTTGATCTCAAAGACATCCCCGACAACCTCAAGGTGAAATTAGTCGCCATAAAGTTGCGCAAGCATGCATCTTTATGGGGGGAACATGTGAAGAAAGATAGGGCTGCTGCCTGAAAATCCAAAATAAGCATGTGGGAAAAGATGAAAAAATTATTACAACACAAATTCTTGCCTGTAAATTTTCAGCAGGAGGCGTTCGTTGACTATCAAAATTTTCAAAAACGTTCACTAACATTCACTAGGTATGGAGGAAACAATTCAAGAATTTGAGAAATTGCGTATGAGATGCGGTGCAAAAGAGGAAGAGGAGCAGGTCATCGCTCGATTCTTGAACATTATTAAACCAAAAGTTTCTGATGTTGTTAGTCTACAATAGTATAATTCATTTTCGAAGGTGTGTCACCTTGCGTTACAAGTAGAGAAGCAACAAAATAAAGAAAAAAATAAAGTTCCTTTTGTTCGCAATCAGACTGTTACCCCAACCAAAACTGCACAACAGGTTGATAAAGGTAAGGGTGAAGCACATCTCTCAACAGCTCCAGGAAGTAGTAATCGAACACCTAAGTGTTATAAATGTTTCGGACAGGGGCACTACTTTCGTGACTGTCCTAATCATAGGGCTGTTACCATACGGGACGAAGACAATGAACCCGTTTATGACAGCGATAATGATGATGACCAGGAGCAGTTCATTAATGATAGTGATAACATCCTCTATGCATATCAGGGAGAGGCTTTAGTCATCACTCGGGTACTGAACGTTGCTGTAAACACCACTGATGATAACGCGTGGCTTCGTAATAACATATTCCGCACTAAAGTCTCGTCTAAAGGCATAGTATGTTCGATGATAATCAATGGCAGGAGTTGTGAGAATGTCGTATCAATAGAGATGGTGGAAAAACTAAGCCTTAAAACCGAAGATCATTCGGAACCATATAAATTGACTTGGCTTAAACGAGGTAATCACGTAAAAGTAAATAAACATTTTTTGGTTAATTTTTCGATAGGGAAAAAATATAGTGATGAAGTGTGGTGCGAGGTCATCCCTATGGATGCATGCCACTTGTTGTTGGGGTGTCCATGGCAATTTGATAGGAAGACCCAACACGACGGCTTTCGCAACACATATAGCTTCATCAAAGATGGTGTGAGTATTACACTTTCGCCTTTGGATACTCGCAAAAAATCATCAGTTGATCCTAATATGTTTCCGAGTCAGGCTGAAATTAGGCAGGAGGACACAACAACCAATCTGATGTATGCTTTGGTCATGGCAGAAGGTAATCAGGAGGTAACAGAAGTGTTAAGTCAAATGCAACCCTTACTAACTGAGTTCAGGGATATATTACCGGATGAAATACCACCAGGAATACCTTTAATGCGTGATATCCAACATTGCATCGATTTCGTACCCGGTTCAACTACACCAAATAAACCCGTATATCGTTTAAATCTAAAGGAGTTTAAGGAGTTACAACGACAAGTGGGAGAGTTATTGAAAAAGGGTTTGATAAGAGAGAGTTTAAGCTCGTGTGCGGTGCCTGCATTGCTCATACCATAGCACGATGGAACCTTTCGAATGTGTATTGACAGTCGCGCCATTAATAAAATCACAATTAAATATCGATTCCCGATTCCATGGTTTGATGATCTACTTGATCAAGTACATGGAGCTAAGGTTTTTTTCTAAAATTGATCTGAGGAGCGGTTACCATCAAATTCGAATGCGGTCGGGTGACAAATTAAAGACCGCGTTTAAGACACGGGACTGGTTGTATGAGTGGATGGTTATGCCTTTTGGTCTTTCAAATGCTCCTAGCACGTTTATGAGATTAATGAATCGAGTTTTCAAAGCTTTCATCGGGCATTTTGTGGTCGTGTATTTCGATGATATTTTCGTTTATAGCCCTAATGTGACTCAACATTTGAAGCACCTACATGAAGTTTTTCAAGTTTTGTGCCAACAAAGGTATTCACAAATGGAAAAAATGCCATTTTCTTACTCACGAAGTGGCATTCTTGGGTTATATTGTGTCGGACCAGGGGATTAAGATGGATGAGAGTAAAGTTGAGGCTATCACCAGTTGGCCTCTTCCAACGAGCATTCATGATGAAATGTCCCGTTCTTATTGATTAAAAACGTTCCATATTAATTGATTTCGTTGCGAGGTTTTGACCTCTATATGAGACGTTTTTCAAAGACTGCATTCATTTTTAAAACAAACCATAACCTTTATTTCATAAATAAAGGTTTAAAAAGCTTTACGTAGATTATCAAATAATGATAATCTAAAATATCCTGTTTACACACGACCATTACATAATGGTTTACAATACAAATATGTTACATCGAAATCAGTTTCTTGAATGCAGTTTTTACACAATATCATACAAACATGGACTCCAAATCTTGTCCTTATTTTAGTATGCAACGGCGGAAGCTCTTAATATTCACCTGAGAATAAACATGCTTTAAACGTCAACAAAAATGTTGGTGAGTTATAGGTTTAACCTATATATATCAAATCGTAACAATAGACCACAAGATTTCATATTTCAATACACATCCCATACATAGAGATAAAAATCATTCATATGGTGAACACCTGGTAACCGACATTAACAAGATGCATATATAAGAATATCCCCATCATTCCGGGATCCTCCATCGGACATGATATAAATTTCGAAGTACTAAAGCATCCGGTACTTTGGATGGGGCTTGTTGGGCCCGATAGATCTATCTTTAGGATTCGCGTCAATTAGGGTGTCTGTTCCCTAATTCTTAGATTACCAGACTTAATAAAAAGGGGCATATTCGATTTCGATAATTCAACCATAGAATGTAGTTTCACGTACTTGTATCTATTTTGTAAATCATTTATAAAACCTGCATGTATTCTCATCCCAAAAATATTAGATTTTAAAAGTGGTACTATAACTCACTTTCACAGATTTTTACTTCGTCGAGAAGTAAGACTTGGCCACTGTTGATTCACGAACCTATAACAATATATACATATATATTAAAGTATGTTCAAAATAAATTTACAACACTTTTAATATATTTTGATGTTTTAAGTTTATTAAGTCAGCTGTCCTCGTTAGTAACCTACAACTAGTTGTCCACAGTTAGATGTACAGAAATAAATCGATAAATATTATCTTGAATCAATCCATGACCCAGTGTATACGTATCTCAGTATTGATCACAACTCAAACTATATATATTTTGGAATCAACCTCAACCCTGTATAGCTAACTCCAACATTCACATATAGAGTGTCTATGGTTGTTCCGAAATATATATAGATGTGTCGACATGATAGGTCGAAACATTGTATACGTGTCTATGGTATCTCAAGACTACATAATATACAATACAATTTGATTAAGTTATGGTTGGAATAGATTTGTTACCAATTTTCACGTAGCTAAAATGAGAAAAATTATCCAATCTTGTTTTACCCATAACTTCTTCATTTTAAATCCGTTTTGAGTGAATCAAATTGCTATGGTTTCATATTGAACTCTATTTTATGAATCTAAACAGAAAAAGTATAGGTTTATAGTTGGAAGAATAAGTTACAAGTCATTTTTGTAAAGGTAGTCATTTCAGTCGAAAGAACGACGTCTAGATGACCATTTTAGAAAACATACTTCCACTTTGAGTTTAACCATAATTTTTGGATATAGTTTCATGTTCATAATAAAAATCATTTTCTCAGAATAACAACTTTTAAATCAAAGTTTATCATAGTTTTTAATTAACTAACCCAAAACAGCCCGCGGTGTTACTACGACGGCGTAAATCCGGTTTTACGGTGTTTTTCGTGTTTCCAGGTTTTAAATCATTAAGTTAGCATATCATATAGATATAGAACATGTGTTTAGTTAATTTTAAAAGTCAAGTTAGAAGGATTAACTTTTGTTTGCGAACAAGTTTAGAATTAACTAAACTATGTTCTAGTGATTACGAGTTTAAACCTTCGAATAAGATAGTTTTATATATATGAATCGAATGATGTTATGAACATCATTACTACCTCAAGTTTAGTAGTTAAACTTACTAGAAGTGACAAGAAATGATCTAGCTTCAAAGGATCTCGGATGGCTTGAAAGTTCTTGAAGTAGGATCATGACACAAAAACAAGTTCAAGTAAGATTTTTACTCGAATTAAGATAGTTTATAGTTATAGAAATTGAATCAAAGTTTGAATATGAATATTACCTTGAATAAGAAAGATAACCTACTGTATATAACAAAGGTTTCTTGATCTTAGATGATTACTTGGAATGGATTAGAAAGCTTGGAAGTAAATTAGTAAACTTGAAGGGATTTTTGAAGTGTTCTTGAAGTGTTCTTCCTATGATGATTATAGCTTGATTCTTGAAGTGATTTTTGATGAAGATGATGATTAAATACTGGAAAAATACGTTCATAATAGTGTGGGTGTGTTGAGAGAGAATTAGAAAGAGAATTGGAAGTGAAATGGAGTGAATGATGAGTGGTAATTGGTGAGTGGGGTTAAAAGGAGTTCTAGTTAGTTGACTAGCTCATGGTAGAAGTTAAAATTGATTAGTCATACATGACATAATCAAGAGTGGAATCCCATGCTAGTTCCTATTGGTATATACCCATAGTAAGTACGTTTTGAAGCTGTGTATAATACGGGTAAAAATACGACTAGAATTCTTGATGAAAGAAAAGAATGGGAAAGTAACTGTAACCATTTTCGTTAAGTATGAGTGTTTTGATATATGTCTTGAAGTCTTCCAAAAGTATTTTAATACATCTAAATACACTACATGTATATACATTTTAACTGAGTCGTTAAGTCATCGTTAGTCGTTACATGTAAGTGTTGTTTTGAAACCTTTAAGTTAACGATCTCAATTAATGTTGTTAACCCATTGTTTATTATATCTAATGAGATGTTAAATTATTATATTATCATGATATTATGATATATTAATATATCTTAATATGATATATATACATTTAAATGTCGTTACAACGATAATCGTTACATATATGTCTCGTTTCGAAATCCTTAAGTTAGTAGTCTTGTTTATATGTATATAACTCATTGTTAATATACTTATGGAGATACTTACTTATCATAATCTCATGTTAACCATATGTATATCCATATATATATCGTCATGTCGTTTTTACAAGTTTTAACGTTGGTGAATCGCCGGTCAACTTGGGTGGTCAATTGTCTATATGAAACATATTTCAATTAATCAAGTCTTAACAAGTTTGATTGCTTAACATGTTGGAAACATTTAATCATGTAAATATCAATCTCAATTAATATATATAAACATGGAAAAGTTCGGGTCACTACAGTACCTACCCGTTAAATAAATTTCGTCCCGAAATTTTAAGCTGTTGAAAGTGTTGACGAATCTTCTGGAAATAGATGCGGGTATTTCTTCTTCATCTGATCTTCACGCTCCCAGGTGAACTCGGGTCCTCTACGAGCATTCCATCGAACCTTAACAATTGGTATCTTGTTTTGCTTAAGTCTTTTAACCTCACGATCCATTATTTCGACGGGTTCTTCGATGAATTGGAGTTTTTAGTTGATTTGGATTTCATCTAACGGAATAGTGAGATCTTCTTTAGCAAAACATTTCTTCAAATTCGAGACGTGGAAAGTGTTATGTACAGCCGCGAGTTGTTGAGGTAACTCAAGTCGGTAAGCTACTGGTCTGACACGATCAATAATCTTGAATGGTCCAATATACCTTGGATTTAATTTCCCTCGTTTACCAAATCGAACAACGCCTTTCCAAGGTGCAACTTTAAGCATGACCATCTCTCCAATTTCAAATTCTATATCTTTTCTTTTAATGTCAGCGTAGCTCTTTTGTCGACTTTGGGCGGTTTTCAACCGTTGTTGAATTTGGATGATCTTCTAGGAAGTTTCTTGTATAATCTCCGGACCCGTAATCTGTCTATCCCCCACTTCACTCCAACAAATCGGAGACCTGCACTTTCTACCATAAAGTGCTTCAAACGGCGCCATCTCAATGCTTGAATGGTAGCTGTTGTTGTAGGAAAATTCTGCTAACGGAAGATATCGATCCCAACTATTTCCGAAATCAATAACACATGCTCGTAGCATGTATTCAAGCGTTTGTATCGTCCTTTCGCTCTGCCCATCAGTTTGTGGATGATAGGCAGTACTCATGTCTAGACGAGTTCCTAATGCTTGCTGTAATGTCTGCCAGAATCTTGAAATAAATCTGCCATCCCTATCAGAGATAATAGAGATTGGTATTCCATGTCTGGAGACGACTTCCTTCAAATACAGTCGTGCTAACTTCTCCATCTTGTCATCTTCTCTTATTGGCAGGAAGTGTGCTGATTTGGTGAGACGATCAACTATTACCCAAATAGTATCAAAACCACTTGCAGTCCTTGGCAATTTAGTGATGAAATCCATGGTAATGTTTTCCCATTTCCATTCTGGGATTTCGGGTTGTTGAAGTAGACCTGATGGTTTCTGATGCTCAGCTTTGACCTTAGAACACGTCAAACATTCTCCTACGTATTTAGCAACATCGGCTTTCATACCCGGCCACCAAAAATGTTTCTTGAGATCCTTGTACATCTTCCCCGTTCCAGGATGTATTGAGTATCTGGTTTTATGAGCTTCTCTAAGTACCATTTCTCTCATATCTCCAAATTTTTGTACCCAAATCCTTTCAGCCCTATACCGGGTTCCGTCTTCCCGAATATTAAGATTCTGCTCCGATCCTTTGGGTATTTCATCCTTTAAATTTCCTTCTTTTAAAACTCCTTGTTACGCCTCCTTTATTTGAGTAGTAAGGTTATTATGAATCATTATATTCATAGATTTTACTCGAATGGGTTCTCTGTCCTTCCTGCTCAAGGCATCGGCTACCACATTTGCCTTCCCCGGGTGGTAACGAATCTCAAAGTCGTAATCATTCAACAATTCAATCCACCTACGCTGCCTCATATTCAGTTGTTTCTGATTAAATATGTGTTGAAGACTTTTTTGGTCGGTATATATAATACTTTTGACCCCATATAAGTAGTGCCTCCAAGTCTTTAATGGAAAAACAACCGCGCCTAATTCCAAATCATGCGTCGTATAATTTTGCTCGTGAATCTTCAATTGTCTAGACGCATAAGCAATCACCTTCGTCCGTTGCATTAATACACAACCGAGACCTTGCTTTGATGCGTCACAATAAATCACAAAATCATCATTCCCTTCAGGCAATGACAATATAGGTGCCGTAGTTAGCTTTTTCTTCAATAATTGAAACGCCTTCTCTTGTTCATCCTTCCATTCAAATTTCTTCCCTTTATGCGTTAATGCAGTCAAGGGTTTTGCTATTTTGGAGAAATCTTGGATGAATCTTCTGTAGTAACAAGCCAATTCTAAAAATTGACGTATATGCTTCGGAATTTTTGGGGTTTCCCACTTTTCAACGATTTCAATCTTTGCCGGGTCCACCTGGATACCTTCTTTGTTCACTATGTGACCGAGGAATTGAACTTCTTCCAACCAAAATGCACACTTTGAAAACTTAGCGTACAGTTTTTCTTTCCTCAATACTTCTAGCACTTTTCTCAAATGTTCTTCGTGCTCTTGATCATTCTTTGAGTAAATAAGTATGTCATCGATGAAAACAATGACAAACTTGTCAAGATATGGCCCACACACTCGGTTCATAAGGTCCATGAACACAGCTGGTGCATTAGTTAAACCAAACGGCATGACCATAAACTCGTAATGACCGTAACGTGTTCTGAAAGCAGTCTTTGGAATATCATCTTCTTTCACCCGCATTTGATGATACCCGGAACGTAAGTCAATCTTTGAATAAACAGACGAGCCTTGTAGTTGATCAAATAAGTCGTCGATTCTCGGTAGTGGGTAGCGGTTCTTGATGGTAAGTTTGTTCAACTCTCGGTAGTCGATACACAACCTGAATGTAGCATCTTTCTTCTTGACAAACAAAACAGGAGCTCCCCACGGTGATGTGCTTGGTAGAATGAAACCATGCTCTAAAATTTCTTGTAATTGGCTTTGCAGTTCTTTCATCTTGCTGGGTGAGAGTCTGTAAGGAGCACGAGCTATTGGTGCAGCTCCTAGTACAAGATCTATTTGAAATTCAACGGATCGATGTGGGGGTAATCCCGGTAATTCTTTCGGAAATACATCGGGAAATTCTTTTGCAATGGGAACATCATTGATGCTCTTTTCTTCAGTTTGTACTTTCTCGACGTGTGCTAGAACAGCATAGCAACCTTTTCTTATTAGTTTTTGTGCCTTCAAATTACTAATAAGATGTAGCTTCGTGTTGCCCTTTTCTCCGTACACCATTAAGGGTTTTCTTTTTTCTCGTATAATGCGAATTGCATTTTTGTAACAAACGATCTCTGCTTTCACTTCTTTCAACCAGTCCATACCGATTATCACATCAAAACTCCTTAACTCTACTGGTATCAAATCAATCTTAAATGTTTCGCTAACCAGTTTAATTTCTCGATTCCGACATATATTATCTGCTGAAATTAATTTACCATTTGCTAATTCGAGTAAAAATTTACTATCCAAAGGCGTCAATGGACAACTTAATTTAGCACAAAAATCTCTACTCATATAGCTTCTATCCGCACCCGAATCAAATAAAACGTAAGCAGATTTATTGTCAATAAGAAACGTACCCGTAATAAGCTCCGGGTCTTCCTGTGCCTCTGCCGCATTAATATTGAAAACTCTTTCGCGGCCTTGTCCATTCGTGTTCTCCTGGTTCGGGCAATTTCTAATAATGTGGCCCGGTTTTCCACATTTATAACAAACTACATTGGCATAACTTGTTCCGACACTACTTGCTCTGCCATTACTCGTTCCGACACCATTTGTTCCTTTCGTTCTATTAACCCCTGGTCCGTAGACCTCACACTTTGCCGCGCTATGACCATTTCTTTTACACTTGTTGCAAAATTTGGTGCAGAACCCCGAGTGATACTTTTCACACCTTTGGCATAGCTGCTTCTGATTGTTGTTGTTGTTGCGATTATTATTGTTATTGGGATGATTGTTGTAGTTGCTGTTGTTGTTGTTGTTGTTGTTTTTGTTGTTGTTGTTGTTGGGCCGTTTGTTGTAGTTGCGATTGATGTTGCGATTGTTGGGATAATTGTTGCGATTATTGTTGTAATTGTTGTTGTTGTTGTATTGGTGATTCTTATCACCGTTTTCCTCCCACTTTCTTTTGACTTGCTTCACATTGGCCTCTTCAGCAGTCTGTTCTTTAATTCTTTCTTCAATCTGGTTCACTAGTTTGTGAGCCATTCTACATGCTTGTTGTATGGAGGCGGGCTCGTGTGAACTTATATCTTCTTGGATTCTTTCCGGTAATCCTTTCACAAACGCGTCGATCTTCTCTTCCTCATCTTCGAATGCTCCCGGACACAATAGGCACAATTCTGTGAATCGTCTTTCGTACGTGGTAATATCAAATCCTTGGGTTCGTAACCCTCTAAGTTATGTCTTGAGCTTATTGACCTCGGTTCTGGGACGGTACTTCTCGTTCATCAAGTGCTTGAATGCTGACCACGGTAGTGCGTACGCATCGTCTTGTCCCACTTGCTCTAGATAGGTATTCCACCATGTTAACGCAGAACCTGTGAAGGTATGCGTAGCGTACTTCACTTTGTCCTCTTCAGTACACTTACTTATGGCAAACACCGATTCGACCTTCTCGGTCCACCGTTTCAATCCGATCGGTCCTTCGGTTCCATCAAATTCCAAAGGTTTGCAGGCAGTGAATTCTTTGTAGGTGCATCCTACACGATTTCCTGTACTGCTAGATCCAAGGTTATTGTTGGTATGTAGCGCAGCCTGTACTGCGGCTATGTTTGAAGCTAGAAAAGTACGGAATTCCTCTTCATTCATATTTACGGTGTGTCGAGTAGTCGGTGCCATTTCCTTCAAAATAGTCAAATGGAACAAGTTAATCATACAGAATATTAAGAGTAGTTAATAGTATTTCGTAGCATAATATGAACTCATTTATAAAAGCTTTTTCTTCATATTAGCGTTTTATAAGTTTAAATTCGGGTAGTACCTACCCGTTAAGTTCATACTTAGTAGCTAATATACAATTCAACTACTACAATTCTATATGAAAAACTGATTATAATAATATTTCGCGTTCAAACTTTTACACAATATTTTACAAACTTACAATACCGCTTATTTTACATATAGCATGAAATATAGCACACAATAAATTTGATACAAGATGGTTATGAAGGTAATTCTAGCTAGTACACAAGTCGTTCAGCAAAGGCAATAAAGACACGTAATTCATACGTCCAGAAACAAGTCATGCATTCTGGTTTTACTAGGACTACTTCCCATCCTTGGTCTTGTGGAACATAACCGTTATGGCCGTTGATAAGACAGCGTGTTGTAACGTCGTCAAAGGGACGAGGGTTACGTAATGTCCAACAGTCCCGTAACAATCTAAAAACCTCATTTCTTACCCCAATTACCGACTCCGTCACTTGTGGGAACGTTTTGTTTAATAGTTGTAGGCCGATGTTTTTGTTCTCACTTTGGTGAGAAGCGAACATTACTAATCCGTAAGCATAACATGCTTCTTTATGTTGCATGTTAGCCGCTTTTTCTAAATCACGAAGTCCAATATTCGGATATATTGAGTCAAAATAATTTCTTAACCCATTGCGTAAAATAGCATTTGGGTTCCCCGCAATATATGCGTCAAAGTAAACACATCGTAACTTATGGATTTCCCAATGTGATATCCCCCATCTTTCGAACGAAAGCCTTTTATAAACCAAGGCATTCTTGGAACGTCCTTCGAATGTCTTACAAACTGATCTCGCCTTAAATAGTTGTGCCGAAGAATTCTGACCGACTCTAGACAAGATTTCATCAATCATGTCTCCGGGTAGGTCTCTTAAAATATTGGCTTGTCTATCCATTTTGTGTTTTTATACTGTAAAATAGACAAGAGTTAGATTCATAAAAAAAAATACTTATTAATACAAGCAATTTTTACATATATCATAAAGCATAAGCACACTATATTACATATATTACACCACACGAATACAACTATCTTATTCTGACTCGCTTGTTTCTTCTTCGGTTTTGGTTCGTTTTGCCAAGTTTCTAGGGATATATGGTGTTCCCCTAATACAAGCCGTAATTTTCCACATTGGTTTAGAAAAACCTGGTGGTTTAGAGGTTCCCGGGTCATTGTTACAACTTAAGGACTTCGGGGGTTGACGATACATATAAAGTTCATCGGGGTTGGAATTAGATTTCTCTATTTTTATGCCCTTTCTCTTATTATTTTCTTTTGCCTTTTTAAATTCAGTTGGGGTAATTTCTATAACATCATCGGAATTCTCGTCAGAATCCGATTCATCGGAGAATTGGTAATCCTCCCAATATTTTGCTTCCTTGGCGGAAACACTATTGACCATAATTAACCTTGGTCGGTTGGTTGAGGATTTTCTTTTACTTAACCGTTTTATTATTTCCCCCACCGGTTCTATTTCTTTATCCGGTTCCTCCTCTTCCGGTTCTGATTCTTCTTCCGGTTCCGACTCTTCTTCCGATTTCTCTTCGGGAACTTGTGAATCAGTCCACGAATCATTCTAATTTACATTTGACTCTTCATTATTATTAGGTGAGTCAATGGAACTTGTTCTAGAGGTAGACATCTATCACATAATATCAAACGCGTTAAGAGATTAATATATCACATAATATTCACATGTTAAAAATATATAGTTTCCAACAAAATTTGTTAAGCAATCATTTTTCAAGTAAACACGGTCGAAGTCCAGACTCACTAATGCATCCTAACAAACTCGATAAGACACACTAATGCAAAATTCTGGTTCTCTAAGACCAACGCTCGGATACCAACTGAAATGTCCCGTTCTTATTGATTAAAAACGTTCCATATTAATTGATTTCGTTGCGAGGTTTTGACCTCTATATGAGACGTTTTTCAAAGACTGCATTCATTTTTAAAACAAACCATAACCTTTATTTCATAAATAAAGGTTTAAAAAGCTTTACGTAGATTATCAAATAATGATAATCTAAAATATCCTGTTTACACACGACCATTACATAATGGTTTACAATACAAATATGTTACATCGAAATCAGTTTCTTGAATGCAGTTTTTACACAATATCATACAAACATGGACTCCAAATCTTGTCCTTATTTTAGTATGCAACAGCGGAAGCTCTTAATATTCACCTGAGAATAAACATGCTTTAAACGTCAACAAAAATGTTGGTGAGTTATAGGTTTAACCTATATATATCAAATCGTAACAATAGACCACAAGATTTCATATTTCAATACACATCCCATACATAGAGATAAAAATCATTCATATGGTGAACACCTGGTAACCGACATTAACAAGATGCATATATAAGAATATCCCCATCATTCCGGGATCCTCCATCGGACATGATATAAATTTCGAAGTACTAAAGCATCCGGTACTTTGGATGGGGCTTGTTGGGCCCGATAGATCTATCTTTAGGATTCGCGTCAATTAGGGTGTCTGTTCCCTAATTCTTAGATTACCAGACTTAATAAAAAGGGGCATATTCGATTTCGATAATTCAACCATAGAATGTAGTTTCACGTACTTGTGTCTATTTTGTAAATCATTTATAAAACCTGCATGTATTCTCATCCCAAAAATATTAGATTTTAAAAGTGGTACTATAACTCACTTTCACAGATTTTTACTTCGTCGAGAAGTAAGACTTGGCCACTGTTGATTCACGAACCTATAACAATATATACATATATATTAAAGTATGTTCAAAATAAATTTACAACACTTTTAATATATTTTGATGTTTTAAGTTTATTAAGTCAGCTGTCCTCGTTAGTAACCTACAACTAGTTGTCCACAGTTAGATGTACAGAAATAAATCGATAAATATTATCTTGAATCAATCCATGACCCAGTGTATACGTATCTCAGTATTGATCACAACTCAAACTATATATATTTTGGAATCAACCTCAACCCTGTATAGCTAACTCCAACATTCACATATAGAGTGTCTATGGTTGTTCCGAAATATATATAGATGTGTCGACATGATAGGTGGAAACATTGTATACGTGTCTATGGTATCTCAAGATTACATAATATACAATACAAGTTGATTAAGTTATGGTTGGAATAGATTTGTTACCAATTTTCACGTAGCTAAAATGAGAAAAATTATCCAATCTTGTTTTACCCATAACTTCTTCATTTTAAATCCGTTTTGAGTGAATCAAATTGCTATGGTTTCATATTGAACTCTATTTTATGAATCTAAACAGAAAAAGTATAGGTTTATAGTCGGAAGAATAAGTTACAAGTCGTTTTTTTAAAGGTAGTCATTTCAGTCGAAAGAACGACGTCTAGATGACCATTTTAGAAAACATACTTCCACTTTGAGTTTAACCATAATTTTTGGATATAGTTTTATGTTCATAATAAAAATCATTTTCTCAGAATAACAACTTTTAAATCAAAGTTTATCATAGTTTTTAATTAACTAACCCAAAACAGCCCGCGGTGTTACTACGACGGCGTAAATCCGGTTTTACGGTGTTTTTCGTGTTTCCAGGTTTTAAATCATTAAGTTAGCATATCATATAGATATAGAACATGTGTTTAGTTAATTTTAAAAGTCAAGTTAGAAGGATTAACTTTTGTTTGCGAACAAGTTTAGAATTAACTAAACTATGTTCTAGTGATTACGAGTTTAAAACTTCGAATAAGATAGTTTTATATATATGAATCGAATGATGTTATGAACATCATTACTACCTCAAGTTTAGTAGGTAAACCTACTAGAAGTGACAAGAAATGATCTAGCTTCAAAGGATCTTGGATGGCTTGAAAGTTCTTGAAGTAGGATCATGACACAAAAACAAGTTCAAGTAAGATTTTTACTCGAATTAAGATAGTTTATAGTTATAGAAATTGAATCAAAGTTTGAATATGAATATTACCTTGAATAAGAAAGATAACCTACTGTATATAACAAAGGTTTCTTGATCTTAGATGATTACTTGGAATGGATTAGAAAGCTTGGAAGTAAATTAGTAAACTTGAAGGGATTTTTGAAGTGTTCTTGAAGTGTTCTTCCTATGATGATTATAGCTTGATTCTTGAAGTGATTTTTGATGAAGATGATGATTAACTACTGGAAAAATACGTTCATAATAGTGTGGGTGTGTTGAGAGAGAATTAGAAAGAGAATTGGAAGTGAAATGGAGTGAATGATGAGTGGTAATTGGTGAGTGGGGTTAAAAGGAGTTCTAGTTAGTTGACTAGCTCATGGTAGAAGTTAAAATTGATTAGTCATACATGAAATAATCAAGAGTGGAATCCCATGCTAGTTCCTATTGGTATATACCCATAGTAAGTACGTTTTGAAGCTGTGTATAATACGGGTAAAAATACGACTAGAATTCTTGATGAAAGAAAAGAATGGGAAAGTAACTGTAACCATTTTCGTTAAGTATGAGTGTTTTGATATATGTCTTGAAGTCTTCCAAAAGTATTTTAATACATCTAAATACACTACATGTATATACATTTTAACTGAGTCGTTAAGTCATCGTTAGTCGTTACATGTAAGTGTTGTTTTGAAACCTTTAAGTTAACGATCTCAATTAATGTTGTTAACCCATTGTTTATTATATCTAATGAGATGTTAAATTATTATATTATCATGATATTATGATATATTAATATATCTTAATATGATATATATACATTTAAATGTCGTTACAACGATAATCGTTACATATATGTCTCGTTTCGAAATCCTTAAGTTAGTAGTCTTGTTTATATGTATATAACTCATTGTTAATATACTTATGGAGATACTTACTTATCATAATCTCATGTTAATCATATGTATATCCATATATATATCGTCATGTCGTTTTTACAAGTTTTAACGTTCGTGAATCGCCGGTCAACTTGAGTGGTCAATTGTCTATATGAAACATATTTCAATTAATCAAGTCTTAACAAGTTTGATTGCTTAACATGTTGGAAACATTTAATCATGTAAATATCAATCTCAATTAATATATATAAACATGGAAAAGTTCGGGTCACTACACATGAGGTGCGTAGCTTTCACAGTTTGGCTTCGTTTTATCGACGTTTCATCAAAAACTTTAGTACCATGATCGCACCGGTTACCAAATTCATGAAAGGTGGATGTTTTACTTGGAACAACGATGCTACTGCTGCATTTTAAAATTTAAAAAAGTTGGTTACAAGAGCACCAATCCTTGCACTGCCAAATTTCAACGAGGTGTTCCAAGTCGAATGTGATGCTTCAGTAGTTGGTATTGGAGTCATCCTAAGTCAAAATCATCGGCCGGTCACATATTTTAGTGAAAAGCTTAATGAGGCTCGACGAAAGTATTCAACGTACGACCGAGAGTTTTATGCCATTGTTCGAAGTCTTGACACATGGCGCCATTATTTGTTACCAAATGAGTTTGTTCTTTACTCCGACCATGAATCCTTAAAATATATACATGGACAACATAAGTTGAATCCTTGACACGCTAAATGGGTAGAAACACTTCAAGCTTTCTCTTTTGTTATCAAACACAAAGCTTGTCTGCAAAACAAAGTCGCGGGCGCCTTAAGTCGGCATCATTCGTTGCTTAATCTATCACATGTTCACCTCACTGGTCTCGACACATGGAAGCAAGCATATGCTACTGATCGAGATTTCGGTCAGATTTGGGAGGCATGCTCGCAAGGTATATTTCATACTTTTTAATTAACGATGGTTATTTATTTAAAGGGCATCGATTGTGCATTCCATATGGGTCGTTGCGTGATGACATTGTAGTTGAAAGTCATGCGGGGGGACTTGCGGGTCACTTTGGAAGGGATAAGACGTTGGCATTGATTAAAGATCATTTTTATTTTCCACATATGTTGAAGGATGTTAATCGGGTAGTCAATCGTTGTCGAGTTTGTCACATCGCTAAGATGACTAGTTCCAATTCGGTTTTATATTCCCCTTTGCCCATTCCTAATGGTCCTTGGGAGGATATAATTCTTGATTTCGTACTCGGGTTACCTCGAACGCAACGTCAAAAAGATTCGGTAATGGTTGTAGTTGATTGTTTCTCTAAGATGGCTCACTTTATTCCGTGTAACAAAACATATGATGCAAGTCAGGTTGCAAACCTCTATTTCGAGAAAATAGTGCGTCTACATGGTATTCCGAAGACTATTACTTCGGACCGAGACTTTAAGTTTGTTACCCATTTTTGGCTTACTTTGTGGGCACATATGGGGTCTAAGTTGCAATTTAGTAGCTCGCATCATCCACAAACCGACAGTCAAACGGAAGTTGTCAATCGAAGTTTGGGTAATTTGTTGCGTTGTCTCGTGGGTGAACATCCTAAGTAATGAGATATTACTTTACCGCATGCCGAGTTTGCATTTAATCGCTCTATTAATCACACTACGGGTAAAACACCTTTTGAGATTGTGTATGGAAAAAATCCCATTACTCCCTTCGATTTACTGCCTAGACCCGTGGCTACTGAAGGTGTAAGTGAAGGTCGCGAACATGCTGAATATATTAAAGAACTGATCCAGCAGGTCCATTCTCAAATTACAAAACAAAACCAAAAGTATAAGGAACATGTGGATAGGCATCATAAGCGTGTTATTTTTTGCGTGGGAGATCTAGTGTGGATCCATTTGCGAAAGGAAAGGTTTCCAGGAGGTCGTTTTGGAAAGTTACAACCGCGTGCCGATGGGCCATTTCGAGTTCTTGAGAGGATTAATGATAACGCCTACAAGATTGATCTTCCAGGTCATTATAATGTTTTCGGTACCTTTAACGTCACTGATTTATCGCCTTACGAAGGGGATGACTTTGACTCGAGGTCGAGTCCTTCCGAAGGGGAGAGGATGATGCAGGTGCAACTGATCACCATTAGGGTCAGGTTTTCAAGAGAAGGCATAAGCAGCTAATAATGGGTTTTTAGTTGTTCATGGGCTGCAAAGTTATGGGCTCAATGGGTTTTCTGATCCAGCTAGAAATTCACAGCAAAGAGCTAGAAAGTCACAGCTGGAAGAATTAGAGTCCTAGTTATTTATGATATGTTTATTTAATAGGGACCCTTCCAGCTAGTATCAAAAGAATGCCAAGGTTATTTGTCTTTTCAGTTTTTATGTATCAAAATTTTATGCAGTTTAATAAAAGAATTTGTGAGTTTCATTCCATTCTTCTTATTATTCTCTTTGTGTACAATTGAGCCATCAAGTCCTGCACTACGTATGGGTACTGAAAACCGCAAAAAACGTCTCTTAAGACAACGAAAAGTACAGATATTAAATTTAAATAGTTATTATAAATAATTAGTAAGTTGAATGATTCTTTTAAATTGTTGAAAAAAATTTTAATTAAAAACTCAATGAATTCGTTTGAACGTTCGGTTAACGTTCTGGCTTTCAGTTTCAGTTAACGACACTTAGCAACGAAATAAATAATTATTAAGTAAAATAATTTATCTACATATTTTATGGAAATTAGAATTCTTTTTATAATTAAGAGAATTTAATTTAATTTAAGAATTCGAAAAAAAATTAACGTTTAACGATTCAGGTCCTGTTTTTCAGGAAACAACATTTAAAAGGGATCCATAGAAATTTTAACTAGCAAAATTGGAAGCCCAATGAAGCCCCTCCTTTGTTGTTTCTGCCGAGCACCCCAAGCCCACATTCACCTTGGTCCATTTTTCTAATTAAATGATCCTTCTATCTAGTACAAGATTAGGTCCAAATCCCATTAAAAAAATGCACCATGACTTTCTCCCCTTTCCCTCTCTGGCTGCATGACACTCCATCTCCATCATCAGCATCGTGCTTTTCATCCTCACACAACAACACAAATTACTTGCTTGATCACCTAATTATTTGCATAATCACGCTCTATGCGTTATTCTCTACGTGTTAGTACCTTCAATCTTGCTTGTCTAGGGTATAATTTTCAAACTATAATTTCTAATATTATGATTATTGATCAATTATGTTGTGTATATAAGTCTGGTGCTCGAGTCATTTGTGTGTATGTTTTATTCCGTTGATTTAATCGTCTGGTGTATTAATTGTGAAATTCATTTTTGATTAATATGCTACTGATATGAACATGATATTTTTAGTTTATTAAATGTATATAATAAGATAGCTCTCGAAAAATTAATAAATTTTTATTAAGATAGTGTTTGATTTCGATTTACAGATCAAAAGATATGACTATTTTGTTTTCGGGTTAAAATTCGTTCATGTATTTGGTAATCTGGAAAAGTACATATTATTTTCAGGTCATGTGATGTATATAGTTGTATTTCTTTTGAAAAAAAATATTAAGTTTTCATTTAAATATCGCGAGGATTCGATTTGTGAGTCAAAATATACGATTAAATCAAGTTAAGCTTTTGTATGTTTCTTTTAGGATGTTTTTGACATGATTAATGACATGTAACTGATAATCTGAGTTCATGGGGTTGTGGGCATTGAAAAGCTACCGATTTTGGGCTCAGGAAATGGGTCGTTTCGATTTTTATTTAGACTTATACACTCGTTCAAAGTTTATACGTTTGATTTAAAAATGCTGAAACTTTTCTGAAAAACTGTCAGGCGCATTTCGGACTGCTCCGACTTTTCGGTTAGGACTTAGAGTCGAATTTTCGGATATGTTTTAGAACTCTGAGTTACGAGATTTTTTCGTGTATTTCAATTCAAACGGAGCTGACCCGTTAACCATATTTACCATGACTTTGGGTCAGACCTGACCCGTTAACCATATTCACCATGACTTTGACCTTGGTTGACCACTTGGTCAAACCAATGACCATACGCATACATGATTAGTTGTATATATGTATTATATATATATATATATATATATATATATATATATATATATATATATATATATATATATATATATATATATATATATATATATATATATAAATAATGTTTTTATGAAATTCAAAGTGTACTAAGTTTGACTATGAATTTTGACTGACCCTTGACTTTTACTCAAAAGAGATGGTGGGTTTGAATTTGTTGACCGTCCGACCAAAACACCTTACTTTGACTTTTATACAGCACAAAGTAATATATAATATATTATTGATCGTGCACAAGCTTCGACCTTGTAGTTGACTCGTTGACCTTATTAGGAAGAGTTGACTATTAGAGTTGACTTTCAAAATTTTAACTTTTCGAGTTGACTTTCAGTGTTGACATGTGTTGACTTTGAGTTGACCTTTGACTTTATAACACCCCGCCAAATTCCCATCTGACGGCGTGTTAATCATAGGTCCCACGATTAACAGTTACGCCCTCTATATGAGACGTTTCAAAGCAATCGCATTTAATTTTATTAAAAATAGTTGACTTTCAAAACATAAGTCAATAAAGCAAAATAAGTATACCTATTGTGATCGTAACCACAAGCCAATAGTATTAAACAGTTGTAAAAGTTTAAATGCAAAAGTAATAATTGTCTTTATTGAAACATGCTGACTCCTCGGCCAGATCAAATCATCAAACACAGCGGAAGCATATACCTCTTAAGGACATGAGAATACAAACACGCAAAAATAGGTCAACAATAATGTTGGTGAATCTACAGGTTTAATAATATAACAGTATCTGAAAATAGTTATCAGAAAAATAGTTTAATAGTATTTGACCACAAGATTTCAATAAGTACAACCCAGTTGCAAAATGTTTACATAATCCATGAGCACCTGAATACTAACAATGACTAGAGTATAGAACCCACTACACTCCTTTTACCCTATAAAAATGTATACACTTGTTCGAGTGTACTTAATGTTCGATGTAAATGCACCACAGTTAATATTGTTAGGGTAAGGTTTGTCTAACCTAACAGATCCGTCCATCTAAATTGTGCTTACCCGAAGGTAATAAAAGTATTCAAGCTAGGTGCTTTGTGAACAAAACTCAATATGTATAATAAGTACTCGTGTCAAACATAAAAGTATTTGTAAAATATATAAGTAACAGCGTGTATTCTCATCCCAAAAATAGTAAGTAAAAGTGGGACTGTAGACTCACCTTTGAATAGCTCTTGAACAAACGTAAGCAAGTAACTCGTATAGTTTAATTTCAAATAATGCAACCTAAGTATACGTATATAGGTTGGTCATTATTTATATCATATACACTAGTGGTTTCATAGAGTAAGTTATCTTATTGCTCGACTCGACGCGTTTCAAAGTAAAAGTCAACACTTAGTCAACTAATTCATGCAAGTCAACAAAAGTCAACCAAAGTCAAACCAAAAGTCAAACTTGGTCAAAGTGGTCAACTAAAGTCAATATCAGTAGGTTCATGTCAAATGTTGGTTAACATGTCAAACCTAAGTCAACTAACACGTTTCAGATCATAATTTGTCAAATACGCTATCACTGTTTATCGTCTAGCCTAACGTTCATGTACAAGTTACAAACAATGCACAATATCTCATAACACATAATACATGGTAGTATGAAAAGCTCCAGATCTCAACTAGACATATAAATGTTTCCAAAAATAAATAGCAGGGTCTCATATGATATCTACAAGTCAGGTTTTAGAATGGACGCAGTTATGGTTCACTAAATCAGCTTCTGACTGCGCACCAATCTCATATTGGCTATAACCGGAGCTATGGACATGAAAATCAAGCTAGGTCAGTGACCATGGTTCAAGGACAAATTAAATTACCACATATCTAAAATTCAGCCATTTTTTTAGCCAATTAGTACAGTTAATTCAATCAAGTTAGACATCCTGTTTCAGCTCAAATCAGAAGTCATCAAAACTATGGCCTAAGTGTGCACAATGAATCATTTTTCACGAATTGACATAAACTAGACTTAAGTCACATAACATACAAGGTTTAATTGTCCAGAAGGCCAAGGTCACAAAAGTTCCATAACTCATGCTATAAAGCTATAGGTTCATACGTTACAGATTTGGACTGAATTCAGGTTATCATTTTGATTCGCATATTACTCAAGCTTCACAAATCTAAATGATGCAAGGCCTAGATGAAAAGTTAACTATAACATATAAATTTCTCAAAAATGCAAAGTCCTACATCATCATCTCATTTTAAATGAATTAAAAAGTCAATTTCAAGATAATGAGCAAATCCGTTTTTCATGTTCATTCAATTAAGCATAACGGAAGCTATACAAATCCAAACCGCATGAATTCCTAGTCTAACTTGAGTGTTTTTAAGTCCTCTATACAATTGTTAACATGTTATAACATAATTCACAAAGCATACAACTCAGAAAATTCGGATTCATGGCAAGATCACAAAAAAACTTCGATTTAACATATCTAGAGCATACGATAACGAAATCCATTGATTCTTGAGCCTAACGTTATTAATTTTTCGACCTCTTTCCATCTAGATAATAATAATTTGCAGAAACAAAGTCCATAATATCAGTATCATCAATAAACAATTCGGTTTTTAAACAAAACAATCAATACGATCAAATTAACGACTAACAATGCATACAAACATGATGAATCGAGCAATTGACCAACATAAACTATGAAACTTTATAAAATCGGAATTTTTAGAATTAGGGTTTGCAAAATTATACCTTTAATCGTCAAATAAATTACACCTATGCGTAGAGAACGAAGGAAATTACACTTTTCGTGTTCAAGGCTTGAGCAAAAGATCAAAAATTGATGTTGCTACGGTTGATGGTGGTCGACGGTTGGGAGGGAGAGGAGAGGGATCGACTGCCACTTTTTTTTGTGTGAGGGTTATGATTAGATTAGGTTAAACAAGCCTTTTTATATGTAGGGCCTAACACAATTAAGCAAGGTTTAGTCACTAGTGGCCCAAAGTGGAAAGAAAAGGGGTGTGGGGATGGGTTTCAGCCGAGTGGCCCAAGGGTGATGTTCCCGGGCTCGTGTTTTGCAAAAGCGTGTATTCGTGGCTCGTTTTAAGTGCCGTTTAAATGTACCGAATGCCCAGAACGCTAAACCGATCGTTAAAACGCAACCAAACATTTAATTTATTAAAAACCCAATAAATTAAATATTTTTAGAAAGTTAATAATTATTAAAATAATTATTAAAATAAACCCGAGTGTTTCTTTGCTCGAAAAGCTGTGTTTGCAGTTATTCAAACCATAGCCTTTTTATTGTATTTCTTTATCCGAAATATATTTATCGATTAATATCAACTCATATTAATTTAAATAACCCTCCAAGGATCACGTATGCATTTAATACACTTAAACACATAAAAAGTCAATAATCACCGTTAAATCAACTAACGGACAGTTAACAGAAGTGACTGAAAAAGCAGGGTTGTTACATTACCCACCTGTTATTGAAAATTTCGTCCTGAAATTTTAGTGAACGTCCGCTGAAGTAGTTCCTTTTGGAAACAGTTGCGGGTATTTCAGTCTCATTTGATGTTCACGCTCCCACGTGAACTCTGGTCCCCTTCTCGTGTTCCACCGAACCTTAACGATAGGAATTCTGCTTTGCTTTAACTGTTTGACCTCACGGCCCATGATCTCGATAGGAATCACTAAGTTCTTGTAGGCTAGGCACTTCTTTAGGTTGGACATATGGAAAGTATCATGTATTTCACTAAGTGCTTATGGCAGTTTCAATCTGTAAGCCACTGGTCCAATTCTTCCGGTTATCTAGAATGGTCCAGCATATCTCGGACTCAATTTTCCGCGTTTCCTGAACCGTACCACACCTTTCCAGGGTGATACTTTCAGCATGACTTTGTCGCCAACTTGAAATTCTAAATCTTTTTGTCTAACATCGGCATAACTCTTTTGACGATTCCTAGCAGTTTTCAATCGTTCCTGAATCTTTACGACTTTCTCTGTTGTCTCCTGAATAATCTCAGGACCTGTCAACTGACTATCTCCCAGTTCGTTCCAACACAGGGAGATCTACATTTCCTTCCGTACAACGCTTCGAAAGGTGCAGCTTTAATACTCGTATGGTAGCTGTTGTTGTATGAGAATTCAGCTAATGGTAAATACTTATCCCAACCATTTCCGAAATCAATGACACATGCTCGCAACATGTCCTCAATAGTTTAAATAGTTCGTTCACTTTGGTCGTCCGTCTAGGGATGATATGTTGTACTCATATCTAGACGAGTCCCTATTGCTTTCTGTAATGTCTGCCAGAATCTAGAAGTAAATCTGCTATCACGATCGGATACAATAGATATAGGCACTCCATGCCTAGAGATGACTTCCTTAATGTAAACATGAGCCAACTTTTCCATCTTGTTAGTTTCTCTTATCGATAAGAAATATGCAGACTTAGTGAGACGATCCACGACAACCCCAATGGTGTCGTAACCCCCCACGGTTTTTGGTAGTTTCGTGATGAAGTCCATTTTAATACATTCTCATTTCCACTGGGGAATCTCTGGTTGAGTCAGTAGCCCTAATGGATTCTGATGTTTAGCTTTGACTTTAGCGCAAGTCAAACACTTACCGACATAGGTAGCTATATCAGCTGTCAAATTTGGCCACCAATAAAATGCCTTCATATCTTGGTACATTTTATCTGATCCAGGATGTATTGAGTACCTTGACTTGTGTGCTTCTTTCAACACTAGTTCTCTCAATCCACCAAACTTTGGTACCCAGATTCGGTTAGCAAAATATCGTGTTCCGTCCTCCTTGATGTCAAATTTCTTATCCATCCCTTTGATAAATTCAACATTGACGTTTTCTTGCTTCACGGCCTCCTGTTGTGCTTTGCAGATCTGTGATGTGATATTCGTACGGACAACTAAGTTAAGAGCTTTAACCCTGAGAGGTTTCTCTCTCTCTTTTCTGCTCAAAACATCCGCTACAACATTCGCCTAGCTCGGATGGTATTGAAGTTCACAATCGTAATCGTTAAGCAATTCCATCCAACGTCGCTGTCTCATGTTAAGCTGTTTCTGATCAAATATGTGCTGTAAGCTCTTATGGTCGATGAATATAGTAAACATGGTTCCGTACAGGCAGTGTCTCCACATTTTGAGTGCGAAGACTACAGCTCCTAGTTCAAGGTCGTGCGTAGTGTAGTTCTGCTCGTGAATCTTTAACTGCCGCGATCCATAAGCAATAACCTTATTTCGTTGCATAAGCACGCAACCCATTCCTTGACGCGAGGCATCACAATAAACAACAAAATTTTCACTTCCCTCTGGTAGAGACAATATCAGTGCAGTTGTTAGCTTCTCTTTTAACAACTGAAATGCAGATTCCTGCAGTTCTGACCACTCATATTTTTTCCCTTTATGAGTCAACGCAGTTAATGTGTAGCGACCCGACCAAATCATGTTTGACGGCGCCGTCTACTTAGGTCCCGTTACGTGGTCATAAGTCTTTAAGACAAAGTTTGACCAAAATATGTCGCCTTCATTTCAAAATAAAGATTGTTCCCAAAGTTTACAAGAATTGTTCAACCAATAGTTAAGTTACAACGTTATAATACGAATGAAATCTAGGCGACACGGTTTAAAGTAAAGTCAAAAGACGCTCCATGAAATGCACATATACTCGACATCCAATGCAAGTATCAAATAATGAGCGGAAGCATGTATCATGTATCGTTCAAGGACCTGAGAAAAACATAGAAATCTGTCAACGAAAACGTTGGTGAAATCATAGGTTTAAGTAAGTAAGTACAAGTGAACCACAAGATTTGCATCAATGAAATAATAGTAATACATTCCAAAAGTTTGTTTCACGAGCACCCAATTATCAAAGCTTAACATTCCTTCCATTGTATACCCCATCACTTAGTGCTAGAACAAACACTGATTCTCGAAAATATATTTCATCCGTAGACGGTAGCGAACCGTCAAGGATGAGGGTTGTCAACCCATATGGCCATATAACATAAGTTCTCGCTTACACCCGGCAAGTGTAACTAATGATAATCGAATTGAGGATTTTGTTCTAAACTCGTATGTAGAATGTTTGTTTTCCCGTTCTTGTGTTCACTTAGTTCAAAAGAATCGTTTATGTTTTCTCATCCCAATATAAGTTCAAAAAGAGTAAAAGTGGGACTATGATCTCACCTTGAGTGCACGAGTAGTAAAGTACTTCACAAAATAACGTGTGCGAAGGATAGTGCTAGTCTTGACCTAAACAAATAGGTCGTATCAATAACGGTAAACACGATAGGTCAAAGATGTTCAATTAGTCCTATGGCTCGTTAAGACTCGATCATAATAGCATGTGAATCAAATTGCCAAGTTTCATGCAAGATACAAGTATATAAATAAGTTAGGAAGGTTGCATAATCATTTGGTTAAGTTTGACAAAAAGTCAAACTTTGGTCGGTCAAAGTCAACGAAAGTCAACACGTTCGGGTCGGGTTCCGAACTATTTTTCTGAGGTTTTTAATCATATATGAACATGTTAGAACAAGTTTCATGTGAATCGGAGGTCCGTAGTATGCCAAACATTTTTCGTAATTTGGACATGGTGGTCAGAGCCTGACCAAGGCTTATGTCGCGCCGCGACATAGTCTGGCCGCGCCGCGGCATTAGCCGTGCGCTGGTACCTGGTCAGTCTCAATTGTTCAAGTCCCAAATCAAAACTCTTTCAAGCATAAATTACAAACCGCTAACATTTAGAACTCGCACCTTATATCGTTGGAAAGGTAATTTGACAAAGAACACAACTAAACATAATTCATCAACTAAACTTCCACTTACAACAACCAAAAACCGTAATTAAACGTTCATAATCAAAGTTCAAGTTCCAAAAACGCATTTTATGATTCGGGCAACCAATTTACATGAATGATATGCCGTTTCGAAGGTAATCAAGCATACAATCCAACTAAACACTTACCAATAATAATCCATGGCATTCAATGCATCAAAAGTCCATTTCAAGTTCATCAAACCCTAACCCAAATTCACCAAAATCAATAATCAAGTTCATGAAGTTTTTCTAAGGCAACCTACACATCAAATTGAAGCTAGTGATGCTAGTAACACAATTAAAACATCAACTTTTAACATCTAACAACATATGATCATCCAAAATTCAAGAATAACACACCAAAATTCAAGTTCATGCTAGTTACACTAAAACAACGAGATCGAGCATATAAATCATATATTCATGTTAGACTTGAGCCATAGACACTAATTAACACTTTTATAAGTTAAAAACATCAAGAACACAAAATCTAGTGATTTTAGAAAGTTACCCAAATGAGATGAAGTTGGTACCAAAACGAAGAGGATGAAGAGAGGATCACGAATATGTAATTTATTTTGTTGTAAGCCTCCTAGATCGAATTTAGATGATGATTAAATGAATATGGTTTTGGGTGTGTGTGTTCTTGCTAGAGAGAAAGAGAGAGAGATGAAGATGAAATGAATGGGTGAAAGGGGTTTGACCCTTTGACCTAGTCAAGGGTTTGATCCCTTGTCAAGTTTAGTCCCTCAACTTTCGCTCGGGTGCGGGAATTACCTAAACGAGATAATTTAAAACGCGTATCAACGGGAGATGTTATAAACATATAACGGACTTTATATTAGTATAACGGAAGAATAAATGGAAAAAGGCGGGATGTTACATTACCTACTCCTTAAAAGAAATTTCGTCCCGAAATTTAAGTAGGCGTAGTAGTCGTTGTTTCTTCCTCGAGATCTCGCGTTTCCGAATTCACGAATAGATGAGGATACTTCCTTTGCATTTGATCTTGTCTTTCCCAAGTAAACTCGGGTCCTCTTTTGGCATTCCAACGAACCTTGACAATCGGAATTCGGCTTTGTTTCAATGTCTTGACGGAGGTATCCACAATTTCAACCGGTTCCTCCACAAAATGAAGTTTGTCATCAATGGTAAGTTCTTCGAGAGGGATGACGATATCGGGTTCGGCAAGACACTTTTTCAAGTTAGATACATGGAAGGTAGGATGAACGGAGTTCAATTGAGGCGGAAGATCTAAACGATAAGCAACGGTTCCAATACGCTCCAAGATTTCGAAAGGACCAATATACCGCGGATTTAGCTTCCCGCGTTTCCCAAAACGGATTACACCCTTCCAAGGTGCGACTTTTAACATTACTCTGTCACCGACTTGAAATTCAAGATCGTTGCGTCGTTTATCGGTATAGCTCTTTTGACGACTTCGGGCCGTCCTAAGCCTATCTCGGATTTGAACGATTTTCTCGGTGGTTTCGTGAATGAGTTCGGGTCCGGTGATTTGCACGTCGCCTACCTCGGCCCAACAAAGAGGTGAACGACATTTGCGGCCATATAGCGCTTCAAAGGGTGCGGCTTTAATACTCGCGTGATAACTATTGTTGTAAGAGAACTCGGCGAGAGGTAAGTGCTTGTCCCAAGCTTTTCCGAAATCAACCACGCAAGCTCGTAACATGTCCTCTAAGGTTTGAATTGTACGTTCGCTTTGTCCATCGGTTTGAGGATGATATGCGGTGCTCATGTCTAAACGCGTTCCTAACGCTTCTTGCAATGTACGCCAAAATCTAGAAACGAAACGGCCATCTCGGTCGGAGATAATCGATAAAGGTACACCGTGTCGGGCTACGATCTCCTTAATGTAAAGTTGTGCAAGTTTCTCCATTTTGTCCGTTTCTTTCATGGCAAGGAAGTGTGCGGATTTGGTGAGACGGTCAACAATAACCCAAATGGTATCATAACCGCCCGTCGTTTTTGGTAGCTTGGTGATAAAATCCATCGTTATCCTTTCCCACTTCCATTGCGGGATCTCGGGTTGTTGGAGTAGTCCGGACGGTCTTTGGTGTTCGGCTTTGACTTTGGAACATGTCAAACACTTGGAAACATAAGTAGCTACGTCCCTTTTGATGTTCGGCCACCAATATAGCTGTTTAAGGTCGTGGTACATCTTATTGGCACCGGGGTGAATCGAGTATCGTGACTTATGGGCTTCATCTAAAATAAGGCTTCGTAGGTCCCCATAACTAGGCACCCAAATCCTTCCGGCGAAATATCGGAGTCCGGTTTCTTTAACTTCGAATCGAGAGGTGAGGACGTTCAAGTGTTCGAGAGAGATGTTTTCATCCTTGAGAGCCTCATCTTGGGCTACCCGAATTTGGCTATTAAGGTTTGTGTGGATGGTGATGTTTAAAGCTCGGACACGGAGAGGCACCGCTCTTTCTTTTCGACTTAAGGCATCGGCTACTACATTTGCCTTCCCGGGATGGTAACGAAGCTCGCAATCGTAATCGTTTAAGGTTTCAATCCACCTTCGTTGTCTCATGTTTAGTTGTTTTTGATCGAAAATGTGTTGAAGGCTTTTGTGATCGGTGAAGATAGTACTCTTGGTTCCATAAAGATAGTGTCTCCACATTTTAAGTGCAAAGACGACGGCTCCGAGTTCGAGATCATGCGTCGTGTAGTTTCGTTCATGAATTTTGAGTTGTCGAGAAGCATAAGCAATGACTTTCGTTCGTTGCATCAATACACACCCAAAACCATGTTTCGAGGCGTCGCAATACACAACAAAATCATCATTGCCTTCGGGAAGTGACAAGATAGGAGCGGTGGTTAGTTTCGTTTTCAAGATTTGGAATGCGGATTCATGTTCGGTCGCCCAAATGAATTTCTTTCCCTTGTGAGTCAATGCGGTTAGAGGACGTGCAACCAAAGAGAAATTTTCGATGAATCTACGATAGTACCCGGCGAGACCCAAAAATTGACGAATGTGAGTAGGAGTAGTAGGAGTCTCCCATTTACTAATGGCTTCGATCTTTGTGGGATCGACTTTAATACCTTGGTCACTTACAACATGACCAAGAAATTGAACTTCCTTTAACCAAAATTCACATTTGGAGAATTTGGCATAGAGTTGTTCTTGTCTTAAAAGTTCAAGCACAAGTCGGAGATGTTGTTCGTGCTCTGCTTCATTTTTAGAATAGATCAATATGTCATCGATGAACACAATAACGAATTTATCGAGATACGGTTTGCACACGCGGTTCATAAGATCCATGAACACCGCCGGTGCGTTAGTGAGACCAAATGGCATGACAAGGAATTCATAACTACCATAACGAGTTCGGAAAGCGGTTTTGGAGACATCTTCCCCCTTAACCCTTAATTGATGATAACCCGAGCGGAGATCGATTTTCGAATATACACAAGACCCTTGTAGTTGATCAAAGAGGTCATCGATGCGAGGAAGAGGATATCGGTTCTTAACCGTCAATTTATTTAGTTCACGATAATCAATGCACATTCGTAGGGATCCGTCTTTCTTTTTAACAAACAAAATCGGAGCGCCCCAAGGTGAATGGCTAGGTTGGATAAAACCTCGATCAAGTAGTTCTTGGATTTGACTTTGCAATTCTTGCATTTCAGATGGAGCGAGTCTATATGGTGCACGTGCTACGGGTGCGGCCCCCGGAATAAGATCGATTTGGAATTCAACCGGTCGATGAGGTGGAAGACCCGGCAATTCGTCGGGAAATACATCGGAAAAGTCACTAACAATTGGCACATCATCGATATGCTTCTCATCGGACTCGACTTTCTTAACGTGGGCAAGGATCGCAAAACAACCCTTACGGAGTAGTTTTCTAACTTTAAGGCACGAAACGAGATTGAGTCTGGTGCAACCCTTATCGCCATAAACAATCAAAGGTTCACCATTCTCGATAGGAATTCGGATTGCGTTAAGATCACAAAGGATGTGAGATTTCGTTTTGACTAACCAATTCATACCGATTATTACATCAAAGCTTCCTAGTTCCATGGGTATCAAGTCAATTTCAAATTCCTTACCCAAAATGTTTAACGCACACCCCCGGTAATATGTGTCGGCACTTAATAGTTTCCCGTTAGCCACTTCAATGGTATAAGTGGTATCTAATGGAAGAGGTGGAGTGCTAAAAGAATGAGTCAAAGTCTTGGATACAAAGCATTTATCGGCACCCGAATCGAATAAGCAAGAGACATAAGAATTGTTGAGAAGAAACGTACCCGTGACTAGTTCAGTGTCATCCCGGGCTTCCTCGGTGTTGATGTTGAAAGCTCGGCCGCGCGTATTGGTGTTATCTTTCCTTTTCGGGCATGCATTTCTATAATGACCCGTTTGACCACATTCGTAACAAGTGCCCGTCTTTGGTGCATTGGGCCACTTTCGAGCAACGGGAGTGGCTTATGACCAACCCCTTGGCACCGGTGGCAAATTAACTTACTACATTCGCCAAAGTGATGTTTGTTGCATTTGTTGCAAAGAGGTAGGTTCCCGGCATAACCTTTCTTGCCGTCGGAGGTGTAAGGCTTCTTAGCAAAGTTGTTGTTGCTTGATTGGGAGGGTTCCCACTTTCTTTTGTTGCCGCCCGATTTATCCTCGGCCTTAGGTGCCGGAACTACGATTTCGTCAACCGTTTCAATTAGTTGGCGAGCCATGTTCATAGCGGCTTGATGAGTAGTGGGTTTGGATGACATCACCCCTTGTTTGATGCTTTTTGGAAGACCGAGCATGTAGAGCTCAATCCTTTGAGATTCGGGGTTAACAAGATTAGGACACATCAAGGATAGTTCGGTGAAGCGTTGATTATAAGCTTTAAGATCGTTTCCAACCGCTTTCAAAGCTCTTAGTTCTTCCTCAAGCTTTCGGGTTTCTTCGCGCGGAAAATATTCAACAATCATCTTTTCCTTTAGATCGGCCCAAGAGAGGGCATGAGCTTCATCGGTACCCACCGATTGTACATAAGTATTCCACCATGTAAGAGTGACACCGGCGAAGGTGTGAGTGGAGTATTTGACCTTGTCTTGGTCCCGACAACCGCTTATGCTAAAGACGGCTTCCGTTTGCTCAAACCATCGGGTGAGCACGACCGGTCCCCCGGTTCCATCAAAAGTGTGAGGTTTGCACCCCATGAAAGCTTTATAGGAGCATCCCTCGTTTGAGTTTCCGGCTCCATTGTTGTTGTTGTTGTTGTTGTTGTTGTGGTTGTTATTATTATTGTTGTTGGATGAGTGACCGGCCATGGCCGCATCTACGGCGGTAGCTATCATCCGTTCGAGAGCTTGTTCGGGAGTTTCATTGCGGCGTACACGACGAGGAGCCATTGTTCCTTCAAGACACAAGAATATCATTGATTAGTATTCTCAATAATACTAACCGTGATATAGAATAAAGATAAAGAGAAGTTTTTTTTTTTTTTTTTTTTTTTTTTTCCGACTCGCCTTAAATTCTTTATGTCATAATGTCGGAACGTTCATACGAGTCACCGTAATATAATCCCGGAAATTATATTACCCTGATTCATATGTGCATTCGACATCATTTCATATAGTCAAGGTGGCGTGTCAATCAAATTAAACAACGTGAGATTAAGATGAACTAAGAGTAGATATGAGTAGAAACGTTCGAGTATAAATGCACAAGTAGTCAAGTAATTCCTACTTCAAGTCTATATGCCGGTTGTAGTCTAGACTCATTAATGTACCCTATGACTCGGGGTTGACACCAATGAACTCTAAATCCCTACAACCAACGCTCTGATACCATCTGTAGCGACCCGACCAAATCATGTTTGACGGCGCCGTCTACTTAGGTCCCGTTACGTGGTCATAAGTCTTTAAGACAAAGTTTGACCAAAATATGTCGCCTTCATTTCAAAATAAAGATTGTTCCCAAAGTTTACAAGAATTGTTCAACCAATAGTTAAGTTACAACGTTATAATACGAATGAAATCTAGGCGACACGGTTTAAAGTAAAGTCAAAAGACGCTCCATGAAATGCACATATACTCGACATCCAATGCAAGTATCAAATAATGAGCGGAAGCATGTATCATGTATCGTTCAAGGACCTGAGAAAAACATAGAAATCTGTCAACGAAAACGTTGGTGAAATCATAGGTTTAAGTAAGTAAGTACAAGTGAAACACAAGATTTGCATCAATGAAATAATAGTAATACATTCCAAAAGTTTGTTTCACGAGCACCCAATTATCAAAGCTTAACATTCCTTCCATTGTATACCCCATCACTTAGTGCTAGAACAAACACTGATTCTCGAAAATATATTTCATCCGTAGACGGTAGCGAACCGTCAAGGATGAGGGTTGTCAACCCATATGGCCATATAACATAAGTTCTCGCTTACACCCGGCAAGTGTAACTAATGATAATCGAATTGAGGATTTTGTTCTAAACTCGTATGTAGAATGTTTGTTTTCCCGTTCTTGTGTTCACTTAGTTCAAAAGAATCGTTTATGTTTTCTCATCCCAATATAAGTTCAAAAAGAGTAAAAGTGGGACTATGATCTCACCTTGAGTGCACGAGTAGTAAAGTACTTCACAAAATAACGTGTGCGAAGGATAGTGCTAGTCTTGACCTAAACAAATAGGTCGTATCAATAACGGTAAACACGATAGGTCAAAGATGTTCAATTAGTCATATGGCTCGTTAAGACTCGATCATAATAGCATGTGAATCAAATTGCCAAGTTTCATGCAAGATACAAGTATATAAATAAGTTAGGAAGGTTGCATAATCATTTGGTTAAGTTTGACAAAAAGTCAAACTTTGGTCGGTCAAAGTCAACGAAAGTCAACACGTTCGGGTCGGGTTCCGAACTATTTTTCTGAGGTTTTTAATCATATATGAACATGTTAGAACAAGTTTCATGTGAATCGGAGGTCCGTAGTATGCCAAACATTTTTCGTAATTTGGACATGGTGGTCAGAGCCTGACCAAGGCTTATGTCGCGCCGCGACATAGTCTGGCCGCGCCGCGGCATTAGCCGTGCGCTGGTACCTGGTCAGTCTCAATTGTTCAAGTCCCAAATCAAAACTCTTTCAAGCATAAATTACAAACCGCTAACATTTAGAACTCGCACCTTATATCGTTGGAAAGGTAATTTGACAAAGAACACAACTAAACATAATTCATCAACCAAACTTCCACTTACAACAACCAAAAACCGTAATTAAACGTTCATAATCAAAGTTCAAGTTCCAAAAACGCATTTTATGATTCGGGCAACCAATTTACATGAATGATATGCCGTTTCGAAGGTAATCAAGCATACAATCCAACTAAACACTTACCAATAATAATCCATGGCATTCAATGCATCAAAAGTCCATTTCAAGTTCATCAAACCCTAACCCAAATTCACCAAAATCAATAATCAAGTTCATGAAGTTTTTCTAAGGCAACCTACACATCAAATTGAAGCTAGTGATGCTAGTAACACAATTAAAACATCAACTTTTAACATCTAACAACATATGATCATCCAAAATTCAAGAATAACACACCAAAATTCAAGTTCATGCTAGTTACACTAAAACAACGAGATCGAGCATATAAATCATATATTCATGTTAGACTTGAGCCATAGACACTAATTAACACTTTTATAAGTTAAAAACATCAAGAACACAAAATCTAGTGATTTTAGAAAGTTACCCAAATGAGATGAAGTTGGTACCAAAACGAAGAGGATGAAGAGAGGATCACGAATATGTAATTTATTTTGTTGTAAGCCTCCTAGATCGAATTTAGATGATGATTGAATGAATATGGTTTTGGGTGTGTGTGTTCTTGCTAGAGAGAAAGAGAGAGAGATGAAGATGAAATGAATGGGTGAAAGGGGTTTGACCCTTTGACCTAGTCAAGGGTTTGATCCCTTGTCAAGTTTAGTCCCTCAACTTTCGCTCGGGTGCGGGAATTACCTAAACGAGATAATTTAAAACGCGTATCAACGGGAGATGTTATAAACATATAACGGACTTTATATTAGTATAACGGAAGAATAAATGGAAAAAGGCGGGATGTTACATAATGGTCAGGCAATCTTAGAGAATCCTTCAATGAATCTCCTGTAGTAACTAGCTAAACCCAAAAATTATCGAATCTGAGTTGGTGTCTTTGGGGTTTCCCAATTCTTAACCGTCTCAATATTTACTGGATCTACCTGTATTCCATTGGCCCCTACAACATGACCAAGGAATTGTACCTCTGGTAGCCAAAAGTCACACTTAGAGAACTTTGTATACAATTACTCT
Organism: Rutidosis leptorrhynchoides; assembly: GCF_046630445.1. Taxonomy (NCBI): domain Eukaryota; kingdom Viridiplantae; phylum Streptophyta; class Magnoliopsida; order Asterales; family Asteraceae; genus Rutidosis; species Rutidosis leptorrhynchoides. Next base: position 201,012,063 of record NC_092337.1, read on the forward strand.
TTTCTAAGCGTAGTCAGTATCGAACGTAGATGCTGCTCGTGCTCTTCTTTATTCTTGGAGTACACCAATATATCATCAATAAACACAATGACGAATTTATCTTGGTATGGCTTACACACACAGTTCATGAGATCCATGAACACTGCTGGTGCGTTTGTCAAACCAAACGACATCACTGTAAACTCATAATGTCCATAGCGTGTTCTATACGCCGTCTTCGGGACATCAGCTTCTTTGACTCTCAACTGGTAATATCTGGATCTCAATTCAATCTTCGAGTAATAGCTAGATCCCTGTAGTAGATCGAATAAGTCATCAATCCTCGGTAGCGAATACCGATTCTTGATTGTCAACTTGTTTAATTCTCTATAGTCGATACATAATCTCATCGACCCATCCTTCTTCTTAATGAATAAGACTGGAGCTCCCTAAAGTGAAGAACTCGGTCGTATAAATACCTTGTCTAACAAGTCTTGCAATTGGTTAGACAACTCTTGTAGTTCTAATGGTGCAAGTCTATACGGTGCTCGTGCCACATGTGCCGCCTCTGGCACTTAATCAATCTGAAATTCAACTTCGCGATGCGGTGGGAGACCAGGTAGTTCTTCAGGAAATACTTCAAGAAAATCCTTAACTATAGGAACTTCTTTGGGTCTCCTTTCTTCAGACACAACTTGGTTTACGTGAGCCATAAACGCGATACATCCATTTCTCACATACTTTTGACCTTTCAAGCAGTTTATGAGATGTAGCTATGGGCCGCTCCTTTCTCCATATATCATCATAGGTTCAACATTGGCATTAGGAATACGAATAGCCTTTAGGTCACAGACCACCTCGGCTCTGTTATCAGCTAACCAGTCCATTCCAACCATAAGGTCAAAACTTCCCAGTTTAATAGGTATCACATCAATGTCGAAAGGTTTACCCTCTAACTTTAAAATACAACCACGGTAAATCTTATCGGCTCTCATCATGTTACCATTCCCTACTTCTAAGAAATACACATTATCTAAGGGAGAAACATGGTTCTTAATGTTATGACAAATATCCTTAGATATAAAACTTCTATCAGCACCAGTGTCAAACAAAACATAAACATGTTGATCATTGAGTAAGAACGTACCTGTGACTAGCTTCAGATCATCACGAGCTTCTGCAGAGTTGATGTTGAATGCACGGCCTCGAGCAGTTCCATTGTTGTTCTTGGGACAATTCTTCTTGAAATGACCCAGTTATCCGCAACCAAAACAATTTCTAGCATTACCAGTGTTATTTGCATTGTTCACAGTGTTGTTGTTGGTGTTGTTGTTGAGATTCACCTTACAGTCCTTAGCCAAATGGCTAAACTTCTTAAACCGATCACAAATTACAGTAGTACAGGTTCCAGAGTGATGTTTGCCACACTTTTGACATTGTGGCTTTTTACCCTTATACCCAGAGTTAGCTCCCATGACCCTAGTGTCGTCACTGTAAGAATCTTGCTTTTGAACAGTTGTTGATTATAACTCTTATCTTGTCAACCGTTCCATTTCCTCTTACCATCATTAGACTTAACCTTATTCACAGTAGTACCCTTTCCTCATTGGGCAATCTAATCCAGCAACAGGCTCGCCATATCAATAGTTTCTTGTACAGTAGCGGGTTTAGATTTAGTAACCCCACCTTGAATATTCACACTTAGACCATCAATATACTGCTCGATCTTTCGAGCCTCAGGAGTGACCATTTCAGGACACATCAAAGCCAACTCGAAAAACCTCTTGTTATAACCAGCAAGATCAGTACCAAGTAACTTGAGCCCACAAAACTCACGTTTCATCTTCTTAATCTCATTGCGCGAACAGTACTCTTCTATCATTCGCTATTTCAAAGTTTCCCAGGGTAAGGCATAAGCTTAATCATGACCCAAGGATTGTGCATAGTTATTCCACCAAGTGAGCACACTGTTAGACAGTGTGCCCGTAGTAAAACCCACTCGATCAGCATCATTACACTTACTGATGCAGAAAACAGACTCTAACTTCTCAAACTAGCGGTTGAGACCAACTGGTCCCTCAGTTCCATTAAAAGAGTGTGAGTTACACCTAGTGAATGTCTTGTAAGAACATCCACCACGGCCCTACTCGTTGTTGTTGCCCGGTCCGCCCTGGTCACGGTTGTTGTTTGGACCTCCATTGTTGTTGCGCATGTTGTTAAATTCTTGGAGTAGTTCAGCTCTCTCGGCCGTAATACCTTCGGCAACCATTCTCCTGATCTGAGTAGCTGTTGATTCCTTCGGAGGCATCTTCAACACATAAAAATACACCAGGTCAGTGTCAAAACAACGTTATATAAAAATATACTAGCAACGAGTGTTGAATACTAGTAAATAATAATAGTACGGAGAGTTTCGTTAGTAGTGAGAAGTTGTGTTAAGTAGCACTAATAGTAGTAAGTAGTGACAGTAGCGATAGTAGTGACAGTAGTGTCACTAGTGATAGTAGTGGTAGTAGTGATACTAGTGGTAGTAGTGATAGCAGTGGTACTAGTGTTATGTAGTGGTAGTAGTGGTAGTGTACATAATCACATAATATAGAATATTATAATCATCATGTATTGCAGTTATATATATTCATGAAGTCAACATGCAATATAGAGATAAATAATTATTAAGAATATTATAATACCTCTTTACGTGCATCATCTCTTCCTTGCTATGCTAATCATTAAGAAGTTTCTACTTTCGGTATTTCACGGATAAACCACAACACACTCGTAAACATCAATTCTACGATCTTTTGAACAAGGAAGCAAAGGTTCCTTCATGGTGGAAATAATACCTTCTAAACAATTATTCACATTCGCATCCACGTTTAAACTCATAAGTAAATAATAGACCGACTCTCCATTTGTGCGAAAACACTTTTCTTACTCTGAAGGAGTTACCTTAAACATTTATGAAGATACTCTAAACATTTCTTCCTTCGTGGATTGTGACTAGATGTTATTCTAGTCAAATTTTAATCTATGGTTCAACATGACACTGAAATCATTAATCTTAAAGCTACATCCTGACACTATTTCTAAAGACAAGTTCTCATGTATACTGAACGATGCCTTTCACTCGTATTATCCTGAGGTCAATGAATCCTCAACTAACATCTCATTTGTCTATTAGACATCTTTTGAAAACTAAAGGTATTATGGTTACCTTTCGCAACTTGAAGCTGGTACTATCCCTAACAAACACCAGCCATACATCAAACTACGTAACTGAAATCTTTACGTACTCTACTCTATTTTATCTGCCCTACTATTGTGGCATAAACGCTCAAGCTCTTAACGAGCTCAATAATACATTTCATGCTGATATAGCATCAACTTTCCTTTTAATGGAAAACTAGTCAAACGACACTCTTGTTATTCCTTGGAAAAACTCCGCATTTAATGCACTTTGTAAACGACCTATTAAGGTTAAGGATCATGAGATCAAACGTGTAAACAAAACAATATACTTATTGTTGGCACTCATTGGAATTCACGTAAGGGCCCGATTGTACCAGGGAACGTGAAAATCAAACTCTATTATTAAAATCCGTTGGGATTCGCGAAAAAGCCCCTAATATACATGGGAACGCGAAGACCAAATGATACAGAAATATCCCCATCTCTTCTCAACTACTGACGCAAACGAGAAATCTACCTAAAACTTCGGGACGAAGTTTCTAATAACGGGGAGGTACTATAACGACCCTCATTTTTCCATTCTATATTAAATGCCCAAACAATATAATTGAAACTTAATAATTAAACCTTAATCAATAATTGTTAAGTATTGAGAATTATAAAACATATTAATTAACTTGGTACAATAATTTAAAAGTTAATAAAATATGAAAAATAAAAGCTAATTAACTTTTGTAAACAAAATATAATACTCTAAAACTTGTTGCATTCAAACAATTAAATTAGAACCTTTAATGAGCCATTTTAAGCTAATCTAAAGTACAGGGACTAAAACAAAAAAGTTCCAACCCTAACCCTAAACCCTTTGGCCGATTTTTTTAATGGGGAAAAGGACCCTTTTCCCCTCCCATTTACGGCCACAACCACCACCAAAAACCCTAACCCTAATCTCTAACTTTTGCTCCAAGTATTCCCATTAAACCCTAGATCTAGAATCATCCTAATACAACTATAAATAGAGGAGCCATCTTTAGGTTTTCTTCATCCCATTCTCATACTTACAATCCTCTCTCAAAATCACAACATCTCTCTCTCCCTCTCCTAATTTCGGCCAAGAAAAACTGAAACCCACCACCAAGATCTTCAAGTGATCTTCAAGCAATCTTCAAAGGATCTTTATCGCGTTCTTCGTGTTCATCAAGATCTTTAAGTGTGTTCTTCGATATTCAAGTGTTTGATCTTCATCTTCAAAGTGTTCTTCATCTTTTCTTGTTAATCTTCATCATCATTCATCAAGGTAAAACCCTAGATCCAAAATTTTAAGTTTTATCTTTTCGATTCATGTTATATTCATTCATACTAGATCATGTACATTTATGTTGCTCATATAAAAAAAATATAAAATATATACATATACATGCATATACACGGGGAAAAAAAGAGAAGGAAGTGATTAGATCTTAAAACCCTAGAGATTTGATAGAAGATATGTTAGTGTTTAAAAAGGAAACAAATATATACATACTATATATACATATACGGTTTACATATATATATGTACAAAAAAAATACATTTTCTATATATACATATATATACGGTATATATATATATATATATATATATATATATATATATATATATATATATATATATATATATATATATATATATACATATACATAAACATTAAATAAATAAAACCCTAATTAAACCTAACCCTAATTTATTAAACCCTAATACTACCTAAACCCTAAACATTTATTGAAGCCCTAATCATTACCTAATCATTTAATCATTACTTTACTGACCCTAATCATTAATTAACTACTAAACCCTAAACCTAAAGATACTATTAAACATTTATCACATAAACCCTAATCATTAAATACTACTTTAATTAATTAAACCTAATAAATTAATAAAACCCTAATACTGCTTATACTATATTACTAATACTACTTAACACTTATATACTTATACTACTACTTAACATTTACACTATTACTAATATTTATAATATACTACTTATAGTATAACTCACGATTACAATAGTCATTCACGATAACGTGTGATTACTCGAACGTCAACGCTACTTAAGGCCTAGGGTGATCCTTGGTACCACTATGGGATGCTTGTGGATTACAAATGCCAAACTTAGATTTTGGTCAAGAAATCCTGGGCCAACCGGTAACAATTGGTCATTCTGGTGACTCGGCGGTGGAATAGATATTTGGGTATGATGCACAATATCAACCCGACTAGAGTAATCATACACTTAGTTATCTTCACACTTAATAGGTGGTAGACCTATAAAGGACAACTCACTAGTGTTCGACACTAACTTTCTAAAAGTAAAAACTTTCTAAAAATGGAAACCTACTAAAAGTAGAAACTTACTAAGAACTGAAACTCAACAAGACGAACTATACTTAAGTAGATACATACTTAAACTTAACTTAAACTTGGGCACACATTTAACTACTCTTAAATGTAATTAGGTTGACATTCGGCTCACGATCATCTAACTCATTTATCTTTCTCTTCCAAGGAATAACAGCTCTTCTCTACTTACTAAGGTGAACTTCATAGCCCCACTTTCTATTGTGCACAACTTATTTACTTTTATTCTTGGGGTGAGACATGTGCTGTTTTTACTTTTTACACTTTAGACACAAGTACCAAACTGTTAAACTATGCTATACCCGGCTATGTCCGACTAAGTCCCTACAGTGATATTTTTAATTACCGCGGCATGCTTAATTATTGGGGGTAGGCCTATCGGGAGTAACGTCCCCGATACATTTAACTAAGTCTTTGTATTACTTGATAATGAAATTAAAACCGACAAGGACAGACACAACTTGTCATGGGGCAAACTTGAACGTTTAGTCTAAATATCACGCTTTGGCATAACTTTTTGATCCTGCGGGAGATCAACTTTACAAACTAAATCTTGTGATCTAAAAACAACGATAACTACTTTTGTTAAACCAATGATTTCACTCAACCTTTTTGGTTGACACTTTTTAGCATGTTTGTCTCAGGTGCTGATTGATCAAGCTTACTTACTTACTACTTATGTGATGCTACTTAGACTTAGGATCAAGAGATATTGCATTTATTATTCTCACATTCAAACAATTACTTTATTGTAATTTCCATCATTGTAACGACATTTCATTTTCCGCTGCGTACTCAATAAAGTTTAACTTTATCATTTAGTATTGTTCTCTTATTATAATATGTTGGTTTATTTGATATTAGTGACGTTTCTTCCAGACCCTATTGGGAGGTCGTCACAGACTTTTTATGTTGACTTTTTAGGTTGACTTGTATTGATATTTTAAGTCTCGAGCATTATGAATGTATTTACACTATGACTTGATGAAAGGACCCGTTCATATACATTATAAACGATTCACAATAATTGATTACATCGCGAGGTATTTGACCTCTATATGATACGTTTTACAAACATTGCATTCGTTTTTAAAAGACAAACTTTCTTTACATCAAAAATTGACGGCATGCATACCATTTCATATTACATCCAACTATAATTGACTTAATATTAATCTTGATGAACTCAACGACTCGAATGCAACGTCTTTCAAAGTTTGCCATGAATGACTCCAAGTAATATCCTTAAAATGAGCTAATGCACAGCGGAAGATTTCTTTAATACCTGAGAATAAACATGCTTTAAAGTGTCAACTAAAAGGTTGGTGAGTTCATAGGTTTATCATAACAATCATTTCAATATATTAATAGACCACAAGATTTCCGTTTATAAATATATGTACACTCGCAAGTGTATAAAAGTATTCTATAAGTTGTAGGCACCTGGTAACAAGCCTTAACGTTCATGTTTTACCCTCTGAAGTACACCAGATCAGGTGTGTTTAAAATAACCTCGAAGTACTAAAGCATCCCATAGTCAGGATGGGGTTTGTCAGGCCCAATAGATCTATCTTTAGAATTCGCGCCTACCGTACATAGACAAGTAGTTTAATGTTACCAAGCTAAGGGTATATTTCTGGTTTAAACCCACATAGAATTAGTTTTAGTACTTGTGCCTACTTCATAAAACATTTATAAAACAGCGCATGTATTCTCAGCCCAAAAATATATATTGCAAAAGCAATTAAAAAGGGAGCAAATGAAACTCACCATACTGTATTTCGTAGTAAAAATACATATAACGTCATTTAATAAGTGCAAGGTTGGCCTCGGATTCACGAACCTATATTAATTATATATATTTATATGTTGGTCAATATTTGTCTAACAATTTTTGGTCAAGTCATAGTGTACCACAATCCTAATGCTCGAGACTAATATGCAAAAGTCAACAAAAGTCAACTTGACCCAAAATGACTTCTAAAATTTATACGTGTTTATTATATAACTTAACTATAGTCGTTTTATATATTTAAATATATTTATTAGATTTTATAATAATAAAAGTCATTTATTAATAAAAATTTATATTTACGTTTATATATGATAGAATATACTTTTATATATCTTAAGTAGTAAAATTTATAAAGTTCACTTAATATCGTAAAACTATAGTGGTAAGTATTATTAATGTAATTATATTACGCGTGGTGAAAAATATCTTTATATCCCCTATTTATTTGATAAAATAATATTGATCATAATAATAATAAGTAAAAGTTGTATTATTTTGTAATAATAATTATTATTATTCTATAAAAAAAATAACAATATTTATATTTACTAAAAATGGTATTATGATAAAATGATATACTAATATAATAGTAATAATGATATTTTATAATAACAATGATATTTCTATTAAAATAATAACGACGATAGTAATAATAATCATTTTAACAATAATACTAAAATTCAGTTGACTATAACTTCTAATCCGTTTATCGAAACCATTCGATATCTAAATGAAAAGTTCTTAATTTTTCGCTAGCTTTCCAATGATATGCATATCATATACCCTATCTCAGTAGCATATGTATCTAATTCAGGATTCAACAAACCTATCTAAGGACAATATCGAATGTACAAGCATGCATAATCCTATATACTCGAGCACTAGTCAGGGATACACTATTGATATATAAAAGTGAAGTTATGAGTGCTCACGTATCAATATTGAGATTCAATATTGCAGGAAAGTACGTAGACGCAACGGAGATGATAAACACTATATTGACCTCACGAGCATACCCATGAACCATACCCATCACCTCCATAGCTATAACTCATAATTTCCTTAGCTTCGACTCATTCAAAAAAACTATTTTGAAATCACTCGGACAGCACTCCGTCGTAATATTTTATGTATACTAATAATATCTTGAAATAATATAAAGAAAATATATATATATGTAATTCGATTGAGAGAGTTTAGAGAAATATATTTTCAAGTTTCTATGAAATAATGAAACCTATTGAATTCTATTTATAACAGATTTTTGAATTATTAAAGTGAATTATTAAAGTATGAATTATTAAAGTGAATTATTAAAGTATGAATTATTAAAGCGAATTATTAAAGTATGAATTATTAAAGTGAATTATTAAAGTGTGAATTATTAAAGTATGAATTATTAAAGTATGAATTATTAAAGTTAAAGTAAAGTAAAAGTAAAGTAAAGGTAAAGTTAAAGTATAGTAAAAGTATAAATACTATGTATGTATAATACGCGTATAAATATATATAATATTAATTTAAATCGTTATATATATTTAATAAAATAAAATATAAATATCGTTATCAATCATTTAATATATATTTTTTTTCGTCGAAAATCATATTGAAACAAATACGTTCGTGTAAAGTATTATACGTTTAATACGTTATTAATATTCTCAAGTTATAATATATATATACATATACATATCTATTTATATATAACGGTTCGTGAATCGTCGGAATTTGGTCGAGGTTATAATGAATGTATGAACACAGTTTAAAATTCTTGAGATTTAACTTAACACACTTTGCTTATCGTGTCGGAATAATATAAAGATTAAAGTTTAAATTTGGTCAGAAATTTCCGGGTCGTCACAGTACCTACCCGTTAAAGAAATTTCGTCCTCGAAATTTGATCGAGATCGTCATGGCTAACCATAAAAATGTTTTCATGACGAATATGAGTTGATAAATAGAGTTTTATAATCATTGAGTAATATAGATAAAACAATTTGATTACGCGAAGAGTATAAGTGAAGCTATCACAAAAGAGTGAAATGAATAAATGCAGATTCGATTTAACCAGTGACGTAGTCACGGTTGATTTTCAGATTTAGAGGAAATCTTCGTCATAAGATTTGGGTTCTTCGATAATTAAGGAAATTAGAATCCTCTTTGGTTAAATGCGATGATCTGTCCTGATTGTTCTGTCTGGTACTTCACTATAAATCCACCATCTTCGTTTCCTTACACCTTCTATTCTTTCTCCCTCAACTCATATTTTAAAGTATTTGTCAATATGCTCCATCCAGTGCTGATTCTTGATATACTCCTCACTTTCATATCTGTCGTTCTTCTTTTTCATCTGCCGCCGGAAGAATCTATTTACTTCTACTATACTCTTGGTTTTATAGTGTTTTTAGTTCTCCCGTGTCTTTATATTGCTATATGCATTGATATATACGGTTTGTGATTTCTGGGTTGTTGTTGGGTTTTATATCTTCCCTTATATTTCAAAGTCCTTGCTTCTTCTATAATCATTGTCATCCACAGTTAATGCTCTCTTCTATTTACTATGATTTATACTCCCATTTCTAGTTAGGAGCTTTGTCCTTCCGTTTCTTCTTCTTGCAATTAAGCACCGCTTGTAATGGTCCAGAATTCGCAGATATAAATTTCGGAATGAACATTGTTAATGTTCTAGGAAGGAAATTGTAATGACACGATCTTGACTTGTCAAATTACCAGAATACCTCGGAAAAGGCCGAATCATCAAGAAATATTTTCTTGATATTTAGAGATCAAAGAGAATACAAGAGTCGTGTAACATAGCACATGATGACGTTATGATCTGTGAATCATCATGTTTCATTTAGAAACTCAGCATGAATTACTGTAATATAATCACGTTGATCAAGTGTCATTATATTATACTAACTCATGCTTCAGCTCCCAACACTTCTTCAAGAATATTCCTATTTTAAACTCGAATGTTTCAGAATTTAGAAACTAAAATAGTTTCTTTTATGATATAATACAGATAGCGCGAAGAGGTAAATGATTTCAGATAAGAATAATTATAAAAATATCTTCAGAAGTATGGATGATATTTATAATGAAAGATACGATGATATCTTAGAATGTCTAATATCAGAGGATGATGAAAGATATTGTCTGCAAGGGTTTAGAGTCAGGAGCAAGGTATTCGTTAATGACTTCAGCAAGTACTGAATCATTTGGATTCTTTGAAGGCAGGTTTAGTCTTTGTGATTTGTCCACAGCCTCCTTCATACTTTGCTCAATCCGTTTTCCAGTTCCAAACCTTCTCTTTTTCTGAGTTTTGCCAACACACTATTTTTTTATCATCAAACTTTTTACTGTTAAGATCGTTAACAGTTTCTGCTGCTTCATCAGCATTTTTTTAAAATTTCAAGAACTAGTTCGCAGTTTAGGCATTTTTCAGAAACTTCACATTCGAAGTATGTAAGTCTTGGAGGTAGACGTTATATGTATATATAACTGTTGATGTAGACATGCTGCAAGATTTCAAAATACTGATTACTGATTCTCAATAATTGGTATGGCAATTCTTGTTACAAAGTGCGGATGAGTATATGATAGGGTTCTAATGAATATATCGATTTTTCTGAAAATCAAAGATCAGTGAAATTGTTGGTAAGTTTATTGCTAATGTGATGGGACATAAACGGTTCTCCAGTAACGATGGAGAAAGGGCATCGTATATATCGAGATTATAATAAGACCGTTTTAATTGAAAAGTCGAAGTTGACTTGTGGAGCTGTGACACAACTGTCTACTTTGGTAAGGAATTGAAAAGTCATTTTTGCTAATAAATGCCAAAGAGTCTGACACGGATAGGTGTTAAACTATGACTTTAGTTTCGAGAGTTTTTCAGGTGTATACTGTGGGTAACATGTGGTTGGATCATCATTTCGATTGTTCATTATTTGAAGCGTCTTCAGGAATTTCGAAGGGTTTGGACACAGATTGTAATCGTTAATATACCTATGATGTTCTAACACAGTTTTGAAGTCAAAGTATAGCTTTGAAAGATGTAAGGATTTAAGAGTGATGATTTTTGGCTATATCTCGAATTAAATTTTGCGATTTCAAAATCAGAATATGTAATTGAATTTGAATGAGTATGGTTATTTTGATTTCTATAAAAGAATGTATATTGTTGTGAAAGTAGGGAGTATAATGGATGATTTGCTGAATCAGATTCGAAGAATGTAATATATTAATTGTGAATTTATATATCTCTCGGGTATTACCTACCCGTTAAAAAAAATTGTCACAATTAATATTTTGTACAAAAGAATTTTATTACAGTCTTTATGGAAATATATGTGTATATTTCTTCAGATGTAATATTGATTTAATGAGTTAATATTAAATTAAACTCACTTAATTTATGGTTAAGGCTAGGATAGATAATTTCTAAACTTTAGAAATTACATAATCGTCATAGAATGTTTTCCCAATGAAGTTATGAATCAATACTTCATCGTTGTGGTATTCCTTAGTATCTACAGGGCGTATGACATCGATGCTCATGGGACAGATTGTGAAGTTGAGGTTTGCGATGCGGTTGTTGTTGGTGGTGGTAATGGTACTGTTGATGTTGTTGATGGTGGTACTGGTTATGTTGTTGGTGCTGCTGCTGGTGTTTGTAACCTTTGCACCATATTCTCCAAAGCCACTACCCGAGCGCGAAACTCGTTGACTTCTTCTATTACACCGGGGTGATTGTCGGTTCGAACGAGCGGATAAATAAGATCTAGAATTTGGTGTAGTATATAATCATGACGAGATACTCTGGAAATGAGAGAGAAAATGGTGTTTCGAATAGGTTCGCCGGTAAGTGTTTCAGGTTCTTCGCCAAGAGGGCAATGTGGTGGATGGAAGGGATCACCTTCTTCTTGTCTCCAATGATTAAGGAGGCTACGAACCCATCCCCAATTCATCCAGAATAGATGATGACTAATTGGTTGATCCATTCCGGTCATACTGCTTTCGGAACTTGAGTGGGATTCCATTTCGGAATCCGAGGGACTTGAACTAATGACGAATTCCATTTCGTACGATTGAATAAAGAATTTTTTCGATATGAAATGATTTTCCGGCTATCAGGTGGTATTCTAATTATATAGAGCAAAAGGTTTCGTAGATTACGGAGGAATTTACGGAATATGTCAGGCAAAGTTTACAGTAACAGATACGCTAAGATATGAATTAGCAGATACGCTAAGATATGAATTTTGTCTATACACTATTCATGTAATCAATGCAATAAGATGTGTCTAGACTAAGAATGATAAGCAGATAATTTCCGACAAAAATGATGAGCAAAACTTTTGACATGCAGACACGGTCGAAGTCCATACTCACTAATGCATCCTAACGACTATCAGTTAGACACACTAATGCAGACCTGGTTCGCTAAGACCACTGCTCTGATACCAACTAAAAGGACCCGTTCATATACATTATAAACGATTCACAATAGTTGATTACATCGCGAGGTATTTGACCTCTATATGATACGTTTTACAAACATTGCATTCGTTTTTAAAAGACAAACTTTCTTTACATCAAAAATTGACGGCATGCATACCATTTCATATTACATCCAACTATAATTGACTTAGTATTAATCTTGATGAACTCAACGACTCGAATGCAACGTCTTTCAAAGTTTTCCATGAATGACTCCAAGTAATATCCTTAAAATGAGCTAATGCACAGCGGAAGATTTCTTTAATACCTGAGAATAAACATGCTTTAAAGTGTCAACCAAAAGGTTGGTGAGTTCATAGGTTTATCATAACAATCATTTCAATATATTAATAGACCACAAGATTTCCGTTTATAAATATATGTACACTCGCAAGTGTATAAAAGTATTCTATAAGTTGTAGGCACCTGGTAACAAACCTTAACGTTCATGTTTTACCCTCTGAAGTACACCAGATCAGGTGTGTTTAAAATAACCTCGAAGTACTAAAGCATCCCATAGTCAGGATGGGGTTTGTCAGGCCCAATAGATCTATCTTTAGAATTCGCGCCTACCGTACATAGACAAGTAGTTTAATGTTACCAAGCTAAGTGTATATTTCTGGTTTAAACCCACATAGAATTAGTTTTAGTACTTGTGCCTACTTCATAAAACATTTATAAAACAGCGCATGTATTCTCAGCCCAAAAATATATATTGCAAAAGCAATTAAAAAGGGAGCAAATGAAACTCACCATACTGTATTTCGTAGTAAAAATACATATAACGTCATTTAATAAGTGTAAGGTTGGCCTCGGATTCACGAACCTATATTAATTATATATATTTATATGTTGGTCAATATTTGTCTAACAATTTTTGGTCAAGTCATAGTGTACCACAATCCTAATGCTCGAGACTAATATGCAAAAGTCAACAAAAGTCAACTTGACCCAAAATGACTTCTAAAATTTATACGTGTTTATTATATAACTTAACTATAGTCGTTTTATATATTTAAATATATTTATTAGATTTTATAATAATAAAAGTCACTTATTAATAAAAATTTATATTTACGTTTATATATGATAGAATATACTTTTATATATCTTAAGTAGTAAAATTTATAAAGTTCACTTAATATCGTAAAACTATAGTGGTAAGTATTATTAATGTAATTATATTACGCGTGGTGAAAAATATCTTTATATCCCCTATTTATTTGATAAAATAATATTGATCATAATAATAATAAGTAAAAGTTGTATTATTTTGTAATAATAATTATTATTATTCTATAAAAAAATAACAATATTTATATTTACTAAAAATGGTATTATGATAAAATGATATACTAATATAATAGTAATAATGATATTTTATAATAACAATGATATTTCTATTAAAATAATAACGACGATAGTAATAATAATCATTTTAACAATAATACTAAAATTCAGTTGACTATAACTTCTAATCCGTTCATCGAAACCATTCGATATCTAAATGAAAAGTTCTTAATTTTTCGCTAGCTTTCCAATGATATGCATATCATATACCCTATCTCAGTAGCATATGTATCTAATTCAGGATTCAACAAACCTATCTAAGGACAATATCGAATGTACAAGCATGCATAATCCTATATACTCGAGCACTAGTTGTAGTGACCCGAACTTTTCCATGTTTATATACATTAATTGAGATTGATGTTTACATGATTAAATGTTTCCAACATGTTAAGCAATCAAACTTGTTAAGACTTGATTAATTGAAATAGGTTTCATATAGACAATTGACCACCCAAGTTGACCGGTGATTCACGAACGTTAAAACTTGTAAAAAAACTATATGATGACATATATATGGTTATATATATAGTTAACATGATATTATGATAAGTAAACATATCATTAATTATATTAACAATGAACTACATATGTAAAAACAAGACTACTAACTTAATGATTTTGAAACGAGACATATATGTAACGTTTATCGTTGTAACGACATTTAATGTATATATATCATATTAAGAGGTATTCGTACATCATAATATCATGATAATATAATAATTTAAAATCTCTTTTGATATTATAAACATTGGGATAACAACATTTAACAAGATCGTTAACCTAAAGGTTTCAAAACAACACTTACATGTAACGACTAACGATGACTTAACGACTCAGTTAAAATGTATATACATGTAGTGTTTTAATATGTATTTATACACTTTTGAAAGACTTCAATACACTTATCAAAATACTTCTACTTAACAAAAATGCTTACAATTACATTCTCGTTCAGTTTCATCAACAATTCTACTCGTATGCACCCGTATTCGTACTCGTACAATACACAGCTTTTAGATGTATGTACTATTGGTATATACACTCCAATGATCAGCTCTTAGCAGCCCATGTGAGTCACCTAACACATGTGGGAACCATCATTTGGCAACTAGCATGAAATATCTCATAAGATTACAAAAATATGAGTAATCATTCATGACTTATTTACATGAAAACAAAATTACATATCCTTTATATCTAATCCATACACCAACGACCAAAAACACCTACAAACACTTTCATTCTTCAATTTTCTTCATCTAATTGAACTCTCTCAAGTTCTATCTTCAAGTTCTAAGTGTTCTTCATAAATTCCAAAAGTTCTAGTTTCATAAAATCAAGAATACTTTCAAGTTTGCTAGCTCACTTCCAATCTTGTAAGGTGATCATCCAACCTCAAGAAATCTTTGTTTCTTACAGTAGGTTATCATTCTAATACAAGGTAATAATCATATTCAAACTTTGGTTCAATTTCTATAACTATAACAATCTTATTTCAAGTGATGATCTTACTTGAACTTGTTTTCGTGTCATGATTTTGCTTCAAGAACTTTGAGCCATCCAAGGATCCATTGAAGCTAGATCCATTTTTCTCTTTTCCAGTAGGTTCATCCAAGGAACTTAAGGTAGTAATGATGTTCATAACATCATTCGATTCATACATATAAAGCTATCTTATTCGAAGGTTTAAACTTGTAATCACTAGAACATAGTTTAGTTAATTCTAAACTTGTTCGCAAACAAAAGTTAATCCTTCTAACTTGACTTTTAAAATCAACTAAACACATGTTCTATATCTATATGATATGCTAACTTAATGATTTAAAACCTGGAAACACGAAAAACACCGTAAAACCGGATTTACGCCGTCGTAGTAACACCGCGGGCTGTTTTGGGTTAGTTAATTAAAAACTATGATAAACTTTGATTTAAAAGTTGTTATTCTGAGAAAATGATTTTTATTATGAACATGAAACTATATCCAAAAATTATGGTTAAACTCAAAGTGGAAGTATGTTTTCTAAAATGGTCATCTAGACGTCGTTCTTTCGACTGAAATGACTACCTTTACAAAAACGACTTGTAACTTATTTTTCCGACTAGAAACCTATACTTTTTTTGTTTAGATTCATAAAATAGAGTTCAATATGAAACCATAGCAATTTGATTCACTCAAAACGGATTTAAAATGAAGAAGTTATGGGTAAAACAAGATTGGATAATTTTTCTCATTTTAGCTACGTGAAAATTGGTAACAAATCTATTCCAACCATAACTTAATCAACTTGTATTATATATTATGTAATCTTGAGATACCATAGACACGTATACAATGTTTCGACCTATCATGTCGACACATCTATATATATTTCGGAACAACCATAGACACTCTATATGTGAATGTTGGAGTTAGCTATACAGGGTTGAGGTTGATTCCAAAATATATATAGTTTGAGTTGTGATCAATACTGAGATACGTATACACTGGGTCGTGGATTGATTCAAGATAATATTTATCGATTTATTTCTGTACATCTAACTGTGGACAACTAGTTGTAGGTTACTAACGAGGACAGCTGACTTAATAAACTTAAAACATCAAAATATATTAAAAGTGTTGTAAATATATTTTGAACATACTTTGATATATATGTATATATTGTTATAGGTTCGTGAATCAACCAGTGGCCAAGTCTTACTTCCCGACGAAGTAAAAATCTGTGAAAGTGAGTTATAGTCCCACTTTTAAAATCTAATATTTTTGGGATGAGAATACATGCAGGTTTTATAAATGATTTACAAAATAGACACAAGTACGTGAAACTACATTCTATGGTTGAATTATCGAAATCGAATATGCCCCTTTTTATTAAGTCTGGTAATCTAAGAATTAGGGAACAGACACCCTAATTGACGCGAATCCTAAAGATAGATCTATTGGGCCTAACAAACCCCATCCAAAGTACCGGATGCTTTAGTACTTCGAAATTTATATCATATCCGAAGGGTGTCCCGGAATGATGGGGATATTCTTATATATGCATCTTGTTATTGTCGATTACCAGGTGTTCACCATATGAATGATTTTTATCTCTATGTATGGGATGTGTATTGAAATATGAAATCTTGTGGTCTATTGTTACGATTTGATATATATAGGTTAAACCTATAACTCACCAACATTTTTGTTGACGTTTTAAGCATGTTTATTCTCAGGTGATTATTAAGAGCTTCCGCTGTCGCATACTTAAATAAGGACAAGATTTGGAGTCCATGCTTGTATGATATTGTGTAAAAACTGCATTCAAGAAACTTATTTTGTTGTAACATATTTGTATTGTAAACCATTATGCAATGGTCGTGTGTAAACAGGATATTTTAGATTATCATTATTTGATAATCTACGTAAAGCTTTTTAAACCTTTATTGATGAAATAAAGGTTATGGTTTGTTTAAAAATGAATGCAGTCTTTGAAAAACGTCTCATATAGAGGTCAAAACCTCGCAACGAAATCAATTAATATGGAACGTTTTTAATCAATAAGAACGGGACATTTCAGTTGGTATCCGAGCGTTGGTCTTAGAGAACCAGAAAATTTGCATTAGTGTGTCTTATCGAGTTTGTTAGGATGCATTAGTGAGTCTGGACTTCGACCGTGTTTTCTTTAAAAATGATTGCTTAACATTTTTGTTGGAAACTATATATTTTTAACATATGAATATTATGTGATATATTAATCTCTTAACGTGTTTGATATTATGTGATAGATGTCTACCTCTAGAACAAGTCCCATTGACTCACCTAATAATAATGAAGAGTCAAATGTAAATTGGAATGATTTGTGGACTGATTCACAAGTTCCCGAAGAGGAACCGGAAGAAGAGTCGGAACCGGAAGAAGAATCGGAACCGGAAGAAGAATCGGAACCGGATGAAGAAATAGAACCGGTGGGGGAAATAATAAAACGGTTAAGTAAAAGAAAATCCTCAACCAACCGACCAAAGTTAATTATGGTCAATGGTGTTTCCGCCAAGGAAGCAAAATATTGGGAGGATTACCAATTCTCCGATGAATCGGATTTCGACGAGAATTCTGATGATGTTATAGAAATTACCCCAACTGAATTTTAAAAGGCAAAAGAAAATAATAAGGGAAAGGGCATAAAAATAGAGAAATCTAATTCCAACCCCGATGAACTTTATATGTATCGTCAACCCCCGAAGTCCTTAAGTTGTAACAATGACCCGGGAACCTCTAAACCACCAGGTTTTTCTAAACCAATGTGGACAACGACGGCTCGTATTAGGGGAGCATCATATATCCCTAGAAACTTTGCAAAACGAACCAAAACCGAAGAAGAAGAAACGAGCGAGTCGGAATAAGATAGTTGTATTCGTGTGGTGTAATATATGGAATATAGTGTTTTTATGCTTTATGATATATGTAAAAATTGCTTGTATTAATAAGTATTTTTTTTATGAATCTAACTCTTGTCTATTTTACAGTTTAAAAACACAAAATGGATAGACAACCCAATATTTTAAGAGACCTACCCGGAGACATGATTGATGAAATCTTGTCTAGAGTCGGCCAGAATTCTTCGGCACAACTATTTAAGGCGAGATCAGTTTGTAAGACATTCGAAGAACGTTCCAAGAATGTCTTGGTTTATGAGAGACTTTCGTTTGAAAGATGGGGGATATCACATTGGGAAACCCATAAATTACGATGTGTTTACTTTGACGCATATATTGCGGGGAACCCAAATGCTATTTTACGCAACGGGTTAAGAAATTATTTTGACTCAATATATCCGAATATTGGACTTCGTGATTTAGAAAAAGCGGCTAACATGCAACATAAAGAAGCATGTTATGCTTACGGATTAGTAATGTTCGCTTCTCACCAAAGTGAGAACAAGAACATCGGGCTACAACTATTAAACAAAACGTTTCCACAAGTGACGGAGTCGGTAATTGGGGTAAGAAATGAGGTTTTTAGATTATTACGGGACTGTTGGACATTACGTAACCCTCGTCCCTTTGATGATGTTACAACACGCTGTCTTATCAACGGCCATAACGGTTATGTTGCACAAGACCAAGGATGGGAAGTAGTCCTAGTAAAACCAGAATGCATGACTTGTTTCTGGACGTATGAATTACGTGTCTTTATTGCCTTTGCCGAACGACTTGTGTACTAGCTAGAATTGTCTTCACAACTATCTTGTATCAAAGTTATTGTGTGCTATATTTCATGCTTTATGTAAAATAAGCGGTATTGTAAGTTTGTAAAATATTGTATAAAAGTTTGAACGCGAAATATTATTACAATCAGTTTTTCATATAGAATTGTAGTAGTTGAATTGTATATTAGCTACTAAGTATGAACTTAACGGGTAGGTACTACCCGAATTTAAACTTATAAAACGCTAATATGAAGAAAAAGCTTTTATAAATGAGTTCATATTATGCTACGAAATACTATTAACTACTCTTAATATTCTGTATGATTAACTTGTTCCATTTAACTATTTTGAAGGAAATGGCACCGACTACTCGACACACCGTGAATATGAATGAAGAGGAATTCCGTACTTTTCTAGCTTCAAACATAGCCGCAGTACAGGCTGCGCTACATACCAACAATAACCTTGGATCTAGCAGTACAGGAAATCGTGTAGGATGCACCTACAAAGAATTCACTGCCTGCAAACCTTTGGAATTTGATGGAACCGAAGGACCGATCGGATTGAAACGGTGAACCGAGAAGGTTGAATCGGTGTTTGCCATAAGTAAGTGTACTGAAGAGGACAAAGTGAAGTACGCTACGCATACCTTCACAGGTTCTGCGTTAACATGGTGGAATACCTATCTAGAGCAAGTGGGACAAGATGATGCGTACGCACTACCGTGGTCAGCATTCAAGCACTTGATGAACGAGAAGTACCGTCCCAGAACCGAGGTCAATAAGCTCAAGACAGAACTTAGAGGGTTACGAACCCAAGGATTTGATATTACCACGTACGAAAGACGATTCACAGAATTGTGCCTATTGTGTCCGGGAGCATTCGAAGATGAGGAAGAGAAGATCGACGCGTTTGTGAAAGGATTACCGAAAAGAATCCAAGAAGATATAAGTTCACACGAGCCCGCCTCCATACAACAGGCATGTAGAATGGCTCACAAACTAGTGAACCAGATTGAAGAAAGAATTAAAGAACAGACTGCTGAAGAGGCCAATGTGAAGCAAGTCAAAAGAAAGTGGGAGGAAAACGGTGATAAGAATCACCAATACAACAACAACAGCAATTACAACAATAATCGCAACAATTATCCCAACAATCGAAACATCAATCGCAACTACAACAAACGGCCCAACAACAACAACAACAACAACAACAGCAACTACAACAATCATCCCAACAACAATAATAACCGCAACAACAACAACAATCAGAAGCAACTATGCCAAAGGTGTGAAAAGAATCACTCGGGGTTCTGCACCAAATTTTGCAACAAGTGTAAAAGAAATGGTCATAGCGCGGCGAAGTGTGAGGTCTACGGACCAGGGGTTAATAGAACGAAAGGAACAAATGGTGTCGGAACGAGTAATGGCGGAGCAAGTAGTGTCGGAGCAAGTTATGCCAATGTAGTTTGTTATAAATGTGGAAAACCAGGCCACATTATTAGAAATTGCCCGAACCAGGAAAACACGAATGGACAAGGCCGTGGAAGAGTTTTCAATATTAATGCGGTAGAGGCACAGGAAGACCCGGAGCTTGTTACGGGTACGTTTCTTATTGACAATAAATCTGCTTACGTTTTATTTGATTCGGGTGCGGATAGAAGCTATATGAGTAGAGATTTTTGTGCTAAATTAAGTTGTCCATTGAAGCCTTTGGATAGTAAATTTTTACTCGAATTAGCAAATGGTAAATTAATTTCAGCAGATAATATATGTCGGAATCGAGAAATTAAACTGGTTAGCGAAACATTTAAGATTGATTTGATACCAGTAGAGTTAGGGAGTTTTGATGTGATAATCGGTATGGACTGGTTGAAAGAAGTGAAAGCGGAGATCGTTTGTTACAAAAATGCAATTCGCATTATACGAGAAAAAGGAAAACCCTTAATGGTGTACGGAGAAAAGGGCAACACGAAGCTACATCTTATTAGTAATTTGAAGGCACAAAAACTAATAAGAAAAGGTTGCTATGCTGTTCTAGCACACGTCGAGAAAGTACAAACTGAAGAAAAGAGCATCAATGATGTTCCCATTGCAAAAGAATTTCCCGATGTATTTCCGAAAGAATTACCGGGATTACCCCCACATCGATCCGTTGAATTTCAAATAGATCTTGTACCAGGAGCTGCACCAATAGCTCGTGCTCCTTACAGACTCGCACCCAGCGAGATGAAAGAACTGCAAAGCCAATTACAAGAACTTTTAGAGCGTGGTTTCATTCGACCAAGCACATCACCGTGGGGAGCTCCTGTTTTGTTTGTCAAGAAGAAAGATGGTACATTCAGGTTGTGTATCGACTACCGAGAGTTGAACAAACTTACCATCAAGAACCGCTACCCACTACCGAGAATCGACGACTTATTTGATCAACTACAAGGCTCGTCTGTTTATTCAAAGATTGACTTACGTTCCGGGTATCATCAAATGCGGGTGAAAGAAGATGATATTCCAAAGACTGCTTTCAGAACACGTTACGGTCATTACGAGTTTATGGTCATGCCGTTTGGTTTAACTAATGCACCAGCTGTGTTCATGGACCTTATGAACCGAGTGTGTGGACCATACCTTGACAAGTTTGTCATTGTTTTCATTGATGACATACTTATTTACTCAAAGAATGACCAAGAACACGGTGAACATTTGAGAAAGGTGTTAGAAGTATTGAGGAAGGAAGAATTGTACGCTAAGTTTTCAAAGTGTGCATTTTGGTTGGAAGAAGTTCAATTTCTCGGTCACATAGTGAACAAAGAAGGTATTAAGGTGGATCCGGCAAAGATAGAAACTGTTGAAAAGTGGGAAACCCCGAAAACTCCGAAACACATACGCCAGTTTTTAGGACTAGCTGGTTACTACAGAAGGTTCATCCAAGACTTTTCCAGAATAGCAAAACCCTTGACTGCATTAACGCATAAAGGGAAGAAATTTGAATGGAATGATGAACAAGAGAAAGCGTTTCAGTTATTGAAGAAAAAGCTAACTACGGCACCTATATTGTCATTGCCTGAAGGGAATGATGATTTTGTGATTTATTGTGATGCATCAAAGCAAGGTCTCGGTTGTGTATTAATGCAACGAACGAAGGTGATTGCTTATGCGTCTAGACAATTGAAGATTCACGAACAAAATTATACGACGCATGATTTGGAATTAGGCGCGGTTGTTTTTGCATTAAAGACTTGGAGGCACTACTTATATGGGGTCAAAAGTATTATATATACCGACCACAAAAGTCTTCAACACATATTTAATCAGAAACAACTGAATATGAGGCAGCGTAGGTGGATTGAATTATTGAATGATTACGATTTTGAGATTCGTTACCACCCGGGGAAGGCAAATGTGGTAGCCGATGCCTTGAGCAGGAAGGATAGAGAACCCATTCGAGTAAAATCTATGAATATAATGATTCATAATAACATTACTACTCAAATAAAGGATGCGCAACAAGGAGTTTTAAAAGAGGGAAATTTAAAGGATGAAATACCCAAAGGATCGGAGAAGCATCTTAATATTCGGGAAGACGGAACCCGGTATAGGGCTGAAAGGATTTGGGTACCAAAATTTGGAGATATGAGAGAAATGGTACTTAGAGAAGCTCATAAAACCAGATACTCAATACATCCTGGAACGGGGAAGATGTACAAGGATCTCAAGAAACATTTTTGGTGGCCGGGTATGAAAGCCGATGTTGCTAAATACGTAGGAGAATGTTTGACGTGTTCTAAGGTCAAAGCTGAGCATCAGAAACCATCAGGTCTACTTCAACAACCCGAAATCCCGGAATGGAAATGGGAAAACATTACCATGGATTTCATCACTAAATTGCCAAGGACTGCAAGTGGTTTTGATACTATTTGGGTAATAGTTGATCGTCTCACCAAATCAGCACACTTCCTACCAATAAGAGAAGATGACAAGATGGAGAAGTTAGCACGACTGTATTTGAAGGAAGTCATCTCCAGACATGGAATACCAATCTCTATTATCTCTGATAGGGATGGCAGATTTATTTCAAGATTCTGGCAGACATTACAGCAAGCATTAGGAACTCGTCTAGACATGAGTACTGCCTATCATCCACAAACTGATGGGCAGAGCGAAAGGACGATACAAACGCTTGAAGACATGCTACGAGCATGTGTTATTGATTTCGGAAACAGTTGGGATCGACATCTACCGTTAGCAGAATTTTCCTACAACAACAGCTACCATTCAAGCATTGAGATGGCGCCGTTTGAAGCACTTTATGGTAGAAAGTGCAGGTCTCCGATTTGTTGGAGTGAGGTGGGGGATAGACAGATTACGGGTCCGGAGATTATACAAGAAACTACCGAGAAGATCATCCAAATTCAACAACGGTTGAAAATCGCCCAAAGTCGACAAAAGAGCTACGCTGACATTAAAAGAAAAGATATAGAATTTGAAATTGGAGAGATGGTCATGCTTAAAGTTTCACCTTGGAAAGGCGTTGTTCGATTTGGTAAACGAGGGAAATTAAATCCAAGGTATATTGGACCATTCAAGATTATTGATCGTGTCGGACCAGTAGCTTACCGACTTGAGTTACCTCAACAACTCGCGGCTGTACATAACACTTTCCACGTCTCGAATTTGAAGAAATGTTTTGCTAAAGAAGATCTCACTATTCCGTTAGATGAAATCCAAATCAACGAAAAACTCCAATTCATCGAAGAACCCGTCGAAATAATGGATCGTGAGGTTAAAAGACTTAAGCAAAACAAGATACCAATTGTTAAGGTTCGATGGAATGCTCGTAGAGGACCCGAGTTCACCTGGGAGCGTGAAGATCAGATGAAGAAGAAATACCCGCATCTATTTCCAGAAGATTCGTCAACACCTTCAACAGCTTAAAATTTCGGGACGAAATTTATTTAACGGGTAGGTACTGTAGTGACCCGAACTTTTCCATGTTTATATACATTAATTGAGATTGATGTTTACATGATTAAATGTTTCCAACATGTTAAGCAATCAAACTTGTTAAGACTTGATTAATTGAAATAGGTTTCATATAGACAATTGACCACCCAAGTTGACCGGTGATTCACGAACGTTAAAACTTGTAAAAAAACTATATGATGACATATATATGGTTATATATATAGTTAACATGATATTATGATAATTAAACATATCATTAATTATATTAACAATGAACTACATATGTAAAAACAAGACTACTAACTTAATGATTTTGAAACGAGACATATATGTAACGTTTATCGTTGTAACGACATTTAATGTATATATATCATATTAAGAGGTATTCGTACATCATAATATCATGATAATATAATAATTTAAAATCTCTTTTGATATTATAAACATTGGGATAACAACATTTAACAAGATCGTTAACCTAAAGGTTTCAAAACAACACTTACATGTAACGACTAACGATGACTTAACGACTCAGTTAAAATGTATATACATGTAGTGTTTTAATATGTATTTATACACTTTTGAAAGACTTCAATACACTTATCAAAATACTTCTACTTAACAAAAATGCTTACAATTACATTCTCGTTCAGTTTCATCAACAATTCTACTCGTATGCACCCGTATTCGTACTCGTACAATACACAGCTTTTAGATGTATGTACTATTGGTATATACACTCCAATGATCAGCTCTTAGCAGCCCATGTGAGTCACCTAACACATGTGGGAACCATCATTTGGCAACTAGCATGAAATATCTCATAAGATTACAAAAATATGAGTAATCATTCATGACTTATTTACATGAAAACAAAATTACATATCCTTTATATCTAATCCATACACCAACGACCAAAAACACCTACAAACACTTTCATTCTTCAATTTTCTTCATCTAATTGAACTCTCTCAAGTTCTATCTTCAAGTTCTAAGTGTTCTTCATAAATTCCAAAAGTTCTAGTTTCATAAAATCAAGAATACTTTCAAGTTTGCTAGCTCACTTCCAATCTTGTAAGGTGATCATCCAACCTCAAGAAATCTTTGTTTCTTACAGTAGGTTATCATTCTAATACAAGGTAATAATCATATTCAAACTTTGGTTCAATTTCTATAACTATAACAATCTTATTTCAAGTGATGATCTTACTTGAACTTGTTTTCGTGTCATGATTTTGCTTCAAGAACTTTGAGCCATCCAAGGATCCATTGAAGCTAGATCCATTTTTCTCTTTTCCAGTAGGTTCATCCAAGGAACTTAAGGTAGTAATGATGTTCATAACATCATTCGATTCATACATATAAAGCTATCTTATTCGAAGGTTTAAACTTGTAATCACTAGAACATAGTTTAGTTAATTCTAAACTTGTTCGCAAACAAAAGTTAATCCTTCTAACTTGACTTTTAAAATCAACTAAACACATGTTCTATATCTATATGATATGCTAACTTAATGATTTAAAACCTGGAAACACGAAAAACACCGTAAAACCGGATTTACGCCGTCGTAGTAACACCGCGGGCTGTTTTGGGTTAGTTAATTAAAAACTATGATAAACTTTGATTTAAAAGTTGTTATTCTGAGAAAATGATTTTTATTATGAACATGAAACTATATCCAAAAATTATGGTTAAACTCAAAGTGGAAGTATGTTTTCTAAAATGGTCATCTAGACGTCGTTCTTTCGACTGAAATGACTACCTTTACAAAAACGACTTGTAACTTATTTTTCCGACTAGAAACCTATACTTTTTTTGTTTAGATTCATAAAATAGAGTTCAATATGAAACCATAGCAATTTGATTCACTCAAAACGGATTTAAAATGAAGAAGTTATGGGTAAAACAAGATTGGATAATTTTTCTCATTTTAGCTACGTGAAAATTGGTAACAAATCTATTCCAACCATAACTTAATCAACTTGTATTATATATTATGTAATCTTGAGATACCATAGACACGTATACAATGTTTCGACCTATCATGTCGACACATCTATATATATTTCGGAACAACCATAGACACTCTATATGTGAATGTTGGAGTTAGCTATACAGGGTTGAGGTTGATTCCAAAATATATATAGTTTGAGTTGTGATCAATACTGAGATACGTATACACTGGGTCGTGGATTGATTCAAGATAATATTTATCGATTTATTTCTGTACATCTAACTGTGGACAACTAGTTGTAGGTTACTAACGAGGACAGCTGACTTAATAAACTTAAAACATCAAAATATATTAAAAGTGTTGTAAATATATTTTGAACATACTTTGATATATATGTATATATTGTTATAGGTTCGTGAAT
This sequence comes from Rutidosis leptorrhynchoides, assembly GCF_046630445.1. Lineage (NCBI taxonomy): Eukaryota > Viridiplantae > Streptophyta > Magnoliopsida > Asterales > Asteraceae > Rutidosis > Rutidosis leptorrhynchoides. The sequence continues at coordinate 201,038,814 of NC_092337.1, forward strand.
CAACCAGTGGCCAAGTCTTACTTCCCGACGAAGTAAAAATCTGTGAAAGTGAGTTATAGTCCCACTTTTAAAATCTAATATTTTTGGGATGAGAATACATGCAGGTTTTATAAATGATTTACAAAATAGACACAAGTACGTGAAACTACATTCTATGGTTGAATTATCGAAATCGAATATGCCCCTTTTTATTAAGTCTGGTAATCTAAGAATTAGGGAACAGACACCCTAATTGACGCGAATCCTAAAGATAGATCTATTGGGCCTAACAAACCCCATCCAAAGTACCGGATGCTTTAGTACTTCGAAATTTATATCATATCCGAAGGGTGTCCCGGAATGATGGGGATATTCTTATATATGCATCTTGTTATTGTCGATTACCAGGTGTTCACCATATGAATGATTTTTATCTCTATGTATGGGATGTGTATTGAAATATGAAATCTTGTGGTCTATTGTTACGATTTGATATATATAGGTTAAACCTATAACTCACCAACATTTTTGTTGACGTTTTAAGCATGTTTATTCTCAGGTGATTATTAAGAGCTTCCGCTGTCGCATACTTAAATAAGGACAAGATTTGGAGTCCATGCTTGTATGATATTGTGTAAAAACTGCATTCAAGAAACTTATTTTGTTGTAACATATTTGTATTGTAAACCATTATGCAATGGTCGTGTGTAAACAGGATATTTTAGATTATCATTATTTGATAATCTACGTAAAGCTTTTTAAACCTTTATTGATGAAATAAAGGTTATGGTTTGTTTAAAAATGAATGCAGTCTTTGAAAAACGTCTCATATAGAGGTCAAAACCTCGCAACGAAATCAATTAATATGGAACGTTTTTAATCAATAAGAACGGGACATTTCACTAGTCAGGGATACACTATTGATATATAAAAGTGAAGTTATGAGTGCTCACGTATCAATATTGAGATTCAATATTGCAGGAAAGTACGTAGACGCAACGGAGATGATAAACACTAGATTGACCTCACGAGCATACCCATGAACCATACCCATCACCTCCATAGCTATAACCCATAATTTCCTTAGCTTCGACTCATTCAAAAAAACTATTTTGAAATCACTCGGACAGCACTCCGTCGTAATATTTTATGTATACTAATAATATCTTGAAATAATACAAAGAAAATATATATATGTAATTCGATTGAGAGAGTTTAGAGAAATATATTTTTAAGTTTCTATGAAATAATGAAACCTATTGAATTCTATTTATAACAGATTTTTGAATTATTAAAGTGAATTATTAAAGTATGAATTATTAAAGTGAATTATTAAAGTGAATTATTAAAGTATGAATTATTAAAGTGAATTATTAAAGTATGAATTATTAAAGTGAATTACTAAAGTATGAATTATTAAAGTGAATTATTAAAGTATGAATTATTAAAGTATGCATTATTAAAGTTAAAGTAAAGTAAAAGTAAAGTAAAGGTAAAGTTAAAGTATAGTAAAAGTATAAATACTATGTATGTATAATACGCGTATAAATATATATAATATTAATTTAAATCATTATATATATTTAATAAAATAAAATATAAATATCGTTATCTTTATCATACTGGTTAAGTAATGAGTTGTCAAAAGTGGTTCTAGATATTTATAAAAGATATATATGTTTTAATAATAAAGTTCTTTTTAAACTGAAAACGTTTTTTTGTACTTTTGAAACTAAATTAATAGAATATTATGGAAACCAATTCTCCACTAACTTTTGTCTAACTTTCGTAAATGACACTTTTTGTTTTTATTTATAAATAGCTTTACAAATTATTCTGAATATCGTTAAGAGGAATAGATTTTCTCAAATCATAGTGGACCTCTCAACAGAGACTTGTAATCATAATTCAATGATTCTGATAATTCAATCATTTAATATATTTTTTTTTCGTCAAAAATCATATTGAAACAAATACGTTCGTGTAAAGTATTATACGTTTAATACTTTATTAATATTCTCAAGTTATAATATATATATACATATACATATCTATTTATATATAACGGTTCGTGAATCGTCGGAATTTGGTCGAGGTTATAATGAATGTATGAACACAGTTTAAAATTCTTGAGATTTAACTTAACACACTTTGCTTATCGTGTCGGAATAATATAAAGATTAAAGTTTAAATTTGGTCAGAAATTTCCGGGTCGTCACACTTGACCTAGTATATTAGACATATTCAAATCAACCTGTTTAATTAGGTTGAAGTCTTCGGTAGACGTTAAGTGTTTCAAATGCTTTTGAGTATTGTTTTTGCAGAGCTTTAAGGTGAGTTGTAGTCTCACCTTTTAATCTTTTATATCTTTTGGGATGAGAATACATGATCCTTACATGTTATACACAAGTATTTAAATTATTCTACTTTGAGTTGAAATAAAATATTCCCTAATTTGGTAACTTTTAACTACTGGTTTTTGACACCGGTAGGCGCGAATCCTATTGATAGATCTATTGGAACCGACAGCCCCGTCAGTTATAGTCACGCTAGTTTTCAACGAGGTATAATACTTCGAGTTGGTACACATGTTTCACTATATATATAAATGTCTAAGGGTAATACTGTTGAGTTAAGCTAAGTTACCGCATGCTCATGGACGTAGAATTATATATATATATATATATATATATATATATATATATATATATATATATATATATATATATATATATATATATATATATATATATATATATATATGTTTCCAAACATAAATCTCGTGGTCCAAAATTAAATATTGTCTGCAATATTAGATCTATAACTCACCAACATTATTGTTGACATTTTTTGCACGTTTTATTCTCAGAATATGATTAATTGCTTCCGCTGTGATTAGAGGTCTGCATATTAGAGTCACAGATTTTAAAACATTACTTTTTCATTCAGATTTTGCACATTATTTAAATGTTATGGTTATTCTTGGTGTTTGAGTCAACGCATATTATTTGTTGGTTTTATCCTTAAAACTTACAATTACTGTTGGTTTCCATCTTTGGAAACCTTTTTAATAAATAAATGCAAAGGTTATTTCAAACGTTTCATATAGAGAGAATAACTTAGCTATGGGACCGATGAGTAAATGTTGGTCGTCAAGTGGTATTTGATGGGACGTTTCAAACACTAACCTCTTCTCTTTGAATGTTTTATTGGGCACTTACACCAGGAATTAAATTTTTCTTTAAAAATTATACAAGTCTGAATTAAAACTATTTTCCTGAAAATGAGTTGATAGAGTTCCATTGCCTTAAGAAGGACAGAAGTTCTTGTTGAAATTGACTTACCATTAGGTTTGAAGAATACTTGCATTGACCTGTAGACCATTATCTCTTGATTTTTTTAAAATTTTCTAAAGATGATTTTTAGTTTACTTGAGACAAGTAAAGCTTAAGTGTGTGGAATATGATAACGTTTAAATTGTACGTATTTTTATAATTATATAAAAGTGTTATCTTGGTATTTTATCATCCTCTTCAGTATTTTCTTATCTAAATTTTTATTTATTCTTGTAAAAAGGTATTTTTTATGTTTTGGATTAGTAAATGTGTTAAAACGGGATAAAAATAGAAGAAATCTCAAAATTTGAAGGAAAGCCTCCGGCTATAAAAGGGAAGAACCGCCGGCTATGGTCTGCAAACTGAAGAAAGTTCAAGAATACAAAGTGACTTGAAGATCAAAAAAGTTGCAAAAGCTGTCGGCTATTATCTGCAAGAGCTGCCGGTTTTGGTTATAATTCCCTTTGCTTAAAGCCAAAGTCATTGAAAATAAGAAAATGGGGATCCGAGTCTGATACAAAGTACAAGTGTTGCCGGCTATATCATTAACAGTTGACGGCTATAAAGCTAATTAAGGAAATCTGTAGGCTACAAGTTACTTGGTGTTCAAGAAACACGTTCTGGATGGTACAAATTACAACAGCCACCAGCTATACCTATTACAGCCACTGGCTATGATACCGGTTAACCTCAACTATAAATAGTCACGAATTTTACAGTTTTTGATATCATACTTTCAATATAGGTTTAGGGTTAAGTGCGAATTTAATTATGAATTTTTAACTTTTTTTTATATCAAAGTTTGGTTTCTTTTTTCTTTTGGATTGAAGATTTTATTCAAGTTAATTTCTTTATTGCTTTAAGGTACGTTTCTTATTTTTTTAGTGCATCTTTTTAATTATGTTTGCTTTTAGGTACATGTGTTTATTTTCGTCTCCAACTATGAACTAAAAGTTCATAGTATTTATTTGGAAGAAAGAGAAAATCTGAGATTAATAAGATGAAGCCGCCGGCCATGGAGTCACAGCCGCTGGATGTGCTCCTGGTAGCAGGCGACTATACTTTGGAAATCACAGTTTCTGGTTTTGACAAGAACTGTGTGAAATAGGTTTCTGTGATTTTTATAGACCTGTTTATTGTTGTTGTAATTTTAGATTTTACTAGAATGCTTAATGTAAAGGTGGATAGTAAGCTTAGGTTAACACATCATTAATTCTAAGTAAATTATTTGTTTGATTTGATCACCTGGAAGATTAGCCATATTGAATAGGTGTTTAAGTTGATTTTTCAATGAAATCTAGTCAAGAATTATTAGGAGTAATTTATTGAAAAATATTAATTACACTTATATAGTGAAGATTGATTTATTAGACTTATTCAAAAGAACCCTAGTTTTCTTGGATTTGTATGTTGATTGCATGAGAATCTGGCTAGGTTAAACATTAGCACATCACTAAGTTTGATCTAATCAAGGTTTATTAGTTTATCTATTTGTCAATCTAATTGAATATTATCTAAGTTCTCATCATAAAACCTAGATGATATTTATTATGCAATTATATGAATTCTTTAAAATCAGGATATTAGTTTTGTGTGCCCACTTAGCTGATAGGGTTAACTCATCACAATTAAATCAGATGAAGTCCTAATTATTGATTCTTGTGTGATAATTAATTTTAATATTTTTAATACGAATCACAATCGATCTATAATTGCTATTTTATTAATGATCAATATAAGTTATGGACCAATACAAAAGTCAATTAATCTCTAATTGAGACGACCCGTCTGTAGTGACCCGAACTTTTCCATATTTATATATATATATATTAAATGAAATTGTTATTTACATGATTAAGTGTTTCCAACATGTTAAGCAATCAAACTTGTTAAGACTTGATTAATTGAAATAGGTTTCATATAGACAATTGACCACCCAAGTTGACCGGTGATTCACGAACGTTAAAACTTGTAAAAACTATACGATGACATATGTATGGTTATATATATAGTTAACATGATTTTATTATAAGTATGTATCTCATTAGGTATTTTAACAATGAGTTATATACATAAAAATGAGACTATTAATTTAAGAAACTCGAAAACGATATATATAACGATTATCGTTATAACAACGTCTTACTAGGTACATATGAATCATATTAAGATATTGATACACTTGGTTAATTATGTTAAATGATAAGTAAATATATTATTAAGTGTATTAACAATGAAATACATATGTAAAAATAAGACTACTAACTTAATGATTTCGAAACGAGACATATATGTAACGATTATCGTTGTAACGACATTTAACTGTATATATATCATACTAAGATATATTATATATCATAATATCATGATAATATAACAATTTAACATCTCATTTGTTATAATAAACAATGCGTTATAATAAACAATTTAATATTCAATTAGAAATTTTCGAAGGGTTTGAACAGAAATTGTAATCGTTAACATACATTTGATGTTCTAACACCGTTTTGAAGTCAAAATATAGCTTGTAAAAGATGTAAGGATCTAAGAGTGATGATTTTGGTCATATCTCAAGTTGAATTTTGAGATTTCAAAATCAGAATATGTAATTAAATTTTGAATGAGTATGGTTGTTTTGATTTATATAAAAGAATGTATATTGTTGTGAAAGTAGGGAGTATAATGGATGATTTGCTGAATCAAATTCGAAGAATGTAACATATTAATTGTGAATTTATATATCTCTCGGGTATTACCTACCCGTTAAAAAAAAATTTCACAATTAATATTTTGTACAAAAGAATTTTATTACAGTCTTTATGAAAATATATATATGTATATTTTCTTCAGATGTAACATAGATTTAATGAGTTAATGTTAAATTAAACTCATTTGATTTACGGTTGAAACTAGAATTGAATAATCCCTAAAGGCTTTAAAAAGTGCATAACTTTTACGCAGTATTTCTTTAATGACATTGAAATTATGAATCAATACTTCGTTATTTGTTGATGTATGATGTTCGGTTCGTGGAATTCTTGTGAATTTCGCAAAGTACGAATGATGTTATCTGAAAAGTTTCGGGTACATCGATGATGAAAGTGTAAAATCAAATATATACTTGATTTATTATGAATTGGAATTTGTTGAATTGCGATAGAGATTGTAGTTAATGCTGGTTAAGTTGCGGCCGAATGACGTACATTATTGCATATTTGTAATATGAATTAACCGAGTAATTAAGATTTACACACAATAGCTTAGCACGGAAAGATTTATTTCAAAATATATATATATAATATACATATAATTTCTTCATAGGGAATGAGTTAATTCTTCATAACTCGTTGATACAATATACACGTTATTGATTCGTAATGATGTCCACAGTGATTCTTGAACTGACGGAGTTTATGATGTTATCGGTGTTGTTGATTCGGATGTTGACTGTACTGACGATGCTGGTAACGCTGACGGTACTGTTGATGTTGTTGGTAAAGCAAGTTTAGCTTGTTAATCACACACCATTTTTGTCAGGGTTTCTACTCTTCCTTCTATCATTTTGGTTCGCTTAACTGATTTATGGTTAGGGCTAGATTAGATAATCTCTAAGACTTTAGAGATTACATAATCGCCGCGGAATGTTTCTCCAATGAAGTTATGAATTAATACTTTGTCAGTTATTGTTGTTGGTACTCCTTGGTATCTATGGTGCGTATGACGTTGATGCTCGTGGGACAGATTGTGAAGTTGAGGTTTACGACGCGGTTGTGGTTGGAGGTGGTAATGGTACTGTTGGCGTTGATGATGGTGGTACTGGTTATGCTGCTGATGCTGCTGCTGGTGTTTGTAATCTCTGCACCATATTCTCCAAAGCCACTACCCGAGCGCGAAGCTCGTTGACTTCTTCTATTACACCGGGGTGATTGTCGGTTCGGACGAGCGGATAAATAAAATCAAAAATTTGATGTAATATATAATCGTGACGAGATACTCTGGAAATGAGCGAGAACATGGTGTTTTGGACAGGTTCGCCGGTAAGTGCTTCAGGTTCTTCGTCAAGAGGGCAATGTGGTGGATGGAAGAGATCACCTTCTTCTTGTCTCCAATGATTGAGGAGGCTACGAACCCATCCCCAATTCATCCAGAATAGGTGATGACTGATTGGTTGATCTATTCCGGTCACACTGCTTTCGGAGCTTGAATGGGATTCCATTTCGGAATCTGAGTGACTTGAACTGATGACGAATTCCATTTCGTACGATTGGATAAAGGATTTTTTTTTTTCGATATGAAATGATTTTGGCTAACGGATGGTATTCTAATTACATAGAATATATATATATATATATATATATATATATATATATATATATATATATATATATATATATATATATATATATATATATATATATATATATATAGATCAAAAGATTTCATAGATTACGGAGGACTTTGCGGGATATGTCAGGCAAAGTTTAAAGTAACAGATACGATAAGATATGATTTAGCAGATATGCTAAGATATGAATTTTTGTCTATACACTATTCATGCGATCAATGCAGCAAGACGTGTCTTAGACTAAATGTAACATCCCGCCTTTTTCCGTTTACTTTTCCGTTATACTATTTTAAACTCCGTTATATGTTTATAACATCTCCCGTTGATACGCGTTTTAAATTATCTCGTTTAGGTAATTCACGCACCCGAACGAAAGTTGAGGGACTAAACTTGACAAGGGATCAAACCCTTGACTAGGTCAAAGGGTCAAACCCCTTTCACCCATTCATTATCATCTCCATCTCTCTCTCTTTCTCTCTAGCAAGAACACACACACCATTACTAAATTCATTCAATCATCATCTAAATCCGATCTAGGAGGCTTACAACAAAATAAATTACATATTCGTAATCCTCTCTTCATCCTCTTCATTTTGGTACCAACTTCATCTCGTTTGGGTCAAGACTAGCACTACCCTTCGCACACGTTACTTTGTGAAGTACTTTTCATACGTGCACTCAAGGTGAGATCATAGTCCCACTTTTACTCTTTTTGAACTTACATTTGGGATGAGAAAACATAAACATTTCTTTACTAAGTGAACACAAGTACAGGAAAACAAACATTCTACATACGAGTTTAGAACAAAATCCTCAATTCGATTATCATTAGTTACACTTGCCGGGTGTAAGCGAGAACTTATGTTGTATGGATCCATATGGGTTTGACAAACCCTCATTCAAACGGTTCGCTACCGTTAACGAATGAAATATATTTTCGAGAAACAGTGTATGTTCTAGCACTAAGTGATGGGGTTCAATGGAAGGAATGTTAAGCATTGATAATTGGGTGCTCGTGAAACAAACTTTTGGAATGTATTACTATTATCTCATTGTTGCAAATCTTGTGGTTCACTTGTACTTACTTACTCAAACCTATGATTTCACCAACGTTTTCATTGACAGATTTCTATGTTTTTCTCAGGTCCTTGAACGATACATGATACATGCTTCCGCTCATTATTTTGATACTTGCATTGGATGTCGAGTATATATGCATACATGGAGCGTCTTTTGGCTACTTTTAAATTGTGTCGCATAAGTTTCATTTGTACTTAAAACTTTGTATCGTAACTTGTGGTGGAACTATTCTTGTAAACTTTGAACAATCTTTACATTTGAAATGAATGCGACATATCTTTAGGTCAAACGTTGTTTTAAAGACTTATGACCACGTAACGGGACCTAAGTAGACGGCGCCGTCAAACATGATTTGGTCGGGTCGCTACAGATGGTATCAGAGCATAGGTTGTAGGGATTTAGAGTTCATTGGTGTCGACCCCGAGTCATAGGGTACATTAGTGAATCTAGACTACAACCGGCATATAGTCCGAAGTAGGAACTACTTGACTATTTGTGCATTATACTCGAACTCTCCTATCATATCTAACTCTTATTCGATCTTGATATCACGTTGTTAAATTTGATTGACACGCCACCTTGACTTTATGAAGTAGTGTCAAATGCACATGTGAATCAGGGTAATATAATTTCCGGGATTATATTACGGTGGTTCACATGGACGTTCCGACATTATGACATAAAGAATTTAAGGCGGGTTAAGGAAATTTTATCTTTATCTTTATTCTATATCACGGTTAGTATTATTGAGAATACTAATCAATGATATTCTTATGTCTTGAAGGAACAATGGCTCCTCGTTGTGTACGCCGCAATGAAACTCCCGAACAAGCTCTCGAACGGATGATAGCCACCGCCGTAGATGCGGCCATGGCCAGTCACTCATCCAACAACAATAATAATAACCACCACAACAACAACAACAACAACAACAACAACAATGGAGCCGGAAACTCAAACGAGGGATGCTCCTATAAAGCTTTCATGGGGTGCAAACCTCACACTTTTGATGGAACCGGGGGACCGGTCGTGCTCACCTGATGGTTTGAGCAAACGGAAGCCGTCTTTAGCATAAGCGGTTGTCAGGACCAAGACAAGGTCAAATACTCCACTCACACCTTCGCCGGTGTCGCTCTTACATGGTGGAATACTTATGTACAATCGGTGGGTACCGATGAAGCTCACGCCCTCTCTTGGGCCGACTTGAGGGAAAAGATGATTGTCGAATATTTCCCTCGTGAAGAAACCCGAAGGCTCGAACAATAGCTAAGAACTTTAAAGGCGATCGGAAATGATCTCAAGGCTTACAATCAACGATTTTCCGAACTAGCCTTGATGTTCCCAAATCTTGTGAACCCCGAAGCTTTAAGGGTTGAACTTTACATGGATGGTCTTCCAAAGAGTATCAAACACGGAGTAATGTCATCCAAACCCACTAATCATCAAGAAGCTTTAAACATGGCCCGAAAATTGATAGAAACGGTTGACGAAATCGTAGTTCCGGCACCTAAGGCCGAGGATAAATCGGGCGGCAACAAAAGAAAGTGGGAACCCTCCCAATCAAACAACAACAACTTTGCTAAGAAGCCTTACACCTCCGACGGTAAGAAGGGTTATGCCGGGAACCTACCTCTTTGCAACAAATGCAACAAACATCACTTTGGCGAATGTAGTAAGTTAATTTGCCACCGGTGCCAAGGAGTTGGTCATAAGGCCAACGATTGTAAAAGTGCCACTCCCGTCGCTCGAAAGTGGCCCAATGCACCAAAGACGGGCACTTGTTATGAATGTGGCCAAACGGGCCATTATAGAAATGCATGCCCGAAGAGGAAAGATAACATCAATACGCGTGGCCGAGCTTTCAACATCAACACCGAGGAAGCCCGAGATGATAATGAATTAGTCACGGGTACGTTTCTTCTCAACAATTCTTATGTCTCTTGCTTATTCGATTCGGGTGCCGATAAATGCTTTGTATCCAAGACTTTGACTCATTCTTTTAGCACTCCACCTCTTCCATTAGATACCACTTATACCATTGAAGTGGCTAACGGGAAACTATTAAGTGCCGACACATATTATCGGGGGTGTACGTTAAACATTTTGGGTAAGGAATTTGAAATTGACTTGATACCCATGGAACTAGGAAGCTTTGATGTAATAATCGGTATGAATTGGTTAGTCAAAACGAAATCTCACATCCTTTGTGATCTTAACGCAATCCGAATTCCTATCGAGAATGGTGAACCTTTGATTGTTTATGGCGATAAGAGTTGCACCAGACTCAACCTCGTTTCGTGCCTTAAAGTTAGAAAACTACTCCGTAAGGGTTGTTTTGCGATCCTTGCCCACGTTAAGAAAGTCGAGTCCGAAGAGAAGCATATCGATGATGTGCCAATTGTTAGTGACTTTTCTGATGTATTTCCCGACGAATTGCCGGGTCTTCCACCTCATCGACCGGTTGAATTCCAAATCGATCTTATTCCGGGAGCCGCACCCGTAGCACGTGCACCATATAGACTCGCTCCATCCGAAATGCAAGAATTGCAAAGTCAAATCCAAGAACTACTTGATCGTGGTTTTATCCAACCTAGCCATTCACCTTGGGGCGCTCCGATTTTGTTTGTTAAAAAGAAAGACGGATCCCTACGAATGTGCATTGACTATCGTGAACTAAACAAATTGACAGTTAAGAATCGATATCCTCTCCCTCGCATCGATGACCTCTTTGATCAATTACAAGGGTCTTGTGTATATTCAAAAATCGATCTCCGCTCGGGTTATCATCAATTGAGGGTTAAGGGGGAAGATGTCTCCAAAACCGCTTTCCGAACTCGTTATGGTAGTTATGAATTCCTTTTCATGCCATTTGGTCTCACTAACGCACCGACGGTGTTCATGGATCTTATGAACCGCGTGTGCAAACCGTATCTCGATAAATTCGTTATTGTGTTCATCGATGACATATTGATCTATTCTAAAAATGAAGAAGAGCACGAACAACATCTCCGACTTGTGCTTGAACTCTTGAGACAAGAACGACTTTATGCCAAATTCTCCAAGTGTGAATTTTGGTTAAAGGAAGTTCAATTTCTTGGTCATGTTGTAAGTGATCAAGGTATTAAAGTCGATCCCACGAAAATCGAAGCCATTAGTAAATGGGAGACTCCTACTACTCCTACTCACATTCGTCAATTCTTGTGTCTCGCCGGGTACTATCGTAGATTCATCGAAAACTTCTCTTTGGTTGCACGTCCTCTAACCGCATTGACTCACAAGGGAAAGAAATTCATTTGGGTGACCGAACATGAATCCGCATTCCAAATCTTGAAAACGAAGCTAACCACCGCTCCTATCTTGTCACTTCCCGAAGGCAATGATGACTTTGTTGTATATTGCGATGCCTCGAAACATGGTTTTGGGTGTGTATTGATGCAACAAACGAAAGTCATTGCTTATGCTTCTCGACAACTCAAAATTCATGAACGAAACTATACGACACATGATCTCGAACTCGGAGCCGTTGTCTTTGCACTTAAAATGTGGAGACATTATCTTTATGGAACCAAGAGTACTATCTTCACCGATCACAAAAGCCTTCAACACATCTTCGATCAAAAGCAACTAAACATGAGACAACGACGGTGGATTGAAACTTTGAACGATTACGATTGCGAGCTTCGTTACCATCCCGGGAAGGCAAACGTAGTAGCCGATGCCTTAAGTCGAAAAGAAAGAGCGGTGCCTCTTCGTGTCCGAGCCTTAAACATCACCATCCACACAAACCTTAATAGCCAAATTCGGGTAGCCCAAGATGAGGCTCTCAAGGATGAAAACCTTTCACACGAGCTCTTGAACATTCTCGTCTCTCGATTCGAAATTAGGGAGACCGGACTTCGATATTATGCCGGAAGGATTTGGGTGCCTAGTTATGGGGACCTACGAAGCCTTATTTTAGATGAAGCCCATAAGTCACGATACTCGATTCACCCCGGTGCCAATAAGATGTACCACGACCTTAAACAACTATATTGGTGTCCGAACATCAAAAGGGACGTAGCTACTTATGTTTCCAAGTGTTTGACATGTTCCAAAGTCAAAGCCGAACACCAAAGACCGTCCGGACTACTTCAACAACCCGAGATCCCGCAATGGAAGTGGGAAAGGATAACGATGGATTTTATCACCAAGCTACCAAAAACGACGGGCGGTTATGATACCATTTGGGTTATTGTTGACCGTCTCACCAAATCCGCACACTTCCTTGCCATGAAAGAAACGGACAAAATGGAGAAACTTGCACAACTTTACATTAAGGAGATCGTAGCCCGACACGGTGTACCTTTATCGATTATCTCCGACCGAGATGGCCGTTTCGTTTCTAGATTTTGGCATACATTGCAAGAAGCGTTGGGAACGCGTTTAGACATGAGCACCGCATATCATCCTCAAACCGATGGACAAAGCGAACGTACAATTCAAACCTTAGAGGACATGTTACGAACTTGCGTGGTTGATTTCGGAAAAGCTTGGGACAAGCACTTACCTCTCGCCGAGTTCTCTTACAACAATAGTTATCACGCGAGTATAAAGGCCGCACCTTTTGAAGCGCTATATGGCCGAAAATGTCGTTCATCTCTTTGTTGGGCCGAGGTAGGCGACGTGCAAATTACCGGACCCGAACTCATTCACGAAACCACCGAGAAAATCGTTCAAATCCGAGATAGGCTTAGGACGGCCCGAAGTCGTCAAAAGCGCTATACCGACAAAAGACGCAACGACCTTGAATTTCAAGTCGGTGACTGCGTCATGTTAAAAGTCGCACCTTGGAAAGGTGTAATTCGTTTTGGGAAACGCGGAAAGCTAAACCCGCGGTATATTGGTCCTTTTGAAATCTTGGAGCGTGTTGGAACCGTTGCTTATCGTTTAGATCTTCCGCCTCAATTGAGCTCCGTTCATCCTACTTTCCATGTATCCAACTTGAAAAAGTGTCTTGCCGAACCCGATATCGTCATTCCTCTCGAGGAGCTTACCATTGATGACAAACTTCATTTCATGGAGGAACCGGTTGAAATTGTGGACACCTCCGTCAAGACATTGAAACAAAGCCGAATCCCGATTGTCAAGGTTCGTTGGAATGCCAAAAGAGGACCCGAGTTTACTTGGGAAAGGCAAGATCAAATGCAAAAGAAATACCCTCACTTATTCCCGATTCCGGAAACGCAAAATTTCGAGGCAGAAACAACAACTACTACGCCTACTTAAATTTCGGGACGAAATTTCTTTTAAGGAGTAGGTAATGTAACATCCCGCCTTTTTCCGTTTACTTTTCCGTTATACTATTTTAAACTCCGTTATATGTTTATAACATCTCCCGTTGATACGCGTTTTAAATTATCTCGTTTAGGTAATTCACGCACCCGAACGAAAGTTGAGGGACTAAACTTGACAAGGGATCAAACCCTTGACTAGGTCAAAGGGTCAAACCCCTTTCACCCATTCATTATCATCTCCATCTCTCTCTCTTTCTCTCTAGTAAGAACACACACACCATTACCAAATTCATTCAATCATCATCTAAATCCGATCTAGGAGGCTTACAACAAAATAAATTACATATTCGTAATCCTCTCTTCATCCTCTTCATTTTGGTACCAACTTCATCTCGTTTGGGTCAAGACTAGCACTACCCTTCGCACACGTTACTTTGTGAAGTACTTTTCATACGTGCACTCAAGGTGAGATCATAGTCCTACTTTTACTCTTTTTGAACTTACATTTGGGATGAGAAAACATAAACATTTCTTTACTAAGTGAACACAAGTACAGGAAAACAAACATTCTACATACGAGTTTAGAACAAAATCCTCAATTCGATTAACATTAGTTACACTTGCCGGGTGTAAGCGAGAACTTATGTTGTATGGATCCATATGGGTTTGACAAACCCTCATTCAAATGGTTCGCTACCGTTTACGAATGAAATATATTTTCGAGAAACAGTGTATGTTCTAGCACTAAGTGATGGGGTTCAATGGAAGGAATGTTAAGCATTGATAATTGGGTGCTCGTGAAACAAACTTTTGGAATGTATTACTATTATCTCATTGTTGCAAATCTTGTGGTTCACTTGTACTTACTTACTCAAACCTATGATTTCACCAACGTTTTCGTTGACAGATTTCTATGTTTTTCTCAGGTCCTTGAACGATACATGATACATGCTTCCGCTCATTATTTTGATACTTGCATTGGATGTCGAGTATATATGCATACATGGAGTGTCTTTTGGCTACTTTTAAATTGTGTCGCATAAGTTTCATTTGTACTTAAAACTTTGTATCGTAACTTGTGGTGGAACTATTCTTGTAAACTTTGAACAATCTTTACATTTGAAATGAATGCGACATATCTTTAGGTCAAACGTTGTTTTAAAGACTTATGACCACGTAACGGGACCTAAGTAGACGGCGCCGTCAAACATGATTTGGTCGGGTCGCTACACTAAAAATGATAAGCAGGTAATTTCCTGAGGATGATAAGTAGTTAATTTTCGACACAAAATGATAAGCAAAACTTTTGACATGCAGACACGGTCGAAGTCCAGACTCACTAATGCATCCTATCGACTTATCAGTTAGACACACTAATGTAGACCTAGTTCGCTAAGACCACCGCTCTGATACCAACTCAAAGGACCCGTTCATATACATTATAAACGATTCACAATAGTTGATTACATTGTGAGGTATTTAACCTCTATATGATACATTTTACAAACATTGCATTCATTTTTAAAAGACAAACTTTCTTTACATCGAAAATTGACAGGCATGTATACCATTTCATAATATCCACTATCCAACTATAAATTGATTTAATAATAATCTTTGATGAACTCAATGACTCGAATGCAACGTTCTATGAAATATACTATGAAAGACTCCAAGTAATATCTTTAAAATGAGCAAATGCACAGCGAAAGATTTCTTTAACACCTGAGAATAAACATACTTTAAAGTGTCAACCAAAAGGTTGGTGAGTTCATTAGTTTATCATAATCATTTATTTCCATCATTTTAATAGACCACAAGAATTTCATTTCCGGTTCTCATAAATATACGTCCCATGCATAGAGACAAAAATAATCATTTATATGGTGAACACCTGGTAATCGACATTAACTAGATACATATAAGAATATCCCCTATCATTCTGGGATCCTCCTTCGGACATGATATAAATTTCGAAGTACTAAAGCATCCGGTACTTTGGATGGGGTTTATTAGGCCCAATAGATCTATCTTTAGGATTCGCATCAATTAGGGTGTCTGTTCCCTAATTCTTAGATTACCAGATTTTAATAAAAAGGGGCATATTCGATTTCGATAATTCAACCATAGAATGTAGTTTCAATTACTTGTGTCTATTTCGTCAAACATTTATAAAAGCGCATGTATTGTCAGTCCCAAAAATATAAAGGGTAAAAAGGCAAATGAAACTCACCATACTGTATTTCGTAGTAAAAATACATATAACGTCATTGAACAAGTGCAAGGTTGGCCTCGGATTCACGAACCTAAATTAATTATATATTTATGTGTTGGTCAATATTTGTCTAACAAATTAGGTCAAGTCATAGTGTACCACAATCCTAATGCTCGAGACTAATATGCAAAAGTCAACAAAAATAAATTTGACTCAAAATAATTTCCAAAAATCTATACATGATTAATATATAGTTTAAATATCGTCGTTTTATATTTTTAAATATTTTTAAAAGATTTATTAGAGTAAATAATATAATTTATTTATTAATAAATAAAATTTTATATTAAATTTATATAATAAAATATACTTTTATATATATTAAGTAATAAAATTTATAGGGTTCATTTAATATCATAAAGATAATATGATAGGTATTATTAAAGTAAGTTATTACACGTAGTAAAATATGTTTGTATCACATATTTATTTGATAAAATAATATCTATAATGATAGTAAGTAAAAGTTGTATTATTTTGTAATAATAATTATTATTATAAAAATATCAATATTTATAATTACTAAGATGACATTATGATAAAACGATAATTCTAATTATGATAACTTTAATATTTACGATAATTTTTAATATTATCTTTAAAATAATAATTCTATTTAAAATAATAATAATAATAATGATATTTTATAGTAACAATGACATTTCTATTAAAATGATAATTTTTGTTAAAATAATAGTTTTAATACTAACGATACTTTTAATAATAATAGTAATGATAAAAATAATAAGAACGATAATTTTATCTAAATCAATATCTTATAATATTTTAATTTCATCATGATACTCTTACTCATTATTTCCTAATCATTTCGTTTAATAGCTTTTAATCGTCTTTTATATCGTGTTCATAATAATGATAATAATAGTAATCAAAATAATTAGGTGTTACAAATATTTATTTTAATTACACTAATATTAATAATGATAGTTACTATAACATTATTAACGATAATACTAATAATTATCTTAATGATAATATAGTAATAGTAATAATAATAATAACAATAACAATAACCATTTTTAAATAATGATATATATATTAATAATGATAATAATAATAATAATAATAATACTAATAATAATAATAATAATAATTGGATAATAATAATAATAATAATAATTGTAACTTTAAGGATAATAACGATAGTAATAATAAAAAAAAATAACAATTTTTAATGATAAATCCCTTTTATTGATAAAGATAATAATAATGATAATAATAAGATAAAACTAGAATGACGATAAAAACGACGATAATAATAATCATTTTTTATAAAAATATCGAAAATTCAATTGATTATAACTTCTAATCCGTTCATCGAAACTATTCGATATCTAAAGGAAAAGGTCTTAATTTTTCGCTAGCTTTCTAAGGACATGCATATCTTATACCTTATCTCAACCGCAAGTGTAACTAATTCAAGATTCAACCTAACCTGTCTAAGGGCAATATCAAAAGTACAAGCATGCATAATCCTAAATACTCGAGCACTAGTCAGGGATACACTATTAGTATGTAAAAGTTAAATTATGAGTACTCACGTATCAATATTGAGATTCAATATTGCAGGAAAGGTACGTAGACGCAACGGAAATGATAAACACTATATTGATCTCATGAGCATACCCATGAACCATACTCAATCACCTCCATAGCTATAACCCATAATTTCCTTAATCCTATCCCACTCGAAAAACAATTTCGAAATCACTCGGACAGCACTCCGTCGTAATATTTTATGTATACTAATAATATCTTGAAATAATACGGAGTAAATATATATATGTAAATCGATTGAGAGAGTTTAGAGAAAAATATTTTCAAGTTTCTATGAAATAATGAAACCTATTGAATTCTATTTATAATAGATTTTTGAATTATAAAAGTGAATTATTAAAGTATGAATTATTAAAGTGAATTATTAAAGTATGAATTATTAAAGTGAATTATTAAAGTATGAATGTATGAACATAGTTTAAAATTCTTGAAATTTAACTTAACAAATATTGTTTATCGTATCGGAAACATATAAAGATTAAAGTTTAAATTTGGTTGGAAATTTCTGGGTTGTCACAAGTGTGAGGTCTACGGACCAGGGGTTAACAGAATGAAAGGAACAAATGGTGTCGGAACGAGTAATGGCGGAGCAAGTAGTGTCGGAGCAAGTTATGCCAATGTAGTTTGTTATAAATGTGGAAAACCGGGCCACATTATTAGAAATTGCCCGAACCAGGAGAACACGAATGGACAAGGCCGCGGAAGAGTTTTCAATATTAATGCGGCAGAGGCACAGGAAGACTCGGAGCTTGTTACGGGTACATTTCTTATTGACAATAAATCTGCTTACGTTTTATTTGATTCGGGTGCGGATAGAAGCTATATGAGTAGAGATTTTTGTGCTAAATTAAGTTGTCCATTGACGCCGTTGGATAGTAAATTTTTACTCGAATTAGCAAACGGTAAATTAATTTCAGCAGATAATATATGCCGGAATCGAGAAATTAAACTGGGTAGCGAAATATTTAAGATTGATTTGATACCAGTAGAGTTAGGGAGTTTTGATGTAATAGTTGGCATGGACTGGCTGAAGAAGGTGAAAGCAGAGATCGTATGTTATAAAAATGCAATTCGCATTGTACGAGAAGAAGGAGAACCCTTAATGGTGTACGGAGAAAAGGGCAACATGAAGCTACATCTTATTAGTAATTTGAAGGCACAAAAACTAATAAGAAAAGGTTGCTATGCTGTTCTAGCACACGTCGAGAAAGTACAAACTGAAGAAAAGAGCATCAATAATGTTCCCGTCGCAAAAGAATTTCCCGATGTATTTCCGAAAGAATTACCGGGACTACCTCCACATCGATCTGTTGAATTTCAAATAGATCTTGTACCAGGAGCTGCACCAATAGCTCGTGCTCCTTATAGACTCGCACCCAGCGAGATGAAAGAACTACAAAGCCAACTGCAAGAACTATTAGAACGTGGTTTCATTCGACCAAGCACATCACCATGGGGAGCTCCTATTTTGTTTGTCAAGAAGAAGGATGGTACATTTAGGTTGTGTATTGACTACAGAGAGTTGAACAAACTTACCATCAAAAACCGTTATCCACTGCCGAGAATTGACGACTTATTTGATCAACTACAAGGCTCGTCGGTTTATTCGAAGATCGATTTACGTTTTGGATATCATCAAATGCGAGTAAAGGAGGATGATATTCTAAAAACTGCTTTTAGGACGCGTTATGGTCATTACGAGTTTATGGTTATGCCGTTTGGATTGACTAACGCACCAGCTGTGTTCATGGACCTTATGAACCGAGTGTGTGGGCCATATCTTGACAAGTTTGTCATTGTTTTCATCGATGACATACTTATTTACTCAAAGAATGATCAAGAGCACGAAGAACATTTGAGAAAAGTGCTAAAAGTATTGAGGAAAGAAAAACTGTACGCTAAGTTTTCAAAGTGTGCATTTTGGTTGGAAGAAGTTCAATTCCTCGGTCACATAGTGAACAAAGAAGGTATCCAGGTGGACCCGGTAAAGATCGAAACCGTTGAAAAGTGGGAAACCCCAAAAAATCCGAAGCATATACGTCAATTTTTAGGATTGGCTGGTTACTACAGAAGATTCATCCAAGATTTCTCTAAAATAGCAAAACCCTTGACTGCATTAATGCATAAAGGGAAGAAATTTGAATGGAAGGATGAACAAGAGAAGGTGTTTCAATTATTGAAGAAAAAGCTAACTACGGCACCTATATTGTCATTGCCTGAAGGGAATGATGATTTTATGATTTATTGTGACGCATCAAAGCAAGGTCTCGGTTGTGTATTAATGCAACGGACGAAGGTGATTGCTTATGCGTCTAGACAATTGAAGATTCACGAACAAAATTATACGACGCATGATTTGGAATTAGGCGCGGTTGTTTTTGCATTAAAGACTTGGAGGCACTACTTATATGGGGTCAAAAGTATTATATATACCGACCACAAAAGTCTTCAACACATATTTAATCAGAAACAACTGAATATGAGGTAGCGTAGGTGGATTAAATTGTTGAATGATTACGACTTTGAGATTCGTTACCACCCGGGGAAGGCAAATGTGGTAGCCGACGCCTTGAGCAGAAAGGACAGAGAACCCATTCGAGTAAAATCTATGAATATAATGATTCACACTAACCTTACTACTCAAATAAAGGAGGCGCAACAAGGAGTTTTAAAAGAGGGAAATTTAAAGGATGAAATACCCAAAGGATTGGAGAAGCATCTTAATATTCGGGAAGACGGAACCCGGTATAGGGCTGAAAGAATTTGGGTACCAAAATTTGGAGATATGAGAGAAATGGTACTTAGAGAAGCTCATAAAACCAGATACTCAATACATCCTGAAACGGGGAAGATGTACAAGGATCTTAAGAAACATTTTTGGTGGCCAGGTATGAAAGCCGATATTGCTAAATATGTAGGAGAATGTTTGACGTGTTCTAAGGTCAAAGCTGAACATCAGAAACCATCAGGTCTACTACAACAACCTGAAATCCCAGAATGGAAATGGGAAAACATTACCATGGATTTCATTACTAAATTGCCAAGGACTGCAAGTGGTTATGATACTATTTGGGTAATAGTTGATCGTCTCACCAAGTCAGCACACTTCCTGCCAATAAGAGAAGATGACAAGATGGAGAAGTTAGCACGACTGTATTTGAAGGAAGTCGTCTCCAGACATGGAATACCAATCTCTATTATCTCTGATAGGGATGGCAGATTTATTTCAAGATTCTGGCAGACATTACAGCAAGCATTGGGAACTCGTCTAGACATGAGTACTGCCTATCATCCACAAACTGATGGGCAGAGCGAAAGGACGATACAAACGCTTGAATACATGCTACGAGCTTGTGTTATTGATTTCGGAAACAATTGGGATCGACATCTACCGTTAGCAGAATTTTCCTACAACAACATTTACCATTCAAGCATTGAGATGGCGCCGTTTGATGCACTTTATGGTAGAAAGTGCAGGTCTCCGATTTGTTGGAGTGAAGTGGGGGATAGACAGATTACGGGTCCGGAGATAATACAAGAAACTACCGAGAAAATCATCCAAATTCAACAAAGATTGAAAACCGCCCAGAGTCGACAAAAGAGCTACGCGGACAGTAAAAGAAAAGATATAGAGTTTGAAATTGGAGAAATGGTCATGCTTAAGGTTTCACCTTGGAAAGGCGTTGTTCGATTTGGTAAACGGGGGAAACTAAATCCAAGGTACATTGGACCATTCAAGATTATAGATCGTGTCGGACCAGTAGCTTACCAACTGGAGCTACCTCAACAACTCGCGGCTGTACATAACACTTTCCATGTCTCAAATTTGAAGAAATGTTTTGCTAAAGAATATCTCACTATTCCGTTGGGCGAAATCCAAATCAATGAAAAACTTCAATTCATTGAAGAACCCGTCGAAATAATGGATCGTGAGGTTAAGATACTTAAACAAAACAAGATACCGATTGTTAAGGTTCGATGGAATGCTCGTAGAGGACCCGAGTTCACCTGGGAGCGTGAAGATCAGATGAAGAAGAAATACCCGCATTTATTTCCAGAAGATACGTCAACACCTCCAACTGCTTAAAATTTCGGGACGAAATTTATTTAACGGGTAGGTACTGTAGTGACCCGAACTTTTCCATGTTTATATATATATTAAATGAAATTGTTATTTACATGATTAAGTGTTTCCAACATGTTAAGCAATCAAACTTGTTAAGACTTGATTAATTGAAATAGGTTTCATATAGACAATTGACCACCCAAGTTGACCGGTGATTCACGAACGTTAAAACTTGTAAAAACTATACGATGACATATATATGGTTATATATATAGTTAACATGATTTTATTATAAGTATGTATCTCATTAGGTATTTTAACAATGAGTTATATACATAAAAATTAGACTATTAATTTAAGAAACTCGAAAACGATATATATAACGATTATCGTTATAACAACGTCTTACTAGGTACATATGAATCATATTAAGATATTGATACACTTGGTTAATTATGTTAAATGATAAGTAAATATATTATTAAGTGTATTAACAATGAAATACATATGTAAAAATAAGACTACTAACTTAATGATTTCGAAACGAGACATATATGTAACGATTATCATTGTAACGACATTTAACTGTATATATATCATACTAAGATATATTATATATCATAATATCATGATAATATAACAATTTAACATCTCATTTGTTATAATAAACAATGGGTTAACAACATTCAACAAGATCGTTAACCTAAAGGTTTCAAAACAACATTTACATGTAACGACTAACGATGACTTAACGACTCAGTTAAAATGTATATACATGTAGTGTTTTAATATGTATTCATACACTTTTGAAAGACTTCAAGACACTTATCAAAATACTTCTACTTAACAAAAATTCTTACAATTACATCC
This sequence comes from Rutidosis leptorrhynchoides, assembly GCF_046630445.1. Classification (NCBI taxonomy): domain Eukaryota; kingdom Viridiplantae; phylum Streptophyta; class Magnoliopsida; order Asterales; family Asteraceae; genus Rutidosis; species Rutidosis leptorrhynchoides. The sequence continues at coordinate 201,061,615 of NC_092337.1, forward strand.
TCGTTCAGTTTCATCAACAATTCTACTCGTATGCACCCGTATTCGTACTCGTACAATACACAGCTTTTAGATGTATGTACTATTGGTATATACACTCCAATGATCAGCTCTTATCAGCCCATGTGAGTCACCTAACACATGTGGGAACCATCATTTGGCAACTAGCATGAAATATCTCATAAAATTACAAAAATATGAGTAATCATTCATGACTTATTTACATGAAAACAAAATTACATATCCTTTATATCTAATCCATACACCAACAACCAAAAACACCTACAAACACTTTCATTCTTCAATTTTCTTCATCTAATTGATCTCTCTCAAGTTCTATCTTCAAGTTCTAAGTGTTCTTCATAAATTCCAAAAGTTCTAGTTTCATAAAAATCAAGAATACTTTCAAGTTTGCTAGCTCACTTCCAATCTTGTAAGGTGATCATCCAACCTCAAGAAATCTTTGTTTCTTACAGTAGGTTATCATTCTAATACAAGGTAATAATCATATTCAAACTTTGGTTCAATTTCTATAACTATAACAATCTTATTTCAAGTGATGATCTTACTTGAACTTGTTTTCGTGTCATGATTCTGCTTCAAGAACTTCGAGCCATCCAAGGATCCGTTGAAGCTAGATCCATTTTTCTCTTTTCCAGTAGGTTTATTCAAGGAACTTAAGGTAGTAATGATTTTTATAACATCATTCGATTCATACATAAAAAGCTATCATATTCGAAGTGGTAAACTAGTAATCACTAGAACATAGTTTAGTTAATTCTAAACTTGTTCGCAAATAAGGTTAATCCTTCTAACTACACTTTTAAAATCAACTATACACATGATATATATCTATATGATATGCTAACTTAATGATTTAAAACCCGAAAACATGATAAACACCATAAAACCGGATTTACGCCGTCGTAGTTACAACCGGGGGCTGTTTTGGTTTGGATAATTAAAACTATGAAAAACTTTGATTTAAAAGCTATACTTCTGGAAAAATGATTTTTCTTATGAACATAAAACCATATCCAAAAATCATAGTTAAACTCAAAGTGAAAGTATGTTTTTCAAAACAGTCATCAAGATGTCGTTCTTTCGACGGAAATGACTACCTCTTTCAAAAATGACTTGTAACTTGTATTTCCGACTATAAACCTATACCTTTTCTGTTTAGTTTCATAAAGTCAAGTTCAATACGAAACCGTGGCCGCTTAAATCACTCAAAACGGATTAGAAACGAATAAATGGCGAGCAAAACAAAATTGGTAAAAACTACTCATTTTAGCTACGTGAAAATTGGTAACAAATCTATTCCAACCATAACTTAATCAACTTGTATTGTATATTATGTAATCATGAGATACCATAGACACGTATACAATGTTTCGACCTATCATATCGACACATCTATATATATTTCGGAACAACCATAGACACTCTATATGTGAATGTTGGAGTTAGCTATACAGGGTTGAGGTTGATTCCAAAATATATATAGTTTGAGTTGTGATCAATACTGAGATACGTATACACTGGGTCGTGGATTGATTCAAGATAATATTTATCGATTTATTTCTGTACATCTAACTGTGGACAACTAGTTGTAGGTTACTAACGAGGACAGCTGACTTAATAAACTTAAAACATCAAAATGTATTAAAAGTTTTGTAAATATATTTTGAACATACTTTGATATATATGTATATATTGTTATAGGTTTGTGAATCAACCAGTGGTCAAGTCTTACTTCCCGACGAAGTAAAAATCTGTGAAAGTGAGTTATAGCCCCACTTTTAAAATCTAATATTTTTGGGATGAGAATACATGCAGGTTTTATAAATGATTTACAAAATAGACACAAGTACGTGAAACTACATTCTATGGTTGAATTATCGAAATCGAATATGCCCCTTTTTATTAAGTCTGGTAATCTAAGAATTAGGGAACAGACACCCTAATTGACGCGAACTCTAAAGATAGATCTATTGGGTCTAACAAACCCCATCCAAAGTACCGGATGCTTTAGTACTTCGAATTTTATATTATATCCGAAGGGTGTCCCGGAATGATGGGGATATTCTTATATATGCATCTTGTTAATGTCGGTTACCAGGTGTTCACCATATGAATGATTTCTATCTCTATGTATGGGATGTATATTGAAATATGAAATCTTGTGGTCTATTGTTACGATTTGATATATATAGGTTAAACCTATAACTCACCAACATTTTTGTTGACGTTTAAAGCATGTTTATTCTCAGGTGAATACTAAGAGCTTCCGCTGTTGCATACTAAAATAAGGACAAGATTTGGAGTCCATGTTTGTATGATACTGTGTAAAAACTGCATTCAAGAAACTGATTTCGATGTAACATATTTGTATTGTAAACCATTATGTAATGGTCGTGTGTAAACAGGATATTTTAGATTATCATTATTTGATAATCTACGTAAAGCTTTTTAAACCTTTATTTATGAAATAAAGGTTATGGTTTGTTTTAAAAATGAATGCAGTCTTTGAAAAACGTCTCATATAGAGGTCAAAACCTCGCAACGAAATCAATTAATATGGAACGTTTTTAATCAATAAGAACGGGACATTTCACCGTCCTAATCCATAAGGACGAATACTATAACATATGCTTACATTGCGAGGTATTTGACATCTATATGATACATTTTACAAACATTGCATTCGTTTTTAAAAGACAAACTTTCATTTACATCGAAAGTTGACAGGCATGCATACCATTTCATAATATCCAACTATAAATGACCTAATCTGTCATTTACATAATAATAATCTTTATTGAACTCAACGACTTGAATGCAACGTCTTTTGAAATATGCTATGAATGACTCCAAGTAATATCTTTAAAATGAGCAAATGCACAGCGGAAGATTTCTTTAATATCCGAGAATAAACATGCTTTCAAGTGTCAACCAAAAGGTTGGTGAGTTTATTAGTTTATCAACAATATTCATTTCCATCATTTTTAATAGACCACAAGATTTTCATTTCCATTTCTCATAAATATACATCCCATACATAGAGATAAAAATCATTCATATGGTGAACACCTGGTAATCGACATTAACAAGATGCATATAGAATATCTCCATCATTCCGGGACTCCCTTCGGACATGATAAATTCGAAGTACTAAAGCAGTTCAAATTCTCTGACTGAGGCTTGTTAGTGCCCATAGATCTATCTTTAGGATTCGCGTCAATTAGGGTGTATGTTCCTTAATTCTTAGATTACCAGACTAAAAGAGGCATATTCGATTTCGATCATCAACCATATAATGTAGTTTCAATTACTTGTGTCTATTTCGTAAAACAGTTATAAAAGCAGCGCATGTATTCTCAGTCCCAAAAATATATATTGTAAAAGCATTTAAAAAAGGAACAAATGAAACTCACTATACTGTATTTTGTAGTAAAAATACATATGACGACATTGAATAATGCAAGGTTGGCCTCGGATTCACGAACCTATATCATTCATATATATATATATATTAAAACATATACTTGTAATCGAACAAATATATATATTATTATTAGTGATGTAATTTATATATTTAATAATTTATAAGTTTCATTATTTATTTATACATCTTCATTTATATATATCATGTTAATATAATTAAGTTATGTGTACTAAGTGTATTTATATATATATATATATATATATATATATATATATATATATATATATATATATATATATATATATATATAATCTTTATTTTCACTACAAGAAAAACGGGCTTATAGGACCAATATTTATTTGGTCAAAAACGAAAAGGTCCTAAAAAACTACATATTATGACCATTATTTCAGGGTCCTAACAGGGTCATGGAAAGGGTCCTAACAGACTACCTTTTAGGACCTTTTAGTAATTATGTCCTATATGTTGATTGACGGAATTTACTTAGGGTCCTAAAAGGTATAACTGATATGACACATTTTCAAAGGTCCTATCATAACTTGTGACCTTTTTAAAAAGGGTCCTATAATGGAATTAAATATGACCTTTATTAATGGTGTCCTATATGTTGATTGACGGAATATATTTAGGGTCCTAAAAGGTATAACTAATAGGACATTTTTTCAAAGGTCCTATCATAACTTGTGACATTTTTAAAAATGATCCTATAATGGGATTAAATAGGACCTTTTATTAATGGTGTCCTATATGTTGATTGACGGAATTTACTTAGGGTCCTAAAAGGTATAACTAATATGACACTTTTTAAAGGTCCTATCATAACTTGTGACATTTTTAAAAAGGGTCCTATAATGAAATTAAATAGGACCTTTTATTAATGGTGTCCTATATGTTGATTGACGGAATTTACTTAGGGTCCTAAAAGGTATAACTAATAGGACACTTTTTAAAAGTCCTATCATAACTTGTGACATTTTTAAAAAGGGTCTTATAATAGGATTAAATAGGACCTTTTATTAATGGTGCCATATATGTTGACGGGATTTATTTAGGGTCCTAAAAGGTATAACTAATAGGACACTTTTTAAAGGTCCTATCATAAATTGTGACTTTTTTAAAAAGGGTCCTATAATTGGATTAAATAGGACCTTTTAGTAATGGTGTCCTATATGTTGGTTAACGGAATTTATTTAGGGTCCTAAAAGGTATAACTAATATGACACTTTTTAAAAGTCCTATCATAACTTGTGACCTTTTTAAAAAGGGTCCTATAATGGGATTAAATAGGACCTTTTATTAATGGTGTCCTATATGTTGATTGACGGAAATTATTTAGGGTCCTAAAATGTACAAATAATAGGACGCTTTTTAAAGGTCCTATCATAACTTGTGACATTTTTAAAAAAGGTCCTATAATGGGATTAAATATGACCTTTTATTAATGGTGTCCTATATGTTGATTGACGGAATTTTCTTAGGGTCCTAAAAGGTATAACTAATAGGACACTTTTTAAAGGTCCTATCATAACTTGTGACATTTTTAAAAAGGGTCCTATAATGGGATTTAATATGACCTTTTAGTAATGGTGTCCTATATGTTGATTGACGGAATTTATTTAGGTCCTAAAAAGTATAACTAATATGACACTTTTAAAGGTCCTATTATAACTTGTGACCTTTTTAAAAAGGGTCCTATAATGGGATTTAATAGGACCTTTTAGTAATGGTGTCCTATAGGTTGATTGACGGAATTTTTTTAGGGTCCTAAAAGTTATAACTAATAGGACACTTTTTAAAGGTCCTATCATACCTTTTTAAAAAGAATCTTATAATGGGATTAAATATGAGCTTTTAGTAATGGTGTCCTATATGCTGATTGACGGAATTTATTTAGGTTCCTAAAAAGTATATCTAATAAGACATTTTTTAAAGGTTCTATCATATCTTGTGACCTTTTTAAAAAGGGTCCTATAATGGGATTTAATGGGACCTTTTAGTAATGGTGTCCTATATGTTGATTGACGGAATTTATTTAGGGTCCTAAAAGGTATAACTAATAGGATAGTTTTTAAAGGTCTTATCATAACTTGCGACCTTTTTAAAAAGAGTCCTATAATGGAATTAAATAGAACCTTTTAGTAATGGTGTCATATATGTTGATTTATGGATTTTATTTAAGGTCCTAAAAGGTATAATAGGACACAATCAAGTGTTTTATAAAAAGTGAAACAGGGACTCGAACCCATGACCTCCCCTTTACATACCAACATCCTAACCATTTGACCCATTATGTTAACCTGAAAGGTTTTTCTTTTTCTTTTTTTTTTTTTACATAAAACCATTAAGAAAGTTGGAGTAATTTCGAAGTTAATAGAACTCCAACAACGGGTCCTATAATGGGATTAAATATGACCTTTAAGTAATGGTGTCCTATATGTTGATTGACAAATATTATTTAGAATTCTAAAAAGTATAACTAATAGGACACTTCTTTAAAGGTCATATTATAACTTATGACCTTTTTAAAAAAGGTCCTATAATGAGAAGACTCAATGACTTGATAGAACAAATAAATAATGGGTCTCAATCAAAGAATAATAGAGTAATTTATAATATAACTTAATGGATTGGCAACAGTTTAATAGTGGTAACGGTTTAAGCCAAATTCAGAAAAGTGGTAATAGTTTACAGGAAAGCTGATATCAAGTACCTACAAAGTAAGAGACTGTATTTAGTTACATATGGTAGTAACGAGAACCAGAACGGCTCGTGCGATGCGGCGGATCCTTTCGGGTTACATATGCGAAGTTAACATATCATGCTTTATGACACCCCGACAGACCAACAAATCGCTACACATAATTTATATTAAAATTTCACTACACCCCTCAGTTCCAAGTAAAGTTAACAACTTTCCTACTCTATAACAAACCTTTTTTCATATAATTTGATGAAAATAGACAGAAATAAGGAGCCAAATCATTTAGCACATCACATACATACACTAATTAGTAAAATAAACATATACTAATAAGTAAAACTCCATTGTTCCAATTAATGCCTATTTGTGATGTGCCCTTTTATATAGCTCTAATCTCTTTGCCAACGTCATACGTCTCTCCATTGTTGCAGGATGTTCATCCAACTACTTTGATAACTGATCAGTTGTTCGTTTTGATTGGTTAATGTGTACGGTTTATTAATAGTGTACATGATGAGTATGTTATTTAGTTGGTTACACCCATAAGGAGTGTGCTATAGCTTGGAATGATCCAAGAAAAGCTTACAATTGGTGCTGCATCTCCCTATGGTTTGGAGGTAGAAAACACAACACCATCCATAGTATCTTGAAGCATAATCTGCTCTTTTGAACTGATGTAGTGATCAATATAATTACTGCAAAATTAGAAGCAGCAACCAAATATCAGTAAATATTAGTTAAACCCTTTTAAAAGTTTAGTCAATTTATGGACATAAAATTGTAAACAGTAACATACATACAACTTGTGTATATAGCTTTTGTGAAAGTATTCACTTTATATTGTTGCATATGTTACAGATATTGTTTTCTAAAATGGACAAAGGATTATAGTGGATATGTAATCTTTACATGGGAATGGGATATAGTGAACCTACATCTATAAGGAGAATGTATGAAACAAAATCAATAAGGATTCTAGTATACAATTACAAAATATGAATGCGATTTAGTTATTAGATGAAACAGTTAATTGTTATTGTTGATTGCCAACAGATAGGTTATGCAAGAGTTACAAATACTGAGATATTATCATGAACAATTTAACACAATGAGAAAAAAAAAATCATTTGCAAAGGTAATCAATACTCATAAACAATCTCAAACATATATGCAGAGTAGTATATCATCTAGTAATCAGTCACAAAAGAGCTAGAAGTGTGAAGAGGTAAAAATGTAAGTTAATACCTTCAGGCTCTTGTAGTAACATGGAAGGCTGACATAGCAACTGACTGAGAGAATGCGTGCGAGTAACAGAAGCCCTTAGCAGAATTGATAGATGCAGAAGACACATCATTCGTTCAAACGATACATGAATCACCTGAAAGAGTCGGTGCGAATCAGAAAGATGAGCATCGCTACTATCGGCTCAAACCCTAATCGAAAGCTAAGTATTGGCAAGTTAAAATCTGTTTACTTACAAATGTGTTTATTCATATCATTTTTTGTCTTTGAGGGTCAAAATGGGTATTATTATTAATATTTAAAAATAAAAATAAAAACAGATCGAAACTCGCTTAATTAGTCGAAAGCTCGTCATCTGTCCCAATAAAGGAATGATCTCCACTTTATTCGTCTTTTGTTATAAGTATAGCACAGGACATTTTGTGCATAAGCCTCTCTTACACAAAAATTTGCATCACATTCTATCTACATATCTAAAAGGTAAAGCCAAGTTGAATAGTACACTCACACATTTCACAAACTACCCCCAATCTTTCACTTAATTACACTTTAGCCTTAAAATATACACAAAATTTATGATAGTTAACTTTATAACTTTTATACATTTACCACAAACTTTTAACATTTTATGCTTTAACCATTAAACTTCTCATTCATTATAAATCGACCACATACTTTATATACTAACTAATAGACAAAAACGATTAATATTCACCAGGGGCGTTTTCGTCCTTTCACTTTTTTTCCCTTTTCCCACCTTTTTTTCAAAAAAGCCCCCATAGTTTGTTCAAATATTAAAATCGACCCCAAAGTGTCAAATACTCATTTTCATAAAAAAATTTAAATAAACTCCACCCAAATATTCAACGGGCCATATCTTCTCGCTCGCAACAAGTTAAATTTTTCTGACACCATCGTTTAACTCGAAATAATTTTAGGAGCACACTGTCACTAACTATACGCAAAACAGACGCTTTTTAAAAAACGCTAAATATTTGAGGTACTTTTCATACACGTCGATTTTGCGTTAAATTTTTAAAAGTCGACAATTCCATAGTGAAACGCGGAGATGAACATATATTGTTAATTTAAAATAAATTTAAATCTTTCACGGATTATACCTTTTAGTTCTAATCGAATTGCGCTTCAACGATATCATCTTTAGCCACGAAATAATTTTACAAACTAAACGCAATATAATACATTGAAAACCGAACCCCGGCGCGAAGCGAGGGTTCGAACACTAGTTTCTATCATTTGAAATGCCTCGGGACCCATCATCAAGTTACAGTTATAGTTTTTTATGTGGCTATTAATTTCTTTAGTAACTATGTCAAAAGACACCCAAGCATCACAGATGTGAAATCCATTTTTCAAAAGAAATTATATTCTCGGATAGGGGAAGGATTGTCTACATCTTACCTCCCTCATACACCACACCATGTGGTATTAGGTTTTGTTGTTGTTGTGTAAAAAAAAAAAAAAAGGAGGTGATAACGTATTACACCAACATCTAGATTTTCAAGATTCATGTTTGGATGGAGGCATACAGTCTGTATAGCCTACATACAATGGGATTATAAATAAATTTACTTACAGAAATAGCGTATTCACCGTGAACATGTTTAAAGTGAATAAATCAGTGAGCTTAACCGTAGGCACTGCTTCCACAGCACCAGCTGCTAGGGATGTCAATGGCCACCCGATCCGGTGGATATCCATCCGATCCACCCGCTTTATGATGGATATGGATGAACCTAAATGGATATGGATACGGATATGGATGAATCTAAATGGATATGGATATGGACATGGATGAAAAGTTTCATCCATAGATATATCCATTACCACCCGAAATACGTTTACAAATGCATAAATATAGATTTATGCTTACATATTTACTATTACAAGTTCATTTACCATTAGATTTATATTATGCTTTCAATCCTCTAATGAAATAGCTATAACTATAATATATTACAATAAAACACGTATATTTAACAAAATAAACTTACAGATTTCATGTTATATTCATTATTGCTATACTACTTTTTTGTCTTAGTCACATATAAGAAAATATTATAACAAAGTTTTAATATCCATTGGATATCCATTAACCCGCTTAATCCACTGGATATGGATATGGATGGATGACCTGAAACTAAATGGATATGGATATGGATATGGATGAACAAAAATTAAATGGATATGGATATGGATACGGCATCACCCGATCCATATCCGATCCATTGTCATCCCTACCAGCTGCCCCAAGCAGGTGACCTATCATGGATTTCGTGGAGTTCAACTACAAGATTTACAAAAAAAAAGAAAAAAACACCAGACCTTGTTAGACCACAATTAAGCTGTTAAATGTTATCACGCATACCTCAAAATTATCCCCAAAACAATAATTTATAGCTTCATATTCGTGCAGATCACCAGTCTGTGTAGATGTAGCATGAGCATTTATGTAATTTACATCTTCTATAGCAACCCCGAGCCAATGCCTTCAATATAGACAAACTAATTCCTGCCCTGATTTCAGCAACCAAACATAGTAAATTACCAAAAAATGAGGTGGTCGGTGTCGGACTTTAAAGTTGAAACACACCATCAGGATGAGGCTCGACCATGTGGTATGTGTCATAAGTAAAGCTTGCACCCAAGAACTCTGCATATATATATTTGCACCTCTTGCATACAAAACGGTTTTCATTTAGTTGCAACATCATTTATTAATGAAGGAACTATAGATAGATAATATGAAATATTAGTTTATAGCCCGTGATTTTGTGGGACTAATACATAATCTAATATCAAATTGAAATAATTGTTGAAACAAACGCTTATGACTAAAGTAATTTATGCCATTAGTCATATCTGGTACTTAGAAATAAAAATAATAAAAAGCTAAATATATAAGCACTTAATACTACTCTTCATGCAAAAACAGCTTATTTTACATACATTTGGTAAGCCAAACTTCCAAACTACAAACACTCAGCATGTGATTCAAATATAGTAACAGCCATTAAGTGCATAGAAAGCAAAATTTTATTTCCAAAACGCCAAACACCGTTAGTAGAGAAAGAGAGGAAAAACTTAAACAATCATTCTTGTATTACATGAGTGCTTCCAGAACAAAATGCACACATCCATTGTGTAATTAGGTTGGGTGTGGTACTAAGTGTTCCCATAATTGTACGTGGCATTATGTTTCGTTTACATGATGCTTATTTAGTCTTGAGTTGGATTCATCGGCCATAATGAAATCAACTATGTTACTGAAGCATAATTTAAACAGTTAAGAAATTATAATCAAATTTAAATAAACACGATATGTGCACACATTGTAAAGTTAACTGCAATTCTGCAAATTAGACTAAAACTGAAACCTAGAGAAGCAAAACATAATACACTACCAAGATAGAAAAATAGTTGGTAAAAATGTGTCAATTAAGTTGAGATTTCATCAAATATACTGTATATACGTTAACCTAAACAAAATTGAATAGTCCAATATAAAGTCTGAAGAAGCATAAATATAAGAGTCAAACCTATGTATGAAGATAAAGATGTACCAATGGCAAATTATACTAACGGAAAATTATCACATGTAGGAAGTGATATTGTACATCAGATAATTTATTGTATGGTCGGAGATAACTTACATCAAGGTAAGGTTCTGAAAAAAAGAAATTAAAACCCAGATAGAACCTTAATTCATTGAACTAATTACCTTCGTTTCTTCTCAAATTAGATAATCTTGAAAACGATTTCATAGAAGGTAAGGGTTTGACTTTTAGCTTAAATCAGTTTGACTTGCAGTTTGAATTCATAACAATTACAGCAGTAGCATCAAAACTAAAGGAAGCTCGAAGGCAGTAAAAGTTTGAACAACAATCTACAAATAATAGTACCAAAAATCACTTTTTCTACAACTTGCAAAATGAAACAAAAAAAAAAAAAAAAACACCCAAATTGACATGAATTTATAGAATACATCAAGCATAATTAAATTTATAGGAACAAATTATACATAGTATAAGGCAATAGAAACTATCTTAGATAGATACAGTTAGATTAGGTAAAGTTTGATACATTTTCTTACGATTAAAAGTTAAAACCAACAAAACAAATATATGTGTATGCATTTGTATAACAGAGTTGTGTACAGCGTACCTTGTTCAAATAGTTGAGTTGCATAACACAGAAAACAAAGAGGAGCAGGGTGAAAAACCATGTCTGAAAGTAAATGAACTGATTACTTCCGGAAAACGACAGTTTAATCGCTATTCCGACTGCTTTCACGCACATAACCGTCAATGATCCCATAAGAGAGCAGATTCCGATATAGACGATTAGATGAGTGTTCCCATAAAGTGGGACGTAGCGGTGTATACCAGTTGTATACCTATAGATACATAGAGCTTAACACTTATTGTATACCAGTTGTTGGCAACATTCAGTTAGCACAACTAGTTCAATCTCTCAAACTGTAAGCCAAACTACTTTATATGGTTTCATTATTTTCAAACTGCCCAAATTGACCCATTTATACTAGTAGTTGACAAAAACCCCTAATTATTTCTATATAATTTCAATTTCATTGATAGTTTAATACATAAACAGTGAAACACCGTATGTTACTCATGTATGAACATCCATAGCAAATATAGTATATAACCACCACTAAATAATTAAATTTACAGATAAAGATTATATCATCAGCAAATCACAAATATATAACAAACACATACGTTTTAAAAGCAACTACTGGTCCTAAGGCCTAACCGCAACTACTGGTTCTATATTATTTCTAAGTATTTAGGATTTCAAGATAATAAAAAGAAACAGGACATCTGATTTCTTCAACTATTTTGACCGGATTTCAAGTTTTTATGCCAACGTGTTGTCGGATTTGAACGCCTATTAACTTATTGAGAGTATTATGAGGAGGAGAAGAAATTGATTTAGAGATTTATGGGTTAGTGATCGAATGAAACCACCTTAATGATAGTGAAATTAATCCTGAAAAAGATAATAAATTGATTTAGAGGTTTAAAATTTTTAAGAGATAAAGCGGGTGAGTTGAAATTTGGTGAAAATTTTAAGTACGAGTAATTTAATTTTCATGTCAATATCAATTGTTTTATCAGGTAGGTGGTGGTGATTGGTGGACAAGGGATGACAATGGGCTAGAAAAAATCCGTCACCCGTGGATATTCGAATCGTAATGGGCGGGTAAAATCATTGAATGTTAACCGCGAGCACGGGCACGGATAAAAAATTTTACCCGCCGACGGGTCGCAGGTACATACTACCCGTCGTGGGTAAAACCTGATCCGCTAATTCATGAGACTTTTTTTTAATTTACCAGCGCGTTTATGCATACAATTATAAAATTTAAAAGTGGTTTTACTGATTAAATTTATAATATTACATATAAGTAAAAAACTTTATTTTCACGTCATTTTACATTTAGTTTGTACATATCGTTTGTTATTGATAAGATTATTTAACTTTGCTAAAAAAAATCTTAACGAAGTTGTATGTTATTATTACCCGCGGGTCGTGGGTATCCGCGGGTCACGGGCATGGGCTAAATTTTTTTACCTGCGGGTCTCAACGAGCAAAAAACACCCCGATGGGCGGGTCGCGGGTATATATGACCTGTGCCCGTTGCCTGCGGGTGCCATCCCTATTGGTGGTGTAACATGGATTGGATTCTATCATTGGTGGTGGTGATCTGGTGGTTCGTTGTGGTCTGGTAGTTCAGTGGTGGCCTGATGTTGGTTCGGTGGTCCTATAGTAGTCTGTTAGTCTGGTAGGGTCTGTTAGTCCGGTGATGGTACGTTGGTCCAGTGATGGTCCGGTGGTCTGGTTGCGCTTTAGTGGTCTGTTGCGCTTTAGTGGTCCAGTTGCGCTTTAGTAGTCCAGTGGATAGTAGAGCAATAGACCACAACCAGTCCAACAAATCAACACCGGATCACTGAACCCCATACTAACTGTAGAGCAACAGACCACCAACAAACTAAATGACCTCCACCAGACCACCCCCGAAGCAGCATACCACCATCAGACCAACATACCACCAAACCACCACTAGACCACCAGACCCCCAATGGACCACCATCGGACAGTTGAACCACCACATGTCCACCAGTTGACAAGTGAACCACCACTGAATAACCGAACCACCACATGCTCACTAGGGTCTAGGGTTTAGGGTCTATGGTCTGGGGTTTAGGGTCTATGGTCTGGGGTTTAGGGCCTAGGGTCTAGGGTTTAAGGTCTATGGTTTGTGGTCTAGGGTTTATGGTCAAGGGTTTAAGGTTTAGAGTTTTAAGTTTACGGTTTTGAGTATAGGGTCTAGGGTCTAGTGTTTAGGGTTTATGGTTTAAGGTTTACGGTTTAGGGTTTAGGGTATAGGGTTTATGGTCCAGGGTTTATGGTTTAGGGTTTAAAGCCATCTTAGCGATGAGGATGAGTTTAAGGCTTATCGGACGAACTTAAAGTGTTCTCTTACAATATAGTAATTAAGTATTATTTATATTCTAGGATTCTAGTTACGAGTTATATAGACGTGTTAGAGTATTTTATGTAGACGTGTCATAAAAATTTATGTAGACGTGCTAAAAAAGTTATATAAACGTTTTACATACGTTTATAAGGCATAAAAATAAATTTTCTATGTAGTTTAAAACATGACGGACAATCATAAGTCATATCGGACGACCTTACGGTTTATCAGGCGATCTAAATTTTAATATCTTTGAATGAGCTATAGTAAGGCTTATCGGATGAACTTAAGGATATCGAATGCTCTAAAGGCTTATAATCGTTATTATCGTTAATATAGTACAAAAAGTAACACTAAACTACGTCAATTTTGATCGATTTGACCGACTGTTGACCAAATTCAACCAATTTTTTTTACTTTTGACTGACGTTGACCTGACCTTTCTCGCATTTGACCCGACTCATGATCGTTGACCTACTTACTAGAAAACGGGATGGGTCTAAACGGACTAGCCACCAAAACACCCCAACGAACGTCGCAACGAACGTAACGGACGTCGTTTACAAGAGTGACTATTACTATACTTTATTATGTATCGAGTATCACAATAATAAATAAGGGTCATAATTATTTCGATGTTCCTTCCTTAATTCCCAAATTTTTTGAATTATTTCAATATGTCTTACTTAATTCCCAATTTTTTTAAATTCCCTGTTCCAATTTAATTTTTGAAATTCCTCAAAAATCTTCCCAATACAATTTACACCGAATTCAAAACTTTCCAAAATTTCAATACATGGCACCCAAATTTTCTCACCGCCAAAATCAAGCCAGTATTCAAAGTCTTCCTTCTCATATTCATAGTCATTCAGCCACTCAACCATAAAATTAAGCATATTCTCCCATAAAATTAAACCAATTTCTTGATTCATAGTCATCTGCCCCTTTTCGCGGTTTGGACATCCTACGACGCTATCATCTTCCCCACTAACTTAACCCTCCACCTGATGATTTTCAGCGGAAACAACTTCCACATATGGTTCATTTTGTTTCGAGCATTTGTTTGTTGTGCGTTTTAAATTGTGTGTTGGGATGTGGTCTCGTGTATCTGTTTGTTGAGTTTTTAATTGTGTGTTGGGTGTAGTCTCGTGTCTTATCTAGCTTCTTGCTAGCTTTGTTCGTGTAGTTTTTTATATATTAATAAAACTTACTTGCCTTTCAAAAAAGACAAACAAACTCAAATAACAGCACTTAATATCAAACAAAAATATACAGAGTAATATATCTCCTATATTGTAACACCCCGTCAAAATTCCCTTTAACGGAATGTTAACTCTGGTCCCAGTGCTTGGCTTTACTTCTACGTAACGGCAATATTCAACAGCGGAAGCAATTAATACCTGAGAATAACAACACGCAAAAACAGGTCAACAAATAATGTTGGTGAATCTACAGGTTTAAAGTAATGTAACAGTATCTGAAAAACAGTTATCAGAAAAATAGTTTAATTTCATTGACCACGAGATTCTATCGCTTGCATAAACCGATGTGATGACCCGGGAATTTTTGACCAAATTTAAACTTAATCTTTATATGTTTCCGACACAATAAGCAAAATCTGTAATATTGAGTCTCTAAAATTTTGGAACTATGTTATATAATCAATTACTCTCTGACTGTGCCGATGATTCACGCACAATTGTGTGTAAAATAATAATGTAAATATAAATATATATAAGTAATATTTTTTTTTGAATAAATAAAAACACACTTAATTTAATTGAAATAAAAAAAAGATAAAATAATAACAATTAAGTATTATTGAAATGAAGATATATATATATATATATATATACATATATATATATATATATATATATATATATATATATATATATATATATATATATATATATATATATATATGCAATTCTTATTAATAATTATCATTATATGATAATACATATGAAATGTATGAATATTAAACATATATTATTAAAAGTTAAAAATATATTTATCAGTAATATTATATAAAAAGGGAAACATGTAACTTGCTATATCATCATTATTATTAATATTAAAATGTACAATACTCATTATTATCTAATATATTATATAATTTATTATATGAAATATTAAATATAGTTGTTACAATAATATTGTTATTACTTTCAACAATAATATCAATACTAGTATTATTAATATTATTATCTATAGATATGAAGTTTGATATAAATTGTTACTAACATTATTATTATCATGAATAATATTAATATCATTATAATTAGTAATATTATTAATATCATGATTTCTATTATTATCATTTTTATAGTTAATATCATTATTATTATCTAGTATTATTATAATTATTATTATTAGTATTGTTTTGATTAGTAATATTATTTTTATTTCTATTGCTATAATTATCAATATTTTTATTATTTCTAATAATATTGATAATATTATTATTATTAATATATTTATATTTATTAATTATTAATATTAACATTAATTATAAATAAGATTACATATAGAGTCAAATTCTGTTTTACATCACTATCTTACTGTTCTATTTTTTTGTTCTTGTCCCTTAAATCATTTAGGTACTGAATTCAATTACAAATGGGGTTAAAATTAGTTAGCTATACATATCACACTTTATTTGTTTTATATTTTTTTCTCTCTTTTTCCTTTATGTACGAATGATCCTGTCAAAATTCATGTCAACACTTTAATCTCCATATAACAATCGACAACTTGTGATTTTATGGAGCACATTTAATTTACTATCAACAACTAGTAATCATAACTGTTAAATTAAACAAAATTTTTTAATAAAGGCTCGAAGTCCCTGTTCTTGATCAAGAACACCAACATCTTAATTTCAAACGATTTTCAAAATGTAAAAGTGCAGGATTATTGTTAATCATGTATTAAAACAACCTGTAGAGTTTCAGAACCCAACTCCTCGAATTGGATTCTAATTTTCAAGTCAAAGTTTTAAAACAAAAAGTCAAATAATTGTTCAATGAGCAAATTCGAGTTAGCTGTTTTGATTTAAATTCAATTGTTGATTTCTGAAGTTTCTATGAACGATTTATAAACTATTTCATTTTATGATCATAGCCTAAAACATTCGAAATCGATTAATCAAATTTTTTTTCTTTAACAAAACAGCGACGGCTTCAGCATTTTTTTTTATTTTATTATTTTTTTTCTTCTTTTTCGGTTTCTGTTAAATTCAAAAATTTCAATATATTTAGATGCTGTTCGTTTGGAAGCTTAAAAACTAAAACGATTAAAATAGGGATGTGATTGTAAACTGGGTCGAATCTGAAGAGAAGAAGAAGAAGTTTAGGAAGAACAGAAGGTATCAGGTTATAATTAATACAGGGGTAATATAAATCAGAAATGTTGAAACAGAGGAGTGGTGCTGAGTATTTGAGTCTATCGAGTGGTCATGGGTTCAAGCGTTGGCAGCTTTTTCTCTGGAATTCTTTTTGAGGTAGTTTACTAATTTTAATTATTATTATTATTATTATTATTATTATTATTATTATTATTATTATTATTATTATTATTATTATTATTATTATTATTATTATTATTGTTGTTATTATTATTATTATTAATAATTATTATTGTTATTGTTATGCTAATTATTGTTATTACTACCATTAATATTATGAATATTATTATCATTAATATAAGTAATATTATCATTATCATAGTTATTATTATTTGTATTATCATTAAGTATTATTAATATTGTTATTATCATTAATATTAATTTATTCAGTTTATTACTAATCTAAGTATTATTATTATTATTACTAGCATTGTAAGTATTATCAGTATTATAAATATCCTTATAAGTATCATAATTATTATTATTATTATTATTATCATCATAAATATGATTATTTATATTATAATGAGTATTACTAATATGTAATTACTAAAAATCATTATTATAAGTATCACTAACTAAAAAATTAATATTTTAAAGTTATTATTATATATATCATTATATTTAGTATTAATATAATTATTAACAATAATACCTTAATTATTAATATAAAGTATTATGATTATTATTATTTTTAACAATATTAATATAATCATAGTGTTACTAAAATTATTATTTTAACAAACGAATGAGTTATACATATATAAAAATATACTTAATACATATAACATAACAACATTATTAGCGTTATACACAAAATGAATATATGAGACGTGTATATATATATATATATATATATATATATATATATATATATATATATATATATATATATATATATATATATATTAATATAAAAATGATATAATTAATAAATTATATATATATATAAACTTATTCGATTGCGACTATATGTTTTAATATATATACTAATAATATAGGTTCGTGAATCCGAGGCCAACCCTGCATTGTTCAGTTGTTCAATATAGTCGTATGTATTTTTACTACAAAATAGAATACGGTGAGTTCATCTGCTCCCTTTTTACCCTTTATATTTTTGGGCTGAGAATACATGCGCAACTTTTATAACTGTTTTACGAAATAGACACAAGTACGTGAAACTACATTCTATGGTTGGATTATTAAACCGAATATGCCCCTTTTTATTAAGTCTGGTAATCTAAGAATTAGGGAACAGACACCCTAATTGACGCGAACTCTAAAGATAGATCTATCGGGCCCAACAAACCCCATCCAAAGTACCGGATGCTTTAGTACTTCGAAATTTATATCATGTCCGAAGGAGGATCTCGGAATGATGGGGATATTCTTATATGCATATTGTGAATGTCGTTTATAACCGATATGGACTTTTTCCGGATGGATTAGGACGGGTCCTTTCAGTTGGTATCAGAGCTGGTATAACGCCGTCCATGTGTGGCGGGTTAGTCGTAAAGGAGGTTCTTACAGTGTTACCTGTGACGAAGCATTGGCTCTTACTCCTTGCGATCCCTTACGAGGGTTGGCAGTAGCCGAGAGGCAGGCCCTAAAATCAGTATCTGAGGTACACTCAGTGGTCACCAGGCGGTTAGCTGGGAAGGCACTGGGTGAGACGGTAGTTGTCCCCACTGTATTTTCAGTTGGTATCAGAGCGGTGGTCTTAGTGAACCGGGTATGCATTAGTGTGTCTAACTGATAAGTCGTTAGGATGCATTAGTGAGTCTGGACTTCGACCGTGTCTACATGACAAAAGTTTTGCTTATCATTTTTGTCAGAAATCATTTGTTTATCATCATTAGTAAATTACCTGCTTACTATTCTTAGTCTAGACACATCTTATTGCATTGACTGCATGAATAGTGTATAGACAAAATTCATATCTTAGCGTATTTGCTAATTCATATCTTAGCGTATCTGTTATTGTTATCTTTACCTGACAGCTTCCGTAGATTCCTCCGTAACTTATGAGATTTTAGTATTACATATGCATATGTAAATTATGTATTGCAAGATACTAATCTACATCCTATAATCTATTTCTTATTGAAAATCCTTCATCTGAGCGTACGAGATGAATCCTTCAACTAGTTCGAGTCCCTCAGATTCCGACAGCTATTCCGATAGTTATCCCGACAGTTATTCCGAATGGATAGTCATCTAAGCTCCGGAAGCAATGTCAGCAGAATGAATCAACCAATCATCCATCCCCAATTCATCTGATGGATTCGTAGTCGACTTAATCAATGGAGACGTGCAGAAGGCGATCCCTTCCACTAACTGAATTCACCTTTTGGCGAAGAATCTGAAGCACTTACCGGCGAACCTGTTCGTAACACCATTTTCACCCTCATTTCTCTAATATCTCACCACGAATATATCATAACTCAGATTCTAAACCTTATTCATCCACTCGTTCCGACCGACAATCATCCCGGAGTAATACAAAAAGTCAATGAACTTCGCGCTCTAGTAATCAATTTGGAGAATATGGTGCAAAACATACCAGCTTCAGCAACATCACCAGCACCAACATCAATACCAGTACCACCAACAACTCAAGTTCACATCATACACCACAACATCTAATTATGTACCTCGAGCATAATCATCAATCTGCGAATCGTTCTACATCATTTATCTTCGTTCGACATGACGATTATGTAATCTTCAATGTTTTAGAGATTATATATATTAGTTCTAACGGTAAATCAAATGAGATTAATATTATATTAACTCATTAAATCTATGATTACATCTGAAGAAAATATATCTGTAAGTATATTTTCATAAAGATTGTAATTAAAAATTCTTTTGTATAAACTGTTAATGGTGAAAATATTTTAACGGGTAGGTAATACCCGAGGAATATTTAGATTTCACGTTAATAGGTTATACTGTACATTCTTCGAATCTGATTCAACATCCATTTACTATCCTACTTACATCTACAGAGATACAAATCCGTTCACCGCAGAATAACCATATTTTTTTTTCAATTTCATATTTGGATTTTGATTTATCACAAACCAACAAGTGGCATAATGAAGAAAAGATTGGACAAAATAAAAGTTGTTAGAAACAAACGATTTAACTAATTAAAATTTTGTTAAGAATCCACGCTAACTGTTCCTAGCTAACTGTTCCTAGCTAACTGATTACATTTTAGTTAACGCAGTTTATTTATCGCAATTTAATTATCGCAATTTTATTTATCGTTATTTAATTTCTGTTATTTACTTTACGCATTTAATTTATCATCATTTAATTTCTGTCATTTATTTTACGCACTTTAAATATCAGGACACGTATACAAGGTTTTGACATATCATATCGACGCATCTATATATATTATTTGGAATCACCATAGACACTCTATATGCAGTAATGATCGAGTTCTCTATACAGGGTTGAGGTTAATTCTCAAATAATATATATACTTTGAGTTGTGATCGAGTCTGAGACATGTACACGGGTCACGATACGTATTAATTAATTCGAATATTGTATATTAAACTATATATGAATTATTGGACTGTAAAACTGTGGACAATCGACTGTGGGCTAATAATATTGGACAATTAAAGTGAATTAAAATACTGATTATAACATATGAAACTAAATAATTCTTCAAGTTTGCCACTTGATTTCATCTTAAACCTCATTTGTATCCTGACAATTATAATCCGCGTTCAAACCTGTCATGATCCTTGAAAACACCTCAATCGAGAAGATGAATCAACCGCACTTCATCTACGAGAGAAAAGATTGATGCATTTAGTTATGCATCTGAAAAACTCTCAGAAACTGAGTAAACGTTTAACACGTAGTTGTGCTAATTCCTTTAGTGTTATTATTACCCAAAATAACTTTGCATTCCCTTTCCAAATTAGCAAATTTTGTCACAGCTCTAGCAAGTCAACTTTGACTTTTCGTTCGAAACAACCTTATTATAACCTTGATATATATATATGTGCGCTCTTTTATTGTTACCAGGGAACCTTTTATATTCCACCATAGTACCATCAGCGGTTAATAATCTAAAAATACAATTCTCCTGAAACCACCTTGGATTGATAACCGATGATTCAAATATCGTAGCATTAAATGCAGAGGAAACAGAAAAATGGTAGATGGTCTAAACGGACAAAAGTTTGATAATAAAGAAGGGAATGTTAGGAACGCTCGATAGAAAATTTGGTACTGAAAAACAGATTGAGCAAACTATAAAGGAGACCAAGGCCAAATGCAAAGACCATACCCTATATTCAAAGAATCCAGATAATTCTGGATCCGTTGAAATCTGTAGAGAATATCTTGCTCCGAAGTCATGTTAAAATCTTGCGAAAAAATCTTTCTCCATCAACCATCGAACTTAGAAATTCCAAAATATCATCATCAATATCTTCGATATTTCTGAGGATATTTTCAAAATATTCTCGTCCGAAATTATATATCTCTTCGTGCTTCCTGTGTATCATTATATTGGAAACATTCAATAGAAAATTTAGTACCGAAAAGCAGATTATGCGAAACTATGAAGAAACCCGTGGACAAATCACAAAGAATAAGTTTGACTTCAAAGAATCCAAATGATTCAATACCTGCTAAAGTCTTTAGCGAATATCTTGCTCTTTACTCTAAACCCTTGCGGACAATAATTTCTATCATTCTCTGATCTTAGATATTCTGAAATATTATCGTATCTTTCATTATAAATATCCTCGATATTTCTGAATATATTTTCATAAGTAATCTTATCTGAAATTATTAATCTCTTCATGATATCAGTGTTACATCATATATAAACTGTTAGTTTCTATATTCTGTAAACTTTCGAGCTTAAAATGTGAATGTTATTGAAGTAATGTTGAGAACTGATGCATGAGTTAGTATAATATAATGACACTTGATCAACGTGATTATATTACAGTAAGTCATGCTGAGTTTCTAAATGGAACATGATGATTCACAGATTATAACGTCATCATGTGTCATGTTACATATGAAATGTCCCGTTCTTATTGATTAAAAACGTTCCATATTAATTGATTTCGTTGCGAGGTTTTGACCTCTATATGAGACGTTTTTCAAAGACTGCATTCATTTTTAAAACAAACCATAACCTTTATTTCATAAATAAAGGTTTAAAAAGCTTTACGTAGATTATCAAATAATGATAATCTAAAATATCCTGTTTACACACGACCATTACATAATGGTTTACAATACAAATATGTTACATCGAAATTAGTTTCTTGAATGCAGTTTTTACACAATATCATACAAACATGGACTCCAAATCTTGTCCTTATTTTAGTATGCAACAGCGGAAGCTCTTAATATTCACCTGAGAATAAACATGCTTTAAACGTCAACAAAAATGTTGGTGAGTTATAGGTTTAACCTATATATATCAAATCGTAACAATAGACCACAAGATTTCATATTTCAATACACATCCCATACATAGAGATAAAAATCATTCATATAGTGAACACCTGGTAACCGACATTAACAAGATGCATATATAAGAATATCCCCATCATTCCGGGACACCCTTCGGATATGATATAAATTTCGAAGTACTAAAGCATCCGGTACTTTGGATGGGGTTTGTTAGGCCCAATAGATCTATCTTTAGGATTCGCGTCAATTAGGGTGTCTGTTCCCTAATTCTTAGATTACCAGACTTAATAAAAAGGGGCATATTCGATTTCGATAATTCAACCATAGAATGTAGTTTCACGTACTTGTGTCTATTTTGTAAATCATTTATAAAACCTGCATGTATTCTCATCCCAAAAATATTAGATTTTAAAAGTGGGACTATAACTCACTTTCACAGATTTTTACTTCGTCGGGAAGTAAGACTTGGCCACTGGTTGATTCACGAACCTATAACAATATATACATATATATCAAAGTATGTTCAAAATATATTTACAACACTTTTAATATATTTTGATGTTTTAAGTTTATTAAGTCAGCTGTCCTCGTTAGTAACCTACAACTAGTTGTCCACAGTTAGATGTACAGAAATAAATCGATAAATATTATCTTGAATCAATCCACGACCCAGTGTATACGTATCTCAGTATTGATCACAACTCAAACTATATATATTTTGGAATCAACCTCAACCCTGTATAGCTAACTCCAACATTCACATATAGAGTGTCTATGGTTGTTCCGAAATATATATAGATGTGTCGACATGATAGGTCAAAACATTGTATACGTGTCTATGGTATCTCAAGATTACATAATATACAATACAAGTTGATTAAGTTATGGTTGGAATAGATTTGTTACTAATTTTCACGTAGCTAAAATGAGAAAAATTATCCAATCTTGTTTTACCCATAACTTCTTCATTTTAAATCCGTTTTGAGTGAATCAAATTGCTATGGTTTCATATTGAACTCTATTTTATGAATCTAAACATAAAAGTATAGGTTTATAGTCGGAAAAATAAGTTACAAGTCGTTTTTGTAAAGGTAGTCATTTCAGTCGAAAGAACGACGTCTAGATGACCATTTTAGAAAACATACTTCCACTTTGAGTTTAATCATAATTTTTGGATATAGTTTCATGTTCATAATAAAAATCATTTTCTCAGAATAACAACTTTAAAATCAAAGTTTATCATAGTTTTTAATTAACTAACCCAAAACAGCCCGCGGTGTTACTACGACGGCGTAAATCCGGTTTTACGGTGTTTTTCGTGTTTCCAGGTTTTAAATCATTAAGTTAGCATATCATATAGATATAGAACATGTGTTTAGTTGATTTTAAAAGTCAAGTTAGAAGGATTAACTTTTGTTTGCGAACAAGTTTAGAATTAACTAAACTATGTTCTAGTGATTACAAGTTTAAACCTTCGAATAAGATAGCTTTATATGTATGAATCGAATGATGTTATGAACATCATTACTACCTTAAGTTCCTTGGATAAACCTACTGGAAAAAAGAAAAATGGATCTAGCTTCAATGGATCCTTGGATGGCTCGAAGTTCTTGAAGCAGAATCATGACACGAAAACAAGTTCAAGTAAGATCATCACTTGAAATAAGATTGTTATAGTTATAGAAATTGAACCAAAGTCTGAATATGATTATTACCTTATATTAGAATGATAACCTACTGTAAGAAACAAAGATTTCTTGAGGTTGGATGATCACCTTACAAGATTGGAAGTGAGCTAGCAAATTTGAAAGTATTCTTGATTTTATGAAACTAGAACTTTTGGAATTTATGAAGAACACTTAGAACTTGAAGATAGAACTTGAGAGAGATCAATTAGATGAAGAAAATTGAAGAATGAAAGTGTTTTTAGGTGTTTTTGGTCGTTGGTGTATGGATTAGATATAAAGGATATGTAATTTTGTTTTCATGTAAATAAGTCATGAATGATTACTCATATTTTTGAAATTTTATGAGATATTTCATGCTAGTTGCCAAATGATGGTTCCCACATGTGTTAGGTGACTCACATGGGCTGCTAAGAGCTGATCATTGGAGTGTATATACCAATAGTACATACATCTAAAAGCTGTGTATTGTACGAGTACGAATACGAGTGCATACGAGTAGAATTGTTGATGAAACTGAACGAGGATGTAATTGTAAGCATTTTTGTTAAGTAGAAGTATTTTGATAAGTGTATTGAAGTCTTTCAAAAGTGTATAAATACATATTAAAACACTACATGTATATACATTTTAACTGAGTCGTTAAGTCATCGTTAGTCGTTACATGTAAGTGTTGTTTTGAAACCTTTAGGTTAACGATCTTGTTAAATGTTGTTAACCCAATGTTTATAATATCAAATGAGATTTTAAATTATTATATTATCATGATATTATCATGTATGAATATCTCTTAATATGATATATATACATTAAATGTCTTTACAACGATAATCGTTACATATATGTCTCGTTTAAAAATCATTAAGTTAGTAGTCTTGTTTTTACATATGTAGTTCATTGTTAATATACTTAATGATATGTTTACTTATCATAGTATCATGTTAACTATATATATATATCCATATATATGTCATCATATAGTTTTTACAAGTTTTAACGTTCGTGAATCACCGGTCAACTTGGGTGGTCAATTGTCTATATGAAACATATTTCAATTAATCAAGTCTTAACAAGTTTGATTGCTTAACATGTTGAAAACATTTAATCATGTAAATATCAATCTCAATTAATATATATAAACATGGAAAAGTTCGGGTCACTACAACATAACTCTTTCATTCTGATTAACTTCTGAACATATCAAGAAAATATATTCTTGATAGTTCTATTCTCAGTGATTCTAATAATTTGACAAATCAAATCGTGCTAATACGTTCTTTCTTATTTAGAACATTAAGCTCATTCGAAACTCCACACCTATGAATTCTAGATCGTTACTTGCAAAAAGAAAACAAAAGTATGAAGCTCCGAGATAGAAAGGTGGTATAAATCGCAGCAAATAAGAGAGAGCATTAACTGTGAATGACAATGATTATAGAAGACGGAAATAGGTATTCCAAAATATAAGAGAAAATATAAAACCCAATAACAACACGGAGGTTTCAAACAGGGGATATTAATACGAATAGCAATATAAAGACACGGTAGAATTAAGAATAGTATCCCCCCAAGGTAAAAGTAGAAGTAAACAGATTCGTCAGGTGGAAGTTGGAAAAAGGAGAATGATTATTATGATAGTAAGAGTGAGGACAAGGATTTGAACTGGATAAAGCATTTGTTCAATCTTTTAAATTTGGGAATTGAGTATAGGAATGGTAAAAGTAATGGAACGGGAGAAGTTAATTTATAGTAAAATGTCTGATAGAGGAAGCAAGAAAGATCTCCGCATTTAATTAGAGAGATCCTAATTTCCTTATTCGCCGAAGAATCAAATCTTATAAATTTCGAAGATTTTCTTTTAAATCCCTGGAATTCTGGAATTCCACCAAGACAACGTCAAAAGTAAAGAAACACCTTATTTTCTAAATTCAATCATGACTACGTCAAAAGTTAAATCTTTATCTCAATCTTTTGTGATAGCTTCATTCGTACTCTTCAAATAATCAAATTGTTTTATCCATATTACTCAATGATGATAAAACTCTTTTGATCAGCTCATATTGTCAGGAAAACATATTTATTGTTAGCCATGACGACCTCACTCAAATTTCGGGACGAAATTTATTTAACGGGTAGGTACTGTGATGACCCGGGAATTTCCGACCAAATTTAAACTTAATCTTTATATGTTTCTGACACGATAAACAAAGTCTGTAATATTGAGTCTCGAAAATTTTGGAACTATGTTATATAATCAATTACCCTCTGACTGTGCCGATGATTCACGCACAATTGTGTGTAAAATAATAATGTAAATATAAATATATATAAGTAATATTTTTTTTTTGAATAAATAAAAACACACTTAATTTAATTGAAATAAAAAAAATATAAAATAATAATAATTATGTATTATTGAAATGAAGATATATATATATATATATATATATATATATATATATATATATATATATATATATATATATATATATATATATATATATATATATAATTCTTATTAATAATTATCATTATATGATAATACATATGAAATGTATGAATATTAAACATATATTATTAAAAGTTAAAAATATATTTATCAGTATTATTATATAAAAAGGGAAACATGTAACTTGCTATATCATCATTATTATTAATATTAAAATGTACAATACTCATTATTATCTAATATATTATATAATCTATTATATGAAATATTAAATATAGTTCTTATAATAATATTGTTATTACTTTCAACAATAATATCAATACTAGTATTATTAATATTATTATCTATAGATATGAAATTTGATATAAATTGTTACTAACATTATTATTATTATCATGAATAATATTAATATCATTATAATTAGTAATATTATTAATATCATGATTTCTATTATTATCATTTTTATAGTTAATATCATTATTATTATCTAGTATTATTATAATTATTATTATTAGTATTGTTTTGATTAGTAATATTATTTTTATTTCTATTGTTATAATTATCAATATTTTTATTATTTCTAATAATATTGATAATATTATTATTATTAATATATTTATATTTATTAATTATTAATATTAACATTAATTTTAAATAAGATTACATATAGAGTCAAATTCTGTTTTGCATCACTATCTTACTGTTCTATTTTATTGTTCTTATCCCTTAAATCATTTAGGTACTGAATTCAATTACAAATGGGGTTAAAATTAGTTAGCTATGCATATCACACTTTATTTGTTTTATATTTTTTTTCTCTCTTTTTCCTTTCTGTACGAATGATCCTGTCAAAATTCATGTCAACACTTTAATCTCCATATAACAATCGACAACTTGTGATTTTATGGAGCACATTTAATTTACTATCAACAACTAGTAATCATAACTGTTAAATTAAACAATTTTTTTTAATAAAGGCTCGAAGTCCCTGTTCTTGATCAAGAACACCAACATCTTAATTTCAAACGATTTTCAAAATGTAAAAGTGCAGGATTGTTGTTAATCATGTATTAAAACAACCTGTAGAGTTTCAGAACCCAACTCCTCGAATTGGATTCTAATTTTCAAGTCAAAGTTTTAAAACAAAAGGTCAAATAATTGTTCAATGAGCAAATTCGAGTTAGCTGTTTTGATTTAAATTCAATTGTTGATTTCTGAAGTTTCTATGAACGATTTATAAACTATTTCATTTTATGATCATAGCCTAAAACATTCGAAATCGATTAATCAAATTTTTTTTCCTTTAACAAAACAGCGAAGGCTTCAGCATTTTTTTTAATTTTATTTTATTTTTTTTTCTTCTTTTTCGGTTTCTGTTAAATTCAAACATTTCATTATATTTAGATGCTGTTCATTTGGAAGCTTAAAAACTAAAACAATTAAAATAGGGATGTGATTGTAAACTGGGTCGAATCTTGTTAAATGTTGTTAACCCAATGTTTATAATATCAAATGAGATTTTAAATTATTATATTATCATGATATTATCATGTATGAATATCTCTTAATATGATATATATACATTAAATGTCTTTACAACGACAATCGTTACATATATGTCTCGTTTAAAAATCATTAAGTTAGTAGTCTTGTTTTTACATATGTAGTTCATTGTTAATATACTTAATGATATGTTTACTTATCATAGTATCATGTTAACTATATATATATCCATATATATGTCATCATATAGTTTTTACAAGTTTTAACGTTCGTGAATCACCGGTCAACTTGGGTGGTCAATTGTCTATATGAAACATATTTCAATTAATCAAGTCTTAACTAGTTTGATTGCTTAACATGTTGGAAACATTTAATCATGTAAATATCAATCTCAATTAATATATATAAACATGGAAAAGTTCGGGTCACTACAGTACCTACCCGTTAAATAAATTTCGTCCCGAAATTTTAAGCTGTTGAAGGTGTTGACGAACCTTCTGGAAATAGATGCGGGTATTTCTTCTTCATCTGATCTTCACGCTCCCAGGTGAACTCGGGTCCTCTACGAGCATTCCATCGAACCTTAAAAATTGGTATCTTGTTTTGCTTAAGTCTTTTAACCTCACGATCCATTATTTCGACGGGTTCTTCGATGAATTGAAGTTTTTCGTTGATTTGGATTTCATCTAACGAAATAGTGAGATCTTCTTTAGCAAAACATTTCTTTAAATTCGAGACGTGGAAAGTGTTATGTACAGCCGCGAGTTGTTGAGGTAACTCTAGTCGGTAAGCTACTGGTCCGATACGATCAATAATCTTGAATGGTCCAATATACCTTGGATTTAATTTCCCTCGTTTACCAAATCGAACAACGCCTTTCCAAGGTGCAACTTTAAGCATGACCATCTCTCCAATTTCAAATTCTATATCTTTTCTTTTAATGTCAGCGTAGCTCTTTTGTCGACTTTGGGCGGTTTTCAACCGTTGTTGAATTTGGATGATCTTCTCGGTAGTTTCTTGTATAATCTCCGGACCCGTAATCTGTCTATCCCCCACTTCACTCCAACAAATCGGAGACCTGCACTTTCTACCATAAAGTGCTTCAAACGGCGCCATCTCAATGCTTGAATGGTAGCTGTTGTTGTAGGAAAATTCTGCTAACGATAGATGTCGATCCCAACTGTTTCCGAAATCAATAACACATGCTCGTAGCATGTCTTCAAGCGTTTGTATCGTCCTTTCGCTCTGCCCATCAGTTTGTGGATGATAGGCAGTACTCATGTCTAGACGAGTTCCTAATGCTTGCTGTAATGTCTGCCAGAATCTTGAAATAAATCTGCCATCCCTATCAGAGATAATAGAGATTGGTATTCCATGTCTGGAGACGACTTCCTTCAAATACAGTCGTGCTAACTTCTCCATCTTGTCATCTTCTCTTATTGGTAGGAAGTGTGCTGATTTGGTGAGACGATCAACTATTACCCAAATAGTATCAAAACCACTTGCAGTCCTTGGCAATTTAGTGATGAAATCCATGGTAATGTTTTCCCATTTCTATTCCGGGATTTCGGGTTGTTGAAGTAGACCTGATGGTTTCTGATGCTCAGCTTTGACCTTAGAACACGTCAAACATTCTCCTACGTATTTAGCAACATCGACTTTCATACCCGGCCACCAAAAATATTTCCTGAGATCCTTGTACATCTTCCCCGTTCCAGGATGTATTGAGTATCTAGTTTTATGAGCTTCTCTAAGTACCATTTCTCTCATATCTCCAAATTTTGGTACCCAAATCCTTTCAGCCCTATACCGGGTTCCGTCTTCCCGAATATTAAGATGCTTCTCCGATCCTTTGGGTATTTCATCCTTTAAATTTCCCTCTTTTAAAACTCCTTGTTGCGCCTCCTTTATTTGAGTAGTAAGGTTATTATGAATCATTATATTCATAGATTTTACTCGAATGGGTTCTCTGTCCTTCCTGCTCAAGGCATCGGCTACCACATTTGCCTTCCCCGGGTGGTAACGAATCTCAAAGTCGTAATTATTCAACAATTCAATCCACCTACGCTGCCTCATATTCAGTTGTTTCTGATTAAATATGTGTTGAAGACTTTTGTGGTCGGTATATATAATACTTTTGACCCCATATAAGTAGTGCCTCCAAGTCTTTAATGCAAAAACAACCGCGCCTAATTCCAAATCATGCGTCGTATAATTTTGTTCGTGAATCTTCAATTGTCTAGACGCATAAGCAATCACCTTCGTTCGTTGCATTAATACACAACCGAGACCTTGCTTTGATGCATCACAATAAATCACAAAATCATCATTCCCTTCAGGCAATGACAATATAGGTGCCGTAGTTAGCTTTTTCTTCAATAACTGAAACGCTTTCTCTTGTTCATCATTCCATTCAAATTTCTTCCCTTTATGCGTTAATGCAGTCAAGGGTTTTGCTATTCTGGAAAAGTCTTGGATGAACCTTCTGTAGTAACCAGCTAGTCCTAAAAACTGGCGTATGTGTTTCGGAGTTTTCGGGGTTTCTCACTTTTCAACAGTTTCTATCTTTGCCGGATCCACCTTAATACCTTCTTTGTTCACTATGTGACCGAGGAATTGAACTTCTTCCAACCAAAATGCACACTTTGAAAACTTAGCGTACAATTCTTCCTTCCTCAATACTTCTAACACCTTTCTCAAATGTTCACCGTGTTCTTGGTCATTCTTTGAGTAAATAAGTATGTCATCAATGAAAACAATGACAAACTTGTCAAGGTATGGTCCACACACTCGGTTCATAAGGTCCATGAACACAGCTGGTGCATTAGTTAAACCAAACGGCATGACCATAAACTCGTAATGACCGTAACGTGTTCTGAAAGCAGTCTTTGGAATATCATCTTCTTTCACCCGCATTTGATGATACCCGGAACGTAAGTCAATCTTTGAATAAACAGACGAGCCTTGTAGTTGATCAAATAAGTCATCGATTCTCGGTAGTGGGTAGCGGTTCTTGATGGTAAGTTTGTTCAACTCTCGGTAGTCGATACACAACCTGAATGTACCATCTTTCTTCTTGACAAACAAAACAGGAGCTCCCCACGGTGATGTGCTTGGTCGAATGAAACCACGCTCTAAAAGTTCTTGTAATTGGCTTTGTAGTTCTTTCATCTCGCTGGGTGCGAGTCTGTAAGGAGCATGAGCTATTGGTGCAGCTCCTGGTACAAGATCTATTTGAAATTCAACGGATCGATGTGGGGGTAATCCCGGTAATTCTTTCGGAAATACATCAGGAAATTCTTTTGCGACGGGAACATCATTGATGCTCTTTTCTTCAGTTTGTACTTTCTCGACGTGTGCTAGAACAGCATAGCAACCTTTTCTTATTAGTTTTTGTGCCTTCAAATTACTAATAAGATGTAGCTTCGTGTTGCCCTTTTCTCCGTACACCATTAAGGGTTTTCCTTTTTCTCGTATAATGCGAATTGCATTTTTGTAACAAACGATCTCCGCTTTCACTTCTTTCAACCAGTCCATACCGATTATCACATCAAAACTCCCTAACTCTACTGGTATCAAATCAATCTTAAATGTTTCGCTAACCAGTTTAATTTCTCGATTCCGACATATATTATCTGCTGAAATTAATTTACCATTTGCTAATTCGAGTAAAAATTTACTATCCAAAGGCGTCAATGGACAACTTAATTTAGCACAAAAATCTCTACTCATATAGCTTCTATCCGCACCCGAATCAAATAAAACGTAAGCAGATTTATTGTCAATAAGAAACGTACCCGTAACAAGCTCCGGGTCTTCCTGTGCCTCTGCCGCATTAATATTGAAAACTCTTCCACGGCCTTGTCCATTCGTGTTCTCCTGGTTCGGGCAATTTCTAATAATGTGGCCCGGTTTTCCACATTTATAACAAACTACATTGGCATAACTTGCTCCGACACTACTTGCTCCGCCATTACTCGTTCCGACACCATTTGTTCCTTTCGTTCTATTAACCCCTGGTCCGTAGACCTCACACTTCGCCGCGCTATGACCATTTCTTTTACACTTGTTGCAAAATTTGGTGCAGAACCCCGAGTGATTCTTTTCACACCTTTGGCATAGCTGCTTCTGATTGTTGTTGTTATTGCGGTTATTATTGTTGTTGGGATGATTGTTGTAGTTGCTGTTGTTGTTGTTGTTGTTGTTGTTGTTGGGCCGTTTGTTGTAGTTGCGATTGATGTTGCGATTGTTGGGATAATTGTTGCGATTATTGTTGTAATTGCTGTTGTTGTTGTATTGGTGATTCTTATCACCGTTTTCCTCCCACTTTCTTTTGACTTGCTTCACATTGGCCTCTTCAGCAGTCTGTTCTTTAATTCTTTCTTCAATCTGGTTCACTAGTTTGTGAGCCATTCTACATGCCTGTTGTATGGAGGCAGGCTCGTGTGAACTTATATCTTCTTGGATTCTTTCCGGTAATCCTTTCACAAACGCGTCGATCTTCTCTTCCTCATCTTCGAATGCTCCCGGACACAATAGGCACAATTCTGTGAATCGTCTTTCGTACGTGGTAATATCAAATCCTTGGGTTCGTAACCCTCTAAGTTCTGTCTTGAGCTTATTGACCTCGGTTCTGGGACGGTACTTCTCGTTCATCAAGTGCTTGAATGCTGACCACGGTAGTGCGTACGCATCGTCTTGTCCCACTTGCTCTAGATAGGTATTCCACCATGTTAACGCAGAACCTGTGAAGGTATGCGTAGCGTACTTTACTTTGTCCTCTTCAGTACACTTACTTATGGCAAACACCGATTCGACCTTCTCGGTCCACCGTTTCAATCCGATCGGTCCTTCGGTTCCATCAAATTCCAAAGGTTTGCAGGCAGTGAATTCTTTGTAGGTGCATCCTACACGATTTCCTGTACTGCTAGATCCAAGGTTATTGTTGGTATGTAGCGCAGCCTGTACTGCGGCTATGTTTGAAGCTAGAAAAGTACGGAATTCCTCTTCATTCATATTCACGGTGTGTCGAGTAGTCGGTGCCATTTCCTTCAAAATAGTTAAATGGAACAAGTTAATCATACAGAATATTAAGAGTAGTTAATAGTATTTCGTAGCATAATATGAACTCATTTATAAAAGCTTTTTCTTCATATTAGCGTTTTATAAGTTTAAATTCGGGTAGTACCTACCCGTTAAGTTCATACTTAGTAGCTAATATACAATTCAACTACTACAATTCTATATGAAAAACTGATTGTAATAATATTTCGCGTTCAAACTTTTATACAATATTTTACAAACTTACAATACCGCTTATTTTACATAAAGCATGAAATATAGCACACAATAACTTTGATACAAGATAGTTGTGAAGACAATTCTAGCTAGTACACAAGTCGTTCGGCAAAGGCAATAAAGACACGTAATTCATACGTCCAGAAACAAGTCATGCATTCTGGTTTTACTAGGACTACTTCCCATCCTTGGTCTTGTGCAACATAACCGTTATGGCCGTTGATAAGACAGCGTGTTGTAACGTCGTCAAAGGGACGAGGGTTACGTAATGTCCAACAGTCCCGTAATAATCTAAAAACCTCATTTCTTACCCCAATTACCGACTCCGTCACTTGTGGAAACGTTTTGTTTAATAGTTGTAGCCCAATGTTCTTGTTCTCACTTTGGTGAGAAGCGAACATTACTAATCCGTAAGCATAACATGCTTCTTTATGTTGCATGTTAGCCGCTTTTTCTAAATCACGAAGTCCAATATTCGGATATATTGAGTCAAAATAATTTCTTAACCCGTTGCGTAAAATAGCATTTGGGTTCCCCGCAATATATGCGTCAAAGTAAACACATCGTAACTTATGGGTTTCCCAATGTGATATCCCCCATCTTTCAAACGAAAGTCTCTTATAAACCAAGACATTCTTGGAACGTTCTTCGATTTTCTTACAAACTGATCTCGCCTTAAATAGTTGTGCCGAGGAATTCTGGCCGACTCTAGACAAGATTTCATCAATCATGTCTCCGGGTAGGTCTCTTAAAATATTGGGTTGTCTATCCATTTTGTGTTTTTAAACTGTAAAATAGACAAGAGTTAGATTCATAAAAAAATACTTATTAATACAAGCAATTTTTACATATATCATAAAGCATAAGAACACTATATTACATATATTACACCACACGAATACAACTATCTTATTCCGACTCGCTCGTTTCTTCTTTTTTGGTTTTGGTTCGTTTTGCCAAGTTTCTAGGGATATATGATGTTCCCCTAATACGAGCCGTCGTTGTCCACATTGGTTTAGAAAAACCTGGTGGTTTAGAGGTTCCCGGGTCATTGTTACAACTTAAGGACTTCGGGCGTTGACGATACATATAAAGTTCATCGGGGTTGGAATTAGATTTCTCTATTTTTATGCCCTTTCCCTTATTATTTTCTTTTACCTTTTTAAATTCAGTTGGGGTAATTTCTATAACATCATCGGAATTCTCGTCGGAATCCGATTCATCGGAGAATTGGTAATCCTCCCAATATTTTGCTTCCTTGACGGAAACACCATTGACCATAATTAACCTTGGTCGGTTGGTTGAGGATTTTCTTTTACTTAACCGTTTTATTATTTCCCACACCGGTTCTATTTCTTCATCCGGTTCCGATTCTTCTTCCGGTTCCGATTCTTCTTCCGGTTCCGACTCTTCTTCCGGTTCCTCTTCGGGAACTTGTGAATCAGTCCACGAATCATTCCAATTTACATTTGACTCTTCATTATTATTAGGTGAGTCAATGGGACTTGTTCTAGAGGTAGACATCTATCACATAATATCAAACGCGTTAAGAGATTAATATATCACATAATATTCACATGTTAAAAATATATAGTTTCCAACAAAATTTGTTAAGCAATCATTTTTCAAGTAAACACGGTCGAAGTCCAGACTCACTAATGCATCCTAACAAACTCGATAAGACACACTAATGAAAAATTCTGGTTCTCTAAGACCAACGCTCTGATACCAACTGAAATGTCCCGTTCTTATTGATTAAAAACGTTCCATATTAATTGATTTCG
The DNA here is from genome assembly GCF_046630445.1 of Rutidosis leptorrhynchoides. NCBI lineage: Eukaryota > Viridiplantae > Streptophyta > Magnoliopsida > Asterales > Asteraceae > Rutidosis > Rutidosis leptorrhynchoides. Next base: position 201,097,144 of record NC_092337.1, read on the forward strand.
TTGCGAGGTTTTGACCTCTATATGAGACGTTTTTCAAAGACTGCATTCATTTTTAAAACAAACCATAACCTTTATTTCATAAATAAAGGTTTAAAAAGCTTTACGTAGATTATCAAATAATGATAATCTAAAATATCCTGTTTACACACGACCATTACATAATGGTTTACAATACAAATATGTTACATCGAAATCAGTTTCTTGAATGCAGTTTTTACACAATATCATACAAACATGGACTCCAAATCTTGTCCTTATTTTAGTATGCAACAGCAGAAGCTCTTAATATTCACCTGAGAATAAACATGCTTTAAACGTCAACAAAAATGTTGGTGAGTTATAGGTTTAACCTATATATATCAAATCGTAACAATAGACCACAAGATTTCATATTTCAATACACATCCCATACATAGAGATAAAAATCATTCATATAGTGAACACCTGGTAACCGACATTAACAAGATGCATATATAAGAATATCCCCATCATTCCGGGACACCCTTCGGATATGATATAAATTTCGAAGTACTAAAGCATCCGGTACTTTGGATGGGGTTTGTTAGGCCCAATAGATCTATCTTTAGGATTCGCGTCAATTAGGGTGTCTGTTCCCTAATTCTTAGATTACCAGACTTAATAAAAAGGGGCATATTCGATTTCGATAATTCAACCATAGAATGTAGTTTCACGTACTTGTGTCTATTTTGTAAATCATTTATAAAACCGGTATGTATTCTCATCCCAAAAATATTAGATTTTAAAAGTGGGACTATAACTCACTTTCACAGATTTTTACTTCGTCGGGAAGTAAGACTTGGCCACTGGTTGATTCACGAACCTATAACAATATATACATATATATCAAAGTATGTTCAAAATATATTTACAACACTTTTAATATATTTTGATATTTTAAGTTTATTAAGTCAGCTGTCCTCGTTAGTAACCTACAACTAGTTGTCCACAGTTAGATGTACAGAAATAAATCGATAAATATTATCTTGAATCAATCCACGACCCAGTGTATACGTATCTCAGTATTGATCACAACTCAAACTATATATATTTTGGAATCAACCTCAACCCTGTATAGCTAACTCCAACATTCACATATAGAGTGTCTATGGTTGTTCCGAAATATATATAGATGTGTCGACATGATAGGTCGAAACATTGTATACGTGTCTATGGTATCTCAAGATTACATAATATACAATACAAGTTGATTAAGTTATGGTTGGAATAGATTTGTTACTAATTTTCACGTAGCTAAAATGAGAAAAATTATCCAATCTTGTTTTACCCATAACTTCTTCATTTTAAATCCGTTTTGAGTGAATCAAATTGCTATGGTTTCATATTGAACTCTATTTTATGAATCTAAACAGAAAAGTATAGGTTTATAGTCGGAAAAATAAGTTACAAGTCGTTTTTGTAAAGGTAGTCATTTCAGTCGAAAGAACGACGTCTAGATGACCATTTTAGAAAACATACTTCCACTTTGAGTTTAATCATAATTTTTGGATATAGTTTCATGTTCATAATAAAAATCATTTTCTCAGAATAACAACTTTAAAATCAAAGTTTATCATAGTTTTTAATTAACTAACCCAAAACAGCCCGCGGTGTTACTACGACGGCGTAAATCCGGTTTTACGGTGTTTTTCGTGTTTCCAGGTTTTAAATCATTAAGTTAGCATATCATATAGATATAGAACATGTGTTTAGTTGATTTTAAAAGTCAAGTTAGAAGGATTAACTTTTGTTTGCGAACAAGTTTAGAATTAACTAAACTATGTTCTAGTGATTACAAGTTTAAACCTTCGAATAAGATAGCTTTATATGTATGAATCGAATGATGTTATGAACATCATTACTACCTTAAGTTCCTTGGATAAACCTACTGGAAAAGAGAAAAATGGATCTAGCTTCAATGGATCCTTGGATGGCTCGAAGTTCTTGAAGCAGAATCATGACACGAAAACAAGTTCAAGTAAGATCATCACTTGAAATAAGATTGTTATAGTTATAGAAATTGAACCAAAGTTTGAATATGATTATTACCTTGTATTAGAATGATAACCTACTGTAAGAAACAAAGATTTCTTGAGGTTGGATGATCACCTTACAAGATTGGAAGTGAGCTAGCAAATTTGAAAGTATTCTTGATTTTATGAAACTAGAACTTTTGGAATTTATGAAGAACACTTAGAACTTGAAGATAGAACTTGAGAGAGATCAATTAGATGAAGAAAATTGAAGAATGAAAGTGTTTGTAGGTGTTTTTGGTCGTTGGTGTATGGATTAGATATAAAGGATATGTAATTTTGTTTTCATGTAAATAAGTCATGAATGATTACTCATATTTTTGAAATTTTATGAGATATTTCATGCTAGTTGCCAAATGATGGTTCCCACATGTGTTAGGTGACTCACATGGGCTGCTAAGAGCTGATCATTAGAGTGTATATACCAATAGTACATACATCTAAAAGCTGTGTATTGTACGAGTACGAATACGAGTGCATACGAGTAGAATTGTTGATGAAACTGAACGAGGATGTAATTGTAAGCATTTTTGTTAAGTAGAAGTATTTTGATAAGTGTATTTAAGTCTTTCAAAAGTGTATAAATACATATTAAAACACTACATGTATATACATTTTAACTGAGTCGTTAAGTCATCGTTAGTCGTTACATGTAAGTGTTGTTTTGAAACCTTTAGGTTAACGATCTTGTTAAATGTTGTTAACCCAATGTTTATAATATCAAATGAGATTTTAAATTATTATATTATTATGATATTATCATGTATGAATATCTCTTAATATGATATATATACATTAAATGTCTTTACAACGATAATCGTTACATATATGTCTCGTTTAAAAATCATTAAGTTAGTAGTCTTGTTTTTACATATGTAGTTCATTGTTAATATACTTAATGATATGTTTACTTATCATAGTATCATGTTAACTATATATATATCCATATATATGTCATCATATAGTTTTTACAAGTTTTAACGTTCGTGAATCACCGGTCAACTTGGGTGGTCAATTGTCTATATGAAACATATTTCAATTAATCAAGTCTTAACAAGTTTGATTGCTTAACATGTTGGAAACATTTAATCATGTAAATATCAATCTCAATTAATATATATAAACATGGAAAAGTTCGGGTCAATACAACATAACTCTTTCATTCTGATTAACTTCTGAACATATCAAGAAAATAAATTCTTGATAGTTCTATTCTCAGTGATTCTAATAATTTGACAAATCAAATCGTGCTAATACGTTCTTTCTTGTTTAGAACATTAAGCTCATTCGAAACTCCACACCTATGAATTCTAGATCGTTACTTGCAAAAAGAAAACAAAAGTATGAAGCTCCGAGATAGAAAGGTGGTATAAATCGCAGCAAATAAGAGAGAGCATTAACTGTGAATGACAATGATTATAGAAGACGGAAATAGGTATTCCAAAATATAAGAGAAAATATAAAACCCAATAACAACACGGAGGTTTCAAACAGGGGATATTAATACGAATAGCAATATAAAGACACGGTAGAATTAAGAATAGTATCCCCCCAAGGTAAAAGTAGAAGTAAACAGATTCGTCAGGTGGAAGTTGGAAAAAGGAGAATGATTATTATGATAGTAAGAGTGAGGACAAGGATTTGAACTGGATAAAGCATTTGTTCAATCTTTTAAATTTGGGAATTGAGTATAGGAATGGTAAAAGTAATGGAACGGGAGAAGTTAATTTATAGTAAAATGTCTGATAGAGGAAGCAAGAAAGATCTCCGCATTTAATTAGAGAGATCCTAATTTCCTTATTCGCCGAAGAATCAAATCTTATAAATTTCGAAGATTTTCTTTTAAATCCCTGGAATTCCGGAATTCCACCAAGACAACGTCAAAAGTAAAGAAACACCTTATTTTCTAAATTCAATCATGACTACGTCAAAAGTTAAATCTTTATCTCAATCTTTTGTGATAGCTTCATTCGTACTCTTCAAATAATCAAATTGTTTTATCCATATTACTCAATGATGATAAAACTCTTTTGATCAGCTCATATTATCAGGAAAACATATTTATTGTTAGCCATGACGACCTCACTCAAATTTCGGGACGAAATTTATTTAACGGGTAGGTACTGTGATGACCCGGGAATTTCCGACCAAATTTAAACTTAATCTTTATATGTTTCTGACACGATAAACAAAGTCTGTAATATTGAGTCTCGAAAATTTTGGAACTATGTTATATAATCAATTACCCTCTGACTGTGCCGATGATTCACGCACAATTGTGTGTAAAATAATAATGTAAATATAAATATATATAAGTAATATTTTTTTTGAATAAATAAAAACACACTTAATTTAATTGAAATAAAAAAAAGATAAAATAATAATAATTAAGTATTATTGAAATGAAGATATATATATATATATATATATATATATATATATATATATATATATATATATATATATATATATATATATATATATATAATTCTTATTAATAATTATCATTATATGATAATACATATGAAATGTATGAATATTAAACATATATTATTAAAAGTTAAAAATATATTTATCAGTATTATTATATAAAAAGGGAAACATGTAACTTGCTATATCATCATTATTATTAATATTAAAATGTACAATACTCATTATTTTCTAATATATTATATAATCTATTATATGAAATATTAAATATAGTTCTTATAATAATATTGTTATTACTTTCAACAATAATATCAATACTAGTATTATTAATATTATTATCTATAGATATGAAATTTGATATAAATTGTTACTAACATTATTATTATCATGAATAATATTAATATCATTATAATTAGTAATATTATTAATATCATGATTTCTATTATTATCATTTTTATAGTTAATATCATTATTATTATCTAGTATTATTATAATTATTATTATTAGTATTGTTTTGATTAGTAATATTATTTTTATTTCTATTGTTATAATTATCAATATTTTTATTATTTCTAATAATATTGATAATATTATTATTATTAATATATTTATATTTATTAATTATTAATATTAACATTAATTATAAATAAGATTACATATAGAGTCAAATTCTGTTTTGCATCACTATCTTACTGTTCTATTTTATTGTTCTTATCCCTTAAATCATTTAGGTACTGAATTCAATTACAAATGGGGTTAAAATTAGTTAGCTATGCATATCACACTTTATTTGTTTTATATTTTTTTTCTCTCTTTTTCCTTTCTGTACGAATGATCCTGTCAAAATTCATGTCAACACTTTAATCTCCATATAACAATCGACAACTTGTGATTTTATGGAGCACATTTAATTTACTATCAACAACTAGTAATCATAACTGTTAAATTAAACAATTTTTTTTAATAAAGGCTCGAAGTCCCTGTTCTTGATCAAGAACACCAACATCTTAATTTCAAACGATTTTCAAAATGTAAAAGTGCAGGATTGTTGTTAATCATGTATTAAAACAACCTGTAGAGTTTCAGAACCCAACTCCTCGAATTGGATTCTAATTTTCAAGTCAAAGTTTTAAAACAAAAGGTCAAATAATTGTTCAATGAGCAAATTCGAGTTAGCTGTTTTGATTTAAATTCAATTGTTGATTTCTGAAGTTTCTATGAACGATTTATAAACTATTTCATTTTATGATCATAGCCTAAAACATTCGAAATCGATTAATCAAACTTTTTTTTCCTTTAACAAAACAGCGAAGGCTTCAGCATTTTTTTTAATTTTATTTTATTTTTTTTTCTTCTTTTTCGGTTTCTGTTAAATTCAAACATTTCAATATATTTAGATGCTGTTCGTTTGGAAGCTTAAAAACTAAAACGATTAAAATAGGGATGTGATTGTAAACTGGGTCGAATCTGAAGAGAAGAAGAAGAAGTTTAGGAAGAACAGAAGGTATCAGGTTATAATTAATACAGGGGTAATATAAATCAGAAATGTTGAAACAGAGGAGTGGTGCTGAGTGTTTGAATCTATCGAGTGGTCGTGGGTTCAAGCGTTGGCAGCTTTTTCTCTGAAATTCTTTTTGAGGTAGTTTACTAATTTTAATTATTATTATTATTATTATTATTATTATTATTATTATTATTATTATTATTATTATTATTATTATTGTTATTATTATTATTAATAATTATTGTTGTTATTGTTATGCTAATTATTGTTATTACTACCATTAATATTATGAATATTATTATCATTAATATAAGTAATATTATCATTATCATAGTTATTATTATTTGTATTATCATTAAGTATTATTAATATTGTTATTATCATTAATATTAATTTATTCAGTTTATTACTAATCTAAGTATTATTATTATTATTACTAGCATTGTAAGTATTATCAGTATTATAAATATCCTTATAAGTATCATTATTATTATTATTATTATTATCATCATAAATATGATTATTTATATTATAATGAGTATTACTAATATGTAATTACTAAAAATCATTATTATAAGTATCACTAACCAAAAAATTAATATTTTAAAGTTATTATTATATATATCATTATATTTAGTATTAATATAATTATTAACAATAATACCTTTATTATTAATATAAAGTATTATGATTATTATTATTTTTAACAATATTAATATAATCATAGTGTTACTAAAATTATTATTTTAACAAACGAATGAGTTATACATATATAAAAATATACTTAATACATATAACATAACAACATTATTAGCGTTATACACAAAATGAATATATGAGACGTATATATATATATATATATATATATATATATATATATATATATATATATATATATATATATATATATATGTATATATGTATATATGTATATATATATATATATTTAATATAAAAATGATATAATTAATAAATTATATATATATATATATATATATATATATATATATATATATAAACCTATTCGATTGCGACTATATGTTTTAATATATATACTAATAATATAGGTTCGTGAATCCGAGGCCAACCCTGCATTGTTCAGTTGTTCAATATAGTCGTATGTATTTTTACTACAAAATACAATACGGTGAGTTCATCTGCTCGCTTTTTACCCTTTATATTTTTGGGCTGAGAATACATGCGCAACTTTTATAACTGCTTTACGAAATAGACACAAGTACGTGAAACTACATTCTATGGTTGGATTATTAAACCGAATATGCCCCTTTTTATTAAGTCTGGTAATCTAAGAATTAGGGAACAGACACCCTAATTGACGCGAACTCTAAAGATAGATCTATCAGGCCCAACAAGCCCCATCCAAAGTACCGGATGCTTTAGTACTTCGAAATTTATATCATGTCCGAAGGAGGATCCTGGAATGATGGGGATATCCTTATATGCATATTGTGAATGTCGGTTACCAGGTGTTCAATCCATATGAATGATATTTTTGTCTCTATGCATGGGACGTATGATTATGAGAAATGGAAATATGAAATCTTGTGGTCTATTAAAATTATGAAATGATTATTTAAGTTAAACTAATGAACTCACCAACCTTTTGGTTGACACTTTAAAGCATGTTTATTCTCAGGTACGAATGAAATCTTCCGCTGTGCATTTGCTCATTTTAAAGATAATACTTGGAGTCATTCATGACATATTTCAAAAGATGTTGCATTCGAGTTATTGAGTTCATCAAGATTATTATTAAGTCAATTATAGTTAGATATATTATGAAATGGTATGCATGCCGTCAACTTTCGATGTAATGAAAGATTGTCTTTTCAAAAACGAATGCAATGTTTGTAAAATGTATCATATAGAGGTCAAGTACCTCGCGATGTAATCAACTGTTGTGAATCATTTATAACCGATATGGACTTTGTCCAGATGGATTAGGACGGGTCCTTTCAGTTGGTATCAGAGCTGGTATAACGCTGTCCATGTGTGGCGGGTTAGTCGTAAAGGAGGTTCTCACAGTGTTACCTGTGACGAAGCATTGGCTCTTAATCCTTGCGATCCCTTACGAGGTTTGGCAGTAGCCTAGAGGCAGGCCCTAAAATCAGTATATGAGGTACACTCAGTGGTCACCAGGCGGTTAGCTGGGAAGGCACTGGGTGGGACGGTGGTTGTCCCCACTGTATTTTTAGTTGGTATCAGAGCGGTGGTCTTAGTGAACCGGGTATGCATTAGTGTGTCTAACTGATAAGTCGTTAGGATGCATTAGTGAGTCTGGACTTCGACCGTGTCTGTATGACAAAAGTTTTGCTTATCATTTTTGTCAGAAATCATTTGTTTATCATCATTAGTAAATTACCTGCTTACTATTCTTAGTCTAGATACATCTTATTACATTGACTGCATGAATAGTGTATAGTCAAAATTCATATCTTAGCGTATCTGCTAATTCATATCTTAGCGTATCTGTTATTGTTAAGTCAATTATAGTTAGATATATTATGAAATGGTATGCATGTCGTCAACTTTCGATGTAATGAAAGATTGTCTTTTCAAAAACGAATCCAATGTTTGTAAAATGTATCATATAGAGGTCAAGTACCTCGCGATGTAATCAACTGTTGTGATCGTTTATAACCGATATGGACTTTGTCCGGATGGATTAGGACGGGTCCTTTCAACCGAGCACCTGAATACTAGCATTAACCCGAGTATAGAAACCACTACACCCGACCTTACCTCGTAAAATGTTATACACTTGTTCAAATGTATTTAATGTTCAAAGTAAATGCACCACTGCTTTTATAGTGGGTGAGGTTGTCAACCTAACGGATCCGTCCATCTAAATTGTGCTTACACCAATGGTATTAAAAGTATTCAAGCTATGTAACATCCCGCCTTTTTCCGTCAACTTTTCCGTTTAACTATTTTAAACTCCGTTATATGTTTATAACATCTCCCATTAATACGCGTTTTAATTATCTTGTTTTAGGTAATTTAACGCACCCGATTGCAACTTGAGGGACTAGTTTTGCCAAGACACCAAAGTGGTGACTAGCCACTTGACTAGTCAACCTCTTCCACCTCATTTCTCCATTTAATTTTCCTTTTCATCTAATACTTCCACCATTTCTTTAATTCCATCAAAAAGCAATTCATCATCCATATTCAATCGATCAAGCTTCGGGCCAAACAAATTACATATTTGAACTCCTCGTGATCTCCTCTTCGATTCCATACCGATTTCATCAAATTTGGGTAACTTTCTAAAATCACTAATTTTATGTGTTCTTGAGTTTTTGAGTTAAAAGGTTGTTAATTAGTGTCTATGGCTCAAGTCTAGTATGATTATGTGTTTTGTATGCTTGTTCTTGCTATTTTGGTGTAACTAGCTCATATTGAAAGAATGCTTGTTTAATCTTGAGTTTTAGGTGTACATATGTTATTTGATGATGAAAATTCATGTTTTAATTGTGTTCCTAACATCACTAGCTTCAAATTGGTACGTAGTTTGACATGGATTAGTTTCATAAGCAAGATTGTTGATTTTATGATTTTGGGTTAGGGTTTGATAAAAGTAAATTGAATATTTGATGCATTAAATGCTTAGCAATGTTAATTGTAAGTGTCTAGTTGTGTTGTATGCTTGATTATCTTCAAAACGGCGTATTACACATGTGCATAAATTTACCGAATCATAATATGGCATTTATGAACTTGGAGTAATAAATGATGAGCATTAATGGTGATTTTGATATAAGTTGTTTGGTTTTGATTGAGTAAATGCGTTTAGTTATTCTCCTTGTCAAATTACCTTTCTCATGTTATATGATATGCGTTTTAAGTGTTTTCGGTGCATGAAATATGTTAAAATGAGTTTTGGTTCGTTACTTAAGTTATTTTTTTCTGCAATCAGCACTTCCCCAGGTTATGCGCGCCGCGCGTGCACCTGCGCACCGCGAAAATCAGAAAAACCAAATAAATGGTTCCCTTGGTCGAGTTCTGACCTGGTATTGCACATGGGTGCGCGCCGCGCAAACCATTGCGCACCGCGCAAATGGCCCAGGCCAACTTCCTTGTCTTTAAACGCTCCCAAAATGTTTCCCGCTTAACCGTAACTCCGATTAACATGAAACTTGACTATTATGCTCGTATATGACTTCTCATCATGAGAAAATTGTCAGACACCCGACCTGACCTCGTTGACTTTGACTTTGACCAAGTTTGACTTTTAGTCAACCTTAACCAAACGATTATACAATCGTTCTAACATGCTCAACTACTTGTATCTTGCATGAAACTTGACAATTTGATTCACATGCTTTATTAATCGAGTCGTATTGAGCCATAGGACTAACTGAACATCTTTGACCCTTCGTGACTATCGTTATTGATACAACCTATTTGTTTAGGTCAAGACTAGCATTGTTCTTTGCACACGTTACTTGTCGAAGTACTTTTTGTTCGTGCATACAAGGTAAGATCATAGTCCCACTTTTACTTTTTTTTTTTGAACTTACTTTTGGGATGAGAAAACATAAACGTTCTTTTAAACTAAGTGAACACAAGTACAGGAAAACAAACATTCTACATACGAGTTTGAACACAAATCCTCAATTCGATTATCATTAGTTACACTTGACGGGTGTAAGCGAGAACTTATGTTATATGGCCATATGGGTTTGACAAACCCTCACTTCGGACGGTTCGCTACCGTCTACGGGTGAAATATATTTTCGAGAAACAGTGTATGTTCTAACACTATTATGATGGGGTTCAATGGAAGGAAACGTTAAGCCTTGATAATTGGGTGCTCGTGAATATTAACTTTTAGAATGTATTACTACTTTATTAATGTTGCAAATCTTGTGGTTCGACTTACCTTCATTCACTCACTTATTTAAACCTATGATTTCACCAACGTTTTCGTTGACAGATTCTCTATGTTTTTCTCAGGTCCTTGAACTTAGGTGATACATGCTTCCGCTCATACTTTTTGATACTTGCATTGGATGTCGAGTATACTTGCATCCGTGGAGCGTCTTTTTGGCTACTTTAAACTATGTCGCACGTGTTTCATATGAACTATAACTTTTGTTATGTACTTGTCTTGGGAATTACTTTTGTAAACATTGAAACATCCTTTTATGAAATGAATGCGACATATTTTCGGTCAAACTTTGTTATAAATGCTTATAACCATGTAATGGGACCATACGTAGTCGACGCCGTCACTTGACGATTTGTCGGGGTCGCTACAAGTGGTATCAGAGCCTTGGTTGTAGGGATTTAGAGTTCATTGGTGTCAAACCCAAGTCATAGGGTACATTGGTGAGTCTAGACTACAACCGGCATATAGACTTGACATAGGAATTACTTGACTACTTGTGCATTTATACTCGAACTCTCTCGCTCATATCTACTCTTATTCTATCTAAACCTTGCGTTGTATAATTTAATTGACACGCCACCTTGACTATATGATGTAATGTCGAATGCACATATGAATTAGGGTAATATAATTCCCGGAAATTATATTACGGTGACTCATATGAACATACCGACATTATGACATAAAGAATTTAAGGCAAGTCAAGGATAATTTTCTCTTTATCTTTATTCCATATCACGGTTAGTATTATTTAGAATACTAACCAACGGTATTCTTGTGTTTTGAAGGAACAATGGCTCGTCGACGCGCCCCTCCCGAAACTCCCGAACAAGCTTTGCAACGCATGATAGCCACCGCCATGGATGCGGCCATGGCCGGTCACTCGTCCAACAACAACAATAATAACAACAACAACAACCAAGGAGCCGGTAACTCTAGCGAAGGGTGCTCCTACAAAGCTTTCATGGGGTGCAAACCTCACTCTTATGATGGGACCGGTGGACCGGTTGTGCTTACTCGTTGGGTTGAACAAACCGAGGCCGTCTTTAGCATAAGCGGTTGTCAGGATCAAGACAAGGTCAAATACTCCACCCACACTTTCTCCGGGATTGCTCTAACATGGTGGAACACCTATGTTCAATCGGTGGGTACAGATGAAGCTCATGCCCTCTCTTGGGCCGATCTAAGGGAAAAGATGATTGTTGAATATTTTCCGCGTGAAGAAACCCGCAAGCTTGAGGAAGAACTAAGAGCTTTGAAAGCGGTCGGAAACGATCTTAAAGCTTATAATCAACGCTTCGCCGAACTATCCTTGATGTGTCCTAATCTTGTTAACCCCGAATCTCAAAGGATTGAGCTCTACATGCTCGGTCTTCCAAAAAGCATCAAACAAGGGGTGATGTCATCCAAACCCACTACTCATCAAGCCGCTATGAACATGGCTCGCCAATTAATTGAAACGGTTGACGAAATCGTAGTACCGGCTCCTAAGGCCGAGGACAAGTCGGGTGGCAACAAAAGGAAATGGGAAGCCACTCCATCAACTAACTACAACAACAACACCTTCACCAAAAAGCCTTTCAACAACGACGGCAAGAAGGGTTATGTCGGAAACTTACCTCTTTGCAACAAATGCCACAAACATCATTACGGCGAATGTAACAAGCTAGTTTGTCACCGTTGCCAAGGAGTTGGTCATAGGGCCAACAATTGCACAAGCGCCGCCCCCGTCGCTCGAAAGGGGCCCAATCCTCCAAGAACGGCCACTTGTTATGAATGTGGTCAACCGGGTCACTATAGGAACGAATGCCCGAAGAAGAAAGCCAACCCCAACAACCGAGGCCGAGCCTTCAACATCAACACCGAGGAAGCCCGAGACGATAACGAATTAGTCACGGGTACGTTTCTTCTCAACAACACTTATGTTACATGCTTATTCGATTCGGGTGCCGATAAATGTTTTGTGTCTAAGACTTTGGCTCCTAATCTTTGCACTCTACCACACCCTTTAGATACTACTTACTCCATCGAAGTGGCCGATGGAAAACGCTTAAGTGCCGACACATATTACCGGGGGTGTACTTTAAACATTTTGGGTAATAAATTTGAAATTGACTTGATACCCATGGAACTAGGGAGTTTTGATGTAATAATCGGTATGAATTGGATGGTCAAAAATAAATCTCACATTCTTTGCGATCTTCACGCAATCCGAATTCCTATCGAGAATGGTGAACCATTGATTGTCTATGGCGACAAAAATTGCACCGGACTCAATCTCGTTTCGTGCCTTAAAGTTCGAAAGCTACTTCGCAAGGGTTGTTTCGCGATTCTTGCTCACGTTAAGAAAGTCGAGGCCGATGAAAAGCGCATCGATGATGTGCCAATTGTTAGTGACTATTCCGATGTATTTCCCGACGAATTACCGGGTCTTCCACCTCATCGACCGGTTGAATTTCAAATCGATCTTATTCCAGGAGCCGCACCCATAGCGCGTGCACCGTATAGACTCGCTCCATCCGAATTGCAAGAATTGCAAAGTCAAATCCAAGAGTTACTTGACCGTGGTTTCATTCAACCTAGCCATTCACCATGGGGCGCTCCAATTTTGTTCGTTAAGAAGAAAGACGGATCCCTACGAATGTGCATTGATTATCGTGAACTAAACAAATTGACGGTTAAAAACCGATATCCTCTTCCTCGCATCGATGACCTCTTTGATCAACTACAAGGGTCTTGTGTATATTCAAAAATCGATCTCCGTTCGGGTTATCATCAACTAAGGGTTAAGGGGGAAGATGTCTCCAAAACCGCTTTCCGGACTCGTTACGGTAGTTACGAATTCCTTGTCATGCCTTTTGGTCTCACTAACGCTCCGGCGGTGTTCATGGATCTCATGAACCGCGTGTGCAAACCATACCTCGACAAATTCGTTATCGTGTTCATTGACGATATTTTGGTCTATTCTAAAAGCGAAGAGGAACACAAAGAACATCTCCGACTCGTGCTTGAACTCTTGAGAAAAGAACAACTCTATGCCAAGTTCTCCAAGTGTGAATTTTGGTTGAAGGAAGTTCAATTCCTCGGTCACGTCGTAAGTGATCAAGGCATTAAAGTCGATCCCGCAAAGATCGAAGCCATTAGTAAATGGGAGGCTCCTACTACTCCTACTCAAATTCGTCAATTCTTGGGTCTTGCCGGATACTACCGTAAATTCATCAAGGACTTCTCCTTAATCGCTCGTCCTTTAACCGCGTTAACTCACAAGGAACGAAAATTCGTTTGGACATCCGAACAAGAAACCGCATTCCAAATCTTGAAAACTAAGCTAACCACCGCTCCTATCTTGTCACTTCCCAAAGGCAATGATGATTTTGTTGTATATTGCGATGCCTCAAAAAACGGTTATGGGTGTGTGCTAATGCAACGAAAGAAAGTCATTGCTTATGCCTCTCGACAACTCAAGGTTCACGAACGAAACTACACGACACATGATCTTGAACTCGGTGCCGTCATCTTTGCACTTAAGTTATGGAGACACCATCTTATTGGTACCAAAAGTACCATCTTTACCGATCACAAAAGTCTCCAACATATCTTCGATCAAAAGCAACTAAACATGAGACAACGAAGGTGGATTGAAACCTTGAACGATTATAATTGCGAGCTTCGTTACCACCCCGGGAAGGAAAATGTAGTGGCCGATGCCTTAAGTCGAAAAGAAAGAGCGGTGCCTCTTCGTGTCCGAGCTTTAAACATCACCATTCACTCCAACATTAATAGCCAAATTCGTGTAGCCCAAGAGGAGGCTCTTAAAGACAACCACATCGGACGTGAACTTTTAAACATCCTCGTCTCTCGATTCGAAGTTAAGGAGAACGGACTTCGATATTACGCCAGAAGAATTTGGGTGCCTAGATATGGCGACTTACAAAACCTCATCCTAGACGAAGCCCACAAATCGCGATACTCGATTCATCCCGGCGCCAATAAGATGTACCATGACCTTAAAGAACAATATTGGTGGCCGAATATCAAAAAGGAAGTTGCTAGATACGTTGCCAAATGTTTGACTTGCGCTAAAGTCAAAGCCGAACACCAAAGACCGTCCGGGTTACTTCAACAACCCGAGATCCCACAATGGAAGTGGGAAAGGATCACGATGGATTTTATCACCAAACTACCGAAAACGTCGGGCGGTTATGATACTATTTGGGTCATTGTTGACCGCCTCACTAAATCCGCGCACTTTCTTGCCATGAAAGAAACCGACAAAATGGCGAAACTTGCACGACTTTACGTTAAGGAGATTGTAGCCCGACACGGTGTACCTTTATCGATTATCTCCGAACGAGATGGTCGTTTCGTCTCTAGATTTTGGCGTACGTTACAAGAAGCGTTGGGGACGCGTTTAGACATGAGTACCGCATATCATCCCCAAACCGATGGGCAAAGTGAACGTACCATACAAACATTGGAGGATATGTTACGGGCTTGCGTTGTTGATTTTGGAAAGGCTTGGGACAAGCACTTACCCCTCGCCGAGTTCTCATATAACAATAGTTATCACGCGAGTATTAAGGCCGCACCTTTTGAAGCATTATATGGCCAAAAATGTCACTCTCCTCTTTGTTGGGCCGAAGTGGGTGACGTGCAAATTTCTGGGCCCGACCTCATTCACGAAACCACCGAGAAGATTCTTCAAATCCGAGATAGGCTTCGGACGGCCCGGAGTCGTCAAAAATGCTATACCGACAAAAGACGCAAAGACCTCGAATTTCAAGTCGGTGACCGCGTCATGTTAAAAGTCGCACCTTGGAAAGGTGTCATCCGTTTTGGGAAACGTGGGAAACTAAATCCGCGGTACGTTGGTCCTTTCGAAATCTTAGAACGTGTTGGAACCGTTGCGTATCGTTTGGATCTTCCGCCTCAACTAAGCTCCGTCCATCCTACTTTTCATGTATCTAACTTGAAGAAATGTCTTGCCGAGCCCGATATCGTCGTTCCTCTCGAGGAACTTACTATTAATGACAAACTTCATTTTGTGGAGGAACCGGTTGAAATTGTGGACTACGTCGAGAAGGAATTGAAACAAAGCCGGATCCCGATTGTCAAGGTCCGTTGGAACGCCAAAAGGGGACCCGAGTTTACTTGGGAAAGAGAAGATCAAATGCAAAAGAAACACCCTCATCTATTCCCGGTTCCGGAAACGTCAGATTCCGAGGAAGAAACAACGACTACTACGCCTACCTAAATTTCGGGACGAAATTTCTTTTAAGGTGTAGGTAATGTAACATCCCGCCTTTTTCCGTCAACTTTTCCGTTTAACTATTTTAAACTCCGTTATATGTTTATAACATCTCCCATTAATACGCGTTTCAATTATCTTGTTTTAGGTAATTTAACGCACCCGATTGCAACTTGAGGGACTAGTTTCGCCAAGACACCAAAGTGGTGACTAGCCACTTGACTAGTCAACCTCTTCCACCTCATTTCTCTATTTAATTTTCCTTTTCATCTAATACTTCCACCATTTCTTTAATTCCATCAAAAAGCAATTCATCATCCATATTCAATCGATCAAGCTTCGGGCCAAACAAATTACATATTTGAACTCCTCGTGATCTCCTCTTCGATTCCATACCGATTTCATCAAATTTGGGTAACTTTCTAAAATCACTAATTTTATGTGTTCTTGAGTTTTTGAGTTAAAAGGTTGTTAATTAGTGTCTATGGCTCAAGTCTAGTATGATTATGTGTTTTGTATGCTTGTTCTTGCTATTTTGGTGTAACTAGCTCATATTGAAAGAATGCTTGTTTAATCTTGAGTTTTAGGTGTACATATGTTATTTGATGATGAAAATTCATGTTTTAATTGTGTTCCTAACATCACTAGCTTCAAATTGGTACGTAGTTTGACATGGATTAGTTTCATAAGCAAGATTGTTGATTTTATGATTTTGGGTTAGGGTTTGATAAAAGTAAATTGAATATTTGATGCATTAAATGCTTAGCAATGTTAATTGTAAGTGTCTAGTTGTGTTGTATGCTTGATTATCTTCAAAACGGCGTATTACACATGTGCATAAATTTACCGAATCATAATATGGCATTTATGAACTTGGAGTAATAAATGATGAGCATTAATGGTGATTTTGATATAAGTTGTTTGGTTTTGATTGAGTAAATGCGTTTAGTTATTCTCCTTGTCAAATTACCTTTCTCATGTTATATGATATGCGTTTTAAGTGTTTTCGGTGCATGAAATATGTTAAAATGAGTTTTGGTTCGTTACTTAAGTTATTTTTTTCTGCAATCAGCACTTCCCCAGGTTATGCGCGCCGTGCAAATCAGAAAAACCAAATAAATGGTTCCCTTGGTCGAGTTCTGACCTGGTATTGCACATGGGTGCGCGCCGCGCAAACCATTGCGCACCGCGCAAATGGACCAGGCCAACTTTCGTGTCTTTAAACGCTCCCAAAATGTTTCCCGCTTAAGCGTAACTCCGATTAACATGAAACTTGACTATTATGCTCGTATATGACTTCTCATCATGAGAAAATTGTCGGACACCCGACCCGACCTCGTTGACTTTGACTTTGACCAAGTTTGACTTTTAGTCAACCTTAACCAAACGATTATACAATCGTTCTAACATGCTCAACTACTTGTATCTTGCATGAAACTTGACAATTTGATTCACATGCTTTATTAATCGAGTCGTATTGAGCCATAGGACTAACTGAACATCTTTGACCCTTCGTGACTATCGTTATTGATACAACCTATTTGTTTAGGTCAAGACTAGCATTGTTCTTTGCACACGTTACTTGTCGAAGTACTTTTTGTTCGTGCATACAAGGTGAGATCATAGTCCCACTTTTACTTTTTTTTTTTTGAACTTACTTTTGGGATGAGAAAACATAAACGTTCTTTTAAACTAAGTGAACACAAGTACAGGAAAACAAACATTCTACATACGAGTTTGAACACAAATCCTCAATTCGATTATCATTAGTTACACTTGACGGGTGTAAGCGAGAACTTATGTTATATGGCCATATGGGTTTGACAAACCCTCACTTCGGACGGTTCGCTACCGTCTACGGGTGAAATATATTTTCGAGAAACAGTGTATGTTCTAACACTATTATGATGGGGTTCAATGGAAGGAAACGTTAAGCCTTGATAATTGGGTGCTCGTGAATATTAACTTTTAGAATGTATTACTACTTTATTAATGTTGCAAATCTTGTGGTTCGACTTACCTTCATTCACTTACTTATTTAAACCTATGATTTCACCAACGTTTTCGTTGACAGATTCTCTATGTTTTTCTCAGGTCCTTGAACTTAGGTGATACATGCTTCCGCTCATACTTTTTGATACTTGCATTGGATGTCGAGTATACTTGCATCCGTGGAGCGTCTTTTTGGCTACTTTAAACTATGTCGCACGTGTTTCATATGAACTATAACTTTTGTTATGTACTTGTCTTGGGAATTACTTTTGTAAACATTGAAACATCCTTTTATGAAATGAATGCGACATATTTTCGGTCAAACTTTGTTATAAATGCTTATAACCATGTAATGGGACCATACGTAGTCGACGCCGTCACTTGACGATTTGTCGGGGTCGCTACATGCTAGAGGCTTTTTGAACAAACTTATTATGCATATGTGTAGTACTCATGTCAATATAAGAGTAATTGAAAATGTAAATATAACAGCGTGTATTCTCATCCCTGAAAACATGTAAAAAGCGGGACTGTAGACTCACCTTTGAATAAAGCTCGGATTGAAAAGTGAACAATTAACTTGTACGGTTTATAGCCGAGTAATGCAACCTAAGTATACGTATGTAGGTTGGTCAATATATGTATCTTAAATAAGTGTGGTTTCATAGTGTACGTTGTCTTATTGCTCGACTCGACGCGTCTCAAAGTAAAAGTCAACTATATCATGCAAGTCAAACAAAGTCAACCGAAGTCAAACCGAAAGTCAAACTTGGTCAATGTGGTCAAATAAAGTCAACATAAGTAGGTTCATGTCAAATATTGGTCAACATGTCAAACCTAGGTCAAACAATACGTTTTAGGTCATGAATGATCATTTTCACAATTTCAGTTTATCGTTATGCACAAAGTTTATGAACACATAGCATACTTAGCACATTATCTCATAGTACAAAATTCAAGTAAATATGAAAAACTCCAGATCATAAATATACTTAAAATAGATTCCAAAAAGTCTGGCCAGGGACTTATACGACAATTTAAAGTTAGGAATCAGAAGGGATACATTTGGGGTTTGCCAAGTCAGTTTCGGACCGCGCACTGATTTCATTTTGGCTATAACTGGAGTTAGGAACATGAAATTGATACAAGAATAGTGGCCATAGTTCAAGGACAAATCAAAGTAACACATATCAAAAATCTAGTAACTTTTGTTTAGCCAATTTGTACAGTTTATTCGTGCAAGTTGAACATTCAGTTTTCAGCTCAAATCAGAATTCACATAAAGTATGGCTCTATTGTGCCCAATGAATAAGGTTTCAGAGATTGACATAAACTAAAAATAAGTCACATATCATGTTAAGTTTCATTTTCCAGAATCATACATGCTCAACCAATTTGCATAATCCACAGAGTACAAAACCGTGTTCAATTTACAGATTCAATTCTCATTTAGTTAGTGACATTCGCATACAATTATTCGAATATCTAGATACAATTAGCCTATGATATCCACATGAAAGATGAAGTAATTTTTGTCTACTTTACAAATATGCAAAGATTTAATCACAGAAGTTAACACATTTTATCATACAAGGTTATTTTCATGCAAGTACTGTATAAAACTACTTTTACACTAATTCGAGCATATCTTGGGCTATACATAAGAAAAAGACATGATATCCTAGTCTAAATTGAGTGTTTTTAAATTATATTTCCAGTGGTATAAGTCTCACATGCCAATTCATTGTCTATCAATACCAGATTTCTGATCAAGCAACAAAAACACAACGATAATTCAAATT
Source organism: Rutidosis leptorrhynchoides (assembly GCF_046630445.1). Classification (NCBI taxonomy): domain Eukaryota; kingdom Viridiplantae; phylum Streptophyta; class Magnoliopsida; order Asterales; family Asteraceae; genus Rutidosis; species Rutidosis leptorrhynchoides. The sequence continues at coordinate 201,117,086 of NC_092337.1, forward strand.
GACATAACTTAATCATACGGAAACGAAATCAAGCGAATCCAAAGCCTAAACTCAATAGTTTTTTTTGCAAGGAATCTGATTATAACATAATAATTAACATTTGAAAAACTTAATTTTTCTGATCAAGCAAATACAAATTTGGTTTTCACAATAAATGATCAAAACGGACAATTTATCGCATCTAACAACAATCATACATCAAGACTTGAGCAATAGACAACCTAAATCATGAAATCTTAATATAAATCTTATTTTAAGAATTAGGGTTCATAAGTTTATACCTTTGATCACAAATTTAATGATACACACGCGTAGAGGACATCGGGAATTACAATCTTTGTGTTGAAAGCTTAATCTAAAAATTAATTTTTGATGTGATGGTGGTGGGTTGAAGGTCGACGGCCAAAGGGAGGGAGGGAGCCAAAAAGTCGACTGGAATATTAGGGTGGGGATTATGGCATTGTTTTTAGGTTACTAGTTTATTTATACATGGACTAATTACCACAAATTGCACTTAAGTCCCTCAAGTAGTAAAAATTAAACATAAAAGGGGGTGGGGAGGGGGTTTCGGCCGAATGGGGCCCTCATGGGGTTCCCGGGCTCTCGTTTTGCAATCCCGTGTAATCGTGGTCCGTTTTAAGTGATGTTTAGTCGTACCGAAGGCCCGGAACGTTAACCCGATCGTTAAACGCAACCAATTGTCTAATTTATTAAAAACCCAATAAATTAAATATTTTAAAAAGTTAATAATTAATAAAATTAATTATTAAAATAAACCCGAGCGTTTCGTTGCTCAAAAAGCTTTTATCAAAATTGTATCGTTTTTATCGTATTTCATTATCCGAAATATTTATTTGAATTAATATCAACCCATATTAATTATTAAAACCCTCCGAAGATCAAGTACGCATTTAATACACGTAAACACATAAAAGTTAAATAATCGCCGTTAAATAAACTAACGGAAGGTTAACGAAAGTAACGGAAAAATTAGGGTTGTTACATTATCCACCTGTTATTGAAGATTTCGTCTTGAAATTTTAGTGATCGTCCTCTGAAGTAGTTTTCTCGGGAAACAGTTGCGGATATTTCAGCCTCATCTGGTCTTCACGCTCCCACGTGAACTCTGGTCCTCTTCTCGCGTTCCACCGAACTTTAACGATAGGAATTCTGCTTTGCTTCAACTGTTTGACCTCATGGCCCAAGATTTCAACAGGCTCCTCAATGAAATGAAGTTTGTCTTCGATACGTAGTTCCTCTAAAGGAATAATCAAATTATCATCGGCTAGGCACTTCTTTAGATTAGATACATGGAAAACGTCATGAATACCGCTGAGTGCTTGTGGCAGTTCCAATCTGTAAGCTGCTGGTCCAACTCTTTCAGTTATCTCAAACGGTCCAACATATCTAGGACTCAGTTTACCTCGTTTCCCAAATCGTACAACACCCTTCTAAGGTGATACCTTAAGCATAACCTTGTCACCAACTTGGAAATCTATGTCCTTCCGTCTAACATCGATGTAACTCTTTTGACGACTTCGAGCCGTTCTCAGTCGTTCCTAAATCTGTAGAACTTTCTCGGTTGTCTCCTGAAGAATTCCAGGACCTGTCAACTAACTATCACCCAACTCGCTCCAACAAACGGGTGATCTACACTTCCTTCCGTATAATGCCTCGAAAGGTGCAGCTTTAATGCTCGCATGATAACTGTTGTTGTATGAGAACTCAGCTAATGGTAAATACTTATCCCATCCGTTCCCAAAACCAATGACACATGCTCGCAACATGTCTTCAAAAGTCTGAATAGTCCTTTCGCTCTGGCCATCGGTCTGGGGGTGATATGCTGTACTCATATCTAAACGGGTCCCCATTGCTTTCTGTAATAATTGCCAAAACCTGGAAGTAAATCTGCTGTCGCGGTCAGATATAATGGATATAGGCACTCCATGCCTAGATACAACCTTCTTAATGTAGATCTGAGCCAACGTCTCCATTTTATCAGTTTCCCTTATCGGTAAGAAGTGTGCGGACTTAGTAAGACGATCCACGATAACCCAAATAGTATCGTGACCTCCCGCCGTTCTCGGAAGTTTCGTAATGAAGTCCATGGATATACCTTCCCACTTCCACTGGGGTATCTCTGGTTGAGTTAATAATTCTGATGGCTTCTGATGTTCAGCCTTGACTTTAGCGCAAGTCAAGCACTTCCCGACATAGGTAGCAATGTCAGCTTTCAAATTTGGCCACCAATAAAACGCCTTTAAATCTTGGTACATTTTGTCTGATCCCGTATGAATTGAGTATCTCGACTTGTGTGCTTCCTCCAACACTAGTTCTCTCAATCCACCAAACTTTGGTACCCAAATTCGGTTAGCAAAGTACCGTGTTCCATCCTCCTTGATGTCAAACTTCTTATCCATCCCTTTGAGAAATTCAACATCGACATTCTCTTGTTTCATGGCTTCTTGTTGTGCTTCGCGGATTTGTGATGTGAGATTCGTACGGACAACTATGTTAAGAGCTTTAACCCTAAGAGGTTTCTCTCGCTCCTTCCTGCTTAAGGCATCCGCCACAACATTCGCTTTGCCCGGATGGTATTGGAGTTTGCAGTTATAATCGTTAAGTAGTTCCATCCAACGTCGCTGTCTCATGTTGAGCTGCTTCTGATCGAATATGTGCTGTAAACTCTTATGGTCAGTGAAGATAGTGAACTTGGTTCCAAACAGGTAGCGTCTCTACATTTTAAGTGCAAAGACAACAGCTCCTAACTCAAGGTCATGCATAGTGTAGTTCTGCTCGTGAATTTTTAATTGACGCGATCCATAAGCAATAACCTTGTTTCGTTGCATAAGCACGCAACCCATTCCTTGACGTGAGGCATCACAATAAACAACAAAATCTTCACTTCCCTCGGGTAGAGAAAATACTGGTGCAGTTGTTAACTTCTCTTTCAACAACTAAAATGCGGTCTCTTGCAGTTCTGACCACTCAAACTTCTTGCCCTTATGAGTCAATGCGGTTAATGGTTTGGCGATCTTAAATAATCCTTCAATGAATCTCCAGTAGTAACCAGCTAGACCCAAAAAATTCCTAATCTGCGTTGCCGTCTTTGGAGTTTCCCAATTCTTAACCGACTCAATCTTTGCTGGATCGACCTGTATTCCATTGGCCCCTACAACATGGCCAAGAAATTGTACTTCGGGTAACCAAAAGTCACACTTAGAGAACTTTGCATACAACTACTCTTCTCTAAGCATAGTCAATATCGAACGTAGATGCTGCTCGTGCTCTTCTCTGTTCTTGGAGTACACCAATATATCATCAATGAACACAATGACGAATTTATCTAGGGATGGCTTACACACAAGGTTCATGAGGTCCATGAACACTGCTGGTGCATTCGTCAAACCAAACGGCATCACTGTAAACTCATAATGTCCATAACGTTTTCTAAACGCCATCTTCGGGACATCAGCTTCCTTGACTCTCAATTGGTGATACCCGAATCTCAAATCAATCTTCGAATGACAACTAGATCCCTGTAGTTGATCAAATAAGTCATCAATCCTCGGTAGCGGATACCGATTCTTGATTGTCAACTTGTTCAATTCTCTGTAGTCGATACACAATCTCATCGACCCATCTTTTTTTCTTAACAACAAGACTGGAGCCCCAACTTGGGAATTTGTGGTTATGTGACACACCTTCTAGTACATGTCACAATTTAGGGCGTTACAACCCTCATGTTCTTCACTATGGGAAGCTCTTGTAGTTCTAAAGGTGAAAATGCGTATATTGTACGCGTAACGTGTAAAGACCCGTCCTTATCCATCCGGACGATATCTTCAACATTTGGTCCCATTGCAATGGTCGACTCCAAGTAATGTCCTTAAATTGAGCAAATGCACAGCGGAAGACTTAATTCGTACCTGAGAATAAACATGCTTTAAAAAGTCAACATAAAGTTGGTGAGATATATAGGTTTGATGCTAGCAGCGTAACAACTATGGACCACAAGATTTCATATACAAACATTTTAATAAAAATATTCTAAGTGGTTGAGCACTTGGTAACCATACTTAACATTTAATCATGTCGCATATTCCCTTTATTTTGAAATCTTACTACACTGTACCGAGTGTAGTCACGAAACGAAGTACTGTGCAACCGTTGAATACTGGTCGTCCAGTCCGGTTGGGGTTGTCAGGCCCGATAGATCTATCAACAGGATTCGCGTTTACAATACCGCTGTAAATATTAGTTACCAAGCTACAGGGAAGTATGCCAGTGGTACAACTCAACGTAGAACATATTTTTCAGTTACTTGTGTCCATATCGTAAAACATAAAATACATGTATTCTCATCCCGAAATATTTAGAGTTTAAAAGTGGGACTATATACTCACCTAATGTATTTTGTAGTAAAAATACATATAACATCATTGATTAAGTATAAGGTTGGCCTCGGATTCACGAACCTATATCATTTGTATATATATATTAGCACACGTATTTGTAATCGAATAAATATATATATATGTATATTAGATTAATAAGTTTTATGTATATATATTTTCATTTTATATGAAGATATATTAATATTGTTAAGTTATGTGCATTATTTATATAATTTTTTTACTTATAACATTAATGAGGCCATTTAAAATTTTTATTTGTGATAAAAACAATGATACTAATAATTATACTTGTAAAAATATTAATTTTTAGTAGTAACGATAATTATAATGCTGACTTTAGTATTTTATATAATAATATTAATAATAATACAAATAATAATATTTATGTTAATATTACAGTTCTATTATTTATAAAAAGATGCTATTACTAATATTTACAAAAATGATACTAATTTGTATTGTAAATCTATCCATGATAATAATATTATAGTTTTGAATTTAATAAAAATATTATAATTAATTCTTATAATAATAGTAAAAATAAATGTAATACTTATAATTATAATGTTAACAACATTTATGATACTTATAATAATAGTGATTATAATACTAGTTATAATACTAATTCTATCAATAATTATAATAATAATTATATTTATAATATTAATAACTTTATTAATAACCATAATAAGTATAACTAAAAATAAAAACTACCTCAAAATCGGTTTCTAAAAAGAATTATCACCAACTAGAATCGAACCCGCAACCTTTTGGATACATGCAAACACCCTAAACCACGCAACTAATCCATACTTTCATGATTAGTCCCAGATTATAAACTATATGTTCCGTATTTCTGTTCGGCCCAATCATCCAAGTTGTAAGTCCAATTAAATTCCTATCCGGCCCAGGTAATACACTTAATTGAAACACGGCCCAAAACCAAAATCTATTTTAACAAGTTCAAGTTATACCCCAAATAGGGTTTCGGTGTTTCGATTTTTAAAGAAAAAAAAATCCCAGCCGACATCTTATATGAAAAAGGGATATTTTGGGGAGAGCAAACAACGCACTCTATATTTTTTTTTTTATCTTCACAGCTCATAATTCCACTGCCAGTTTTCTTTTCGGTTGGCTTTTAGTCTCGTGAGTAAAACAGAAACAAACGTATGTACAGGATCGATTTGCAGGTAGGTTGTTCGTGGTTGCCTTGTTCATCGAAAGAAACAGAAACGAACGTAGCAGCGGTTTAGATGAAACAGAAAAACGGTTCGTACGGTGGTGATTGGTGGTGTTTGTTTATGGTTTGTTTCATTTGTGAAGGTGGTCGATATCTAGTAGTGGGTGATAGTGGTTCGAAGGTTGTGATGGTTTGACTGAATGAAACAGAAAGATACAGCAATTTAGCCGTCCAGATCGAAGAAGGTATTTGCTGGTATTCGTTGTGGGTTCAAACAGAAATGAATAGAGGTTGCAATAGCCTGTACAACATTAGCTAAGTGATGGTTTGTTGACAGTGATTGGTTGTGGTTTAGTTCGTAGGTGTACATACAAATAAAAACAGAAAGAGCTCGAGTGGTGATGGAGGCTTCGGTGGTGTTACGGGTCGAAGATGATAGCAAGAGGAAAGAATTCTCATTGTTTATGTATATGTGCTTACGAATATATAGAGAAAAAGTGATACATATATACAATGAACAATTCCCGTTTTAAAAGTGATTGAGAATGACTTGTAAAAAAAAAATTAGACAATTTCTCACATGTAAACAGAAGAACAGATAGTTACAAGAATTGATAACAGTTACCCGTATATTATTATTATTTATCTTTTTATTTTATATGATTAATTACTAATAATTTAATAAATGTATTATTAATAATACTTATTGATTAATTTTGTTAATAATATCAAAAATGCAAATATTAATGATAAAATTAATAATAATAATGTTAATAATAATAATAATAAATAATGAAAATGGTAATAAAAGATATTATTTTTGATATTAAATATGATAATCCTTAAAGAAAAATAATGATAATTTAGTAGTTACATTAACAATTATGATAATAGTATTATTCATTATTATCAATATCAATATGATTAATTACGTGTTATTATAAATAATGGTAATTTTAATTATAAAAGTAATGATGATAACAATAATAAATTGTATTATTTGCTAATAATAATAATAATAATAACAATCTATTTACTAATATTAGTGTTAATATTACTTAATAATAATACTCATAATATTTATATATTCATATATTTTTAAATACACACAAATCTATTTATAATTATCTGTTCGTGAATCGTCGAAATTAGTCAAAGGGTAACTGATAGATTTCAAACTTTTCTAGACTCAACATTACAGATTTTGCTTATCGTGTCAGAAACATATAAAGATTAAGGTTTAAATTTGGTCGGAAATTTACGGGTCGTTACAGTACCCACCCGTTAAAGAAATTTCGTCCCCGAAATTTGTTAGAGATTGTCATGAATAACAATAGAAATGTTTTCATGACGAATATGAGGTAAATATGGAGTTTTATCATTATCAAGGGATATGGATAAAACGATTCGATCTGGTGAAGCGTACAAGCAAAGCTATCACAAAAGAGTGAAATGAGTAAATATGGAATTGTTTTAACCGATGACGTGATTAGATTTGATTTCCGGATTTTAAGAAATTTAGGGAAATTCTTATATAATAAGATTTGGTTTTTCGACGATTTAGGAAACAGGATCTTCTTTGATTTAATGCGGCAATCTGTTTTGATTTCTCTGTCGAATATTTCACTATAAATCCACTTCTTTCTTTCCTATATCTTCCATATCTCACATCTTCTACTCTTCCTCCTTAACTCCTACTTTAAAGCATTCATCAATATGCTTCATCCAGTCCTGATTCTTGATATACTCCTAACTTTCGTATCTGTGATTCTTCTTTTCCATCTACCGCCAGAGGAATCTATTTATTTCTACTATACTCTTGTATTTATAGTGTTTCTAGTTCTCCCGTGCCTCTATATTGCTATCTGCATCGATATACACGGTTTGTAAAATGCTGGGTGGTTGTTGGGTTTTATATCTTCCCGTCCTCGAGTCAAGCGAGTAATGGTCCGGAATTCGTAGGTATGAAATTTGGAATGAACATAGCTAATGCTCTTAGAAAGAGATGGTAATGGCACGATTTTGATTTGTCAAATTACCAGAATATCTTGGAAAAGATAGAACTATCAAGATGATATGTTCCTAATATGTTTGGAGATTGGATAGAATGTAAGAGCCGTGTAACATGGCACATGATGACGGTACTGAGAATTATTATGCTTCATTAGAAACTTAACATGACTTACTGTAATATAATGAAGTTGATCAAGTTTCATTATATTATACTAATTCATGCCTCAGTTCCCAACACTACTTCAAAACATTCATACTTTAAACTTGAAGATTTCAGAGTTTAGAAACTAACACAGTTTCTTTTATGTTGTAAGGCAGATATTACGGAGTGATAGATGATTTCAGATAAGGATAGTTATGGAAACATCTCCAGAAATATGGAGAATAAGTATAGCGGAAGGTTTGAAGATATCTTATAATATCTAAGATAAGATAATGATGAAGAATATCATCTGGAAAGGTTTAGAATAAGGAGTAGGGTTCTTACTAACGGCTTCAGCAGGCACTGAATCATTTGGATTCTTTAAAGGCAGGTTCAGTCCTTGTATTTGTTCTTTGTTTCCTTCACGGTTAACTCAATCCATTTTTCAGTACCAAATTTTCTATCGAGCGTTCCTAACACTCCCTTCTTTATCATCAAACTTTTGGCCATTTAGGCCATCTACAATTTTACTGTTTCCTCTGCATTCAATGCAGCCATATCCGAATCGTCGGTTATCAATCCAAGGTGTTTTTGGGCGAATTGTGTTTTTAGATGATTAAACGCTCATGGTAATATGGTGGAATATAAAAGGTTTTCCGATAACGACAGCGCAAGAACAAGGTGTATATATCGAGGTTATAATAAGACTGGTCTTACTGAGAAGTCGAAGTTAATTTGCTGGAGCTGTGACAAAATTGGCTAATTTGGAAAGGGATTGTAAAGTTATTTTGGGTATTAATAACACTAAAGGAATTAACACTGCTACGTGTTAAACGTTGACTCAGTTTCCGAGAGTTTTTAGGTGCATAACTATATGCAAGAATCTTTTCTTCCGTAGATGAAGTGCGATTGGTTCAACTTCTCGATTGAGGTATTTTCAAGAATTATGAAAGATTTGAACGCGGGTTGTATTCGTCGAGATACAAATGAGGTTTAGGATGAAATCAAGTGGCAAGCTTGAAGAATTATTTAGTTTCATATGTTATAATCAATATTTTAATTTAATTCATTTTAATTGTCCAAAGTTAGCATTCCAATAGTCCGATGGTTCAATGATTCATATATAATTTAATATATAATATTCGAATTAAATAATACGTATCGTGACCCGTGTACCGGTCTCAGTGTCGATCACAACTCAAAGTATATATATATTTTGGAATCAACTCCGACCCTGTATAGCCAACTCCCATCTTCACATATAGAGTGTCTACGGTTGTTCCGAAATATATATATAGATGGGTCGATATGATAAGTCGAAACCTTGCATACGTGTCCCGTTATTTAAAGTGCGTAAAAGTAAATAACAGAAATTAAATGACGATAAATAAAATTGCGAGAATGTAAATTGCGATAAATTAAATATTAATCAGTTAGCTGGGAACAGTTAGCCGGAACAGTTAGCGTGTAATCCTATCACAATTTCAATTAATTAATTCATCTGTTTCTAACAATTTTTATTTTGCCAATGTTTCTTCATTATGCCACTTGTTGGATTCGGATAGGTAAAAATCCAAATATGAAATTTAAATGGAAATGGTTAATCTGGGGTGAACGGATACGTATATCGGTAATTGTAAGTAGGATAATAAATGATCGTTGAATCAGATTCGAAGAATGTACAGTGTAACTTGTTAATGTGAATTCTAAATATTCCTTGGGTACTACCCACCCGTTAAAATATTTTCATCATTAACAGTTTGTACGAATGAAATTTTTAATTACAATCTTTATGAAAATATATTTGCATATATATTTTCTTCGGAGGTAACTATGAATTTAATGAGTCAATAAAATATTCAACTCATTTGATTTATCGTTATTACTAGATTACATAATCTCCAAAACATTAGAGATTACATAATCGTCATGTCGAACGAAGAACGATACGTAAAGAAGAGGTAATCGGTGTAGAATGATATGTAGAACAAAGATCATATTCGAAGTTCAGATGATGATGTTGAGGTACGTGGTGCGGATGTGATTGTTGGTGGTGGTAATGATACGGTTGGTGTTGATGCTGATGTTGTCGTTGACGTCGATGATGCTACTGGTACTGAAGATTGCGAGGTTGATGTTGTTAACGGTACTGGTTATGCTGCTGGTGCTGCTGCTGGTGTTTGTAACCTTCGCACCGTGTTCTCCAAAGCCGTCACACGAGCGCGAAGTTCGTTAATTTCTGCTAGTACACCAGGATGATTGGCGGTTGGAGTGAGCGAATGAACAAGATCCGAAATATAGGATAGGATATAATCGTGACGAGATACTCGAGAAGTGAGAGAGAAAATGGTTTCTCGAACAGGTTCGCCGGTAAGTGCTTCAGGTTCGTCGCCAATGGGGCAATTCGGTGGGTGAAAGGGATCACCTTCTTCTTGTCTCCAATAATTTAGTATACTACGAACCCATCCCCAATTCATCCAGAATAGATGATGAGAAATTGGTTGATCCATTCCAGTGACGCTGCCTTCGGAGCCCAAATGGAAATCCATATCAGCGTAGCTGTCAGAGTCGGAGGAATTCGAACTGGACGCGGAGTTCATCTTGTGCAGTCGGGGAAATGAATTTTTGGTTTGGAATAGATTATAGGAATTGGGTTTGGTATTCTTCAATACATAATTTACATATGTATTTATAATACTCAAAATCCCGTGAATTACGGAGAATCTTTGAAATTCGTCAGGCAATGTATATAGCAACAGATACGCTAGGATACGAATTTTGTCTATACACTATCGATGCACCAAATGCAGTAAGACGTGTCTAGACTTAAGAATACTAAGAAGGCAATTCTTAAGGATGATAAGCAGATGATTTCCGACTAGAAATGATAAGCAAAACTTTTGACATGTAGACACGGTCAAAGTCCAGACTCATTAATGTATCCTAACAACTACTAGTCAGACACACTAATGCAAGACCTGGTTCGCTAAGACCAAAGCTCTGATACCACCTGTAAAGACCCGTCCTTATCCATCCGGACGATATCTTCAACATTTGGTCCCATTGCGATGGTCGACTCCAAGTAATGTCCTTAAATTGAGCAAATGCACAGCGGAAGACTTAATTCGTACCTGAGAATAAACATGCTTTAAAAAGTCAACATAAAGTTGGTGAGATATATAGGTTTGATGCTAGCAGCGTAACAACTATGGACCACAAGATTTCATATACAAACATTTTAATAAAAATATTCTAAGTGGTTGAGCACTTGGTAACCATACTTAACATTTAATCATGTCGCATATTCCCTTTATTTTGAAATCTTACTACACTGTACCGAGTGTAGTCACGAAACGAAGTACTGTGCAACCGTTGAATACTGGTCGTCCAGTCCGGTTGGGGTTGTCAGGCCCGATAGATCTATCAACAGGATTCGCGTTTACAATACCGCTGTAAATATTAGTTACCAAGCTACAGGGAAGTATGCCAGTGGTACAACTCAACGTAGAACATATTTTTCAGTTACTTGTGTCCATATCGTAAAACATAAAATACATGTATTCTCATCCCGAAATATTTAGAGTTTAAAAGTGGGACTATATACTCACCTAATGTATTTTGTAGTAAAAATACATATAACATCATTGATTAAGTATAAGGTTGGCCTCGGATTCACGAACCTATATCATTTGTATATATATATTAGCACACGTATTTGTAATCGAATAAATATATATATATGTATATTAGATTAATAAGTTTTATGTATATATATTTTCATTTTATATGAAGATATATTAATATTGTTAAGTTATGTGCATTATTTATATAATTTTTTTACTTATAACATTAATGAGGCCATTTAAAATTTTTATTTGTGATAAAAACAATGATACTAATAATTATACTTGTAAAAATATTAATTTTTAGTAGTAACGATAATTATAATGCTGACTTTAGTATTTTATATAATAATATTAATAATAATACAAATAATAATATTTATGTTAATATTACAGTTCTATTATTTATAAAAAGATGCTATTACTAATATTTACAAAAATGATACTAATTTGTATTGTAAATCTATCCATGATAATAATATTATAGTTTTGAATTTAATAAAAATATTATAATTAATTCTTATAATAATAGTAAAAATAAATGTAATACTTATAATTATAATGTTAACAACATTTATGATACTTATAATAATAGTGATTATAATACTAGTTATAATACTAATTCTATCAATAATTATAATAATAATTATATTTATAATATTAATAACTTTATTAATAACCATAATAAGTATAACTAAAAATAAAAACTACCTCAAAATCGGTTTCTAAAAAGAATTATCACCAACTAGAATCGAACCCGCAACCTTTTGGATACATGCAAACACCCTAAACCACGCAACTAATCCATACTTTCATGATTAGTCCCAGATTATAAACTATATGTTCCGTATTTCTGTTCGGCCCAATCATCCAAGTTGTAAGTCCAATTAAATTCCTATCCGGCCCAGGTAATACACTTAATTGAAACACGGCCCAAAACCAAAATCTATTTTAACAAGTTCAAGTTATACCCCAAATAGGGTTTCGGTGTTTCGATTTTTAAAGAAAAAAAAATCCCAGCCGACATCTTATATGAAAAAGGGATATTTTGGGGAGAGCAAACAACGCACTCTATATTTTTTTTTTTATCTTCACAGCTCATAATTCCACTGCCAGTTTTCTTTTCGGTTGGCTTTTAGTCTCGTGAGTAAAACAGAAACAAACGTATGTACAGGATCGATTTGCAGGTAGGTTGTTCGTGGTTGCCTTGTTCATCGAAAGAAACAGAAACGAACGTAGCAGCGGTTTAGATGAAACAGAAAAACGGTTCGTACGGTGGTGATTGGTGGTGTTTGTTTATGGTTTGTTTCATTTGTGAAGGTGGTCGATATCTAGTAGTGGGTGATAGTGGTTCGAAGGTTGTGATGGTTTGACTGAATGAAACAGAAAGATACAGCAATTTAGCCGTCCAGATCGAAGAAGGTATTTGCTGGTATTCGTTGTGGGTTCAAACAGAAATGAATAGAGGTTGCAATAGCCTGTACAACATTAGCTAAGTGATGGTTTGTTGACAGTGATTGGTTGTGGTTTAGTTCGTAGGTGTACATACAAATAAAAACAGAAAGAGCTCGAGTGGTGATGGAGGCTTCGGTGGTGTTACGGGTCGAAGATGATAGCAAGAGGAAAGAATTCTCATTGTTTATGTATATGTGCTTACGAATATATAGAGAAAAAGTGATACATATATACAATGAACAATTCCCGTTTTAAAAGTGATTGAGAATGACTTGTAAAAAAAAAATTAGACAATTTCTCACATGTAAACAGAAGAACAGATAGTTACAAGAATTGATAACAGTTACCCGTATATTATTATTATTTATCTTTTTATTTTATATGATTAATTACTAATAATTTAATAAATGTATTATTAATAATACTTATTGATTAATTTTGTTAATAATATCAAAAATGCAAATATTAATGATAAAATTAATAATAATAATGTTAATAATAATAATAATAAATAATGAAAATGGTAATAAAAGATATTATTTTTGATATTAAATATGATAATCCTTAAAGAAAAATAATGATAATTTAGTAGTTACATTAACAATTATGATAATAGTATTATTCATTATTATCAATATCAATATGATTAATTACGTGTTATTATAAATAATGGTAATTTTAATTATAAAAGTAATGATGATAACAATAATAAATTGTATTATTTGCTAATAATAATAATAATAACAATCTATTTACTAATATTAGTGTTAATATTACTTAATAATAATACACATAATATTTATATATTCATATATTTTTAAATACACACAAATCTATTTATAATTATCTGTTCGTGAATCGTCGAAATTAGTCAAAGGGTAACTGATAGATTTCAAACTTTTCTAGACTCAACATTACAGATTTTGCTTATCGTGTCAGAAACATATAAAGATTAAGGTTTAAATTTGGTCGGAAATTTACGGGTCGTTACATAACGGGTGCAGCTGCTGGCACGAAATCAATCCGAAATTCGACTTCAAGGTGGCGTGGACTTGTAACCTCCGGACAATCTCTAATAGTTGGGAAATATTCAGGTCTCTTAAATGTCGGCTCATTTTTACTCACATGTACCAGAATTGCGAGACATTCTCATCTCCTGTACTTCTGGACCTTCGAGTAATTAGTATAACATGACGGTATACTGATCTCTTCTTCGTACACTATTATTGTCGGTGAAAGAAATTCGAATAGTCTTCTGGTCGTAGCTGCCTCGGTTGTATTGTCAGATAACCAGATTGTTTCAACCACTAAGTTAAAACTTCCCATTTTAATAGTTTTATAGAGTACACGTTGTCTAGGGAAGGTACAGGTTTATAAACGTCGTGGCCAATTTCTCTAGCGTTAAAGCTTCTCTCAGCACCGGTGTCGTCAGCATATATAAACATTATGGTTGATGAGCGAGAACGCGATGATTTTCATAGAAAACGAAAATGAACAAGGTGTAATGGCAACTCAAACAAAATCTGATATTTAATCGAAAAGAGTTGGTACAAACTCCCAGACGGGTGTGTCTCGCAGGAACAGATGAAGTGTAGTTCGCGTCGATGTGTTCAAAGTTGGTTGGTAATGTTTGTGGGTATAATGAAAATGATTGTCGCTTAAGAATAGTATGTTGGAACAAAATGATGAGGGATATGGTAACGTGTAGTATTACTAGTAGCAATGAGTGGTGGCGTTAGCGATAAGTAGCGATGGGTTGTGATAAGCAGTGATGATAGTAGTGACATATAACTTGTTAGATAGCATGCTCACATCATAAGTATATGCACATGTACTCTAATGCACCCAATAAGGCATAATGGTCTTCATTCGATAGGCTCGTGTTGGAAAACAAAATTATGGACGGCAGATGGCTGAATGATAGGTAAGTTGGTAATCGAGTGGACAATATCTACTACGTATTGTGTAGGCGGTTATCAGGAATTCCTCCTCTAAAGACGTATCAGAAATGAGTTGTGATGCACATAGCGAGTAGTAAAACGCGAAGGTGTAGGTAGTGTCGAGTATTACTTAGTAGTGGTAAGCAGTAATGATGTGATGCCCCATACAAAACCATTGTGTACGGATCATCAACAACAGGATCATTACAAGGTCAAACATTATATGCTGTTTGAAAACCAGTTTTGCATTCATGAAAAGATAGCGTTTTACAAAAGATGACTAGAAAACATTAACATGAGTACATAATACAAAGGTCATTACAAAGCTATTGTTTTCAAAAATAACATAAGTTGCGAATGCAAAGTAAAAGTTCCATGCTTGAGACATCTCTAAGTAATGTAGCGGAAGTCTAACACAGCAAGTCTAACAGCAAGTTTATAACACCAAGGCAGCAAGTCTAATAGCGGAAGCAACAACGTCTAAGCACCTGAGAAATACATGCTTAAAAAGTCAACACGAATGTTGGTGAGCTATAGTTTGTTTGTAATCGGTATTGTAATGTAGGCCACGAGATTTCAGTGCTTCAACCAGCAGTATAAATCAGTATTCAAAACAGTATGTAAAGTATATGTATAACCGTGGGCACCCGGTAACTAGACTTAACGTTTATAACCCCCTGAAAGTACACTTGGCGAGTGCGTATGTCTACGAAGTATTAAACACCCATTAAATGCTAGTGCGACTAGCCCAAGTGGGGATGTCAAACCCTATGGATCCATATCTAAGATTCGCGTTCACCGGTTCAAAAACCAATGACTAAACGTTACCGTGCTAAGGGGAATGTTTATGCCGTTGTATAACCCACACACATATAAAGTTTAAGTACTCGTGCCTAACATGTAAAACGTAAAAAGTGCATGTATTATCAGTCCTAAAAATAGTAAAAGTGGTAAAAAGGGATGCTATAACTCACAGTGATAAAAGCGGTAAAGTCGGTAATAAAAGTACGCAAGTAGTAAGTCGGTCTGAAAGGTCGTCAACCTAAATCAAAGGTTACTAGGTCAGTAGGTTGTCTTTATAATTTCTAATAGTGCATAAAATAAGGTTAAGTGTCATCATCATCATCGTTCATCATCATAAAAGCTAAGTAAGTTCGACAAGAATAGAGATCGAAACAATAGGCTGACTTCGGTCAGATGCTACGACCTCTACGTAAATCGAAAAGATGCATAGTCAGTGGATATGGCTCCGTATATGAGTCCCCTAACCACTGACCAATTTCCAGAACCTAACTCGTCTTCGTTTGACCGTGGAGACGGTTTAAGTGCGAGTAGGTCAGAAATTTCAGCACAACGTTAATAGGGTGTAGTGACTCTCGGAGGGCCATAAATCCTAAACCGTAACTCGGATTAAGACGAGGCCTAAATGGAAAATCATCTACTCGAACCGAAATAACTGAAAATCAGCTTTCCTATAGCCCAGGTGGTCTGATCAGATACAAAAATCAGTGGACAAATGCTCCGGTAGGGTTCTTGGTGCTTGATGCTCATCACGGTTCTCATCCTTGATGCTTGTAGCTTCAAGTGTACAACTCGTTGATGGTTTAGCATCACTTTTGACCAAGATTAACCATCAATACACAATATGTTAAGACCAAGTAAGAACACAACTCATTCATGAGTCTTAGATGGATGATGAACCAAGGTTACATCATGTCCTTAGTCTTAACACAATTTCAATTCACAATAACAACTAAAGCTACAAACTTTACATCAATTCAACAAGTATAAGCACAATCTAAGTCAAATGAGGTGATGGAATCCTAAGTCGGTCCGAAAGGTCGTCAACCTAAATCAAAGGTTACTAGGTCAGTAGGTTGTCTTTATAATTTCTAATAGTGCATAAAATAAGGTTAAGTGTCATCATCATCATCGTTCATCATCATAAAAGCTAAGTAAGTTCGACAAGAATAGAGATCGAAACAATAGGCTGACTTCGGTCAGCTTCTACGACCTCTACGTAAATCGAAAAGATGCATAGTCAGTGGATATGGCTCCGTATATGAGTCCCCTAACCACTGACCAATTTCCAGAACCTAACTCGTGTTCATTTGACCGTGGAGACGGTTTAAGTGCGAGTAGGTCAGAAATTTCAGCACAACGTTAATAGGGTGTAGTGACTCTCGGAGGGACATAAATCCTAAACCGTAACTCGGATTAAGACGAGGCCTAAACGGAAAATCATCTACTCGAACCGAACTAACTGAAAATCATCTTTCCGGTAGCCCAGGTGGTCTGATCAGATACGAAAATCAGTGGACAAGTGCTCCGGTGGGGTTCTTGGTGCTTGATGCTCATCACGGTTCTCATCCTTGATGCTTGTAGCTTCAAGTGTACAACTCGTTGATGGTTTAGCATCACTTTTGACCAAGATTCACCATCAATACACAATATGTTAAGACCAAGTAAGAACACAACTCATTCATGAGTCTTAGATGGATGATGAACCAAGGTTACATCATGTCCTTAGTCTTAACACAATTTCAATTCACAATAACAACTAAAGCTACAAACTTTACATCAATTCAACAAGTATAAGCACAATCTAAGTCAAATGAGGTGATGGAACCCTAAGCTAGAGAGCTTGGATCCATTTCACACAAGTTACAAGGTTGCAAAGCTAGAAAGCTTGAACCTTTAAGTGTTCTTGAAGATCTTGAAGCATAAAGCTTGGATCTTTAAGATATATGAAGATAACAAACAAAAATTTGAATCTTTTTCACAAAACAACATGATCAAAGCAAAAAGAACTTAGATCTAACAAAAAGATATGAAGATTCAAGCTAGAAAGCTTGCATCTTAATTGTTCTTGAAGATCTTGAAGCATAAAGCTTGGATCTTGAAGATGCATGAAGATTACAAACAAAAGTTTGAATCTTTATCAAAAAATAATAAGATTAAAGTAAAAGAAAGATGAATCTACAAAGTTGGTGAAGATTCAAAGCTAGAAAGCTTGAATCTTCAATGTTCTTGAAGGATTCATGCTTGAATCAACAAGATGTAACCAAGATCAAAGCTAAATGGAACTTTGATCTCCATAAAATGATGATGATGATTCCAAATTTGAAAAGAAAAAGGAAGAAGAAAGAAAACTTACAAGTATTACTAGAAAGAAAAGAAAGAAAGAACAATTGTGTGTGAAAATCAAATGAACAAGTGAGAGGTGAATGACTAGTATTTATAAGCAAGGAAATTGACAAGGATTGATGACATGGATTGGCCTAGGGCCGTGATTTTCAAGGGGAGGGGAGGGGGACACCATTTTGCTTTATGGATAATGGTTGTCTAAAGTGTGTACTAATGCTAGAATCCCATGTGACAATAAGATAAACCTTATCCATTATGCTAGTATGACTCACTAATTAATTAATTAATTTATTTATTTATTATTATGGGTCACTAGTAATGATACTTGGGCTAATTAATTGGGTCACTAGCTAGAGTAGGGTGGGCTTGAGCCCAACAAGGTAGAAAGTCCAACAAGACTAACTATTGGGTTTTAGAAATTAAATAAAAAAAATTAAGCATCTAAAGGCCCAAGTAATTATTATTATAAAATAATAATTAATATTTCGCTGCCCAAATATTCCGGTTCCGACAAAATTCAAACGTGTGCGCAGTCCGCGGTTTATTCGTAACGGCAAGTAACACTAACGGGTATAAAGCATCCGGTGGACAAGTTAAGCATTCTACATACACCAAGGCACGTTTTAAAGTATATATGAATATAAAACACGTGTGCCAAGGTTCCAGAGTAATAAAGTAACACAGTACGCGCAAATATGCAGTTTCGCAAAAATACAAGGCATAAAAGCAAGTCGAAAAAGCCGGGTCGTTACATTACCCACCTGTTAATGGAAATTTCGTCCCAAAATTTAAGGAGTGCTCAATAATGGTACCGTATTTAAAAAAGAAGTAGCGTATCAAAGTTCTGAAAGATTCGTGGGCTCAAAGTGAGCTATTTACCTTGATAGGTACCTGGACGTATAAAAGTAAGAATAGGCATGTGCCATTATTTAAGTCTCTTGTCCTAAGAGATCAACAAATTGATTTCGTTTCTGGTTAACATGAGTATGTCATCTGAATATATACCCACAAAAGGAAAGATGATGTTTTTAGCCTTACAGGCATCTTCAGCAAGCTGGATGCATGAAATGCATCATGAATGTTACTAAGCTTATCTAAAACATTGAGCGCTTATGCCGTAATACAAAGCTGACAGATAGAATGGAAAACATGGTGATTCACAACCATGTGATTTGATGTCTGGATAGTGTTAGCCATGGATTTTACAAATCCCTTAATTTTGACAGGAGACCACAGGCATAAAGAACCCAATATTTAAGAACGTTTCATTTGACTATATGAATTGAAACTTTTGCAGGAAGTGAATAATCGGACTTATATGCAATGCAAGCCATAATTATCTATAGTGCCTTCAGGACAGTCTGAACGAACAATGAAGGATATCACCCAGTTTACCATAATGCAGGTGAACTTATCCTTAGATGGAATGAAAGAACAGTTCCATAATGTAACTTTATCCTTTCAGTTACATGTTGAAGTTAGGGTTAACATTAACTAGAACAACATATAGTTGCAACCAACGAAGGAAGGAATGTGTAGAGTAACCATATACGTATTACAGATGTTTTAAGCAGTCCCTTCCAAGAGGATAACAAGATTCATAGATTCCTAAAGTATGTTACTTTACATTTCCGAAAGAGAATCGCACGAAAGGTGTGATCTTTGAACCAGGGTGGACTCTTCGAGCAGTTTGTTCTGAATTTATCCTTATACTTAAGGGGATGCGCGGATGAGAAGATAAGTGAACTCCTGGTCATAAAGAATGATTTACTCCAAGTTAAGAGAATCTCCAACAATGATTTCTTGTACCTCAACATAATGAATCCTAGAGATGACGTTTACGAGGGTGTTGCAATTAGCCGTGAAATATTGAGAGTAGAAACCTAACTAGTTCCTTTCCTACAATCGGGTAAACACTGAGTGTACATCAGAAGACTGATTTATCGGCTCACGTTTTTGCCAAGTCTAACCTTAAGAGGAACATTTCATGAGCGCAAAGACTTCTTAACAATTTTTTTTTTAAAAATCTGCCACCCACAGTGGCTCAAGCGTTTTTAACAAGGATTTTAATAGTAAGCTTCATTCCTAACGGAGGGCAAGAAGAAGTGTGATCCATACATGGTGTAGCTTAATACGAAAACCTTTAAAATCAACCAAGGAAGTTTTGAAAAACCTTTAAAATTAATCAAGGAAGTTTTGAAAAACCTTTAAACGTTTGATGTGACAACATAAACGGAACAAAGTTCTTAGTAAATTTAGAAATATGTACAACGTGTACCATTTTGCATAAAACTATTTGACTTAAGTTAAACAACTCATTAAAGGAGCGATTGTTAAATAATTTGAAGGTATAACTTAGTAGGTATTAACCAAAATAAGTAAGGGTAAATTTGTTAACTTAATTATATATATACATATATGATTTTATAAATCGCTTAAGTGACCGAAAAATTTTATTACTTTTATTTGTCCATAATCTCGTGCGGACCGCACAAATAAGCAACGTGTAAAATCAAAATATTTTGATAAATATAGTTTTTCGTATTTCAGAGGTTATGAGTTAAAAAAGGTCGAGTGAAAAATCTTTGAATCATCAGTTGACATGTTACTAGGTAATAAAAACTAATGAATTAAATGTAGTTTTGATAACATAAGTCTTTGGGCAAAAATGTTCACGTGTGAAGCCGTTGCTAAAAAGTGAGGTACGAAGGATAAAGCGTGAGGATGAGAAGTTAATCGCTTCTTGACTTTGCAGAATGCCACACAGGTTATGGTTAATATTAAAGTCGGAATACTAATGATGTTAATATCGCTAGATGAGAATTTTCTTGGAATAGGTCAGGACTTTGAGTTATGTAAGATAGAGCATCGCTCCGACAGGTGTGAAGGATAAGATCCCTAGGGTAACGCAGTAATTTTGAATGGTTTAAGTGTTAATGGATGGCCGAAGGCTCTGCATGACGTGGTAGTAAGTGCCTTCATCACATACACACCCATGAATCTCTCGGTTTCGATGGTTGTAAAGTCTCCATGAAGACTTGGATACGAATAAGCAACGAAAAATTTTATATTGACAAGCAACGAAAATTTTATAAAAATCGTTTAAGGTGACAGTGTAAGAAAAGAAACGAAGTTCTTAGCAAACTAGGGTTATGTGCAACACGTACCATTTAAGGTAAAATATCTTTTGAATAAAAGCTTTGATTTGTAAAAGTGAAAGTAAAATTTCATGTGTTACTAGTCAAAATAAGTAATTATTTAACATATACGGTTTCTAAAATTTGTACGAATGGCAATAAAATAAATTTTTATAAAACTTTGTGAGGGTCGCACAGTAAAATAGTGTGTGTAAAATTTTGGCAAACAAATTTTCATATTTCGGAGATTACAAGTTGGGAAAAGATCGAGTAAAAGATTTTTGAAAATTTCGGGTGACATTTGAGGTAATAAAAACTATTGAATTTAAATGTGGTTGATGACTTTTAGTGGGACATAAGTCCTTTGACCAAAAATGCTTAAGTGTGAAGTTGTTGCTTATAAGTGAGATACGAGTGGGAGAGTATGAGGATGGGAATTAACTACCCATTGATTTTAGAAATTTCGAACTGGTACGACTAATATGACGTAAGAAGGATGATGGTAAGATTATCATCAAATATGAAATCTCTCGGAGTAAGTTAGGATTTAGAGTCGCGTAAGAATGAGTATCAAATAAGATTCCTGGCCAGTCCTTAAGATAGAATTTGAATTGCAAGTGACGGGATACATTTTCCTTTATGTATTGTTGTGCAGGTTTGTCCATTGTATCGGTTCCTTTCATGGCTAGAAAGTGAGCAGATTTGGTGAGGCGGTCAACGATAACCCAGATGGTGTCATAACTGCCTATTGTTTTTGGTAGTCTTCAGGATGAAATCCATCGTCATCCCTTCCCATTTCCATTGTGGGATCTCGGGTTGTTGAAGTAACCCAGATGGCTTCTGGCTCACCATTCTCGCGAGGTATACGATTAATATTCTTACTATAAATAACTTACGCTTTCATCCTTGAAAGCCAATCTGTTCCAACTATTTCATCAAAGCTTCCTAACTTGATGAGTATTAGGTTAATCCTAAAGTCCATTCCAACTAAATCTTATTATACTATCGCAAAAAATTCCATCAACCTTCTCAAATAACATCTGCTTGTGCGTAGGTAACTAATCTTTTCTAACTACTACTATAAAACTTCCAAGTTTCGTCGGCATGAGGTCATCTCCAAATGACCCACCTGTTAATTTTTAAGGTACTATCTTAAATTACTCCTCTATCTCTGCCAACTTACCATTAGCTTGTCCTATAGAATACTTAACTCTCATGGTTGTTAATGGCTTATTAGTCATCACACTAGGATTCTTAGATATAAGGTTTCTATCACTCTAGTATTAAACAATTCCGAGACGATAAATCGTTGTAAATAAACGTACCCTAACTAAAATCAGGATCCATGCGAGTCTCCATAGCTGAGATATCGATTGCTCTATCGTATGTGAGTACAAGGTTTTTCCTATTTGAGAACTTTTTCCTTAAGTATCCAGGGTGTCTATATCTATAACAAATTTTCGGGTTATTAATTCTGCAGTTCAGGCCCTTCTCGTACAGTATCTAGACTAAGTGGTTATTCCTACCTTTATCAGACCATAATGCGTATACTCAAGTGGTTCCTACCAAAATTTCCTTTGAATCGCTTCATATTCCTTATGTAGTAACATTGGGACTTCTGCATGATTCACTTCAATATAATTACGCTGGCCTGGCGTCATTATATTGTACTAAATCGTACGTTCATTCCAATATCACTCCATATGGTCAATGTAACGTGATCACTTCCAGTTCTACTCAATTTCATCCAACGGTGCTTTATCTATGCTATCTCAAAACAAAATCTACATAATTAATCTCACGGTTTCTCGGTGTGGGTGCGTAAGTTCCGTAGGTCATGCACCAATGCCTAACTGTCCCGAAATTTCTTCAAAATGTTCAAGTTCAAGTAACGTCGTTAGGTTCCTTTCTAGAAATTCAATCTGGGTCTCGCGTCGAGTTGTATGTGTAGCAAGTAGTAATACGATATGTCTTGAGGTGACTCCCAAGTCTTTGGGTATGGCTGAGCATCAGTAGAAGGCACTCTGACCTTGTGAAAGGAGATGTCCTCCCGACTTCCCCAATGCCTAAGAGTGTTAGGGTACTAAATCCAGAAATGTCGTCAGATCGTCGAGTAGTGGTGAAGAAAGAAAGAGATAAGTGACGGTCATAAAAACGTACGAGATACGAGCCATCTTGCGGGAACTGAACAACCTTCGAATGTTCACACGTCGTACGTGGCTATTTAGAGTGAGCTCGGGGTGCGGTTACTCCGACAAATCCTCCAATATCTCCTCCTCTGAGGATCGACTTTAGTGGGCATGTAATCTGAGGGGTACTCCTCCTAGATTGCATGAAGAATCGTTTCGATCTCCAGAACGGTGGAACGATAGTAACAGGTGGATTACAATACCAATCCTTAGGGTTAGACGTGTGAGAAAAGGGTTCAGAAAAACATCTGAACTAGGAAAGGTAAGTTTTCCAAGTCGGTACAGCGAATAGCAGGCATGAAGCAAGCACGTAATCAGGCACTACAGCAACGTAGATCATCTACAGCAGTATATAGCATGGCAGTATTAACAGTACTAAACAGAAGTAACATGCAATCGAAAGCAGATAGTAGTATGCAGTAGCGAGGATAAGTAATAGCATACAGCGAGTTCACATAGCAGTAAGAGTAAGCAGTAGCATACATCAGATCATATGGCAGTATAAGTAAGCAGTAACATGCAGCAGTAGTAAGCAGTAACAAGTAAACGAGCAAGTTGTAGATTAGTCCTATTAGTGAATCCTACTCGGGTCGGTCTAGACTCACTAATGCAACCTAATTCCCTACAACCAATGCTCTGATACCAACTGTGACGCCCCGTACAAAACCATCGTGTACGGATCATCAACAACAGGATCATTACAAGGTCAAACACTATATGCTGTTTGAAAACCAGTTTTGCATTCATGAAAAGATAGCGTTTTACAAAAGATGACTAGAAAACATTAACATGAGTACATAATACAAAGGTCATTACAAAGCTATTGTTTTGAAAAATAACATAAGTTGTGAATGCAAAGTAAAAGTTCCATGCTTGAGACATCTCTAAGTAATGCAGCGGAAGTCTAACACAACAAGTCTGTAACAGCAAGTCTAACAGCAAGTTTATAACACCAAGGCAGCAAGTCTAATAGCAGAAGCAACGACGTCTAAGCACCTGAGAAATACATGCTTAAAAAGTCAACACGAATGTTGGTGAGCTATAGTTTGTTTGTAATCAGTAATGTAATGTAGGCCACGAGATTTCAGTGCTTCAACCAGCAGTATAAATCAGTATTCAAAACAGTATGTAAAGTATATGTATAACCGTGGGCACCCGGTAACTAGACTTAACGTTTATAACCCCCTGAAAGTACACTTGGCGAGTGCGTATGTCTACGAAGTATTAAACACCCATTAAATGCTAGCGCGACTAGCCCGAGTGGGGATGTCAAACCCTATGGATCCATATCTAAGATTCGCGTTCACCGGTTCAAAAACCAATGACTAAACGTTACCGTGCTAAGGGGAATGTTTATGCCGTTGTATAACCCACACACATATAAAGTTTAAGTACTCGTGCCTAACATGTAAAATGTAAAAATCGCATGTATTCTCAGTCCCAAAAATAGTAAAAGTGGTAAAAAGGGATGCTATAACTCACAGTGATAAAAGCGGTAAAGTCGGTAATGAAAGTACGCAAGTAGTAAGTCGGTCCGAAAGGTCGTCAACCTAAATCAAAGGTTACTAGGTCAGTAGGTTGTCTTTATAATTTCTAATAGTGCATAAAATAAGGTTAAGTATCATCATCATCATCGTTCATCATCATAAAAGCTAAGTAAGTTCGACAAGAATAGAGATCGAAACAATAGGCTGACTTCGGTCAGCTTCTACGACCTCTACGTAAATCGAAAAGATGCATAGTCAGTGGATATGGCTCCGTATATGAGTCCCCTAACCACTGACCAATTTCCAGAACCTAACTCGTGTTCATTTGACCGTGGAGACGGTTTAAGTGCGAGTAGGTCAGAAATTTCAGCACAACGTTAATAGGGTGTAGTGACTCTCAGAGGGACATAAATCCTAAACCGTAACTCGGATTAAGACGAGGCCTAAACGGAAAATCATCTACTCGAACCGAACTAACTGAAAATCATCTTTCCGGTAGCCCAGGTTGTCTGATCAGATACGAAAATCAGTGGACAAGTGCTCCGGTGGGGTTCTTGGTGCTTGATGCTCATCACGGTTCTCATCCTTGATGCTTGTAGCTTCAAGTGTACAACTCGTTGATGGTTTAGCATCACTTTTGACCAAGATTCACCATCAATACACAATATGTTAAGACCAAGTAAGAACACAACTCATTCATGAGTCTTAGATGGATGATGAACCAAGGTTACATCATGTCCTTAGTCTTAACACAATTTCAATTCACAATAACAACTAAAGCTACAAACTTTACATCAATTCAACAAGTATAAGCACAATCTAAGTCAAATGAGGTGATGGAACCCTAAGCTAGAGAGCTTGGATCCATTTCACACAAGTTACAAGGTTGCAAAGCTAGAAAGCTTGAACCTTTAAGTGTTCTTGAAGATCTTGAAGCATAAAGCTTGGATCTTTAAGATATATGAAGATAACAAACAAAAATTTGAATCTTTTTCACAAAACAACATGATCAAAGCAAAAAGAACTTAGATCTAACAAAAAGATATGAAGATTCAAGCTAGAAAGCTTGCATCTTAATTGTTCTTGAAGATCTTGAAGCATAAAGCTTGGATCTTGAAGATGCATGAAGATTACAAACAAAAGTTTGAATCTTTATCACAAAATAATAAGAATAAAGTAAAAGAAAGATGAATCTACAAAGTTGGTGAAGATTCAAAGTTAGAAAGCTTGAATCTTCAATGTTCTTGAAGGATTCATGCTTGAATCAACAAGATGTAACCAAGATCAAAGCTAAATGGAACTTTGATCTCCATAAAATGATGATGATGATCACAAATTTGAAAAGAAAAAGGAAGAAGAAAGAAAACTTACAAGTATTACTAAAAAGAAAAGAAAGAAAGAACAATTGTGTGTGAAAATCAAATGAACAAGTGAGAGGTGAATGACTAGTATTTATAAGCAAAGAAATTGACAAGGATTGATGACATGGATTGGCCTAGGGCCATGATTTTCAAGGGGAGGGGAGGGGGACACCATTTTGCTTTATGGATAATGGTTGTCTAAAGTGTGTACTAATGCTAGAATCTCATGTGACAATTAGATAAACCTTATCCATTATGCTAGTATGACTCACTAATTAATTAATTAATTTATTTATTTATTTATTATTATGGGTCACTAGTAATGATACTTGGGCTAATTAATTGGGTCACTAGCTAGAGTAGGGTGGGCTTGAGCCCAACAAGGTAGAAAGTCCAACAAGACTAACTATTGGGTTTTAGCAATTAAATAAATAAAATTAAGCATCCAAAGGCCCAAGTAATTATTATTATAAAATAATAATTAATATTTCACTGCCAAATATTCCGGTTCCGACAAAAGTCAAACGTGCGCGCAATCCGCGGTTTATTCGTAACGGCAAGTAACACTAACGGGTATAAAGCATCCAGTGGACAAGTTAAGCATTCTACATACACCAAGTCACGTTTTAAAGTATATATGAATATAAAACACGTGTGCCAAGGTTCCAGAGTAATAAAGTAACACAGTACGCACAAATACGCAGTTTCGCAAAAATACAAGGCATAAAAGCAAGTCGAAAAAGCCGGGTCGTTACAAATGAGTAGTATTGTGTAGTAGCAAATAGCAAGGGGTAGTAGTAAGTAGTATTTAGTAATGACAAGCAGTGAGAAGCAATGATCAGTCGTGACTAGCAGTGAGAGGCGGCGTTGAGTAGTAGCTATCAGTGATAAACAGTACTGAGTAGTGGTATGAGATGACGTGTGTGTCCGAGTAATGTCTTAGTAGTGACAAGTAGTGATTGGTGGTGACAGACAGTGTCGAGCAGTGATGAGTTGGGTCAAGATCACAAGTTACTTACAAGCTATATTAACAATTAATTTGCACATGGTAAGTTCCTTCTCACATTCGGGTTATACGGTTTGTGTTCTAAAAGTTGTCTATCCAGGTAACCTACTTGACTCGGTCCCAATTCCTTATTTTGCGATGTCGGAACTTCTATATGAGTTACCGTAATGTAATCTCGGTCATTATATTACGCTATCTTAAATATCCATTCAACATCACTCCATAAGTTCAAGATAGTGTAGTCAACTTAATTTAGTTAAATCTGGCTTCGTGTGTACGTATGTGTTTCGTGATATAGTATATTTAGTCCAAGTCCATGTTGTATGGTATAAGGCATATATGTATGTGGTGTAATGTGTAGCCCTACATGTAGCATTGCGAAGCAAATAGTGCAGGTATGGTGTATAAAAGTCATCCAAGACACGCAGCTATAGACTAGACTTCACTAATGCGCCCTACGGTTAGACACACTAATGTAACCTAGTTCCCTATAGCTAAAGCTCTGATACCAAATGTAACACCCCGTAAAAATTCCCTTTAACGGAATGTTAACTCTGGTCCCAGTGCTTGGCTTGACTTCTACGTAACGGCAATATTCTACAGCGGAAGCAATTAATACCTGAGAATAACAACACGCAAAAACAGGTCAACAAATAATGTTGGTGAATCTACAGGTTTAAAGTAATGTAACAGTATCTAAAAAACAGTTATCAGAAAAATAGTTTAATTTCATTGACCACGAGATTCTATCGCTTGCATAAACCGAGCACCTGAATACTAGCATTAACCCGAGTATAGAAACCACTACACCCGACCTTACCTGGTAAAATGTTATACACTTGTTCAAATGTATTTAATGTTCAAAGTAAATGCACCACTGCTTTTATAGTGGGTGAGATTTTCAACCTAACGGATCCGTCCATCTAAATTGTGCTTACACCGATGGTATTAAAAGTATTCAAGCTAGAGGCTTTTTGAACAAATTCATTATGCATATGTGTAGTACTCATGTCAATATAAGAGTAATTGAAAATGTAAATATAACAGCGTGTATTCTCATCCCTGAAAACATGTAAAAAGCGGGACTGTAGACTCACCTTTGAATAAAGCTCGGATTGAAAAGTGAACAATTAACTTGTACGGTTTATAGCCGAGTAATGCAACCTAAGTATACGTATGTAGGTTGGTCAATATATGTATCTTAAATAAGTGTGGTTTCATAGTGTACGTTATCTTATTGCTCGACTCGACGCGTTTCAAAGTAAAAGTCAACTATATCATGCAAGTCAAACAAAGTCAACCGAAGTCAAACCGCAAGTCAAACTTGGTCAAAGTAGTCAACTAAAGTCAACATCAGTAGGTTCATGTCAAATATTGGTCAACATGTCAAACCTAGGTCAAACAATACGTTTTAGGTCATGAATGATCATTTTCACAATTTCAGTTTATCGTTATGCACAAAGTTTATGAACACGTCGCATACTTAGCACATTATCTCATAGTAAAAAATTCAAGTAAATATGAAAAACTCCAGATCATAAATATACTTAAAATCGATTCCAAAAAGTTCGGCCAGGGACTCATACGACAATTTAAAGTCAGGAATCAGAAGGGATACATTTGGGGTTTGCCAAGTCAGTTTCTGACCGCGCACTGATTTCATTTTGGCTATAACCGGAGTTAGGAACATGAAATTGATACAAGAACAGTGGCATTAGTTCAAGAACAAATCAAAGTAACACATATAAAAAATCTAGAAACTTTTGTTTAGCCAATTTGTACAGTTTATTCGTGAAAGTTGAACATTCAGTTTTCAGCTCAAATCAGAATTCACATAAAGTATGGCTCTATTGTGCCCAATGCATAAGGTTTTAGAGATTGACATAAACTAAAAATAAGTCACATATCATGTTAAGTTTCATTTTACAGAAGCATACATGCTCAACCAATTCGCATAATCCACAGAGTACAAAACCGTGTTCAATTTACAGATTCAATTCTCATTTAGTTAGTGACATTCACATACGATTATCCGAATATCTAGATACAATTAGCCTATGATATCCACATTAAAGATGAAGTAATTTTTGTCTAATTTTCAAATATGCAAAGCTTTAATCACAAAAGTTAACACATTTTATCATACAAGGTTATTTTCATGCAAGTGCTGTATAAAACTACTTTTACACTAATTCGAGCATATCTTGGGCTATACATAAGCAAAAAACATGATATCCTAGTCTAACTTGAGTGTTTTTAAATTATCTTTCCATTGGTATAAGTCTCACATGCCAATTCATTGTCTATCAATACCCGATTTCTGATCAAGCAACAAAAACACAACGATAATTCAAATTGACATAACTTAATCATACGGAAACGAAATCAAGCGAATCCAAAGCCTAAACTCAATAGTTTTTCGCAAGGAATCTGATTATAACATAATAATTAACATTTGAAAAACTTAATTTTTCTGATCAAGCAAATACAAATTCGGTTTTCACAATAAATGATCAAAACGGACAATTTATCGCATCTAACAACAATCATACATCAAGACTTGAGCAATAGACAACCTAAATCATGAAACCTTAATATAAATCTGATTTTAAGAATTAGGGTTCATAAGTTTATACCTTTGATCACAAAATTAATGATACACACGCGTAGAGGACATCGGGAATTACAATCTTTGTGTTGAAAGCTTAATCTAAAAATTAATTTTTGATGTGATGGTGGTGGGTTGAAGGTCGACGGCCAAAGGGAGGGAGGGAGCCAAAAAGTCGGCTGAAATATTAGGGTGGGGATCATGGCAGTGTTTTTAGGTTACTAGTTTATTTATACATGGACTAATTACCACAAATTGCACTTAAGTCCCTCAAGTAGTAAAAATTAAACATAAAAGGGGGTGGGGAGGGGGTTTCGGCCGAATGGGGCCCTCATGGGGTTCCCGGGCTCTCGTTTTACAATCCCGTGTAATCGTGGTCCGTTTTAAGTGCCGTTTAGTCGTACCGAAGGCCCGGAACGCTAACCCGATCGTTAAACGCAACCAATTGTCTAATTTATTAAAAACCCAATAAATTAAATATTTTAAAAAGTTAATAATTAATAAAATTAATTATTAAAATAAACCCGAGCGTTTCGTTGCTCAAAAAGCTTTTATCAAAATCGTATAGTTTTTATCGTATTTCATTATCCGAAATATTTATTTGAATTAATATCAACCCATATTAATTATTAAAACCCTCCGAAGATCAAGTACGCATTTAATACACGTAAACACATAAAAGTTAAATAATCGCCGTTAAATAAACTAACGGAAGGTTAACGAAAGTAACGGAAAAATCAGGGTTGTTACATATATTATATTATACCTATATACTAAAAGAGGTGGGGTTGGTAGTCGTTTTGGCCACCCCACCTTATCAAACGACACCATCCCAAACTCAAACCCAAAAAACGCAAAACACCCCCTCACCTATAACCGACTTATAAAAACTACACCAAACTTTAGGGGGTAAAACATAAATTGTGTTACTTAAAATAAAAACTCCATCCAAACACTTCGACATCCCGTATCTTCCTGCTCGCCGTGTGTTAAATTCCACCGACCACACCGTTAAACTCTAAATATTTTCATGAACAAAAGGAAACTAACTACGATCGAAACGGACACTTTTTAAAAAGTGCTAAACACAACGACAACCCGTATCTTCTTGCTCATCGCGAGTTAAATTTTTTCAACAGCACCGTCAGACTCGAAATGATTTTATGAACAAAACGAACCTAACTACGTTCGAAACGGACACTTTTTAAAAACCGCTAAACACAACGACAACCTTATCTTCTTGCTCGCCGCGAGTTAAATTTTTTCGACAGCACCGTTAGACTCGAAATAATTTTAGGAACAAAACGAAACTAACTACGTTCAAAACAGACACTTTTAAAAAACGCTAAAGACAATAACATCTACAACGGTGCTTAACATATCTACAACGGTGCTTAACACATGGGCCGTTTTTCCTTCTGTAAATACATAAAGCTACATTAAATATGAATACGCAGGCCGAAAGGGCCCGACGCATCGCGCGGACCGGATCCGGACTAGTTTACAACATTAACTATATTTAATCTACAATATTTAATTTATGGTATCTATCTATTATAGTATTATCTATAATCTATCTTCTATCTATAACCTATTATAAAGCACATGGTTAACCCACGTGTCTTCCCTCTAATTACCTCTTAATCTTCTCTAATTACTTTCGCAATTCCCACAGGTTCTGCCATCTGTCAAGCTTTCATTCGTCTATTTTTCTAAAAAAAAAAAAAAAAACTTCTCTTTCTCTCTCTTTTTTTTTAACGGCTTCTCTTTCTCTCCAACCCTATCTTTCTCTTTCAAATCGCTACCTGTTCTTCAATTAGGGTTCCGTAATTGAACCACAATTATCGACTACATGTTCTTCAAAACGATTGCTACTGGATGGTTTCTTCACTACGAATCTCATTCAATTAGGGTTTTAATTCCCATGGACGATTAGGGTGTATGTAAAATTAGGGCTTTTCAAATCAGCGATTGTTGACTACGTCTTTTCCTTTAGTCTCATTAGACAAATGTGTAAGTCTCAATTCCACTTAACTATTCTCAAATAGATTAATATCCTTGGATTGTTTACTTGCCATGATACGAAATTAAGTCCTAATTTGACACACGTGAAGTGGCAACAATAACATTTGTTTAAGATGTCAGATGTTGCACTCTTATGATTTAAGATTTGTAGCATTAGGTAAGGGACAATTTGACTATATGTTGCACTCTTATTTATATCTTTTTTCTTATGTAGGTCACTGGTCACTCCGATTATAAATCTGAACTTTCCTCTAGACTTTGAAACAAATTGTAAGTTCATCATGATCCATGTATCGAGAAGGGTAGTTATTGATATATTATGTGTTTGATTTGAAATTGGTTTGCAGTTGTCTAATAGTTCATCGTTGACGTACAAATAAATTCGCAAAATCGTTCAGTCGAGGTATATTCTTCAGATCACGATGTTATGTTTGTATTTTGTAAGTATATCATTTAGTCTCACTATTAGTGTCAATTGGTATCGATATTGTAAATAAATTTATGTAAGTTGCTCTTTTGGCGTTTGTATTGTAATTGGACATCTTTTGAGGAGAAATGATGGATGAATGAACCTATTAATGCAATTGTAATTGTAAGTTAATAATGTATGTGTGTCCTGAATATTCACATAGATATGTTATCTACTTAAAATAAACAATAGTGATTTATGCAACTGAATTTTGATATTGATTTTTTGTTGAATTGGATGACAGGGTATACAACTTCTAATATGCTTTACAGATAGAGTTTGATGAACTCATCCAGATGAAGGTATGCAAGGTTGATCTAATTTATTGTTGATTTTGCATGCATTTATTTATTACAACATCGTTCCATTATTTATGATATTTATATCACCATATTAGGTCGATAATTTAGCAGTGTGTGGGATTCAAATGTAGGTTTGGATTTCTTTCCATTCATTCAGTTTCAATCCCAAAATAGACATGGGTAGCTGCAAGCCTTCAATGAACTCCTTGAATCTCTTAAAATAGACATGGGCAACTGCTATTAAGTTTCACCAGTTATAAAGAAGGAAATATAATAAATAAAGAATCACCCTCAATAGATGGCACTAAAATTTGTTCTAATACATTTGTTATAGTTGTAGTTTCCTTCACTTCATTTTTTATATGTTTAGGTCTAAATGACCCATTTTACTATAACTGTGTACATGAATTTTGAACAAATTCCATGTTTTTCGTGTTTGGGTCTAAATGGTCTAATAATAAGATATGTTCTGTATTTAACACAGGATACGTGTTTGGGTGTTGGTTAATAGCAGCTATTGCAATCCCTTTCGTTTTTTTGTTTGGGTCTAAATGACCAATGTATTATAGCGTGTGGATCAGGGGATCCATTTTGGCATCTCTTTGTATGTTCCGACAGGTATGTTTTTGTTTCTCTTATCTCTTTTATTGGGCTTTAGTGGGTAATATGTCAAAACATGTCTTTTTTTGGTACGTATTGGGTCGGGCTGGTGTGGGCGTGTGGCTCCAAAACACTTCATGTTTGCAATTGTGATTATTAATAATTAGTTAGTCAAATATGAGAATCATGGTGCCTTTCTCACTACTAAAGATTTTATTTTTGGAATGTCATTTGTTGAAATTGAAAGCTTATAGGGATGCTATATTAACATGGTTAACTATTAACTACCTGCATCAATAGGGATGCTATATTTATGTGTGGTCATGTAGCTTTATACTCAATACAGTGGTGGGTAACAATTTGCTTGATTCTAGAGGTGCAGATACCATCATTTCAATTGTTGAGACCGAATTTTGAAATGTTGACTTTTTTTAATGAACCATTTTTCCACATAAAGGACCCCTATGTATGCCATATTTGATACCCAGATGCAAGTCACACTACATGTTATTAAATTGATAATGGCGTATTCATTGAATACTGGTGTTGAAACAAGATAACTGATTTTTAACTCGAATCAATTTTGTAGTTTCTACTTTTTTCACATCAAATCACCTTGAATAAATTTTGTATGCTATTTGAGTTGGGCAACAGGCTTTAAGATAAAAATTAAAGAAAATGTTGATGCAAATGATCCGTTCATGTATCCTTCTCACAAATGTGCTATTTGTATGCACATAGAAGATGAAGCTGGAAAACATGCAGTTTGCTATTTGGAGGCGATGTACAACGTCATACCACATAAGTTGCTTACCGAGGTAATTTCAGTTTCATTGTTGAATTCGTTAAAACTTAATACACCAACTTTTTTAACATATTGTTAGTTGCAAATACATGTGCTTAATATATAACACATACAATATGTACAAATATTAACGTATTACTATACCAACTTTTTTAGCCACCATGCCACGGGCTATTAAAGCTAGTTTATTATTATTTCCTATAACTTTGGGATATCCCTAACAGAAGAAAAAGTCCACGCACGCACACAAAATTCTAGCGGCAGTTATGTCCCAAAAATTTTGAACCTAAATTTTTTTCCCACCTAACACGCGCTTCATCTTATTTGGATCTTTAGATTTTTCATTCGTTTGAAATAGAGGTCGAAGACGCGAGACAAACTCCCGGCTGCAAGGTAAATTCGAATTATCAATAATCATGATATTTAACTATATATATATTTTGTGAAAGTAATAGGCGCTACCCTACTAATATTTAACCGATTACATGTAAGAGGTTTGGTGTTGAAGAGTAAAATTACAACCCGATAGTCTGTACACTTTGTTTTTATGTATCAAATCATTGATGTTTGTGTTTATATTTACGTATGTACGAAGTAAAATTCCTAATTAAATCAATTGTAATTAGAAGTTTAATGTTTTAGTTTGTTATATAATACAGTAATCAATAATCAATATTATATAAATAATAATCTTGTATTTGGTTAGTAGTAATGAAAATTAGATCTTTCTTGTTCATTAGTGTTTAACCTGTTTGTCGTCTTGATTCATTTTTATTGTTATTATATTATCATCGACGGTTATTTAGTTTCACAAGTAATTTTAATTTGTACTACTACTTCAATTATGAAGATTTTGTGATTTAAGGGTTTTATAATAATTTGTTAATAGACAGAGCAAGCAATGAAATTTCATGTAAGCATCATAATTACGTGCTCAATCTTTGGCATTTAAGTTCTTATTTTTTCTTTGAACGACACATTTAAAATCTTGATTCATTATTTTGGTTTCCATTCAGTCAATTGTTTTGGAAGAACAACTTTTTTAGTTATATTGGCTGTATAGACTATTCAACTTTTTAGCTGTTGTTAAATTGATGTTTAGACTCTTCAATTATTTTTTTTATCTATCTAAATGGGTCAACACTCAAAATAGTATTATATGCATTTGAGATCTAGAAATATGAAGTGGCTGAATGTTTAACTTATTAATTTTTATGTATAAAATGCCTTTTTTTATAGGTGGCCAAAACTACTGTCTTTGATGATTGCAACCATCCCTAACATTATTGGTATGCTTTGTATATCATTTGGCCAAGTAATCACTGATCAGGTATGTACCTTATTGTTTGTTACGGAGTAATTCAATTTGTATCTCGTATACTTACTTAGGTCGGATTTCTAGAGATATATGTATGGAATTCAAAATTAAGAAATAAGTTAATGAATTGTTAAATACGTGATTGTTGTTTACCTTGGAACAAATTTGTGATTTGTGTGGTTTATAATCACAAACTTTTCCACGCCTGTGGGTATATTGATGTTGATGATCAAAATTTTCGTTATCTGACATATATCTTCACTTGCATAGTATTAATACTTATTGATATTAAATAATTACTTATACTTGATGATGAACTTTACATTGAACATAAATTTTTTTAGCTGCAACTGCAAGACCACAAAACTTGCAATCTAATTGCAATTAAATTAGAAAGTATATATACATATATATCCTTATAAAACTGATTGTATTTGTGTGTATATTGCTAACTTTAAGAGATATACTTGAACTCTTAAAAGACCACCTTTTTTATTGCACAAATATTTACTCCCAAACACCATTGCCATTGGGGGCCAACTTTTATCCAATCCTTGCACAAACATTTCGTTTTGTGCTATTTTGTTATGGATCCTTGATAAAGTGATTTATCTATCTGGAGTCCTTGCTCTATGTTTTGAGTGTAGACATTTTGTAAGATACTTGTCATTTGTTAAAGTCAAATCAAACTAAAACAGAAGACTAAAGTTGTAAATAATAAATTTCATTTTACAGGTTACTGTGTTTTGTGATAGCATTCGATTCGTGTTACAGATTAGCAAATGATAAGGTTTGTCATGGCATTTTTTAGATAATTAAATTCATTATCTTTCTAGTATTAAAATCACAAAATAATATATTTATGATACTGATGTGTTCATGAATTATTGAATCTTCTGTGCATTTACTTGGTTTCACAAATCTTCTGTGCATTTACTTATGTGCATTTTACGACCTTATTTTACGGCTTAGGTGTCCGCGCTACTGATCTATGGGGTGTAACACCATCTCATGTTGCTTACACACGAGAGAATCAAATGTTGAAATCAAAGATCGTGGAATTAGAGGCGGAAAGAGCACAAAAGAATCGGGAAAAGAATCGGTCCAACAGTGATTCAACTATTTCCCCGGTTACCTCACTAGTCGTTGAACCTCCACCTTTACGGGTATGTTTTTGTTATAAAAACTTTGTCTTCTCAATGTTAACAAATATATTTTAACTCTTATTTGCTGTAAAATGATATTCAGGTTAAGTCTGACGTATATCTGAGGAGCATTCACAAGCCGTTTGACATAGTAGCAAGAGGATGGGTTTTGAGTTTAGATCCAAAAGAGGTGGTGGGAGGGAAAGAGATTGGTACAAGATACTGTTCGGTTAATCCTCATGTGGCAATTCAAAAAGACGAAGAGCTGGTTAGGCCGTATGGACATATGAACACAATTATTGAAGCTATAGGCACGCCTATTGCATGGCTAAAAATTTTTGTCGAGGTATGACCTTCTTAAAGTGTACTTTTGTAATTATAAGTTATATTAACGCGAAAGTTTAAAACTAACATATGAAATATTTTTTTTTTGTAGGTAGTACCTCTTGATTAAGAAGATTGCTTTATGATCGATCTACTCGTTCTTAGTATTCATGTGTTTACTTCTTTATTATTATCGCCAAATGTTACTAGACTTTTATATTTGTTTTTTTGTAACTATGTTTACTTCCAGATGAAACATATTTGAGATTCTGAGTTTGCTATTAAATAAAAATCAGTTGTTGGATGTCTATTTCATTTATAGAATTTGTTTATTTTAAGTATAATTTTAATATCATTATTTTATATTTATCATGACCATTATAGCTGAATTCCGCGACCCCAAAAATCGGTTTCATAATTTTACTTTGAGATTTAAGGATCCTTTTAAAAGGTCCTAATATATGTTTTTAGGACCTTTTTAATGGATTATAATATATGTTTTAGGACCCATTTATAATGTAAATAATTATATTATAGGACTTTAAAAAGGGTATCATCATCTTAGTTACGATATTAGGACCTTCATTAACAGTCATAACATGTACTTTTTAGGACCTTTTTTGTGTGTTTTAGGACTCTATCGAAAGGTCGCAATATAGTATTTAGGACTCTATTCGTGTGGTCCTAATATATGTTTTTAGGACCTTTTTAATGGATCCTAATATATGTTTTAGGACCCATTTATAATGTAAATAATTATAATTATATTATAGGACCCTAAAAAGGGTCTCATCATCTTAATTAGGATATTAGGACCTTCATTAACAGTCCTAATATGTGTTTTTTAGGACCTTTTTGTGTGTTTTAGGACTCTATCGAAAGGTCGCAATATAGTATTTATGACTCTATTCGTGTGGTCCTTAATTATTTTACAAGACCCTATTTATGGGTTTCAAAAAAACTTATTTTAGGACCCTATTTGTGTGGTTCTTAATGATATTATAGGACCCTTATTAATGGGTTTCATAAACTTATTAGAACCTTTTTTAAGAATCCTAATATGTTTTTTAGGATCCTTAAATAAAGTCCTTATATGTTTTAAAATATTAGAAGTTCCATTATATGACCCTATAATAAGGTCCTAATATGGTTCTTGAGACCCTTCTTAAGCGTCCTTAATGATATTATAGGACCCTTATTAGTGGGTTTCATAAACTTTTTTCAGCTATTAGGACCCTTTTTAAAGATCCTCATATGTTTTTTAGGACCCTTAAATAAAGTACTTATATGGTTTGAAATATTAGATGTCGCATTATACGACCCTAGAATAAGGTCCTAATATGTTCATGGGACCTTTCGTAAGGGTTCTAATACATTTTTTAAAACCGTTTTCTAATAAGGTCCTAAAATGTTGTTAGGACCCTTCTTAGGCTATTAGGACGCCACTGTGGGAGGACCAAGTCGTTAGTGGTCCTATCAGCTCAAAGGTCCTATTAGAGTACATAATAGGACCTTTGTGGTGGTCCTATAAGGCCGTTTTTCTTGTAGTGTTTTATACTTATAACCTTAATAACGTCATTAAAACTTTTATTTTAGTAATTTTAATTATTTTAATAATAATGATGTAGATAATACTGATAATAATAATAATGATAGTTTTAATGATAGTAAAATAATAATTTTAATAGAAATGATAATAATGATAACAATTTTTAATAATAATCATACTAATAATGATAATCATATTAATAATAATAATGATCAAATTTATAATAATACTTATGTTACTACTGATGATAATAATAGTACTAAAAATGATACTAATGCTAATATTTATGAAAATAATAATAAATTATATTATTTTCATAATAATTATAATAATAATAATCATAATCATAAAAATGATAATAATACTAGAATGATAAAATTAATAATAAAAATTACATAAATAATACTTATACTAATACTAATGATATTAACGATTATAATACTTATAAGTATGGTAATAATAATAATAATAATAATTATAAGTATGACATAATAACAATAATAATAATAATAATCATAATAGTAACAATAATAATTATAATCATAATAATAATAATAACATTAATAATAATAATCATAATAATAACAATAATAATAATTATAATAATTACTAATAATAATAATATTAGAAATAAAATTAAAAGTGTATACCATTTAAAAGCTTTTTCTAAAAAGAATCGCCCCGGACAAGACTCGAACCCATGACCTCTCGAATACCCGTTAACACCCTTAACCATATCATCGATTTTGTTTTTCTGCTTTAATATATAATAGATATATACATAACCATGTTTCTGTTTTCCCTTTCTTCATCATCAAAACAATCGACCAGAGATCCAATTACTCAATGAAAAGTGAATTGGTTTTAAAGGTTTGCAAATGAAACAACATGTGACGCCCCGTACAAAATCACCGTGTACGGTACATCAACAACAGGATCATTACAAGGTCAAACACTATATGCTGTTTGAAAACCAGTTTTGCATTCATGAACAGATAATGTTTTACAAAAGATGAATAGGAAACATTAACATGAGTACATGATACTAAGGTCATTACAAAGCTATTGTTTTGAAAATAACATAAGTTGCGAATGCAGAGTAAAAGTTCCATGCTTGAGACATCTCTAAGTAATGTAGCGGATAACTAATACAGCAGGTCCTTAACAGCAATTCAATAACAGCATGACATCAAGTCTAACAGCGGAAGCAATAAACCTCTAGGCACCTGAGAAATACACGCTTAAAAAGTCAACACGAATGTTGGTGAGCTATAGTTTGGTTGTATTCAGTAATGTAATGTAGGCCACGAGATTTCCGTGCTTCAAACAAGCGTTTCAAATCAGTAATTCAAATCAGTATGATAAAGTATATGTATAACCGTGGGCACCCGGTAACCAGACTTAACGTTTATAACCCCCTGAAAGTACACTTGGCGAGTGCTTATGTTCACGAAGTATTAAACACTCGTTAAATGCTAGCGCGACTAGCCCGAGTGGGGATGTCAAACCTTATGGATCCATATCTAAGATTCGCGTTCACTGGTTCAAAGACCAATGACTAAACGTTACTGTGCTAAAGGGAATGTTTATGCCGTTGTATAACCCACACACATATAAAGTTTAAGTACTCGTGCCTAGTATGTAAAACGTAAAGAGCGCATGTATTCTCAGTCCCAAAATAATTAAAATAAGAAAGGGATGCTATAACTCACAGTGAATAAGCAATACAAGTTGATACGAAAGTGTGCAAGTAGAAAGTCGGTCCGAAAGATCGTCAACCTAAATCAAAGGTTACTAGGTCAGTAGGTTGCCCTTATAAGTTCTAATAGTGCATAAAATAAGTTTAAGTGTCATCATCATCATCATTCATCATCATAAAAGCTAAGTAAGTTCGACAAGAATAGAGATCGAAACAATAGGCTGACTTCGGTCAGCTGCTGCGACCACTACGTAAATCGAAAAGACGCATAGTCAGTAGCTATGGCTCCGTATATGGGTTCCCTAACAGCTGACCAATTTCCAGAACCTAACTCGTCTTCGTTTGACCGTGGCGACGATTTAAGTACGAGTAGGTCAGAAATTTCAGCACAACGTTAATAGGGTGTAGTGACTCTCGGAGGGCCATAAATCCTAAACCGTAACTCGGATTAAGACAAGGCCTAAACGGAAAATCATCTACTCGAACTGAAATAACTGAAAATCAACTTTCCAGTAGCCCAGGTGGTCTGATCAGATACGAAAATCAGTGGATAAGTGCTCCGGTGGAGTTCTTTTTGCTTGATGCTTATCACGGTTCTCATCCTTGATGCTTATAGCTTCAAGTGTACAACTCGTTGATGGTTTAGCATCATTTTTGACCAAGATTCTATCATCAATACACAATATGTTAAGACCAAGTGGTAACACAACTCATTTAAGAGTCTTAGATGGATGATGAACCAAGGTTACATCATATCCTTAGTCTTAACACAATTACAAGTCCTATTTACAACAAAGTTACAAACTTTACATCAATCAAACAAGTATGAACATGATCTAAGTCAAATGAAGTGATGGAACCCTAAGCTAGAGAGCTTGGATCCCTTTCACACAATTTATAAGGTCACAAAGCTAGAAAGCTTGAACCTTTAGTGTTCTTGAAGATCTTGAAGCATAAAGCTTGGATCTTTAAGTTTCATGAAGACCATAAACACAAGTTTTGATCTTTATAACAAAGCAACAAGATCATAAGCTAGAAAACTTAGATCCAACAACAAGATATGAAGATTCAAGCTAGAAAGCTTGCATCTTGGTTGTTCTTGAAGATCTTGAAGCATAAAGCTTGGATCTTTAAGATATATGAAGATAACAAACAAAAGTTTGAATCTTTATCATAAAATAACAAGATTAAAGCATAAAAGAAGTAGATCTACAAAGTTGGTGAAGATTCAAAGCTAGAAAGTTTGAATCTTCAATGTTCTTGATGATTCATGCTTGAATCAATAAGATATAATCAAGATCAAAGTTAAAAGAACTTGATCTCCATGAAAGGATGATGATGATACACGAAATTGGAAGGAAAAGAAGAAGAGAAAGAAACTTACAAGTAATACTAGAAAGGAAGGAAAGAAGAGAGCAAATGTGTGTGAAAACCAAATGAGAGCAAGTGTTGAATGAGAGGTAAATGGCTAGTATTTATAAGCAAAGTTGACAAGGATTGATGAGTTGGAGGCCCTAGTGGCTGTAGGTTTTGAGGGGGATGGGAGGAGACACCATTTTGCTTTTTGGTTAGTGGTTTTCTAAAGCATGTACTTATGCTAGAATCCCATGTAACAATATGGATAATCCTTATCCAAATGCTAGTATGACTCATTAAATAATTTATTTTATTTATTTTATTTATTATGGGTCACTAGTAATAATACTTGGGCTAATTAATTGGGACACTAGCTAGTGTAGGGTGGGCTAAGGTCCAATAAGGTAGAAAGTCCAACAAGACTAACTATTGGGCTTTTGCAATTAAATAAATAAAATTAAGCATCCAAAGACCCAGGTAATTATTATTATAAAATAATAATTAATATTTCGCAGTCATAATATTCCGATTACGACAAAAGTCAAACGTGCGCGCAGTTCGCGGTTTAATCGAAACGTCAAGTAACGCTAATGGTTATAAAGGCTCCCGTTGAACAAGTTAAGTATCCTACGTACTCTAAGATACGTTTTAACATATAAATGGAAGTAAACCACGTATATCAAGTTTCCAGAGTATAAAGTAACACAGTACGCACAAAAACGCAGTTTCGCTAAAATACAAAGCATAAAAGCAAGTCGAAAAAGTCGGGTCGTTACATTACCCACCTGTTAATGGAAATTTCGTCCCGAAATTTAAGGAGTGACTAAAAATGGTACAGTATTTGAATAAGATGGAGCGTATCGAAGTTTCGAAAGATTCGTGAGCTCAAAAGTGAGCTATTTACCTTGAAAGGTACTTTAGCGTATAAAGGTAAGAATAGGTATATGCCATTGATTAAGTCTCTTGTCCTAAGAGATCAACAAATTGATTTCGTTTCTGGCTAACATGAGTACATCATCTGAATATATACCCACAAAAGGAAAGATGACGTTTTTAGCATTACAGGCATCTTCAGTAAGCTGGATGCATGGAATACATCATGAAAGTTACCAAACTCATCTAAAACATTGAGCGCTTATGTTGTAGTACCAAGCTGACAGATAGAATGGAAAACAGGGCGATCACAATATACCGCATGTGAACTCATCCTTGGATGGAAAGAAAGCACCGTTCCATAATGTAACTTTATCCATTCAGTTACATGTTGAAGTTAGGTTTAACATTAATCTAGAACAACATATAGTTGTGACCAATGAAGGAAGGAATATGTAGGGTAACCATATTCGTGATACAGATGTTTTAAGCAGTCCCTTCCAAAAGGATAACAAGATTTGTAGATTCTTAAAGTATTTTATACTACATTTCCGAAAGAAAATCGCACAAAAGGTGTGGTTCTCGAACGAGAGTGAACTCTCCGAGCGGTTCGTTCTGAATTTATCCTTATACTTAAGGGGATGCGCGAATGAGAAGATACGTGAACCCTAGGTCATAAAGAACGGTTTACTCTAAGTTAAGAGAGTCTCCAACAATGATTTCTTGTACCTCAACATAATGAATCCTAGAGATGACGTTTACGGGGTTGTTGCGATTAGCCGTGAAATATTGAGAGTAGAAACCTAACTAGTTCCTTTCCTACAATCGGGTAAACACTGAGTGTACATCAGAAGACTGATTTATCGGCTCGCGTTTTTGTCAAGTCTAACCTTAAGAGGAACATTTCATGAGCGCAAAGGCTTCTTAACAAATTTTTTTTTAAAAAATCTGCCACCCAAAGTGGCTCAAGCGTTTTTAACAAGGATTTTAATAGTAAGCTTCATCCCTAACAGAGGGCGAGAAGAAGTGTGATCCATACATGGTGTAGCTTAATACGAAAACCTTTAAAATCAACCAAGGAAGTTTTGAAAAACCTTTAAACGTTTGATGTGACAATATAAACGGAACGAAGTTCTTAGTAAATTTAGAAATATGTACAACGTGTACCATTTTGCATAAAACTATTTGACTTAAGTTAAATAACTCGATAAATGAGCGATTTTTAAGTTATTTGGAGGTATAACTTTGTATGTACTAATCAAATTAAGTGAAGGTAAATTTATTAACTTAATTACGTACATACATATATGGTTTTATAAATCGCATAAGTGACAGAAAAGTTATTAGTACTTTCATTTATCCATAAATCTCGTGAGGACCGCACAAATAAGCAACGTGTAAAATCAATGTGTAAAATTTTTGATAAACATAGTTTTTCGCATTTCAGAGGTTATGAGTTGAAAAAGATTGAGTGAAAAATCTTTGAATCATTGGGTGACGCATTACTAGGTAATGAAAACTAATAAATTAAATGTAGTTTTGATAACATAAGTCTTTGGGCAAAAATGTTCACGTGTGAAGCCGTTGCTAAAAAGTGAGGTACGAAGGATAAAGCGTGAGGATGAGAAGTTAATCGCTTCTTGACTTTGCAAAATGCCAAACAGGTTATGGCCAATATTAAAGTCGGAGTACTGATGATGTTAATATCACTAGATGAGAATCCCTTGGAATAAGTCAGGACTTAGAGTTATGTATGAAAGAGCATCGCTCCAACGGGTGTGGCAAATAAGATCCTTGGGGTAACGCAAAAATTTTGAATGGTTTAAGTTTTAGTGGATGCTCGTAGGCTCTGCATGACGTGGTAGTAAGTGCCTTTATCACATACACACATGAATCTCTAGATTTCGACGGTTGTAAAGTCTTCATGATGACTTGGATACGAATAAGCAACGAAAAATTTTATATAATCAGCAACAAAATTTTTATAGAAATCGTTTAAGGTGACAATGTAAGAAAAGAAACGAAGTTCTTAGTAAACTGGGGTTATGTACAACATGTACTGTTCTAAGTAAAATATCTTTTGAATAAAAGATTTGATTTGTAAAAGTAATAGTAAAATTTCATATGTATTTGTCAAAAATAAGTAATCATTTACTTTATTTTGTATAGCATATACGATTTCAAAAATTTGCACGAATGACTAATAAAATAATTTACCTTTATAAAACTTTGAGAGGATCGTACCGTAAAATAGTGTGTGAAAAATTTTGGCAATCAAAATTTTCGTATTTTGGACGTTACAAATTGGAAAAAGATTAATGAGAATCGAGTAAAAGACTTTTGAAACTTTCGGGTGATATTTGAGCAAAAATGTTATGAGGTAATGAAAACTGTTGAATTTAAATGTGGTTGATGACTATTAGTAGGGCATAAGTCCTTCGACCAAAAATGCTTAAGTGTGAAGTTATTGTTATAAGTGAGATACGAATGGGAGAGTATGAGGATGGGAATTAACCACCCATTGATTTTGGAAAATTTCGAACTTGTATGGCTAATATCGAAGTAAGAAGGATGATGGTGTGATTATCACCGAACAAGGAATCTCTCGAAATAAGTTAGGATTTAGAGTTGCGTA
Organism: Rutidosis leptorrhynchoides; assembly: GCF_046630445.1. Taxonomy (NCBI): domain Eukaryota; kingdom Viridiplantae; phylum Streptophyta; class Magnoliopsida; order Asterales; family Asteraceae; genus Rutidosis; species Rutidosis leptorrhynchoides. The sequence goes on from NC_092337.1 coordinate 201,161,892, forward strand.
AGAATGAGCATCAAATAAGATTCTTGGGTAGTATAGAATTTGAATTGCTGAAGTGACGGGATACAATTTCCTTTATGTATCGTTGTCCATTGTATCGATTTATTTCATGGTTAGAAAGTGAGCAGATTTAGTGAGGCGGTCAACGATGATCCAGATAGTGTAATAACTGCCTATTGTTTTTGGTAACCTCGGGATGAAATCCATCGTCATCCCTTCCCGTTTCCATTGTGGGATTTCGGGTTGTTGAAGTAACCCAGATGGCTTTTGGCTCACCATTCTCGCGCGGTATATGAATAATCTTCTTACTATAAATAACTTTCGCTTTCATCCTTGAAAGTCAGTCCGTTCCAACTATTTCCTTAAAACTTCCTAACTCGATGAGTATTAGGTTAATCTTAAGGTCCATTCCAACCAAATCTTATTATACTGCCGTGAAAATTTTTATCAACCTTCTCAAATAACATCTGCTTGTGCGCAGGTAACTAATCCTTTCCAACTACTACTATAAAACTTCCAAGTTTTGTTGGCATGAGGTCATCTCCAAATGTCCCACCTGTTAATTTTTAAGGTACTATCTTAAATTACTCCTCTATCTCTGCCAACTTACCATTAGCTTGTCCTATAGAATACTTAACTCTCATGGTTGTTAATGGCTTATTAGTCATCACACTAGGATTCTTAGATATAAGGTTTCTATCACTCTAGTATTAAACAATTCCGAGACGATAAATCGTTGTGAAGAAACGTACCCTAACTAAAATCAGGATCCATGCGAGTCTCCATAGCTGAGATAATGATTGCTCAATCGTATGTGAGTCCAAAGTTTTTCATATTTGAGAACTTTTTCCTTAAGTATCCAGGGTGTCTATATCTATAACAAATTTTCGGGTTACCAATTCTGCAGTCCAGGCCCTTCTCGTACAGTATCTAGACTAAGTGGTTATTCCTGCCTTTATCAGACCATAATGCGTATACTCAAGTGGTTCCTACCAAAATTTCCTTTGAATCGCTTCATATTCCTTATGTAGTAACATTGGGACTTCTGCATGATTCACTTCAATATAATTACGCTGGCCTGGCGTCATTATATTGTACTAAATCGTACGTTCATTCCAATATCACTCCATGTGGTCAATGTAACGTGATCACTTCCAGTTCTACTCAATTTCATCCAACGGTGCTTTATCTATGCTATCTCAAAACAAAATCTACATAATTAATCTCACGGTTTCTCGGTGTGGGTGCGTAAGTTCCGTAGGTCATGCACCAATGCCTAAATGTCCCAAAATTTCTTCAAAATGTTCAGGTTCAGGTAACGTCGTTAGGTTCCTTTCTAGAAATTCAAGATGGGTCTCGTGTTGAGTTGTACATGTAGCAAGTAGTAATATGTTATGTCTTGAGGTGACTCCCAAGTCTTCGGGTATGGCTGAGCATCAGTGGAAGGCACTCTGACCTTGTGAAAGGAGATGTCCTCCCGACTTCTCCAATGCCTAAGAGTGTTAGGGACCTAAGTCCAGAAGTGTGAGTAGTGGTGGAGAATGGAAGAGATAAGTGACAGTCACGAAAGTGTACGGGATACGGGTCATCTTGCAGAAATTGAACATCCTTCGAATGTTCATACGTTGTACGTGGCTAATTAGGGTGAGCTCGGGGTGCGGTTACTCCGACAAATCCTCCAATATCTCCTCCTCCGAGGATCGACTTTAGTGGGCGTGTAATCCGAGGGGTACTCCTCCTAGATTACGTGAAGTAATGCTTCGATCTCTGGAATGGTGGAACAGTAGTAACAGGTGGATTACAATACTAATCCTTAGGGTTAGACGTGTGGGAAATGGGTTCAGAAGAACATCTGAACTAGGAAAGTTAAGTTTTTCCAAGTCGGTGCAGCGAATAGCAGGCATGAAGCAAGCACGTAATCAGGCACTACAGCAACCTAGCTTGTTTACAGTAGTATATAGCATGGCAATATTAACAGTACTAAACAGAAGTAACATGCAATCGAAAGCAGATAGTAGCATGCAGTAGCTAGAATAAGCAAAAGCATGCAGCGAGTTTACATAGCAGTAAAAGGAAACGGTAGCATGCAGCAAGTTCATACGGTAGTAGTAGTAAGCAGTAACATGCAGTAGTAGTAAGCAGTAACATGTAGTAATATAACACAGTAGCATGCAGCAGGTTCCGCAGAAACAAGTAAACTAGCAAGTTGTAGATTAGTCATATTAGTGAATCCTACTCGGGTCGGTCCTAGACTCACTAATGCAACCTAATTCCCTACAACCAATGCTCTGATACCAACTGTGATGCCCCGTACAAAATCACCGTGTACGGTACATCAACAACAGGATCATTACAAGGTCAAACACTATATGCTGTTTGAAAACCAGTTTTGCATTCATGAACAGATAATGTTTTACAAAAGATGAATAGGAAACATTAACATGAGTACATGATACTAAGGTCATTACAAAGCTATTGTTTTGAAAATAACATAAGTTGCGAATGCAAAGTAAAAGTTCCATGCTTGAGACATCTCTAAGTAATGCAGCGGATAACTAATACAGCAGGTCCTTAACAGCAATTCAATAACAACATGACATCAAGTCTAACAGCGGAAGCAATAAACCTCTAGGCACCTGAGAAATACACGCTTAAAAAGTTAACACGAATGTTGGTGAGCTATAGTTTGGTTGTATTCAGTAATGTAATGTAGGCCACGAGATTTCAGTGCTTCAAACAAGCGTTTCAAATCAGTAATTCAAATCAGTATGATAAAGTATATGTATAATCGTGGGCACCCGGTAACTAGACTTAACGTTTATAACCCCCTGAAAGTACACTTGGCGAGTGCGTATGTTCACGAAGTATTAAACACTCGTTAAATGCTAGCACGACTAGACCGAGTGGGGATGTCAAACCCTATAGATCCATATCTAAGATTCGCGTTCACCGGTTCAAAGACCAATGACTAAACGTTACCGTGCTAAAGGGAATGTTTATGCCGTTGTATAACCCACACACATATAAAGTTTAAGTAATCGTGCCTAGTATGTAAAACGTAAAGAGTGCATGTATTCTCAGTCCCAAAATAATTAAAGTAAGAAAAGGATGCTATAACTCACAGTGAATAAGCAATACAAGTTGATACGAAAGTGTGCAAGTAGAAAGTCGGTCCGAAAGGTCGTCAACCTAAATTAAAGGTTACTAGGTCAGTAGGTTGCCCTTATAAGTTCTAATAGTGCATAAAATAAGTTTAAGTGTCATCATCATCATCATCATTTATCATCATAAAAGCTAAGTAAGTTCGACAAGAATAGAGATCGAAGCAATAGGCTGAATTCGGTCAGCTGCTGCGACCTCTACGTAAATCGAAAAGACGCATAGTCAGTGGCTATAGCTCCGTATATGAGTTCCCTAACAGCTGAGCAATTTCCAGAACCTAACTCGTCTTCATTTGACCGTGCCGATGGTTTAAGTGCGAGTAGGTCAGAAATTTCAGCACAACGTTAATAGGGTGTAGTGACTCTCGGAGGGCCATAAATCCTAAACCGTAACTCGGATTAAGACGAGGCCTAAACGGAAAATCATATACTCGAACCGAACTAACTGAAAATCAACTTTCCAGTAGCCCATGTGGTCTGATCAGATACAAAAATCAGTGGACAAGTGCTCCGGTGGGGTTCTTGGTGCTTGATGCTCATCACGGTTCTCATCCTTGATGTTTGTAGCTTCAAGTGTACAACTCGTTGATGATTTAGCATCACTTTTGACCAAGATTCTACCATCAATACACAATATGTTAAGACCAAGTGGTAACACAACTCATTTAAGAGTCTTAGATGGATGATGAACCAAGGTTACATCATATCCTTAGTCTTAACACAATTACAAGTCCTATTTACAACAAAGTTACAAACTTTACATCAATCAAACAAGTATGAACATGATCTAAGTCAAATGAAGTGATGGAACCCTAAGCTAGAGAGCTTGGATCCCTTTCACACAATTTATAAGGTCACAAAGCTAGAAAGCTTGAACCTTTAGTATTCTTGAAGATCTTGATGCATAAAGTTTGGATCTTTAAGTTTCATGAAGACCATAAACACAAGTTTTGATCTTTATAACAAAACAACAAGATCATAAGCTAGAAAACTTAGATCCAACAACAAGATATGAAGATTCAAGCTAGAAAGCTTGCATCTTGGTTGTTCTTGAAGATCTTGAAGCATAAAGCTTGGATCTTTAAGATATATGAAGATAACAAACAAAAGTTTGAATCTTTATCATAAAATAACAAGATTAAAGCATAAAAGAAGTAGATCTACAAAGTTGGTGAAGATTCAAAGCTAGAAAGCTTGAATCTTCAATTCTTGAGGATTCATGTTTGAATCAACAAGATATAATCAAGATCAAAGTTAAAAGAACTTGATCTCCATGAAAGGATGATGATGATACACGAAATTGGAAGGAAAAGAAGAAGAGAAAGAAACTTACAAGTAATACTAGAAAGGAAGGAAAGAAGAGAGCAAATGTGTTTGAAAACCAAATGAGAGCAAGTGTTGAATGAGAGGTAAATGACTAGTATTTATAAGCAAAGTTTTGACAAGGATTGATGAGGTGGAGGCCCTAGTGGCTGTAGGTTTTGAGGGGGATGGGAGGAGACACCATTTTGCTTTTTGGTTAGTGGTTTTCTAAAGCATGTACTTATGCTAGAATCCCATGTAACAATATGGATAATCCTTATCCAAATGCTAGTATGACTCATTAATCAATTTATTTTATTTATTTTATTTATTATGGGTCACTAGTAATAATACTTGGGCTAATTAATTGGGCCACTAGCTAGTGTAGGGTGGGCTAAGGTCCAATAAGGTAGAAAGTCCAACAAGACTAACTATTGGGCTTTTGCAATTAAATAAATAAAATTAAGCATCCAAAGACCCAGGTAATTATTATTATAAAATAATAATTAATATTTCGCAGTCATAATTTTCCGATTACGACAAAAGTCAAACGTGCGCGCAGTTCGCGGTTTAATCGAAACGTCAAGTAACGCTAACGGTTATAAAGGCTTCCGTTGAACAAGTTAAGTATCCTACGTACTCTAAGACACGTTCTAACATATAAATGGAAGTAAACCACGTATATCAAGTTTCCAGAGTATAAAGTAACACAGTACGCACAAAAACGCAATTTCGCTAAAATACAAAGCATAAAAGCAAGTCGAAAAAGTCGGGTCGTTACACAACATTTCAGTTATGGAATACTTTGGATTACAATAGATAAATAAAAATTAAACAGCAAAAGCTGCAGCTCGTCAAGAACTCAAGAACATTAAATGACGTTTTAAAAATTTAGACAGTTTTTGTTAATGATTATAACATGAAATAGTTCCTAAATCCTTCCTAGAAACTTTCCAAACTATCAATTTATCTTGAAACGTAAAAACTAAATCGAATTTCATGAAGAACAGATAGTTTGACTTTTATTTCAAAAACTTTGACTCTAAAATTAGCAATCAGCATAATGACTTGGAACCTCATATTTTGCAGATAGTTTGAGTATTAGATTCTTAACAACTCTGCATTTTTAGTTTTTGAAAATTTATTCGATTTCAAGCTGTTGTTAATCACAGTCAAGAACACTATGAACTTCAAATTAAATTTTGAATTTAAGACTGTTTTGACTTATAATTATAACATGAAATAAGTTGTAAACTACTCCTAGAAACTATGTGAATCATTAATTGCTCTAAAAACTCAAAAACGAATTCGAATTTTGTCAAGAACACTTTGGTTGACTTTTTAGAATAAAACTTTGACTCGAACATTTGAAATCAATAAAAGGAATTGGAACGTGAATTTGTGCAGATAGTTTGAATAAAAGGTTACTAACACTTCTGCATTTCCAGATTTTGTTAATTCATTTGAAAATAGGCTTTTGTAAATTTGAGTTTAAGAACAGAGGTGAAAACGGTTTCAGTTTCTTTTTATTTTATTTCCGTTCTTTCAATTTCGATTAACAGCAAGGAATTATATAATGTAGGAGTTTGAATAATGCAGTAACAAGAATTGTTCGATTTTGTAAGGTAGCAATCAATTTGTCGACAAGGCTTCAATCTGAAACAGAAAAAGAAGAAAAATAAGAATAGATACAATTTTTCTAATTAAATTCGTACAAATCAAGGACTTTGATATCAGATACATAATTAAACGTGATTGTGATATTTAGTATAATTTAACTATATATATTTACTATTATATATTTAATTTTAATAATAAATAATTATAAATACATTAATAATAATAATAATACAATTTTTAATATTAGAATTAATAAAAATACTAATAATAATAATGGAAATAATAATAATAATAATAATAATAATAATAATAATAATAATAATAATAATAATAATAATAATAATAATAATAATAATGTCATAATAATAACTAGGATCATAATTTTATTACTAATTATAATAATAATGTTATTAGTAAAGATAACAATAATATTAGTAATAATAATAATATAACAAATCAAATGTATATAATAATTTTAATAATTTTGATAATACTGATTATTAGTATTAATTTTAATAATAATAATAATAATAATAATAATAATAATAATAATAATAATAATGTAACAACTATAATTAGACTTGTATTTCCATTTATTAATTATGTAATATCTAATAATTATATCATATATTATATGAATACATCTATTGAAATTTAATATTTATATATTTTATAAATGTTAAAATATAATAATTATTAATAGAAATCTTATATATATGTATATATATGTTCATTTTAATAATGACTTAATTATTTTGTATATTATTTTATATATTTAATTCTAATGATTAACTTATCAACATACACAAGAAATTATTGTAAAGCACACATTGAAAGCTAAGCAGGAATCTCCACTAACTTTTGACTAACTCTCTACAATTGATAATTTGTTCTCATTTGTAAATCACTTTACCATTTATTCCGAATATTGTTAAAAAGGAAAGATTTCTCAAATCATAGTGGACCTCACAACCGAGACCCCTAATCATATTACTATGTATCTGATAACTCAATCATTTGATATCATCTTTTAATCTCGTCGATAAATATAAAAAACTTATATTGGAACAAATTCATTTATGTAAAGTATTATACATCTAATATTTTGTTAACGTTTTTAGTTAATATAACTATATATTATATATACATATCTATACACATATATATCATATCCATTTATATAATGGTTCGTGAATTGTCGGAACTTGGTCGAGGTTAAATGAATGTACGAACAAAGTTTAAAATTTTCGAGATTCAATTTAACAAACTTTGCTTATCGTGTCGGAATAATATAAAGATTTAGTTTAAATTTGGTCGAACATTTCCGGGTTATCACACTAATGACTCAAAAATTTCAAATAAAAACTTCTTTAATTATTATTTAAATTAAAACAATCCAAATTTTATCTCTCATGAGATAGTCTTATAAAAATCTTTGTTTCTTTGTCACACTCCTTTTTGAACAATTTGGCATAGCCAGGAATTGAACCCGGGTGGTGTGCTTCATTCGAGTTGCCCAATGAAGCACACCACCCGGGTTCAATTTCTGGTTATGCCAAATTGTTAAAAAAGGGAGTGTGACTAGAGCGTGCGCATAATGCGCAATTCACCCGGTACCAGGTCTCGCGCTCGGGGGGCTTGATTACCCGTGGTTTTACCTTCTATAGGGGAGCCAATGTGCTCGTTCATAGGAAGGTTTCCTCGCTTACCTAAAAAAAAAAGATTATACCTTATTATCTCTTTTCTAAAAGATAATAATATAATAATAATTAAATATAATATAATAATGTCACAAGTCAAATTCTTTCCTAAAAATTATATATAAATACAACATTTTAAGCTTTCGACTTTCTTTGGACTATACCTAACTTACTATTTACTATATTACACTGACCGGGAATGTTGTCTGTAATGTGTTAACAGTAATAAGTAAATTAGAATATATAAAATAAAAGTTGGAACCAATTAAGCACTAGCACACTTTTACATACATTAGAATTATCCTCCTAAAACTAATAACTAGCTAATAAACTACTAATGCTAAGTGTTTTTGTAGTGAAAAGTGAAACTGAATAATGATTTGATGATTCTACAAATGAGAGATCAAGGTCCCTTTTATAGGCAATCAGGAATAGGAAGCTCGTGTGTATTGGGCAGCCCATGTACACGGGTCGTGGGAGATAGCCGTGTGGAGTTAGCAGCCCGGGTAGCAGGTCATGTGGCTAGGGGCATGCAGCCCGTGTGACTCAATTGGGCAACCCGTGGGGCTCTAACTTCTGACCAGCTTTCATTTTTTCCGGGATCGTAGCTTGGTATCTGATGTCGTAACTTGTATTTCAATGTTTTCGCACTAGATTCTTCGTTTTAAGCTCATTTTCTTCGGTTCTTCTTGCATCGCCTTCGTAATTACTTGATCTACAAAATAAAGCAAATAAATGCTTTCTTCGATAAAGTTTGGAACTTTATTATCTTTGGAGGTAATATTGGGGGCATAAACGTGGCTTTTTGACTGATATCATGCCGACATTAACCACACCAGTTGTGGGTAAAACGTTGACGTTGTATCTTGTACCATCAAAAGAAGCAGTCAGTTGAGTGCTTATTGCGGATCGCGGAAAGGTATGCTTTCTTATCCTGTCTTATTTATTTAATGCTTTCAATGCTCGTATAACTATGAGGAATTCTTAGGTGCAAATACATGTATACTTTATAAGAGAAATTGGTTTATGCACTTGTTCATAAAGCACGTCGCTTGTTTTGGTAGTTTCAAGCTCATCATGTGGTTATCTTAATGGATCAACCGATTAAGCAGGTACCTTATCATTTTGATGCAGCAATGACCGGGTTATTCTGCATTGATTAACGTAACATGAATTTTCTTATCGCAGGTACTATATAAGTCTGAAATTTCAGACCGCATGGCCAAATAAGCAATTGAACTGGGCGAACATGAAATCATTTTTCTTTGCGAAGCGCAGTTAAAGGTCAAATTTTGGCAGATTACTTAGCATAGTTACCCGCAGACATGAAATCAGTTTTTGTCTTAAATTTCTTTTTTTTTTTTTGGATTTGAAGTTAAAAGATGTGATAAGATATACGCACTTGAAATATAAATTTAATTTCTACTTGTATTAAGGTAATCATGAGACTAAAAAATGTAAATTTTAACTATGACGTTAGTTGGCTTTTTTTAATAGATTATATTATTCGTTAGACCCTAATGATCTTTTTTCGCCTCGTTTTAAGTACTTAAATTTTCGGGATCAGCCCTGGTCATTCATGTGGCATGCGGTCTTGACGGATAGGCCTACCAGGAGACACTGCTAGAGGAATACGCTCCATATTCATTATTATGATTAGTTTTTGTCATAAAGTTAGCGTACATATACACACCTGTCCTATAACTTCTTGTTATCATCACAAACATCTGCAACATTTGTTCTAATATATCAAAATGGTTTCTTTAGTGTCCTCTCCTTCAAATACTACTAGTATACACCATGTTAGATGAAATGTCCCGTTCTTATTGATTAAAAACGTTCCATATTAATTGATTTCGTTGCGAGGTTTTGACCTCTATATGAGACGTTTTTCAAAGACTGCATTCATTTTTAAACAAACCATAACCTTTATTTCATCAATAAAGGTTTAAAAAGCTTTACGTAGATTATCAAATAATGATAATCTAAAATATCCTGTTTACACACGACCATTACATAATGGTTTACAATACAAATATGTTACAACAAAATAAGTTTCTTGAATGCAGTTTTTACACAATATCATACAAGCATGGACTCCAAATCTTGTCCTTATTTAAGTATGCGACAGTGGAAGCTCTTAATAATCACCTGAGAATAAACATGCTTAAAACGTCAACAAAAATGTTGGTGAGTTATAGGTTTAACCTATATATATCAAATCGTAACAATAGACCACAAGATTTCATATTTCAATACACATCCCATACATAGAGATAAAAATCATTCATATGGTGAACACCTGGTAACCGACAATAACAAGATGCATATATAAGAATATCCCCATCATTCCGGGACACCCTTCGGATATGATATAAATTTCGAAGTACTAAAGCATCCGCTACTTTGGATGGGGTTTGTTAGGCCCAATAGATCTATCTTTAGGATTCGCGTCAATTAGGGTGTCTGTTCCCTAATTCTTAGATTACCAGACTTAATAAAAAGGGGCATATTCGATTTCGATAATTCAACCATAGAATGTAGTTTCACGTACTTGTGTCTATTTTGTAAATCATTTATAAAACCTGCATGTATTCTCATCCCAAAAATATTAGATTTTAAAAGTGGGACTATAACTCACTTTCACAGATTTTTACTTCGTCGGGAAGTAAGACTTGGCCACTGGTTGATTCACGAACCTATAACAATATATACATATATATCAAAGTATGTTCAAAATATATTTACAACACTTTTAATATATTTTGATGTTTTAAGTTTATTAAGTCAGCTGTCCTCGTTAGTAACCTACAACTAGTTGTCCACAGTTAGATGTACAGAAATAAATCGATAAATATTATCTTGAATCAATCCACGACCCAGTGTATACGTATCTCAGTATTGATCACAACTCAAACTATATATATTTTGGAATCAACCTCAACCCTGTATAGCTAACTCCAACATTCACATATAGAGTGTCTATGGTTGTTCCGAAATATATATAGATGTGTCGACATGATAGGTCGAAACATTGTATACGTGTCTATGGTATCTCAAGATTACATAATATATAATACAAGTTGATTAAGTTATGGTTGGAATAGATTTGTTACCAATTTTCACGTAGCTAAAATGAGAAAAATTATCCAATCTTGTTTTACCCATAACTTCTTCATTTTAAATCCGTTTTGAGTGAATCAAATTGCTATGGTTTCATATTGAACTCTATTTTATGAATCTAAACAAAAAAAGTATAGGTTTCTAGTCGGAAAAATAAGTTACAAGTCATTTTTGTAAAGGTAGTCATTTCAGTCGAAAGAACGACGTCTAGATGACCATTTTAGAAAACATACTTCCACTTTGAGTTTAACCATAATTTTTGGATATAGTTTCATGTTCATAATAAAAATCATTTTCTCAGAATAACAACTTTTAAATCAAAGTTTATCATAGTTTTTAATTAACTAACCCAAAAACAGCTCGCGGTGTTACTACGACGGCGTAAATCCGGTTTTACGGTGTTTTTCGTGTTTCCAGGTTTTAAATCATTAAGTTAGCATATCATATAGATATAGAACATGTGTTTAGTTGATTTTAAAAGTCAAGTTAGAAGGATTAACTTTTGTTTGCGAACAAGTTTAGAATTAACTAAACTATGTTCTAGTGATTACAAGTTTAAACCTTCGAATAAGATAGCTTTATATGTATGAATCGAATGATGTTATGAACATCATTACTACCTTAAGTTCCTTGGATGAACCTACTGGAAAAGAGAAAAATGGATCTAGCTTCAATGGATCCTTGGATGGCTCAAAGTTCTTGAAGCAAAATCATGACACGAAAACAAGTTCAAGTAAGATCATCACTTGAAATAAGATTGTTATAGTTATAGAAATTGAACCAAAGTTTGAATATGATTATTACCTTGTATTAGAATGATAACCTACTGTAAGAAACAAAGATTTCTTGAGGTTGGATGATCACCTTACAAGATTGGAAGTGAGCTAGCAAACTTGAAAGTATTCTTGATTTTATGAAACTAGAACTTTTGGAATTTATGAAGAACACTTAGAACTTGAAGATAGAACTTGAGAGAGTTCAATTAGATGAAGAAAATTGAAGAATGAAAGTGTTTGTAGGTGTTTTTGGTCTTTGGTGTATGGATTAGATATAAAGGATATGTAATTTTGTTTTCATGTAAATAAGTCATGAATGATTACTCATATTTTTGTAATCTTATGAGATATTTCATGCTAGTTGCCAAATGATGGTTCCCACATGTGTTAGGTGACTCACATGGGCTGCTAAGAGCTGATCATTGGAGTGTATATACCAATAGTACATACATCTAAAAGCTGTGTATTGTACGAGTACGAATACGGGTGCATACGAGTAGAATTGTTGATGAAACTGAACGAGAATGTAATTGTAAGCATTTTTGTTAAGTAGAAGTATTTTGATAAGTGTATTGAAGTCTTTCAAAAGTGTATAAATACATATTAAAACACTACATGTATATACATTTTAACTGAGTCGTTAAGTCATCGTTAGTCGTTACATGTAAGTGTTGTTTTGAAACCTTTAGGTTAACGATCTTGTTAAATGTTGTTAACCCAATGTTTATAATAACAAAAGAGATTTTAAATTATTATATTATCATGATATTATGATGTACGAATATCTCTTAATATGATATATATACATTAAATGTCGTTACAACGATAAACGTTACATATATGTCTCGTTTCAAAATCATTAAGTTAGTAGTCTTGTTTTTACATATGTAGTTCATTGTTAATATAATTAATGATATGTTTACTTATCATAATATCATGTTAACTATATATATAACCATATATATGTCATCATATAGTTTTTTTACAAGTTTTAACGTTCGTGAATCACCGGTCAACTTGGGTGGTCAATTGTCTATATGAAACCTATTTCAATTAATCAAGTCTTAACAAGTTTGATTGCTTAACATGTTGGAAACATTTAATCATGTAAACATCAATCTCAATTAATATATATAAACATGGAAAAGTTCGGGTCACTACAGTACCTACCCGTTAAATAAATTTCGTCCCGAAATTTTAAGCTGTTGAAGGTGTTGACGAATCTTCTGGAAATAGATGCGGGTATTTCTTCTTCATCTGATCTTCACGCTCCCAGGTGAACTCGGGTCCTCTACGAGCATTCCATCTAACCTTAACAATTGGTATCTTGTTTTGCTTAAGTCTTTTAACCTCACGATCCATTATTTCGACGGGTTCTTCGATGAATTGGAGTTTTTCGTTGATTTGGATTTCATCTAACGGAATAGTGAGATCTTCTTTAGCAAAACATTTCTTCAAATTCGAGACGTGGAAAGTGTTATGTACAGCCGCGAGTTGTTGAGGTAACTCAAGTCGGTAAGCTACTGGTCCGACACGATCAATAATCTTGAATGGTCCAATATACCTTGGATTTAATTTCCCTCGTTTACCAAATCGAACAACGCCTTTCCAAGGTGAAACTTTAAGTATGACCATCTCTCCAATTTCAAATTCTATATCTTTTCTTTTAATGTCATCGTAGCTCTTTTGTCGACTTTGGGCGGTTTTCAACCGTTGTTGAATTTGGATGATCTTCTCGGTAGTTTCTTGTATAATCTCCGGACCCGTAATCTGTCTATCCCCCACCTCACTCCAACAAATCGGAGACCTGCACTTTCTACCATAAAGTGCTTCAAACGGCGCCATCTCAATGCTTGAATGGTAGCTGTTGTTGTAGGAAAAGTCTGCTAACGGTAGATGTCGATCCCAACTGTTTCCGAAATCAATAACACATGCTCGTAGCATGTCTTCAAGCGTTTGTATCGTCCTTTCGCTCTGCCCATCAGTTTGTGGATGATAGGCAGTACTCATGTCTAGACGAGTTCCTAATGCTTGCTGTAATGTCTGCCAGAATCTTGAAATAAATCTGCCATCCCTATCAGAGATAATAGAGATTGTTATTCCATGTCTGGAGACGACTTCCTTCAAATACAGTCGTGCTAACTTCTCCATCTTGTCATCTTCTCTTATTGGTAGGAAGTGTGCTGATTTGGTGAGACGATCAACTATTACCCAAATAGTATCAAAACCACTTGCAGTCCTTGGCAATTTAGTGATGAAATCCATGGTAATGTTTTCCCATTTCCATTCCGGGATTTTGGGTTGTTGAAGTAGACCTGATGGTTTCTGATGCTCAGCTTTGACCTTAGAACACGTCAAACATTCTCCTACGTATTTAGCAACATCGGCTTTCATACCCGGCCACCAAAAATGTTTCTTGAGATCCTTGTACATCTTCCCCGTTCCAGGATGTATTGAGTATCTGGTTTTATGAGCTTCTCTAAGTACCATTTCTCTCATATCTCCAAATTTTGGTACCCAAATCCTTTCAGCCCTATACCGGGTTCCGTCTTCCCGAATATTAAGATGCTTCTCCGATCCTTTGGGTATTTCATCCTTTAAATTTCCCTCTTTTAAAACTCCTTGTTGCGCCTCCTTTATTTGAGTAGTAATGTTATTATGAATCATTATATTCATAGATTTTACTCGAATGGGTTCTCTATCCTTCCTACTCAAGGCATCGGCTACCACATTTGCCTTCCCCGGGTGGTAACGAATCTCAAAATCGTAATCATTCAATAATTCAATCCACCTACGCTGCCTCATATTCAGTTGTTTCTGATTAAATATGTGTTGAAGACTTTTGTGGTCGGTATATATAATACTTTTGACCCCATATAAGTAGTGCCTCCAAGTCTTTAATGCAAAAATAACCGCGCCTAATTCCAAATCATGCGTCGTATAATTTTGTTCGTGAATCTTCAATTGTCTAGACGCATAAGCAATCACCTTCGTTCGTTGCATTAATACACAACCGAGACCTTGCTTTGATGCGTCACAATAAATCACAAAATCATCATTCCCTTCAGGCAATGACAATATAGGTGCCGTAGTTAGCTTTTTCTTCAATAACTGAAACGCTTTCTCTTGTTCATCATTCCATTCAAATTTCTTCCCTTTATGCGTTAATGCAGTCAAGGGTTTTGCTATTCTGGAAAAGTCTTGGATGAACCTTCTGTAGTAACCAGCTAGTCCTAAAAACTGGCGTATGTGTTTCGGAGTTTTCGGGGTTTCCCACTTTTCAACAGTTTCTATCTTTGCCGGATCCACCTTAATACCTTCTTTGTTCACTATGTGACCGAGGAATTGAACTTCTTCCAACCAAAATGCACACTTTGAAAACTTAGCGTACAATTCTTCCTTCCTCAATACTTCTAACACCTTTCTCAAATGTTCACCGTGTTCTTGGTCATTCTTTGAGTAAATAAGTATGTCATCAATGAAAACAATGACAAACTTGTCAAGGTATGGTCCACACACTCGGTTCATAAGGTCCATGAACACAGCTGGTGCGTTAGTTAAACCAAACGGCATGACCATAAACTCGTAATGACCGTAACGTGTTCTGAAAGCAGTCTTTGGAATATCATCTTCTTTCACCCGCATTTGATGATACCCGGAACGTAAGTCAATCTTTGAATAAACAGACGAGCCTTGTAGTTGATCAAATAAGTCGTCGATTCTCGGTAGTGGGTAGCGGTTCTTGATGGTAAGTTTGTTCAACTCTCGGTAGTCGATACACAACCTGAATGTACCATCTTTCTTCTTGACAAACAAAACAGGAGCTCCCCACGGTGATGTGCTTGGTCGAATGAAACCACGCTCTAAAAGTTCTTGTAATTGGCTTTGCAGTTCTTTCATCTCGCTGGGTGCGAGTCTGTAAGGAGCACGAGCTATTGGTGCAGCTCCTGGTACAAGATCTATTTGAAATTCAACGGATCGATGTGGGGGTAATCCCGGTAATTCTTTCGGAAATACATCGGGAAATTCTTTTGCAATGGGAACATCATTGATGCTCTTTTCTTCAGTTTGTACTTTCTCGACGTGTGCTAGAACAGCATAGCAACCTTTTCTTATTAGTTTTTGTGCCTTCAAATTACTAATAAGATGTAGCTTCGTGTTGCCCTTTTCTCCGTACACCATTAAGGGTTTTCCTTTTTCTCGTATAATGCGAATTGTATTTTTGTAACAAACGATCTCCGCTTTCACTTCTTTCAACCAGTCCATACCGATTATCACATCAAAACTCCCTAACTCTACTGGTATCAAATCAATCTTAAATGTTTCGCTAACCAGTTTAATTTCTCGATTTCGACATATATTATCTGCTGAAATTAATTTACCATTTGCTAATTCGAGTAAAAATTTACTATCCAAAGGCGTCAATGGACAACTTAATTTAGCACAAAAATCTCTACTCATATAGCTTCTATCCGCACCCGAATCAAATAAAACGTAAGCAGATTTATTGTCAATAAGAAACGTACCCGTAACAAGCTCCGGGTCTTCCTGTGCCTCTACCGCATTAATATTGAAAACTCTTCCACGGCCTTGTCCATTCGTGTTCTCCTGGTTCGGGCAATTTCTAATAATGTGGCCTGGTTTTCCACATTTATAACAAACTACATTGGCATAACTTGCTCCGACACTACTTGCTCCGCCATTACTCGTTCCGACACCATTTGTTCCTTTCGTTCTATTAACCCCTGGTCCGTAGACCTCACACTTCGCCGCGCTATGACCATTTCTTTTACACTTGTTGCAAAATTTGGTGCAGAACCCCGAGTGATTCTTTTCACACCTTTGGCATAGTTGCTTCTGATTGTTGTTGTTGTTGCGGTTATTATTGTTGTTGGGATGATTGTTGTAGTTGCTGTTGTTGTTGTTGTTGTTGTTGTTGGGCCGTTTGTTGTAGTTGCGATTGATGTTGCGATTGTTGGGATAATTGTTGCGATTATTGTTGTAATTGCTGTTGTTGTTGTATTGGTGATTCTTATCACCGTTTTCCTCCCACTTTCTTTTGACTTGCTTCACATTGGCCTCTTCAGCAGTCTGTTCTTTAATTCTTTCTTCAATCTGGTTCACTAGTTTGTGAGCCATTCTACATGCCTGTTGTATGGAGGCGGGCTCGTGTGAACTTATATCTTCTTGGATTCTTTCCGGTAATCCTTTCACAAATGCGTCGATCTTCTCTTCCTCATCTTCGAATGCTCCCGGACACAATAGGCACAATTCTGTGAATCGTCTTTCGTACGTGGTAATATCAAATCCTTGGGTTCGTAACCCTCTAAGTTCTGTCTTGAGCTTATTGACCTCGGTTCTGGGACGGTACTTTTCGTTCATCAAGTGCTTGAATGCTGACCACGGTAGTGCGTACGCATCATCTTGTCCCACTTGCTCTAGATAGGTATTCCACCATGTTAACGCAGAACCTGTGAAGGTATGCGTAGCGTACTTCACTTTGTCCTCTTCAGTACACTTACTTATGGCAAACACCGATTCAACCTTCTCGGTCCACCGTTTCAATCCGATCGGTCCTTCGGTTCCATCAAATTCCAAAGGTTTGCAGGCAGTGAATTCTTTGTAGGTGCATCCTACACGATTTCCTGTACTGCTAGATCCAAGGTTATTGTTGGTATGTAGCGCAGCCTGTACTGCGGCTATGTTTGAAGCTAGAAAAGTACGGAATTCCTCTTCATTCATATTCACAGTGTGTCGAGTAGTCGGTGCCATTTCCTTCAAAATAGTTAAATGGAACAAGTTAATCATACAGAATATTAAGAGTAGTTAATAGTATTTCGTAGCATAATATGAACTCATTTATAAAAGCTTTTTCTTCATATTAGCGTTTTATAAGTTTAAATTCGGGTAGTACCTACCCGTTAAGTTCATACTTAGTAGCTAATATACAATTCAACTACTACAATTCTATATGAAAAACTGATTATAATAATATTTCGCGTTCAAACTTTTATACAATATTTTACAAACTTACAATACCGCTTATTTTACATAAAGCATGAAATATAGCACACAATAACTTTGATACAAGATAGTTGTGAAGACAATTCTAGCTAGTACACAAGTCGTTCAGCAAAGGCAATAAAGACACGTAATTCATACGTCCAGAAACAAGTCATGCATTCTGGTTTTACTAGGACTACTTCCCATCCTTGGTCTTGTGCAACATAACCGTTATGGCCGTTGATAAGACAGCGTGTTGTAACGTCATCAAAGGGACGAGGGTTACGTAATGTCCAACAGTCCCGTAATAATCTAAAAACCTCATTTCTTACCCCAATTACCGACTCCGTCACTTGTGGAAACGTTTTGTTTAATAGTTGTAGCCCGATGTTCTTGTTCTCACTTTGGTGAGAAGCGAACATTACTAATCCGTAAGCATAACATGCTTCTTTATGTTGCATGTTAGCCGCTTTTTCTAAATCACGAAGTCCAATATTCGGATATATTGAGTCAAAATAATTTCTTAACCCGTTGCGTAAAATAGCATTTGGGTTCCCCGCAATATATGCGTCAAAGTAAACACATCGTAACTTATGGGTTTCCCAATGTGATATCCCCCATCTTTCAAACGAAAGTCTCTTATAAACCAAGACATTCTTGGAACGTTCTTCGAATGTCTTACAAACTGATCTCGCCTTAAATAGTTGTGCCGAAGAATTCTGGCCGACTCTAGACAAGATTTCATCAATCATGTCTCCGGGTAGGTCTCTTAAAATATTGGGTTGTCTATCCATTTTGTGTTTTTAAACTGTAAAATAGACAAGAGTTAGATTCATAAAAAAAAATACTTATTAATACAAGCAATTTTTACATATATCATAAAGCATAAGAACACTATATTCCATATATTACACCACACGAATACAACTATCTTATTCTGACTCGCTCGTTTCTTCTTCTTCGGTTTTGGTTCGTTTTGTCAAGTTTCTAGGGATATATGATGTTCCCCTAATACGAGCCGTCGTTGTCCACATTGGTTTAGAAAAACCTGGTGGTTTAGAGGTTCCCGGGTCATTGTTACAACTTAAGGACTTCGGGGGTTGACGATACATATAAAGTTCATCGGGGTTGGAATTAGATTTCTCTATTTTTATGCCCTTTCCCTTATTATTTTCTTTTGCCTTTTTAAATTCAGTTGGGGTAATTTCTATAACATCATCGGAATTCTCGTCGGAATCCGATTCATCGGAGAATTGGTAATCCTCCCAATATTTTGCTTCCTTGGCGGAAACACCATTGACCATAATTAACTTTGGTCGGTTGGTTGAGGATTTTCTTTTACTTAACCGTTTTATTATTTCCCCCACCGGTTCTATTTCTTCATCCGGTTTCGATTCTTCTTCCGGTTCCGATTCTTCTTCCGGTTCCGACTCTTCTTCCGGTTCCTCTTCGGGAACTTGTGAATCAGTCCACAAATCATTCCAATTTACATTTGACTCTTCATTATTATTAGGTGAGTCAATGGGACTTGTTCTAGAGGTAGACATCTATCACATAATATCAAACACGTTAAGAGATTAATATATCACATAATATTCATATGTTAAAAATATATAGTTTCCAACAAAAATGTTAAGCAATCATTTTTAAAGAAAACACGGTCGAAGTCCAGACTCACTAATGCATCCTAACAAACTCGATAAGACACACTAATGCAAATTTTCTGGTTCTCTAAGACCAACGCTCTGATACCAACTGAAATGTCCCGTTCTTATTGATTAAAAACGTTCCATATTAATTGATTTCGTTGCGAGGTTTTGACCTCTATATGAGACGTTTTTCAAAGACTGCATTCATTTTTAAACAAACCATAACCTTTATTTCATCAATAAAGGTTTAAAAAGCTTTACGTAGATTATCAAATAATGATAATCTAAAATATCCTGTTTACACACGACCATTACATAATGGTTTACAATACAAATATGTTACAACAAAATAAGTTTCTTGAATGCAGTTTTTACACAATATCATACAAGCATGGACTCCAAATCTTGTCCTTATTTAAGTATGCGACAGTGGAAGCTCTTAATAATCACCTGAGAATAAACATGCTTAAAACGTCAACAAAAATGTTGGTGAGTTATAGGTTTAACCTATATATATCAAATCGTAACAATAGACCACAAGATTTCATATTTCAATACACATCCCATACATAGAGATAAAAATCATTCATATGGTGAACACCTGGTAACCGACAATAACAAGATGCATATATAAGAATATCCCCATCATTCCGGGACACCCTTCGGATATGATATAAATTTCGAAGTACTAAAGCATCCGGTACTTTGGATGGGGTTTGTTAGGCCCAATAGATCTATCTTTAGGATTCGCGTCAATTAGGGTGTCTGTTCCCTAATTCTTAGATTACCAGACTTAATAAAAAGGGGCATATTCGATTTCGATAATTCAACCATAGAATGTAGTTTCACGTACTTGTGTCTATTTTGTAAATCATTTATAAAACCTGCATGTATTCTCATCCCAAAAATATTAGATTTTAAAAGTGGGACTATAACTCACTTTCACAGATTTTTACTTCGTCGGGAAGTAAGACTTGGCCACTGGTTGATTCACGAACCTATAACAATATATACATATATATCAAAGTATGTTCAAAATATATTTACAACACTTTTAATATATTTTGATGTTTTAAGTTTATTAAGTCAGCTGTCCTCGTTAGTAACCTACAACTAGTTGTCCACAGTTAGATGTACAGAAATAAATCGATAAATATTATCTTGAATCAATCCACGACCCAGTGTATACGTATCTCAGTATTGATCACAACTCAAACTATATATATTTTGGAATCAACCTCAACCCTGTATAGCTAACTCCAACATTCACATATAGAGTGTCTATGGTTGTTCCGAAATATATATAGATGTGTCGACATGATAGGTCGAAACATTGTATACGTGTCTATGGTATCTCAAGATTACATAATATATAATACAAGTTGATTAAGTTATGGTTGGAATAGATTTGTTACCAATTTTCACGTAGCTAAAATGAGAAAAATTATCCAATCTTGTTTTACCCATAACTTCTTCATTTTAAATCCGTTTTGAGTGAATCAAATTGCTATGGTTTCATATTGAACTCTATTTTATGAATCTAAACAAAAAAAGTATAGGTTTCTAGTCGGAAAAATAAGTTACAAGTCATTTTTGTAAAGGTAGTCATTTCAGTCGAAAGAACGACGTCTAGATGACCATTTTAGAAAACATACTTCCACTTTGAGTTTAACCATAATTTTTGGATATAGTTTCATGTTCATAATAAAAATCATTTTCTCAGAATAACAACTTTTAAATCAAAGTTTATCATAGTTTTTAATTAACTAACCCAAAAACAGCTCGCGGTGTTACTACGACGGCGTAAATCCGGTTTTACGGTGTTTTTCGTGTTTCCAGGTTTTAAATCATTAAGTTAGCATATCATATAGATATAGAACATGTGTTTAGTTGATTTTAAAAGTCAAGTTAGAAGGATTAACTTTTGTTTGCGAACAAGTTTAGAATTAACTAAACTATGTTCTAGTGATTACAAGTTTAAACCTTCGAATAAGATAGCTTTATATGTATGAATCGAATGATGTTATGAACATCATTACTACCTTAAGTTCCTTGGATGAACCTACTGGAAAAGAGAAAAATGGATCTAGCTTCAATGGATCCTTGGATGGCTCAAAGTTCTTGAAGCAAAATCATGACACGAAAACAAGTTCAAGTAAGATCATCACTTGAAATAAGATTGTTATAGTTATAGAAATTGAACCAAAGTTTGAATATGATTATTACCTTGTATTAGAATGATAACCTACTGTAAGAAACAAAGATTTCTTGAGGTTGGATGATCACCTTACAAGATTGGAAGTGAGCTAGCAAACTTGAAAGTATTCTTGATTTTATGAAACTAGAACTTTTGGAATTTATGAAGAACACTTAGAACTTGAAGATAGAACTTGAGAGAGTTCAATTAGATGAAGAAAATTGAAGAATGAAAGTGTTTGTAGGTGTTTTTGGTCGTTGGTGTATGGATTAGATATAAAGGATATGTAATTTTGTTTTCATGTAAATAAGTCATGAATGATTACTCATATTTTTGTAATCTTATGAGATATTTCATGCTAGTTGCCAAATGATGGTTCCCACATGTGTTAGGTGACTCACATGGGCTGCTAAGAGCTGATCATTGGAGTGTATATACCAATAGTACATACATCTAAAAGCTGTGTATTGTACGAGTACGAATACGGGTGCATACGAGTAGAATTGTTGATGAAACTGAACGAGAATGTAATTGTAAGCATTTTTGTTAAGTAGAAGTATTTTGATAAGTGTATTGAAGTCTTTCAAAAGTGTATAAATACATATTAAAACACTACATGTATATACATTTTAACTGAGTCGTTAAGTCATCGTTAGTCGTTACATGTAAGTGTTGTTTTGAAACCTTTAGGTTAACGATCTTGTTAAATGTTGTTAACCCAATGTTTATAATAACAAAAGAGATTTTAAATTATTATATTATCATGATATTATGATGTACGAATATCTCTTAATATGATATATATACATTAAATGTCGTTACAACGATAAACGTTACATATATGTCTCGTTTCAAAATCATTAAGTTAGTAGTCTTGTTTTTACATATGTAGTTCATTGTTAATATAATTAATGATATGTTTACTTATCATAATATCATGTTAACTATATATATAACCATATATATGTCATCATATAGTTTTTTTACAAGTTTTAACGTTCGTGAATCACCGGTCAACTTGGGTGGTCAATTGTCTATATGAAACCTATTTCAATTAATCAAGTCTTAACAAGTTTGATTGCTTAACATGTTGGAAACATTTAATCATGTAAACATCAATCTCAATTAATATATATAAACATGGAAAAGTTCGGGTCACTACATTAGATCCCTTAGTTTGCCTACTATTTCACATCCAAGAAATTCTTCAGGTTGAAGGGGAAATTGGTCATCTCAAAACATGTGAGGCTTTTTCTATTCCTACTTTAGATTCAGTCGAAAGTTCTATGTTGCGGTTAGAAAGTTGGTACGCATCTGTTAACGATCTTCTCAGTTTGCCGTTGACTCAACATGCTCTTCTTTGCAACAGGGATGCGAAAGTTAGTTGATGGAAAAAATTACGCTGTTGGCACCTGTAGTTTGTTTACATTTCTTGACAACACCTAAACTTAATTTTTTACACAGTTGGTACCTAAACATTGCCTAACTTTCGTGGTAAGTACCCCTGTGATAACCCGGAAATTTCTGACCAAATTTAAACTTGATCTTTGTATGTTTC
The DNA here is from genome assembly GCF_046630445.1 of Rutidosis leptorrhynchoides. Classification (NCBI taxonomy): domain Eukaryota; kingdom Viridiplantae; phylum Streptophyta; class Magnoliopsida; order Asterales; family Asteraceae; genus Rutidosis; species Rutidosis leptorrhynchoides. Next base: position 201,184,978 of record NC_092337.1, read on the forward strand.
CGACACGATAAGCAAAGTCTGCAATGTTGAAATCTCAAAAACTTTGAACTATGTTCATGTAATCAATTACCCTTCGACTGCTCTTGACGATTCACGAACAATTATGTGTAAATAGATATGTATGAATATATACATATGTGTGATTATTAAATTGAGAAATATTAACAAAACATTAAACGGTTTGATTGACATGTAAATATATTAGGAAATCTATTTTATGACTTGTAATCATTAGCAAAATATTAAACGTATAACGTTCTACTTATTCGTTATAGATAAATGTCTACGTAATAAAATGTGTTATGTGAAACGTGTATATATATATATATATATATATATATATATATATATATATATATATATATATATATATATATATATATATATATATATATAAACAAAGTATATTGAGCTTATATGTAGGTGGTTTCGAATACAATTAAAAGATATAGTAACAATTGATTTATTAACCAAGTTAATACAAACTTTTAAGGGTTTAAAATAAACATAAGTTATAGTAATAGATTATGTGATCTAAATATAATTAGTTTTAGAAGAAAATTTTATAATAGTTATTTGATTAATTTTCAAACGTACAAAAACGTTTTCAGCCTAAAAGAATTCTATTATTAAAACGTTTTATAAGGTAATATGTATATAAAATCTAATTAAAGTTTTATGCTATAAAGTACATATAATTATGATTTCAAAGATATAAAATGTACTACGATATATTTCGAAAGGTTATCACATTTTACAAAATGTCAAGAAGTATATTATTAAAGTTATTATCATTATCTTTTATTGTTATAAATATTGGGAGTTATAGATAACTAATAGAGTGTCACATCTCTTTTAAAAACAAATATAACTTTATAAATATCTAGAACCACTTTTGACAATTCATTACTGAGCCATTATAATAAAGATAAAGATTTTAACGTTATCTTAAAATTTAGAATCTTTCTAGAAACCTTTTGACGAATTATAATTGATAACGGTCCGTGATTCAATTAAATATATGAATAACTTGCAACGTGTATTTAAAACGTGTTTATATATATTTTGAATTATTTAACAGACGATTCATACCAATTTATGTTATATTATGAAAATGATTTTATACTAAATAATAGACATTAAAATATGATTAGTTTGAGAAACTAAATATTATATTATTTTAATTAAAAATATATATATTTTACAAAATGATAAAATATAATATTAACTTAGTTATATAACACTTTGATTTAAAATAATATTTTTATATATATATTAGTAAGTAGCGAGATGTCGATTTTTAGAAGCAAATGACCAAAACACTCGAACGTTCAAATTACATATAGAGTGATATAGTTTATTGACAATTTAAGTCTATTTATTGATAAAGGTACACGTCGCGTATCGTTTAGTACAAGTTTTCTTAGCGTATGAAAATACTTTTGAGAAACTGGAACCGAGACATAAGTCGAGTGACAACGTATGAGTCATTGGAACTAAAATTATAAGTCAACTATACACGTAAATTTAATATAATATATAATTAATTATATAAATTAAATATATTATATATATAATAATATATCACGAGTGTCGGCAGAGATTTGAGTCAATTATGAGCTGGAAGAGATGTTCACGCGATCGCATGGCATCTTCCCTTGCCTCCCATGCGATCGTATGAGGAGTTCGGTGGAGTCAGGTGCTATAAATTCGAACGTTTGCAGTTTTTGAGATTTATTCTTTCATCAAACACTCCGCAATCATTATTATTTATATTTATATTATTAATATTATTATTAATATTAAGTTTATTAATCTTATTAGTATTATTGTTAAGAAAAGTTAGTGGTATTAATATTATTTCTATAAGTATTATTATACATAAAATCCTACGACGGAGTCATCATAGAGTTATTTCAAAATAAGTTTTTTGAGCGGGATAGCGCTAAGGAAATTATGGGTTATAGCTATGGAAGTTATGGGTATGGATCGGGGGTATGCTCGTGAAGTCAAGCTAGTGTTTATCATCTTCGTTGCGTCTACGTACTTTCCTGCAATATTGAATCACAATATTGATACGTGAGCATTCATATCTTATCTTTTAAATATTAATAGTGTATCTCTGACTAGTGCTCGAGTATATATGTTTATGCATGCTTGTATGCTTAATTTCGTCGCTAGATAGTTTATGAAGAATCATGAATTTAATACATATGTTACTGAGATAAGATATATGAAATGCATGTCGTTGGAAAGCTGGCGAAAAATTAATAACTTTTCATTTAGAAAGCGTATAATTTCGATGAACGAATTAAAAGATATAGTCTACTGAATTATCATTAATTTTAGTATTATTATTAAAATGATTATTATTATTACAATCGTCGTTATCGTTATCGTTATCGTCATCGTCGTTATTATCGTCATTATTATTATTATTATCTAATAATTAATATTATTATTATTATCATTATCGTTATTAATATAAGTATTATCATTAAAAATTGTTATTGTTATTATTATTACTATCAATAAGGTTATTATTAATATTATCAATATCAATATTATTATTATTATTATTATTATTATTATTATTATTATTATTATTATTATTATTATTATTAAAATAATTAATATTTTTATCAAAATTATCATTTTATTATTTTTATCGTTATTATTATTATTAAAAGTATCGTTAATATTAAAACTATCATTTTTATTAAAATTATGATTTTAATAGAAATATCGTTGTTATTATAAAATATTATTTTTATTATCATTTTAGTATTATTATTATTAAAAATTATCATTTTGAATAAAATTATTATTTTTATATAAAATATTATTATTACAGTTAATATTAAAAAGTATCGTTATTATTAAAATTATCATGATTAGAATTATCATTTTATTATAATTAATATCATCATTAGTAAATAAATATTATTATTATCAGTATTAGTAGAATAATAATAATTATTATTATTATTACAAAATAATACAACTTTTATTTATTATTATTATCAGTATTATTTTATGAAATAATTATGTGATACAAAGATATTTTACCACACGTAATATAAGTACATTAATAATACAAACCACTATATTTTTATGATATTAAGTGAACTTTATAAATTTATTTACCTAAGATATATAAAAGTATATTTTTATTATATATAAATTTTAATATAAATTTTTATTTATTAATAAATGATTTATATTATTTACTCTAATAAAATCTGATAAATATATTTATATATATAAAACGACTATTTAAGTTTCATATTAAACATGTATGGATCTTGTAAATCATTTTGGGTCAAATTGACTTTTGTTGACTTTTGCATACCGATCTCGAGCTTTAGGATTGTGATACACTATGACTTGACCTAAATTGTTAGACAGATATTGACCAACATATAAATCTATTTACTTAATTTAGGTTCGTGAATCCGAGGCCAACCCTGCACTTGTTCAGTGCCGTCATTTGCATTAATGCTACGAAATACAGTATTGTGAGTTCATTTGCTCCCTTTTACTCATTACATTTTTGGACTGTGAATTCATGCAAAGTTTTAATGACTATTTTACAATATTTATATGCGTGAGTTTCATTTGATCCCTTTTTATTAAATGCTTTTGCAATATATATTTTTGGGACTGAGAATACATGAAATACTTTTATAAATATTTGACGAAATAGACACAAGTACTCAAAACTACATTCTATGATAGAATTATTTGGATTCAGTGGTTCGATTTCTATAAAGATTGCATTAGCTACCATCGGTGAGATTGTTTTGTATTTTCGCATTAGCTACCGTTGGTGAGATTGTTTTGCATCTTGATAAATGGTTCGATTTCTATAAAGATTGCATTAGCTACCATCGGTGAGATTGTTTTGCATTGCACATTGCATTAGCTACCGTTGGTGAGATTGTTTTGCATCTTGGTTACATTAGCTACCGTCGGTGAGATTGTTTTGCATTTTCGCATTAGCTACCGTAGGTGAGATTGTTTTGCACTTTCCGTATTCCCATCCGGTGTACTTCATATGAATGATTTTTAGCCGTGAGCAGACCGCATATTATTTTAAAAAAAAATGAAATCTTGTGGTCTATTAAAATTATGAAATGATTATTTATGATAAACCAATGAACTCACCAACCTTTTGGTTGACACTTGTAAGCATATTTATTCTCAGGTATTAAGGTCTTCCGCTGTGCATTTGCTCATTTTAAAGATATTATTTGGAGTCATTCATGACATATTTCAAAAGACGTTGCATTCGAGTCGTTGGGTTCAACAAGATTATTATTAAGTCATTGATAGTTTGATATATTATGAAATGGTATGCATGCCTGATAATTTTCGATGTAATGAAAGTTTGTCTTTTAAAAACGAATGCAATGTTTGTAAAATGTATCATTTAGAGGTCAAATACCTCGCAATGTAATCATATGTTATTGTATTCGTCCTTATGGATTAGGACGGGTCATCTCATGTGGTATCATAGCGGTGGTCTTAGCGAACCAGGTCTTGCATTAGTGTGTCTAACTGATACTTGTTAGGATGCATTAGTGAGTCTGGACTTCGACCTTAGCTGCATGTCAAAAAGTTTTGGTTATCATTTTTGTCAGAAATTACATGCTTATCATTCTTAGTCTAGACACATCTTACTGCATTGATTGCATAAATAGTGTATAGACAAAATTCATATCTCATCGTATCTGCTAATTCATATCTTAGCGTATCTGTTACTGTAGACTTTGCCTGGCATATTCCGTAAATCCCTCCGTAATCTACGAAATCTTTTGTTCTCTCTATATATATATATATATATATATATATATATATATATATATATATATATATATATATATATATATATATATATATATATATATATATATATATTCTATATAATTAGAATACCATCCGATAACCAGAAATCATTTCATATCGAAAAATCCTTTGTTCAATCATACGAAATGGAATTCGCCACTAGTTCAAGTCTCTCGGATTCCGATATGGAGTTTCACTCGAGCACCGAAAGCTGTGTGACCGAAATGGATCAACCAATTGGCCATCATCTATTCTGGATGAATTGGGGATGAGTTCGTAGTCTACTTAATCATTGGAGACAAGAAGAAGGCGATCCCTTCCATCCACCACATTTTCCTCTTGGCGAAGAACCTGAAGCACTTACCGACGAACCTGTTCGAGACACCATTTCCTCTCTCTCATTTCCAGAGTATCTCGTCATGACTATATACTATCTCAAATTTTAGATCTTATTCATCCGCTCTTCCGAACCGACAATCACCCCGGTGTAATAGAAGAAGTCAACGAGCTTCGCGATCAGGTAGTGGCTTTGGAGAATATGATGCAAAGGTTACAAGCACCAGCAGCATCACCGGCATCAACAGTACCACCATCATCAACACCAACAGTACCATTACCACCACCAACAACATCCACATCTCATACTTCAACATCACAAGCTCCACCAGATCTATAATCACCGCGAACAACATCACTAATCAACAATAAGTATGTCATATCAACGAGTTATGAAGTATTAACTCATTTCCACTAAAGAAATTATATGTATAACTTATATATATAAATTTTGGAAACCAAAGTATATCTTTTCATATTAAGCTATTATGAATGGATTAAATAAGGGTAGATACTACTCAGTTAATTCATATTACTAATATGAAATGATGTACATCCTTCGTTAACGACTTAACCATTGATAACTACAATCTCTGTTCCAAACTCAATGAATTCCAATTCATAATAAATCAAGTGTATTAATCAATTACATGTTTGATTTTACGCTTTCATCTTCGATGTACTCGAAACTTTCTAGACAACATCATTCGTTCCTTGCGAAGTTCACAATAATTCCACGAACACCAATATCATTCATCAAAGAGATATCAACAAATGAATAACGAAGTAGTAATTCATAATTTCATCCAAGTGAAAGAAATACTCCCCGAAGATTATGTAATCTCTAATGTTTTAGTGATTATTCATTTCTAGTTCCAGCCAAAAATCAAATGAGTTTAATTTAATATTAACTCATTAAATCTGTATTACATCTGAAGAAAATATACACATATTTTCATAAAGACTGTAATAAAATTCTCTTGTACAAAATATTACTCGTGAAACTTTTAACGGGTAGATAATACCTGAGAGATATGTGAATTCACAATTAATATGTTACATTATTCGATTCTAATTTAGCAATCATCAACTATACTCACTACTTTCACAACGATATACATTCTTTCATAGAAATCAAAACAATCATTCTCATCCAAATTCAATTTTATATTCCAATCAGAATCCAAGTCAAGACTCAACAGGAGACATCACTCTTAAAACTCTACATCTTTCAAAGCTATACTTTAACTTCATAATTGTGCTAAAACATCACTTCTACCCAGAAAAATATTCGTATCATTCAAAATTCTAGAACATCATATGTATATTAACGATTACAATCTGTGTTCAAACCCTTCGAAATTCCCGAAGGCACTTCAAATAATGAACAATCGAGATGATGATCCAACCACATATTACCCACAATCTTGCACTTGAAAAACTTTCGAAACCAAAGTCATAGTTTAACACGTATCCGTGTCAGACCCTTTGGCATTTATTAGCAAAAATAACTTTGCTATTCCTTTCAAAAATAGCCAATTTTATCACAACTCCAGTAAAATCAATTTCGACTTTTTATTCGGATTAGCCTTATTATAACCTTGATATATATGTTGCCCTGTATGGCATTGTTACTGGGGAACCGTTTATATTTCACCACATTAGCAGTAAACTTATCAGTAACCGTAATGGTCTAGGACTTTCCGAAAAAAAATCATTATATTTATCGAAACCCCATCATTTACTCATCCGCATTTTGTAACAAGAATTGTCATGCCAATTACTGGGAATCAGCAATCAGTATTTTGAAATCTCGCAGCATGACAACATCAACAGTTATACATATAGCGTCCATCTCCTAGACTTACATACTTCGAATGAGAAGTTTCTGAAAAACACCCTAAACTGCGAATTGGTTCTCCGAATTCTGGAAAAATGCTGATGAAGCAACAAAAACTGTAAACGACCTTAACCGTCGGAAGTTTGATGATAAAGAATAGTATGCTGGCAAAGCTCAGAATAGTTGGAACTGGAAAACGGATTGAGCAAACCATGAAGGAGGCTGTGGACAAATCACAAGGACGAAATCTACCTTCAAAGAATTCAAATGATTCAGTGACTGCTGAAATCGTTAGCATACACCTTACACCTTATTCTAAACCTTCACAGACAAATTTCCCGCATCATCCTTTGATTCCAGACATTTTAAAATTCTAAAACATCATCGAATCTTTCAGTATAAATATCCTCGATATTTCTGAAGATACCATCATAACTATCATTATTCGAGATTATTTATCTTTTTGCGCTATCTGTATTACATCATAAAGGAAACTGTTTAGTTTCTATATTCTGTAAACATTCGAATTTAAAATATGAATGTTTTTGAAGTAGTGTTGGGAACTGAAGCATAAATTAGTATAATATAATGACACTTGATCAACGTGATTATATTACAGTAAGTCATGATGAGTTTCTAAATGGAACGTGATGATTCACAGACTATAACGTCATCATGTGCCATGTTATACGACTCTTACATTCTATCTAATCTATAAACATATCAAGAAAATATTTTTCTTGATGATTCGGCCTTTTCCGGGATATTCTGGTAATTTGACAAATCAAGATCGTGCCATTACAATTTTATTCTTAGAACATTAATTATGTTCATTCCGAAATTCATACCTACGAATTCTGGACCATTATTCGCTTGATTTAAAGTCGGGAAGAGAAAACAAAAGAATGAAGCTCCGAAATAAAAAAGAGAGTATAAATCGCAGCAAATAGGAGAGAGCATTAACTGCGGATGTCAATGATTATAGAAAGACAAGAGCAGGGACTCCAAAAAATAAGGAAGGATATAAAGCCCGACGACAGCGCATAAATTACAAACCGTGTATATCAATAAGTATTGCAACGTAAAGATACAGGAGAACTAAAAACACTATAAAACCAAGAGTATAATAGAAGTGAATAGATTCCTCCGGTGGCAGATGAAAAAGAAGAACGATAGATATGAAAATTAGGAATATATCAAGAATCAGAACCGGATGAAGCATGTTGGCAAATGCCAAAAAGTATGAATTGGGGAGAAAGAATAGAATGTGTGAGTTGTGAAAATAAGGAAACGAATGGAGTGGATTTATAGTGACATATTCGACAGAGCAATCGAGACAGATCATCGCATTTAACCAAAGATGATCCTAATTTCCTTAATTATCGAAGAACCAAATCTTATTACGAAGATTTTCTCTAAATCCTTTGAAATTCGAAAATCAACCGTGACTACGTCACCGGTTAAAATAAACCTACATTTACTCATTTGTGATAGCTTCACTAGTACTCTTCACAAAATAAAATTGTTTTGTCTATATTACTCGGTGATGATAAAATTTTAATTTTCAGCTCGTATGCGTCATGAAAACATATTTATTGTCAACCATGACCATCCCAATCAAATTTCGGGACGAAATTTCTTTAACTGGTAGGTACTGTGACAACCCAAAAATTTCCGACCAAATTTAAACTTGATCTTTGTATGTTTCCGACACGATAAGCAAAGTCTGTAATGTTGAAATCTCAAAAACTTTGAACTATGTTCATGTAATCAATTACCCTTCGACTACTCTTGACCATTCACGAACAATTACGTGTAAATAGATATGTATGAATATATACATATGTGTGATTATTAAATTGAGAAATATTAACAAAACATTAAACGATTTGATTGACATGTAAATATATTAGGAAATCTATTTTATGACTTGTAATCGTTAGCAAAATATTAAACGTATAATGTTCTACTTATTCGTTATAGATAAACGTCTACGTAATAAAACGTGTTATGTGAAACGTGTGTGTGTATATATATATATATATATATATAGACAAAGTATATTGAGCTTATATGTAGGTGGTTTCGAATACAATTAAAAGATATAGTAACACATGATTTATTAACCAAGTTAATACAAACTTATAAGGGTTTAAAATAAACATAAGTTCTAGTAATAGATTATGTGATCTGAATATAATTAGTTTTAGAAGAAAATTTTATAATAGTTATTTGATTAATTTTCAAACGTACGAAAACGTTTTCAGCCTGAAAGAATTCTATTATTAAAACGTTTTATAAGGTAATATGTATATAAAATCTAATTAAAGTTTTATGCTATAAAGTACATATAATTATGATTTCAAAGATATAAAATGTACTACGATATATTTCGAAAGGTTATCACATTTTACAAAATATCAAGAAGTATATTATTAAAGTTATTATCATTATCTTTTATTGTTATAAATCTTGGGAGTTATAGATAACTAATAGAGTGTCACGTATCTTTTAAAAACAAATATAACTTTATAAATATCTAGAACCACTTTTGATAATTCATTACTGAGCCATTATAATAAAGATAAAGATTTTAACGTTATCTTAAAATTTAGAATCTTTCTAGAAACCTTTTGACGAATTATAATTGATAACGGTCTGTGATTCAATTAAATATATGAATAACTTGCAACGTGTATTTAAAACGTGTTTATATATATTTCGAATTATTTAACAAACGATTCATGCCAATTTATGTTATATTATGAAAACGATTTTAAACTAAATAATAGACTTTGAAATATGATTAGTTTGAGAAACTAAATATTATATTATTTTAATTAAAAATATATTTATTTTACAAAGTGATAAAATATAATATTAACTTAGTTATATAACACTTTGATTTAAAATAATATTTTTATATATATATTAGTAAGTAGCGAGACGTCGATTTTTAGAAGCAAATGACCAAAACACTCGAACGTTCAAATTACATATAGAGTGATTTAGTTTATTGACAATTTAAGTCTATTTATTGATAAAGGTACACGTCGCGTATCGTTTAGTACAAGTTTTCTTAGCGTACGAAAATACTTTTGAGAAACTGGAACCGAGACATAAGTCGAGTGACAACGTACGAGTCATTGGAACTAAAATTATAAGTCAACTATACACGTAAATTTAATATAATATATAATTAATTATATAAATTAAATATATTATATATATAATAATATATCACGAGTGTCGGCAGAGATTTTAGTCGATTATGAGCTGGAAGAGATGCTTTGCGATCGCATGGCATCTTCCCTTGCCTCCCATGTGATCGCATGAGGAGGTAGGTGGAGTCAGGTGCTATAAATTCGAACGTTTGCAGTTTTTGAGATTTATTCTTTCATCAAACACTCCATAATCATTATTATTTATATTAATATTATTATTATTATTATTATTATTATTATTATTATTATTATTATTATTATTATTATTATTATTTTTATTATTATTATTATTATTATTAATATTAAGTTTATTAATCTTATTAGTATTATTGTTAAGAAAAGTTAGTGGTATTAATATTATTTCTATAAGTATTATTATACATAAAATACTACGACGGAGTCATCAGTGAGTTATTTCAAAATAAGTTTTTCGAGCGGGATAGAGCTAAGGAAATTATGGGTTATAGCTATGGAAGTTATGGGTATGGATCGGGGGTATGCTCGTGAAGTCAAACTAGTGTTTATCATCTCTGTTGCGTCTACGTACTTTCTTGCAATATTGAATCACAATATTGATACGTGAGCATTCATATCTTATCTTTTAAATATTAATAGTATATCCCTGACTATTGCTCGAGTATATATGTTTATGCATGCTTGTATGCTTAATTTCGTCGCTAGATAGTTTATGAAGAATCATGAATTTAATACATATGTTACTGAGATAAGATATATGATATGCATATCGTTGGAAAGCTGGCGAAAAATTAATAACTTTTCATTTAGAAAGCGTATGATTTCGATGAACGGATTAAAAGATATAGTCAACTATATTATCATTAATTTTAGTATTATTATTAAAATGATTATTATTATTACAATCGTCATTATCGTTATCGTTATCGTTATCGTTGTTATTATCGTCATTATTATTATTATCTAATAATTAATATTATTATTATTATCATTATCGTTATTAATATTAGTATTATCATTAAAAATTGTTATTGTTATTATTATTACTATCAATAAGGTTATTATTAATATTATCAATATCATTATTATTATTATTATTATTATTATTATTATTATTATTATTATTATTATTATTATTATTATTATTATTATTATTATTAAAATAATTAATATTTTTATCAAAATTATCATTTTATTATTTTTATTGTTATTATTATTATTAAAACTATCATTAATATTAAAACTATCATTTTTATTAAAATTATGATTTTAATAGAAATATCATTGCTATTATAAAATATTATTTTTATTATCATTTTAGTATTATTATTATTAAAAATTACCATTTTGAATAGAATTATTATCTTTATATAAAATATTATTATTACAGTTAATATTAAAAAATATCGTTATTATTAAAATTATCATAATTAGAATTATCATTTTATTATAATTAATATCATCATTAGTAAATAAATATTATTATTATTATTATCAGTATTAGTAGAATAATAATAATTATTATTATTATTACAAAATAATACAACTTTTATTTATTATTATTATCAATATCATTTTATCAAATAAGTATGTGATACAAAGATATTTTACCACACGTAGTATAAGTACATTAATAATACAAACCACTATATTTTTATGATATTAAGTGAACTTTATAAATTTATTTACCTAAGATATATAAAAGTATATTTTTATTATATATAAATTTTAATATAAATTTTTATTTATTAATAAATGATTTATATTATTTACTCTAATAAAATCAGATAAATATATTTATATATATAAAACGACTATTTAAGTTTCATATTAAACATGTATGGATCTTGTAAATCATTTTGGGTCAAATTGACTTTTGTTGACTTTTGCATATCGATCTCGAGCATTAGGATTGTGATACACCATGACTTGACCTAAATTGTTAGACAGATATTGACCAACATATAAATATATATACTTAATTTAGGTTCGTGAATCCGATGCCAAAACCCTGCACTTGTTCAGTGCCGTCATTTGCATTAATGCTACGAAATAAAGTATTTGAGTTCATTTGCTCCCTTTTACTCATTACATTTTTGGACTGTGAATTCATGCAAAGTTTTAATGAATGTTTTACAATATTTATATGCGTGAGTTTCATTTGATCCCTTTTTATTAAATGCTTTTGCAATATATATTTTTGGGACTGAGAATACATGCAATGCTTTTATAAATGTTTGACGAAATAGACACAAGCACTCAAAACTACATTCTATGATAGAATTATTTGGATTCAGTGGTTCGATTTCTATAAAGATTGCATTAGCTACCATCGGTGAGATTGTTTTGCATTTTCGCATTAGCTACCGTTGGTGAGATTGTTTTGCATCTTGATAAATGGTTCGATTTCTATAAAGATTGCATTAACTACCATCGGTGAGATTGTTTTGCATTGCACGTTGCATTAGCTACCGTTGGTGAGATTGTTTTGCATCTTGGTTGCATTAGCTACCGTCGGTGAGATTGTTTTGCATTTTCTCATTAGCTACCGTCGGTGAGATTGTTTTGCACTTTCCGTATTCCCACCCGGTGTTCTTCATATGAATGATTTTTAGCCGTGAACAGACCGGCATATTATTTAAAAAAAATGAAATCTCGTGATCTATTAAAATTATGAAATGATTATTTATGATAAACCAATGAACTCACTAACCTTTTGGTTGACACTTGTAAGCATGTTTATTCTCAGGTATTAAAGAAGTCTTCCGCTGTGCATTTGCTCATTTTAAAGATATTACTTGGAGTCATTCATGACATATTTCAAAAGACGTTGCATTCGAGTCGTTGAGTTCAACAAGATTATTATTAAGTCATTGATAGTTTGATATATTATGAAATGGTATGCATGCCTGATAATCTTCGATGTAATGAAAGTTTGTCTTTTAAAAACGAATGCAATGTTTGTAAATACCTCGCAATATAATCATATGTTATTGTATTCGTCCTTATGAATTAGGACGGGTCGTCTCAACCCCAACCAACCTTTTGTTAAGTTTTTAATGTTAACCCTTCACATGTGCCACGCATGTGAGGGCAAATTCGTCCTTAAGCGGTAGATACAAATAAAGTTGCACGATTTATATGTTCTGGGTGTTCAATCAGTTAAAAAAAGATAAAAAGAGGGTGTGCACAACATCAGTACTTTTTCGATAGAAAAATTTAAAGTTGTCAAAAGAAGTATTCTAGCACTAAAGCAAATTGATAACAAGATTGGGGGTATAGCTCACTTAGATCTAGATCACCTCCTTTTAGCAGTGATTAAATCACTAAGAGATACTAGTGCATTGAGTGTGTCCATATTTGGATCACTATTGTCACTAAGATCCATTTTTGTGTTGAAATCGAAGTCTCTAAAATGGTCAGTTGATTCAAGTTTGGTTCGTAAAGGGAAAAAAGAGAGATTAGATGAAAATCAAATTTCACATGAGGCAGCTCTAGAATCCCACATTGAAGCCATTGAAAACAGTTTGGAGTGCATGTATATAGGACTTTGATTAAAATAAGGGTATCTCTTCTTAACTAGTTTAACCCGCAACCTTGCGAGTTTTTTTAATATGAATTTTGAATTTAATCAATTTGTTTCAATATTTAAAATGTACTTTTATTATACATTTTTATTTAGTGAGATAGAATTTGTAGGATCGTTTCAGCTCCGCCAACATGTACGACATATAAGCTCATGAATAGAGAGAGGTTCCCATAAGCTTATATACATACATTTGGTTTATTCATTTTTCAATGTGGGACATGACTAGCACACCATAACCGATTATACTCCAACAATCACACTTTTCGATGTGGGACATGACTAGCACACCATAACCGATTATACTCCAACAATCACACCCCCTTAATCGGTTAATCTTGCTACCTGCTGCATGCTACGTGCTACATGCTATTATAAGGTTGCAATCAAGCCCTTTCTTTCATCTTCCTGCGTCCGGTTTACTTGCTCTCTGCTCCGGCTCTGATACCACGTGTAGGATCGTTTCAGCTCCGCCAACATGTACGACATATAAGCTCATGAATTCCATATTACTCTAAAACCAATTGGTGATAGAGGGAGATTCCCATAAGCTTATATACATACATTTGGTTCATTCATTTTTCGATGTGGGACATGACTTGCACACCTTAACCGATTATACTCTAACAGAATTGATAGAATGTTTGTTAAAAGTGCTATTATATAATTAGATAACGATCAAATACCAATTATTAATGTATAACCAACTTGTAACGCTACCATTGTAACAAAATAGACGGAACTACAAAGCGTTAATCAAAACAGATTGCCAAGTCGAACAATATAAATTACACTATATATCCGTTATTTGCATGTAGAGTGAAAATTGCAGAATAATAAACTATCCACAATTATAACAACTTACATCACTGCATCTAGTTTAACCTATTTTAAGCTGATGGTAACAGTTCGAACACACCTTCGTTACTTTTGAAAACAGTGACACATATTTCTCCATGTTTCAAACAATTTCGTCGTCGAAAATCCATCCAACCAGCAGATACATACAAATTAGGACGTTTTTTTGTAGCATCTTCTCTAACCCCCCATGAAAATGATTTACCTTCTCGGATATTGCAATAACTGTACAGCCGTGATTTACTCCATGAAGACCAATGAATTCCAGTAAAAAAAAAGAATACATTTATACAAGAGAATGATTGCAATTGAAGAATGTTGTACAAATGTTGATAATTGATATGGAAAGTAAATGTTTCATTTTTATTTAACGATGCAACATTGATTTTTAAAGTGCAAGTTAAATTCATAATCGAAGGTAAGTAGCATACCCATAAATTTCCATATGGGACAGTAAAGGTAACGATCGGGTCATTGACATCAATGTGGCGTTGTCCAGTTTGGTTGTCTCCATTTTCATTATGTTTAAGGTAGTTACGAATTACCAATAACGACATTGATGGTTTTTGTTTAGTCAGAATAGTGTGAACATATTAAGCTTAGTACAGCTGATGTACGAACATTATTATTTGACATACAACCCATTTGACCCGTCTTCGGTCAATGCCAACATTAAAATTTCGACTATGTTTGAGTCATTGGTAATTAAAAACAATACCCTCACCCATACAAGTTATTGTGTGTTTGGTGGTCTCAGGGTGCACATCAGTCTACTGTGCACCCTACTGTATAAGTGTCCTAATAAGAAATGAGGTTGGCTATAAACGCATAAACACGTAAAAGAGGTTGGCTTCCATTGAAGCTAAAATGATAAATACCATAAGATTCTTATAGCACAATAAATATCTCATTCAACCTTTAAAAGCAAAATCAAAAGGAACTATAGAAATACCTTACAAGATCTTCAAACAAAGCTCACTTCAACAAATGATAAACTTCACATCTTTCTGTCAAGATCAAAGAAAATTGAAAAGATAAGGGCCTAACTACAACAGAAATCAAACCAAACTTATTTTTAATACTTTAAGACTTTTTCTTTGTTGAATTCTTATTGTGCACCATTTCACTCAAGTTTAGGAACAGACCAAATACAAAAGGTTCAAAATTAAGTTAATAATATTTTTTTTTTATAAATTATCCTTACACACAATCCAATAAATAGATATAACTTAAAGTTACCTGGGCAAGAAGTGGGTGGTCATCTTGTATTGAATTTTTTTTTTTTGAAATGGTAGTTTTTGAAAAGTTGTTTACAAAACTAGAAATTTTGAATTTTTTTTTTTTACAAAAGAAACTCCAGTTTGACACTTGTCATCCCAAACCGGCTTTTGAAAGTTCGGTTTGTGTAGATGTCATTCAAACCGGAGTTTGAAACTCCGATTTGTGTAGATGACATTTTTTTTATAGATCTCATGCTTTTTTTTTTATAGATTTTATGATGGAACTTGAATGAACTTGATGGACATGAATGAATGGACAAGTGAGGTTCAGCCGTCAAGGCCAACTTACTTTTTTGTTAACTGTCAGGCATCTAGTATCGTAGTAGTATTTTTTACATTTTGATCCTTTTTTTGCTTTTTCTTTTTAAAAGAAAAACAATCCTAAAAATATCATAAGTCATTCATATTATTTTTCTACTTTGATTTTTATCAACAAAGCTTCAAAACTCAAGTGATTGATACCCACCACGTTACTTGTGGCCGCGCATATAAAAGATTACGAAGTTGAATGTGAAAAACTCGTTTTATGACCGGAAAATAATTCCGGCGAACTTCCGGCGAGAACTAGTCGGAGCGCGTCAGAGATCGACTGGGGTAGAACTTAGTCTCGTTGGGATCGTAATGAGATTTAGATTTTAATGGTGTTGGCGGTGTCGCTAAACTTGTCCAAATACGAGAGTAGAATTATGGTCTTAGAGGGTGGGTGGTGTTTTATATGTTAAAGAAAGAGAAAAGAAAATGGAACTAGTGATTACGGTTGAAGTATATTTAGACAGTGGGTGGTGTTTCAAGACAATGATGTCTTTTACACAAATCGATGCATACGTATTTTCAAGACAATTTAAAATATAAACTTACTGCAATTTCAATATATATATATTTAATATTTATTAATATATTTATGATTAAAATTATCATACAAGTAATAAAAAAAAAAAATAATGACACCTAGTCAAACCGGAGTTTCAAACTCCGGTTTGGGGTGCCATTGACACAAATCGAACTTTCAAACGTCGGTTTGGAATGACAAGTGGTAAACCGGAGTTTTAAACTCAGGTCTTACTAGTTTTGTAAAAAAGAATTCGAAATTTCTACTTTTGTAAATATGTTTCCAAAAACTACCATTTCAAAAAAAATTCTCTTGTATTGGAGTTCCTTGGGCTTAATGTTATTACTTCGTCTCTTCGAAACATTATAATCTTGTTCTAATTGTTTAGTCTGGCCCTTCATTTCAAAACCATAAAGCCACTTGTCTTGGTTGCAGTAAGTAATAGATATAAACTGAAAACAAATGTTTCAAGTGTATGTTAATACCTTTAATAAACTGGAACAAACCACCAAGAAGACATCATTCACCTTTTTCCCTAATTACCGAATGAATAATCCTCACTACCAGAAGTCACAGATACACAGATCATTTAGTACTAGAGTACCAAGCTCCGATTTTTGGCTTACTAAAGGAATTTATAACATAAGACAAAAAGGCATGCCTCATAAATAAACACCTCCTCCTTATCAGTATCGTTTTCATATGGTTCCTAATTAAACCATTAATTATAAATAAATTAGACATGCTTTCAAAGATGTTCAGTCATGTATGACTCTAATACTTCAGTAGCAGCAGCAGTGATCAATGGAGTTAATGTGTCATCATCCCTTTGGTTGATCTTTTCTCATCATAATGTATACTGGAATATATGACTTATAAATCTATAATAGCTTTAAGAGACATAATTATTTCAGACAAAGACTCAGATTACCTAATCTAGAGCTTGCAACAGATTCAGTCACTCGAGCGTATCCGTATTGATGTTTAAGATCTGAAAAAAAGTACATTGATCATTGGAAAGCATATAGAGTATTCAGCTCCATTTTCATCTATTTTGTTACCCTCCATCGTATCCATTCCTTCACAGCAGTATTGAAGAACATCTCATCTTATGTTGAGCTATGATCATATTCGTTATTTGACTTGACTTATAGTATGGTTGATGTATTCTCACCCCACCTAAGTCCTGGAATAACCATAGCATTAACTGTACATCCTCTCATGACCACCTGTTTAATTTACAAATCAAATACTGGTTACATTCTGTAAATGTTTTATCTCCAACGGATTGAACACATACATCTAAAAAATAACATAACTTAGAAGGAAAATATTTTCGTAATCACATTTTGTACACTGATAATTTGGATTCTGGAATCATCACTAACAAATATTTTTTTTTTGAAAAGCAAGTAAAACTTTCATTCATATAATGGGATAATTACAAGCCCTATAATCTATACAATATGTAGATGTAATAAATATGTGGAAGTACGAGAAGACGGAACACGCAGAAAACATGAGCGAAGAGACATTAAACACCGCGGCACTTGAATGAGATCAAGCTGGGTAAGAGTGGACAGACAGTACCGCAATTGCGATGACAAAGTTGCCAACTACTACTCATTTAACCAAGTGGATAATGGGGATCTAAGGCATGTCTTCGTGTGTCGATGAGGGCTTACAACCGAATTAGCCTATACCCGTTCTTGAATGTTCGGGGATGTGTATGTCGATGGATTGATGAGCCATTTGTGATGAGCCGGGAATTTCCGATCAAATTTAAACTTAATCCTTATATATTTTCGACACGATAAGCAAAGTCTGTAATATTGAGTCTCAAAACTTTTGATTTGTTTCATTATATTCAATTGACCTTCGACTGCTCTCGACGATTCACGAACAATTAAATTGTAAATAGATATGTGTGTATTTATATATAAATGATAATTCTAAATATAATTTGAAGTATTATATGTTGTTGTTATAAAAAAAAATTAATAAAATAAAAATAGGATATTATAATAATTATTATTTAAAATATATCACTATATATAAATAAAGTATATTAAAAATTAATATTAAATAATTGTAATACTCGTTTGACGTTTCGAATGATATTAAGCAAGTTAAAGTCAAAGTTACGTAATTTTAAAATAAACGGTGAAAATGAGTTCTATAAATTTTAGGCTTATTAATAATATATTTAGATGTTGTTTGTCAATTTTAAAACTTTTTATATTTTTGCTTGGGGGTTGGGAGTGAATAATTAATGTAATTTTTATTTAATAGTTAATGATTGAATTTTATACCATATTGACCAGAACAAATAAATATAGTTAATTTAAAAATATGAAATTTTTTTCTGAACACTTTTGTCCGCCACTGAGTAACGGCGGAGTACGAAATTCAATCCGTGAATGGTAACAACTAACAATATAACACGTTTATTTATTAAATTATTTTATAAAGTAAAACACTGTGCATGATTGAATCAAATTAGGATTACTGTGTTTGATATTTCTATGTTTAAGTGTACATATTCATGCATCATTTACCAACTCCAATCCACATCCTTATTTTTTTTATTTACTCGACACATTATCAAATCACAGTGTAATTATTGAATTCCAATTGAGCCAAATTAAGATCACTTTACTGTATATGATTGGTACTTTTTGTTAGTGTTCTAATTATTTAATCATACTTGGTGTAATAAAAATACGTATGGAAAATAGATAGATGGAGGGACACATTTTTGAACACCCATTTAACTGCACATGTCTTCTTCTATCAACCAACCTTCAACCTCCCTTCACCCGCCACTTCCACCACCATCATGAGCACCACCTAGATGTTAAAATACAATGCAAATTTAGAATAATATGGAATTAGTTAATGTATATGGGTAAAATATCTAGATATTAATATGTATATGAAAAATATCTAGATATTAAAATGTAAGGAAAAATCTAGATATTTATGTGTGTAAGAAATATCTAGATATTTATATGTATAAAAATATCTAGATATTTATATATATCCATGGAAATATCTAGTTTCTAGAAACTTCCATGGAGTAGTATAAATATAGGTGGGTGTTTCATTTGTGTAAGGTGTGAAAGTTGTGAGAGTGAAATAAGAAGTGAGTTGTGAAGAAGAGAAGAAGAGTGTGAGTTAGCGAAAGTAGAGAAGAGAAAACTTGTAAGTAATATTGTAATTGTAATTTAATATAAGTGTTTTTGTTAAGTTTCCCGATCAAGCCTTAGTTTGTGTTTAAGTTCTTAGTGCACTTTTGCTGTTCTTATTATATGGTCGGCTCTGCCGCCTAAGTAATACATGGTCGGTTATACCGCCTAAAGATATATGGTCGACACTGTCGCCTAAGTACATTGCGCACTAAGGATTTATAAAATTAAAGGCTAATCAACGTCAAAGTGTTGGTGTAGTGAGTCTAGTATAGTCTAGGTCCTCTATAGTGGGTGTGTTGGGCTCGTCGAAGCTTCCAACAATTGGTATCAGAGCGGGTCGTTCGGGACCATTTCTAGTGGAGGAAATCGGTAAACGTTGGACGTTTACATCAACTTGTTTTCACCAAGGCTCTAAGGGAGATTCTGCCGGAGCACAGTTAGGAACTGTGAAAGCTCATCGGTCTGGGACCAAGCTTATTGGACGTTGGACGTCATGATGGCAGATCTTGCAAGTACGAGCAGTGGAATCAAGAGTCTCAATAACCACAACTATGGTTATTGGCAGACTTGTATAGAATCCTACCTACAAGGACAGGATTTATGGGAAATAGTTGCTGGCAGTGACACAACGCCTCCACCGAAAGAAAATGCCGAAGCCTTGAGAAAATGGAACATCAAGGCTGGGAAGGCTTTATTTATACTGAAGACTACAATCGAGGAGGATCTATTGGAGCACATCCGTGACGAGAAAACACCAAAGGCAGCTTGGGAAACTTTTGAAAAATTATTTTCAAAGAAGAATGAAGCACGACTCCAGCTCTTGGAAAATGAGCTCGCAGGTATCTCACAAGGAAGTCTATCTATTTCTCAGTATTTCACCAAGGTGAAATCTATTTGTCGTGAGATATCTCAACTTGCTCCTGAAGAGAAAGTGAGTGATGCAAGGATGAAGAGAATTATCATCCATGGCTTAAGATCCGAGTATAATGAATTTATAGCCGCTGTAAGAGGATGGCCTACTCAACCATCATTAATAGAGCTGGAGAATTTATTGGCTAATTAAGAGGCATTAGCCAAGCAGATGAATGAAGTAACCATAAAAGACGGAGAAGATGCACTCTTCACCAATAAGAAGAAAGCAACATCTCGAAGACAAGATGCGATGAAAGAAAGTCAGACATATGGATGGAAGAGTCACCCAAAGTCAAAAGGCAACACTTCAGGGGGAGCTCGGGGAGCTCAACAAGGAAGAAGAGATCATCGCCAACAATACGGGGAAAATGATAAGAGAAAGAAGGGTGAATGCTTCAATTGTGGCAAGAAGGGTCATTTTGTTCGAGATTGTAGATTCCCCAAAAGGCGAACTTTCGAAGGAAATGTGGCCGCCACAAGAGATGAGAAGAAAGAGGTCACATTCGAAGCAACCATTAATGAGGAAACATGGGATGCAGAAGCTGGACTCTCTGTTGAAGCTGACATAGATGATCAAGCTCTTACAACAACTTTAAAGTCAAAAATAAACTACAAAGATGATTGGATCATCGATTCTGGATGCTCAAATCATATGACCAACGATGGGACAAAGCTGCAAGAAATGGAGGATTACAAAGGAAAGAGAGTCGTGTTGACAGCCGACGATTCAAGGTTATCTATTTCTCACATTGGAAAGACAATAATTCCAAATGAAGGCGACTCTCATAAGCTCCAACTCGAGAAGGTGTATCTTGTCCCTGGCCTAAAGAAGAATTTACTGTCAGTACCACAATTGACAGCAGAAGGGAATTATGTGCTCTTTGGACCAGAAGATGTGTCTGTATTCAAGAGAGTGAAGGTAGTTGGCAATCCAATTATGCAAGGAAAAAGAATAGAGTCGGTCTATGTACTATCTGCTGAAACAGCATATGTGGATAAGACTCGAAAGAATGAGACGGCTGATCTGTGGCATGAACGTCTTGGGCATGTGGGATACAATAAGTTAAAGGAGATGATGGTGAAACGCATAGTAAATGGGCTTCCTCAAATTGATATCCGAACAGATACAATATGTGCTAGATGTCAATTTGGCAAAGCTCACCAATTGCCATTCAAGGAGTCAGCGCATCAGTCCAAGACACCACTAGAGCTAATACACTCAGATGTCTTCGGCCCAGTGAAACAAACATCACTTGGAGGTATGAAATATATGGTGACATTCATTGATGACTTCTCAAGATATGTGTGGGTTTACTTCATGAAGGAGAAGTCGGAGACTTTTCTGAAGTTTAAAGAGTTCAAGAACAAGGTAGAAAGTGAGCTCAATACTAAGATTCGATGCTTACGCACAGATAATGGAGGAGAATATTTATCAACCGAGTTCAATATCTATCTTGAGAAGCACAAGATCAGAAGGCAATTAACTTGCCCTAATACTCCACAACAGAATGGAGTGGCAGAACGTAAGAATCGTCATCTTGCTGAAACCTGTCGAAGTATGCTTCATGGTAAGAATGTACCAGGAAGATTTTGGGCCGAATGTATGAGGACGGCTTCATACATGATTAACAGACTCCCACAAACAAAGTTGGGATATATTTCACCATATGAAAGATTATGGAAGATCAAGCCAACCGTCAACCATCTCAAGGTTTTTGGATGTGTATGCTACGTCTTCGTACCAGATCATCTACGAAGCAAATTTGATAAGAAGGCAATTCGATGCATTTTTGTCGGTTATGATGAATCAAGAAAAGGATGGAGATGTTGTGATCCAAATACTAGAAAGTGTCATACTTCAAGAAATGTGGTATTTGATGAAGCTTCTTCATGGTGGTCACCTCAAAAGATAGAGCTTTCAGAATCTCATGGATTAGAAGAAGTTCCAAAAGAGAAAGAAGAACATAAAGAGCACATAACGGATCCAATTAAAGAAGGAGATGGATCGTACTCTAAGGAAACGAGTCCATGGAAAACTGGGGTACATCAATCTACATCCGAAGAGGTTCGTCCAAGCCAAATGGATGCCGAGGAGCATGTGCAAGAATTACGGAGATCAACAAGGCCGAGGCAACCTAATCCGAGGTATGCCAATGCTGCTCATGTGGATGAATCAATACCTATTGAGCCTTCCACTTATGAAGAAGCAGCACAAAGTCAAGAATGGTAGAAAGCGATGGAAGAAGAAATTAATGCACTAAAAGAAAACCAGACATGGAGTTTAGTTTCAAAGCCAAAAGATGTAAAACCAATATCTTGTAAATGGGTTTACAAGGTGAAGACTCGATCAGATGGCTCCATTGAAAGGTATAAAGCTTGACTTGTTGCTAGAGGTTTTTCTCAACAATATGGGCTGGATTATGAAGAAACGTTTAGTCCAGTGGCGAAGATCACAACAATTCGAGCTCTACTAGCTTTAGCCACCAGCAAATCTTGGAAGCTGTGGCAGATGGATGTCAAGAACGCTTTCTTACATGGGGAACTTGACAAAAACATCTATATGGAGCAACCAAGAGGCTTTGAGAACAAGATCCATCCTGAGCATGTCTGCAAATTAAAGAAGGCACTATATGGCTTGAAGCAGGCTCCAAGAGCTTGGTATGAGAAAATTGGTGAGTTCTTAGTACAAAGTGGTTTTACAGTTGCTCCTTCAGATTCTAGTTTATTTGTGAAACAAAATCATGGAAAACTTGCCATAGTGCTAGTATATGTGGATGACTTAATCATCACGGGAGATCACTATGAGGAGATCCAAAGAACAAGAGAGAATCTGTCTATCAGATTTCGTATGAAGGAGCTTGGAGAACTCAAACATTTTCTTGGACTCGAAATAGAGCAGAAAAGAGAAGGATTATTTCTGGGACAACAGAAATATGCGCGAGATCTTTTACAAAAGTACGGAATGCTTAATTGCAAACCTATCTCAACTCCGATGGATCCGAATACAAAACTACGAGCAGATGAAGGAAAAATTCTTCAAGATGTTACCATGTATCGAAAGATGGTCGGAAGTCTTATTTATCTCACACTAAGCCGGCCAGACATATCTTATGCAGTTGGAGTGGTTAGTTGATACATGAGCAATCCGAAGAAGCCTCACCTTGATGTTGTACGACGCATCTTAAGGTATGTTAAAGGCACTATTAACTTTGGTATTTTATACAAGAAAACAAAAGAATGTCACGTGACTGGATATTGTGACGCCGATTACGCTGGAGACTATGATACACGACGGTCAACAACTGGATACATGTTTAGTCTTGGATCGGGAGTAATATCATGGTGCAGCAAGAGACAACCAACTGTATCCTTATCAAGCGCCGAAGCAGAATATCGATCGGCAGCATCAGCAACACAAGAAATTACTTGGTTGAAGCAGCTAATGGAAGATCTTCATCAATCAACAGATTATCAAGTAAAGCTTTTATGCGATAACTTATCAGCTATACGTCTAGCAGAAAATCCAGTCTTTCATGCGAGAACAAAACATATAGAAGTGCACTATCACTATGTTCGCGAGAAGGTCCTTGAAGGGGAGATCAAGATGATGCCAACAAAGATAGATGAACAGGTTGCAGATATATTCACCAAGAGCCTAAGTAAACCGAAGTTTACAAAATTCAGAGAAGCACTTGGAATGGTCTGCAAGACATCGTTGGAAGAAAATTTGCATTGAGGGGGAGTGTTAAAATACAATGCAAATTTAGAATAATATGGAATTAGTTAATGTATATGGGTAAAATATCTAGATATTAATATGTATATGAAAAATATCTAGATATTAAAATGTAAGAAAAAATCTAGATATTTATGTGTGTAAGAAATATCTAGATATTTATATGTATAAAAATATCTAGATATTTATATATATCCATGAAAATATCTAGTTTCTAGAAACTTCCATGGAGTAGTATAAATATAGGTGGGTGTTTCATTTGTGTAAGGTGTGAAAGTTGTGAGAGTGAAATAAGAAGTGAGTTGTGAAGAAGAGAAGAAGAGTGTGAGTTAGCGAAAGTAGAGAAGAGAAAACTTGTAAGTAATATTGTAATTGTAATTTAATATAAGTGTTTTTGTTAAGTTTCCCGATCAAGCCTTAGTTTGTGTTTAAGTTCTTAGTGCACTTTTGCTGTTCTTATTATATGGTCGGCTCTGCCGCCTAAGTAATACATGGTCGGTTATACCGCCTAAATATATATGGTCGACACTGTCGCCTAAGTACATTGTGCACTAAGGATTTATAAAATTAAAGGCTAATCAACGTCAAAGTGTTGGTGTAGTGAGTCAAGTATAGTCTAGGTCCTCTATAGTGGGTGTGTTGGGCTCGTCGAAGCTTCCAACACTAGAGCCATCATCCTCTACCCATCGTGGTCACCACCTCCGGCATCACTCCACCATAAACCCGTTACCACCACTCTCATTTTCCACTCTCTCTCTCTCTCTTCTTTAATCACCCTCGTGTAACAACCACAAATCACCACCGATTGACCACCTTGAAAACTACCCGATAACCATCACCATCGAGACCACCACCAAAGTTCCTGTCCGAGCATCATGAACTACGCCACAACCGCACTACTACCGATCGCCACCACCATCCTACATCTCTCTCTCATCCTCTCTATCTCTCACATATATTTCTGTTTCTTTTTCCGGTTATGCCGTGAACAACGGCTACCGTTTATCACTATCATAAATCAACCATAACCACCATGTAACCATTGTAAACCACCACTTACTGCTACTGTGGCTGTATATTTTCTGTCCAGTTCGAAAACCAGTAAATCATCAAACCGGTTGTTGTTTCTTTTCATAAATCATCACCACCTCTCGACTACTTCTATCACCATAATACCAAAACCCTTTTTGTTGAAAGTTGTTTATGTTTTGAACCACCATAACCAACCCCACCAATTCTCATCGAAAACCCACACCATTGTTCTCGCGCAATAATCTCAGTCGAAACTCAGGAACCACTTGTTGTTGTTCGTTGTTGTTTCCATTTCTAATATTATTCGATGAAGATAATAATGATGATATTATAGATGGTGATTTTTCAGTGATGATGATCGTATTGTGATAATAACGAGTTCCTGATGATAAAAGGAATATAATGAAAATAAGCTGTTTCATAAATGATAAATATTTAATCGAACGAGTTAAGACATAAACAAATGAACGGTCTAGTGGTTGAAGCGTGTGTGTGTTTAACGAGAGATCCTGAGTTCGAACCTAGGATTCCACGATTTTTTATTTATTTCAAGTTTGTTTGTTGGGCCACAATAGTCTGTTTCTTATTGGGCCGTACATAAGTTCTGTTGGGCCGAGAGGGTTAACATGAACTAAGGATTATTGAGCTTGGTGGACTTAATAGACTGGGCTTCAAGTATCCACATGATAAAACAATTTAATATGTTCTTTAATTCAGAAGGTAACATGGCAGTTCAATGGTTAGTGTGTGTGCTGGTTTAACCAAGAGGTTGTGGGTTCGAGTCCTGGCAGGGACAGATTTGAATTTTTTGGAGATTATACCCTTAAGGTAGTTTCTATTATTATTGTTATTGTTATTATTATTATTATCATTATTGTTATTTTTATTAATTATGATCCTTCTAAAAGTAAATTTGATTATTTATTATTTTTATTAGTATTATTATTGAAAATAACATTTTATTTAAACTATCATTTTTATTATTAAAAACATCACATTTATTATTATTAGAATTATCATAATTTTTATCATGATTAGTATTACTTTTATCATTATTTTTATTAGTATTATTATCAATATATCAAATAAAGATTTTCTATATATATTAAGACATTAAACCTAACCCTATTAATACTTCGGTAATAAACGATAATTATCTATATAAAAATAAATGTATCTAAGTAAGTTATTAATAAAACACATGATATATAATAATAATTAAAAATCACTAATAAAATATATATATTTGTTGGATTACGATTATATGTTTTAATATATATATACAAATGATATAGGTTCGTGAATCCGAGGCCAACCCTGCATTGTTCAATGTCGTCATATGTATTTTTACTACAAAATACAGTATTGTGAGTTTCATTTGGTCCCTTTTACTCTTTACATTTTTGGAGCTGAGAATACATGCAAATGTTTTATTAACTGTTTTACAATAATTATATGCGTGAGTTTCATTTGCCCTTTTTACTCTTTATGTTTTTGGGCTGAGAATACATGCAAATGCTTTATTAACTGTTTTACAATATTTATATGCGTGAGTTTCATTAATCCCTTTTTAAATGCTTTTGCAATATATATTTTTGGGACTGAGAATACATGCGCTGTTTTTATAACTGTTTTACGAAACAGACATAAGTAATCGAAATTACATTATATGGTTGAATTATCGAAATCGAATATGCCCTTTTTTATTAAGTCTGGTAATCTAAGAATTAGGGAACAGACACCCTAATTGACGCGAACTCTAAAGATAGATCTATCGGGCCCAACAAGCCCCATCCAAAGTATCGGATGCTTTAGTACTTCGAAATTTATATCATGTCCGATGGAGGATCCCAGAATGATGGGGATATTCTTATATACATATTGTGAATGTCGGTTACCAGGTGTTCAATCCATATGAATGATATTTTTGTCTCTATGCATGGGACGTATGTTTATGAGAAATGGAAATATGAAATCTTATGGTCTATTAAAATTATGAAATGATTATTTATGTTTAACTAATGAACTCACCAACCTTTTGGTTGACACTTGAAAGCATGTTTATTCTCAGGTATGAAAGAAATCTTCCGCTGTGCATTTGCTCATTTTAGAAATATTACTTGGAGTCATTCATGGCATATTTCAAAAGACGTTGCATTCGAGTCGTCGAGTTCATCAAGATTATTATTAAGTCAATTATAGTTGGATATATTCTGAAATGGTATGCATGCTGTCAATTTTCGTTGTAAAGAAAGATTTTCTTTTAAAATTTAATGCAATGTTTGTAAAATGTATCATATAGAGGTCAAATACCTCGCGATGTAATCAATTGTTGTGAATCGTTTATAATCGATATGGACTTCGTCCGGATGAATTAGGACGGGTTTCTACACCATTGGTGCCAATCGATTGATGATTTCTTTGATATTTTAGATATCCATGAGAAGGTTTGTGCTTGGATCTCGGAAAGTATAGTAGCGGGGCACCAATCTTTTTTGCTAAAAACCTTGGCGTTACGGTTCTTCCATATCATGTAGATAGTGGTCCATTTTGTCGCTTGCCAGATGAATTTACCAAGGGGCGATGTGGTAAATGTTTGATCCGTTAATGTTATATCAAAAAGGCTGGAGAACGTGGTTGTGGGTAGGTTCCACCATGCTAGGTTTAGGTTCCAAATTGCTTCAAAAGTAGTGCATTGGTATAGGGTATGTTCTATGGTTTCAACAAGTGAGTTGCATTGAGGACAAAGTATGGTATCGAGATCAATGTTTCGCTTGTCAAGTTCAACTCTAGTCGGGATTCTACCAAGTATGACCCTCCAGATGAATATGTTGATTTTTTGTGGAATGAGTTTATTTCTTGGTGTTTTAAAGGATGAGGTAGGTATTTCGAGTTTGAGATTGTCGAGAATTGATGAGAGGGATTTTGTGGTGAACACTCCGGAGTTATCTAGGTTCCATTTCCAAGTGTCAGGATTTTCCGAAAGGTTAATGGAAGAAAGAAGGTTGTTTAGTTCCGACAATTCGTTAAGTGATCGACCGTAAGGTTCTCTAACCCAATTCCAAGTTCCGGAGGTATGCGAGTTGGAAGACGATAAGCGTTCTGAGACTAAAGCATTTTTATTTGAATCAAGCATGAAAAGCCTTCTGAATTGGCTGCTAAAAGTTTCGGAACCACACCATTTTTCAAGCCAAAATTTAGTGTTGTTTCCATTCCCTAAGCACTTTGTTATTGAGTTGGAGAAATTAGCACCGAGGTTGTCTGCAATTTTTCCGGCCTTGATGATTTCATTCCAAATTGTGGTACCTGCAACATTTCTAGAAAAAACGTTAGTAACAACCCCCCCTCCCCGTATATGCTCGAAATTATTTTAACCCATAATGCATTTTTTTCGATATAAAATCTCCACCACCATTTACATAGTAGGGATATGTTTTTGCAGAAAAGAGATCCGATGTTCAACCCACCTTTATCGTAAGGTAAGAGGATGTGTTCCCATTTAATCCAGTTTATTTTGTTTTCTGATTCCGAACCACCTCAGAGAAATTTTCTTCTTTTTGATTCAAGTATATTAATTATTTTTACGGGGGCGTGGAATCGGGAGAAGTAGTAGAGTGGGGTACTGGATAGGATGGATTTGATTAGGATGAGGCGGCCGCCAAATGATATGGACTTTGCTTTCCATTCGGAAAGGCGTTTGTCAAACTTATCAATGATGGGCTGCCATGAGGATGCTTTATTGGAGGGAGTCCCAATCGGGAGTCCAAGGTATGTGAATGGGGTAGATCCGGCCGAGCAGTCAATATACTTAGCCATCTCCTCGACGTCATGTTTTGTGACGCCAATCCCATAGAGGTTACTTTTTTTTAAGGTTTACTTTTAAGCCGGATATGTTTTCGAAGCATTTTAGTAATTTGGAGATGTTTTTTGCATTACGTTTGCTCCATTCGCCAAAGAAGATTGTATCATCCGCATATTGGAGATGAGATACCACAATCTTGTCATGGCCAACACAAATACCGCGGAATTGGTCGTTTGCTATGGCACGTTTGGCGAGAATGTTGAGTCCTTCCGCCGCGATAATGAACAGGAAAGGTGAAATTGGGTCACCTTGGCGGATACCTCTACCAGGGGTAAATTCCGTGGTCGGGGAGCCATTGATGAGGACGGAGATTGTGGAAGAGGAGATGCATGCGTGGATGAAGCTGATCCATTTGGTGCCGAATCCCATACTTTTCATGGTGTCGAAAAGGAAGTCCCACTTGATACAGTCGAATGCCTTTTCGAAATCCACTTTAAATATAAGACCCTTTTGTTTTTTTCTTTTTAATTCGTCTATTATTTCATTTGCGATTAGGACGCTGTCAAGGATGTATCTTCCTTTGAGGAAGGCGGTCTGTTCTGTGCCAATAATTTTGTGGATTACTTTTGAAAGTCTGTTGGAAAGGATTTTTGTGAGGATTTTATAGTAACTTCCGTTTAGACAAATAGGACGATATTCATTGAATCCGATTGGATTGGTTTTTTTTGGGATTAGTGTGAAGAAGGAGGCGTTGCAACCCTTAGAAATTTCAGAATTGCACCAAAACCAATCAAGTGCTTTGATGAGGTCCTCTTTTATCAACCACCAATATTTTTTGAAGAATTTCATATTGAAGCCGTCCGGGCCGGGAGCTTTTGAGCTGTCACAGCCACTAAGTGCATCCCACACTTCTTTTTTGGAGAATCGGGCTTCAAGTATGAGGTTGTCTGTATCGTTTATATAATTGCGATTGGGGTCGTTTTCAAATAGGCAATTTCCTTTGCATTTTTTTGGATTTGAATAATGTCTCAAAGTATTTTAATGCCTCATTTTTGATTATGTGAGGATCCTCAGACCATGTTCCATTTAATGAGATGCCGCGGATGTTGTTTTTGTTGGCTCTTCTTTTAATGAAGTTATGGAAGTATTTAGTGTTTTCGTCACCTTCTAGATTCCATTTAATTCGTGCTTTTTGTTTTAACATGTTGGTTTTCTTTTTTTTCTTTTCGATGTGTTGGACCTTTTCATTTATCCAGTTTTTATGTTCAGATTCAGTTAGTTGTCTGGTTTCTGCAATTTTTTCCCATTCATTTGAGGCGTCGAGGTGTGAAATGATTTCGGAGTCAAGATTGTTAAGTTGGAGACTACACTTTTTAAGTTCAAGTTTTACATTTTTTAATTTATTACGGAAAATACA
The DNA here is from genome assembly GCF_046630445.1 of Rutidosis leptorrhynchoides. Lineage (NCBI taxonomy): Eukaryota > Viridiplantae > Streptophyta > Magnoliopsida > Asterales > Asteraceae > Rutidosis > Rutidosis leptorrhynchoides. The sequence continues at coordinate 201,215,845 of NC_092337.1, forward strand.
GTCGGGACGGTTTCCGTTAACTGGGAGTTGCCATGTATATTTGATGATGTCATCAACGTTTTTTAGTTTAAGCCATGAGTTGAATACTCGGGTAGGTTTCGGTCCAAAGTCGGTGAAGGAATTTTTTAATATGATCGGGCAGTGATCGGAAAGGTCACGTTCGAGGGTTTTTGAGGAGATGTCTGGCCAAATGTCGAGAATATTTTCATAAATAAGGAATCTGTCTAGTTTGCTGAATTTTTGTGTATTAAGGCACATGCGTGTGAATTTCTTTCCGCCTAATGGAAGGTCAATTAGGTTAGCATTATTTATGAAGTTGTTAAATTTATCGGCCCAATTTTGTTTGAAGTAGCAGTTTAAGCGTTCGGAATTAGATCTAACTTCATTGAAGTCACCAAAGATAATGTGGGGAACATCGATGGAATCGGTTAATTTTGAAAGTTCAGACCAAAATCTTAATTTTCTTGCGTGTGAATGTGGGCCATATACGTTTATCATAATCATATCAGTGTCTATCCCAGCCCATTTCCCTTTAATTGCGGTAAAGAATTCCCCTTCAATGGCGGAGTCGAATATAAAGGAAGACGAATCCCATATTAATAATAAATCCACCGATGCCCCGATTGAGTCTTTTTGTATGAATTTAAAGTTTGTGTTGTACCAAAAGGATTCGATTAGAGAGTCATTGGATTGTCCACATTTTGTTTCTTGTAGCCCAAGGATGACCGGATTTTCTTTTTGACAAATTTGTTTGAGCCAATGGATTTTATCTGTTTGACCCAACCCACGAATATTTAGTGAAATACAACTCATTATAAAAAACTTACAAAACGATTGGAGATGAAAGGAGATCAAGAGTTGGTTTCCCAACGGATACCGATGCCATGCCCGTATTCGGTTGTGTCTTTGGTGCTACTCGTTAACTTGTTGGAATTAAAGCTCGTGTTATCTTCTTTAGACTTTGTTATTGCTTTAGAAGCGTTCCCGGACATTTTGGAAGTGGAGCTTGTTTTGCGGTTGAGTTGGGAGTACTTTAGTTTTTGTCCACTTCTCGCACAATGCTTTATGTATAAGAATTTTGATCGTGTGATATTCTTAGGGTTCTCAGATGGTGGTTTGGTTAGATGGTTCGTTGGTGGTTTGGTAACCAGAGAGGGGCGTGAAACTTTTTTGAAATCGATGATGTTTGAGGAGTACATTGGTTTCTTTATGGTTCGTGACACATCATGTTGCTTGTTTTTGGATTTCTCCTTTGTTTTACTCATCGGGAAAGCGTTGCTGGGGTTATCAGCAGTAGGGTTCGTGGGTATTAAGTTGGTTGGAGTGGTTTGTTTAAGGTTAGTATCGACATGTGTAGGTTCGGTGGGAAAGGTGTTCGGCATGGGTGATGTTTGCGTGGGGGTAGGGGGTCAGGAGAGGTGGGGTTTCCACAAGTAGGTTGAGACGGTTTGTTTTTTTTCACGTTGTTACTTGTTGTGGAATCGGTGGGTGTGTTGCTTGAGGGTTCTGTGGGTTCGGTGGTTTCTTTTGGTTCGGCATTATTAGGATTAATGGGATGACATGTATGTAGAGTAGGAGGGTCCATGTTGAGTGTAATGGGATCTATTTGAGAGGCCCGTGGATTGTTGATATGGGTTTTGATTGGACTAGTGGGTTTGGGTGATATTAGGTTATGCATAATGTCGATTGGGCTTATGTGTATATTTTGGCTTGGGAGACTCTCGGGGATGTGAGAATTGTAGGTTGTATGTGAGGTGTTGCAATGTGTATTGTGTCGGTTAGTTGTGTTGGTTTCTACATTTGTGTCCGAGATATGGGAAGGTCCTGTAGGGGTTTGATTGTCATGGTTTGAATTTTCACGGTTGAGTGTGGAGAACTTAGTTGTTTCGACCCTTCTCGATGACGTGGAAGGTGAGGCGTGGTTTTGATTTTTGTAGTTGTGGTTAACATTGCGATCATCATGATTATCATGTGGTGGTGGTGGGTTTTGGTTTTCTGAGTTTTGTGAACAATTTTCATGGTCGTCATCCATGTGGGATTCGTTGTCCGAAATATATTCCTCTGAATGCACATCATCCTCCCAAACCGATGATTCGTTATCCATTGAGTTAAAGTCTACCTGTGAATTAAGATTTTCGGACACAAAAACATTAGTGATCTTTAATTCATGATGGATAAATACCTGACCGAAGATTGGGGCGAGTGAACTTGTGTTGATGAGTGCTTTGCCAAGGGAGATGTCTTGCGATCCCTTCTCTTCAATTGAACAATTTTGTAATTCCAAAACGTCACCCCAACACTTAGCTATCTTGTGAAAGGTAGATTCGTTCTAGCATGATAATGGGACACCCCTAATGTCTAACCAAACCAAACGTCCGGGCGTTGTGTATTCATCCGGATCCCAGGGGCGTATGTTATCTAACCAGTTCCATAAAGGGTGTTTTTTACCGAAGCTCATAGGGTTGATAACATCGAATGCACATCTAATATCTTCAAACAGAAGTAGTACAGCTTTACCACCAATATATTTAGATTCGAAGCCATTAAAGTTCTCGGACTTACATATTTCATTAAAATAGTCAAGGTGTTCAATATTCTTGATCTCACCGATAAGAGCGTGCCCGAGGAGATCAATGAGCTTTGTATCAGATGGAACCTTGATGGAGAATTCTTTGGAGAAATTTGACTCATTGTGTTTAATAACTTGAATCTTATTGTTTAAAACATCACAGAAGGTACGATCATTAACAGTGTTATCAAGATTAACTTTGGGATTTACCTTCTGTTCCGTACACTGAGTATTCTGATTGGTGTGATTGTCATCATACCCTTTTGGCCCAATATTTTGATCGCGAGCTTTGTAAACGACCAACAACATTCCATCGGCTTCGATCCTGTTTAGTTTCCTTTCCATATTATCAACGTGATGAGGGTGTATATTCTTATATCGCACAAAACCGAATCTTTTTCCATTCTTTAACCTTTTTTTTTTGTATATAAACTTCCGTTAATTCACCATGTTTCTTGAATAGTGACCAAAGCTTAACAGAGTTCCAGGAATCCGGAAAGTTGAAGAATAGAAAGGAGGTGATGCCTTTGTTTACGGGTTTAGAAGGTGATGGGGTAGGTTTAGGGTTTTCGGTAAAGCGGTTAGAGTGTTTAGGGTTATCGGCTGAGTGGTTTTGAGAGGTAGTATTATCGGTTGTATGATTAGGGTTTCCAAACTTTTTTATTAGGGTTTTGGCATGTTCTTGAATTTTGAATCGCTGATAAAGGCTGTTATTTGCTGCATTCATACGGCAGAAAAAATGGTTGTTAGGGTTTGTTGGTTGTTGGTGAAGAGGAGGAAATTCATTAGAAGATGATGCAAAGTTGACCGGATTAGGGTTTGATTGGTTCTTGCGGTTATGGTCGACCTTAATCCATACGCCAACATTATCAGGTTGATACTTAATGTTGTTGATGATGCGAGAGTTGTTCGATAGCCTAGTCTGATGTGCTATGTTTGATTGATTATTCAATCGGCTATGTTTGGGTGTAAAAGGAGAACATGGGATGTGAAACATCTTGAAACAGAAAAGAAAAATAGGAAAAAGAGTGATGTAGATTGGATCTAATCAAGAAAGCATGCTGTCGAGACAGTAATCAAGGAGTAGATTGCCGATACAAAAAACATGGAGTATACCAGAGTCGTTTGTAGGATAATACTGATATAGTACTAATACAGATTGGATCAGTAAGCTGTTTCACATCAAGTAATAGATTGCCGATACAAAAAACATGGAGTATACCGGAATCGTTTATAGTACTAATACAGATTGGGATATTGAAACAAAAAAGAAAAAATAAGAAAAAGAGTAAAATAAAGTGGATCTAATCTAATAACTTACTGAACGATCAATGAACTAGGAATTGTAAGAAAAAGAGTAAAATAAAACGGATCTAATCTAATATCTTACTGAACGAACAATATACTAGGAATTAATTGCCGGAATTAAGCCAAGGTCGCCGGAATTCGCTTGTAATACCGACTGGGATATTGAAACAAAAAGAAAAAATAAGATAAAGAGTAAGAGAGAATGGATCTAATCTAAATAGCTTACTGAACGAACAATTAAACTAGGAATTGATTGCCGGAATTAAGCCAAGTTCGCCGGAATTCGCTTGTAGAAGAGAGAATAGGGAGCGTCGCAGCCATATTTTCTTTCAGCGTAAGAATTGAAGCAAAAGTGAAAAATATCACTAACAAATATCCTTTAGCATTCATAGGTTGTCCATTGGTGACACCAAACTAATAACAAGCAAGGTTTGAGACATACTGTTTTCCAAAGGAAATTATGTATTTTTCTTATTCAAACTGGGAAGCTTATAACTATATCCCCAAGAAAGAAGTCAGATTTCACAGCTAGAAAAGTTATTAATAAACACTATATATGACCCCTAACTTCATATTTAATTAAATCATAACAAAATTTGTGGATTTAGTAATGTGGTACTACAAACTAAAAATTCTTTGCAGATGAAACATATCAACTCAGTAACTCAACGAATGTTCAAATTTTTATCACATTAACATGAAACTGAAACCCTTACTAAATATGTACTTGCATGGTAATCAATATTTGAACTTCTTGAAACTATAAAGTTTAATATTAGATAGTCAACAACTCGTCATATTTACCAATTTTAACATGCCACATTTTGCCAGATGTTATGCATTACTTACGTGTATTACTTTTGACAATTTAAAATCCACTGCTTGTAATTCCAATTTCCAATGGGCCTCTATTTGTGACATGTCTTCTAACTTAGCAATTATTTTGGTCATGAGGCATTTGTTACCTACTTTTTGTAGAATGAACAATTATGCTTGTCGCTTCACTATTTAAGCTACAATAAGAAACTAAAATTAATACTATCGTGAGAGAAAAATAAGCACCCAACAAATGATCCGAGTAAATCTTATTCCTATGGACTCTCAGAATGTAAATACTAAATGTTTTAAAATGTTGCTTGGTTTTGTAATTGAATTAACCATGGCCATACTTTCACCCCCTTTACGAATTGTATCCTTCTAAAGGTCTGCAACTAACACAATAATATAATTTACTTTGAGATCATTAATAGCTGACTTATATTATCTTATGTATATTAGAGATAGATTAGAATTATATGATGTTTCCATATAACGTTTGTCTTGTCATACAAGTAATAGGTTTCCTAATTGTAATAAGAAGGTTATATGTATTCCCTATAAATATAGGGTCTGGGATTAACAGTGTTGTAAATCTCCCGAGATCTCCTCGAGATCTCGTTTTTAGAAGGCAACCGAGACGAGATGTTCATCTCTCGAGATTTCTCAGTCAACGGGGTCAAACTTAGTCAAAGGCATGATTTCTCGGATTTTCTTGCTAATTTGTAAGATTTTCTTATAAAATTCGAGATTTCTAAGATTTTCTCGCTCATTTCTCTAATATTTTTGTAAAATCTCGTAAAAATGTATATAAATATACATATATTTATGTTTTTATGTATATTTTTATTAAAAAAACTATAAAGTCAACGTAAATCAACGTCCGAGATCTCCCCGAGATTATTCCGAGATGCCGAGATCTCCCTAAAAAAGTCCAAACGAGATCTCCCCGAGATCCGAATTCTCCAACCTTGGGGATTAATGAGAAGCAGACAATTGAATTCTATTATGGTATCAGATTTACGATCCTAAAAATCCCTGGCGAATATATATATATATTTTTTCTTAAGCAAACTTCAAAACCCCTGGCGAATTCTTTTAATCCCTACGTTTCTTTATCCTTCTAATCCCTACGTTTCTTTATCGCAACTTCTTATTACCATAGTGGCAGCTTTTCTGCTCAACACCAACATATAACACAGTTGCAGCTTCTTATTCATATCACAGCTTCTCAAACAAATTCACAATGTCAGATTCCAAATTACATCCAGCATTAAACATTAACAACATCAAGAATGTCATTCCCATCACTCTAGAGATGGAGAACGGGCAATATACTTCTTGGGCCGAGCTTTTCCAAATCCATTGTCGTGCTTACAAGGTTATTCATCACATTCTACCCCCCAAAACCGAATCATCAAAGGCTCCCAAAACAGATAATCCCGAGCAATGGTCGTGTATCGATGCGATTGTTCTTCAGTGGATTTATGGGACAATTTCTAACGATCTTCTACACACAATTATCAAACCAGGAGCAACAGCAGCTGAAGCCTGGTCTTCTTTGGCAAATATTTTCCAGGATAAAGAATTCCCACGCTATCTATCTTCAACATCAATTTTCTAATACGAAACTAGAAAATTTTGCCAACATCTCAGCCTACTGCCAAGAACTCAAGATGCTTGTTGATCAATTAGCAGTTGGAGTCAAAATTGAAAACCCTCAATTGGTACTACAAACAATCTCTGGCTTAACAGATAGTTATGAGGTAATCGGTACAATGATTCATCAAACTCAACCCTTCCAGAATTATATGAGGTTCGTTCTCCGTTGATTATGGAAGAAACAAGGAAGATGAAGCAATCCGCATCTGCAGCTGCTACAGCAGCCATCGCCCTAAATACCACCACCTCTAACTCCAATCAATTTCGCGCTAACACGCATAACTTAAACCCTAAACGCAGAAATAATCAATTGTATCAATTTCGAGGCAGGGGGCGAGGTCGGGGTCGCAGTGGTTATCGAGGTGGAAGAGGACAAAGTTCCAATTGGGGTCAATTTAACGAATCTGAGCGAGGTCAGTCGTATACAATGTGGGGTTATCCTTCGTACGGTAACAATCAGTTTGCAAATTGGGCTCCTAATTGGCCTTATCCTCCTTGCCCATACCCAACATTAAATTGGAACAGACTCACCTACACTTCTTCTGGGCCGAATACATTACCACGACTTTTGGGCCCAAGACCACAGCAGCCTGCTATTACATCCTACAGCCCAACAGATATTTCGCAAGCTTTGCACACACTTTCAATACATAATCCCGAGGATGATTGGTACATAGACACCGGGCAACTTCGCATATGGCAAATTCGTCAGATAAGTTCTCATTTTATTCTAATTCGAGCAAAAATAAACATATAATCGTTGGAAGTGGTCATGAAGTACCAATTCATGGTGTCAGTAATATGCATCTTTCATACCCATATCCTCCGTTACACCTTAAAAATATTCTTCACGTACCGAACTTAATTAAAATCTTTTATCTGTTAGAAAATTCACAACTGATAATTCTTTATCTGTCGAATTTGATCCATTTGGTTTTGGTGTGAAGGATTACCAGACGCGGCTACCTCTCATATGAAGTAATAGTGTCGGAGACCTCTACTCACTCACACCGTTTTTTCAACATCACCAACTTTCTCCTTCAGCATTTGTCTCTCTTTCCAAAGATTTATGGCATCGTCGATTAGGGCATCCAGGAACTTCTATTTTACATTCTCTTAGTAATAAATAGCTTATTTCATGCAATAAAACAAAGTCTAGTATTTTTCATTCTTGTATTCTTGGTAAACACATAAAGTTACCATTTTATGATTTAGTAAATTTTACTTATTTGACGTTCGATATTGTGCACAGTGATCTTTGGACCTCCCCGATTGTTAGCTCGGGTGGTCACCGCTATTATATTTTGTTTTTAGATGACAAAACTAATTTGGACATATCCTTTAAACTCCAAATCCCAAGTATTTTCTATTTTTCAAAATTTCTTTACGTACATTAATACACAGTTTGGTCATAAAATTAAAAGTTTTCAATGTGATAATGGCACCGAATATACGAATAACGCGTTTAACACTTTCTTTTCCCAACATCTCCATCACCTTCCAATTTTCATGCCCTCCCACCTCTTCTCAAAACGGAAAAGCCGAACATAAAATTCGATCTATAAATAATATTATTCATCCTCTTGAAACGACCCAACCCGTCTCTAACCCGACAAATTTTTTTTTTTGAAACATTAGTGACTTTATACGACATTCAAATGAGTTTCTCAAATAATGAACATCCACCATAACATAAAAGGTTTCGTACAACGCTTCGAGTATTTAAGTATTAAAGTTTAGTACAAATCAAAATGTATTAACGACCCATGAGTTTAATTTCCAAACATAAAACGAGCATGACGTTTGGGGTTAAACTACCCAACAAGGTCGCATTCAAAAATCCCCTCCAATAACCCACTAGGTGGAGGTCTCTAATCTAAACGAATACCCTTACCCTTATCCACGCCGAAACCTAAAAAGAGTAAACAACGAGAGGGTATGCAAAACACTTAGTAAATGCAATAATTATAAACATACATATATAATATACCTACTTGCATACACTTACACACATACCGCATACATGCAAGCAATATAATTAGCATACCATCTCAATTAGAGCTAAATGACCTCCAATACCTCAACTAGCATATTCAATAGCATATAAACGACATAATATAATATGCTACACTACAACACATACACAAATCATATGGTTAACCATACCCGCGTCATGGCGCTACCGGTTCCGTGGTTCACACCATGCACATTGTCATGATGCTACCGGCTCCGTGGTTCACATCATAACTCAAGTCATACTCACATTAAGGCGCTACCGGCTCCGTGGTTCGCACCTTAACAACTCGTGCTATAGTGCTACCGGCTCCGTGGTTCACACTACAACACAAGTACTATAATGCTACCGGATCCGTGGTTCGCATCATAGCATACTCGCACATACTATGGCATTACCGGCTCCGTGGATCGTGCCATAGCATATAAATAAATACACTATATACATACACGTATAATTATTCCACTCACCTTATCGCCTAGGTGATGATTATACAACTCCGCAAGCTTCAATGCAAAGTACCTAGTACATTAAATACACAATCAACATACAAACTAGTTGGACTAGACACCAACACTTAACTCTTGTGCATTTAATGACTTAATTGCATTAAATGACCCATTTGTACAAAACCGCCCATTCAAAGTCAAGACTATCATTAATCACTAAAAGCTACCGATTAAAGTCCATTACACCAACTAACACAAATTTGGGGTATTTTCATACCCATCTTGCCCAACTAGGTCAACCTTTAACCATTTGACCCATTTTAAAGTCAAGACCCACAATCGGGTCAAACTTGTACCCAATTGAAGTCTTTCATTAACACATAAGTGTGCTAGTGCTTCAACAACACAATTAACTCTACAAACTCCAAATCGCAGGACTAAACCCTAGATTATAAACCTTAGGGTTCCCATACATCATGTTTACCCAAATTCACCCCTTTAACACTAAAACGGGTCTTACAAACTACACATGAACAAACCCTAGCTATAAATCAATTTAGACTTGAAACTCGGAGTTAAAACTTACCAACACTACCAAAACGTAGCTAGAGATGTAGGGAACAACTTTAAAGCTTGGACTTGGACAAGAATCGGGTTCCTTCTTCTCCAAAATGAGCTCTCTCTCTCTAAAACTCTAATTCTCTCTCTAGAATGAAAGTGTGTAAGTGAAAGAGTAAGAAATGAGATAAGGATAAGCCTTGGTCAGTTTTTATGGTCTCAAACCATCCACAAAGTGAAAAGACCAAAACACCCCCCCAAAAAATGCCATTTAAAAACGAGCTAGAAAAGCAGGTCTGCCCACATGTCGCGTTTCGCGACACCATGTCGCGTTCCGCGATGACCCAAACGCGACAATGCTAACCAAAACGCGATAAAGTGGTCAGGTTAAATGGTTTTAAGCTGTCGCGTTTCGACGACCCTTGAAAGGACCCGTTCATATACATTATAAACGATTCACAATAGTTGATTACATTGCAAGGTATTTGACCTCTATATAATACATTTTACAAACATTGCATTCGTTTTTAAAAGACAAACTTTCTTTACATCGAAAATTGACAAGCATGCATACCATTTCATAATATCCACTATCCAACTATAAATTGATTTAATAATAATCTTTGATGAACTCAATGACTCGAATGCAACGTTCTTCGAAATATGCTATGAAAGACTCCAAGTAATATCTTTAAAATGAGCAAATGCACAGCGGAAAATTTCTTTAACACCTAAGAATAAACATGCTTTAAAGTGTCAACCAAAAGGTTGGTGAGTTCATTAGTTTATCATAATCATTTATTTCCATCATTTTAATAGACCACAAGAATTTCATTTCCAGTTCTCATAAATATACGTCCCATGCATAGAGACAAAAATAATCATTCATATGGTGAACACCTGGTAACCGACATTAACTAGATACATATAAGAATATCCCCTATCATTCCGGGATCCTCCTTCGGACATGATATAAATTTCGAAGTACTAAAGCATCCGGTACTTTGGATGGGGTTTGTTAGGCCCAATAGATCTATCTTTAGGATTCGCGTCAATTAGGGTGTCTGTTCCCCAATTCTTAGATTACCAGACTTTAATAAAAAGGGGCATATTCGATTTCGATAATTCAACCATAGAATGTAGTTTCAATTACTTGTGTCTATTTCGTCAAACATTTATAAAAGCGCATGTATTCCTAGTCCCAAAAATATAAAGGGTAAAAAGGCAAATGAAACTCACCATACTGTATTTCGTAGTAAAAATACATATAACGTCATTGAACAAGTGCAAGGTTGGCCTCGGATTCACGAACCTAAATTAATTATATATATTTATGTGTTGGTTAATATTTGTCTAACAAATTAGGTCAAGTCATAGTGTACCACAATCCTAATGCTCGAGACTAATATGCAAAAGTCAACAAAAGTAAATTTGACTCAAAATTATTTCCAAAAATCTATACATGATTAATATATAGTTTAAATATCGTCGTTTTATATTTTTAAATATTTTTAAAAGATTTATTAGAGTAAATAATATAATTTATTTATTAATAAATAAAATTTTATATTAAATTTATATAACAAAATATACTTTTATATATATTAAGTAATAAAATTTACAGGGTTCATTTAATATCATAAAGATAATATGATAGGTATTATTAAAGTAAGTTATTACACGTAGTAAAATATGTTTGTATCACATATTTATTTGATAAAATAATATCTATAATGATAGTAAGTAAAAGTTGTATTATTTTGTAATAATAATTATTATTATAAAAATATCAATATTTATAATTACTAAGATGACATTATGATAAAACGATAATTCTAATTATGATAGCTTTAATATTTACGATAATTTTTAATATTATCTTTAAAATAATAATTCTATTTAAAATAATAATAATAATGATATTTTATAGTAACAATGACATTTCTATTAAAATGATAATTTTTGTTAAAATGATAGTTTTAATACTAACGATACTTTTAATAATAATAGTAATGATAAAAATAATAAGAACGATAATTTTATCTAAATCAATATCTTATAATATTTTAATTTCATCATGATACTCTTACTCATTATTTCCTAATCGTTTCGTTTAATAGCTTTTAATCGACTTTTATATCGTGTTCATAATAATGATAATAATAGTAATCAAAATAATTAGGTGTTACAAATATTTGTTTTAATTACACTAAAAGTAATAATGATAGTTACTATAACATTATTAACGATAATACTAATAATTATCTTAATGATAATATAGTAATAATAATAATAACAATAACAATAACCATTTTTAAATAATGATATATATATTAATAATGATAATAATAATAATAATACTAATAATAATAATAATAATAATAATAATAATAATAATAATAATAATAATAATAATAATAATAATAATAATAATAATAATAATTGGATAATAATAATAATACTAATTATAACTTTAACGATAATAACGATAGTAATAATAAAAAAAATAACAATTTTTAATGATAAATCCCTTTTATTGATAAAGATAATAATAATGATAATAATAAGATAAAACTAGAACGACGATAAAAACGACGATAATAATAATCATTTTTAATAAAAATATCGAAAATTCAATTGATTATAACTTCTAATCCGTTCATCGAAACCATTCGATATCTAAAGGGAAAGTTCTTAATTTTTCGCTAGCTTTCCAAGGACATGCATATATTATACCTTATCTCAACCGCAAGTGTAACTAATTCAAGATTCAACCTAACCTGTCTAAGGGCAATATCAAAAGTACAAGCATGCATAATCCTAAATACTCGAGCACTAGTCAGGGATACACTATTAGTATGTAAAAGTTAAATTATGAGTACTCACGTATCAATATTGAGATTCAATATTGCAGGAAAGGTACGTAGACGCAACGGAAATGATAAACACTATATTGACCTCCCGAGCATACTCATGAACCATACTCAATCACCTCCATAGCTATAACCCATAATTTCCTTAATCCTATCCTACTCGAAAAACAATTTCGAAATCACTCGGACAGCACTCCGTCGTAATATTTTATGTATACTAATAATATCTTGAAATAATACGGAGTAAATATATATATGTAAATCGATTGAGAGAGTTTAGAGAAAAATATTTTCAAGTTTTTATGAAATAATGAAACCTATTGAATTCTATTTATAATAGATTTTTGAATTATTAAAGTATGAATTATTAAAGTGAATTATTAAAGTATGAATTATTAAAGTGAATTATTAAAGTATGAATTATTAAAGTGAATTATTAAAGTATGAATTATTAAATTGAATTATTAAAGTATGAATTATTAAAGTGAATTATTAAAGTTAAAGTAAAGTAAAAATAAAGTAAAGGTAAAGTTTAAGTATAGTAAAAGTATAAAACTATGTACGTATAATACGCATATAAATATATATAATATTAATTTAAATCGTTATATATATTTAATAAAATAAAATATAAATATCGTTATCTTTATCATACTAGTTAAGTAATGAGTTGTCAAAAGTGGTTCTAGATATTTATAAAAGTTATATACGTCTTAATAATAAAGTTCTTTTTAAACTGAAAATGTTTTTGTACGTTTGAAACTAAATAGATCAATCGAGTCTTTATGAGATTCAATCTTCCACTATCCTTTGTCTAGTTCTCAATGATTGAAAATTTGTTCTTATTTATAAATCACTTTACCATTTTCCAAATATTGTTAAAATGGAAAGATTTCTCAAATCAACGTGGGCCTTTCAACAGAGACTTGTAATCATAATTCAATATATCTGATAATTTAATCATTTGATCTTATCTTCTAATTCTATTGATAAACATTTTGAAACAGATACAATCATATAAAGTATTTAATCTAATATTTTGTTTACGTTTCAAGTTATAATATATATACACATATACATATATAATCATATTCGTTTAATGGTTCGTGAATCGTTGGAACTTGGTCGAGGTTGAATGAATGTATGAACATAGTTTAAAATTCTTGAAATTTAACTTAACAAATATTGCTTATCGTGTCGGAAACATATAAAGATTAAAGTTTAAATTTGGTTGGAAATTTCCGGGTTGTCACAGTACCTACCCGTTAAAGAAATTTCGTCCCGAAATTTGAGTGGAAAGGTCGTGAATGATAATAAGTATGTTTTCATGATGCATACGGGCTGAAAATTAGAGTTTTATCATCAGCGAATAATTTGGATAAACAATCCATTTATATGAAGAGTACGAATGAAGCTAACATAGAAGAGTGAAATGAGTAAGTGTAGATTCATCTTATCATTTGACGTAGATATGATTGATTCTCAGATTTCAAGGGATTTGAAGAAAATCTTCTTAATAAGATTTGACTCTCCGGTAATCAAGGGAATTAGGATCCGCTTTAAATGCGATCGTCCATTTTAATTGTTCTGTCAGAGATTTTCTTATAAATTCACCTCCTTCATTTCCTTACAACTCACACCTTCTGTTGATGCATTTTATGCAAGTCCCTAGACATCTACCCACGTCCATTGCAGGTACAACAGTTTACATGCCACCATGATTGCTCGTTATTATCCTATCCGTGTTTGTATGTGGTTACAGGAACTGCAGGAACGAGATTTAGATGTTTGACTATGTTAGACTTAGTCAGACGTACGAGTGAAGCCTCACTAGTACGGCTGACAGGCTCATACGCACAGTTGATGCTGAGCTAAGTTACAATTACAACCTAAATGAGAAGACACGAGTGAGTGATCACCCGTACGGCTGATGAAGCCAACTCGTACGTGTGATGAATGAATCATATGGGTGAGTCAACAGCAGGGGTATATAAAGTCTTATGTTCTTAATTTTAGGTTAAGCCTCTCATTTGTTACACACACTCAGATCTAGTGAGCTCCTCCGATTCTCTCTCAGTCCAAATCACCCAGGTGGTGAATAATAGCTCTAGGTGTTGATCTAATCACACTTGATTTAGTTGTGGTTTAACTAAATTAATCAAAAAAAAACTTAACCTATTCACTAGAGGGATTGATTCACTTATTCCGCCATTGTGTGAGTTAAATCTGTTGATTTCTAAGTTCCTAGTCATGTTTCATCACCTTCTATTCTTTCCCCCTCAACTCATATTTTAAAGTATTCATCAATATGCTCCATCCAGTTCTGATTCTCGATATACTTCTAACTTTCATATCGATCATTCTTCTTTTTCATCTACCGCTGGAAGAATCTATTTACTTCTACTATACTCTTGGGTTTATAGTGTTTCTAGTTCTCCCGTGTCTTTATATTGCTATATGCATCGATATATATGGTTTATAATTTCTGGTTTGTCGTTGGGCTTTATATGTTCCCTTATATTTCAAAGTCTCTGCTTCTGTCTTCTATAATCATTATCATTCACAATTAATGCTCTCTTTTATTTGGTGCAATTTATACCCCAATTTCTATTTCGGAGTTTTGTCCTTTCGTTTCTTCTTCTTGCGATTAAGCACCGCTTGTAATGGTCCAGAATTCACATATATGAATTTGGGAATGAACATTGTTAATGTTCTAGGAAGAAAATTGTGATGGCACGATCTTGACTTGTCAAATTACTAGAATACCTTGGAAAAGGCCGAATCATCAAGAAATATTTTCTTGATATTTTAGAGGTTAAATAGAATACACGAGTCGTATAGCATGGCACATGATGATGTTATGATCTGTGAATCATCACGTTCCATTTAGAAACTCAGCATGACTTACTGTAATATAATCACATTGATCAAGTGTCATTATATTATACTAATTCATGCTTCAGTTCCCAACACTACTTCAAAATATTCCTATTTTAAACTTGGAGTTTCAGAATTTTGAAACTAAAATAGTTTCTTTTATGATGTAATACAGATAGCGCGAAGAGGTAAATGATTTCAAATAAGAAAAATTAAGAAAATATCTTCAGAAATATGGAGGATATTTATAATGAAAGATATGATGATATTTTGGAATTTCTAATATCATAGGATGATGAAGAATATTGTCCGCAGGGGTTTAGAGTCAGGAGCAAGGTATTCGTTAATGACTTCAGCAGGTACTGAATCATTTGGATCCTTTGAAGTCAGGTTCAGTTTTTGTAATTTGTCCACAGCCTCCTTCCTACTTTGCTCAATCTGTTTTCCTGTTCCAAAACTTCTCTTTTTCTGCGCTTTGCCAGCACACTTCATCATTATCATCCAGCTTTTACCGTTTAAAGTTGTTTATAGTTTTTGCTGCTTCATCAGCATTTTTTCCATTTTCGGAGAACCAATTCGTAGTTCGGAGTGTTTTTCAGAAACTTCACATTCAAATTAAGTCCAGGAGATAGACGTTATATATACACATATAACTGTTGGCGTAGACATGCTGCGAGATTTCAAAATACTGATTGCTAATTTCTAATGATTCGTATGGCAATTCTCATTACAAGATGCGAATGAGTAAATGATGGGGTTTCAATGAATAATTATAATGACTTTTTGGAGAGGCTAAAGTCAAAGGGTAATGAAGTTGTTGGTACATCTGCTAATAATGTGGTGGAATGTAAAAGGTTCCCTGGTAACGATGGTGTATATCTCAAGGTTATAATAAGGTTAGTCTGACTGAAAAGTCGAACTTGACTTGCTGGATCTGTGACAAAACTGGCTACTTTGAATAGGAGTCGCAAAGTTATTTTTGCTAATAAATGCCAAAGAATCTGACGCGAATACGTTTTTTAAACTTTTACTTTGGTTTCAAGAGTTTTTCGGGTACATAACTGTGGGTAACATGTGGTTGGATCATCATCTCGATTGCTCATCATTCGAAGTGTCTTCAGAAATTTTCGAAGGGTTTGAACACAGATTGTAATCGTTAACTTACATTTGATGTTCTAACACAGTTTTGAAGTAAAAATATAGTTTGTGAAAGATGTAAGGATCTAAGAGTGATGATTTTGGTCATATCTCAAGTTGAATTTTGAGATTTCAAAATCAGAATATGTAATTATATTTTGAATGAGTATGGTTGTTTTGATTTCTATAAAAGAATGTATATTGTTGTGAAAGTAGGGAGTATAATGGATGATTTGCTGAATCAGATTTGAAGAATGTAACATATTAATTGTGAATTTATATATCTCTCGGGTATTACTTACCCGTTAAAAAAAAAAATTTCACAATTAATATTTTGTACAAAAGAATTTTATTACAGTCTTTATGAAAATATATATATGTATATTTTCTTCAGATGTAACATAGATTTAATGAGTTAATGTTAAATTAAACTCATTTGATTTACGGTTGAAACTAGAATTGAATAATCCCTAAAGGCTTTAAAAAGTACATAACTTTTACGCAATATTTCTTTAATGACATTGAAATTATGAATCAATACTTCGTTATTTGTTGATGTATGATGTTCGGTTCGTGGAATTCTTGTGAATTTCGCAGAGTACGAATGATGTTATCTGAAAAGTTTCGGGTACATCGATGATGAAAGTGTAAAATAAAATATATACTTGATTTATTATGAATTGGAATTTGTTGAATTGCGACAAAGATTGTAGTTAACGCTGGTTAAGTTGCGGCCGAAGGACGTACATTATTGCATATTTGTAATATGAATTAACCGAGTAGTTAAGATTCACACACAATAGCTTAGAACGGAAAGATTTATTTCAATATATATAGATATATATATATATATATATATATATATATATATATATATATATATATTTATTTATATATATAATATACATATAATTTCTTCAGAGGGAATGAGTTAATTCTCCATAACTCGTTGATACAATATATACGTTATTGATTCGTAATGATGTCCACAGTGATTCTTGAACTGACGGAGTTTGTGATGTTATCG
The DNA here is from genome assembly GCF_046630445.1 of Rutidosis leptorrhynchoides. Classification (NCBI taxonomy): domain Eukaryota; kingdom Viridiplantae; phylum Streptophyta; class Magnoliopsida; order Asterales; family Asteraceae; genus Rutidosis; species Rutidosis leptorrhynchoides. The sequence goes on from NC_092337.1 coordinate 201,233,135, forward strand.
GTGTTGTTGATTCGGATGTTGACTGTACTGACGATGCTGGTAATGCTGACGGTACTGTTGATGCTGTTGGTAAAGCAAGTTTAGCTTGTTAATCACACACCATTTTTGTCAGGGTTTCTACTCTTTCTTCTATCATTTTGGTTCGCTTAACTGATTTATGGTTAGGGCTAGATTAGATAATCTCTAAGACTTTAGAGATTACATAATCACCGCGGAATGTTTCTCCAATGAAGTTATGAATTAATACTTCGTCAGTTATTGTTGTTGGTACTCCTTGGTATCTATGGTGCGTATGACATTGATGCTCGTGGGACAGATTGTGAAGTTGATGTTTACGACGCGGTTGTGGTTGGAGGTGGTAATGGTACTGTTGGCGTTGATGATGGTGGTACTGGTTATGCTGCTGATGCTGCTGCTGGTGTTTGTAATCTCTGCACCATATTCTCCAAAGCCACTACCCGAGCGCGAAGCTCGTTGACTTCTTCTATTACACCGGGGTGATTGTCGGTTCGGACGAGCGGATAAATAAAATCTAAAATTTGATGTAATATATAATCGTGACGAGAAACTCTGGAAATGAGAGAGAAAATGGTGTTTCGGATAGGTTCGCCGGTAAGTGCTTCAGGTTCTTCATCAAGAGGGCAATGTGGTGGATGGAAGGGATCACCTTCTTCTTGTTTCCAATGATTGAGGAGGCTACGAACCCATTCCCAATTCATCCAGAATAGGTGATGACTGATTGGTTGATCTATTCCGGTCACACTGCTTTCGGAGCTTGAATGGGATTCCATTTCGGAATCTGAGTGACTTGAACTGATGACGAATTCCATTTCGTACGATTGGATAAAGGATTTTTTTTTTCCGATATGAAATGATTTTGGCTAACGGATGGTATTCTAATTACATAGAATATATATATATATATATATATATATATATATATATATATATATATATATATATATATATATATATATATATATATATATATATAGATCAAAAGATTTCGTAGATTACGGAGGACTTTGCGGGATATGTCAGGCAAAGTTTAAAGTAACAGATACGATAAGATATGATTAAGCAGATATGCTAAGATATGAATTTTTGTCTATACACTATTCATGCAATCAATGCAGCAAGACGTGTCTTAGACTAAAAATGATAAGCAGGTAATTTCCTGAGGATGATAAGTAGTTAATTTTCGACACAAAATGATAAGCCAAACTTTTGACATGCAGACACGGTCGAAGTCCAGACTCACTAATGCATCATATCGACTTATCAGTTAGACATACTAATGAAGACCTGGTTCGCTAAGACCACCGCTCTGATACCAACTGAAAGGACCCGTTCATATACATTATAAACGATTCACAATAGTTGATTACATTGCAAGGTATTTGACCTCTATATGATACATTTTACAAACATTGCATTCGTTTTTAAAAGACAAACTTTCTTTACATCGAAAATTGACAAGCATGCATACCATTTCATAATATCCACTATCCAACTATAAATTGATTTAATAATAATCTTTGATGAACTCAATGACTCGAATGCAACGTTCTTCGAAATATGCTATGAAAGACTCCAAGTAATATCTTTAAAATGAGCAAATGCACAGCGAAAGATTTCTTTAACACCTAAGAATAAACATGCTTTAAAGTGTCAACCAAAAGGTTGGTGAGTTCATTAGTTTATCATAATCATTTATTTCCATCATTTTAATAGACCACAAGAATTTCATTTCCAGTTCTCATAAATATACGTCCCATGCATAGAGACAAAAATAATCATTCATATGGTGCACACCTGGTAACCGACATTAACTAGATACATATAAGAATATCCCCTATCATTCCGGGATCCTCCTTCGGACATGATATAAATTTCGAAGTACTAAAGCATCCGGTACTTTGGATGGGGTTTGTTAGGCCCAATAGATCTATCTTTAGGATTCGCGTCAATTAGGGTGTATGTTCCCTAATTCTTAGATTACGAGACTTTAATAAAAAGGGGCATATTCGATTTCGATAATTCAACCATAGAATGTAGTTTCAATTACTTGTGTCTATTTCGTCAAACATTTATAAAAGCACATGTATTCTCAGTCCCAAAAATATAAAGGGTAAAAAGGCAAATGAAACTCACCATACTGTATTTCGTAGTAAAAATACATATAACGTCATTGAACAAGTGCAAGGTTGGCCTCGGATTCACGAACCTTAATTAATTATATATATTTATGTGTTGGTCAATATTTGTCTAACAAATTAGGTCAAGTCATAGTGTACCACAATCCTAATGCTCGAGACTAATATGCAAAAGTCAACAAAAGTAAATTTGACTCAAAATAATTTCCAAAAATCTATACATGATTAATATATAGTTTAAATATCGTCGTTTTATATTTTTAAATATTTTTAAAAGATTTATTAGAGTAAATAATATAATTTATTTATTAATAAATAAAATTTTATATTAAATTTATATAACAAAATATACTTTTATATATATTAAGTAATAAAATTTATAGGGTTCATTTAATATCATAAAGATAATATGATAGGTATTATTAAAGTAAGTTATTACACGTAGTAAAATATGTTTGTATCACATATTTATTTGATAAAATAATATCTATAATGATAGTAAGTAAAAGTTGTATTATTTTATAATAATAATTATTATTATAAAAATATCAATATTTATAATTACTAAGATGACATTATGATAAAACGATAATTCTAATTATGATAGCTTTAATATTTACGATAATTTTTAATATTATCTTTAAAATAATAATTCTATTTAAAATAATAATAATAATGATATTTTATAGTAACAATGACATTTCTATTAAAATGATAATTTTTGTTAAAATGATAGTTTTAATACTAACGATACTTTTAATAATAATAGTAATGATAAAAATAATAAGAACGATAATTTTATCTAAATCAATATCTTATAATATTTTAATTTCATCATGATACTCTTACTCATTATTTCCTAATCGTTTCGTTTAATAGCTTTTAATCGACTTTTATATCGTGTTCATAATAATGATAATAATAGTAATCAAAATAATTAGGTGTTACAAATATTTGTTTTAATTACACTAAAAGTAATAATGATAGTTACTATAACATTATTAACGATAATACTAATAATTATCTTAATGATAATATAGTAATAATAATAATAACAATAACAATAACCATTTTTAAATAATGATATATATATTAATAATGATAATAATAATAATAATACTAATAATAATAATAATAATAATAATAATAATAATAATAATAATAATAATAATAATAATAATAATAGGATAATAATAATAATACTAATTATAACTTTAACGATAGTAATAATAAAAAAAATAACAATTTTTAATGATAAATCCCTTTTATTGATAAAGATAATAATAATGATAATAATAAGATAAAACTAGAACGACGATAAAAACGACGATAATAATAATCATTTTTAATAAAAATATCGAAAATTCAATTGATTATAACTTCTAATCCGTTCATCGAAACCATTCGATATCTAAAGGGAAAGTTCTTAATTTTTCGCTAGCTTTCCAAGGACATGCATATATTATACCTTATCTCAACCGCAAGTGTAACTAATTCAAGATTCAACCTAGCCTGTCTAAGGGCAATATCAAAAGTACAAGCATGCATAATCCTAAATACTCGAGCACTAGTCAGGGATACACTATTAGTATGTAAAAGTTAAATTATGAGTACTCACGTATCAATATTGAGATTCAGTATTGCAGGAAAGGTACGTAGACGCAACGGAAATGATAAACACTATATTGACCTCCCGAGCATACTCATGAACCATACTCAATCACCTCCATAGCTATAACCCATAATTTCCTTAATCCTATCCTACTCGAAAAACAATTTCGAAATCACTCGGACAGCACTCCGTCGTAATATTTTATGTATACTAATAATATCTTGAAATAATACGGAGTAAATATATATATGTAAATCGATTGAGAGAGTTTAGAGAAAAATATTTTCAAGTTTTTATGAAATAATGAAACCTATTGAATTCTATTTATAATAGATTTTTGAATTATTAAAGTATGAATTATTAAAGTGAATTATTAAAGTATGAATTATTAAAGTGAATTATTAAAGTATGAAATATTAAAGTGAATTATTAAAGTATGAATTATTAAAGTGAATTATTAAAGTTAAAGTAAAGTAAAAATAAAGTAAAGGTAAAGTTTAAGTATAGTAAAAGTATAAAACTATGTACGTATAATACACGTATAAATATATATAATATTAATTTAAATCGTTATATATATTTAATAAAATAAAATATAAATATCGTTATCTTTATCATACTAGTTAAGTAATGAGTTGTCAAAAGTGGTTCTAGATATTTATAAAAGTTATATACGTCTTAATAATAAAGTTCTTTTTAAACTGAAAATGTTTTTGTACGTTTGAAACTAAATAGATCAATCGAGTCTTTATGAGATTCAATCTTCCACTATCCTTTGTCTAGTTCTCAATGATTGAAAATTTGTTCTTATTTATAAATCACTTTACCATTTTCCGAATATTGTTAAAATGGAAAGATTTCTCAAATCAACGTGGGCCTTTCAACAGAGACTTGTAATCATAATTCAATATATCTGATAATTTAATCATTTGATCTTATCTTCTAATTCTATTGATAAACATTTTGAAACAGATACAATCATATAAAGTATTTAATCTAATATTTTGTTTACGTTTCAAGTTATAATATATATACATATATACATATATAATCATATTCGTTTAATGGTTCGTGAATCGTTGGAACTTGGTCGAGGTTGAATAAATGTATGAACATAGTTTAAAATTCTTGAAATTTAACTTAACAAATATTGCTTATCGTGTCGGAAACATATAAAGATTAAAGTTTAAATTTGGTTGGAAATTTCCGGGTTGTCACAACCCTGTCGCGTTCCGCGACGACCTGAAACGCGGTACACCTACTTAAAACGCGATGGTTTGCCTGTTCAGTCCAATTTCCAAATGTTTAGTCCATTTAAATCGACCACGGTTAAAGTTAAATGTTCACAAGGTTAAATACGCACCTTTGGACCATGTACAAGGAAAAACAGGATGTTACAACTCTCCCTCACTTGAATCGAAGCGCATCCTCGCGATCCAAGCCGCATAACAAGCCGGAAGATACACCAAAACGAACTCTTCGGGTTCCCAAGTAAACTCCGACCCCTTTCTATGTCTCCATTTCACCTTATAAGTCCTTACTTCTTTATTACGCAACAACTTGACCTTTTCATCAAGAATGGCTATCGGTTCTTCAACATACTCTAGCTTGTTGTTTAGCGCAATTTCATCTAATGGCACCCAAGTCGAGTCATCTGCAAGACACTTACGGAGATGGGAAACATGAAATGTGTTATGGATTCACGCAAGCTCTTCAGGTAACTCTAGTCTGTAAGCAACCTCACCAACACGAGCCAATATTTCGAAAGGCCCAATAAACCGAGGAGCTAGTTTTCCCCGTTTTCGAAACCGAATAACACCCTTCCACGGCGAAACCTTAAGCATCACCATGTCACCTTCTTGGAACTCAATCGGTCGCCTTTGTTTATCGGCATAAGATTTTTTCCTATCTTGTGCCGCTTTAAGTCGAGCCCGAATCATCTCAATCTTACTATTCATCTCTAAAACCAAATCGGTACTCCCGATTTTCCTTTGTCCCACTTCACCCTAACAAATAGGAGTTCGACACCTTCGTCCATAAAACATCTCATACGGTGGCATTCCAATACTAGCATGATAAGTATTGTTGTACGAGAATTCCAAAAAAAGGAAAGTGTTCATCCCAACTACCACCGAAATCAATAACACACGCCCGTAACATATCCTCCAACGTTTAATTCGTACAATCGGTTTGACCGTCCATTTGAGGATGATACGTCGTGCTCATCTTCAATTGCGTACCCATATCTTCATGAAACTTATTCCAAAATCGAGACGTGAAACGAGTATCTCGATCCGAAACAATAGATATAGGAACCCCATGCCTTGATATCACCTCCTTGATAAACAATTTAGACAAAGCCTCCGATGATATCGTCTCCCGGATAGGAAGAAACAATGCACTTTTCGTCAACCGATCAACTATCACCCAAATCGTATCAAGTTGAGCCCTCGCCGTCTTCGGTAACTTTGTAATGAAATCCATGGTAATGTGCTCCCACTTCCATTTCGAGACTTCTAACAGTTTTAACATACCATACGGCTTTTGGTGCTCGGCCTTAACTTGCAAACAAGTAACGCATTGTTCAACATACTTAACAACATCACATTTTATGTCGGGTCAACAATACTCGTTCTTCAAATCAAGGTACATCTTCGTCGCACCCGGATGGATGGAATACTTTGACTTATGTGCTTCATCAAGTAGCACTTGTCGGTAATCTCCCATTTTAGGCACCCACACTCTTCCTTGAAAGGACAACAAACCATGCGGGCCTAAGGTAATAGACTTCGTTTACCCCATGATTCGCTCTTCATACTTGTTGTTAACAAAAGCTTCAATTTTAATCTCACAAAGCTTTACAAGAAAATCGTTAGTAATAGTCATGCGTAGCGATCCTACTCGTATCTTCGGATGTTGACTCTTTCGACTCAACGCATCCGCGACCACATTCGCCTTACCCGGATGGTAAAGTATCTCACAATCATAATCCTTTACCACATCCATCCATCTACGTTGACGATAATTCAAATCTCGTTGGTCAAAGAGATATTTCAAACTCTTGTAGTCCGAATAAATCGTACTCTTGACACCATACAAGTAGTGACGCCAAATCTTCAACGCATGAACCACCTCAGCCAATTTAAGATCATGAGTCGGATACCTCTTTTCGCATTCTTTCAATTGTCGGGAGGCGTAAGAGATGACTTTACCTCGTTGCATTAGAACACACCCGAGCCCATTTAATGAGGCATCACAATAAATCGTCATATCTTCAATTCCTTCCGGTAATACCAACACCGGAGCATGACACAATTTCTCATTTAACAATTGGAAAACAATTTCTTGCTCATTTTCTCAATTAAATCTCACGTTCTTCCTTGTCAACTTTGTTAACGGAGAAGCGATTTTTGAAAAGTCTTGGATAAACCGATGATAATAGCCGGCCAATCCAAGAAAACTTCGAATTTCCGTTGGCGTAGTCGGTCGTTCCCAACCCTTTGCCGTATCTATCTTCCCCGGATCTACTTGAATGCCTTCTTTGTTCACAATATGGCCAAGGAATTGCACTTCCCTTAGCCAAAATTCACACTTGGAGAATTTAGCATACAACTTCTCCTTCCGTAACGTCTTCAACACTTCGCGCAAATGGTGTTCATGTTCCTTCATACTCTTAGAATATACAAGTATGTCGTCAATGAACACAATTACCGACTTGTCCAACATAGGTTGGCACACTCGGTTCATAAAATCCATGAATGCCGCCGGTGCATTCCTAAGACCGAAAGGCATAACTACAAATTTAAAATGCCCGTAACGAGTTCGAAACACCATCTTCTCGATATCTTCCTCATGAACCCGCATTTGGTGATAATCGGACCGTAAGTCAATTTTAGAAAAGTAAGTCGCGCCTTGGAGTTGGTCAAACAAATCGTCAATCCGAGGCAATGGATAACAATTCTTGATCTTCACTTTGTTCAACTCCCGATAATCAATGCACATCCGCATACTACTGTTCTTCTTTTTCACGAACAAAACCGGAGCACCCCATGGCGAAGCACTCGGTCGGATGAAACCATTTTCAAGCAACTATTGGGTTTGATTCAACAACTGTTGCATTTCCGTTGGCGCTAAATGATAAGGAGTTTTAGCAATGAGAGTAGCCCCGGAACCAACTCAATGCGAAATTCAACTTGTCTTTTCGCCGGAACACCTGGTAACTTATCCGGAAAAACATCTTCGAATTCATTAACCACCAGAATTTCATGAATGGATGGTGGCTCTTCGCGAGTATCAACTACATGGGCAAGAAAAGCCATGCCACCACCACTAAGGAAACGACGTGCCCGCGCATAAGTGCATAACGGTACGAGTCTTCTTCTCTTATTGCCATGAATAATTAACTCTCCCCCACTTGGGATCTTTACACGAATGAACTTTTCGTGGCATGCGATATCGGCTCTATATCAATCGAGCCAATCCATACCAACCACGATATCAAACTCACCCAAAGTCATCGGAATAAGATCGATTTTAAACGTTTCGGTACCAAAAACAACCTTACAATTTTTACACACATCAACCCCTAGCACCATCTTACCATCCGCTATTTCAACTTCTACCGGATGACTTAACTTAGCTAGCAGTTTATTAAGCTTAGGCACAAACTTTGGAGACACAAACGATAAATTAGCACCGCTATCAAAAAGTATCTTTGCCGGATTGGAGTTAACCATAAAAGTACCTGAGACAATTTCATTGGATTGTTTGGATTCATCATTGGTCATCAAATAATTTCGTCCCCTTGCTGTACCCGCCGCTTTCTCCAACTTCTTAACTTGATCACCCCGCAACTCGGGACATTCCGTCCTTCAGTGCCCTTCCTTTTGACAATTGTAACAAGTTTGAGTGCTGAGGAGGAGTTTGTACAATCACGAGCCATGTGTCCTTGTCGTCCACAATTATAGCACTTGGGTCCATAACCCCAGGACACACCCTTCTTCACATTACCGACGCTCTCGGTCGCACCCCTACTCTTCTTGTTGGAATGACTAGTAGCTTCCAACTTTCTTTTGCTAAAACCGAAGTCACTCTTTTTCGAAACGAGCGACTCAAAACCCTTAGCTATGTCAAACAACTCATCAAAAGTTTTCACCAAGTTCCTACTAATCTTTTCTTGATAGTTGTCATTCAAGGTTCGATAGAAGTCTTCTTTCAACATATGATCATTCTCGACATACTCCGGGCAAAATTGGATCTTTGATAAGAAAGTGGACTTGAGATTGTTCAAATCCATTGACCCTTGCTTTAAGGTACGCAACTCGTCCTTAAGCCTTGAAAGATCGGTCGAAGTTTGGTACTCTTTGAAAAACTCTTCCTTGAATTCATCCCACGTCAAACTCATACTTTGCTCTTCACCGTAAAGTTGGATTTTCGCGTCCCACCACAACTTTGCATCACCCCTCAACATACTACTACCGTACCTCATCTTCTTATCGAGAGGGCACTCATTAGTATGAAAGGCCCCCTCCATATCGGAGATCCAACGAAGTGGGTCTCGTTCGCCATCAAAAATAGGAGGTTGAGCATCCTTGAAATTCTTATAGTGGAAGTCTCACCTTCCAACATTATCGCCTTGAATAATAGCACCAATTTGTTCCTTGATTAAATCGGTGACTTGCTCGTCAACCGACTCTAGAAAAATCTTCTTAACATCCGTTAGAAAAGTCGCATGATGTTTTTGCAAAACGGCTTCAACCTTAGCCGTGAACTAGGAGTCTTCGCTCGTACCTCTGTTATCGGTATCATGCCCATTTCTTATCTTCATTCTAAGAAACGAAAATAGAGTAATTAGCAAAGCACACACCAAATACACACACTATCCCATCTTTCTTGATAATCGTCGTACATCACTCGTTTAATATGATTTGGATCGTAGCAATGGTAGCTAGTCATTGCTACGCGAGCACGTCGCATCAACTCGTTAGTACAACGATAACCTCGTTCAATGATAACAACCACAACACAATACAATTATCCTATAGTTAGTTAACCTACACTAAGGCACTAACCAATCCCGGTCCGACCCCCACCTACAAGTCCCGCATAAAACGTATACGCAATTAAGTCTAAGTCTAGGCACCTATCTCAAGTCGCCTAAATCCCTTAGACCATGCTCTGATACCACTTGAAACGACCCAACCCGTCTCTAACCCGATAATTTTTTTTTTAAACATTGGTGACTTTATACGACATTCAAATGAGTTTCTCGAATAATGAACATCCACCATAACATAAAAGGTTTAGTACAACGCTTCGAGTATTTAAGTATTAAAGTTGAGTGCAAATCAAAATGTATAAACGACCCATGAGTTTAATTTCCAAACATAACACGAGCATGGCGTTTGGGGTTAAACTACCCAACAAGGTCGCATCCAAAAATCCCCTCCAATAACCCACTAGGTGGAGGTCTCTAATCTAAACGAATACCCTTGCCCTTGTCCACGTCGGAACCTAAAAAGAGTAAACAACGAGAGGGTAAGCAAAATGTTTAGTGAATGCAATAATTATACACATACATATATAATATACCTATTTGCATACACTTACACACGTACCGCATACATGCAAGCAATATAATTAGCATACCATCTCAATTAGAGCTAAATGACCTCCAATACCGCAACTAGCATATTCAATAGCATATAAACGACATAATATAATATGCTACACTACAACACATAAACAAATCATATGGTTAACCATACCCGCGTCATGGCGCTACCGGCTCCGTGGTTCAGACCATGCGCATTGTCATGATGCTACCGGCTCTGTGGTTCACATACTCAAGTCATACTCACGTTAAGGCGCTACCGGCTCCGTGGTTCCCACCTTAACAACTCGTGCTATAGTGCTACCGGCTCCGTGGTTCACACTACAACACAGGTACTATAATGCTACCGGCTCCGTGGTTCGCATCATAGCATACTCGCACATACTATGGCAACACTGGCTCCGTAGATCATGCCATAGCATACAAATAAATACACTATATACGTACATGTATAATTATTCCACTCACCTTATCGCCTAGGTGAAGATTATACAACTCCGCAAGCTTCAATGCAAAGTACCTAGTACATTAAATACACAATCAACATACAAACTAGTTGGACTAGACATCAACACTTAACTCTTGTGCATTTAATGACTTAATTGCATTAAATGACCCATTTGCACAAAACCGCCCATTCAAAGTCAAGACTATCATTAATCACCAAAAGCTACTGATTAAAGTCCAATTACACCAACTAACACAAATTTGGGGTATTTTCATACCCATCTTGCCCAACTAGGTCAACCTTTAACCATTTGACCCATTTTAAAGTCAAGACCCACAATCGGGTCAAACTTGTACCCATTTGAAGTCTTTCACTAACACATAAGTGTGTTAGTGCTTCAACAACACAATCAACCCTACAAACTCCAAATCACAAGATTAAACCCAAGATTACAAACCTTAGGGTTCCCATACATCAAGTTAACCCAAATTTACCCCTTTAACACTAAAACGGGTCTTACAAACTACACATGAACAAACCCTAGCTATAAATCAATTTAGACTTGAAACTTGGAGTTAAAACTTACCAACACTACCAAAATGTAGCTAGAGATGTAGGGAACAACTTTAAAGCTTGGACTTGGGCAAGAATCGGGTTCCTTCTTCTCTAAAATGAGCTCTCTCACTCTAAAACTCTAATTCTCTCTCTAGAATGAAAGTGTGTAAGTGAAAGAGTGAAAAATGAGATAAGGATAAGCCTTGGTCAGTTTTTTATGGTCTCAAACCGCCCATAAAGTGAAAAGACCTAAACACCCCCAAAAATGCCCTTTAAAAACGAGCTGGAAAAGCAGGTCTGCCCACATGTCGCGTTCCGCGACGACCCACATGCGACAATGCTAACCAAAACGCGATAAAGAGGTCAGGTTAAATGGTTTTAAGCTGTCACGTTTCGACCAACCCTGTCGCGTTCCGCGACGACCTGAAATGCGGTACACCTACTTAAAACGCGATGGTTTGCCAGTTCAGTCCAATTTTCAAATGTGTAGTCCATTTAAATCGACCACGGTTAAAGTTAAACATTCACAAGGTTAAATACGCACCTTTGAACCATGTATAAGGAAAAACGGGATGTTACAACTCTATTGTCTCACTCCTCGGTCCCTCCTTCTTTTTGGCACCACGCTCTGCAACTGGCCACTTATCTATTAAATATTCTACCCTCAAAACTTCTGTCTAATCTCTCTCCTACTCAACTTCTCTACAACGGGACTCCTTCGTACTCTCATCTACGCATCTTCGGGTGTTTATGTTACCCGTTAACCCCATTCACCATTATACATAAACTTCAACCTCGATCTAAACCGTGCATTTTTCTAGGCTACCCCTCTAATCATCGGGGGTATAAATGCATTGACCTCTCCACAAAGAAAATTATTCTCATCAAGTAATTTTTGATGAATCTATCTTTCCTTTCTCTCAAACAAAACCCACTTCTACTCCAAAATATGATTTCTTAAACAATCCGATTCATCCCATTCTTCTCGACCGCATGTTAAACACTCCTACTGTCAAAACCACCTCTTCTACACCTAAACCTCCACTTCACCCACCAAATCGACTGCATGCTCCTGATCCTAACATTACATACACACGTCGACATCCTAAACCATCTACAGATCCTCCTGCTCCTTCTTCTGTTCCAGCTTCTACTACTTCAACTCCACCTGATTCTATCATCCCTACGACCACAGCCACTTTAAATATCGACCCACGCACCTCCAGCCACTTAATGACTACTCGAAGCATGAAAAAAGCATATACCTCTTCTTTTAATCTCCACATATCTCCTCTCTCTCCTCTTCCTAAAAATCCGAAAGATGCGTTGTCCGATCCAAATTGGCGAAACGCCATGAAAGACGAGTTTAACGCTCTTATTAAGAATAACACTTGGGAACATGTACCTCGGAACCCAAATATGAATATTATTCGGTCTATGTGGATTTTTCGTCATAAAAAGAATTCTGATGGTACTTTCGATCAGTATAAAGCTCGTCTTGTTTATGATGGCAGGTCTCAATAGGTTGGCATTGATTGTGGAGAGACATTTAGTCCCGTAGTTAAACCAACTACCATCCATACGGTACTAAGTATTTCACTTAGTAAATCTTGGTGATGCGTAATTATGAATTTAAAAACGCAATTTAGAATAAGCTTTCTTCACCCAACAGATCTGAACACAAAACCCCCAATTTGGAACAGTAACACCCCAAAACAGAGTATAAAACTCTGAAATAAGAACACAAAGGATAAAGAATCTAAACCCCAAATTGATAAAGATACCACCACAATCAGCGATCTAGAAACTCTCCAAACCTTCAATTACAGCTGATAAAGATTTCACCACAACTATAATATCAGATATGAAGATTTGGATTTCACCACAATGTTTGATAAAGTAACACCACAAACACTGATAAAGAAACCACCCTTAGCCACCGGAATCAAAGATTCGTAAAGAGACATATAGATAAGCTTTATTAAACTTTCATTCATTCATCAACCAAGTTTTACAATTACAAGAGCTCTCTATTTATAGGAGAAGCATATCAGCTACTTTCTAGATAAGAAAAAAACATAAAAAGGAAAATGAGACATAAAGGACAAACAATTACATATTAGCCAATGAGAATAAAGGACATAATATGCAAAAAGCCTGTCATTTGGTAGTGCTCCTCCCGTAATAAAAAACAGCCAATGATAGATGAGAATCTTTCTTGGACAGCCAAACATTCTTGAACAGCTACACACACGTGTTAAGCACATGACTTGGCCTGGTTATTGAAAAGCATAAGATAAACTTTGAATCGTATCAGCAAGTTGGCCTTTTAGAATGAAAACAGCATCGCGTGCAGGTTGTACTAAAGTTCATCTTGCTGGTTGTACTGAAGTTCGTCTTGCTGGTTGAACTAGCTTTATCGGCTGAGTAAAACTTTGCTAGTTGAACTGAAGACATTTTGCTTGTTGAACTAAAGTGCATTTGCTGGTCTGGCTAGCTGGTTCTTCTTCGTTGCTGGCTTGCCTTCAACTATCAAAAACTTTATTCATGAAAACTTAACTACTTCAGTTTAAGGAATGAAGTAGCGTAACCCCTAAGCCTCATGAGCCAGCTCCAAAAACACTTGGATGAAATGAAAGTGATGGCAACACGACCATTGCTTGACGAGTTCGGGTGTAATATCTTTTGAGCTCGTTGAAATTGCCACAAAGGAGCCATGACATATCTTTGTAATTTAATAAACATTCTAACTTTTCCCACATATCTTTCTTTTTAGCCATATTGTACGGGCCATAAATGTTTACAATTTCCACTTCTTCGTCGACATTTTTCCAGAAACCCTTTATAGCGAGAAATAATCACCCTCGATAGCTTGATTGATATTAAAGGTTTCAGTATCTCAAATCAACAACATACCACCTGACTGACCAATTGATGTTTTCTGTAGGAATTTAAAATTTGAAGAGCCCCACAATTGTTCGATTACATCATCAGATATTTCACCACTTTTCGTCTCTTGTATAGCAAGAATTTGAGGTTTTTCATCATGACAAAGTCTTCGGATCCAATCTCTTTTATATGCCTCTCCAATACCACAAATATTAAGTGAAAGTATATTCATTGGAAACCAAAAACATACTGATAGATTGGAGGTAGATCAACATTGTTGATAGGACTTCCATCTAATTCCAAGTTCCTTGCTAAGATCTGTGTGATTCATGCTGCTTGACGATCCTGTGGAGATACCTTTCTTCAGGATAGAAGTAGCAGGTTTGGAGCTAACGGGTTTTGGGTTTTTTTCTTTGAAGTACTCGCGTTGTAACTGTTGGCTTCAGGATGTGTAGGTTTCTAGCCATATTCTTTACAAAAAGGATCTTTGAGGAGCCTTTCTTCCATTTACCATAAGATCCGATAGTCTGCGATGGGTTTTTTTTTTTTTTTATTTTTTTTTATTTTTTTATTTTTTTTATCTTTTTGTATGTTTTGGCATTTGAGGCGAGGGGTGTTACGGGCACTTCTTTTGAAACTTCTCATCTTATCGTCTCTGATCATATGCTCACCTTTGTTAATGGGTTTTTTCTTTATAGCATTCGGTATAAGGTTGGGTCAAGATCTTCATTTAATAAGTGTGGCCCAATAATAGGTGAATAATTGATGTTAATAGATGGGATTGAAACGTGGGTAGAAGACCGAGTGGTGTTGTTGGGCTCGCTTTGGTGGGGTGTAGGGGTTGGGTTGGAGCAGTTGACAGGAGATGGGCAAAAAAAGTGGAAGTAATGTTATTGGGCTTAGGTGACATATCTGGACTCTGATTGGCATAGTTTCTAATGAGGCTAGTAATTGGGTTATGAGTTGGGCTAGGTGTTGGGATGGGCGTGGGGATTACAATATTAGGTTTAAGTGTTTTATCCCCTAGGGAAAAATGTGACCGACTATCTGACGTGTCCTCATTCAATGTGTCAGGGATAAGGCTGGAATTAATATCATCAGTAAATTCTTTACCCGTTTCAACTTGTCTTGAGCCACTAAACGAGTCGTTTGGGTTTACCATACTGCTTTTGGAATTTTCAATGTTGTTAGGGATGTAGGTTACAATTTAGTGTTTCTAGTAGTTCTCCCCACCATGATATAATCGGCTTGAAAGTTTCCTCTGTCCAACAAACAACCGGTACCCCAGTGACCGTGAGCCATGTTAGACGACTGGTTTGACGGCTGTTTATTTTCCATACTCTTAGATTGCATAGCCATTTGTTGATGAAATGATCCCTTGAGTTCATTATGGTATTAAGTGCTTCTTGATTTTCGAAAATTAGAAGAATTTTCTGGCCACCTAGGTATTTCAAAGAATAATTGTGGTTTTAATCGAAAGTGTTTCAAAAAGCATGTTATTCCCTAAATTACAGAGTTCAATTTGCGTCTTCTACTGTTCAAGCCCTAACACTTCTTTTTTCTTTTCTATCGCTATGCGTTTCGTATTGTTGAATCGCCATATTTTTTTTCCTTTTTATCTGTTAATGTTCTTCACAATGATTCATTCGTGTTTATTTTTCTATGAATTTTTGTCAATGATATTTGTATGGTTTTTCTTCACCAATTGCTCAAAAGAGATAGTATTGTTTAATTGTTTCCAAAAATGAAATAATTGAATCAGTAGAATGGACCCCATATTTTTTCCTTGAACATTTGTGAAAACAGTAAAGATTAAATAAATAATAATCAGAATGGATCGATTTTGAAAGTTGATTGCTTGAAGAAAAGAGAACCCTAATTGTTAATGGTATCATTGAACAAATTTTTTTCTTTTGATATTTTTAAATTATGGATTTGGAATCGGTGAAGCCGTGTTTTGGAAGATGAGTGGTATATTTGTCAATAAATAATTGAAATATGAGAGAGAGACAATTGTTGAGTGATCAAGATAATCAACGACTATTATTGAAAGATGAGAATTAATTTAATGATCCTCTTTTTGCCATGTCAAATTTTTTAGTGTTGATTAAGTAAATTTGACTTTATTATTTGACGTTGGTACCAAACTCTAGGAGCTTGTTTTAACCCGTATAATAACTTATTAAGCAAACAAACATGATCAGGATAGTTGTAGTTTCGAAAACCCATGGGTTGATGCATGTAAACTGTTTCATGAAGATTACCATGCAAAAAAGCATTCTTTACGTCCAATTGATGTATACACCCGAACTGCTCTCGGGTCTATTGATGCTGATCTAATCAAACATCATGAGGCAGCAGCAGAATGGGAAACAGTGGTCCAAAGTCGCGAACTAAATTCAAATAAACGGGATACGTGGCTACACGAAAGGAAAAGTTGGCTCGAAAAAGACAAAATCAAGAACACCATGCTTAAACAAAAGGCAAGGATAAAGTTGGTTCTCGAAGGTGATGAAAACACCAACTTTTTTCATAACTTCGTCATGCGTAGAAACAACAAAAATCATATACGCGGCATCACAATTAATGGCTATTGGCATGAAAACCCGAACACGATTAAAGAAGAAAATTTTCAATTCTTTTCGGACAGATTCAAAGTTGTAGACACTGACCCATGCTCGCTAAATCTTCATGAAAATGTCATCTCCGATGCAGATAATCTACTCCTAGAAGAGACATTCTCCGAAGCATAAATTTGGGCTACAATCCGGGATTACGGAAGCTCAAAAGCTCCGGGGCCAGAAGGTTTTAACATGAAGTTTTTCAAAAAAATTTGGTGGTTCATCAAAGACGAGGTTCAAAATGCTCTAAATTAGTTCATCAAAAATTTGGTGGTTCACCAACGATTATCGACCCATAAGTCTTATTGGATCCTACTATAAAATTCTCTCAAAAATTCTCTCCAAGAGACTTGAAAAGGTAATTCACAAAATCGTTAGATATGAACAAAGCGGTTTCATGAAAGGCATATTTACCCTGGATAGTTTTTAATTGCGAATGAAACAATAGATGAGCTCAAGAGACAAAAAAGGAAAAGTTCCATATTTAAAGTCGATTTTGAAAAGGCTTTTGATTTTTTGAAATGGGATTTTCTTTTTGACACAATGCGTAATCTTGGTTTTGGTTCGAAATGGATTAAGTGGATAGCCGCATGTATTAACTCATCCTCTATATCAATCTTGGTAAATGGTTCCCCAACCAGTTCACACCGGAAAAGGGAGTTAGACAAGGCGATCCATTATCTCCGTTTCTTTTCATCCTAGCAGCCGAGGGCTTGAATCTTCTTGCTAAAAAAGCTATTTCAACAGGGCACTTGAAAGGCATTCAGGTGGGTAGAGATAATATAACGGTATCTCATCTTCAATACGCCGACGACACAGTGTTCTTTGGAGAGTGGAACCGTCATAACGCCTCGAACACATTGAAATATTAAAATGCTTCGAAGATCTCTCGGGGCTCAAAGTAAACTATCACAAGAGTAATATATTCGGAATAGGTGACAACAAAGTTGACGTAGAATCAATGGCTAATCGACTTGGATACAAAGATGGTGAACTTCCGTTTATTTATCTTAGCGTGCCTATCGGAACGAAAATGAATGAAGAAAGTCGTACATTGGAAACCGGTCCTTGACAAATTCAAGAAAAGACTTACAGATTGGAAAGTAAAATCTCTATCCTTCGGTGGTCGTCTAACTCTGGTAAAATCGGTCCTCTCTAGTCTTCCTATTGATTACTTTTCACTTTATCGCGCTCCACCATCCCTTATTAAATTGGTTTTACGATGTAACTTTTCTAGGGCGTGTCAGGATCGGGTAAAAAAGTTTGTTGGATCAAATGGACGGATTCCCTTGTATCATATGATTCACGCGGTCTATACATCGGTTCACTTTTTTCAAAAAATCTCACACTCCTCGGTAAATGGTGGTGGCGTTTCAAAATCGAACCAAACTCACTATGGGCTAAAATCATCTCAAACATATATGGTAGGGATGGTGATCTTTGTATTACTAATATGGACAAGTTCAAAAGTTTTGGCTCTACTTGATTTGAAATCATCAAGAAGACGAAATTCATTGGCGACTTGGGACTAGATTTCTCGTCTTCATTCGAAAGAATCATCATCGATGGCAATCACATTGATTTTTGGAATGATAGATGGCTCGAAAATACCATCTTAAAAGAAAAATTCAAACTGATGTGCGTAGAGGTGTATACGAAATAGTTATATTTTTACTACAAAATACTATTAAATACGATACAATTTTACACAAGTTATTTATTTATTTATAGAGTGGATATACCTAAACCTTGCTACAACACTTATAGGCAGTGTACCTAATCGTACAGTAGTGTAGTTTTTAGTAAGTCCGGTTCGTTCCACAGGGAGCTAGCCAAGTTTTACGCTATATTTTTAAAACTATATTTGTATAAATATAAATATAAATATAAGTAGTATTATTATTATAAAAGGGGGTTTTTACCGTTTAATGACCGGTTTGTCGATTTTAAAACTTTAGTCATAGTTAAAACCTAATGTAAAATATTAAAAATAAATATAACTTAATTTTAAGCGTAAAGTAAATAACGATAATGAAATTGCGATAAATAGAAATTGCGATAAAATGACGATAAATAAAATTGCGATAATTAAAAAGTACGATAATTAAAATGACAATAAATTAAAGTGCGATAATTAAAAGTGCAATTAAATATGAAATAAAGGAATTATGCTTATTTAAACTTCCGTAATCATAATGTTTGACGTGTTGATTTTATTTTATTACCATGAGTTAATTGTCCTTTGTTCTGGATTATTCAATATGTCCATCTGGTTTTTGTCCATAACAGTCCATCAGTCATAAATATAAAGTGCGAGTGTCCTCGTCAAATTATCCTTATATCCGAAGTCAAATATTCCAACTAATTGGGGACTTAAACTATAATTACACCAATTTTTCTTGCATATAATTCACCCCTATTTTAATAAGTCCATTGACTATTAATCCATTCCCGTGTCCGGTTAAATGAACAATTATTAGTACTTATAAATATCCCGCCCATCGTGTCCGATCGAGTGTATGTGGTTATTTATAGGTACGTCCAATTGTAAATCTTTATATTAAATTAACAAACTATCATTTAATTAAACAAATATAAAGCCCATTAATAGCCCATAGTCTAATTTCCACAAGTGTCGTTCTTTTGTCCAAACCCCAATTATGGTACAAAGCCCAATTACCCCGTCTTTAATATTTAGCCCAACATCATGATTACTTCGGCTTAAATAAGCATAATAATAACTTAGCTACGAGACATTAATTTAAAAAGGTTGAACATAACTTACAATGATTAATAATAGTGTAGCGTTACACGGACAGAATTTCGACTTACACCCTTACAACATTCGCTAACATACCCTTATTATTAAAATTAACATTAAAATTAAAATTATAATATATATATATATATATATATATATATATATATATATATATATATATATATATATATATATATATATATATATATATATATATATATATATATATACGTGAGATAGAGAGATAGAGAAAAGATGTGTTTTGTTCGACTAAAACTGCGAAATTTATAGATGTGGCCTGACAATTGGGGTCATGCGACCGCATGATTTTTCTACTTCCTGGCCATGCGATCGCATGGCCTGGGATTCCAGCTCACATACGTTTGTCACCTAGTTTGCCGACGGTTTTTAATTTATAATATAATATATATATAATTTTAAGAATTATTTATATATTATATTATATTTATGTGCATAGTTGACTTGTAATTTTTAGTCCGTTGCGTCGAGCGTTGAGAGTTGACTCTGGTCCCGGTTCCGGATTTTCGAACGTCCTTGCGTACTATTTAATATCTTGTACTTTGCGTTTTGCGTCTTGTACTCTTGTAATTTTGAGACGTTTCTCATCAATAATTTGAACCACTTTGATTGTACTTTGTACTTTTGAGCTTTTTGGTCGTTTACGTCTTCAATTCGTCGAATCTGTCTTTTGTCTTCACCTTTTATTATTTAAACGAATATCACTTGTAAATAGAACAATTGCAACTAAAATCTTGTATTTCTTGAGGGATAATGCTATGTAATATATGTTCGTTTTTAGCATTATCAAATATTCCCACACTTGAGCGTTGCTTGTCCTCAAGCAATATAGTCTTGAAATAGAAATACTAGAATCACTTCTTTATTCTTCACACTTTGTACATCAGTGATTTCTATATGGCGGTATGAACAATGGTAGTAACGATGTGGTTTACAGTCCCACATGACTATGAAAATTTAGATCCTTAAGGAAATTGGATCTTTATGAAAACATTTGATCTTTTTGAAAATTAAATCTAGCTTTTACCCTAGATAAGTTTTCCGGAATAACCCTTCACCGGTGTTTGCAAATTGTTTTTGTGGGTTTTGTGGGTTTCAGATTTGAAAATTTTACCTCAAAACTTATGGTTTTGTGTCACCGACTTGCTAACCTTGTATTGAGAAAGTAACACATCCAGTATACTTGCTCCGTATATTACCTTTCGGTAAACTACCGTCCGGTTGTAAAGGAAAGCGTTGAACAAGCAACTGTTAAGGCAATGTCCCGTGACATGCTTTTAATTATGGTCTATAACGTGTCGGATGCAATTACTATCCTTTGTAGGAGTAATAGTAAAGATCACCCTATAGTTTTTTGGTCTGGCACAAGGTCCTGTCTTCGACCATGCTATGCAACCACCGTTCTTACGGTTGACACCCGATTTGGTTCAGGTGACCTAATGAATTCCAGGTGAATTCCTAGGATTTTACGTTCAATGGTAATGAACACATTAAAAATGGGTTTTCAGAAAACAAATCGGTTTGTAATTTTGATCAAAATATTTTCTTGTTCAAGCTCGAGATTAGATATCATCGAATTCCATGAGTTTGTAATTCTCAATCTTTAAGGTCAATCTCAAGGATTGAGTAATATCAAGCTTAAAAGCTGATTTTTGATCTTTAAGGAGATTATCCTTTCTGGGGATCTGATTCATTAGTCTTATCAAGCTAATTTGCACGTCGCCCTCCCCATTTTACGAGACAGATCCTCTCATGGTTAGGATAAGTCTGACCACTTGACGACCCTGTTTGATGCTGAGGTCCGTGGATTTACAGCTGATTTTCGAGAAAACTTTTTAAGGTTTTTCGTAGACTCTACAACTGGTCTGGACGACAACTTCCTGACCTAAATCAAGAAGTGCGTTTCTTTTTCAGAAGACTTTACTTCCTTTTAATGATGAAATTGATTCATCGTGTAGATCCATCTTTCTTTCAAATATATTACAATTTACCGGGTAAAACGGTTAATGATCGTTCCTTAATTGTCACGATTATTTACGATTAAATACGAAAATTAACTATATGTGAGTGAAAAAGGAGATACTTTGATGAGGTTTTATGTTTTGCAGGTAAGAAAGATGTTGTTGCTAAAGATGGTACAAAATGGCTATTTAAGCGGAAGATTGACAATATTTGGAAGCCTGAAAACGAATCAGAAAATTTGCAAAGGCGTAAATTACGCCTATCTTGGCGTAATTTACGCCAAGTCTCAGATACGCCCAGTCAGGGAGGTGGTTTTAGGCGTAAAAATACGCCAGGAAATTTAACAAAGGCGTAAATTACGCCAAAAGTGGCGTAAATTACGCCAGGCCAAATTCCGGAAATCCGGGAAATACGAATTTTAGCTTTTGGATGAAGTTTCCTAACCCCTATTTAAGGAGAGCTCTAGGGTTACGAAAAGAGATCTTTTTCCATCAAGTTTTGCAGCAGGAAACCCTCCCAAATACACAAAAACACTAATCTAATCATCATTCTTCAAGGATTCAAGTCAAGATCAAGGTGCCATTCATCATGCAATTATCAAGAGATTCATTGATTATCATCACCACTATGCTTGGCTAGTTTTCTAATCTTTATCCCTTCCATGAACAATTGATACATGTATTCTTTCATTCAAGTTTATGCGGTTTGTAATGTTATGAAACTTATGTCTTTTGAATTGTGATGTTATGAACCTATTGTTTATTGATTAATGCAAGTATTATTGATTGTGATTGTTGCAAGTTGAGTCATAGTGATTTAACATTTTGTTCCTAATCTACTTAGTGTTAATTAGATTAAGGATAAAGACAAAGTGTCTAGGTTGGATGATTCAATCTCAAAATAGTTAGAATTAATAAGCCTAAGAAATCTTGTCTATGAGATTTGATCAATATTTGATGAGCATAATACTGGTTTGAATTGCATGCATGTGAGATTGGGATTGTGAAGGGATAAAGGCTTTTAATCAATTGATTACAACTTTTCGTTTAGTTCACTGTCTATGTTTTTAGATATTCAAGTTACATTTGCTTAGTAGTTGTTACTCTAGTCTTTATCTTAGTTAATCTTAGTTAACCACAAACAACAAAAATCCTGAAATTGCTTGCTAGTTGACCATAACTTCCCGTGGAATGAATCCTGCTTACCCTAGCTAAGTTAGAGTAATTAGGCTATTTTTGATTGACCCTTCGACATCGATTAAATTTTGGCGCCGCTGCCGGGGAAGTGTGCGCTTGATTGCAAGCTCTTATTTTATTACTTTCATGTTAAATTAGAAAAACCATAAAAATTATAAAACCAATAAAAATCCAAAAAATAGTGCTTTGTGTATTTTGTTTTTGTCAGTTTTACGCTCGGTGTTCTTGTTTTTGTTGAAGTGCAGGTTAGTGTATGCAAACTCGGAGTTTGGGAGATCAAAATCTTAAGCCTTTAGACCCGAAAATCGAGAAATCTGTAAAAGCTAATCGAAAAGCTACAAGAATCTTAAAGGGTTCGACAGTGGCTTCAGCATCCACTCAGCTACAGTTAGAGACACATCCGATTGTTCCACCAAACTCTCCTAAATCAGAGTCTGAAACTGAAGAGGAAGTTTTTGATCAACGAGACGAGATGGCCGAACGACCAAGAGGAGTAGACACCTACTACCAACCGGGTGATTTTGAGGATCATTCACCTATTGTTTATCCTGCACCGGCAGGAGGAAACAACCGACGATTTGAGGTCCGACCTCAACTTATTTTGATCTTGCCAACCTACCGAGGTATGGCTAATGAGGAACCATATGAACACATCACTGAATTTAATGGGATATGTGCTACTAATCAGGTAAACGGTTTTACTGATGATGAGGTACGTCTTCGATTATTTCCTTATTCACTTAAGGATAAGGCAAAAAGATGGTTTCTCTCCTTGCCAGCCCGGAGTATTAATACTTGGGCGGAAATGAAAAAACGATTTTTAGAAGAATTTTACCCCATAAGTAAAACTTCAGACATGCGTACGCAAATAAAATCTTTTAAACAATTACCGGGTGAATTATTTCATGAAGCATATGAATGTCTGAAGGAGTTACTTAGGGCATGCCACACCATGAGATACCCAAGTGGGAATTGGTTAAAGTTTTCTATGATAGTTTAGATTCCCAAAACAGACAGTTTCTTTTGGCGGCTAGTGGTGGGGCATTCTTAACTCGGTCTAGTGATGATGAATGGACGTTCTTCGAACAGTTAAGTAAGGGGTCAAAAACCCAAGCTTCGGTTGATCGTAAACAACCAAGTACCTCCCGAGTGAATCATGTTTCCGATTCGGGTGGTTCATCTAGGAACTTAGAGCAGGAATTTGATGATTTGAAAATGCTTATATTTAACAACCCAAACCAGGGTCTTGCTTGTAATGTTTCGCTGGTTCAGGAAGTATGTGAGATTTGTGGTGATCCTTCTCACTTTTCATATGGATGTAGAAATGGGATTCCACTGGTAAATCAGCACATAGTAGAAGAACAAGTTAACGAGGTTCAGGGGAGGAGATATGATCCATACTCCAACACGTATAATCCGGGTTGGAGAAATCATCCTAATTTCAGTTGGAGCAATAACAACGCTCTGAATGCTAACCAAGGGAACCAATTTAGACCACAAAACAACTTTCAAAACCAGGGTAACTTTCAGAACCAAAGCAACTACCAAAGAAACTATCAAAATCCTTATCCAAACAACCGAAACCAAAACCAAAACCAAAACAATTACCAAAACCAAGGTCAGAACCCAAACCAAAATCAAAACAGTACTTCAACCAATCAACCATCTAGCTCGGATGCTAAGATGGATGCGTTCATCTCCGAAATGCAAAAAATGATAGAAGTGCAAAATAATTCGATTGGTGCATTGGCTAAGGAGATCGGTAATGTAGCGGAAAGTAAGGGAAATAAGGAACCAGGTACAATTCCAAGCTACACGGTTCTAAATCCAAATCATAAGGATCAAGGGAAAGGGCATAGCGTTAACATGGTAGGTACCTTGAGAAGCGAAAAGAAGTATGACAATAAGGTTGGTGAAAAAGAGGTAGTGCAACCAGAATCAAGTAAGTCTCCTATTGTTCTTGATGAGGAAGAGGTAAGTGAAAATGTAACAATGGGGAGGGGGTGAAAAAGACCAAACCAATCATGAATGAGACCGGGAAAGCGGGAACGGAATCAAAAACCGTCCCATTTCCCAAGGCCTTAGAGCCCCCGAATCAATTCCCTTATGGAAAAAGGGACCACAACAAGAAGACATGTGGGAAATGTTTAAACAGGTTAAGATAAATTTACCACTTCTCGATGCAATTAGGCAAGTCCCATCTTATGCTAAATTTTTAAAGTACCTTTGCACTCAAAAGAGGAAGCAAAGGGCGACCTTACCCAAAAAGGTGGAGCTAACTGAGCACCTAAGTGCAGTTGTCTCGGGTACACTTCCACCTAATTTTAAGGACCCAGGGACCCCGTTGATAGCTGTGACTGTAGGAAACGTGAATGTGAAAAAGGCGTTATTGGACCTAGGAGCTAGCATTAATATCTTACCTTTTTGTCTAGTCGACCGATTTGAATTGGGCTTAATGAAACGAACCGACATAATTATTCAACTAGCGGACCAATCAATTAAAACGCCTAGGGGGATATTAGAAGATGTGATAGTAAAAGTGGAGGATTTCTATTACCCAGTTGACTTTGTTGTTATGGATATTGAACCGAGGTATAGAGATACCCAACCCACTATAATATTGGGATGCCCGTTTTTGGACACCATTAATGCCCACATTAATTGTCGAACGGGTGCTAAGGACATATCTTTCGGTAATCGCAAGATGAGGATTAACATCTTTAATTCTCTTCATACACCAGATGTTCATGAATGCTATAGGATAGATGTGATTGATGAATTAGTGGAAAAACATACTTCTCACCTAATAACCAATGACCCAGTAGAAATATTTTGCTTAGGTGATGAAGAGGATGTTGAGTGCGAAGAGGTTAAAGCAGTAGAATTAGCAGTAGCAAGTACAATGGATGTTAGGTTGCCACCGTGGACTCATAAATATGAGCCACTACCTAAATCCATTGATACTAATACGAGACCTTCACTAGAGTCACCACCGACTCTTGAGTTAAAACCCTTACCGTCTCATTTGAAATATGCCTTTTTGGGTACTAACGGCACTTTGCCAGTTATTATTGCTTCAGATTTGACAGGTGTGCAGGAAAAAGCTTTAATGGAAATGCTTCACAAATACAAAGCTGCAATAGGGTGGACAATAGCTGATTTGAAAGGGATAAGTCCCTCAGTGTGTATGCATAGTATAGTTACAGATCCGGAGGTTAAACCTGCTCGTGATACGCAACGCAGGTTAAACCCAAATATGCAGGAGGTTGTTAAGAAGGAAGTTCTCAAGTGGTTGGATGCAGGGATTATCTTCCCTATTTCAGACAGTCAATGGGTCAG
Source organism: Rutidosis leptorrhynchoides (assembly GCF_046630445.1). Lineage (NCBI taxonomy): Eukaryota > Viridiplantae > Streptophyta > Magnoliopsida > Asterales > Asteraceae > Rutidosis > Rutidosis leptorrhynchoides. The sequence goes on from NC_092337.1 coordinate 201,259,326, forward strand.
TCCTACGCAAACAGTGCCAAAGAAAGCGGGGATAACGGTGATGGAAACTGTGGAAGGTGAAAAGATCACAACTCGTCCCATGACGGGTTGGCGGGTATGTATTGATTACAGGAAGTTGAATGCTGCAACTTCAAAGGATCACTTTCCCTTGCCGTTTATTGATCAGATCATCGAAAAGTTGTCAGGTCAGAAGTTTTATTGTTTCTTAGATGGGTATTCGGGGTACAACCAAATACCTATTCACCCTAATGACCAAGAAAAAATGACTTTTACTTGTCCGTATGGAACCTATGCTTTTAGACGGATGCCTTTTGGTCTATGTAATGCACCTGCGACTTTTCAAAGGTGTATGATGAGTATCTTTTCAGAGTTAATAGGTGAATCTTTAGAGATTTTCATGGATGATTTTTCGATATTTGGCAAGTCTTTTGAGTCGTGTTTGAATATGTTGGAAAAAGTTTTGAAAAGATGTACCGAGACCAACCTTATCCTTAGTTGGGAAAAGAGCCACTTTATGGTAAGGGAAGGGGTGGTTTTGGGACATATTGTGTCTGAACGGGGATTCGAAGTCGATAGGGCAAAAGTGCAACTTATTTCCACATTACCTCCACCAACCAATGTTAAGGGGGTAAGATCGTTTTTGGGACATGCAGGATTCTACCGTAGGTTTATCAAAGATTTTTAGCATTATTTCTAAACCATTGTGTAATTTTGTTTATTAAAAGATGCACCTTTTGACTTTGACGACCAATGTAAGGAGGCCTTTAACACCCTTAAGCGTAAGTTGACCGAAGCACCCATTTTGAAGTCACCCGATTGGACCAAACCATTTGAAATAATGTGCGATGCTAGTGATTTTGCGACTGGGGCTGTTTTGGGTCAAAGAGTTGATAGGAAACCGGTTGTTATCTATTATGCTAGTAAGACGTTCTCGGATGCCCAAGTGAACTATACCACAACCGAGAAAGAATTATTAGCAGTCGTGTTTGCCTTAGACAAATTTAGATCATATTTGTGGGGGTCTACGGTAGTTGTCTTTTTGGACCATAGTGCCCTAAGGCACTTGCTTGATAAGAAAGTGTCTAAGCCTAGATTGATTAGGTAGATTTTGTTGCTACAAGAGTTTGATTTGGAAATAAGGGATAAAAAGGGTATAGAGAATGTGGTAGCTGACCATTTATCTAGGATACCCCCGCCACCGTTTGACCCTACTAAACCGATCCAGGAGAATTTCCTGGACGAATGTTTGTTTAGTGTTGTGCAGGTACCTTGGTTCGCACATATTGTTAATTATTTGGTGACTAATAAGACACCGAAACATTGGAACAAGCACAAGAGGGATTACTTTTTATCGCAGGTTAAACATTATATTTGGGAGGACCCAGTTCTTTACCGAATTGGACCCGACCAAATAATTAGAAGATGCATGGCGGAAGACGTGCATACGGACATTCTGGCTCATTGTCATACTTTTGCATGCGGAGGACACTATGGGGTAAAGAAAACATGGTATAAAGTACTCGATTCAGGTTTCTTTTGGCCTACTATTTTTAAAGATGCATGTGAGTATGTTAAAAACTGTGCTGGGTGTCAAAGAATGGGGGGAATTTATAAACGTAATGTAATGCCCATGAATCCAATTTTGGTTTGTGAAATCTTTGATGTTTGGGGTATCAATTTTATGGGACCCTTTCCCCCGTCTTTTGGGTTTGAGTATATTTTGGTAGCCATGGATTATGTCTCCAAGTGGGTGGAGGCTGAGGCTACGCGGACAAATGACCACAAAGTTGTCCTTAAGTTTGTTAAGAAAAACATTTTCTGTCGACATGGTGTACCTAAGGCTATAATTAGTTATGGGAGTTCACACTTTAAGAACTCCCATTTTGCTAAACTTTTAAGGGATTATGGGGTAAATCACCGAATTGCTACGCCTTACCATCCCCAAACAAGTGGGCAAGTGGAGGTATCTAATAGGGAGTTAAAAAGAATTTTGGAAAAAACCGTAAATCCTAATCGCAAAGATTGGTCTTTAAGACTAGACGATGCGCTTTGGGCTTATCGAACAGCTTATAAAACCCCTATTGGTACTTCACCTTACCGACTTGTTTATGGGAAGGCATGTCACTTACCTGTTAAAATTGAGCATCGTGCAGAATGGGCTATAAAACAGGTGAACATGAACTTAGATGAGGCAGGAAATGCGAGGAAGTTAGAATTGACTGCATTAGAGGAACTTAGACGCGAAGCATATGAAAGCTCAAAGATTTACAAAGAGAAAACGAAAGCTTTTCATGACAAGCAAATTAGTAAGAGGACGTTTGAAGTGGGGCAAAGTGTGTGGTTGTTTAATTCCAGGTTAAAGTTATTTGCGGGTAAGTTGAGAAGTAAGTGGAACGGTCCCTATGTGGTTACCAAGGTTACTCCGTACGGGGCAATTGAAATAAAATATCCAAAAGGTGGGGAACCGTTCTTAGTTAATGGGCAACGATTGAAAATTGCTTCCGGTATGGCGCTTGATGATGCTAGGGTAGTTGAAACAATTCGGTTTGAACCCATGAAAGTCCATCAACTTAGAACAATTCGGGTGAATGAATCAAAGAATTATGTTAGTAAAGAGAACATTGACGTGTGGCTTGATCAAAATGTTACTATTAGTTGTATGCCCAATTGTGACGTTTGGGATGATGATGGGCTATTTGATGATGCGCCCGAGGACGAGGTATCCGAGGTTATTTCAGATGAATGTTTTGATGAGATTGATGAAAAGTTGTCATTGGAAGAAGATGTTAAGGGGAGGCTAGAGTTCCATCGTGAAGAAGAAGATCCAGGGGAAGTATTGTTTGAATTGAGTTTCATTGGGGTCTTACCCCACTTTGCTAATGATCATCATGAATTTAAGGTGATTGCCAATACGGGGTCTACAATTAATATCATGTCATACGACACATACAAGCGATTATTTCATGACAAATGTTCTTCATGTTCGTTGACTAAATCCGATGCAGTCATCACACTTGGCAACAATACTAAGTGTCAGGCACTTAGTGTACTTCGTGATGTGATGGTTAGTGTGAAAAGTGTTTTCCTTGAAGTACCATTCACCATTTTTGATATGCCTACGGATAAAGATGTTCCATTGTTAGTCGGGCGTGGATTCATTGCAACCGCGGATTGTAAAATTGACCCAGGTGCAGGTTCTATCACTTTTGAAGGAGGAAACGGAACTTTTAGATTTTGTAATTCAGAAAATATGCGCTTTCCTTCGGCATATATAGTGGAGAGAGAATTTGATGAGGGATATTGTATGATGCTTGGGATACAAGAGGTTAACACAAATAAAGTAGTTAGTGAAGAAATGGTAGCGGATAATATAGACATGGATAAAATCTATCAAAGTGTTGAGTGTGGGGGTATTCGCCTCGATCAACGCTTAGGGTCCGAGTCGATCAAAGATGAAACCATTTGTGTTAACACGGTTACGGAAACACCCGAAGTAGAAAAAGAAACGGATGTGGATGTAGAGGAGATTCGTGAGACCCTAGAAAGTATGTGGGGAAAAGAAAACACGGAAAGATTCATGAACAACACCAAAACATCTTTTGTTGATGATGAGGGGTGGACAATTGAAGTTGAATACGTTGAATCCAAACCAAAATGTGAATTCAAACCTCTCATTAAGTATAGAGACCCAAGCGAGTTTTTGGTTATGTGTCAATTTAAAAAGAAGAGGACTTACAGGGCTTTGCTAGATTCGGGTGCAAGTGTTAATATGATGCCAACTAAGGTTGCAAAATCAATAGGCATCCGGGAGTTGGTTCGAACTAATACGAGTATTCGATTTGGAAATCAAACGGTTGATGACCCAATCGGGGTTGCAGAAGATGTTCTTTTCATTATCCACGGTATTGGGTACAAAGAAGATATCTTCATTATGGATTGTGAACCGGATGCAAACACTCCAATTGTATTGGGACGAGGATTTCTAGCAACCGCACGGATGTCACTAGATTTTGATACGGGGAATTTGATAATTAAAGATGACGATAACATGATCACGCTCCGTATGAAAGATGGATTCGGCTCTAGCAATAACGGGGCCGATGATCCGGACGAAAGCTAATCCGGAAGAGGAGTCGAGTGCGCGACTCCATCAAAAATCCGCACACCTTTGTAAAGTTTGTAACTTTTTATTTTGTTTTGTACATACGGGCGGGGCAAAGTACCAATTTTTGAAGTTTAAAATGGGATCGGTGCGAATGACTATCTTTAACTTTATGCATTGAGGACAATGCAATGCTTAAAGTGTGGGAGGGGGTCAAGGTTTTTAGTCCCTAAAATGTTTTGTGTAAAAAGAATGAGAAAAATGGAAGTTTTGTGCGAAAATAATGCGAAAAACTGAAAAATTAAAAATTTTTGATACCTGAGTAATGGCGTAAATTACGCCATTTTTGACGTAATTTACGCCCATGGGTTCTGAAAATTCAGAAACGACTTGCATTTTAGGCGTAATTTTACGCCCAAAAGTGTAATGGCGTAATTTACGCCTTTGAAATTTTTCAGATGCCGGGCTTGGGAGTTTAAATTGGGTAAAAATTATTTATTTATTTATAACACAACCGCAGCCATAAGCCACGAACACAAACACTCTAAACCCTAATTTTTCATCGTCTAAACACCAAATCGAAGCTCAAATCATCATCAATTCGTCATAACACTTCATCAAAACATCCTAATCCTTACCAAATCATACAAATTGGGTGTTAATTTGTGTTCTTGACTCAAATCTAAGTTTGGGGGTTTTGATTTGTGGGTTTAATTCTTCAAGTATTCTTTCAATTCGAGTATTTCAACCTCAAGGTAATCATCATTCTTGTGTTTTTCATTGTTTTTTATTATTAACTTAGGGTCTTTGCTACTTTCATGTTCATGTGCTAGGGTTAGTCCGAATTAATTATGTTTAAGCCTTGTTTTTGTTTTAGCTATTGATAATTGTGTTTAGACATGTTAATGTAGTATGTTTACATGATCAATTTGAAAGTTTAGGTTCAAACTTGTTAATTGCTTCTAAGTAGTTGACTAGGGTTGACTTTGACTGAAAATTGATAATGTTTGTGATTTGAATGTGTGTTTTCAGTGCTTAATGTCTAGAGTGGTGTTTGTTAAGTGTCAATGCAATAATGTTAGGTAGTAAAGTTTATAGTTTTCGTTGAAATAATGATTACAATGATTATGTGATGTTTACTTGAGAAAAGGGTTGACTAGTAGTGAGGCTAATGTGTAACATGTTAAATTAAGTGTTTTGTGGATAAATGAGGTATGCAAGCTTGACGTGTTGATTTAGTGCATAAGGTTAGGAATTGCATGTATTGCAAAAGTTTATGATGTGATATATTGAGCAATGACATGTGAAGTGTTTTGTTTAAGTACTAACGAGCTTGTTGAGTTGTGTGATTGCAAAAAATGTTGAGCAGGGTAAAAAGGAGTCGTGGCAATCCAGGAGGAGCACCAAATTGGTAGGATAAAAAGTGGTTGAGTGAATTACCTTACGAATGGCAAGTCCAGCTGTATACCGCAAAGAAAGACCAACTTTTGAGAAACGCCTTTTGCGAACGGTATATAACTTCAAGCGTGTGGAGAAAGTATGAGGTTTTTCAAGTATTTGTAGACTGAGGTTGGGGAGCTGTCCTTCAACCGGTTCAAATGGGGTTTGAAAATACACAGTTGGAATGTTCTTGGGAGATGGCATATCTCACCCAAGTGTTCAATTGGATGTCAACGTTGAAGTGGATTCCGGGAGATAATTTTCCGCGAACGCTAATCTTGGAGGGTAAAGTAGGTAATACAGTGATTCCGCTGCGGATGGAGACTTTTAATCAGTTAGCCCATCCCGACCTTCTATATGATTCGGGGATAAGAATTGCGGGAAAGGATGGGTACGATTATCCGACTACAAAAGAATTGTTTGAAGTTCCAGCTGATAGATATATTCATGTGGTGAGAACGCTGTTTCATGTTGACCGACCCGATATTGAGAATTTTGACTTAGAAAGGAGTAAGCTTAAAATCATTCCAAGGATCTTGTCAATAGTTATGAATTACAACATCTATCAAAGAAAAAGTGATCTTACGCTAGTTCGGACTTATGAGTTACCCCTGTTGTATGCCATGGTGACTAATTCAATGGTGCCGTCATTGCGTTTGGTTATGATGACATGGATTTGGGAGTGTCGGGAGCAATTAAAGCAAAGGGCGGTGATCCCTTACATGCGGTTTCTATCGTTCTTTTTGTGGAGGAATGGAGGGATTTCGAATAATCCCAGAGCTAAAAAGGAAGAAATAAAGAAGGTGAAGGAAAAGGTTCCCGGGTTAGAGTTTATGCGACAAGGGGATGGTTTTGTAATTGGAACCCAACTTATTTGGAGCGATATACTTTTGGGGTAGAGGATGATAATCTTCCTGAGGATGAAGAAGATTATAATTCTGCGGATTCATTTGAGCGAGTTGCACGAGGATTGGATGATATCTATGATAGGGCTGATCCAGATTTTAACCCTCAAGGTGAGGGATCGAGCAGAGGTAGGCGGTATATTCCGGTAGATGAACAGAGGTGGGTTCGAATGGAGGAGCAACAGAGTACCCTTCTTGATGCAGCTAAGGCTCAGATTTACTTGACTGAGCGGTATCAACAGGATGCGTTCGAGAGGGATAACCGAAGGCATCAGTATGAGGATATGTTACATAATTGGCCAGTCACACCGTACTATGAGCAGATTGATTACACGACTTATACTTCGGGGTTTGCACCAGGGGTGGAGTATGTGAATCCACCCGCACCATCTGTTGCACCACCATTGTTTTATCAGCAACTCACACCACTACCATTGGAAATGGAGAGAGCTAGAGAAGAGGGCAGGAAGTCGGTGTTCGACATGGCACTGTTATCGAGGAGCTTGTTTGATAGTATTTTTGGTCCTGATTCCCGAATGGAATGAGCCTCTCTGATTTTAATCAGGTCCTGTGCTCCGTCTGTAATAACATGTACACTTTTCTTTTATTTTTATTTTTATTTTTCTTATTTTTATTTTTATTTTAAGTAGTTAAATGAACTTTGTGGGTATGTTCACTGCAAGCCCTCACGAGACAAAACTCGTCCACCCGAGGGAATCGGGTGGTTTAAAGCGGGATCCCTCCGAAAGTGGGCTAGGTAGTTTTTATGTTTTCTTTTGTTTTTGTTTTGTAAGAATAAAGTTGGATGGAAGGAAACATGTTGTGTGATGAAATGGGAGTTGGTGAATTTGTCACGACGATTTTGAGAAAGTTTCTTTTAATCCCAGGTAATATTGTTCTTTTTCTTCTCCTTGTTTAATTTCTTCACTTTGGTCTAACATAACTTTTTAACATGCATACGAGGACGTAGCATGACTTAAGTGTGGGGGGGGGGGGAGGAAGGAAATTTGCACACTTGGCTTAGCTTGAAAATGCTTGTGGTTTAAAGGTTTTATGACATAAATGTTTTTAATAGCCTAGGTGGTAAAAATTTGAAAATTTTTAAATTCAAGGCTATAATCAAGATGTTGACCCATGAGAGTAACCTTATTGTTTAGGAATTAACTTGAAGTTTTGGGCTTGGCCGGTGAGGAATGATAGTGTTAGGCATTTGACCTTGACTAGTAAACTTTAAGGAGATATACTCTTATGGAGAAAAGAAAGGTTGAAAATGACATCCCATTGTTGTATGCTAGGTAACATGAATGATAAAGGAACACTTTAGGATTTTCTTTTTAAACTATTTTTTTTTTGCAGCCAGTTTACCGAGGTCGTCAGTACACACTTGTGTGCTAGAATCAATTAGTGACCATTAGCAGCCTAAACCTTTAGAAAAAAAAAACAAACCAACTTCCCATTCCTACCCTTATTTTTGGTTATTGATGTCGAATTTAATCTTATTTTATCTTGTTTAGATTTGGTAACGCTAGGTGACAACGCAACTCATTTTTGCTAAGACATAATTAGTTTAAATTAGCATGGCAATTATAACTAGCTATTATGTTATAGTGTTTGTGGCTTTTTAATTAGTTTGACTCAAAGTGGTATCCTAGGTTCCACAATGGATTCCACGATTTACTCACTAGTATGAAAGTGCATAACAATGATGATAGTCACCAATGCAACACTTGTAGAGTTTTGCTCTTCCCTAGGCAAAGGTCGAAAGGGGATGCTTTATATCACAAGCTATGACAATGATATTCACCACACCCAACACCCATCATCTATATTACATACATACATCTATATATCATTGTAATCATCACCATATATTCACCATTACATCCCAAATGTTCTTAAAATGATAAATGCTGTGTGCTATCATGTAAAAAAAAAAGAGAGAAGGAGGAAGTGAAAGAGACGAATCTGAAAATTATATATGCCAAAAATTGAGAAACGATTGCCCTAAAAAGCATGGACTACTGAGGCATAGGAAAAAATGAATAATGAAAAAAAAAGAGAGTAGAAGAAGAGTATGCCAAAAATTGTGAAACGAGTGCCTTATAAAGCATGGACCACTGAGGCATAAGATTCGTTCTCGATGAAATGCCAAGTTAAGAATGCAAAACTCCTTATCACCTTACAAAGTACCTACACCTTTCATGAAATGCCTCGTATAAATGGGCAATGTAACCAACATCCAATTCACCGAGCTTGTGGTATAGGGTACTTCCAATTAGACTTAGGGGGTTCATTGGTGTCGGGACTTAAAAGCTATGCACTTCGTACTAGTGTAGTCAAGGGCATGAGTTTGGCTAGTTGAAAAGTTAAGGATGATAAAAACACAAACATATGCACAATTCTAGTTATAGTTGACATTCCGATTCAAGTTAATTTATCTTGGTACGAATGAGGGTCACGTTAAAATTTCTAAACCTTATAAAGTTTGGTTGGTTTGACATTCGTAACCGTTTTACACCCATTTTTATTTGAGTCATGACTAACCCTTATGTAATTATTTCGGATGTAATTAAAACCATTTTGTGTTCCTTTTGACATGCTACTTAGATACATTTATTTTGTTGTTAAAAGAGTAAGTGTGGATCATGAAAGTTGTTAAGAATATTTGTTTAATTTAGTTCTAAGTTATGATCCATTTGATGATTTGGGGAAAATGTTTGAGGTTTATGACGATATGATTAACGGAGGAATTGTTGAACTAAGGAAATGTTTTGTGGAAAGAAGTTTATGATTGAAGGTTTTAGATGATAAGAGTTGTTTGAGGTTTTGAGTGATTGACTCATATTATCCTTACATTTTGATTAATAGTTAATTTTACTTGCGAACAACTATTTGAGTTAAGACCACCTATGTGTTGTTGTCTTATAGCTAAAAATAGATTTGCTTGAGGACAAGCAAAAGCCAAGTGTGGGGGGTTTGATCGTTCCTTAATTGTCACGATTATTTACGATTAAATATGCAAAATTAACTATATGTGAGTGAAAAAGGAGATACTTTGATGAGGTTTTATGTTTTGCAGGTAAGAAAGATGTTGGTGCGAAAGATGGTACAAAATGGCTATTTAAAGCGGAAGATTGACAATATTTGGAAGCCTGAAAAAGAATCAGAAAATTTACAAAGGCGTAAATTACGCCTATCTTGGCGTAATTTAGGCCAAGTCTCAGATACGCCCAGTCAGGGAGGTGGTTTTAGGTGTAAAAATACGGCAGGAAATTTAACAAAGGCGTAATTACGCCAAAAGTGGCGTAAATTACGCCAGGCCAAATTCCAGAAATCTGGGAAATATGATATTTAGCTTTTGGATGAAGTTTCCTAACCCCTATTTAAGGAGAGCTCTAGGGTTACGAAAAGAGATCTTTTTCCATCAAGTTTTGCAGCAAGAAACCCTCCCAAACACACAAAAATACTAATCTAATCATCATTCTTCAAGGATTCAAGTCAAGATCAAGGTGCCATTCATCATGCAATTATCAAGATATTCATTGATTATCATCACCACTATGCTTGGCTAGTTTTCTAATCTTTATTCCTTCCATGAACAATTGATACATGTATTCTTTCATTCAAGTTTATGCGGTTTGTAATGTTATGAAACTTATGTCTTTTGAATTGTGATGTTATGAACCTATTGTTTATTGATTAATGCAAGTATTATTGATTGTGATTGTTGCAAGTTGAGTCATAGTGATTTAACATTTTGTTCCTAATCCACTTAGTGTTAATTAGATTAAGGATAAAGACAAAGTGTCTAGGTTGCATGATTCAATCTCAAAATAGTTAGAATTAATAAGCCTAAGAAATCTTGTCTATGAGATTTGATTAATATTTGATGAGCATAATACTGGTTTGAATTGCATGCATGTGAGATTGGGATTGTGAAGGGATAAAGGCTTTTAATCAATTGATTACAACTTTTCGTTTAGTTCACTGTCTATGTTTTTAGATATTCAAGTTACATTTGCTTAGTAGTTGTTACTCTAGTCTTTATCTTAGTTAATCTTAGTTAACCACAAACAACAAAAATCCTAAAATTGCTTGCTAGTTGACCATAACTTCCCGTGGAACGAATCCTGCTTACCCTAGCTAAGTTAGAGTAATTAGGCTATTTTTGATTGACCCTTCGACATCGATCAATTAATTTTGTCCAAAACAAAAGTATCTTCAATTATTTGTACAAAAATATGTGATATTTGTTTTAAATAACTTGGTAAATTTTCCCACACTTGGCTTTTATTTTCCTTTCTTTGCCTTTTTATTGTCCTCTATTCTATTTTAAATGAATTCTAACATTTTGGGTTGTTTCTCAATTTATGTCCTTTCCGAGGTAACAATAATTTCGGTGTTAACACTTAAGGTAAAATAAGTAGTGTAAGGTCATCTTTTCCTTGTTTTTACCTCTTTGTGTAATCAAATTAGCCAAAAATCTATGTATAATACGTAGCTCTGCTTTGTTAATATCTAAGTAGGAGTGTCTTCCTCCTAGAGAAAAGACATTATAATCTGACATACGCCTCCAGACGGCGTTTGCGTCAAAATTCCTATCTACCCGCTCCCCATGATAAATCAAATTTGTACAATCGGGTAGTAGTAATTCACCAGGAGTGTAAATCTGTAAAGCCCTGGCCATGTCCAGCATGGACATCCTGTACATCCTACGGCCAAGTATTAAATCTAAGAAAACTTCTATCATCTAACCTATCTACATCCACATTAAGTGAAATAGTACTCATAAGCTCAACATACCATTCCTTATATACAGGCCTACGAATGGTGAATAAACGTTTCCAATCGGGAAAAGAAGAGCGGCCATACCTTTGGATCAGATACAGTCTAACTGAGTTAACTAGTTGGACCCTTTCTAAAGGCTCCCAATCGCTTACCCTCGGCACTTCTACATTTTTCGTTACCAGTTTGAATTTGTTACTTTGATATGTCGGGTAATCTCTCCAACTTCGATCAAATCTCAAATTGGAATGCAACTGTTCTTCATGAATCGTCGGGTGTGCTACTATCGGATGAATCTGAAATATTACGAAGGCATTAATATATTCTTGTTGCAGATCATAATATGGTACGTGTTGATCAGGTTGTTGTTGTTGTTCCTGTTGTTGCTCCGGTTCATATTGCATTTTCGGTTCAGGTTCTAGAGCAGGTTGCCTAGATGATGATGATGCACCATCAGTATCGGTAAATCTCTGCAAAACACATTAAACACAAAATTTGTGCATCCAAATATGTATTAGTGTTAGCAAAATAACAACTTGAAATAATTACAATAACATGTTCAATTAAAATTAAACTTATACACATTTTCACAATTTTCACAATTCTACACTTTTTCAAATAAGCATATATGAAAATGTTTACAAAGTTCATAAGAATTCAACTCAAATAATATGTTAAAACAACCATTACTAGCAATTAAACAAGTTTCAAATGGTATTTACATCAATTTAATGAAGTTCATGAATTTTAGACCTAAAAAGCCCACTTTAATTCTCAAAAATCATGTTTAGGATCAAAGTTTGGATCATTTAGCTACCTAAACATGTTACACTACGTAATTTAGCAATAATTCATGACAAAAATCGGCCATAACCTGTTTATATCAAAAAGCCCAAAATTGCTCAAGAACACAAACCCTAGATTCCTAAAATTTTTGAAGTTTTTGACTTCAAATCATATTAAATAGCATCAATCTAGGTTATACATGCATAATATACTAACAATTTAACTCTAATTACACTAAAAATTAACAAAATCAAATTAGGTAAATTATAGCTCAAGAACACTAAAAATCAAATTTAAAGAGGTTTAGGGGTGAAATCTTTACTTCTTTGAAAAGCTTCTGAACAATTTCATGATTAGAGCGGATTATAGCAAGAAATTTGGTTGATTTTGGTTAAGAATTACGAATTTTTGAGTGTATTTGGGAGTATGTTCGTGTGTTGTGTGTATGTTTGTGGAAGAGACAGAACAGCTCGCTGGTATATGTTCCTGAGCAGTTTTCCTCCTCCATGAGATCGCATGGAAATGAAGGCAAAACCCCATGCGATCGCATGGGATCCGGGTTTTTTTTTTATTTTATAAAAACCATTACTAATAAAACATATAATTAATTAAAAATTAAAATTTTGTTTCTTTTTAGGATGAGAGCGTTTCGGATCGTTGTCCTAGTCCGTCCCTCGACAAAATTTTAAAAATTTGTCACGTTTTAAGCGCGGTTTTAAAAGTAAAGATTTTTGGATTTTTTTAATGTTTTTGGCTTACTTTAATTCAATAAGATTAAAAATAATGATAATAAAAGTTCTCGTCCCTCCCTTGGGTAAAGCAATTTCGGTTCAACGACCTAGTTTTCAACTCACGACGAATTTTTAAAAATCATATTTTTAACTTAATGAAATAAAGTAAATTTTTGTTTTTTAAATTTACACCAAACTTAAATTTAAAATGCATAAAATTAAAAATTCATATTATTAAAATTAAAAATTTACACCAAATTTATATTATATTTTTGTTTTTATACATACAAACTTATATTAAGAATATAAAATTTTTAAATATTTATAAACTTAAATATATTGATTTTAAAAAGTTTACAATATTAATTTAATATTTATATATTAATTTTAAAAAACATGGTAAAAATTAAAATTAAAAATCTTTTTGGTCTTTTATCCCACTTTAATCAATCAAATATTATCAAAAATATACGCCCCTCTTTTCGGTAAAGTAATTTCGGCTATATCACCTAGTTTTACTCCTGACGAATTTTTGAAATATTTTGGGTTGATTGATTAAAGATATTTATACCTTAAGAATAAACGGTAAATTTCGCAGTGATGTAATAAATTTTTGTATGATATCAATAATTTCGGTTACGCATACCTAATTTTATTGAATACCAATTTAATACTTTATAGCGAACGATTCAGCGTTTATTATCAAAAGGTTAAAAGCAATAAAAATAAAAATAAAAACTGTACATACTTACCTGTGAGATAGAATTCTCAGAGACCTGCTTTAGCCGACTCATAGGAGAGTCATGTGATTTGGTTCTCCATAGCTACATAAGCATAACCTCGATTCTTCAATATCTTTTCTTCTAAACATATAAACGGTCCTTCTCTGCATAGAGTAACAAATTCGGTATTTAAATATGTTTGATTATTTGAACATTTACCTTCGTGTGACCATTTTCCGCATTTATAACATCTTTCAAGGTGTCGTGCTCTTCTTTTTGTTGCGAATTTTGATTTTCCTTTGCCAAAATGTATCTTATGATGATCTTTTCTGAGTTCTTTTCTTACTCCGTCCATTTTGCCTCTTATGAATGATACCAATTCACTCGGAAGGGTGTCATTATTACGTTTAGCAATCATAGCGTGTAGCATTAGACCATGGTTCAGATAAAAGGAATTCTTCATCTCGTAAAACCTAAAAAAATAAAAATTCAGAATGGGGGAGAAGACTAGTTCTTTAGGGTCTGCTAGGGAAAGACCATTCGGATTCCATTCTCTAGAACTAAACGAAAACAGAATATCTAACTCTAACAGAAATACATATTACCCTAAAAAGATTCGAATCTTCCCACACTTAGTTAGCTGTGGTGTCGAAATTGTAATTAACTTCATCTTCAACTTCCATTAGATTATCTATGTAATGTTTAACTCTGTGACCATTAACTTTAAATTCAATCCCATTTGAATTTATTAATTCTACTGTTCCGTATGGGAAAACTCTTTTGACTATGATTGGTCCAGACCATCTTGATTTCAATTTTCCAGGAAATAGCTTGAATCGTGAATTGAAAAGAAGAACTCTGTCTCCTTCTTTAAATTCTTTTGAACTTCTGATTCTTTTATCATGCCATTTCTTCATTCTTTCTTTATAGATTAACGAATTTTCGTATGCTTCATGTCTTAATTCTTCTAATTCGTTTAGCCGACTTAACCGTAGACGTCCGGCTTCATGTAAATCAAGATTACATGTCTTCAAAGCCCAAAATGCTTTGTGTTCAATTTCTACTAGAAGGTGACATGCTTTTCCGTAAACGAGTCTGAAAGGTGTGGTTTCAATTGGAGTTTTGTAGGCTGTTCTAAAAGACCAGAGTGCATCCTCCAATTTCATGGACCATTCCTTCGGATTTGATCCTATGGTTTTCTCTAGAATACGTTTTAAAGCTCGGTTGGTATTTTCAACTTGTCCACTTATTTGTGGATGATAAGCGGTTGAGATTTTATGAGTTACTCTATATCTTTTGAGAACTTTCTCAAGTTGATTGTTACAAAAATGAGTACCCCGATCACTTATTAAAGCTTTCGGTGTTCCAAACCATGCAAAAAGACATTTTAAAAAGTTGACTACAACTCGTGCATCGTTAGTTGGGAGAGCTTGTGCTTCCGCCCATTTAGATACATAATCAATGGCAATGAGAATGTAGAGATTATTATGAGATTTTGGAAATGGACCCATAAAGTCAATACCCCAAACGTCAAATACTTCACATACTTGAATGACATTTTGTGGCATTTCATCTCGTTGACTTATTTTTCCGGCCCTTTGACAAGCATCACAGGATTTGCAAAGAAGGTGTGCGTCTTTGAAAATTGTAGGCCAATAGAATCCAGCATCGTAAACTTTTCTTGCTGTAAGTTGAGGCCCATAATGCCCTCCTGTTGGCCTTGTGTGACAATGGTTTAAGATTTGACTAGCTTCATCTCCGAATACGCATCGGCGTATTATTCCATCGGGACAACTTTTAAACAAATGTGGATCTTCCCAGAAATTGTGTTTTATATCATTAAAGAATTTCTTTCATTTTTGGTACGACAACCCTTTTCAAGGAATCCACATACTAAGTAGTTTGCATAGTCTGCAAACCATAGAATTTCATTATAATCTATCTTCAATAGATATTCATTAGGAAAGTTGTCTTGTATAACTGATTCATTGAGAACTTCTAATTCAGGATTTTCAAGACGAGAAAGATGATCAGCTGCGAGATTTTCTGCTCCCTTTTTATCTCAGATTTCAATATCTAATTCTTGTAAGAGTAAGATCCAACGGATTAATCGTGGTTTGGCATCTTGCTTTGAAAATAGGTATCTAAGAGCAGAATGGTCGGTATAGACCACCGTTTTAGCTAGAACGAGATATGAATGAAATTTGTCAAAAGCAAAGAAAATAGCAAGGAGTTCTTTTTCAGTAATTGTGTAATTTGTTTGTGCTCCTTGTAACGTCTTACTAGCGTAATAAATAGGTTGAAATCATTTTTCAATCCTTTGTCCTAAAACGGCTCCCATTGCAAAATCACTTGCATCGCACATTAGTTCAAATGGTAGATTCCAATTTGGCGTTATCATGATCGGCGCATTAGTGAGTTATTCTTTAAGAATATTAAAAGATTTGATGCATTCATCTGAAAAGATGAATGGAGCATCTTTTTCTAGGAGTTTATTCATAGGAGTGGCAATTTTAGAAAAATCTTTTATGAAACGTCGGTAAAAACCTGCATGCCCTAGAAAACTCCTAACTCCTCTAACATTGGTGGGATGTGGAAGTTTAGCAATTACATCTACTTTAGCTCTATCCACTTCAATTCCTTCCTTTGAAATTGTATGACCAAGAACGATGCCTTCTTTAACCATGAAATGGCATTTCTCCCAATTAAGAACTAGATTTGATTGCTCGCATCTAATAAGCATTCGTTCAAGATTAACTAGACATGATTTAAAAGTATCACCGAAGACTGAAAAGTCATCCATGAAAACTTCCATGCATTCTTCTATCATGTCATGAAAAATCGCCATCATGCACCTTTGAAAGGTTGCAGGGGCGTTGCAAAGTCCAAATGGCATGCGTTTGTAAGCAAAAGTACCATAAGGGTACGTGAACGTGGTTTTCTCTTGGTCCTCGGGTGCTATTGGAATTTGAAAATATCTGAAAAAACCATCAGGAAAACAATAGTAACTATTTCCGGCTAATCTTTCCAACATTTGATCAATGAAAGGTAAGGGAAAGTGATCTTTTCTGGTGGCGTCATTTAATTTTCTATAATCAATACAGACACGCCATCCTGTTACAGTCCTAGTAGGAATAAGCTCATTTTTCTCATTTGTGATGATAGTCATGCCACCCTTCTTAGGTACGCATTGAACTGGGCTTACCCATAGACTATCAGAGATTGGATAAATTAAACCTGCATCTAGTAGTTTAATAATTTCTTTCTTAACAACATCTTGCATATTAGGATTTAGTCTTCGTTGGCGTTGCACATACGTTTTATGACCTTCTTCCATAAGGATTTTATGTGTGCAATACGAAGGACTTATGCCTTTAATATCATGAATCTTCCATGCAATAGCTGGTTTATGAGCTTTTAGCACATAAATGAGTCGAGATTTTTCATTTTCCGTAAGAGAAGACGATATTATTACAGGTAATTCCGATTCACCATGTAAATAAGCGTATTCCAAATGGTTTGGAAGTGGCTTTAACTCTAATGTTGGTGGTTCTTGTATCGATGATTTATATCGATATCTGTCTTCTTCTTTTAGCATTTGAATTTCTTCTGTTGTTGGTTCATATCCATTAGCCATGAGTGCGGCTAACATTTCAGCTTCATCAATTGGTTCAGTTCCTTCTCCTAAAGAACATTCTCCTGTTCCTTGTAATTCTGGAAATACTTCTAACAATTCTGCATGTGAATCTATAGTTTGAATATAATAACATGTATCATCTGCAGATTGTGGTTGTTGCATGGCTCTATCAATAGAAAAGGTAACACTCTCGTCCTCTATACTTAGGGTCAGTTTCTTACCAAACACGTCTATTATTTCTTTAGCCGTGTTTAAGAATGGTCTTCCTAATATGAGAGGAACTCGAGAATCTTCTTCCATGTCCAGAATAACAAAATCTTCTGGAAATACTAAAGTACCAACTTTAACTAGCATGTTTTCCATTATCCCTCTAGGATATTTTACTGATCGATCGGCTAGTTGTATACTTATTCTTGTTGGTTTCAATTCTCCGAGGTCTAGTTTAGCGTATAGTGAATATTTCATTAAATTTATACTACCACCTAAGTCTGCCAATGCTTCTATTGAACTAAGACTACCCAGAAAATATGGAATTGTGAAACTTCCTGGATCAGATAATTTTTCCGGTATCTTATTCAACAGCACTGTAGAACAATTAGCATTCATAGTAACACCCGAGAGTTCTTCCATTTTCTTTCTATTTGTGATTAGATCTTTCAAGAATTTGGCATATCTTGGCATTCCTGAAATCACATCAATGAAAGGAAGGTTGACATTTATTTGTTTAAACATATCCAAGAATTTGGATTGCTTGGCTTCAAGTCTCTCTTTTCTCATTTTACTCGGGTAAGGAAGTGGTGGTTGGTATGGTTTAACATAAGGTTTAGCCTTAATTGTGTTATCTTCATTAACCTTTTCAACTACCGGTTCTGTTTCCTTATCTTGATTAGGTTGAAGTTCTTGTGGAGTAGGAATAGAGTCATCAAAAATTACAGGTATTTCAGATGGTTTAAGTGTAATACCACTTTTTGTGGTGATGACTTTAGCTGTTTCATTCCGGGGGTTAGCATTTATATCGCTAGGTAGACTTCCCGATTTTCTTTCACCTATTAACCTGCTAGGTTACTTACTTCTTGTTTCAGATTTTGAATAGAAGCTTGTTGATTTCTAAATGCTTGATCATTTTGTTCATTGGTTTATTTCTGAGATGTGAAAAACTGGGTTTGAGATTCAACTAGCTTCGACATCATATCTTCTAAATTTGGCTTTTTATCATCGGTTTGTGGTGGTTTGATTTGAAAAATATTCCTTTGTTGATTGTAAGTATTGTTAGATACTTGCTGATTGCTAGGACCTTATTGGTTGTTGTATGGAACATTTCGGTTATAATTCTGATTTTGATTGTAGATTGGTCTTGGCGGTTGATAATTATTCTGATAATTATTTCCAGGCCTTTGGTTTATGTATGAAATATTCTCTCTTTGTTCCATTGTTTGTTCAATACTGAGACAATCTTTTGTCAAATGTGGTCCTCCACACTGCTCACAACTAATTCTTATTGAGTGAATATCCTTAGTCATCTTTTCCATTCGTCTCTCGACAACATCTATCTTTACAGAAATGGAATCAAAGTCATGGCTAGAATCGGCTCTAGCCACTTTAGATGATCTAACGATATCTTTTTCTTGGTGCCACTCATGTGAGTGGGAAGCAGTGTTATCAATAATTTTGTAAGCGTCAGTTGCGGTTTTCTTCATAATGGAACCACCAGCTGCTATATCGATGTCTTTTATTGTAGTGATGTCGCATCCTTGGTAGAATATTTATACTATTTGATAAGTGTCTAAACCATGTTGCGGACATCCTCTCAACAACTTTCCAAATCTTGTCCATGCTTCTTATAGAGTTTCGTTTGGCTTTTGCGTGAACGTAACAATTTATCCTTGAAGTCTCACGGCTTTAGATGCCGAAAAAAATTGTTTAAGAAATTTTTCAACTAAAACGTCCCATGTATCAATCGCCCCTTCAGGTAATGATTCTAACCAATCTTTGGCTTCTCCCTTTAAATTCCAGGGAAATAACATGAGATATATCTGTTCATCCTCCACTTCTCGGATTTTAAATAAAGTACAGATCCTATTAAAGGTACGAAGATGTTCGTTTGGATCTTCCTTCAGTGCACCAGTAAATTGGCATTGATTTGTTACCATGTGTAGGATTTGTCCTTTTATTTCATAATCTGGCACATTAATGTCTGGTTGAGTAATTGCGTGACCTTGGCCAGTGAGTTTAGCTCTCATTCGGTCTTCCATACTTAGAGGTTCCAGATTTTCCATGATTGAATTTGTTGAATCTGAATCACTAGAGGATTCTGATTTAATGGTTTGTTCCTCGACAATCTCTGTTTGAATGATTGGTGGTTCCGAAGGAAAGATTAATGGTTCAGGATCTCTGAATTGTCCCTGAATATCCTTCGGATTCTCAATTGTGAGGTTGGGTTCAAAAAATGGATTATCGGAAATTTGAATTGGAGTACTTGGTTGACTTGATGACGATTCTAAAGAAAAATCAACGGCGATAATATTGGTTAGATGTCTTGATCTAGTTACAGGTGGTGAACGTATAAAAGGTGGTGAACGTTTTGCTCGGTGCATTCACTGAATATCCTATTAGTTATAAAAGATAAAAATTATATAAGCTATCAAATTAATAGACTTTTCTGCTTTTGCCCACGTTTTGAATAGCCAAAAGATGTAGCAGGGAGCCAGAACCCTTTAAATCGGAAGCTCACAACTCAGCCACTAACAAATCCAACTATTACTACGAAGCAGAAAATTTGGATGTCTATCAATTTAACCGCTTAAAATAATTTTTCGTTGAAATTTAAAGAAATTTTAGAGAAGAAATAGAAAATTCTATGTCCTAAAAACTAGAGCGTTGAGAAATAAGAAAGAAAAAGAGCGAGTCGAAAAACGTTGAAAAATAAAAGGTCGAAAAATAATAAAAAGAACGTAGCGGGTCGAAACTTAAAAGTCTAAAAACTAAGAATTAAAAGTTGCGTCTAAAGGTATTAAAGTTTAAAGGAATACTATATCCAAAACGGTAATAACTTAAAAAGTACTAAAATATAAAAACGGCGACGCAAAATTCTAAAGCACCTAAATATTAGTCTAAAGAAAAAGCACTTAAGGGATTTTATGGCAAATCCTAAAAATCTAGAAATAAAAATAACTACGGCAAAAACTATGACTTAAAACTAAATACGAACGAAAAATACAAATATTACGCTAAAACAAATAAAAAGATACAAAATATAAAAATAAACTTAAAGTTGTAAAAAGTATAATTTTTATAAAAATATTATTTTTATATTTTTATTTTATAAAAGTATTAGTTTTAAAACTAATAAAACTAATTAAAACTAAAAATACAAATTAAATAAATAAAACTAAAACTAATATTAGAAATTAATTAATTAATAAACCCTAATTAGGGTAAATAATTAATAATAATAATTATTATTAACTAACCCTAATCCTGTCGGCTAAGGTACCAGACGTGTCAACTCAAGCCATGCGATCACATGGATTTCGCATTATATTTTCATGCGGTCGCATGAACTAGGGTTCCAGGCCAGAGTTGGGCTGCTACAGTACTTTGGCCCGATTACTTATATTTTTTTTTCTGTTTTATATTTAATTTTCTGTTTTTATAAAATATTTATATAAATAAAAACTTATATTTTAAGAACTAAAATAAAAATAAAGAAACTTTATAATTTTATATATATTTAACAAACTATTAAAAATATATAATTTTTGTTTTTCTTTTTATATTTTTGTATTTTTTTTAAAATTAAAACGTATTGTTACAAAAGTAAATTAAAAATCCTTTTTTTATATAGCGTTGCGCTTTCGGCGTTGAACTTTCCCCGGCAGCGACGCCAAAAATACTTGATGTGCGTAGAGGTGTATACGAAATAGTTATATTTTTACTACAAAATACGATACAATTTTACACAAGTTATTTATTTATTTATAGAGTGGATATACCTAAACCTTGCTACAACACTTATAGGCAGTGTACCTAATCGTACAGTAGTGTAGTTTTTAGTAATTCCGATTCGTTCCACAGGGAGCTAGCCAAGTTTAACGCTATATTTTTAAAACTATATTTGTATAAATATAAATATAAATATAAGTAGTATTATTATTATTATTATAATAGGGGTTTTTACAGTTTAATGACCGGTTTGTCGATTTTAAAACTTTAATCGCAGTTAAAACCTAATGTAAAATATTAAAAATAAATATAACTTAATTTTAAACGTAAAGTAAATAACGATAATTAAATTGCGATAAATAGAAATTGCGATAAAATGACGATAAATAAAATTGCGATAATTAAAAAGTACGATAATTAAAATGACAATAAATTAAAGTGCGATAATTAAAAGTGCAATTAAATATGAAATAAAGGAATTATGCTTATTTAAACTTCCGTAATCATGATGTTTGACGTGTTGGTTTTAGTTTATTACCATGGGTTAATTGTCCTTTGTTCTGGATTATTCAATATGTCCATCTGGTTTTTTTCCATAACAGTCCATCAGTCATAAATATAAAGTGCGAGTGTCCTCGTCAAATTATCCTTATATCCGAAGTCAAATATTTCAACTAATTGGGGACTTAAACTATAATTACACCAATTTTCCTTGTATATAATTCACCCCTGTTTTAATAAGTCCTTTGACTATTAATCCATTCCCGTGTCCGGTTAAATGAACGATTATTAGTACTTATAAATATCCCGCCCATCGTGTCCGATCGAGTGTATGTGGTTATTTATAGGTACGTCCAATTGTAAATCTTTATATTAAATTAACAAACTATCATTTAATTAAACAAATATAAAGCCCATTAATAGCCCATAGTCTAATTTCCACAAGTGTCGTTCTTTTGTCCAAACCCCAATTATGGTACAAAACCCAATTACCCCGTCTTTAATATTTAGCCCAACATCATGATTACTTCGGCTTAAATAAGCATAATAATAATTTAGCTACGAGACATTAATTTAAAAAGGTTAAATATAACTTACAATGATTAATAATAGCGTAGCGTTACACGAACAGAATTTCGACTTACACCCTTACAACATTCGCTAACATACCCTTATTATTAAAATTAATATTAAAATTAAAATTAAAATTAAAATTAAAATTAAAATTAAAATTATAATATATATATATATATATATATATATATATATATATATATATATATATATATATATATATATATATATATATATATATATATATATATATACACGTGAGATAGAGAGATAGAGAAAAGATGTGTTTTGTTCGACTAAAACTGCGAAATTTATAGATGTGGCCTGACAATTGGGGTTATGCGACCGCATGATTTTTCTACTTCCTGGCCATGCGATCGCATGGCCTGGGATTCCAGCTCACATACGTTTGTCACAATTGCAACTGAAAGCTTGTCTTTCTTGAGGGATAATGCTATGTAATATATGTTCGTTTTTAGCATTATCACAAACATTTTTTCACACTCGAATCTAATAAAAACTGCTCGGTACACGATTGGGTGACATCATTGAACAATGTCTATAACCCATAGTGTTGGATTAGAGAGCCACGTGGTCGTGCTTTAGAAGAGCTACACGAACTATGTGCTACTGTAGCTACTCATTTTTCGCAAGGCAACAACAACAATAGTCACATCTCCATAAATGACACCTGGAGATGGAACCTTGATCCAAAGGCAAGTTCATAACAAAGACACTCGCAAATGCAATTGATACCTTAAAGAATCCAACCTTGACCATGAACCCTCCAACAATCTTTAATCCGGTCATCCCAAAAAAGGTAGAACTCTTCATATGGAGAGTAAATAGACAAAGACTACCGGTCCGTGTTGAACTAGACAAATGAGGTTTGGATCTTCATATGATTTTATGCCCACTTTGCAACAATGAAGTAGAAACGGTGGAACACATTTTCAAAAAATGTGTCCACTCAAAAAAAATATGGGATGTAACTTTCAAATGGTGGGGTTTTGACTTAAGAACTACACATGCCATCGATGGGATACTCGAGCCCACCAACATTGATACGTTCACAAGTTCAGGAAATACTTTATGGAACGCCATGAAATGGATTTGTGGAGACACCATTTGGAAATTTCAAAAGAATAACGTATTCTAAAATGAGACTTGGACTCCCTCGGCCATCCTCTTCGAAGTCCAATTAAACAGTTTCAAATGGCTTTCGAAAAGATCTAAAAAGTCACATCTAGATTGGGCTCAATGGCTTATAAACCCTCGTTCATTCACATTGAACTCGTCAAGATTAGGAATCGGCTAATCTCCTTCCTTGATCCTTGACCCATCATCTAAACCTATATTGTCATTTGAGTATAACACTTGAGGTAAATGGGTGTGATCTTATGTCCTTTTGTCACTGCCTGATCAGCACTGTGGATATAGGCTCTCCCGCTTGTCTTTACAAGTTCACGCCTTGAGTGCTACCACTTGATTGTCAATATAGTGGCTTTAGTTCTGCTTATTTTTTCGTTTTAGTTTTATCTCTTGACTGTCGATATAGTGGTTCGCATTATTTCGTCGTTGTAATTCTCTTTTGTATAGTCGAATGTAAGGTGTATCAAGGTCCTTTTGTACATTCACAAATATATCAACAATATAAACTTTCTTGCCTTATAAAAATACGGTTCGGTCTGCTCCATGTGAATATAAAATTTGAATTTTCGAATTAGGCCTCTTCAGATGATGATATAAAAATGAAAGACGCTCAGAATCATGTAATAAATGCTCGATCATCATCTTTGTAACCTGAATCGTCATATAATTCACGAATTTGACTCAATAATTCGGAATCAATTTAGCGAAGTAGCTTTTGTAAATTTGTAGAAAGGTTCACGACATGAATTAGAACATTTATGCAATGTTACATTTTTGAAAATCATTACCGAATGATTTGGATGCTAAAACGGTTTGAATTTTCGATTGAAGACGAACTCGATCAGATTCTCTATACTAGCTTTTATTTTTGAATGAAGACGAACTCGACAGATTCTCTATACTCTCAACCACGGGCTGCCCAAAAACACAAAAAAGGATAAATGTTATACTAGCTTTAATTTATCTACGTCTCACCTCCCCCGTACCTTACACATTTGGGATTGCGTGTGTTTATTGTTGTTGTTGTTATTGTATTGTAATTATATACTGTTAGTATTATAAATATTATAGTTATATAGTGTTAATATTATAATTAATTAAAAATATATATTATAAGTAAGTACATGTTATATAGTGTTTATATAAATGTTATTATAATAATTATGTTTATATAAATATATATTATTATTAATATATTTATATATTATATAGGGAAAGACTTCGAGCACCCAAAAAGGGTGGTTGCAAAAAGAGCTTTTGTGGTTGGCGCACTAACACAAATTGATTTGTTGAGGAGATCATCTTCTCAAATGGAAGTCCCGGAAGACGTGATACGTCTTCAAAATCTTAAAAAATTAGTTCATCGCAAGTTGAAAGATGACTTGAACATTGATCACATCTCGGATGTGTAAGATTAGTTTATGTTTTTTCGTCTTTTCTTTATGAATTTAATTTATGTAATTTTCTTTTTTAGGATATAATTATGTATTTTTTTTTTAATTATTAATGGTATTAATAATATGTCTTTTTAATTAATTCCAATAATGTTACATATATTTTATTTTTCACTTTTATTACATAAACAATATAAAAGAAATTAATATAACACACAAAAAAAAATCACACCAATAACCAACACA
The DNA here is from genome assembly GCF_046630445.1 of Rutidosis leptorrhynchoides. Classification (NCBI taxonomy): domain Eukaryota; kingdom Viridiplantae; phylum Streptophyta; class Magnoliopsida; order Asterales; family Asteraceae; genus Rutidosis; species Rutidosis leptorrhynchoides. Next base: position 201,284,242 of record NC_092337.1, read on the forward strand.
TTCTAATCAATTAGTCATCAAAAAGTGCAAAAAACAATTAACACCACCAAGAAACGTCATATACCACAAGAAATCAAGCCCGACCCAAATGAGGAGCAACGTGGTCAACTGCTCAAATGTAACACCCCAGCTTAACATGCCCACAATATTATCCGCTTTGCCCGCAAGCGCACAACTTTTTCTTGGCGGCCACACACGAGATGCACTTTCCCAGGAGGTCACCCATCCGGGTAGTGCTCTCTCCCGAACACGCTTAACCACAACGTACTCACACTTCTGCTCAACCAGTGGTCCCAAAACGCGTTGTGTCATTTAAGCGTGAGTATTATCTTATAATCCCCGGTGTTACATTCACCCCCTCCCCCCTCAGGGACTCATCGTCCTCGATGAGATTTGCCCCAACACCCCCAACGACATATGAGTGGCTCTGATACCATTAATTGACACCCCAGCTTAACATGAAAACAATATTGTCCGCTTTGCCCGCAGGCGCACGGCTTTTTCTTAGCGGCCACATACGAGACATACTTTCCCCGGAGGTCACCCATCCTGGTAGTGCTTGATATGGCCGAAACGGACGATTTTTATTCGTGCGGTGTCGTCGGGCCGCAGCGCGCCAGGATCAGCCACGCAGGGGGGAAGGTACTGTTTTAAATTTATATTTAGGGGGGCCTAGATTGTACTACTCCTTAGTATGAGTAAGGGAAGTATGAACTAGAGTCGTATTTTTGAGATATCAGTAGAATCGAACCTATATTTAAGCCTAAGATAGTTAGGAAGGAGTAGTGGTTACTTAATTTTGGGATTTTCTAATTTATAAGACAGATAAAGTAAATGCGATAAAATTCTTAATTCAGATAAGGTTAAAGTGAGCGCATACTATGACTTCATCAGTTATCCTGCCGAGATTATGGAATGCTGGCACATGAATAGGCAGAGGCTTTGTATTCATTACACTGTTCCTAAACGCCCCTGTCATAAGACATGTCACTGGGTACTGCGTTAGGCTTGAAGATTCTGAATAGATAGCAACGTCCCTCACCCCCGACACCTGTGCAGTCTGACTACAGGCATACACGTTCAGACGGCTCATCCAATTGAGCAACTCGGTTGGGTGACGTATTAACATTCCACAATGGTCTAAACTTTCTTAAGTATAATAGAATACATGGTTTACCATATCCGAGAGACGTGATGTGTTTCAATTCTTTCGTTAATGATTGGTTTTTAAAAGATAGTTAGGCCCTTAAAAAGAGTTCAACCATAAAGAACACCATGGCCAAGTCAGGCTGACTTCCACGAACATGTTCGGTTATCTTAACGGTCCAATCCTTTATGTGTCTAAACAAACAGTTCCTTAATTAACTAAGAATCCCTCAAGCGGGGTGCAATGCTTGAGACCGCGTTATGGTGCAGTGTACTAAGCAACACTGACCGGGTTCCATGGCCTTACTTAGCAGAGGTACAACTTACAACAACCGCTGTGCTTCTGTAGTGACCCGAACTTTTCCATGTTTATATATATTAAATGAAATTGATATTTACATGATTAAGTGTTTCCAACATGTTAAGCAATCAAACTTGTTAAGACTTGATTAATTGAAATAGGTTTCATATAGACAATTGACCACCCAAGTTGACCGGTGATTCACGAACGTTAAAACTTGTAAAAACTATATGATGACATATATATGATTATATATATAGTTAACATGATATTATGATAAGTAAGTATCTTATTAGGTATTTTAACAGTGAGTTATATACATAAAATTGTGTATATTGAATTAAGAAACTCGAAACGATATATATAACGATTATCGTTATAACAACGTCTTACTAATTACATATGAATCATATTAAGATATTGTTACACTATGTTTAATCATGATAAATGATAAGTAAACATGTCATTATGTATATTAACAATTAACTACATATGTAAAACTAGACTACTAACTTAAGAATTTCGAAACGAGTCTTATATGTAACGATTATCGTTGTAACAACATTTAACTATATATATATATATCATACTAAGATATATTAATATATCATAATATCATGATAATGTAATAATTTAACATCTCTTTAGATATAATAAAAAATGGGTTAACAACATTTAACAAGATCGTTAACCTAAAGGTTTCAAAACAACACTTACATGTAACGACTAACGATGACTTAACGACTCAGTTAAAACGTATATACATGTAGTGTTTTAATATGTATTCATACACTTTTGAAAGACTTCAAGACACTTATCAAAATACTTCTACTTAACAAAAATGCTTACAATTACATCCTCGTTCAGTTTCATCAACAATTCCACTCATATGCACCCGTATTCGTACTCGTACAATACACAGCTTCTAAATGTATGTACTATTGGTATATACACTCCAATGATCAGATATTAGCAGCCCATGTGAGTCACCTAACACATTTGGGAACCATCATTTGGCAATGAGCATGAAATATCTCATAAAATTACAAAAATATTAGTAATCATTCATGACTTATTTACATGAAAACAAAATTACATATCCTTTATATTTAATCCATATACCAACGACCAAAAACACCTACAAACACTTTCATTCTTCAATTTCCTTCATCTAATTGATCTCTCTCAAGTTCCATCTTCAAGTTCTAAGTGTTCTTCATAAATTCTACAAGTTCTAGTTTCATAAAATCAAGAATACTTCCAAGTTTACTAGCTCACTTCCAATCTCGTAAAGTGATCATCCAACCTCAAGAAATCCTTGTTGTTTATAGTAAGATATCATTCTAAATCAAGGTAATACTCATATGAAAACTTTTATTCAATTCCTATAACTATAACTATCTTAATTCGAGTGATAATCTTACTTGAACTTGCTTTCGTGTCATGATTCTACTTCAAGAACTTTCAAGCCATCCAAGATCCTTTGAAGCTAGATCATTTCTTGTCACTTCCAGTAGGTTTACCTCCTAAACTTGAGGTAGTAATGATGTTCATAACATCATTCGATTCATACATATAAAACTATCTTATTCGAAGATTTGAACATGTAATCACTAGAACATAGTTTAGTTAATTCTAAACTTGTTCGCAAACAAAAGTTAATCCTTCTAACTTGACTTTTAAAATCAACTAAACACATGTTCTATATCTATATTATATGCTAACTTAATGATTTAAAACCGGAAAACACGAAAAAACACCGTAAAACCGGATATACGCCGTCGTATTAACACCGCGGGCTGTTTTGGGTTAGTTAATTAAAAACTATGATAAACTTTGATTTAAAAATTTTTCTTCTGGGAAAATGATTTTTATTATTAACATGAAACTATATCCAAAAATTATGGTTAAACTCAAAGTGGAAGTATGTTTTCCAAAATGGTCATCTTGACGTCGTTCTTTCGACTGAAATGACCACCTTTACAAAAACGACTTGTAACTTATATTTCTGACTATAAACCTATACTTTTTATGTTTATATTCATAAAATAGAGTTTAATATGAAACCATATCAATTTTATTCACTCAAATCGGATTTAAAACGAAGAAGTTATGGGTAAAACAAGATTGGATATTTTTTTATTGTTGTAGCTACGGGAAATATTGTAACAATTCTATACAAATCATATCCTAGCTAACTTATATTGTATTATACATGTATTCTAATATATTATGTAATCTTGGGATACCATAGACATGTATGCAAATGTTTTGACATATCATATCGACCTATGTATATATATTATTTGGAACAACCATAGACACTCTATATGCAGTAATGTTGGAGTTAGCTATACAGGGTTGAGGTTGATTCCAAAAATATATATACTTTGAGTTGTGATCTAGCCTGAGACGTGTATACACTGGGTCGTGGATTGATTCAAGATAATATATATCGATTTATTTCTGTACATCTAACTATGGACAACTAGTTGTAGGTTACTAACGAGGACAGCTGACTTAATAAATTTAAAACCGTAAAACGTATTAAAAATGTTGTAAATATATTTTTAACATACTTTGATATATATGTACATATTTGTTATAGGTTCGTGAATCGACCAGTGGCCAAGTCTTACTTCCCGATGAAGTAAAAATCTGTGAAAGTGAGTTATAGTCCCACTTTTAAAATCTAATATTTTGGGATGAGAATACATGCAGTTTTATAAATGTTTTACGAAATAGACACAAGTAATTGAAACTACAATATATGGGTGAATGATCGAAGCTGAATATGCCCCTTTTGCTTGGTAACCTAAGAATTAGTAAACCGATCTACTAATTGATGCGAATTCTAAAGATAGATCTATTGGGCCTAACGAACCCCATCCAAAGTATCGGATGCTTTAGTACTTTGAATTCGTTTATATCGCGTCCAAAGGATTTCTCGGAATGATAGGGGATATTCTTATATGCATCTTGTTAATGTCGGTTACCAGGTGTTCACTATATGAATGAATTTTATCTCTATGTATGGGATGTATATTGAAATATGAAATATTGTGGTCTATTATTATGATTTGATAATATATAGGTTAAACCTATAACTCACCAACATTTTTGTTGACATTTTAAGCATGTTTATTTTCAGGTGATTATTAAGAGCTTCCGCTGTTGCATACTAAAATAAGGACAAGATTTGGAGTCCATGATTGTATGATATTATGTAAAAACTGCATTCAAGAAACTTATTTTTGATGTAATATATTCTTATTGTAAACCATTATGTAATAGTCGTGTGTAAACGGTATATTTTAGATTATCATTATTTGATAATCTACATAATACTTTTTAAACCTTTATCGATAAAATAAAGGTTATGGTTGTTTTAAAAATGAATGCAGTCTTTGAAAAACGTCTCATATAGAGGTCAAAACCTCGCGACTAAATCAATTAATATGGAACGTTTATAATCAATATGAACGGGACATTTCAGTTGGTATCTGAGTGTTGGTCTTAGTGAACCAAAAAATTGCATTAGTGTGTCTTACCGAGTTTGTTAGGATGCATTAGTGAGTCTGGACTTCGACTGTGTTTTTCTTCAAAAACGATTGCTTAACATTTTTTTGGAAACTATATATTATTAACATGTAAATATTATGTGATAGATTAATCTCTTAACGTGTTTGATATTGTGTGATAGATGTCTACCTCTAGTACAAATCCCATTGATTCACCTAATAATAATGAAGAGTCGAATATATTTTGGGAAGATTCACAAATTCCCGAAGAGGAACCGAAAGAGGAGGAACCGGAAGAGGAGGAACCGGAAGAAGAGGAACCAGAAGAGGAGGAATCGGAAGAGGAGGAACCAGAATAAGAAGAGGTTCTGGAGGAAGAAATATTGATACCTATAGTAAATCGATTAAATAAAAGAAAATCCTCAACTAACGGACCAAAGTTAATAATGGTCAATGGTGTTTCCGCCGAGGAAGCAAAATATTGGGAAGATTACCAATTTTCCGATGAATCGGATCCCGATGAGGATTCCGATGATGTTATAGAAATTACCTAGACCTAATTTAATAAAGCGAAAGAAAATAATAAGGGAAAATGTATAAAAATAGAGAAACCCGATTCCAACCCCGATGAACTTTATATGTATCGGCAACATCCGTATTTCCTAAAATGTAACAATGACCTGGGAACCTCTAAACCAGCAGGTTTTTCTAAACCATTATGGAAAACGACGGCTCGTATTAGAGGAACACCATATATTCCTAGAAAATTAGAAAAACGAACCAAGTCCGAAGAAGAAGAAACCAGTGATTCAGATTAAAGGGTTGTAATCATGTTGTGTATTATATGTATTGTAGTGTGCTTGTACTTTTATGTTCTATGTAAAAATTGCTTGTATTGTTTGTTATTACGAATCTAATCCTTGTCTATTTTACAGTATAAAAACAAAATGGACGATAAGGGTAGACAACTGAAAATTTTAGAAGACCTACCAGAGGATATGATTGAGGAAATCTTGTCTAGAGTCGGTCAGAATTCATCAGCACATTTAGTTATGGCGAAATTAACTTGTCAAACATTTGAAAGACTTTCCAGAAATGCCTTAGTTTATAAAAGTCTTTCCTTTGATAGGTGGGGTATATCACATTGGGGAGACCGTAAGTTACGACGTGTTTTCTTTAAAGCATTAAATGCGGGGAACCCAAATGCAATTTTACGCTACGGGTTAAGAACCTATTTTGACTCAACATATCCTAACATAGGATTTCGTGAATTAGAAAGAGCTTCTAACATGCAACATAAAGAAGCATGTTATGCTTACGGGTTAGTGATGTTCGCTTCTTACCAAAGTGAGGAAAAGAACATCGGATTGCAACTTTTAAATAAAACCTTCCCACAAGTGATGGATTCAGTAGTTGGGGTGAGAAACAAGGTTTTTAGATTATTACGGGGCTGTTGGACATTACGAAACCCTCGTCCTTTTGACGACATTACAACATGCTACCTAGCCAATGGTCATAACGGTTATTTTCCTCAAGACCAAGGATGGGAAGTCATCTTAGTAAAACCAGAATGCATGACTTGTTTCTGGACTTATGAATTACGTATCTTTATTTCCTTTGCTGAACAACTTGCGTATTAACTAGATTTATCTTCAAAACTGTCCTGTATCATAGTGTACTATATTTCATGTTATATGTAATATAGCGAAGTTGTAAGTTTGAAGAATATTTGTATGTGATATATTATTATAATTAGTTTTTCATATAGAATTGTGGTAGTGGAATTGTATATTAGCTACTAAGTATGAACTTAACGGGTAGGTAGTACCCGAATTTAAACTTATAAAATGCTAATATGAAGAAAAAGATTTTATAAATGAGTTCATATTATGCTACAAAATACTATTGACTACTCTTAATATTCTATATAATTAACTCGATTCAGTTGGCTATTTTGAAGGAAATGGCACCGACTACTAGACACACCATGAATATGAGCGAAGAGGAATTTCGTACCTTTCTTGCTGCAAACATAGCCGCAGTACAGGCTGCGATACATACCAACAATAACTCTGAATCTAGCAATGCAGCTAATGGTGCAAGAAATCGTGTAGGATGCTCCTACAAAGAATTCACTGCCTGCAAACCTTTGGAATTTGATGGAACCGAAGGACCAATTGGATTGAAACGGTGGATCGAGAAAGTCGAATCGGTGTTTGCCATAAGTAAGTGTACTGAAGAGGACAAAGTTAAGTACGCTACACATACCTTCACAGGTACTGCGTTAACGTGGTGGAACACCTATCTTGAACAGGTAGGACAAAATGCTGCTTACGCACTACCGTGGTTGGCATTCAAGCAATTGATGAACGAGCAGTACCATCCTAGAAACGAAGTCAATAAACTCAAGGCAGAACTTAGAGAGTTACGAACACAAGGGTTCGACGTTACCACATATGAACGGCGATTCACAGAGTTGTGCCTATTGTGTCCGGGAGCACTCGAAGATGAAGAAGAGAAGATCGACGCATTTGTAAAAGGGTTACCAGTAAGGATTCAAGAAGATGTGAGTTCACAAGAGCCCGCTTCTATACAGAAGGCAAGTCGAATGACTCATAAACTCATAAATCAGATTGAGGGAAGAATTAAAGAGCAGGCGGCCGAAGAAGCCAACACGAAGCAAATCAAGAGGAAGTGGGAGGAAAACGGTGACAAAAGTCACCAGTACAACAACAACAACAACAACAGCAGCAATTACAACCACAATCGCAACAACTATCCCAACAACCGCAACAACAATCGCAACAATAACCGCAATCCTAACAATAACTGCAACAAACATCCCAACAACAACAACAACAACTACAACAACCGTTTCAACAACAATAATAATCCCAACAACAACCTCAATAACAACAACGGCAACAAAAACCAAAAACAGCCATGTCATAGGTGTGAAGAAAATCATCAGGGGTTTTGCACGACATTTTGCAACAGGTGTAAAAGAAATGGTCATAGCACGACAAAGTGTGAGGTCTACGGACAAAAGTTTAACAGAACTAAAGGAACAAATAATGTCGAACAAGTAATGCCGAAACGAATAGTGTCGGAGCAAGTAATACCAACGTTGTTTGTTATAAATGTGGAAAATCGGGCCACATTATTAGAAATTGCCGAATTAGGGGAATACTAATGGGCAGGGCCGTGGAAGAGTTTTCAATATTAATGCGGCAGAAGCACAGGAAGACCCGGAGCTTGTTACGGGTACGTTTCTTATTGATGATAAATCTGCTTATGTTTTATTTGATTCGGGTGCGGATAGAAGCTATATGAGTAGAGAATTTTGTGCTAAATTAAGTTGCCCATTGACGCCTTTGGATAGTAAATTTTTACTCGAATTAGCAAACGGTAAATTAATTTCAGCAGATAATATATGTCGGGAGAGAGAAATTAAACTGGGGGATGAAACGTTTAAAATTGATTTAATACCAGTCGTGTTAGGAAGTTTTGATGTAATAATTGGCATGGAATGTTTGAAAAAGGTAAGAGCAGAGGTCGTTTGTTACAAAAATGCGATTCGCATTATGCGTGAAAAAGGAAAACCTTTAATGGTGTACGGAGAAAAGAACAACGCGAAATTAAATCTTATTAGTAGTTTGAAGGCGCACAAACTAATAAGAAAAGGTTGTTACGTCATTCTAGCACACATCGAGGAAGTTAAGCCTGAAGAAAAGAACATCAGTGATGTTCCCGTCGCAAAAGAATTTTTCGATGTATTTCTGAAAGAATTAATGGGATTACCCCCACATCGATCCGTTGAATTTCAAATAGACCTTGTACCAGGAGCTGCACCAATAGCTCGTGCTCCATACATACTCGCGCCCAGCGAAATGAAAGAATTACAAAGTCAGTTACAAGAACTTTTAGAGCGTGGTTTCATTCGACCAAGCACATCACCATGGGGAGCTCCTATTTTGTTTGTCAAGAAGAAAGATGGTACATTTAGATTGTGTATTGACTACCGAGAGTTGAACAAACTTACCATCAAGAACCGCTACCCATTACCGAGAATTGACGACTTATTTGATCAACTACAAGGCTCGTCTGTTTATTCGAAGATCGATTTACATTCTGGATATCATCAAATGCGGGTGAAGGAGGATGATATTACAAAGACTGCTTTTAGGATGCGTTACGGTCATTAAGAGTTTATGGTTATGCCGTTTGTATTGACTAACTCACCAGCTGTGTTCATGGACCTCATGAACCGAGTATGTGGGCCATATCTTGACAAGTTTGTCATTACTTTTATCGATAACATACTTATTTACTCGAAGAATGATCAAGAGCACGAAGAACATTTGAGAAAAGTGTTAGAGTTGCTGAGAAAAGAAAAACTGTACGCTAAGTTTTCAAAGTGTGCATTTTGGTTGGAAGAAGTTCAATTCCTCGATCACATAGTGAACAAAGAAGGTATTCAGGTGGATCCAGCAAAGAATGAAACCGTTGAAAAGTGGGAAACTCCGAAAACTCCGAAACACATAATCTAGTTTTTAGGACTAGCTGGTTACTACAGAAGGTTCATCCAAGACTTTTCCAGAATAGCAAAACCCTTGACTGCATTAACGTATAAAGGGAAGAAATTTGAATGGAAAGATGAACAAGAGGAAGCGTTTCAATTGTTATAAAAAAAGTTAACTATGACACCTATATTGTCATTACCTGAAGGAAATGATGATTTTGTGATATATTGTGATGACTCAAAGCAAGGTCTCGGTTGTGTATTAATGCTACGAACGAAAGTAATTGCTTATGCGTCTAGATAATTGAAGATTCACGAACAGAATTATACGACGCATGATTTGGAATTAGGCGTGGTTGTTTTTGCATTAAAGACTTGGAGACACTACTTATATGGGGTCAAAAGTATTATATATACCGACTACAAAAGTCTTCAACACATATTTAATTAGAAACAACTGAATATGAGGCAGCGTAGGTGGATTGAATTGTTGAATGATTACGACTTTGAGATTCGTTACCACCCGAGGAAGGAAAATGTGGTAGCCGACGGCTTGAGCAGAAAGGACAGAGAACCCATTCGAGTAAAAGCTATGAATATAATGATTCACACTAACCTTACTACTCAAATAAAGGAGGCGCAACAAGGAGTTTTAAAAGAGGGAAATTTAAAGGATGAAATACCCAAAGGATCGGAGAAGCATCTTAATATTCGGGAAGACCGAACCCGGTATAGGGCTGAAAGAATTTGGGTACCAAAATTTGGAGATCTGAGAGAAATGGTACTTAGAGAAGCTCATAAAACCAGATACTCAATACATCCTGGAACGGGGAAGATGTACAAGGATCTCAAGAAACATTTTTGGTGGCCAGGTATGAAAGCCAATGTTGCTAAATACGTAGGGGAATATTTGATGTGTTCTAAGGTCAAAGCGGAGAATCAGAAACCATCAGGTCTACTTCAACAACCCGAAATCCCGGAATGGAAATGGGAAAACATTACCATGGATTTCATCACTAAATTGCCAAGGACTGCAAGTGGTTTTGATACTATTTGGGTAATAGTTGATCGTCTCACCAAATTAACACACTTCCTGCCAATAAGAGAAGATGACAAGATGGAGAAGTTAGCACGTCTGTATTTGAAGGAATTCGTCTCCAGACATGGAATACCAATCTCTATTATCTCTAATAGGGATGGCAGATTTATTTTAAGATTCTGGCAGACATTACAGCAAGCATTAGGAAATCGTCTAGACATGAGTACTGCCTATCATCTAAAAACTGATGGGCAGAGCGAAAGGACGATACAAATGCTTGAAGACATGCTACGAGCATGTGTTATTGATTTTGGAAATAGTTGGGATCGATATCTACCGTTAGCAGAATTTTCCTACAACAACAACTACCATTCAAGCATTGAGATGGCGCTGTTTGAAGCACTTTATGGTAGAAAGTGCAGATCTCTAATTTGTTGGAGTGAAGTGGGGGATAGACAGATTATGGGTCCAGAGATAATACAAGAAACTACCGAGAAGATCATTCAAATTCAGAAACGGTTGAAAACTGCCCAAAGTCGACAAAAGAGCTACGCCGAAATTAAAAGAAAAGATATAGAATTTGAAATTGGAGAGATGGTCATGCTTAAGGTTGCACCTTGGAAAGGCGTTGTTCGATTTGGTAAATGAGGGAAATTAAATCCAAGGTATATTGGACCATTCAAGATTATTGATCGTGTCGGACCAGTAGCTTACCGACTTGAGTTACCTCAACAACTCGCGGCTGTACATAACACTATCCACGTCTCGAATTTGAAGAAATGTTTTGCTAAAGAAGATCTCACTATTCCGTTAGACGAAATCCAAATCAACGAAAAACTTCAATTCATCGATGAACCCGTCGATATAATGGATCGTGAGGTTAAAAGACTTAAACAAAACAAGATACCAATTGTTAAAGTTCGATGAAATGCTCATAGAGGACCCGAGTTCACCTGGAAACGAGAAGATCAGATGAAGAAGAAATACCCGCACTTATTTCCAGAAGATACGTCAACACCTCCAACTGCTTAAAATTTCGGGATGAAATTTATTTAACGGGTAGGTACAGTAGTGACCCGAACTTTTCCATGTTTATATATATTAAATGAAATTGATATTTACATGATTAAGTATTTCCAACATGTTAAGCAATCAAACTAGTTAAGACTTGATTAATTGAAATAGGTTTCATATAGACAATTGACCACCCAAGTTGACCGGTGATTCACGAACGTTAAAACTTGTAAAAACTATATGATGACATATATATGATTATATATATAGTTAACATGATATTATGATAAGTAAGTATCTCATTAGGTATTTTAACAATGAGTTATATACATAAAATTGTGTTTATTGAATTAAGAAACTCGAAACGATATATATAACGATTATCGTTATAACAACGTCTTTCTAATTACATATGAATCATATTAAGATATTGTTACACTATGTTTAATCATGATAAATGATAAGTAAACATGTCATTATGTATATTAACAATGAACTACATATGTAAAACAAGACTACTAACTTAAGAATTTCGAAACGAGTCATATATGTAACGATTATCGTTGTAACAACATTTAACTATATATATATATATATATATATATATATATATATATATATATATATATATATATCATACTAAGATATATTAATATATCATGATATCATGATAATGTAATAATTCAACATCTATTTAGATATAATAAAAAATGGGTTAACAACATTTAACAAGATCGTTAACCTAAAGGTTTCAAAACAACACTTACATGTAACGACTAACGATGACTTAACGACTCAGTTAAAATGTATATACATGTAGTGTTTTAATATGTATTCATACACATTTGAAAGACTTTAAGACACTTATCAAAATACTTCTACTTAATAAAAATGCTTACAATTACATCCTCGTTCAGTTTCATCAACAATTCTACTCGTATGCACCCGTATTCGTACTCGTACAATACACAGCTTCTAAATGTATGTACTAGTGGTATATACACTCCAATGATTAGCTCTTAGCAGCCCATGTGAGTCACTTAACACATGTGGGAACCATCATTTGGCAACTAGCATTAAATATCTCATAAAATTACAAAAATATTAGTAATCATTCATGACTTATTTACATGAAAACAAAATTACATATCCTTTATATCTAATCCATATACCAACGACGAAAAACACCTACAAACACTTTCATTCTTCAATTTTCTTCATCTAATCTCTCAAGTTCCATCTTCAAGTTCTAAGTGTTCTTCATAAATTCTACAAGTTCTAGTTTCATACAATCAAGAATACTTCCAAGTTTACTAGCTCACTTCCAATCTTGTAAAGTGATCATCCAACCTCAAGAAATCTTTGTTATTTATAGTAAGATATCATTCTAAATCAAGGTAATACTCATATAAAAACTTTGATTCAATTCCTATAACTATAACTATCTTAATTCGAGTGATAATCTTACTTGAACTTGTTTTCGTGTCATGATTCTACTTCAAGAACATTCAAGCCATCCAAGATCCTTTGAAGCTAGATCATTTCTTGTCACTTCCAGTAGGTTTACCTACTAAACTTGAGGTAGTAATGATGTTCATAACATCATTCGATTCATACATATAAACCTATCTTATTCGAAGATTTGAACATGTAATCACTAGAACATAGTTTAGTTAATTCTAAACTTGTTCGCAAACAAAAGTTAATCCTTCTAAATTGACTTTTAAAATCAAATAAACACATGTTCTATATCTATATGATATGCTAACTTAATGATTTAAAACCAGAAAACACGAAAAAACACCGTAAAACCAGATATGCGCCGTCGTAGTAACACCGCGGGTTGTTTTAGGTTAGTTAATTAAAAACTATGATAAACTTTGATTTAAAAGTTTTTCTTCTGGGAAAATGATTTTTCTTATGAACATGAAACTATATCCAAAAATCATGATTAAACTCAAAGTGGAAGTATGTTTTCCAAGATGGTCATCTAGACGTCGTTCTTTCGACTGAAATGACTACCTTTACAAAAACGACTTGTAACTTATATTTCTGACTATAAAACTATACTTTTTATGTTTATATTCATAAAATAGAGTTCAATATGAATCCATATCAATTTTATTCACTCAAATCGGATTTAAAACGAAGAAGTTATGGGTAAAACAAGATTGGATATTTTTTGATTGTTGTAGCTACGGGAAATATTGTAACAATTCTATACAAATCATATCCTAGCTAACTTATATTGTATTATACATGTATTCTAATATATTATGTAATCTTGGGATACCATATACACGTATGCAAATGTTTTGACATATCAAATCGACCAATGTATATATATATTATTTGGAACAACTATAGACACTCTATATGCAGTAATGTTGGAGTTAGCTATACAGGGTTGAGGTTGATTCCAAAAATATATATACTTTGAGTTGTGATCTAGCTTGAGACATATATACACTGGGTTGTGGATTGATTCAAGATAATATATATCGATTTATTTCTGTACATCTAACTGTGGACAACTAGTTGTAGGTTACTAACGAGGACAGCTGACTTAATAAATTTAAAACAGTAAAATGTATTAAAAATGTTGTAAATATATTTTGAACATACTTTGATATATATATATATATATGTACATATTTGTTATAGGTTCGTGAATCGACAAGTGGCCAAGTCTTACTTCTCGAAGAAGTAAAAATTTGTGAAAGTGAGTTATAGTCCCACTTTTAAAATCTAATATTTTGGGATGAGAATACATGCAGTTTTATAAATGTTTTATGAAATAGACACAAGTAATTGAAACTACATTATATGGGTGAATGATCGAAGCTGAATATGCCCCTTTTGCTTGGTAACCTAAGAATTAGTAAACCGATCTACTAATTGACGCGAATTCTAAAGATAGATCTATTGGGCCTAACGAACCCCATCTAAAGTACCGGATGCTTTAGTACTTTGAATTCGTTTATATCATGTCCGAAGGATTTCCCGGAATGATAGGGGATATTCTTATATGCATCTTGTTAATGTCGGTTACCAGGTGTTCACCATATCAATGAATTTTATCTCTATGTATGGGATGTATATTGAAATATGAAATATTGTGGTCTATTATTATGATTTGATAATATATAGGTTAAACCTATAACTCACCAACATTTTTGTTGACGTTTTAAGCATGTTTATTCTCAGGAGATTATTAAGAGCTTCCGCTGTTGCATACTAAAATAAGGACAAGATTTGGAGTCCATGCTTGTATGATATTATGTAAAAACTGCATTCAAGAAACTTATTTTTGATGTAATATATTCTTATTGTAAACCATTATGTAATGGTCGTGTGTAAACGGTATATTTTAGATTATCATTATTTGATAATCTACGTAATGCTTTTTAAATCTTTATCGATAAAATAAAGGTTATGGTTGTTTTAAAAATGAATACAGTCTTTGAAAAACGTCTCATATAGAGGTCAAAACCTCGCGACGAAATCAATTAATATGGAACGTTTATAATCAATATGAACGGGACATTTCAGTTGGTATTCGAGTGTTGGTTTTAGAGAACCAGAAAATTGCATTAGTGTGTCTTACTGAGTTTGTTAGCATGCATTAGTGAGTCTGGACTTCGACGGTGTTTTTCTTCAAAAACGATTGCTTAACATTTTTTTGGAAACTATATATTATTAACATGTAAATATTATGTGATATATTAATCTCTTAACGTGTTTGATATTGTGTGATAGATGTCTACCTCTAGTACAAATCCCATTGATTCACCTAATAATAATGAAGAGTCGAATATATTTTGGGAAGATTTACAAATTCCCGAAGAGGAACCGGAAGAGGAGGAACCGGAAGAGGAGGAACCGGAAGAAGAGGAACCAGAAGAGGAGGAATCGGAAGAGGAGGAACCAAAAGAAGAAGAGGTTCCGGAGGAAGAAATATTGATACCTATAGTAAATCGATTAAATAAAAGAAAATCCTCAACCAACGGACCAAAGTTAATAATGGTCAATGGTGTTTCCACCGAGGAATCAAAATATTGGGAAGATTACCAATTTTTCGATGAATCGGATCCCGATGAGGATTCCGATGATGTTATAGAAATTACCTCGACCTAATTTAATAAAGCGAAAGAAAATAATAAGGGAAAAGCATAAAAATAGAGAAACCCGATTCCAACCCCGATGAACTTTATATGTATCGGCAACATCCGTATTTCCTAAAATGTAACAATGACCCGGGAACCTCTAAACCACCAGGTTTTTCTAAACCATTATGGAAAACGATGGCTCGTATTAGAGGAACACCATATATTCCTAGAAAATTAGGAAAACGAACCAAGTCCGAAGAAGAAGAAACCAGTGATTCAGATTAGAGAGTTGTAATCATGTTGTGTATTATATGTATTGTAGTGTGCTTGTACTTTTATGTTCTATGTAAAAATTGCTTGTATTGTTTGTTATTACGAATCTAATCCTTGTCTATTTTACAGTATAAAAACAAAATGGACGTTAAGGGTAGACAACCGAATATTTTAGAAGACCTACCAGAGGATATGATTGAGGAAATCTTGTCTAGAGTCGGTCAGAATTCATCAGCACATTTAGTTATGGCGAAATTAACTTGTCAAACATTTAAAAGACTTTCCAGAAATGCCTTAGTTTATAAAAGGCTTTCCTTTGATAGGTGGGGTATATCACATTGGGGAGACCGTAAGTTACGCCGTGTTTTCTTTAAAGCATTAAATGCGGGGAACCCAAATGCAATTTTACGCTACGGGTTAAGAACCTATTTTGACTAAACATATCCCAACATAGGATTTCGTGAATTAGAAAGAGCTTCTAACATGCAACATAAAGAAGCATGTTATGCTTATGGGTTAGTGATGTTCGCTTCTTACCAAATTGAGAAAAAGAACATTGGATTGCAACTTTTAAATAAAACCTTCCCACAAGTGACGGATTCAGTAGTTGGGTTGAGAAACAAGGTTTTTAGATTATTACGGGGCTGTTGGACATTACGAAACCCTCGTCCTTTTGACGACATTACAACATGCTGCCTAGCCAATGGTCATAACGGTTATTTTCCACAAGACCAAGGATGGGAAGTCGTCTTAGTAAAATCAGAATGCATGACTTGTTTCTGGAATTATGAATTACATATCTTTATTTCCTTTGCTGAACAACTTGCGTATTAACTAGATTTATCTTCAAAACTGTCCTGTATCATAGTGTACTATATTTCATGTTATATGTAATATAGTGAAGTTGTAAGTTTGAAGAATATTTGTATGTGATATATTATTATAATCAATTTTTCATATGGAATTGTAGTAGTTGAATTATATATTAGCTACTAAGTATGAACTTAACGGGTAGGTAGTACCCGAATTTAAACTTATAAAATGCTAATATGAAGAAAAAGCTTTTATAAATGAGTTCATATTATGCTACGAAATACTATTGACTACTCTTAATATTCTGTATGATTAACTCGATTCAGTTGGCTATTTTGAAGGAAATGGCACCGACTACTTGACACACCATGAATATGAGCGAAGAGGAATTTCGTACCTTTCTTCCTGCAAACATAGCCGCAGTACAGGCTGCGCTACATACCAACAATAACTCTGAATCTAGCAATGCTGCTAACGGCGTAAGAAATCGTGTAGGATGCTCCTACAAAGAATTAACTGCCTGCAAACCTTTGGAATTTGATGGAACCGAAGGACCAATTGGATTGAAACAGTGGACCGAGAAAGTCGAATCGGTGTTTGCCATAAGTAAGTGTACAGAAGAGGACAAAGTTAAGTATGCCACACATACCTTCACAGGTACTGCGTTAATGTGGTGGAACACCTATCTTGAACAGGTAGGACAAAATGCTGCTTATGCACTACCGTGGTCGGCATTCAAGCAATTGATGAGCGAGCAGTACCGTCCTAGAAACGAAGTTAATAAACTCAAGGCAGAACTTAGAGAGTTACGAACACAAGGGTTCGACGTTACCACATATGAACGACGATTCACAGAGTTGTGCCTATTATGTCCGGGAGCATTCGAAGATGAAGAAGAGAAGATCGACGCGTTTGTAAAAGGGTTACCAGTAAGGATTCAAGAAGATGTGAGTTCACACGAGCCCGCTTCTATACAGAAGGCAAGTCGAATGGCTCATAAACTCATAAATCAGATTGAGGGAAGAATTAAAGAGCAGGCGACCGAAGAATCCAACACGAAACAACTCAAGAGGAAGTGGGAGGAAAACGGTGACAAAAGTCACCAGTACAACAACAAAAACAATAATTACAACCACAATCGCAACAACTATCCCAACAACCGCAACAACAATCGCAATAATAACCGCAATCCTAACAATAACTACAACAAACATCCCAACAACAACAACAACTACAACAACCGTTTCAACAACAATAACAATCCCAACAAGAACCACAATAACAACAACGGCAACAAAAACCAAAAACAGCCATGTCATAGGTGTGAAGAAAATCATCAGGGGTTTTGCACGACATTTTGCAACAGGTGTAAAAGAAATGGTCATAGCGCGACAAAGTGTGAGGTCTACGGACAAAAGTTTAACAGAACTAAAGGAACAAATAATGTCGAACAAGTAATGCCGAAACGAATAGTGTCAGAGCAAGTAATACCAACGTTGTTTGTTATAAATGTGGAAAATCGGGCCACATTATTAGAAATTGCCGAATTAGGGGAATACTAATGGGCAGGGCCGTGGAAGAGTTTTCAATATTAATGCGGCAGAAGCACAGGAAGACCCGGAGCTTGTTACGGGTACGTTTCTTATTGATGATAAATCTGCTTATGTTTTATTTGATTCGGGTGCGGATAGAAGCTATATGAGTAGAGAATTTTGTGCTAAATTAAGTTGCCCATTGGCGCCTTTGGATAGTAAATTTTTACTCGAATTAGCAAACGGTAAATTAATTTCAGCAGATAATATATGTCGGGAGAGAGAAATTAAACTGGGGGATGAAACGTTTAAAATTGATTAAATACCAGTCGAGTTAGGAAGTTTTGATGTAATAATTGGCATGGACTGGTTGAAAAAGGTGAGAGCAGAGATCGTTTGTTACAAAAATGCGATTCGCATTATGCGTGAAAAAGTAAAACCTTTAATGGTGTACGGAGAAAAGAACAACGCGAAATTAAATCTTATTAGTAGTTTGAAGGCGCACAAACTAATAAGAAAAGGTTGTTACGTCATTCTAGCACACATCGAGGAAGTTAAGCCTGAAGAAAAGAACATCAGTGATGTTCCCGTCGCAAAAGATTTTCCTGATGTATTTTCGAAAGAATTACCGGGATTACTCCCACATCGATCCGTTGAATTTCAAATAGACCTTGTACCAGGAGCTGCACCAATAGCTCGTGCTCCATACATACTCGCACCCAGCGAAATGAAAGAATTACAAAGTCATTTACAAGAAATTTTAGAGCGTGGTTTCATTCGACCAAGCACATCATCATGGGGAGCTCCTGTTTTGTTTGTCAAGAAGAAAGATGGTACATTTAGATTGTGTATTGACTACCGAGAGTTGAACAAACTTACCATCAAGAACCGCTACCCATCACCGAGAATCGACGACTTATTTGATCAACTACAAGGATCGTCTGTTTATTCGAAGATCGATTTACGTTCTGGATATCATCAAATGCGGGTGAAGGAGGATGATATTCTAAAGACTGCTTTTAGGATACGTTACGGTCATTACGAGTTTATGGTTATGCCGTTTGGATTGACTAACGCACCAGCTGTGTTCATGGACCTCATGAACCGAGTGTGTGGGCCATATCTTGACAAGTTTGTCATTGTTTTTATCGATAACATACTTATTTACTCGAAGAATGATCAAGAGCACGAATAACATTTGAGAAAAGTGCTAGAGTTGCTGAGAAAAGAAAAACTGTATGCTAAGTTTTCAAAGTGTGCATTTTGGTTGGAAGAAGTTCAATTCCTCGGTCACATAGTGAACAAAGAAGGTATTCAGGTGGATCCAGCAAAGATTGAAATCGTTGAAAAGTGGGAAACTCCGAAAACTCCGAAACACATACGCCAGTTTTTAGGACTAGCTGGTTACTACAGAAGGTTCATCCAAGACTTTTCCAGAATAGCAAAACCCTTGACTGCATTAACGTATAAAGGAAAGAAATTTGAATGGAAAGATGAACAAGAGGAAGCATTTCAATTGTTAAAGAAAAAGTTAACTACGACACCTATATTGTCATTACTTGAAGGGAATGATGATTTTGTGATATATTGTGATGACTCAAAGCAAGGTCTCGGTTGTGTATTAATGCAACAAACGAAAGTAATTGCTTATACATCTAGACAATTGAAGATTCACGAACAGAATCATACGACGCATGATTTGGAATTAGGCGTGGTTGTTTTTGCATTAAAGACTTGGAGACACTACTTATATGGGGTCAAAAGTATTATATATACCGACTACAAAAGTCTTCAACACATATTTAATCAGAAACAACTGAATATGAGGCAGCGTAGGTGGATTGAATTGTTGAATGATTACGACTTTGAGATTCGTTACCACCCGGGGAAGGAAAATGTGGTAGCCGATGCCTTGAGCAGAAAGGACAGAGAACTCATTCGAGTAAAAGCTATAAATATAATGATTCACACTAACCTTACTACTCAAATAAAGGAGGCGCAACAAGGAGTTTTAAAAGAGGGAAATTTAAAGGATGAAATACCCAAAGGATCGGAGAAGCATCTTAATATTCGGGAAGACCGAACCCGGTATAGGGCTGAAAGAATTTGGGTACCAAAATTTGGAGATCTGAGAGAAATGGTACTTAGAGAAGCTCATAAAACCAGATACTCAATACATCCTGGAACGGGGAAGATGTACAAGGATCTCAAGAAACATTTTTGGTGGCCAGGTATGAAAGCCGATATTGCTAAATACGTAGGGGAATATTTGACGTGTTCTAAGGTCAAAGCGGAGCATCAGAAACCATCAGGTCTACTTCAACAACCCGAAATCCCGGAATGGAAATGGGAAAACATTACCATGGATTTCATCACTAAATTGCCAAGGACTGCAAGTGATTTTGATACTATTTGGGTAATAGTTGATCGTCTCACCAAATTAGCACACTTCCTGCCAATAAGAGAAGATGACAAGATGGAGAAGTTAGCACGTCTGTATTTTAAGGAATTCGTCTACATACATGGAATACCAATCTCTATTATCTCTGATAGGAGTGAAGTGGGGGATAGACAGATTACGGGTCCAGAGATAATATAAGAAACTACCGAGAAGATCATTCAAATTCAGAAACGGTTGAAAACTGCCCAAAGTCGACAAAAGAGCTACGCCGACATTAAAAGAAAAGATATAGAATTTGAAATTGGAGAGATGGTCATGCTTAAGGTTGCACCTTGGAAAGACATTGTTCGATTTGGTAAACGAGGGAAATTAAATCCAAGGTATATTGGACCATTCTAGATTATTGATCGTGTCGGACCAGTAGCTTACCGACTTGAGTTACCTCAACAACTCGCGGCTGTACATAACACTTTCCACGTCTCGAATTTGAAGAAATTTTTTGCTAAAGAAGATCTCACTATTCCATTAGACGAAATCCAAATCAACGAAAAACTTCAATTCATCGAAGAACCCGTCGAAATAATGGATCGTGAGGTTAAAAGACTTAAACAAAACAAGATACCAATTGTTAAAGTTCAATGAAATGCTCGTAGAGGACCCGAGTTCACCTGGGAACGAGAAAATCAGATGAAGAAGAAATACCCGCACTTATTTCCAGAAGATACGTCAACACCTCCAACTGCTTAAAATTTCGGGACGGAATTTATTTAACGGGTAGGTACTGTAGTGACCCGAACTTTTCCATGTTTATATATATTAAATGAAATTGATATTTACATGATTAAGTGTTTCCAACATGTTAACCAATCAAACTTGTTAAGACTTGATTAATTGAAATAGGTTTCATATAGACAATTGACCACCCAAGTTGACCGGTGATTCACGAACGTTAAAACTTGTAAAAACTATATGATGACATATATATGATTATATATATAGTTAACATGATATTATGATAAGTAAGTATCTCATTAGGTATTTTAACAATGAGTTATATACATAAAATTGTGTTTATTGAATTAAGAAACTCGAAACGATATATATAACGATTATCGTTATAACAACGTCTTACTAATTACATATGAATCATATTAAGATATTGTTACACTATGTTTAATCATGATAAATGATAAGTAAACATGTCATTATGTATATTAACAATGAACTACATATGTAAAACAAGACTACTAACTTAAGAATTTCGAAACGAGTCATATATGTAACGATTATCGTTGTAACAACATTTAACTGTATATATATCATACTAAGATATATTAATATATCATAATATCATGATAATGTAATAATTTAACATCTCTTTAGATATAATAAAAAATGGGTTAACAACATTTAACAAGATCGTTAACCTAAAGGTTTCAAAACAACACTTACATGTAACGACTAACAATGACTTAACGACTCAGTTAAAATGTATATACATGTAGTGTTTTAATATGTATTCATACAATTTTGAAAGACTTCAAGACACTTATCAAAATACTTCTACTTAACAAAAATGCTTACAATTACATCCTCGTTCAGTTTCATCAACAATTCTACTCGTATGCACCCGTATTCGTACTCGTACAATACACAGCTTCTAAATGTATGTACTAGTGGTATATACACTCCAATGATCAGCTCTTAGAAGCCCATGTGAGTCACTTAACACATGTGGGAACCATCATTTGGCAACTAGCATTAAATATCTCATAAAATTACAAAAATATTAGTAATCATTCATGACTTATTTACATGAAAACAAAATTACATATCCTTTATATCTAATCCATATACCAACGACCAAAAACACCTACTAACACTTTCATTTTCTTCAATTTTCTTCATCTAATTGATCTCTCTCAAGTTCCATCTTCAAGTTCTAAGTGTTCTTCATAAATTCTACAAGTTCTAGTTTCATAAAATCAAGAATACTTCCAAGTTTACTAGCTCACTTCCAATCTTGTAAAGTGATCATCCAACCTCAAGAAATCTTTGTTGTTTATAGTAAGATATCATTATAAATCAAGGTAATACTCATATACAAACTTTGATTCAATTCCTATAACTATAACTATCTTAATTCGAGTGATAATCTTACTTGAACTTGTTTTCGTGTCATGATTCTACTTCAAGAACTTTCAAGCCATCCAAGATCATTTGAAGCTAGATCATTTCTTGTCACTTCCAGTAGGTTTACCTACTAAACTTGAGGTAGTAATGATGTTCATAACATCATTCAATTCATACATATAAAATTATCTTATTCGAAGATTTGAACATGTAATCTCTAGAACATAGTTTAGTTAATTCTAAACTTGTTCGCAAACAAAAGTTAATCCTTCTAAATTGACTTTTAAAATTAACTGAACACATGTTCTATATCTATATGATATGCTAACTTAATGATTTAAAACCGGAAAACACGAAAAAACACCGTAAAACCGGATATACGCCGTCGTAGTAACACCGCGGGCTGTTTTGAGTTAGTTAATTAAAAACTATGATAAACTTTGATTTAAAAATTTTTCTTCTGGGAAAATGATTTTTCTTATGAACATGAAACTATATCCAAAAATCATGGTTAAGCTCAAAGTGGAAGTATGTTTTCCAAAATGGTCATCTAGACGTCGTTCTTTCGACTGAAATGGGTACCTTTACAAAAAAAACTTGTAACTTATATTTCCGACTATAAACCTATACTTTTTATTTTTAGATTCATAAAATAGAGTTCAATATGAAACCATATCAATTTGATTCACTCAAATCGGATTTAAAACGAAGAAGTTATGGGTAAAACACGATTGGATATTTTTTGATTGTTGTAGCTACGGAAAATATTGTAACAATTCTATACAAATCATATCCTAGCTAACTTATATTGTATTATACATGTATTCTAATATATTATATAATCTTGGTATACCATAGACACGTATGCAAATGTTTTGACATATCATATCGACCCATGTATATATATTATTTGGAACAACCATAGACACTCTATATGCAGTAATGTTGGAGTTAGCTATACAGGGTTCAGGTTGATTTCAAAAATATATATACTTTGAGTTATGATCTAGCCTGAGACGTATATACACTGGGTTGTGGATTGATTCAAGATAATATATATCGATTTATTTCTGTACATCTAACTGTGGACAACTAGTTGTAGGTTACTAACGAGGACAGCTGACTTAATAAATTTAAAACAGTAAAATGTATTAAAAATTTTGTAAATATATTTTGAACATACTTTGATATATATGTACATATTTGTTATATGTTCGTGAATCAACCAGTGGCCAAGTCTTACTTCCCGAAGAAGTAAAAATCTGTGAAAGTGAGTTATAGCACTTTTAAAATCTAATATTTTGGGATGAGAATACATGCAATTTTATAAATGCTCTACGAAATAGACACAAGTAATTGAAACTACATTATATGGGTGAATGATCGAAGCCGAATATGCCCATTTTGCTTGGTAACCTAAGAATTAGTAAATCGATCTACTAATTGACGCGAATCCTAAAGATAGATCTATTGGGCCTAACGAACCCCATCCAAAGTACCGGATGCTTTAGTACTTCGAATTCGTTTATATCATGTCCGAAGGATTTCCCGGAATGATAGGGGATATTCTTATATGCATCTTGTTAATGTCGGTTACCAGGTGTTCACCATATGAATGAATTTTATCTCTATGTATGGGATGTATATTGAAATATGAAATATTGTGGTCTATTATTATGATTTGATAATATATAGGTTAAACCTATAACTCACCAATATTTTTGTTGACGTTTTAAGCATGTTTATTCTTAGGTGATTATTAAGAGCTTCCGCTGTTGCATACTAAAATAAGGACAAGATTTGGAGTCCATGCTTGTATGATATTATGTAAAAACTGCATTCAAGAAACTTATTTTTGATGTAATATATTCTTATTGTAAACCATTATGTAATGGTCATGTGTAAACGGTATATTTTAGATTATCATTATTTGATAATCTACGTAATGCTTTTTAAACCTTTATCGATAAAATAAAGGTTATGGTTGTTTTAAAAATGAATGCAGTCTTTGAAAAACATCTCATATAGAGGTCAAAACCTCGCGACGAAATCAATTAATATGGAACGTTTATAATCAATATGAACGGGACATTTCAGCTTCAGCGTGCGCGTACGAAGTTTATATGCTTGGTGACTACACTAGCATGGTCTGGGACCGACAATGTACTAAGGGTCTAGTCAGATGTTTCACTACGAAAGAGTCCTCAGTGGGAATCCAAAGCTTAATAGACTTACTACAACCGGTGTGCCTCAGTCGATCTTACGTTGTATCCGATAGATTTCTCTTACCAAGGGGTGACATAGATAGTGTACTCTGAATCGGGGTTCGTGACTTCCCAATAACAGAGCCAATAACTACGTTCTATTAGTTGGAAAAGCGATTGAGTTTAAAGCATAATCGGAAAGCATTTCAACAGCATACACAAACCATAATATTATTCCGGCATTATAACTGTTTACATCATAGCATACACTAAAAATAACTACTCGCTAACCATGGCAACGATATCACATAACATAATGATAGAAGACATTATATAGAGATAATGGATAGAAGTACCAGTAGTTTAAACGAGTTCCGAATACAAAAGTGACAACTTCAAGACTCCAGACCGCTCCTAATACAATCTTCAGCGTTCTTCTCCGGGTACTAGGTTTCTCGCACGAAGTCGAAGGCTTTAAGAGTATGACTAATATTGTACAAGAGAGAGAAAGAAGTGAATTGAAGTATATGTTGGAATGAACGACAAAGACCCTTTAAATAAGCAAGATTTTTGCCTGCAAACGGCTGACAGGCTGTTTGGCAGGCCGTTTGGAGGCCGTTTGCTAAGGTAAGCCGTTTAGCGAGCCCGTTTGATCTAACCGTTTGGCAGGACGTTTGCCATACTGGCAGGCCGTTTGGCAAGCCGTATGGCAGGCCGTTTGCTGGCCTGGTCAGCCTAATTTTCCTGGATCGTAACTTGATTTCTTGTCTTTCACCGTTTTTGCTCTAGAATCTTCGTTTTTGCTCCAATTCTCTTGATTCTTTTTGCACTATCTTCATAATTTCTTGTTCTTCAATTCTAACCGAAGAAGTGGGTATTTTTTCGACAAAGTTCGAATCTTTCTTGTTTTTGGGCCTTAATACCGGGGTGAAAACGTGACTTTTTAGCCGATATCAAATATCCCACACTTAGACTTTGCTTTTCCTCAAGCAAACTCTCATTTCCTTAAGAATATTTTCGGCGTTTCTTTTCTAATAGTCTAAGTGGTTTTCTTTTTATTATAAGAGTAAAAAGATAACGTGAGTTATCTATGTTATGATTGAAATTATCTCTGCAAGCATGCGAGGAGGTTACATGACATAGGCTAGCTTTCACGGGCCACTCAATCACTCAAGTGTTTAGGGTTCCCTATAGATCTAAGAAATGAATACACTCATAGCCAGTCATGCTGCACCCATCATCATAGGCTTGATAAAGACCCAAATCGTTGCTGTCAATGCGAGAACGGTAGTAATCTCAGCTTGTAGGTCATTTGTCAATGATGGAGAAGGAATTTTGGAGTGGTAGTGAAGTTGTTTTTGAGGGATGAGATAAAAGGATAATGTAGTCTTTAGACTTTTATTCGGAGTGCTGAAGTAGTTTTGAGAAGCACTTTTTTGAACTTTTCTTCATTTGATAATCATTTTCGGTCAAGTTCTCTTCGGCATTTCTCTTATTGAGTTCTACTCTTCATTTGATAATCACTTTTTTTTTTTGGAGACTTCATCTCGAGGAACTTTTTGCCGGTAAACTTTTTCAATACCTTTGCCATAATACTTGAGAGGTTTATAACATCGGGTTTTCTGAAGGAATCTCATTTTTTGGATTTCTCAAGTAATAGTAAAGATGACGTGGGTGTGGTGGTAGAGTAGAAGTAGTAGAGGTGCGAAAGGCTTATTTTTGACAAATGGCTAGCTCTTTTGATTACAACCGAATCTCGTTTCGCTGCTTAGAGACGTAGATCTAAAGCAAAATCTGCTTCTGAGCACAGGCATCGGCACTCTCAACGGAAAATAGTGAAGCATTAAAGATGAATGCTGTTCTTATTTGGGGGTGCCTCACTATAATCAATTTAGGTCGATAATGCCTTAGTCATGCAATGCTCTATTAGAGATTTGGTTCAACCTAACAAGATTTCCACCCTTCTTAAGCCTTATTTTTATTGACAAAGGTTTTAAGTTTTCAAAAATACTTTTTTGAAAAGGCATTCTTTTGTAAAAATTTTGAAAATTGGCTTAAGGACTTGGAATCTTCGTAATGGGTTATTTTAATACAGCATAAAAAAGATTATACCAACATCCCACACTTAGACGAACATTGTCCTCAATGTTCTTAGTGTATCCCACACTTAGGAGTTTTAATTGAAGATTTGGGAATATTTGTCTAGTGTTTCAATTGGGTGTTATCCCACACTTAGTGATAAGCTAGGATGTGGCATAGTTTGAATCTTGAGCTAGTAGTGAAAAGAAAGAAATACCCCTAGCAGATGCGGCTGGCTTCCAATCCTTGCGTCTTTTATTGGCTCATTTGTCATTCTTTATTCTTCTACTCTACTTTATTGCACGGGTTGCCTCCCGAGAAGTGCTTTTGTTTAAGGTCGTTGGCTCGACCGTAATGATGCTTTAAAAAGCAAACATTCCTCGTTGATGGTTGTGATCTTGGTCTTCGTGAGGGAAGGTGAGTCTTGGGTAAATCATGAGAAAGTGCTGGACTAATAGTGGTAGAAGATCCGGTACTTCTCTTGAAGATCTTCTGAATGATAAGTAGTGCGCAGTTTCGGCTCTTGATAAGTCTTGAAGTCCGATGAGAATATGATCCACGGCTCTGCTGGTTGACCCATAAATGTCAATCATAGAGGCAGTGCTGGTGATGATTGTTTCTCTGATGGGATGCTCATTTCGGAGGTCTTCAAACAATGTTAGAAACTGTATCTTTAGAATCTCGAAGTCTTCAGAATGGTGATCTCCACAGTAAGAGTCTGTAGCTTTGCACATATTTGTTAAAAGATGAAGCTGAAAAGAAGTGAACAGCAATCCTGATCCAAGCATTAATGTCACCGTCTTTGAGTATATCTCCCGACATCCAGCTTTAAATGTGAAACTAGGATCTGTGGATTTGTGGAAGATACGTGATATCTGCTTTATAACATAGGTGGCAATGTTGACTCGATCTGGTTCAAGATGAGAGAACGGATTGTTTCGCCTTACTTCCTCTGTAACAACGTCTCGTAACTCTTTGATAATCAGATCGGCATGGTGATCAATTGTTACGTAAATCACTAGTCTGTCTGGTGTGCTTTCGAAATTATCTCTTTCCAAGAGAGCGAAAAGGCTGTGAATGTCCTCGATCATTTGTAAATCAGAGTGATTAATTGGGCGTCCGGTGGAAAGATCCATATGCTTCCGGATGAGAGTTAGTAGTGCTCGTTGGTTTCGTGAGAACGGAAGTGCAGATCCGGCTAAGGCGTTATAGACCTTAGAGTAAATGATCTTCTGATCTCGACAAAATCTTGTCTCAAGAATAGTGTGAACCACTGAATTGTGCTCTTGTTGCCTTTCTTCTTAGTAGATATGATCGTGATGAGAATTGATAAAGTCTTGAATGCGTTCTTCTAGGATTTCAACATCGTTTCCTTTTCTTCGGAGATAGAGATTGTGTTCTTCTCGGAATGCCATAATTTGTTCTGTTAAGCGTAGCGAAAAATCAATGGTTGTTTTTTGGATGACCTTGAGAATGTCATCAAATTCATCGGTATCATTGATGAAGGTTATCATGTCTGCGTGCGTAGATATAACCAGAATCTGATCTGAAGAAGAGTCCGGCTTCCCTTGATCTGGTTCGGTTGGAGTGTGCGAGTTATTCAGAATGTCTTCATGTTGCTCTACCTCGTCATCATCAGTGTATTGTTCTTCTGAGGATGTGTCTGATGAACGGGTTTCTTCAGTATTCTGATTCTCCAGTTTGATACTTGCTGGATCAATTTCTATATCCTTGACCTCAGCTTTGTCGGTCTTTTTCTTGAAGCGGATGATTAAACTGTGATCTTCCGTCTCAAGCCTCATTATTTCCTCATGACGCTCAATGCTTAGAGCGAGTATTGTCGCAGTTTATTTTACATCTTCCATTTCCTCTTCCTCTTCAGATTCCTTCTCTTCCTCTATTTCTTTGCTGGGATCCTCTTCTTCCATTTCTGGGTCGTCTACAGGCTGTGATTCGACACCCATCTTGATATCATCGGCTGGAGGTGAAGACTCGTCATCGGAAGTGATCCGTCTGGTGGAAATAGCAAACATCTCTGCCTGTCCAGAAAGATCGGTTGGTCGGTCAATTTTGAAGGTAACGCTCTCCCCATGTGATCGTAAGATCAAGGTTTGATTGTACGCATCAATGACAGTCCTTGCCGTATTCATGAAAGGTCTTCCTAACACTACTGGAGTGTGTAGGTCTTCCTTTATATCCATTACTATGAAATCCATAGGATACAAGAATTTGTCCACTTTCACCAAGACGTTCTCAATTATGCCCTTAGGATATCGAATTGTATGATCGGCAAGTTGGATTGTCATTTTAGTTGGTGACAAGTCTCCTAACTCTAATCTCTTATAGAGAGAGTAGGGGATTAGGTTGATACTCGCTCCTAAATCTGCTAACGCATGAATGGTTCCAGATTGGTAGATTGAACACAGGAAAATGAATCGGCCCGTATCTCCTAGCTTTGGTGGTAGAGAGTTCCTGAGTAATGCAGAGCATTCTTCACTCAGTGGAATTTTGTTAGAGTCTGGTATCCTCTCTTTTGTAGAGAGAAGCCTTCGGATCTATCTCTTCTGGTTGGGAACTTGGGACATAGTGTCCAGGAATCTTCCTTCAAGTTTGAAGGAATCAAGCTTAGAGGGTTCTTCTTGTAGCCTTCCAGGATAGGGTACACGAACTGGAGTTTCCGGGGTCAGCTTCTGAGTATATATTGATTTGTTCTTGAGCCTGG
The DNA here is from genome assembly GCF_046630445.1 of Rutidosis leptorrhynchoides. Classification (NCBI taxonomy): domain Eukaryota; kingdom Viridiplantae; phylum Streptophyta; class Magnoliopsida; order Asterales; family Asteraceae; genus Rutidosis; species Rutidosis leptorrhynchoides. Next base: position 201,314,051 of record NC_092337.1, read on the forward strand.
CTGACCTTCTCCGTGGTTCTTCATCTGGGATTACGGAATCCATTTATTTTGCTTCTTCTATGTAGGGATTTTGGATAGTATTACTTGGAAATCTTCCCTGCGGTCGGGTTTCAAGGCGTTGTGATAACTGTCCGAGCTGTGTTTCCAGACTTTTGAGCAGAGCCAATTGGTTTCTCATTAGTATCTCCGTCTGATCTTGCCTGGCTGTAGTTCTCTGATTTAGCTGTTGTTGTCCTTGAATGAACTGAGTCAACTGATCATCAGCTCCGAGAGTGGGGTTAGCTTCTTTCGTAATCTGGGTGGTAGGGGAATTTTCCTCAACTGGGGTACCAGTGAGTGGAAGTGGTTGATCGTAGGTCAATTGAGATTGTTGGGATGGATAAGGTGGATAGTGATAGCGGAAAGGTTGATTACTTCGCTGAAATTGATTAACCCTAGGTTGTTGATTGAATCCGGGATTTGGTGGATGAGCTGGGTATTGGACGTAAGAGACTGAACCGTCAGGGTTTTCGTACTCAACTTGATATTCTTCAGTGGGTTGCGGGTTGGTACAATTAACACAAGCCTGAGCTTGGTTGACCTGCTGCGGCTGCTTCTTCAATTCTCCGAGTTGTTTAGTGAGAGATTCCATCTTATATGTGAGGGATTTGATGGCCTCTGTTTGATTGTTGAGTGCAGAGAGTGGGGCAGATGATGAAGTTGTTTCACCACTGTTCCAGTCATGATGATGCATTGTCATGTTATCGAGCAACTCCCATGCTTCGTCTGCGGTTTGGTTCATCAGATTCCCTTGAGCTGCTGCATTGATCGTCATCCTATGATTAAAGTAAGACCATTGTAGAAGGTACAGATTTGGGCTGACCGTTCTAGCTGGTGATTAGGGCATTTCTTCAGCAGGGTTTTGAATCGCTTCCATGCAGTGTAAATAGATTTATCATAACTTTGTTTGAAGTTAATGATGTCATTCTTTAGTTTGGTTTGTTTAGAAGGAGGAAAATATTTGGTTAGGAATTTAGTAGCCATCTCCGTCCATGACGTGATGGAATCTTTTTCCAGTCCTTCGAACCAAGTTTGAGCATGATGAGTGAGAGAATAGGGAAACAAGTATAGCCGGACTATATCTTGTCCTATCACTGGCTGTTTTTAGGAGTTCGAAAGAGATATGAATTTATCAAGGTGAGAATTAGGATTGTCATTCGGTAATCCATGAAACTGACAGCTGTTTTGAATGAGCTGGATGATGTGATATTTTAACTCGAACGAGTGTCCTTGAATCTCCGAAAATCTGATCGGTCCTCCTCGACCTTCAATCGAGGGTTTAGTATTTTCTGCTAAAGTAACGTGTAACACCATTCGATCTCTAATTCATGCTTGCTTGCGTGCTTTAGAGATTATTGCATCTGGATCAAGTACCAATAACAACGGCCCTGGTCCAGATCGGGTATGGGTCATACACTGGGTATGCCTCTTTTTTTTTTTTTTTTAATTTTTTTAATTTTTAGCAAATAAACTAAATTTCTAAAGTAATCTAAAGTAAGCTAAACTAGTCTAAGATAGTCTAATTCTAAGGTAATCTAATTTAATCTAAGGTAGTCTAAAGTAATCTAATTTAAGTTGATCTAATTTAATTAACTAACTATCCTTATGGTTGAATATGTTTTTGGTTCTGGCTACTGATTCCCTGGTATTTTGGTAACAGAGCTCCGCATGAACTATTCAACAAACCAAGTGACAAGGCCGACTACGGAGAGGCAGGATCCTTTTGGTCCCAATATAATTGGCGACTGTTCAGAAAATCCAACAACTAAGTCTGTGTATAATTGTGTTTCTTAGACACCACTAAATGCTTGTGAATAAGTTTGATAGAGAGCAGTATTGCCTGATACCAGTTCCCTAGCAGCGGCACCAAAAACTTACACTCCCCCATGATATGGCCGAAACGGACGGTTTTTATTAGTGTGGTGTCGTCGGGCCGCAGCGCGCCAGGATTAGCCACCCAGGGGGAAGGTACTGTTTTAAATTTATATTTAGCGGGGCCTAAATTGTACTACTCCTTAGTATGAGTAAGGGAAGTATGAACTAAAGTCGTATTTTTGAGATATCAGTAGAATCGAACCTATATTTAGGCCTAAGATAGTTAGGAAGGAGTAGTGGTTACTTAATTTTGGGGTTTTCTAATTTATAAGACAGATAAAGTAAATGCGATAAAATTCATAATTTAGATAAGGTTAAAGTGAGTGCACACTATGACTTCATCAGTTATTCTGCCAAGATTATGGAATGCTGGCTCATGAATAGGTAGAGGCCATGTATTCATTACACTGGTCCTAAATGCCCCTGTCATAAGACATGTCACTGGGTACTGCGTTAGGCTTGAAGATTCTGAATAGACAGCAACGTCCCTTACCCCCGACGCCCGTGCAGTCTGACTACAGGCATACATGTTTAGACGGCTCATCCAATTGAGCGACTCGGTTGGGTGACGTATTAACATTGCACAATGGTCTAAACTTTCTTAAGTATAATAGAATACATGGTTTACCATATTCGAGAGACGTGATGTGTTTCAATGCTTTCATTAATGATTGGTTTTTAAAAGATAGTTAGGCCCTTAAAAAGAGTTCAACCATAAAGAACACCATGGCCAAGTCAAGCTGAATTCCATGAACACGTTCGGTTATCCTAACGGTCCAATCCTTTATGTGTCTAAACAAACAGTTCCTTAATTAACTAAGAATCCCTCAAGCGGGGTACAATGCTTGAGACCGCGTTATGGTGCAGTGTACTAATCAACACTGACCTGGTTTCATAGCCTTACTTAGCAGAGGTACAGCTTACAACAATCGATGTGCTTCAGCGTGTACGTACGAAGTTTATATGCTTGGTGACTACACTAGCATGGTCTGGGACCGACAATGTACTAAGGGTCTAGTCAGATGTTTCACTACGAAAGAGTCCTCAGTCGGAATTCAAATCTTGATAGACTTACTATAACCAGTGTGCCTCAATCGATCTTACATTGTATCCAATAGACTTCTCTTACCAAAGGGTGACACAGATAGTGTACTCTGAATCGGGGTTCACGACTTCCAATAATAGAGCCAATAACTACGTTCTATTAGTTGAAAAAGCGATTGAGTTTAAAGCATAATCGGAAAGCATTTCAACAGCATACACAAACCATAATATTATTCTGGCATTATAACTGCTTACATCATAGCATACACTAAAGATAACTACTCGCTAATCATGGCAACAATATCACATAACATAATGATAGAAGACATTATATAGAGATAAGGGATAGAAGTACCAGTAGATTAAATGAGTTCCGAATACAAAAGTGACAACTTTAAGACTCCAGACCGCTCCTAATACAATCTTCGGCGTTCTTCTCCGGGTACTAGTTTTCCCGCACAGAGTCAAAGGCTTTGAGAGTATGACTAATATTGTACAAGAGAGAGAAAGGAGTGAATTGAAGTGTGTGTTGGAATGAATGACAAAGACCCTTTAAATAAGCATGATTTTTACCTGCAAACGGCTGGCAGGCTGTTTTTGGAGGCCGTTTGCTAAGGCAAGCCGTTTAGCGAGCCCATTTGATCTGACCATTTGGCAGGCCATTTGCCATACTGGCAGGCCGTGTGGCAGGCCGTTTGCTGGCCTGGTCAGCCAGATTTTCCTGGATCGTAACTTGATTTCTTGGCTTTCACCTTTTTTGCTCTAGAATCTTCGTTTTAGCTCCGATTCTCTTGATTCTTTTTGCACCGTCTTCGTAATTACTTGTTCTTCAATTCTAACTGACGAAGTTGGTATTTTGCTGATAAAGTTTGAATCTTTCTTGTTTTTGGGCCTTAATACCGGGGTGAAAACGTGACTTTTTAGCCGATATCAGTGCTCTCGCCCGAGCACGCTTAACCACAACGTACTCACACTTCTGCTCAACATGTGGTCCCAAAACGCATTGTGTCATTTAAGCGTGAGTATTACCTTATAATCCCATGATCACTCATGTCTGTGGGTGATGTGGGATTTGCCTAGGGTGTTACATCAAGGCCCACTAATATAACAAAAAAAAAAAAAAAAAATTAAAAAATTCCACACCAGAAACCAACACATCCTAGTCAATTAGTCATCAAAAAATACAAAAACATAACTAACACCACTAAGAAATGCCCTCTACCACTAGAAATCAAGCCCGACCCACAAGAGGAGCAACGTGATCAACTCCTCAAGGCCCACTATTTTTAGGGGCCCAATATTAATTATAAAAACCGGAACTTATCGGCCCGGATGAAAAGATGCTACAAGGGTTTCTCTAAAACTTAAAATGTTGAAGAAAGAAGTTGAGGCTCAAGTACCAAAACAGTTAAAGAGAAAATATGTTGTCATAGAAAAAATGATTGGTGTTTCAAAGCCTGATACCGTAGAAATAGAAAACCTACCCGTTGGAAATTACAAAGGATGTGAATATGATAAGCGTCTGATGAGTGGAAAAGAGAATGGAATAAGGGAAAGCAAAAAGAGAAAGCATACTTGCGGTAAATGTGGACGTAACGATCACAATGCTAGGATTTGTGATAAAAAAACAAAAATTAAAAGAACAAGATGATACTACCAAAGTCTGATGTTATTATGGAATTGGAGAAAGATTTTATTATTTTTTTATATTCGTACAATTGTTATTTCCAGTCTCCTCTTTCAGTACAATTGTTAAAAATTGTTAATGTGTTAGAAACAATTTTTATACTTTGTTAACAGTTGGAACTATATACTACAATCACATGTGATTATGATGTTTAATCACATGTGATTAAGTAGTTAAAATCACATGTAATTATGTTGTTCAATCACATGTGATTAAGAAGTTCAATCACATGTGATTTTGCTGTTCAATCACATGTGATTATATATCACAATAACATGTTATTGAACTACTTAATCGCATGTGATTGGATAAGCCAATGACATGAAGAATCATTTTGTAGAATCATTTAGTCCCTAAACCCAAATCATGTGATGTATCTTCACAATCACATGTGATTGTCGTTTAGAATCACATGTGATTGAACTGTAAAATCACATGTGATTGTGTACGTAATATCACTTGTAGCTGTTTAGAGACAAAATACATATATTAAAATCAAGTACCAAAGAATGATCAACATCTAACATCTAACCATCAGCATGTCATTGGATAAAAAAAATCTTTCGAACTATCAACATCTAACCATACATTAAAAATATCAAGTACAAAAGAACCATCAACATCTAACATCTAACCATCAGCATGTCATTAACCAAAAAACATCTTTCGAACCATCAACATCTAACCATACATTAAAAATATTAAGTACAAAAATAACATACATCTTATTAGACTTCACTTTTCATTAGATGAATTTTCATGATACGCCTTTTTAGCTTTTTCAGCTCGGGCACCTCTTGATTGTTTTGCAGAAATGATAACCTTCCTATAATCTCCCTTTCGATGAAATGTGGCGAATGTTTTTGCGTTTCTTAACATCTTGGTAGCATGTATGTTTAGATCATGCGACAAAATCTTCGAAGCAAACCGAATTCTCAGCTTCCGAAGCTGATTCTTTTGTTCCACACACTCGGGAAGCAATTCATTAGACCTGCTCTTACTTCATACATGTCCATGTGGAACATAGCAAACACTCCACAATCTACAACATTATCCATTATTTTCCATGGCAGCAATATATGAGTTGGCTTCAATTTTTCAATTTGATTTGCAATAGGATGCTTATGAAGTTTCGGATATTCAGCAAAAGCATATAGCTGGAAAAAAACAAATAAGAAAAAATGAAAAGTTATTAAAGTATACATTAAGTAGATATTTAAAAAGAGTAAGTGTAAATAGGGGAAGCATAAAAACTGATATCGAAGTGGAAAACGTATAAGTAATGATATTATGGTGGCAACAATCACAGGAAAACATATTGAATATTGATTATAATAATTAAAATTCTAAGGAACACTTACCAAAAGATTGCAAACTTTGGTGTATTTTGCAGCAGATTTTTAACTACCGAATAGTTGTCAAGTATGTAGGGATTGAGAACTTTCATGTCAAACACCAAAAAAAAAGAAATGATTGTGTCTACAGATTGGGAAAAATACATGTTGTAAAGAATTAAAAAAGAAAGAAATTATCAGAACACACTAATTGATTATGACATTGATAATGCTAAAAACGAACATATATTTCATAGCATTATTCCTCAAGAAAGACAAGCTTTTAGTTACAATTGTTCTATTTACAAGTGATATTCGTTTAAATAATAAAAGGTGAAGACAAAAGACAGATTCGACGAATTGAAGACGCAAACGACCAAAAAGCTCAAAAGTACAAAAGACAATCAAAGATGTTCCAATTATTGATAAGAAACGTCTCGAAATTACAAGAGTACAAGATTCAAAACGCAAAGTACAAGATATTAAATTGTACGCAAGGACGTTCAAAAATTCGGAACCGGGACCAGAGTCAACTCTCAACGCTCGACGCAACGGACTAAAAATTACAAGTTAACTATGTATATAAGTATAATATAATATATAATTAATTATATAAATTATATATATATTATATTTATATAATAAACCTTCGGTAAACAAAGAGCCAAAATGGAGTGAGCTGTAATTACAAACTCCGCGACTCGCGGAGTTTGAAGAAGGAATGGGCCGCGAGTCGCGGAGCCCCAAAAACTGAAACTCCCTATAAAGCCCAACGAATTCTGATCATTTTTTCATCCATAATTAAATCTCTCTCTATATATGTATACGTAAATATATTTATATTTATATTTTAATTTTAATTTTAATTATAATTCTAATAATAAGGGTATGTTAGCGAATGTTGTAAGGGTGTAAGTCGAAATTCTGTCCGTGTAACGCTACGCTATTTTAAATCATTGTAAGTTATGTTCAACCTTTTTACATTAATGTCTCGTAGCTAAGTTATTATTATGCTTATTTAATACCGAAGTAATCATGATGTTGGGCTAATTACTAAAATTGGGTAATTGGGCTTTGTACCATAATTGGGGTTTGGACAAAAGAACGATACTTGTGAAAATTAGACTATGGGCTATTAATGGGCTTTATAATTGTTTAACTAAATGATAGTTTGTTAATGTTAATATAAAGATTTACAATTGGGCGTCCCTATAAATTACCATATACACTCGATCGGACATGATGGGCGGGGTATTTATATGTACGAATAATCGTTCATTTTACCAGACACGGGAATGGATTAATAGCCACTAGAATAATTAAAACATGGGTGAAATTATGTACAAGGACACTTGGTATAATTGATAACAAAATATTAAAACCTTGGATTACACTCAGTCGACATCCTGGTGTAATTATTAAACAAAGTATTAAAATCTTGTTACAGTTTAAGTCCCCAATTAGTTGGAATATTTAACTTCGGGTATAAGAATAATTTGACGAGGACACTCGCACTTTATATTTATGAATGATGGACTGTTATGGACAAAAACCAGACGGACATATTAAATAATCCAGGACAAAGGACAATTAACCCATGGGCATAAAACTAAAATCAACACGTCAAACATCATGATTACGGAAGTTTAAATAAGCATAATTCTTTTATTTCATATTTTATTTCCTTTATTTTATATTTAATTGCACTTCTAATTATCGCATTTTATTTATTGTTATTGTATTTAATTGCAATTTAATTTTCGTACTTTTTAATTATCGCAAGTTTATTTTATCGCACTTTTATTTATCGCAATTTCATTATCGTTATTTACTTTACGTTTTAATTTAAGTCTTGTATTTATTTTTAATATTTTACATTTGGTTTTAACTGCGACTAAAGTTTTAAAATCGACAAACCGGTCATTAAATGGTAAAAACCTTCCTTTATAATAATAATATTACTTATATATATATATTTGTATTTTTATAAAAGTAAACTAATATAGCGTTAAGCTTTGTTTAAAGATTTTCCCTGTGGAACGAACCGGACTTACTAAAAACTACACTACTGTACGATTAGGTACACTGCCTATAAGTGTTGTAGCAAGGTTTAAGTATATCCATTCTATAAATAAATAAATATCTTGTGTAAAATTGTATCGTATTTAATAGTATTTCCTTGTAAAATATAAAGCTATTTTATATACACCTCGCATAACATCAAGTTATTTTTGGCGCCGCTGCCGGGGAAAAGATAGCTTAAAAGCCGGAAGCGCAACGCTACATAAAAAAAAAGATTTTTATTTTTAGTTTACTTTTATTAAAATTCACTTTTATAAAAATATAAATATTTTTAGTTTACTTTTATTAAAATTCACTTTTATTCGAAAACATAAAAAGAAAACAAAAATATAAATATTTTTAAGAATTTATTAAATATTTAAGTTTTGTAAAGTTTCTTTATTTGTATTTTATAAAAATATAAGTTTTATTTAAATATTTTTTGTTTATTTAGAACATAAAAAAAAACGAAAAAAAAATTAATATATATATAAATCTATTTTTAAGATATTTTTAAAATTATAAAGTAGTTCTATTTTTATTTTAGTTTTTAAATATAAGTTTTTATTATATAAATATTTTAGATTTTAAAACAGAAAACAGAAAAATATAAAATAAAAAAAAAACGCGTCGAATTTTAAACTGTACCTGAGTTGAAATTTGGAACCCCGCGACTCGCGGAGTTTGCTGCTTGGAATACCGCAACTCACGGAGTTCTCTCTGACGCGCCTGACAGAACCCTAATCAGCATTTATTACGGAGTAATTATTATTATTAATTTTTAATTAAAACCCTAATTAGGTTTATAGTTTTTAATTAGTTTTTAGTTTTTATTATTATTTTGTATATTTAGTTTATTTAGTTAATTAAATTGTAAAATTAATAGTTTTATAAAATAAATAATATAAAAATAGTATTTTTATAAAAATTGTAATTTTTACAACTTTTTGTATATTTTTATATTTTGTCCCTTTTTAATTGTTTTAGCGTAACTTTTGTATTTTTCGCTCGTATTTAGTTTTAATTCATAGTTTTTGCCATAGTTATTTTTACTTCTAGATTTTTAGGCTTTGCCGTAGAATTCCTTAAGTGCTTTTTCTTTAGACTAAGATTTAGGTGCTTTAGAATTTTGCGACGCCTTTTTAAGTTTTAGTTTCTTTTTAAGTTATTTCCATTTGGGATTTAGTTTTTCCTGTAAGCTTTAATATTTTTAGAAACCTTTTACCTATGTATCAATTATCATTCCAATTAGTAATCTCAATTTGCGGTTACAATTTTAAGTTAGTGGTAGTAATAAGGTTGGGTTAGGCAAGTGTTTTAAAGTTTTATAAGTCACTCTTTTTATTTCTTATTTTTCGACGCCTTTTATTTTTCAACCATTTTTCTTTTTCGACCTTTTTCGACGAACTCTTTTTCTTTCTTATTTCTCGTCATTCTAGTTTTTAGGACATAGAGTTTTTATTCTACTTCTTATCTAAATTTCTTAAAATTACGAAAATTTATTTTAAGTGGTTAAATTGATAGATATCAAAATTTTCTGGTTCGTAGTAATAGTTGGATTTGTACGTGGACCGGGTTATTGGAGCCAAACAGTCCTCAATTATATTGAGACCAAACGAATCCTGCCCCTCTGCTGCATCTTTTGGCTATTCGAAACGTGGGCAAAATCAGAAAAGTCTATTAATTGGATAACTTATTATAATTTTTCTTTCCTTTTAAAAACTAATAGGATATTCAGTGAATGCACCGAGCAAGACGTTCATCACCTTTTGTACGTTCACCACCTGTAACTAGATCAAGACATCTAACTAATATTGTCGCCATTGATAATCCATTTTTTGAACCCGACCTCACAATTGAGAATCCGGAGAATATTCAGGGACGATTCGTAGATCCTGAACCACTAAACTTTCCTCCAGAACCACCAATCATTCAAACAGAGATTGTTGAGGAACGAACCATTAAATCAGAATCCTCTAGTGATTCCGATTCAACAAATTCAATTATGGAAGTAACAGAACCATTAAGTATGGAAGACCGAATGAGAGCTAAACGCACTGGCCAAGGTCACGCAATTACTCATCCAGACATTAATGCGCCAGATTATGAAATCAAAGGACAAATTCTACACATGGTGACTAATCAATGCCAATTTAGTGGTGCGCCAAAGGAAGATTCAAATGAACATCTTCGTACCTTTAATAGGATCTGCACTCTATTTAAAATAAGAGAAGTTGAGGATGAACAGATATATCTCATGTTATTTCCCTGGACTTTAAAGGGAGAAGCCAAAGATTGGTTGGAATCGTTACCTGAAGGGGCGATTGATACATGGGACGTTTTAGTTGAAAAATTTCTTAAACAATTCTTTCCTGCATCTAAAGCCGTAAGACTTCAAGGAGAAATTGTTACGTTCACACAGAAGCCAAATGAAACTCTATATGAGGCTTGGACTAGATTTGGAAAGTTGTTGAGAGGATGTCCGCAACATGGTTTAGACACCTGTCAAATAGTTCAAATATTCTACCAAGGATGCGACATCACTACAAGAAAAGACATAGATATAGCAGCTGGTGGTTCTATTATGAAGAAAACAGAAACTGATGCTTACAAAATTATTGATAACACTGCTTCCCACTCACATGAGTGGCACCAAGAAAAAGATATCGTTAGATCATCTAAAGCAGCTAGAGCCGATTCTAGCCATGACTTAGATTCCATTTCCGCAAAGATAGATGCAGTCGAGAGACGAATGGAAAAGATGACTAAAGATATTCACTCAATACGAATTAGTTGTGAGCAGTGTGGAGGACCACATTTGACAAAAGATTGTCTCAGTATTGAATTAACAATGGAACAAAGAGAGAATGTTTCATATCTAAACCAAAGGCCTGGAAATAATTATCAGAATAATTATCAACCGCCAAGAAAGATTTACAATCAAAACCAGAACTATAACAGAAATATTCCATACAACAACCAACAAGGTCCTAGCAATCAACAAGTGTCCAACAATAATTACAATCAGCAAAGACCTAATTTTCAAAACAAACCACCACAACAAACCGATGATAAAAAGCCGAATTTAGAAGATATGATGACGAAGCTAGTTGAAACTCAAACGCAGTTTTTCACATCTCAAAAACAAACTAATGAACAAAATGCTCAAGCATTTAGAAATCAACAAGCTTCTATTCAAAATCTGGAACAAGAAGTAAGTAACCTAGCAAGGTTAATAGGTGAAAGAAAACCGGGAAGTTTACCTAGTGATACAAATGCTAACCCCCAGAATGAAACAGCTAAAGCCATTACCACAAGAAGTGGTACAACACTTAAACCACCTGAAATACTTGTAACTTCTGATGAAGCTATTCCTACTCCACAAGAACCACAACCTGATCAAGATAAGGAAAAAGAACCGGTAGTTGAAAAGGTTAATGAAGATAACACAGTTAAGGATAAACCTTATGTTAAACCATACCAACCACCACTTCCTTACCCGAGTAAATTGAAGAAAGAGAAACTTGAAGCCGAGCAATCCAAATTCTTGGATATGTTTAAACAGATAAATGTAAATCTTCCTTTCATTGATGTGATTTCAGGAATGCCTAGATATGCTAAATTCTTAAAAGATCTAATCTCAAATAGAAAGAAAATGGAAGAACTCTCGGCTGTTACCATGAATGCTAATTGTTCAGCAGTGCTGTTGAATAAGATACCAGAAAAATTATCTGATACAGGAAGTTTCACAATTCCATGTTTTCTGGGTAGTCTTAGTTCAATAGAAGCATTGGCAGACTTAGGTGCTAGTATAAATGTAATGCCGTATTCACTATACGCTAAACTAGACCTTGGAGAATTGAAACCAACAAGAATAAGCATACAACTAGCCGATCGATCAATAAAATATCCTAGAGGGATAATGGAGAACATGCTAGTTAAAGTTGGTACTTTAGTATTTCCAGTAGATTTTGTTGTTCTGGACATGGAAGAAGATTCTCAAGTTCCTCTCATATTAGGAAGACCATTCTTAAACACAGCTAAAGCAATGATAAATGTGTTTAGTAAGAAATTGACCCTAAGTATAGAGGATGAGAGTGTTACCTTTTCAGTTGATAGAGCAATGCAACAACCACAATCTGTAGATGATACATGTTATTATATTCAAACTATAGATGCACATGCAGAATTGTTAGAAGAATTTCCAGAATTACAAGGAACAGGAGAATGTTCTTTAGGAGAAGGAACTAAACAAATTAATGAAGTTGAAATGTTAGCTACACTAATAGCTAATGGATATGAACCAACAACAGAAGAAATTCAAATGCTAAAAGAAGAAGACAGATATCGATACAAATCATCGATAGAAGAACTTCCGAAATTAGAGCTAAAGCCACTTCCAAACCATTTGGAATATGCTTATTTACATGGTGAATCTGAATTACCTGTAATAATATCGTCTTCTCTTACTGAAAATGAGAAATCACAACTCATTTCTGTGTTGAAAGCTCATAAACCCGCCATTGCATGGAAGATTCATGATATTAAAGGAATTAGTCTTTCGTATTGTACACATAAAATCCTTATGGAAGAAGGTCATAAAACGTATGTGCAACGCCAACGAAGACTAAATCCTAATATGCAAGATGTAGTTAAAAAAGAAATTATTAAACTGCTAGACGCAGGTTTAATTTATCCAATTTCTGATAGTCCATGGGTAAGCCCAGTTCAATGCGTGCCTAAGAAGGGTGGCATGACTGTCATTACAAATGAGAAAAATGAGCTTATTCCTACTAGGACTGTAACAGGATGGCGTGTGTGTATTGATTATAGAAAATTAAATGACGCCACCAGAAAAGATCACTTTCCCTTACCTTTCATTGATCAAATGTTGGAAAGATTAGCCGGAAATAGTTACTATTGTTTTCTAGATAGATTTTCCGGATATTTTTAAATTCCAATAGCACCCGAGGACCAAGAGAAAACCACATTCACGTGCCCTTATGGTACTTTTGCTTACAAACGCATGCCATTTGGACTTTGCAACGCCCCTACAACCTTTCAAAGGTGCATGATGGCGATTTTTCACGACATGATAGAAGAATGCATGGAAGTTTTCATGGATGACTTTTCAGTCTTCGGTGATACATTTGAATCATGTCTAGTTAATCTGGAACGAATGCTTATTAGATGCGAACAATCAAATCTAGTACTTAATTGGGAGAAATGCCATTTCATGGTTAAAGAAGGCATCGTTCTTGGACATAAAATTTCAAAAGAAGGAATTGAAATGGATAGAGCTAAAGTAGATGTAATTGCTAAACTTCCACATCCCACCAATGTTAGAGGAGTTAGGAGTTTTCTAGGGCATGCCGGTTTTTACCGACGTTTCATAAAAGATTTTTCTAAAATTGCCACACATATGAATAAACTCCTAGAAAAGGATGCTCCATTCATCTTTTTAGATGAATGTATCAAATCTTTTAATATTCTTAAAGAGAAACTCACTAATGCGCCGATCATGATAACACCAAATTGGAATCTACCGTTTGAATTAATGTGCAATGCAAGTGATTTTGCAATGGGAGCCGTTTTAGGACAAAGGATTGAAAAACGATTTCAACCTATGTATTATGCCAGTAAGACGTTACAAGGAGCACAAACGAATTACACAACTACTGAAAAAGAACTCCTTGCTATTGTCTTTGCTTTTGACAAATTTCGATCATATCTCGTTCTAGCAAAAACGGTGGTCTATACCGACCATTCTGCTCTTAGATACCTATTTTCGAAACAAGATGCTAAACCACGATTAATCCGTTGGATCTTACTCTTACAAGAGTTCGATATTGAAATCCGAGATAAAAAAGGAGCAGAAAATCTCGCCGCTGATCATCTTTCTCGTCTTGAAAATCCTGAGTTAGAAGTTCTAAATGAATCGGCCATACAAGACAACTTTCCTGATGAATATCTATTGAAGATAGATTATAATGAAATACCATGGTTTGCAGAATATGCAAACTACTTAGTATGTGGATTCCTTGAAAAAGGATTATCGTACCAAAAACGAAAGAAATTCTTCAGTGATATAAAACACTATTTCTGGGAAGATCCACATTTGTTTAAAAGTTGTCCAGATGGAATAATATGCCGATGTGTATTCGGAGATGAAGCCAGTAAAATATTAAACCATTGTCACACAGGACCAACAGGAGGGCATTATGGGCCTCAATTAACAGCAAGAAAAGTTTATGAAGCTGGTTTCTATTGGCCTACAATTTACAAAGACGCACACCTTCTTTGCAAATCATGTAATGCTTGTCAAAGGGCCGGAAAAATAAGTCAACGTGATGAAATGTCACAAAATGTCATTCAAGTATGCGAAGTATTTGACATTTGGGGTATTGAATTTATGGGTCCATTTCCAAAATCTCATAATAATCTCTATATTCTCGTAGCCATTTATTATGTATCTAAATGGGCAGAAGCACAAGCTCTCCCAACTAACGATGCACGAGTTATAGTCAACTTTTTAAAACGTCTTTTTGCAAGGTTTGGAACACCGAAAGCTTTAATAAGTGATCGGGGTACTCATTTCTGTAATAATCAACTTGAGAAAGTTCTTAAAAGATATGGAGTAACTCATAAAATCTCCACCGCATATCATCCACAAACAAGTGGACAAGTTGAAAATACCAACCGAGCTTTAAAACGTATTCTAGAGAAAACCGTAGGATCAAATCCGAAGGAATGGTCCATTAAATTAGAGGATGCACTCTGGGCTTTTAGAACAGCCTACAAAACTCCAATTGGAAAAACACCTTTTAGACTTGTTTATGGAAAAGCATGTCATCTTCCAGTTGAAATTGAACACAAAGCATTTTGGGCTTTGAAGACATGTAATCTTGATATACATGAAGCTGGACGTCTACGATTAAGTCAACTAAATGAATTAGAAGAATTAAGACATGAAGCATACGAAAATTCGTTAATCTATAAAGAAAGAACGAAGAAATGGCATGATAAAAGAATCAGAAGTTTAAAAGAATTTAAAGAAGGAGACAGAGTTCTTCTTTTCAATTCACGATTCAAGCTATTTCCTGGAAAATTGAAATCAAGATGGTCTGGACCATTCATAGTCAAAAGAGTTTTCCCATACGGAACGATAGAATTAATAAATTCAAATGGGATTGAATTTAAAGTTAATGGTCACAGAGTTAAACATTACATACATGGTCCGATGGAAGAAGACAATGAAGTTAATCACAATTTCAATACCACAGCTAACTAAGTATAGGGGGTTTATGTATTTCTGTTAGAGTTACATTGTCTGTTTTTGTGTAGTTCTCGAAAATGGAACCCGAACGGTCTTTCCCTAGCAGACCCTAAAGAACTAGTCTTCTCCCCACATTCTGAATTTTTATTTTTTTTAGGAAATGAAGACTGCCTGTGAACTAAACCATGGTCTAATGCTACACGCTTTGATCACTAAACGTAATAATGACATACTTCCGAGTGAAATAGTATCAGTAATCAGAGAAAGATTGGACGGAGTAAGAAAAGAATCCAGATGCGAAGATAATAAGTCACAATTTGGTAAAGGAAAATCAAAATCCGCAGCGAAAAGAAGAGCACGACACCTAGAAAGATGTCACAAATGCGGAAAATGGTCACATGGAGGTAAATGTTCAAATAATCAAACCTATTCAAACACCGAATTTGTTACTTTATGCAGAGACGAACCGTTCATATGTTTAGAAGAAAAAACACTGAATGCTCGAGGTTACGCCTATGTAGCCATGGAAAACCAATTAAACCGACTATCTTATGAATGGGATAGATCATATAACTAAGAAATCTATTTCACAGGTATGTTTGTACAGTTTTTATTTTTTTATTTTTATTTTTAACCTTTTGATAATAAACGCTAATTTGTTCGCTATAAAGTATTAAATTGGTATTGAATAAAATTAGGTTTGGCGACCGAAATTATTGATATCATTCAAAAATTTATTACATCACTGCCAAATTTAACGTTTATTCTTAAGGTATAAATATCTTTAATCAATCAACCCAAAATATTTCAAAAATTCGTCATGAGTTAAATTAGGTCATGGAACCGAAATTACTTTACCGAAAAGAGGGGCGCATATTTTTGATAATATTTGATTGATTAAAGTGGGATAAAAAGCCAAAAAGATTTTTAATTTTATTTTTACCATGTTTTTAAAATTAATATATAAATCTTAAATTAATATTGTAAACTTTGTAAAAACAATATATTTAAAATTGTAAATATTTGAAAAATTAATATAAGTTGGGTGTGAATTTATAATATGCATTTTTAAATTAAGTTTGGTGTGAATTTTTAATTTTTAAAAATATGAATTTTATTTTTATGTATTTTAAATTTTAAGTTTGGTGTGAATTTTTAATATTAATTTTGAATTTTATATTTAAGTTGTGTGAATTTAAAAACAAAAATTTACTTTATCTCATTAAGTTAAAAATATGATTTTTAAAATTCGTCGTAAGTTGAAGACTAGGTCGTTGAACCGAAATTGCTTTACCCAAGGGAGGGACGAGAACTTTTATTATCATTATTTTTAATCTTATTGAATTAAAGTATGCCAAAAACATTAAAAACCCAAAAATCTTTGCTTTTAAAACAATCGCTACAAAAAGACAAATTTTAAAATTTTGTCGAAAGACGGACTAGGACATCGATCCGAAACGACCTCGTCCTAAAACAAAGGAAAACAAAATTTTAAATTTATTTTATATATGTTTTATAAGTTAAGGCTATAAAAAAAACAAACAAACACCGCGACTCGCGGAGTTTGTAAGCATCAAACACCGCGACTCGCGGAGTTCCAAAAATACGGAAAAAAATAAAAGGGGCAGAACTGATCAGTCCCCAACCCAACACAAAAAACACTGCGAAACAAACCGAAAAAAAACCGAAAAAACACCCCCAAATTCACAATTTTTGACCGTTAATCATCAAATCTTTTACTAAAATCAAGTTAAGAAGGACGCTATCAAGGAATTACTCAAGACAAACGGTAAATTTCTACACCTAAACACCATTTAATCCGAAAATTAGTGTTCTTGAGCAATTTTATACCCAATTTGATTTTGATGCTTTTTAGTGTAATTATGCTTAAATTGTTTATGTATTATGCTTGTATAACCTAGATTGATGCTATTTAACATGATTAGAATCCTTAAACTTCAAATTTTGAGTAATCTAGGGTTTGTGTTCTTGAGCAAATTTGGGGCTTTTTGATATAAACAGGTTATGGCCGATTTTTGTCATGAATTGTTGCTAAATTAAGTAGTGTAACATGTTTAGGTAGTTAAATGATCCAAACTTTGAGCCTAAACATGATTTTGAGAATTAAAGTGGACTTTTTCAAGTCTAAAATTCATGAACTTGATTTTTGACAGATAATGCCATTTGAAACTTGTTTAATTGCTAGTAATGATTATTTTGACATGTTATTTGAGTTGAATGCTTATGAACTTGGCGAACATTTTCGTATATGCTTATTTGAAAAATTGTAGATTTGATGAAAATATGAAAATGAGCTTAAGTTTGATATAAATTGATCATGTCATTGTAATTATTTTGATTGATGATTTTGCTGACACTAATGCATATTTGGATGCACAAAAATTGTGTTTGATGTGTTTTGCAGACTGAAAGGGGTGAATCTTCATCCCAAGCTCGCAATGCTCCTACTGAGAATACGGAACAACAGGAGGTGGATAACTACTACAAACAAGATATACCTCATCCAGTCATGACATTTTCTGATATGCACTTGGAAGATTTGCACCCGAACCTGAGATTTGACAGACTTTGGATAGATTATCCAAAATACCAAAGGGGTTTGCATACTCTTCATTCTAAAGCTGTTGAGGTACCTAGGGTCATAGAATGGGGACCATTAGAAGCTGTAGAATTGGCCGGGCCAATTAGGGAATTACTTGCACAGAGGTATGGTAATTCTACTTTTAATGATTGGGTACGGTTATTCAACATGCGTAGACCTGTATATAAAGTATGGTGTGAAGAATTGTTATGTAGTATAGAATTAAATGATCGGGTAGCTAGTTTAACCGATCGATCTTTTATTAGATTTTTGTTAGGAGGTTCGATGCGCCACATGTCTTTACTAGACATGGCTCAGGCTTTACGTATATATACGCCTGAGGAGTTAGCATCTGCCGATTGTAGAGGGTTGATATTGAACGGTAGGAAGATAGACGAAAATTTTGATACGCATGGTGTATGGAGTCAAATGACTAGCCATCACCGATTCAAAGGGGGAAATTACTCTTATTTGGATATAGATAGAGCAGATTTAAGAGTAATTCATAGGTTTTTAGCTAATTCGATTACACAATGAGGTATGAACAAGGAAAAGGTAAATGAACAGGATTTGTTTTACCATATGTGTATTCGAGACCCACAAAGCGCTGTAAGTATACCTTACTGTGTGGGTTATTATTTATCAGCTATGGTTAGGGGGATGAGACCGTATAGCATAATAGGAGGTGGTATATTTATTACTTTGATTGCTGAATATCTCGGTGTGGATATAAGTCGGGGGGATTACTAATCGAAGAACCAGAACCCCGAGATACAATAGGTTTAAATTTATACCATCGTGCGAAAGTTTTGAAGAGGCGAAATAACGCCGCAGCACGATATAATGGTAGACATCTACAGGTTGAGAGAAACCAACAGCAAGGTAATGTAGGAGGGGGAAATGAAATGGCAGAAATGCAAAGGTTTATAGTTTCACAAGAGTATGAAAATGCTAGACATAGAGCATTTGAAGATTGTCAAGTTCATCAAAACCAAATCATAGCTTATTGCCAACATATAGGTAGAAACTATATTCCTAATCCATCGCCTGTATTCCCTCCCTGGTCTATAGAGATCCAACCACCGTATCCTACGTATAACCCAGCCGAAGCATTTTATAGCACCTATGGTTATGCATGGAACCCCTACTGGTATCAGTATCATCCCTAGTCTACTTAGTTTTATTTATTTTGTAATTTGTAATGTTGATACGTTTAATACTTATGTTAATATTGTAATAGTTTTTATAATTTTCTAACTTTTATTATTAGATTTTAATAATTTTTGAATGTGGGGTAATATACCAAACTTCAAAAATATGTATATATGTTTGCAGTTTATTTTATGTACACAACAGGGTAAAACAACACATTTTCAAAGATTGACATTAAGTTCAGCAAAAGCAACTAATTTTGACGACAAGATGCAAAATAAATGTGATATAACAACAAGACGGAATGAACAAATGATATGCACCATTTATCGTTCAGCAAACAAACGCCAATATATTTGGAAACTTTGGTAAAATTTAATCATTTTCACACAAATCACCCTCAATAAATTAAATTGTTACTGATTTCTTGCAAATGAGGGCATTGCAAGATCTTAAGTGTGGGAAGGGGTTAAATTCTTTCGGATTTTAAAATTTTTACTTTATACACTTGGTTACCATTAGAAATACTAGTAAAGTACTAGTTGTATTAGAATCTAGTGCTCTCTGATAATAAAGAACAGCCCTAGTCTTATATACTGACTACCCAATTCTAGTAAAATTTTTCAAAATTTTCAATTAAATGAACTCAAAATCATGTTTATACATATTTATGAACGATAAAACTAGGTGTTAACACCGAAATTATTGTTACCTCGGAAAGGACATAAATTGAGAAACAAACTAAAATGTTAGAATTCATTTAAAATGGAATAGAGGACAATAAAAAGGAAAATAAAAGCCAAGTGTGGGAAAAATTACCAAGTTATCTTAAACATATGTCACATATTTCTGTAACAAATAACTGAAAATACTTTTGCTTTGGACTAAACTAAACTGTTTTACCCGATGAAAGAAAAGAAGAGATGGATCTACACGATGAATCAATTCCCTCATTAAAAGGAAGTAAAGTCTTCCGAAAAAGACACGCGCTTCTTGATTTAGGTCAAGAAGTTGTCGTCCAGACCAGCTGTAGGTTGACGAAAAATCTAGAAAAGTCATCACTAAAATCAGCAGAAAATCCACGGACCTCAGCATTAAACAGGGTCGCCAAGTGGTCAGATTTATCCTAACCATGAGAAGGATTTATCTCGTACAATGGGGGGCACCGTGCAAATTAGCTTGATAAGACTAATGAATCAGATCCCCAGAAAGGATAATCTCCTTAAAGATTAAAAATCAGCTTTTAAGCCTGATATTACTCAATCCTTGAGATTGACCTTAAAGATTGAGAATTACAAACTCATGGAATTCAATGATATCTAAACTCGAGCCTGAACGAGAAAATATTTTGATCAAAATTACAAACCGATTTGTTTTCTAAAAACCCATTTTCAATGCGTTCATTACCATTGAACGTAAAATCCTAGGAATTCACCTGGAATTCATTAGGTCACCTGAACCAAATCGGGTGTCAACCGTAAGAACGGTGGTTGCATAGCATGGTCAAGGACAGGACCTTGTGCCAGACCGAAAAATTATAAGGGTGAGCTTTACTATTGCTCCTACCAAGGATAGTAATTGCGTCCGACACGTTATAGACCATAATTAAAAGCATGTCAGGGGACATTGCCTTAACAGTTGCTTGTTCAACGCTTTCCTTTACAACCGGACGGTAGTTTATCGAAAGGTAATATACGGGACAAGTAAACTGGATGTGTTGCTTTCCAAATACAAGGTTAGCAAGTGGGTGACACAAAACCGCAAGTTTTGAGCTAAAATTTTCAAATCTGAAACCCACCAAACCCACAAAAATATTTTGCAAACACCGGTGAAGGGTTATTCCGAAAAACTTATCTAGGGTAAAAACTAGATTTAATTTTCAAAAGATCAAATGTTTTCATAAAGATCCAATTTCCTTAATGGATCTAAATTTTTATAGTCATGTGGGACTGTAAACCATATCGTTACTACCATTGTTTATACCGCCGTATAGAAATCACTGATGTACAAAGTGTGAAGAATAAAGAAGTGATTCTAGTATTTCAAGACGATATTGCTTGAGGACAAGCAACGCTCAAGTGTGAGAATATTTGATAATGCTAAAAACGAACATATATTTCATAGCATTATTCCTCAAGAAAGACAAGCTTTTAGTTGCAATTGTTCTATTTACAAGTGATATTCGTTTAAATAATAAAAGGTGAAGACAAAAGACAGATTCGATGAATTGAAGACGCAAACGACCAAAAAGCTCAAAAGTACAAAAGATAATCAAAGAGGTTCCAATTATTGATAAGAAACGTCTCGAAATTACAAGAGTACAAGATTCAAAACGCAAAGTACAAGATATTAAATTGTACGCAAGGACGTTCGAAAATCCGGAACCGGGACCAGAGTCAACTCTCAACGCTCGATGCAACGGACTAAAAATTACAAGTTAACTATGTATATAAATATAATATAATATATAATTAATTATATAAATTATATATATATTATATTTATATAATAAACCGTCGGTAAACAAAGAGCCAAAATGGAGTGAGCTGTAATTACAAACTCCGCGACTCGCGGAGTTTGAAGAAGGAATGGGCCGCGAGTCGCGGAGCCCCAAAAACTGAAACTCCCTATAAAGCCCAACGAATTCTGATCATTTTTTCATCCATAATTAAATCTCTCTCTATATATGTATACGTAAATATATTTATATTTATATTTTAATTTTAATTTTAATTATAATTCTAATAATAAGGGTATGTTAGCGAATGTTGTAAGGGTGTAAGTCGAAATTCTGTCCGTGTAACTCTACGCTATTTTTAATCATTGTAAGTTATGTTCAACCTTTTTACATTAATGTCTCGTAGCTAAGTTATTATTATGCTTATTTAATACCGAAGTAATCATGATGTTGGGCTAATTACTAAAATTGGGTAATTGGGCTTTGTACCATAATTGGGGTTTGGACAAAAGAACGATACTTGTGGAAATTAGACTATGGGCTATTAATGGGCTTTATAATTGTTTAACTAAATGATAGTTTGTTAATGTTAATATAAAGATTTACAATTGGGCGTCCCTATAAATTACCATATACACTCGATCGGACACGATGGGCGAGGTATTTATATGTACGAATAATCGTCCATTTTACCGAACACGGGAATGGATTAATAGCCACTAGAATAATTAAAACAGGGGTGAAATTATGTACAAGGACACTTGGTATAATTGATAACAAAATATTAAAACCTTGGGTTACACTCAGTCGACATCCTGGTGTAATTATTAAACAAAGTATTAAAATCTTGTTACAGTTTAAGTCCCCAATTAGTTGGAATATTTAACTTCGGGTATAAGAATAATTTGACGAGGATACTCGCACTTTATATTTATGACTGATGGACTGTTATGGACAAAAACCAGACGGACATATTAAATAATCCAGGACAAAGGACAATTAACCCATGGGCATAAAACTAAAATCAACACGTCAAACATCATGATTACGGAAGTCTAAATAAGCATAATTCTTTTATTTCATATTTTATTTCCTTTATTTTATATTTAATTGCACTTCTAATTATCGCATTTTATTTATTGTTATTGTATTTAATTGCAATTTAATTTTCGTACTTTTTAATTATCGCAAGTTTATTTTATCGCACTTTTATTTATCGCAATTTCATTATCGTTATTTACTTTACACTTTAATTTAAGTCTTGTATTTATTTTTAATATTTTACATTTGGTTTTAACTACGACTAAAGTTTTAAAATCGACAAACCGGTCATTAAATGGTAAAAACCCCCCTTTATAATAATAATATTACTTATATATATATATATATATATATATATATATATATATATATATATATATATATATATATATATATATATATATATATATTTGTATTTTTATAAAAGTAAACTAATATAGCGTTAAGCTTTGTTTAAAGATTTTCCCTGTGGAACGAACCGGACTTACTAAAAACTACACTACTGTACGATTAGGTACACTGCCTATAAGTGTTGTAGCAAGGTTTAAGTATATCCATTCTATAAATAAATAAATATCTTGTGTAAAATTGTATCGTATTTAATAGTATTTCCTTGTAAAATATAAATCTATTTTATATACACCTCGCATAACATCAGACATTAAAGAAAAAAGACATACAAATGTAAACTAAAAAAACATACAAGATCAACTTTTCGGAGTGACACAAGCTTTGGGTAAAATTTAAACCAAGATTCAGCACTGTCTTGAAGTATCTTCAGCTTATCTCCTTTTTTAATGCTCTTGTTATCATACAAGTAAGAATATTGTAAATAAAATAACAAGGATTAAGAACCGTAACACATACATACAAACATCAAACTAATAAGTACATAAAATTTTAAAACTTAAAACTTACAATGATTGTAGCAGGGAAGAAAAACCTTGATGGGCTAGATCATCCTTTGTACTTTTGTTCTTCATTCAGTATACAGCTCCATACATCAATTACACTAGCCTCAACATAAAAATTCGGGCAAAGTGATTCTAAACTAACACGATGTATCATGTTATTGCCTTTTTTAGATTCAAAAATAGCTTCACTAAACAAAAAAAAAGGTTAGTTTAATACATGTGATTTCATGATATAATCACATGTGATTTTCATGATATAATCATATGTGATAGAACAGTCTAATTACTTATACACGAGACCAAGGCACATTGATCTCGAAAAGCATGTTATTGTCTTAGAAAGCAGAAGTAATTGTATGTATTAAAAGGAAAAAGTTTAGAAAACTCACGAAGGGCTAAGCTTCATTGAAAATAATTCAATAGCCAAATTAAGTTCAGAGTCTGTCAGAATGTCAGACACTGCAGTAACGGGTATCACATCATTCTTTATAGCTTTTTTACAAAATTTCTTTAGCTTCACAGCCTTTCTGTTCAGTAACAGTTTTCCAACTTCAGGGCTGCTTGCCAATTTGCCCTTCTCTAACAATTTCAAAGCATCATCGTACTCCTTGTTCTCATAATTATCCTCTTGAGATAAGAGATGAAAAGTTGGAGGGGTTAAACTCATCATTGTTGGAGTATTTTGAACAGGTAACCATGTAAGGCTTGTTGGTACATTAAGTAAAGATATAATTTGACAAATATCAATGACCTCATTAACATTGGCGTCAAACCATTGTGTCAAGGAAGCGTACTATTCTTCATTTTGGTCTTTGTCAACATCCTTGTCAACAACCTTCGCACCTACAATCTCTGTCACAACTGGATCAATTGGATCGTCGAAACTAAGATTAATTTCTTGCTCATCAATCACATCAGCATCACTATTAAATTGCCGGTCCTCAATCTTTTTCTCAGACTCACCCAAGTTTACATCAATATATTCATCATCATGATCATCATCATCATCATCAGCCTTTTCTCTGACTCATCCTTTTTCTCATATTATTAATTTCACATTCCTCGTATTTTTTTCAGACTCGGCCTTCTTCTCATCATCCACACCCTTCATCTCATGATGAATCTTCACATCACCCACATCCATTATAAAAACATCCTTCAACTTCTTTTCATAAGAAAGCAATATCTTCTCATTTGGGTACTTGGACAAAAATTCACTTATTGTAGGTGACAAAGAATGCTTCAAGTCATTAAATTTAAACTTCTCCTCAATAACTTCACAATATCCCTGCATATAATGTGCAAAAGGTTAGAATAATTACACAAAAAGATCAACGTTATCGCATAATATAATATTATTTACTGAATGTATAATTAGATTAAGTATGAAAATATATGATTCTTCCAAATTCAATCACATGTGATTGTATACACAAAATCATACTTGAACAACATATTTAATCAGTCAAAACACGTGTTTAAATTATTAAAAAGAAAAAAAAAAACTTACCTCAATCACAAGCAGATCAGCCTTATCCTCATCTTCAACTTTTAGAAACCCCTCTCTATCTTCTGCTTCTTCGTCATATTTTGCAGTGAGTTCCAACAGACCAAATGATCCGTGTAACAACCCGACTTCGTTATACCAAAAATACGACTAAAAAAAATAATAATTTGTGAGACAGTGCATCTGGACGGCGTCCAGTTATCTGGACGGCGTCCAGTATTGAAAGACAGGACGGCGTCCCAAGCATTTGGACGGCGTCCAAATGAACTAAAGTGGACTGATCAGTTTTTATTTACACGCGAGCGGAAAACCCGCTTCTCGACACTTTTAAACGTAACCAATTTCACAATATGACATATTAAGTAAAACTAAGATATTGCCACCATAAAAACAAGTTTTACAAACCCGGGCTCACAATGACCCGTTTTACAAATAAAGTAGCAGTTTCGACCCATTTATCTCTTTAGACGGATTAGAACTCTACAACCCAACCCGATACCAAGAGCATAATCCCGAGGACTACCAAAACCCCCATCCGCGTCCAATTATCCGAAAGCTACCCCATCAAGCCCAACCGCTCCTGCACGTCTAGTCTAACAACTAGCTAGCATCATAACAAAATACCTGTAAAAAGGTAAACAACGAGAGGGGTAAGCATAAAGCTTAGTGAATGCAATAATTATACGAATACATATATAATTATACCTACTTGCAAACACTTACACAAACCGCAAACACGCTAGCAAACATAATTAGCTTATCGTCACAATAACGAGCTATAAATCTCCAATACCACAAGCTAGCATAACAACCGCATATAAATATAACTCGAATAATATAATATGCTTACAACACAAATAACCATGGTCGACCAATAGTACAAGGGAACGGCGCTCGCGAAAACGCCATCGGTGTTCATAACATCCGTTAGGGCACTTAACACCTCGCACCACTAACCCCTAGGGTGGCACCTTAACACCTCGGCACATCACCCCGAGTGGCATCTTAACACCTCGATGCAACACTCATTATTTTACGGAGTGGTGTCTTAACACCTCGACACTACACTCCTAGGTGGCATCTTAACACCTCGATGCTACACCGGAGTGGCATCTTAACACCTCGATGCTACACTCTTCACGTGAAACGTGGTGTCTTAACACCTCGACACTACACCTTTCACGCTACAATAAATAGATACATTATATACATACGCATATAATTATTCCACTCACCTCGAATTGCCCGCACAAGTCATAAACGTAAATCGCCTCCAAAAGCAACCGAACAAACCTTTTACCTATAATACGCATATAGATATACAAACAATCAACATACATTCTCTACGAGAGAATTCGACTTCAACACCCTTAACCAAGGGTTTACACCTATAACCACAAACCGCCCATTTAGACACATAAAGTGGACTTCACCAATTACCACTACGGGCGGTAATTCCGACCCATCCAACAAGTACAATTTAACCAAAATTATATTTGACACCATTTAAACCAATCTAGGTCTTAACCAAAATTGCTTATCATCCAATTAATCCAAAATTAAAGTCATTACCAAATTTGACCCATCTAAGTCAACCTATTTTGACATAAGTCCCAAAAACATCTTTAATCACTAACGGCTAGTGACCAACTTTCCAAAATACCATTTAACACTTGAATCAAACATTTATATACTTGGTTCATCAAATCTTGACCCATAACTTAGTTTGACACCGAATCAAGCTTACTTGACCCAAAATACCCATTCGACCCATTTTGACCTAGATTAGGGTTTACACCCAAAAATCAAGTCAACACAAGTGTTCTAAGGTTTAACTAACACATGAAAGGTCCAAACTAACAATTCCATCAATTGAAACCCTAAGTCACCAATTCGGGTTTACATACATGAATCTTCCCCAAAACCCCCAAACTTCACAATAAATGGGTTATAACTCTAACTAGCACAAACTTTAACTCAAACAATAATCTTAACAAAGAAATTCGGATTTAGAGCTTACCAACACTACCACCACGTAGCCGTGAACGAGGTGAACAACTTTAACTCTTGAGACCGGACCCGAATCACACTTCTTCTTCTCCAAATCCCCAACTCTCTCTCGCTAGAACCTCTCTCTCTCACTAGGGTTTGATGAGAGTGTTTGAGAAGGTGAAATGGGGATAAGAATGAGAGTGGATCAGTTTTAATGGCTCAAAACCGACCCCCAAGTTAAACGACTCAATTACCCTCTTTTAAAACCTTTAAAATACAGCTGCTGGCCTGTCAGGCACTTTGGACGGCGTCCAAAATGGCCGGACGGCGTCCCACCCTTCATTCCTGGACGGCGTCCCAAAGTCTGGACGGAGTCCCAATGAACTGAGCCTGAAACTGAACTTGTTTTGGTCGTAACTTTCAAACCGTAGCTCCGTTTTTGATGAACCAAATATCGTTGGAAACGTAATGAGATTTACTATCCAAACATCAACTCCAACTTTATTTGGGATCCAAATATACACTTACATGCATCGTATTTCGAATGACGCTCGAAATAACGTGTAACTGAAAAATGGGTGTTACAACTCTCCCCCACTTAAATTGGATCACGTCCTCGTGATCCGCACAAACACTAGAAGTTAAGCACTTCTCCCACGAACATTTCCGCTTCCAACGCGGAGTCACACAAGTAGTAAGCTCATCCGAATCCTCGCTTCGTGCACTAACGCATCATAATAAAACAACCGTACTTCACAATCGTCCTAAAAGAAGGACAATTCACCGGCAACCATCGTCGTCACACCTCACGATTCCTACAAAACACAATAAAGCCCGTCATCCATAACATCATCCGTGAATTCTAAGATCCCACCACACGCTAATGATCACTAGCGTGCACTACCGCAATAGACGATATCTCATACACTCAACGTCCAGAATTTCCATTTAGGAAATACGAAAAATACCACATTTTCCTTTAAGTTCTCACGGCTGCAACACGCAACAAGCGTCATCCATAACTATATTGCCCTATGCGATCTTCTAAATTCACTACGCTGCGAACCAAGTCTTACATTAATCCAAATCGAGAAGGATTCATGCTTCCTTAAAATTTCGTACTCATTCGGTTCATAACCGTACTACTCGACCGATCATTCCTGAATATTCTTTAGGCCAAGAACCAAACTCCCTCCGGCTCTACACCGAATCATTCCTTCAACAAAAAAATTTTAATAACCCCGCAATAACACTTAGGAAGCACCACTTTCCCGCCGATCGATCCACACACGACTATACGTCACTGGATTAATCCAGGACGACAATAATACACCACGAATTAGATGAAACATCAACACATCGTCATAGGGTTTCTCCTCTAAACCATACAATACGGCTTTCTAGTACTAGCATAGAAGCTATTCGTATACCAAAATCCCGTCAACGGCGAATCATCATCACAAAATTTCCACAATTCGCCACACGACTCACAAAAATATTCACCACGCCGGGTGAACTTTCCTACCTAGACCGTCCGTTAAGGATGGTCTCAACATTTCAATGCAACTAACAGTCGCATCACTAGGGAGCACACTCTCGCAAATAAACAACATCTGCGTGTCTCGATGTAAGACAGTCAAAATTGACACACTCCGCCTCACATTCGTCCATAAAGTGGAATAATCCACTGACAATCTTCACGATTGCGTTTCCCGACAGGGAAAATACGATATTCGCCACGATATCGAACTCGTTCTCATTCAATTATACTGTCCGGGTTTCATGACAACCCAGATTTTTCACTACGGGAGCACTCGCAACGACACTTCATTCTCTCACTCCGGGATCTCAAACTTCACATTTGGTCTCATACCGCACATTGGTACTACACGACCACCTTACATAGGAAGTCTTACACTTCCTTCGATCCCATCATCACAATCTTCACGCATAACATTCCAGAGTTGTAACTCACAATCGTAAAGCACGATCTCGAGTCGACATTAGCAACCCGTCACTCTTCCTCGTTAGGAGCTTCGAATACCCATTGAGGCATAGCACGGTACGCTCCAACATTTCACTATACATAACACTACTGGAGTTTTCCTCGGGCGGCAGTAAAAACTCCCCCACTTAGAATTTATCTCCCTATTCTCACCGCCAAGATGATAACATCCCGCGGAATTGTAATTCCACGTCACACCTGACCATTCTCACCGTTGGTCATAAACATCAATTCACCGCAAATTCACTTTAAGCTCTCAGAGCCGACAGGCACAATCACTTGAGACGTCGTACACGCGATGACATCGCACATTTATACCACAATTCACAACTAACTACCTTAATTGTTTGAAAAGCAAACTCCACCAAAGTCCTACATATGCCTCTAAGCCTAGGCATATGTCACTCCGCTTACTCAGTCGTGCATCTCAGTCGAGATCACCCGCCCTTCCACGCAACGAACTTTTTCAATAATTGCTCACTCTCATGGAGAAGAGTGACCAATTTCTGACACCATAATTGCGTCCACCACAATGTCAACACTTCATCATATCCTTCGGACTAACTGACCATTAAGTCCGTCACCGGCTCACCGGTCATCTCTACCCGTCTATCACTTAAGAGCAACAAGATTCGCTCACCCGTCACTTCATAAGAAGTATTCGTCACAATGCTCTTAAACTTCGACTTTCACAACCGTCGAATTACCATCACCCGTCGATCACTATTATAATCTCGGATGCTTCCAAGGGTATCTCACGGGCACCCTAAGCACAAAGTGATCACACCACTACCTGAGTTGAACATTACACTAGCAGGTATAAAAAGGCACCTGACACAGTGTCATGCAGACTCCCACCACAATCAAATGAATTTTAGAAAATCGATCTTTAGGTTCCATACACCCGATGTCACCCATCTCTCTATAATAATGACCCGAAGTCATACATACCCGACAAACCTTACGGTTTATCGTCTTATCGAAGGTTCCTAGCGATCACACCCTACCCGCAATTTTCACAGGGCCAAAACGATATAGCCTAACGAAACCCTTCATCTAACACTAAGGAGATGCTTGAGAACACCAAGTCTTACACCCTTCCACCTATCGGCACAGTCACAACGACAGGGGTATTCCGTTAGGAATGTTACCCTATAATCCACAACACACCAACACACTATCGTAAACATCGTCATATGGGTCCCACTCCCATGAGTTTAATGAACCGAAGACTCCTCGATTCGCCAATTCCAAGGCGACTCACAATTAGAATCCTAACACGATTCTCTAACCACACACTCTACCAAGTGTAACTCAAAACTACAATCATTAGACTTATCGCATTCCATTACAGAATTCAAGTCCTCGTCGCACACACGCAAACGTAAATCGATCTTCCTAATTACGATGGGTAACTAAAACCAATAACAATCTCAATAATGCACCCACTACTTAGGGTGGCTAAGCACGCACCAAACTTGTGAGTTGGCTCACTCACTTAACTAACCGAATCCATCGTAACACTTCACGACTCGCAACGAACCCGATGCGACTACAAGCACATCACCCGAGACAACTATCACTTAGGAACCAATAAAGATTCCTAATTCGTCCCGTTTTACCCCAACCATGCCACGTCTCCTCCGTTCGGTACTTGTCATGTCATGCTTGATGTCAAGATACACTTTCATAATAATGGTGATCGGTCACTATTACAAATGCGTACCTTACCATTTCCACATGGTCACGCAAAGTACTTTACCCGGACTGACGCAACATTCACACAAAATAACACGCGATAACTCCTAGTACCCGAATGACCAAAGTCCTTACCGTGAACTTGATCACTCAAAATCGCCAGACCTTTGAATCTCTCCAATATATTCATCTCTAAGACAACGCACCAATTAGATACCTGTATATATATATATACACTAATATACAATAGTAATAAACGTACACAAGTACACCACAACGACAAGTCGACCTACAACCTAGGTGACTATCACTAAAACAACGTCCAAGTTCGCCTACTTACCTTAGGCACTAGCAATCTAAGGCACAAATTTACACGCGAAATAAGGCCCCACATCATCCCACATTGGACAAGCACTAGTCCTAGGTAGTCAGCTACTCTAAGGCACTAACAAATCTCAATCCGACCCGTACTCCTACAAGCCCCGAAAATAACGCACAATCGCCAATAAGTCTAAGACTAGGCACCTATCCCAAGGTCACCTAATTCCCTTAGACTATGCTCTGATACCACTTGTAATAACCCGACTTCGTTATACCAAAAATACGACAAAAAAAAATAATAATTTGTGAGACAGTGCATCTGGACGGCGTCCAGTTATCTGGACGGCGTCCAGTATTGAAAGACAGGATGGCGTCCCAAGCATTTGGACGGCGTCCAAATGAACTAAAGTGGACTGATCAGTTTTTATTTACACGCGAGCGGAAAACCCGCTTCTCGACACTTTTAAACGTAACCAATTTCACAATATGACATATTAAGTAAAACTAAGATATTGCCACCATAAAAACAAGTTTTACAACCCCGGGCTCACAATGACCCGTTTTACAAATAAAGTAGCAGTTTCGACCCATTTATCTCTTTAGACGGATTAGAACTCTACAACCCAACCCGATACCAAGAGCATAATCCCGAGGACTACCAAAACCCCCATCCGCGTCCAATTATCCGAAAGCTACCCCATCAAGCCCAACCGCTCCTGCACGTCTAGTCTAACAACTAGCTAGCATCATAACAAAATACCTGTAAAAAGGTAAACAACGAGAGGGGTAAGCATAAAGTTTAGTGAATGCAATAATTATACGAATACATATATAATTATACCTACTTGCAAACACTTACACAAACCGCAAACACGCTAGCAAACATAATTAGCTTATCGTCACAATAACAAGCTATAAATCTCCAATACCACAAGCTAGCATAACAACCGCATATAAATATAACTCGAATAATATAATATGCTTACAACACAAATAACCATGGTCGACCAATAGTACAAGGGAACGGCGCTCGCGAAAACGCCATCGGTGTTCATAACATCCGTTAGGGCACTTAACACCTCGCACCACTAACCCCTAGGGTGGCACCTTAACACCTCGGCACATCACCCCGAGTGGCATCTTAACACCTCGATGCAACACTCATTATTTTACGGAGTGGTGTCTTAACACCTCGACACTACACTCCTAGGTGGCATCTTAACACCTCGATGCTACACCCGAGTGGCATCTTAACACCTCGATGCTACACTCTTCACGTGAAATGTGGTGTCTTAACACCTCGACACTACACCTTTCATGCTACAACAAATAGATACATTATATACATACGCATATAATTATTTCACTCACCTCGAATTGCCCGCACAAGTCATAAACGTAAATCGCCTCCAAAAGCAACCGAACAAACCTTTTACCTATAATACGCATATAGATATACAAACAATCAACATACATTATCTACGAGAGAATTCGACTTCAACACCCTTAACCAAGGGTTTACACCTATCACCACAAACCGCCCATTTAGACACATAAAGTGGACTTCACCAATTACCACTACGGGCGGTAATTCCGACCCATCCAATAAGTACAATTTAACCAAAATTATATTTGACACCATTTAAACCAATCTAGGTCTTAACCAAAATTGCTTATCATCCAATTAATCCAAAATTAAAGTCATTACCAAATTTGACCCATCTAAGTCAACCTATTTTGACATAAGTCCCAAAAACATCTTTAATCACTAACGGCTAGTGACAAACTTTCCAAAATACCATTTAACACTTGAATCAAACATTTATATACTTGGTTCATCAAATCTTGACCCATAACTTAGTTTGACACCGAATCAAGCTTACTTGACCCAAAATACCCATTCGACCCATTTTGACCTAGATTAGGGTTTACACCCAAAAATCAAGTCAACACAAGTGTTCTAAGGTTTAACTAACACATGCAAGGTCCAAACTAACAATTCCATCAATTGAAACCCTAAGTCACCAATTCGGGTTTACATACATGAATCTTCCCCAAAACCCCCAAACTTCACAATAAATGGGTTATAACTCTAACTAGCACAAACTTTAACTCAAACAATAATCTTAACAAAGAAATTCGGATTTAGAGCTTACCAACACTACCACCACGTAGCCGTGAACGAGGTGAACAACTTTAACTCTTGAGACCGGACCCGAATCACACTTCTTCTTCTCCAAATCCCCAACTCTCTCTCGCTAGAACCTCTCTCTCTCACTAGGGTTTGATGAGAGTGTTTGAGAAGGTGAAATGGGGATAAGAATGAGAGTGGATCAGTTTTAATGGCTCAAAACCGACCCCCAAGTGAAAAGACTCAATTACCCTCTTTTAAAACCTTTAAAATACAGCTGCTGGCCTGTCAGGCACTTTGGACGGCGTCCAAAATGGCCGGACGGCGTCCCACCCTTCATTCCTGGACGGCGTCCCAAAGTCTGGACGGAGTCCCAATGAACTGAGCCTGAAACTGAACTTGTTTTGGTCGTAACTTTCAAACCGTAGCTCCATTTTTGATGAACCAAATATCGTTGGAAACGTAATGAGATTTACTATCCAATGGTAAGGTTTTAGAACATCAACTCCAACTTTATTTGGGATCCAAATATACACTTACATGCCTCGTATTTCGAATGACGCTCGAAATAACGTGTAACTAAAAAACGGGTGTTACAATCCGAGTACAGTTCTTTCTTTGCACGGACTGCAATGGCTCCTTTCCAGTTCTTGAAAACTGGACGTCCGCGTATAACATGAAAAGAATCAAACTTTGTACGGTCCAAATAGAGCAACTAAGAAACAAACAGAAAAAATTATAGTTATCAATCAAACCAATTTGTAAAAAAAGAGATAATAATCATATATAGAGATATAGATAATGAAAAGCTAACTCACAGTGAGAAAAGTAGCAGCACCATTGTAGAAACAGTTGGGATCATCCCTGTTCCAAAAAGCTTTGCTATATTTCACAAAAGAAAGAAGAAACTTGCACCAATTATTTCTTGAAATATCAACATAATCAGACAGCCTTGTCACCACAAACTCACTATCCCATTTCTTTCACATGAAACCATCGTGTTTGCAAACAACATGATAAAATTCATTTGAAAGATACTATCTGCTTCAGTTGAGCTCAGAATCATGTCACTAAGATGCGATGAACGGGTGCCCATGTCCGGTGGAAACTGATCGAACCAAATTTTAACAAAAGGACTATCATTCTTAAGTTCTAAAGTTTCAATATCAACACCATCGTCTTCAATTCCAAACACATCCTGGATAGCTTGAGAATCAACCTTAATGTACCTTTTTTGAGTCCTTATAACCATCTCATCACCATCAAAATTATCAACAGCGTAGTAAGCAAGCATACCGGGCAATTGTTCTATGTTGAACCCAATCAAAGAACGAAATCCAAATCTTGTGACACAAGCTTTCTGTTCAGGGGTCAAAGAATACATGACCCTTGAAAACTGAGATGGAGTGGTCCTAAGCCGAATAGCAGGTAACTTAGAAACAAATTTCTCATCATCCACAACCTTAACTTTACGTTTCTGTTTAGTATTATCTACTTCATTGGTGACAGATTGATCTTTTATTTTACCTGAAAAAAGTGGTTTACAAAAGTAAATCAGTAACATTAAACCAAACAAATCACAGGTGATATCATTTGTTAACATCTAAGTGTGAATTCCAAGTGATTTCTTGTATAATCACATGTGATTGGAAAAACCTAAAAGCTGCTCACAAATTTTATACTTACACTCTGATTTAACAACAACAAATATGCAACTCATACACAGATAAAAAGCACATATTAAACAATCACAACAAATAACATGTGATTAAAGAAGCAACACACACGAATGACTATATCATGAAACCCTAAAAATTTTAAAACAACAAAGGTATACAAACACACTTGATTGATTATAAACGACCATGAATAAAACTAGATAAAATTACTAGTAGATTTGGCAGGAGCTTCTTTTGTCGTCAGAGCTTGTTTATTAGCCGGAGCTTGTTTGTTAGCCGGAGCTTGTTTTTTAGCCGATGATGTTTTTTTGATCAGAGAATCGTCTGATTTAGCCATTGTTGATAGATGATGATCAATTATTGTTGATCGTTGTTGATGATTGTTAATAATGGCAGGTTTGATTGGTGTTGATCGAAGGAAAATATCAATCGGTGTTGAAACCCTAGAATGGACTGTGTTTATGTGTGAAGAATGAGATCGATTAAATGAAGCTCCAGAGTGTGGGTGTAAGGTTTATTTTGGTAGCGAATGGACGAAAATACCCCTTCGCCCAAAATAATGATATATTGTAAGTTTTAATCTGAGTCGTTGATCAAACTTAATCTAAAGGCTGAGAGTTGTCCCTTCGATCTCAACTTATCAATAAGTTTCATTTGAATATATCTCATTTAATATATCCATATCCAATACAATTACAATAGAGAAATATCTATTATCAAATACAAATAGCTACGTCATCTTTTACATCAGATAAAGCACAAGGAAACCTATAACGACCCGTCCTAATCCATCTGGATGAATACATTACATTTGGTTACATCGCGAGGTACTTGACCTCTATATGATACATTTTACAAACATTACATTCGTTTTGAAAAGACAAACTTTCCTTACATCGAATGTTGATGGCATGCATATCATTTCATAATATGTCCAACTATAAACGACTTAATAATATTCTTAATGAACTCAACGACTCGAATGAAACGTCTTTTGAAATATGTCATGAATGACTCCAAGTAATATCTCTAAAGTGAGCAAATGCACAGCGGAAGATTTCTTTCATACCTAAGAATAAACATGCTTTAAAGTGTCAACCAAAAGGTTGGTGAGTTCATAAGTTTATCGTAAACAATAAAATTCATCATTTTGATAGACCACAAGATTCAAATACAGTAAACCTATCTCGTGTACGAAACCATTTTCATAAATCTTAGTAACCGTACACATATCTCGTGTACAAAAATATCATACACATAACCTGTGTATAAAATCATTCTCTCGATACATAACATTCACTTTTCATTCATTGCTTGGCTTGGTAACCGACCTTAACATATAATGCGCATCAATAATATCTCCAAAATAGAACATCTCGTCTGTATAATATATAAAACTTCGAAGTACTAAACACCACGCCCACTAGCTCTTCCGTCTAGTGAACATTCTGGGTAGGGGTGTTAAACCCGGTAGCTACCTTTAGGATTCGCATGAATTAGGGCCATACCCGATTCTAATTCTTAGGTTACCAAGCAATAATTATCAGGGGAAAAATATTCACAACAATTAGTGGTAATTATCACGTCCAACTAATTCAATAATAATCCACAGAACTTCTGTCTGCATAATAATTCATTCGAGGAATGTTTTGCTTGTGTCTATCTCGTCAAACATTTACAAAAGCATTTCATGTATTCGCAATTCAAAAATATATTTCAAAAGCATTTAATAAAGGAGTTATAAAAACAACCCATGTATTCTCAGTCCCAAAAATGTAAAGAGTAAAAGGGAATCAAATGAACTCACAATACGATATTTTGTAGTAAAAATATGCATACGACGATACTGAACAATGCAAGGTTGGCCTCGGATTCACGAACCTATATCAGGTATATATATTAATACATATATTCGTAATCAAATAAATTTATATATTATCTTAAATTATATATCTAATATATTTACTTTGTATATATTTAAAATAGTTAATATTTATATACTTTAATATTATATTAAAAATAAATAATTTGTAATATGTAAATATTTGTATAAATAATCTTAATATATATAATTATATGTAATATTAGGGTAGTTGTAATAAGTATACTCTTATATGAAAAATATTTATTTGTTATAAGAATATTGTTAATATAAAAGTAATAATGATAATAATAATAATAACTTTAATACTAATACTTATGTTCATACTAAATATAATAATACTCATAATATTTATTTTAATTATAATAATGTAAACCAAATTAGTAAAAATCATGATAATAATAACTAACATAATAATAATACTAATAATAATAATAATAAAAATAATAATAATGGTAATGGAATTACTACCTCAAAGAGTAGCCCTTAAAAAAATGCCCAAGTCGCGGTTTGAACCCGCGACGTCCCGCTAACACTACAAACCACTCCTCTATTCCTTATTTTCTGATAATGACCATACTAAATTTTGTTTAACCTATTGATGATTCCTTCTTCTTCTTCTTCTTCTTCTTTTTTTTCCATAAAAAAAATACTAGAACTCAGGCTCGAACTCGCGACCACACGTTAACCTGACACTCACTTAAACCACTCGACTGTATCCGTTTTTTCTGAATTTATACACAACCAAATTTTATCTAACTCCTTACATCCTGTTTCTAATTTCCTTCATTCAGCCTTAATAAAAAAATGCACCATGTAGGGCTCAAACCTGAGACCTCTCGATAAACAATTCACTCTCCAGACCGTTGCACCATTAATTCGTTTCTGTTTATGCTCGTGTGAATATACAGTTAACATGTACAAAATAGTTTACCCTCTTCAACAAGGTTTCATCATCATCATTCCTTCATTTCACAATCATAGATCATAATCACCATCTTTATATTTTCATCTATCATTTGATATCTTTATCATTATCAAAAAAAAAAAAATCATAATCATCCCTATTAACGTACATCATCCTAAGAACCATATCATCATCACCTCACATATCAAACCCGTTATCACCCTTATTCCTAATCAATACCATCATCCTTTAAACATCATGATCGTTATCATCATAATCGATATTATCATCTCAGTCTCTTTTCTATCATCATCGAATTATTCATTATCGTACCACCACTATAACAAAATCATAATCCTAACTAACCTATTTTCATAATAATCATTATCATTAACATTAATAATAACATGATACCAAAAGCATTAACTTCTCTGTTTCGCATTGTCGTCACTTTTCAAGAATTGTGTTTAGTTTAAGCTGGTGGCTCGACAAGAACACCAGGGACAAACTTTTCTAGCAGTAGCCCAACAGAATCTTTTAGATTACGGCCCAAATTAACAAACCAATAACAATCCTATAACTCATTCTAGTCGCTAGAAGGAATTTTAAACAGAAAGGAATTATTTACGGATAAAATAATCTATCCCCACTACTCAACTTAGGATCCGTTCTATATTTTTATACATATACGCGTGTATGTGCTGTCATTAGATTCCAAAGAACAAGAAGTAGTGGGTTTGCAAAAATCTTGTCCTTACCATTATATTAACATCCCACTACTAAATCTTAATGAACTATAACTTGTTTCCCTCAATTTTAAATCTAAAAGCCACGATGGAGATCTTTCCTTATAAACGCGAAAATAATAGCAGTCAGAAGAAGAACTGGAATAGCAGCAAAACACGGCAGTGGTGGTGGTTTTCTCACGATTGTTCCATCTGTAAACCGAAGAGAGAGAGAAAACAAGAGAGAGAGAGAGAGAGAGAGAGAGAGAGAGAGAGAGAGATGGGTGTTGTGTTGTTCTTAGTTTCAATAGAAACAGGAAATAAAAGTAACCGGTTGTCGTTGGTTTCGATCACCCAAAACAGAAAACGTAAGATAATCTTAACATAGCAGCAAGCACTGCAGTGGTAGCAAAGAAAAGAAGAAGAAAGAAAAAAAATATATAGGGTGTTCGATAATGGTTATTCATGATGGTGAGCTTGTGGTGTTATTGGTGGTGTGGTATAGTGACCGAAAACAAATAGAGTGTTGGGTTGTCGAGCGGTTTAAGAAGGTAAACACCGAGATGGTGGTCGTCAATGGTGAGAGGTGGTGTTCGAATCAAGAATACAGAAAACAGATTCACGATGGTGGTTTGTAAGGTGGAGTTGTGGAGTGTCGATTTAATAGGATGAAGAAGAAAAGATGAAATTGGAGAGTGAAGATAACGAATGAGTTAATTAATGACAATAAGAATCGATTGCCTCATAACCAATTAGTGTCGACAGAGAGAATCAATTTGAAACAGAAGAAGAATAAAAGTTGAAAGTGAAATTCAACTGAATTTGGCTTTGTTCATTTGATTTAATCCTGGTTCGTACGAATCTAAAGGCAGAAGACAAATCTTAACATAGTATGATTGAAACATTAAACAGAATTTGAAATCCGCTTGTACGATATATACATATAGAATTGATATTATTAATTTGTAAATATAAATGTATTGTTACTACTTTTATTATTACTAATAATACTAAAAATAATAATACTAATATTAATATCAAATACATTGATAATTATTAATAATAATGATATTAATAATAATAATAATAATAATAATAATAATAATAATAATAATAATAATAATAATAATAATAATAATAATAATAATAATAATAATAATAATAATAACATTGATTATTGATAAAAATAATAATATGATAATATTGTTAATAACCATAATGATAATAATAATCATAATAATACTAATAATGATATAACAATCACATGTAACAAATTCCATATGAAAATTTTATGATGCTAATAATGCTAACAATAATAAAAATAATAATTCTGTTAATATTAATAACCACAATTGAGGATAATACCTATAATTTTGATATAACAAATTATGCTTCTTAAATCTCATATTTATATATTATAAAGTAAATTAATAATACAAATATCAATATTAATAATGAAAGTATTATAATAACTATATTTTAACTTGTAATTAAATTTAATATAAGAATATTACATTTCATTAATTATGTTATACTTATATTATATAATAACATATTTGTATATTTAGTATTTATATATATTATGCATACAACATTAATTGTGTACAGATTTCATATATATATTTATATATATTTATTTTAATAACATCTTAATTATTTTGTTTATTATTTTACATTTTTTTTAAATATAATTGATTAAAGGGCATATTATTTTATTTATAAATATTTACATATACTTATATTTATATTTATACATATATATTTACATTTTTTTATTTGTACATAATTGTACGTGAATCGTCAGGAATAGTCAAAGGTTAAATGAATTCATCTAAACAGTTCCAAACATTTTAAGACTCATCATTACAGACTTTACTTATCGTGTCGAGATCATATAAAGATTAAGTTTATATTTGATCGGAATTTTTCGGGTCGTCACAGTACCTACCCGTTAAAGAAATTTCGTCCCGAAATTTGATTGGGATGGTCATTGCTAACAATAAATATGTTTTCATGCCTCATATGAGTTGAAAATTAGAGTTTTATCACCGTTAAGTAATATGGATAAAACGATTCGATTACTCGAAGCGTACGAGTGAAGCTATCACAAAAGATTGAGATAGGGATTTAACTTTTGACGTAGTCACGGTGGATTTCCGGAATTCAAGGGATTTTAAAGAAATCTTTGAAATCTAAATAAAATTTGATTCTTCGGGATTTAAGGAAATTAGGATTCTCTTTGATTAAATGTGGTAATCTGTCTCGATTGTTCTGTCTGATATTTCTATATAAATCCACCCGCTTCATTTCCTTTATATTTTAGAGTTCCATCCTTTTGTTTTCCCTTCCCGACTTTAAGTCAAGCGAATAGTGGTCCAGAATTCGTAAGTGTAGAGTTTCGAATGAACTTAATGTTCTAAACAAAAAAGAACGTAATAGCACGATTTGATTTGTCGAATTACCAGAATCACTAAGAATAGAACTATCAAGAATATACTTTCTTGATATGTTCAGAAGTTAAGCAGAATGAAAGAGTTATGTAACATGGCACATGATGACGTTATGATCTGTGAATCATCACGTTCCATTTAGAAACTCAGCATGACTTACTGTAATATAATCACGTTGATCAAGTGTCATTATATTATACTAACTCATGCATCAGTTCCCAACACTACTTCAAAAACATTCATATTTTAAATTCGAATTTTTCAGAATTTAGAAACTAAAACAGTTTCCTTTTATGATATAACACAGATAGCGCGGAGAGATAATTAATATCGGACGAGAATATTTATGAAGATATCTTCAGAAATATTGAGAATATTTACAATGAAAGATACGATAATATCTCAGAATTTTAGATTCAAAGTGTGATGAAGAAATTCATTCACAATGATTTAGAGCGATTAAGGAGTAAGGTATTCGCTAAAGATTTCATCAGAAACAGAATCATCAGGATTCTTTAAATACAGAGTTTGATCCTTGTATTTGTCCTTGGTCTCCTTCATGATTTGCTTGATTCGTTTTTCAGTATCAAACTTTTGGGCTTTTTCAGTATGTCGATCGTTATTATCAAACTTTTGACTGTTTGAACAGTCTTTAGTTTTTGCTGCTTCATCAGCTTTTTCAGAACTCAGAGATTTGATTCGTAAGCTAGAGTGTTTTCTAGGAATTCAGAGATTCTGAATTGTAATTCATTAGTCCAGAAGATATACGTTATATATAGATATATAACTGTTGACGTAGGAATGCTGCGAAATTCGAGAATTAATGATTAATGCTTCCCGGTATTTGGTATGGAAACTATCGTTACAAGATGTCGATGAGTACATGATAGGGTTTCAATGAATAAATATAGTGATTTATCAGAGAGATTTAAGCCAAGGAGCAACGAGGTTGCTGGTACGTCTGCCGGTAATATGGTGGAATATAAAAGGTTCCCCGGTAACAATAAAAGAGTACGCATATATATCAAGGTTATAATAAGGCTAATCCGAATGAAAGTCAAAGTTGATTTGTTGGAGCTGTGACAAAATTGGCTAATTTGTAAAGGGATTGCAAGGCTATTTTTGGTAATAACAACGCTAAAG
Source organism: Rutidosis leptorrhynchoides (assembly GCF_046630445.1). NCBI lineage: Eukaryota > Viridiplantae > Streptophyta > Magnoliopsida > Asterales > Asteraceae > Rutidosis > Rutidosis leptorrhynchoides. The sequence goes on from NC_092337.1 coordinate 201,355,974, forward strand.
GAATTAGCACAGCTACGTGTTAAACGTTTACTTAGTTTTCGAGAGTTTTTCAGGTGCATAATTATATGCATAAATCTTTTCTTCCGTAGATGAAGTGCGGTTGGTTCATCCTCTCGATTGAGGTATTTTCAAGAATCATGAAAGGTTTGAACGTAGATAGTAATCATCAAGATACAAATGAGGTTTAGTTTCATATGTTATAATCAATATTTTAATCCATTTTAATTGTCCAATGTTGATAGTCCTCAGTTAGCAGTTCAATAATTCATATATAGTTCAATATGTAATATTCGAATTAATTAATACCTATTGTGACCTATGTACATGTCTCAGACTCGATCACAACTCAAAGTATATATATTATTGTAGAATCAACCTCAACCCTGTATAGCTAACTCAAGCATTACTGCATATAGAGTGTTTCTGGTTATTCCAAATAATATATATAGATGCGTCGATATGATATGTCAAAACCTGGTATACGTGTCCCGATATGTAAAGTGGGTAAAATAAATAACAGAAATTAAATGACAATAAATAAAATTGCGAGAACTAAAATTGCGATAAATAAATGTAATCAGTTAGCTAGGAACAGTTAGCTGGAAAAATAGTTAGCGTGGATTCTTAACAAAATTTCTCATAGTTAATTCGTTTGTTTCTAACAAATTTTATTTTGTCCAATGTTTTCTTCGTTATGCCACTTGTTGGATTCTGATAGGTAAAAATCCCAATATGAAATTGAATGAAAATGGTTATTTTGCGGTGAACGGGTACGTATATTGATTGTTGTAAATAGGATAGTAATTAATTGTTGAATCAGATTCGAAGAATGTACAGTGTAACTTATTAATGTGAAATCAAAATATTCTTCGGGTATTACCTACCCGTTAAAATATTTTCACCATTAACAGTTTGTACAAAAGAATTTTTAATTACAATCTTTATGAAAACATATATACATATATATTTTCTTCAGATATAATCGTGAATTTAATGAGTTAATATGATATTAATCTCATTTGATTTATCATTAAAACTAGAACACATAATCTCTAAAACATTAGAAATTATATAATCGTCACGTAGAATGAAGATAATTGATGTAGAACGATTCGTAGAACGATAATTATACTCGAGGTACAGAATGAGATGTTGAGGCATGTGGTGTTGAAACTTGGTTTGTTGGTGGTACTGGTGTTGATGTTGCTGGTACTGTTGGTGCCGGTGATGTTGCTGAAGCTGGTACGTTTTGCACCATATTTTCCAAGGCTACAACTCGGGCACGAATTTTGTTAACTTCTGTTATTACTCCGAGATGATTGTCGGTAGGAACGAGTGAATGAATAAGGTTTAGAATATGAGTTATGATATAGTCGTGGCGAGATACTATGGAAATAAGAGAAAAAATGGTGTTTCGAATAGGTTCGCCGGTAAGTGCTTCAGGTTCTTCACCAAGAGGTGAATTCGGTTGGTGGAAGGGATTGTCTTCTTCGCGTCTCCATTGATTAAGTCGACTACGAACCCATCAAATGAATTGGGGATGGCTGATTGGTTGATTCATTCTGGTGACGCTGCTTCCGAAGCTTAGGTGAACATCCATGTCGGAATAGCTGTCGGGTTTCGAAGAACTTGAACTAGTGACGAGTTCTATTTCGTACGATTGAGTAAAGGATTTTTCGATAGGAAATGATTTTCGGTTATCGGATTGTATCCTAACTACATAGAATATCTATATATATATATATAGAACAAAAGATTTCGTAGATTACGGAGGAATTTACGGAATATGTCAGGCAAAGTTACAGTAACAGATACGCTAAGATATGAAGTAGCAGATACATTAAGATATGAATTTTGTCTATACACTATTCATGCAATCCAGGCAGTAAGATATGTCTAGATTAAGAATGATAAGCAAGTGATTCCCTAAGAATGATAAGCAGTTAATTTTTGACACGAAATGATAAGCAAAACTTTTGACGTGCAGACACGGTCGAAGTCCAGACTCACTAATGCATCCTAACGACTTATCAGTTAGACACACTAATGCAGACCTGGTTCGCTAAAACCACCGCTGTGATACCACCTATAACAACCCGTCCTAATCTATCTGGACGAATACATTACATTTGGTTACATCGCGAGGTACTTGACCTCTATATGATACATTTTACAAACATTGCATTCGTTTTGAAAAGACAAACTTTCCTTACATTGAAAGTTGACGGCAAGCATACCATTTCATAATATGTCCAACTATAAACAACTTAATAATATTCTTGATGAACTCAACGACTCGAATGCAACGTCTTTTGAAATATGTCATGAATGACTCCAAGTAATATCTCTAAAATGATCAAATGCATAGCGGAAGATTTCTTTCATACCTGAGAATAAACCTGCTTTAAAGTGTCAACCAAAAGGTTGGTGAGTTCATAAGTTTATCGTAAACAATAAAATTCATCATTTTGATAGACCACAAGATTCAAATACAGTAAACCTATCTCGTGTACGAAACCATTTTCATAAATCTTAGTAACCGTACACATATCTCGTGTACAAAAATATCATACACATAACCTGTGTATAAAATCATTCTCTCGATACATAACATTCACTTTTCATCCATTGCTTGGCTTGGTAACCTACCTTAACATATAATGCGCATCAATAATATCCCCAAAACAGAACATCTCGTTCTGTATAATATATAAAACTTCGAAGTACTAAACACCACGCCCACTAGCTCTTCCGTCTAGTGAACATTCTGGGTGGGGGTGTTAAACCCGGTAGCTACCTTTAGGATTCGTGTGAATTAGGGCCATACCCGATTCTAATTCTTAGGTTACCAAGCAATAATAATCAGGGAAAAAAATATTCACAACAATTAGTGGCAATTATCACGTCCAACTAATTCAATAATAATCCACAGAACTTCTGTCTGCATAATAATTCATTCGAGGAATGTTTTGCTTGTGTCTATCTCGTCAAACATTTATAAAAGCATTTCATGTATTCGCAGTTCAAAAATATATTTCAAAAGCATTTAATAAAGCATTTATAAAAACAACACATATATTCTCAGTCCCAAAAATGTAAAGAGTAAAACGGAATCAAATGAACTCACAATACGATATTTTGTAGTAAAAATATGCATACGACGATACTGAACAATGCAAGGTTGGCCTCGGATTCACGAACTTATATCAGGTATATATATATTAATACATATATTCGTAATCAAATAAATTTATATATTATCTTAAATTATATATCTTATATATTTACTTTGTATATATTTGAAATAGTTAATATTTATATAGTTTAATATTATATTAAAAATAAATAATTTGTAATATGTAAATATTTGTATAAATAATCTTAATATATATAATTATATGTAATATTAGGGTAGTTGTAATAAGTATACTCTTATATGAAAAATATTTATTTGTTATAATAATATTGTTAATATAAAAGTAATAATGATAATAATGATAATAACTTTAATACTAATACTTATGTTCATACTAAATATAATAATACTCATAATATTTATTTTAATTATAATAATGTAAACTAAATTAGTAAAAATCATGATAATAATAACTAACATAATAATAATACTAATAATAATAATAATAATAATAATAATAATAATAATAATAATAATAATAATAATAATAATAATAATAATAATAATAATAATAATAATAATAATAATAATAATAATAATAATAATAATGATAACAGAATTACTACCTCAAAGAGTAGCCCTTAAAAAAGTGTCCAAGCCGCGGTTTGAACCCGCGACGTCCCGCTAACACTACAAACCACTCCTCTATTCCTTATTTTCTGATAATGACCATACTAAATTTTGTTTAACCTATTAATGATTCCTTCTTCTTCTTCTTCTTCTTCTTCTTCTTCTTCTTCTTCTTCTTCTTCTTCTTCATCCATAAAAAAATATATACTAGAACTCAGGCTCGAACTCGCGACCACACGTCAACCTGACACTCACTTAAACCACTCGACTTTATCCATTTTTCTGAATTTATACACAACCAAATTTTATCTAACTCCTTACATCCTGTTTCTAATTTCCTTCATTCAGCCTTAATAAAAAAATGCACCATGTAGGGCTCGAACCTGAGACCTCTCGATTAACAAGGCACTCTCCAGACCATTGCACCATTAATTCATTTCTGTTTATGCTCGTGTGAATATACAGATAACATGTACAAAATAGTTTACCCTCTTCAACAAGGTTTCATCATCATCATTCCTTCATTTCACAATCATAGATCATAATCACCATCTTTATATTATCATATATCATTTGATATCTTTATCATTATCAAAAGAAAACATAATCATAATCATCCCTATTAACATACATCATCCTAAGAACCATATCATCATCACCTCACATATCAAACCCGTTATCACCCTTATTCCTAATCAATACCATCATCCTTTAAACATCATGTTCGTTATCATCATAATCGTTATTATCATCTCAGTCTCTTTTCTATCATCATCGACTTATTCATTATCGTACCACCACTATAACAAAATCATAATCCTAACTAACCTATTTTCATAATAATCATTATCATTAACATTAATAATAACATGATACCGAAAGCATTAACTTCTCCGTTTTGCATTGTCGTCACTTTTCAAGAATTGAGTTTGGTTTAAGCTGGTGGTTCGACAAGAACACCAGGGACAAACTTTTCTAGCAGTAGCCCAACAGAATGTTTTAGATTACGGCCCAAATTAACAAACCAATAACAATCCTATAACCTATTCTAGTCGCTAGAAGGAATTTTAAACAGAAAGGAATTATTTACGGAAATAATAATCTATCCCCACTACTCAACTTAGGATCTGTTCTATATTTTTATACATATACGCGTGTATGTGCTGTCGTTAGATTCCAAAGAACAAGAAGTAGTGGGTTTGCAAAAATCTTGTCCTTACCATTATATTAACATCCCACTACTAAATTCTTAAAGAACTATAACTTTTTTCCCTTAATTTTAAATCTAAAAGCCACGATGGGGATCTTCCCTTATAAACGCAAAAATAATAGCAGCCAGAAGAAGAACCGGAATAGCAGCAAAACACGGCAGTGGTGGTGTTTTCTCACGATTGTTCCATCTGCAAACCGAAGAGAGAGAGAGAGAAAAAACAAGAGAGAGACAGATGGGTGTTGTGTTGTTCTTAGTTTCAATAGAAACAGGAAATAAAAGTAACTGATTTTCGTTGGTTTCGATCACCCAAAACAGAAAACGTAAGATAATTGCAACATAGCAGCAAGCACTACAGTGGTAGCGAAGAAAAGAAGAAGAAAGAAAAAAAAAATATAGGGTGTTCGATAATGGTTGTTCATGATGGTGAGCTTGTGGTGTTATTGGTGGTGTTGCATAGTGACCGAAAACAAATAGAGTGTTGGGTTTTCGAGCGGTTTAAGAAGGTAAACACTGAGATGGTGGTCGTCAATGGTGAGAGGTGGTGTTCGAATCAAGAATACAGAAAACAGATTCATGATGGTGGTTTGTAAGGTGGAGTTGTGGAGTGTCTATTTAATAGGATGAAGAAGAAAGGATGAAATTGGAGAGTGAAGAAAACGAATGAGTTAATTAATGACAATAAGAATCGATTGCCTCATAACCAATTAGTGTCGACAGAGAGAATCAATTTGAAACAGAAGAAGAATAAAAGTTGAAAGTGAAATTCAACTGAATTTGGCTTTGTTCATTTGATTTAATCCTGGTTCGTACGAATCTAAAGGCAGAAGACAAATCTTAACATAGTATGATTGAAACATTAAACAGAATTTGAAATCCGCTTGTACGATATATACATATAGAATTGATATTATTAATTTGTAAATATAAATGTATTAATACTACTTTTATTATTACTAATAATACTAAAAATAATAATACTAATATTAATATCAAATACATTGATAATTATTAATAATAATGATAATAATAATAATAATAATAATAATAATAATAATAATAATAATAATAATAATAATAATAATAATAATAATATTGATTATTGATAAAAATAATAATATGATAATATTGTTAATAACCATAATGATAATAATAATCATAATAATACTAATAATGATATATAACAATCACATGTAACAAATTCCATATGAAAATTTTATGATGCTAATAATGCTAACAATAATAAAAATAATAATTCTGTTAATTTAAATAATAACAATTGAGGATAATACCTATAATTTTGATATAACAAATTATGTTTATTAAAGACTTAATGGGCCAGCTCCAATTAATGAGGCTACGGTGGGCTGTGCTAATTCAAACGGGTTGGACCCTCCTCAAGATGTGATTAATAATGTTTCGGGTGACCCTAGGTTAAATGTGAGATTTTGTGTCGACTCAAACGAGGTTATCGCACGTCAATCATTTACTGCTGTAGCTCGTTTTTGGGGTAAGAGAAAAAATGTCTATCCCCTGTTTAAAGGTCATTTCTTTAAACATGTGTAGTGAAGGAGTAGTATGAAGCATAGTAAACGTCGGGAAAATTTTCGATGGCAGGATCGATTTTTCATAGATAATGTGATGAAAAATTCGATAGAGGATGAAGATGATTGCTGCTCATGCTGTTCTTCCTGTGCGTCCTCGGAGTCAGATTCTTAGATGTTCGTCCTGTCGTGTTGTTGGTCATTTTTGTCCTCGCGATGTGTGCTTTTTATTTTTTCGAGTCCTTAATTGTGTCGGTTTTTTAGTTGGGTGTAGTCGTTGGATGTAATCTCGTGATTTTTGTTTCTAGCTCCTGGCTAGTTTCATCTCGTGTATTTTCATAATTATAATATTATCTTGCCTTTAAAAAAAATAATCTCATATTTATATATTATAAAATAAATTAATAATAAAAATATCAATATTAATAATGAAAGTATTATAATAACTATATTTTAACTTATAATTAAATTTAATATAAGAATATTACATTTCATTAATTATGTTATACTTATATTATATAATAACATATTTGAATATTTAGTATTTATATATATTATGCATACAACATTAATTGTGTACAGATTTCATATATATATTTATTTTAATAACATCTTAATTATTTTGTTTATTATTTTACATTTTTTTTAATTCTAATTGATTAAAGGGCATTTTATTTTATTTATAAAGATTTACATATACTTATATTTATTTATATATATATATATATATATATATTTACATTTTTTTTTATTTGTACATAATTGTTCGTGAATCGTCAGGAATAATCAAAGGTTAAATGAATTCATCTAAACAGTTCCAAACATTTTAAGACTCATCATTACAGACTTTGCTTATCGTGCCGAGATCATATAAAGATTAAGTTTATATTTGATCGGAAATTTTTGGGTCATCACAACACCGCCACGTGTCCTTCTGCTAATCACCCTCGAAATTATTAATCTACGTGTTAAGACACGTGTCCCACTCATCCTTCAAATTAAACAATCACATTTACACAAATAGGTTTTTATCCGTAATTGAAAGAGAACCGTCCTATCTTTCCTTCTCTCTTAAAACTTCCAACCCCACACCATCTAAACCGGTGATGGTGGCCTCCGGTGCCAATAATAAACCTCACTGCCACTGCAGAAAAAGTCCTTACCATTTTACGAACAGAACGGTACAACTTTTGTATATTTTGTTGGCATATACTCGCAGAAAAATAATCCGGTGACTAGAATACACAGGAACACGACTTCCTACATCAAATCGCTGGAAAATTATCAGGTACGCACGTCTCTTTTCTGATTTGTATATGTTTTTTTCGTCAGATTTTAACGTTCTTTAATTTTGGTGGGATACATCTTGGTTATTTTGAAATTTAAAGACTGATCAGGGTTTAATCTCTTGATTTGAAAACTGATTATATATGCAATCGTGTTAATTAGTTCGAATTATTCCAGATATGTCCCAATCGCTACACAGATTCGTCAATATTAAAATTGTTTTTATACTTAATAAATAATGATCCTTGATTTTAATTATGATTCCAAATTAGGTTTTCTATTAACATTGCAGTTGATTTATACAGTTATCTTTTTTTGAAAGGTAGAGAAAAAACAATGTTATCATTAATTTTAATTGTTTAATGAGAAAAACAATGTTTTAATGATGTTACACGTATAGGTTTAATTGATTCCACTAAATTACAGGTTTAATTTTTATTGTTTAATGAATCACGAATTTATGCAGTTATCTTTATACTTAATACATAATGATCCTTGATTTTAATTGTTACAAATGTTGGTTTGCTTTTTTGTAAAAATTCGTGCTCTGATTTGTAGAAAATGGATCCCGTGCGTTAGTTTGTATTCTTATTCACCGTAGGTAATATATGTTAAATCTGAAATAAGTGAAATCAATACAACGTCAAAAAATGTCGATTGAATGTTTGGGATTTGTTTTATAACTTAGTAGTTTGTTGTTAAATTTCATACTTATTCTGTTCAGTAACATTCTCTTAAAATCATAATTATTCTGTATTCATACCATATTCTTTTAGTATTCATACTTACTTGCTGATGCATACAATCTAATAAAATATGAAAACTATAAATAGATGAGTCATGAGTTTTGTGTCTTGCTAAGGGTTTTGACATTGTGCTTAACCATACCTAATTACTCTCATTATGTGCTTATGTCCCTGATGTATGCTGTTTTGAAGACATGGGAATTACCTGATAGTGTAGCGAGTCCTATGTCTCACCAAGGTTTTTGAAGAAAGTATGGGGTAATTCAGTCTCCATTAACAACACCTGTTGTATAGTTGGTTAGTTCCTGATTCGCTCTTAATTTAATCGATAATCATTGAGGATTCGCAAGGTGACCTAGCAGGGTGGTTCGGGTAGTGGCTCAAAACAAACAGGGTGTTGTGGAACTTAGACAGCTATGCGATGTTCAAGTTTGTTAACAATAAATTAGTGATGTATAATTTTCTGATTCCATAGTTATTGTAGCACATTTTCATAATGATAATTTTATGAGTTGTGAACTTTAGGATAATGGGCTTATGAAACGACCACAAAACATTCGAGGACGTTTACGGGAGAAGGCAATTACTAGTGTAGAAATGATCAATGATTAAAGAAATAACAACGCAATTACTCGTCGTGTGACCTTTCTCAAAGGGTATGTCAAACGTCTATTTTTTTTTCTTAGTTAGAAAATCAGTTTGGCAGCTTCAAACAATTTTTCTTGATATTTAAATCAAATTTTTACAATGTTGGCGTTCTCTTGAAATTTGCACTTTTTCAAGGGATAAGACGGTCCTGACTCCCGCTCACTTGGCGTTCTATTGAAATTTGCACTTTTTCAAGGGTTAAGACGGTCCTGACTCCCACTCACTTATCTGCTCTCTGTTTTCTTCCAAAGCTTTGAATCTAAATCTGAAGTTTTAAGGTAACTTTTCATTTTTTATTCTCTTCATCATTCACATTCTTAGATTTGAAATTCATTATTCTTGCTACTAAGACAGACAGTAATACTCATTATAAAACTGCATCTTTTAGTTCTCCTGACTGCATATTTGGTTGGGTTGTGGGTAGGATGTATTCATTATTTATCTGAGTGCTTTATTGTCTGATATTCAATTTTGGTAGGTTACTTTTTTATGCATTAGTATGCATATATGTTACTTCATTTCAGTTCATTGATATTTTAATAACTTCAAAAACTCAGGAAAGGCTGCAACTGATGAATGTTGTGATATATGTTTTTGAAACTAGAATGGTTCAAGTGGAATTAATACGATTCAATGGCATTTACAGATTAATGTTTTTTGATTTATTATTGAATCACACAAACAGCTGTAATAAAGAAGATCTGAAGAGTAGCTTTTGAGTGTTTGGAAGACTTCAATTACTAAAGTAAACTGTACAAAAAATTACCAACAATTATTACCTTTTGTTAGAGAAAGGATATATCTTCTAACATGGAGATAAAATTCTCAATTTAGGTTGGAAGAAGTAGTACTTAGGTAATTTTATGTAATCTTTTGATTTTGTGTTTCTATGTAGTTGCTACAATAATGAGTTGAAAATTTATACTGTGTTCTGATAGTGCTCCAAATGAACATATATTTAGTAGCAATATCCTCCCAATATGTAAATTATTTAGTTGTAATTGTCCTATTTTAAGTTGTAATCGTTTATATTAAATAAGTGCGAAGACAAAAGGCGAAAACGACGATTTGAAGACGCAAATGACCAAAAAGCTCAAATGTACAAGATACAATCCAAGTGGTTCAATTTATTGATGAGAAACGTCTAAAAATGACAAAAGTACAAGTTGCGGAACGCAAAGTACAAGATATTAAATTATACGAAAGGACGTTCGAAAATCCGAAACCGGGACCTGAGCCAACTATCAACGCCCGACGCAACGGACCAAAAATTACAAGTCAACTATGCACAAGAATATAATATAATATTTAAATAATTATATAAATTATTTATATATTATATATATTTAAATAAAACTTCGACAAGCAAGGAAACAAATCAAATGTGGCTGGATCCAGCTGGCCATGCGATCGCATGGCCTGGAAGGCAAAAATCCATGAGATCGCATGGGGCCAAAATCCTGGCCACATATATAAATAAGCAACGAGTTTGGCCAGAAAAAAACACACCAGAATATATATTACTCCCTCTGTTTAATTTATAAATATATATATAATATATATATAGTATAGGGTAGTTTTATATTAGTTAGTTTGGGTTATGTAAAGGTTATGTTACGGGTTTTAAAGTCAAAGTTCTGTCTGTATAAAGCTACGCGATAAATACTCAATGTAAGTTATGTTCTCCTTTTTAAATTAATGTCTCGTAGCTAAGTTATTATTATGCTTATTTAAGACGAAATAATCATGATGTTGAGCTAAAATATTAAAGATTGGGTAATTAGACTTTGTATCATAATTGGGGTTTGGACAAAAGAACGACACTTGTGAAAATTAGACTATGAGCTATTAATGGGCTTTATATTTCTTTAACTAAATGATAGTTTGTTAATTTTAATATAAAGATTTACAATTGGACGTACCTATAAATAACCATATAAATTGGACACGATGGGCGAGATATTTATAAATACTAATAATTGTTCATTTAACGGGACACGGGAATGGATTAATAGTTAATAGACTTATTAAAACAGGGGTGGATTATGTACAAGGACACTTGGCGTAATTGCTAACAAAGTATTAAAACCTTGGATTACACAAAGTCGATAACCTGGTGTAATTATTAACAAAGTATTAAAACCTTGTTACAGTTCGAATCCCTAATTAGTTGGAATATTTGACTTCGGGAATAAGGTTAATTTGACGAGCATTTTATAATTATGACCGATGGACTATTATGGACAAAAACCAGATATGTATCAAATAAACCAGGACAAAGGACAATTAACCCAGGATAATTAATTAAAATCAAAACGTCAAACATCATGATTATGGAAGTTTAAATAAGCATAATTGTTTTATTGTATTTCTCATCGTACTTTCATTTACTCGCAATTTTATTTACTGTCATTTTAATTATCGCATTTTAATTATTATCATTTATATTTACGCTTAAAACTTAAAATCGACAAACCGGTCATCAAACAGTAAAAACCCCCTTTTATAATATTACTACTTATAATTATATATATTTTATATAAATATAGTTGTTAAAAATATAGTATGCAATCACCAGCTCCCTGTGGAACGAACCGGACTTACTAAAAACTACACTACTCTACGATTAGGTACACTGCTATAAGTGTTGTAGCAAGGTTTAGGTATATTGTAACAACCCAACCCGTTAACCAACCAATAACGCGAATTTTTTTTTTTTTTGCTGGAACAGCATATGGAGCGGCGCGCCATATGGCCGCGCGGCGCGCCAAACTGGCCTGTCCAAAAAGTCATGAAATGCGAAAATGTTTGACCACTTCCCGACGTATTTAGACAAAACGCTTTTCACAACCTATTCATATATGAAAAACTAACACGTTCCATTCATAAAATAAGTTTTACGAGGCCGGGCCCACATCGGCCGTTTTACGACTTTCATACGAAAATACAAGTTTTCAATCACACGACTATTAACACAAAATAAATCCGAGCATGGCGATTGGGGATACGCTACCCAATCCTAATCAATCCAAAAGCAAGCCTTCTAAAGCAACTACGCGAGTCCACTAGTCCCATGCTTACCCGAGCTACCGCATCCATGCAAATCAATAAAAAGGTAAACAACGAGAGGGTAAGCTAACGCTTAGTGAATGATAACATACTACATACATATATATGTATAAAATGGACACGCCACACAAATATCAAATACCGCATACCAAAGCGTCCAAGCATAAAGGCAAGCTAGTCTAAGCATACCGTAACATTACTAAGCAACAAGCTAACAATAAATAAAGTGAGTTCACCAACGACGATGTGAACAACGCCAATAAGCCACACCCGGAGGGTTAGCTACATCACAACAATTCATTAATATAAACAACATTATACGTATACAATATATATATATATATATATATATATATATATATATATATATATATATATATATATATATATATATATATATATATATATATATATATATATATATATATATATATATATAAATATCTCGAATAGCATAATTGCTTACGCTTACATCACAATAACCATGGTTAACCAAATCTTTGCAAGAGAATGACTTCGCGAAATAAGTCATCGATGTTCATAACATTCTTTAGTATACTTAACACCTCGTATCACTAAACCCTAGGGTGGCACCTTAACACCTCGGTACTTCACCCCGAGTGGCATCTTAACACCTCAATGCTTCACTCATTATTTTACGGAGTGGTGTCTTAACACCTCGACACTACACCCCGAGTGGCATCTTAACACCTCGATGCTTCACTCCGAGTGGCGTCTTAACACCTCGACACTTCACTCGTCACGTGAAACGTGGTGTCTTAACACCTCGACACTACACATTTCACGCTACCACAAATAGATATATTATATACCTACATATATAATTATTCCACTCACTATATTAACCCTTCGTCATTGGGGTTATATAAGTCCACATCACACGCCCATGTGATAATGTACACACAAAGTGTGCACCTGGCCAAAGTGGTCAACCAAAATGCACAACCGTGCCAATTGGACCTATACACAAGTCCAACAATTCCACCTATACGAGAAGCGAGCTCTACAAGCGAGAACCCCTTCACCCGACCCGCACCCATCCTATACATACATATGCATATAGGATATTAACACTCACCTTGTCGCCTTGAAGAATGCTACCGAATAATCCGCAATCGCCGATGGAATGTACCTAATCTATTTATCACATAACAAGTAACACAATTAGGGTGGATATACAAATCAACCCAAATTGACAACTAGTGCAATTTCGACCCAAATGCACTTCTAAGCACAAACCGTGCCCAAACTAACCAATTATCACTAACACAAGTGAGAATGGTCCTAATATGCCAATTAAACCCGAACACAAGTGTTAAACACTTATCGTTCTCAAAATCGCCCATAAACCCTAATTTTGACCCATAAAGTCAAAATCTCACCAATTACAAGTTTTGACACCAAAACATATTTAACCCGGTTTTATACTTCAACTTAATTCATTTTAAGTTTATAAACCTTATTAAATCGACAATTGGGTCATAATCATCACCAAACCCTAATTTTGACTCTAGTCAAAATTAGTCAACCAAACACACCTAAAAGTGTTTCAACACTTCCATAATCACTAAACCTAGTGATTAAACCCAATTACAAGTCCTAATCAAGGCCAATTTGTTCACCAACCCGAAATCCACCAACACTAACAATAAACCCGATTACTAGCATCACTAAACTCACTTCATGAGTTTAAAGGGGTTTTTTAACAATTTAAGTTCAAACCCTAACTTTGAATATCAAATCAAACAATGAAATTCGGAGTTAGAACTTACCACAACAACCAAAACGTAGCTAGGAACGAGGTGAATAACTTTAAAACCCGAAACTTTGATCAATTCAAGCTCCTTCTTCTCCAATTCAAGCTCTCTCACTCTAGAACTCTTCCTCTCTCTCTCTAGATGTGGATGAGAGTGTTTGTGTGGGTGAGAAATGAGCTCCAATGGAGTTCTAGATCAGTTTTGGTGACCCTAAACCGACCCTAAATGAAAAGACCAAAGTACCCCTCATTTAAGCCTTTTAAAAAGGCTGAAAATTGCATCAGCAACAATTGGAGCGTCGAGCCAAAAGGTGGAGCGCCGCTCCAACCTGCAGGTCAGTTTTCAGAAACTTGTTTTGGCCATAACTTTTTGACCGTAGCTCCGTTTTCGATGAATCAAATATTGTTGAAAACGTAATAAGATTTCCTTTCCAATGGCAAGGCTTTGAAACATCAACACAAACTTTATTTGGGGTTGAAAGATACGTACACACCTTGTCACTTCAGACAATGTCCAGTTTCCTTCGACGTTCGAGCAAACAACACGTACATGCTTCGTACACTTCATACACGTATCGTACACCATAAATACATTATGTACAATAAATATTTGGGTCTTACATATATCCATCTGTAAATAAACTAATTAAAACTTGTATCAATTTGTAACGTATTTCATATTAAAAATAATAGTATTTCGTACCCCTTATCTCACACATCATGTTCCTATGTAGTTTTTGTGTAGTTTCTATGTAATTAGATTTATTAATGAGATTTATGGTTGCAGGTCAAACAGCATGGATGGATTGGCAACTTTGTATTAAGAGCAACCTATATTAGCTTACCAAGGTGAGGTTAAAAATTCCTTACCATTCGGTTATTAGTCCGTACGATTATCAAACACATGTTATCAGTTTATTTAGTACCATCATTTGGAATGCTAAAGTCATGTATGGCTGATATGAGTCAAACTTTGGACTTCCTTTATGTCTGAATGAGCATTGTACAATGTATGGGGTTAATTATTGTTTTTATTCCTATACTTACACAACTTTATGTAATATAAATATTATAAACACTTTTTATTATCATAAGTCCAAGGTAATTTCCTTATTTTTGGTCTAGAGTGAATACTGAATATTGTTTTACCGATTGGTATCTTTAGTTTGTAGAAACCTGAGTAGAGTTCAAAATATGTACCATGACAAGGTCTAACTCCAATTATAAAAGCCAAGGTCATGTACATGACGATTTATAGTCTAAGTAGCCGTAAAGTTTCATTATTAAAATTGTTTTGTTATGTATTATAAAGTGGCTTTAGGTTTTAGTTATGTATTAGCTCCTGTTTTTGTATTTATGTCTGAATGACCCATTGTAGTATAACTATGTATTTTGTCCTGTTTTTATATGTATTACTTTAAATGTAATAGTTTATAGTTTACGTATATGATACTATGTAATTTGTTGATATATCACTTAAGGAATTCAACAAAAAAGCGTCGTCTGCAAGGAAGTCTTGCAACATCTTCTGTCATTCTTTATGGTTAGTATTTTTTTTCCTAATTTATTCGTATGTTATCTTTACGCTACTTGCGTTGAATTGTATAACAAATTCAGCGTTTTTTGCCATTCTTTAATCTATGTTTTTGTGTAAAACAAATTGTGATACTATCTTTATTGTACCGTTAATTGATACGTAGTATAACATTATACGTTTCCAATTTGTTTGATTAAGAGTCGTCGTGCAACGCAGGGGCTCTTAAAGGCTAGTTAGTTATAAGAAGTATACAATATATCGTGATATTTATTCAACTTCCACTTTTTAAATAAGAAACACATGGGAAACAATATGCTTATATAGCCTTTTATTTAATAATTTATACACACACGTATGACTTATATAACATGCACGTTTGCATACACAATTAGAGCTCCAGCTCCTCCTTAAAAGGCAGCGCTGAGAGGCCATTTAGTTAAAGGGAAGTGGCAATCAAATACTATATAAAGTATCTGGCACATGGTGCCTTAAAATTAGAATTTTGATGCAGGGGAGACAAGAGTAGCATCCTTATTAATAAGCAAAATTATATGGATTAATTAATTAATAATCGTATATTGTCAGATACTTGTAGCTGTCACAAATGGTATTAATTAATAATCATGGAATCTGTTTATTTATATCAGAAGGCAAAATATCAGAGTTTGGTATCTGTTATCTTCAAATTTCAATTCCTTCTAAGTTATTTTAAAACGAGAAACTGGTATTGATTTTTTTTTTTTTTTTTCCGGCAAAATAAGATTTATTATAAAACAACATTACAATACATGAGCTGGATATACCCAAGCCCAAAAACAGAAAATACAATCACCAACAATCCACAAACACAAGCCCAACCATAACATCAACAACCCTACAATCTACTCCATATAAAATTTCAAATTCTCCCATCTCAGCTTCCAAATCTTCGCCACTTTAAAGACATCATTCGATGGTTTGACTTTAAAAGTCAACAACTCCAGTCTGATGAAATTCACAATCTCTGTACACAATTCATCCTCAGATCTCTTCTTTTGCTTAAAGAGCCTGCAATTTCTTTCCTTCCATATCCAGTAAACACAAGCAGCAAGCACTAATCTATTGATAATATTCCAAATCTTATTAGAATAAGGATACTGGGCAAGCCTGCTTACAATTTCATTGAGACAATTTGGCAGGCCTTTAAATAACAAATTGGCCTTCAAATTCCTCCAAATCTTAATACTATACTCACACAAAAAGAATAGGTGACTGACAGAATCTTTAGTCTTCTCACATAAAGCACAAGCAAAGCTTTGATTATTCATCCATTTTTCTAATCTGTCATGAGTGTTCAACCTATTCAGGATTGCAAGCCATAAAATAAAAGCACTTTTTGGATCAAAAAGCTTGAACCACACAACATGATGCCAATTAACCTTATTCTTATTACTTCTGAGATCCAACCAGACCTGTTGAGTAGAATAATTCACTTTCTTCCCTTCATTAGTAATCCAGACACAATCCTCACTATGAGCACCAGAATTATAGTGAATGTGAGGCCTGATCTTGTCTCTAAGGCTAAGTAAATGCTTCCATCCCCAGCTATCATTATAATTGGCTCTAACATTCCAAATATTTTCATCTTTTAACTTGACTAAATTTACCCATTTACCCCATAAGGTGTCTTTTTGGGTAATCACCCTCCACAGATGTTTCACAGTAAGAATTTCATTCCATTCTTTGAGAGGCTTCACCCCCAAGCCACCTTGATCCTTAGGAACACACACATTTCTCCAAGCTACCTTAGCTTTACCTCTCGAGCTGTCAGACTAACTCCATAAAAAACCCTTTAAAATTCGATCAATCTCCTCAATAACACCCTGGGGCAAAATATACACTGAAGCCCAGTATATTTGCATTGAAGATAACACAGAGGTGATTAGTTGGAGCCTACCTGCATAAGAGAGCAATCTGTTTCTCCAATTACCAACTCTGCGTTTAACTTTATCAATAAGAGATCTACAATCTTTAATACCCAATTTTTTGGTAAGAAGGGGAACACCCAAGTATATCATTGGCAACTTGCCAACAGCAAAAGGCAAAATCTGCCTTATTTTATCTTGAATGTCAATGGGAATACATCCAAAAAATAATGTGCTTTTGTTGTTATTAGGCTGCAACCCTGAAATCTGACCAAAATCATCAATCGCCTTCTTCACTACCTTAATTGAATGCTCATCACCATTACAAAGAACCAGTAAATCGTCAGCAAAACAAATATGGGACAGTTTCATATTCTTACATCTGTAATGATACTTAAACTCCTTACTGTTTTCAATATTCTGGTTCATGATCAGTGTGAATACCTCCATAACAAGAGTAAAGATGTATGGAGACATTGGATCTCCTTGTCTTAAACCCCTACCCCCTTGAAAGTATCCTTTTACTTCACCATTAATGCATACAGAGAAAGATGTACTAGTAATACAAGCCATAATCCACTGCACCATTTTAGGGTGAAACCCAAACCAAAACAACATATCTTTCAGAAACTTCCAATCTATTGTATCATAAGCTTTTTGCAGGTCAATCTTAATAGCACATCTCTTAGGCCCATTTAATCTGTTATACCCTTTTAAGACCTCTTGAGCAACCAAAATATTATCTTGAATAGATCTCCCTGGGATAAAGGCACTCTGATTGCAATTGACAAGTTTATCCAGCCCACTCTTCAGTCTATTTGTGATAATTTTGCTAATACTCTTATAAACAACATTGCAACATGCAATAGGTCTGAAATCAGAGACCTTATTTGGAATGTCCACCTTTGGAATTAAAGCAATCAAAGTAGCATTTAGCTCTTTTAAGAGCTTACCATTATCAAAAAATTCTTTAATAGCTTCACAAATGTCATGCCCCACTATGTCCCAAGCCTTTTTAAAAAATAATGAAGAGTACCCATCAGGACCAGGGGCTTTGTTAACATCAATGGCAAAGAAAACATCTTTAATCTCCTCATTAGTGACTGGTTCCACCATAGATAAAGCATCTGCCCTACTTAACTTTGTGACAAAAATATCACTAAAATCCTGCACAGGCCTGCAACAATCTTTCTTACCAAGGAACTCCTGAAAGTGTTTAACAAATTGATCACTTACTTGATCTGCATAAAATCTGTTACCACTATCATCACAAATGCTATCAACTTTTCCTCTTTGCTTTCTG
Organism: Rutidosis leptorrhynchoides; assembly: GCF_046630445.1. Classification (NCBI taxonomy): domain Eukaryota; kingdom Viridiplantae; phylum Streptophyta; class Magnoliopsida; order Asterales; family Asteraceae; genus Rutidosis; species Rutidosis leptorrhynchoides. Next base: position 201,374,765 of record NC_092337.1, read on the forward strand.
CATTTAAGAACACTATGAAAAAATTTCGTGTTTTGATCACCTTCAGCAAGCCATTGAGAGAAACTGGTATTGATGTTTTGCACAAAAATGAAGGTGATATATAGGGGAGGACTTATTTTTGCAGAACCAGATCAGGACTTATTTTTGCGCTACAGCTAACTAAGCAACTTATGATAAGTGGTCCAAGAGTCATCAAGCGACGCTATCTTTTCAACACCTTCTTGGGCCATCTTCCAACGTGGAATCCTATTTATATTGTTTGTGATACGAGTCTTTATTGAAACAACGCCTCTGTGCCAACCCGTTTGCTTGAAAAGCTGGTCCAACAGTAAATCATAGCCCATTTAAACTGGCCCAACATGTTGATAAAAAGTCCAACAGAAGTCCATTGAAGATTACGGTTGTACATGAGTTATTTTGGTCAGCCATGTCTTTGGAAGTTATCCCATGATATCCCTGCATGCATACATGTTTCCCTTAAGGGACATGATAATCACATACATCCAGTTTTGATCCATACACACTTTTTATCATAAAATTTACAATTATATCCCTAAGTTTGTCTAGGGAGTTGAACTTTCAATATTGTAAGTAAGGGTATAATTGTGTGTATGAATAAAAAACGAGTGTGTGAGTATCACCTCCCCTTCCCTTAATTGTAGTTTAGTGGAGTTAGTAGATGTAGTGCATGTTTCCTTATTGTTTAGTCGGTTGTTTACTTTGCATTTCGTATATATATGTATTGCTTTGTTCTAAGTTGATATGAACCAAAAAGTGAATTAGTCCGAAGTCTCTTCTTAATCTAGTTTTCTTGGTAGATTAACCATATCAATTCGGCTTCTATCCTCGGAGTTAACGGTTGACTCGAATAAACCATATCAGCTAAGTTTCCTTACCGGAAATCACATAAATAGGTTGGATAAGCATTCATTTCATCTGCGCTAGCTTTGTGTTTTTGAGTTACCTTTTAGTTAAACTTTAGTTCAATTGAAATGCCATTATATAATTACCCGGAATTTATATAGTCATATAAAACTCTAAAAAGATGATATCATCATTAAGCTAATTATCTTTTAATTTTCATAATGATGATGTCATAATTATATATTAATTTAATTAAAAAATAATACGAAATCTTTTATAAAAAGAAATACTAATCACTCTTAAATTGTAATTTTAATTTACAAAAAAAATTTAAAAGGAATTTATTATTACTAATAATAATAATTATTCTTAAATTATAAATATTCAACTTTGAGCGAACTTTATTATTATGATTTACTTTTAATATACTCCGTAATAATTATAATTATAATAATTATATTATTAATATTCAACTATGGATTCTTTTTACAAAAATAATTATGTTACATATATATGCGAAAATACATGTCTCTATATATTTTTAAAAACAACGACAAGTTTCTTAGTCAAACGAGTCATTAAAATAAATGATTTTAGAATTTACATTCACATAATACATAAAACTGTCATTAAATTGTTTCGTTTAAACAAACCCGTGATTTCACGGGTTATTTCACTAGTTGATACATAATTCAAAAACAATTTACAAAAGGAAAAAATATCATATTAGGATGAGAAAACAAGTGTATGAGCACAAATGAAAGGCCATAATCAACCAAACAGTATAAACTGCCAAAAATCATGAAAATTTAGTTTTGACCTGCAATAACATAAAAATATTACTAAATGTGGTAAAATGAAAAGAACAAAGTTTAGGAGTTCATTGGCCCAAAACAAAATGTTTAAAGAAGTAAAAGAAAAGTACGAAATCTTGTTTTTACATAATAAGCCAAAAACCCGATGGAAATAAAATACAAACATAGATTTGTTTCATACGTTGTCTTCTGAACTTCATCTTAAATTGAATCTCATTTGTATTTTCGATCTCCATATTCATTATTTAATACATGGCTTATATGTTCTTTTGTTTCTATTTTATCGCCTAATTAGTGCGAGTACTTAGTTTTTACTTAAAGTCAGTATTTGCCATTTCTTCGGAAATTAGAATAATATATGATTTAATCATGTGGCCATAGTTAATAACGATTTAACGCTCTTCTGTTAATAAGGTGCACGAATTGTTACAATTAAATAAGTTTAGCTATCTTTACCATTAATTAATGCATGTTGTAATATTGTGATGCAAGGTTGGCATGGGAACAAGTCCAAGACAATTGCTGCAGCCAACACATGAGAGAAAGGCATCTTACTGCTTGATCCACAACTAATGGCAATATTTAAGTAAAGCATCCCTCTGTTCAAAAAATTAAAAATTAATAATAAGCAAAGGCATTTCAGTGCACATGCTTCTGCATAACACTCTGTGTTAGAGTGAGTAACTTATAACTTAATCACAAAACACTCTGTTCCTACTGTATTATTTTAAGCCATTTCCCATGTATGTATCGAAACATCAAAATGCTATAAAAGATAATTATGAAATTGTATCATAAAGACCGAAAGAACGTGTGTATCTATAGATTTGTAGTGTCTCACTTGATCAATGGTAAACCTTTGAAATGAACAGATACTTCTAATTACCACATTTCATGAAGATTGAATAAGAACAAACATAATTAAAATGGTATAGTAGCCAGTAGGCCATAAGGGCGATTAATCAGATGCATATTTCAGATTTTTTGAGTATGTTACGTTGTATATTTAGTTGATTGGATAAACGGGTCTAAGGATAAGCTTTCCCATGCTACCTGAGGAAGGAGAGCATTATTACTCAAATGTTAACACGACCTAACTGGATTATCCCAAAACTATTTTCGACCCTTTTCCCTAGCCACACCAAGATATGCTGCTAATGAGGTTAGAACCTTAAACGTCTTGTGAGGAATTTCGTTAATGGAATGTTTATGTTTCAACAAAATGTCATGAGTTTCATCACAAAAATTAAGTATCTAATCATGCGCATATCCGCACATATGGGTTTTGCGCAGTTAATTGTGCTATTACACTGAATATCCGGAAAGTCAATGCGTATTCAATGCGCGCAGTACTTGACCATATCTACCTTTTGGCGTTGTTAACATGCGGTATGCGGACCATACCCGTGACCCTGAAGTCCGTCAGCAATTCCTTGACAATCAAAGATAAGGTCTTTTTCAAAAATAAATTAAAGCTGATCTAAGTGGAAGTTAGTTATGGAAGGATCTTGGATGATTCTAGAACTAGGGTTTGCATATATATATATATATACCATGGGTTCATATAATCAACAATAGATTATGTTGCTACAACTCTTTCGGATTCATCGACGAGCAAGTTTATGTAAACACATCCTTGTTCATCGTTCAACAATGTTAACAGACTCCTTATCGACGATAACCTACAACCTTTGTGGGACCATTGATCGACGAACATCATCGATGGTGGACTCAAGCATTTAACCAAACCTAAGGGCAAATGGACGGGATATGATACCGACCTGGTCATCATCAACGTTTATGGTCCCCACTCACATCAGAAAAAACTTAGATTCTGGTCCGAACTTCATAACCTCGTCGAATCCATTGAGGTCCCTCACATCATCTTTGGTGATTTCAACGAGGTTAGATCTAAGTCCGAACGTTTAAACTGTATCTACAAACAATCCTGGGCCGACAACTTTAATAAATTCATCCAAAATACCAACCTCATCGATCTACCGCTAGGCGGGAAAAAATTCACGCGCATCTGCTTAAACAAACAAAAATTCAGCAAGCTTGATCGTTTCCTTATTTCCGAAAGCATGTTGCAAATATGGCCTGACATCTCCTCGAAAACTCTTGATCGCGACCTATCAGATCACTGCCCCATAATCCTTAAAAATTCATTTGTAAACTTCGGTCCTAAACCCACACGCGTATTCAACACTTGGTTAAAAATTGACAACGTAGATGAAATCATAAAAAACACTTGGCTCCTCCCGGTCAACGGTAACCGGCCCGATTGTATATTCCGAAATAAATTAAAAAACGTTAAGCTTGAACTTAAAAAATGTAGTCTACACCTAAACAACCTTGACAACGAAATTAAGGCCTTACACAACGCTTCAAATGATTTTGAAAGAATAGCGGAATCTAGACCTCTCTCCGAAACTGAAAAAGAAAACTGGATCAATAATAAATCACAACACATCGAAAAAGTCAAAAAGAAGAACAACATGTTAAAACAAAAGGCACGAATTAAATGGAACCTTGAAGGCGATGAAAACTCCAAATATTTCCACAATTACATCAAAAGACGCGCAAACAAAAACAATATTCGAGGTATATCGGTTAACGGCTCATGGTCAGAAGACCCAAACATCATCAAAAGCGAAGCACTCAAATACTTCGACTCTCTGTTCCAATCTAAAAATTGTAAAGGCAATTGCCCTTTTGAAAATGAACCTCATCACTCCTACATCACCCCTGAGGATAATCTCATACTCGAGGCCCGCTTTTCAGAACAGGAAATATGGGATGCCCTACAAGGATGCGACAGCTCTAAAGCTCCCGGCCCCGACGGATTCAACATGAAATTCCTTAAAAAATACTGGTGGCTAGTAAAAGAGGACCTAACTGCGGCTCTTGACTGGTTTTGGTTGCATTCTGAGATATCCAAGGGTTGCAACGCATCTTTCTTCACACTCATTCCTAAAAAATCTAATCCTATAGGATTTAACGAATACCGACCGATATGCCTCATCGGTTGCTATTACAAAATCCTCACAAAGCTTCTCTCTAACCGTCTCGCAAAAATAATCCATAAAATAATAGGTTCCGAACAAACGGCATTCCTAAAAGGTCGCAACATCCTAGATAGTGTACTCATTGCCAACGAAATTATAGACGAACTAAAACGTAAGAAACAAAAAGGTCTTATTTTTAAAGTAGACTTTGAAAAAGCATTTGATTGTATAGAATGGGACTTCCTCTTCAACACTATGAAGAGCTTAGGCTTCGGAATCAAATGGATAAGTTTCATTAAAGCATGTCTCTCCTCCTCCACAATCTCTATTCTAATCAACGGTTCCCCCACACGTGAATTCACCCCCGGTAGGGGCATCCGCCAAGGTGATCCAATCTCCCCATTCTTGTTCATCATTGCAGCCGAAGGGCTTAACATCCTCGTCAAACGTGCCATCACAAAAAACCAATTCCGAGGTATCCGCGTCGGACATGACGAGATTGTTATTTCCCATCTTCAATATGCAGATGACACAATCTTCTTCGGCGAATGGAGCAAACGAAACTCTAAAAACATCGCTAAACTGTTAAAATGCTTCGAAAACATCTCTGGCTTAAAAGTTAACCTAAAAAAAAGTAGCCTCTACGGGATCGGGGTTCCCAAACCGGAAGTGGAAGATATGGCCAAGGCCATCGACTGTTCGGCGGGCTCTACCCCATTCACGTACCTCGGGTTACCTATTGGTGTCCCATCTACTAAAGCATCATCATGGCACCCCATCATTGAAAAATTCGAAAAACGCCTCTCCGATTGGAAAGCCAAAACCATATCCTATGGCGGTCGGCTCACTTTAATAAAATCCGTACTTTCAAGCCTACCACTCTATTATTTCTCCCTATTTCACGCACCTACCAAAGTCATTAACTCTCTAGAAGCAATTAGAAGAAAATTCTTTTGGGGCGGGTCCGAATCAAACAACAAAATTAATTGGATAAAGTGGGAATTAATCTTATCACCATATGACAAAGGAGGGCTTAACATTGGATCCTTATTTTGTAAAAACATTTCTTTACTTTGTAAATGGTGGTGGAGGTTCCACAACGAAAAAACCGCTTTATGGGTAAAAATAATCTCGAGTATTTACGGGGCGGGGGGCGGGGTTTGCACTAACGATTTTTCTAGAAAAGTTTCAGGTAGAACAATTTGGAACGAGATCATTAAAGCAGGGAAAATCGCGGACAACATCGGAATTAGCTTCTCATCCTCGATCAACAAATGCATTGGAAATGGCTCGAACACCAAATTCTGGACCGACATTTGGTGTGGTACGGAACCACTCAACAACCTGTTCCGAAGGCTATACATGCTCGACTCAAACAAAAACGCTTCAGTCGCGGACCGTCTCACACTCTCCAACACAATCACACACGGTTCATGGGCTTGGACTCGTACACCTACCGGACGTGGACTTCGCGAGCTAACTGAACTAAACAATCTCATATCATCCATCTCCCTTACCGAGGCGCCGGATTCATGGAAATGGAACCTCGACCCTTCCGGTTCCTTCTCTACAAAAATGCTATCTCATATCCTTGATAACTTAAAACTCGCAACTTCACACAGTTCGACACCAACACCTAGAAATAAATTCTTACCACAAAAAATCTGCATTTTCATATGGCGTGTCATAAACGGTAGAATACCAACTAGATCCGAACTCGACAAAAGAAATATCGACCTTGACTCAATATTGTGCCCAATTTGCGAAGCGCAAATCGAATCCATAGATCATATCCTCTTTCTATGTCCAAAAACCACTCAAATATGGAGTTCCATTCTACAATGGTGGAAGCTCCCCAACAACTTACTAACTAACTTCTCCGACATTACATCAATCAACCAAAACCTCTCCTCCAATCAAACCGGTACCTCAATTTGGCAAGCCACCAAATGGTCCACCATCTACATCCTATGGAAACACCGCAACTTAAAAGTCTTTAGCAAGAAAGATTGGAACCACGACATCATACTCAACGAAATACAAACACAAAGCTATTCTTGGATCTCAAAAAGAGCAAAAAAATCACCAATCGAGTGGCACCAATGGCTCATAAACCCATCCTCCTACATCTTCTCGGATACACAAAGAACAGGAATCGGCTGAAACTATTCGAATCTCGCATACTCGCATGATCATAGTCATCAAATGTAATCGAGTTGTAATATTCGTTGTATAGTTTATAGGGACTTGTACTTATCCGGTTTATATTAATATAATTTACTTGCTTTTCAAAAAAAAAAAAAAAAGCATTTAACCAAACCACCCCATAGATATCATCATATCGATTTGGGTTATTCACGGTAGTCCGACCGGAGAGTTAAATACTTAGATCCTTAAACACCACATTATTCGTAAACCATAGATATGGAAAATTCATGCATGATCAGTATCATCAGCTCGCAGAAGGAATTTTTTGTGACTGACACCCTATACGACAACATTATAGACGCTGGTTCGAGTAAAACATAGTAAAGAACTTTGGTAAGGCGCGTCCAAACTAGTAAAACAACCATGGACAACATATTGAGGGATTTATTTTTTTCATTCAAAATTTTGATATAGTCAAATATACAAGGTTGTAGTTGCACACTTTCATTACTAAAATCTGAAGCATGAATGCTTACAACAGGGATATTTATAAATTCAAAAGATCACATTCAATAAGGTGATACATTTAAATTACAACATCAACGAGAAAGAACATTTAGAAGAGAAGCCCTTGTTTTGATCAAACTCTTTAACATACAATCCAAACCATTCTCCATTTCTTGAAAAAGGCACAACATGTCCTCATTCGATATTTCAACCTCGTTGTTTCGCTCTGTTGTTCCTTTTTGTATCATTTTTTGAATAAGTCCCCACCTTGTTGGCTTCGGCTTTGCAACAGAACCAGACAAGAACAATAACAGCGATCTATAAACCGATGATCTCACAACACCAACGTCTCTTACTACTTTAATAGCTGATAAGAGATGTTCATCTAAATCTAAAGGTTTCACGCCCCCAATCTTCTCATCGATTTGCTTCAAAGACGCAATAGCTTTTTTCGCGTCTTTTTTCAAATTCTTGATAAACGAAGAGGTTAAACTTCCTTCCCCTTTTCTCCTTCTTAGAGCCGATTGAACGTCTCTAGCATTTTCTTTGACTTGTGAGACCAAATCTCTTGTGGACCCACATATATCCATAAGACTTATGGATTTATCAAGTAACTCATTGACCAATACTGTATATTGGTTTTGCTTAAGGGCTTGTTGCGTAAGTGGTAAACTGAGAACACTGTCGACACATTCGTATAGTACTTGAAGCCTCGTTAACGCACTGCAGATTGTATCTGCAGTTGGAACAGATGATATAGAGGCTTCCCATTTTCGAAATTTTTGTATCTCCTCTTGAGCTTGAAGAATTATTGGATGTGATCTAGTTGGCAAACTAGTCGATCGGATATGATGATTTTCGTCAGATGAAGAAGTGGAAGCCATTCTTTAGTTAGGCTTATGCGAGAGAAAAAAAAAAGAAGTCGAAAAGTTTTGTGGTTGTAACTGTGTTTCTAATGGCTATTATATATATATACCAAGTGAAGTTAATGTATTACAATGTGTGAAGTTAACATGTGGCTTTTATTTAGAAAGAGTTGACCCTGCTTCCCAACTAAGCAACATGAGCTCCTAATTTTGTTTTATCTGATACTAATTATAATTAAATTGATAGATGTGATTTTCTCATGGCATTTGTCTCACTTCTACATTACAAAGTTTGTATTCTAGTGCAATATCTTTTGTTAGATTAATAGTTTGGAAGTATTTGCAAAATCAAGTTTAAGAACATATAGATGTCTAATCATTGTGATGACTCAGCTTTGAAATCTATATAAAATAAAATGATGGATTTTCGGTAAAAAGGTATCTTTTGAAACATCATTTCCTATTTGTGCTATATTTGCATCTCGAACATGCACACTAAAAAAAAAATTACCAATTTCCGACGCTTTCATTATTATTAGCACTATAAAACGTAAATAACTTAGACATTTTTAACACCTACACTGGTCACAAAATTTTTGACAATTATAAGTGTCACAAAATTTTTAACATCTAAAAGCATTAAAACGAAAAACTCAGTGACACCTAAAGTGTCAAAAAGTTTATAACACGTAAAATTTTTGACACCATATTTTTTTCAGGCATCAAAATTTTTTACATCATTTTTTTCCACATATATTCATATTTTTAAGCTTAAATTCATTCAAAAAGCGACAAGAACTACAAACTTAGTTGTAGTGATGCTCTAATGACGTACCTAGCCAAATTTAAATCAGATAAATTAAAGAATACGAACTATGAAGTAACGTTACATTTACACGGCTATGGAGTATTAAGTTATCTCTAGAAGTTACCACATATGGACAGGTAGGCGACACAGGTGGGAAGAGAAATTTGGAATTTTTTAAAAGCATGAAGATGAGATATTCGTGGCATTAAAGATGCAGTGTTGGGGTGGCAGGGGAACAATTTGTATAAAATGGCTGCGTGCAACTATGCACAGCCTGAAAGAAATTGAATAATCATATCTAATTAACTTAACTTCATGATCCATAATTAATGGAAATAATGAAACTAAAACTTTGTTTACCAGCAAATTTCAAGGACTACTGCACATGTTTCTTGAAATCATCGGTATCACTGATCATATTCTTGTTTAGTAACCATAGACATAAAAACAACATAGCGTCTACTGTGATTGCAAAACCGACAAATTAAGTTTCTGCTAACTGATCAAAATGAGGTAAACAAAGTATGATAATCATCATCTAACACCACTAACTTAAGTTACGAGCAGAGGTATTTTCGACATTAAAACCTTAAATTCAAGTCTCGGTCTTTTATTTACATGAAAAAACACATGGTTCTATAGATTCTCTCCAATTAAAAGTTACATGTGGATCTCATGAGACCTTAACTAAGGAGAGAACCATGAAAACTCGACGTTTCGCACAAAAAAGAGGAAAGACACAATTTGGGTCGTGCGAGAACAATTTTCGCTCTACAACACAAAGTTGTTCCGACACATACAAAATTGTTCTAACAGATACAAAATTGTTCTAATTCACCTTTTTTTGTTTGAATTCAAATTTATTTTCTAAATTTAGCCTAATTAATAGTTTACAGTTTAGTGTTTTGAGTTTCGATCCCTAAACCCTATACTCAAAAAAGTTGGTATTAAACGCTAAATCTAACCCTAAATCTGAACCCTAAACCTTATACCCTAAACTCTAAACCGGGCTAAATTTAGAAAAAAGTTGAAGTAGAAAAAAAAAAAAGTGAATTAGAACAATTTTGTTTGTGCTATAACAATTTTTTTTTCTAAGACGAAAATAGTTCTAACACAGTCAAAATTGTGCCCCCTTCCCTTTTTGTGTGAATGTAGAAAAAAAAAACTAAATTACAACAAAAATAGATGAATTATTAGAACAATATTGTGTGTGTTAGAACAATTTTTGTTATAAAACGTAAATTGTTCTAATACAACTCAAATTGTGTCCTTCCGTTTTTTCCAAACGTTGAGTTCTCATAGTTAATGATACACGTACCTACGCGCTTGTCGCTCGTGCGTATCCCGTGCAACGCGCACGTCTTGAATAACTAAATTGTGTCTGATTAGGAGACGTGCGTATAAGTTTTTGCTTGGCGTGCACGAAAGCAATCTGATACAATATTATCCTTAATTAAACATGATCCTTTTCTAAATATAACTCCGTTATTTATGGATGTTATTCGGAAGGATCTAGAAACTAATTAAGAGGTAATCTAGGGTTAGGGTTTCACTATAAATACAACCCTAACCTTTAGTGGTAATCTAGGGTAATTTGACAGCAATATTTTTCTGTGTTACTCGATTATTGATTGCATCCAGAATACGATCTTACAGTAACATGTATGTTTTTTGAACATAAACCCCATGCAACCACCTTTAGTGGCCATTGTTGCGGCAGCTGCCATCAATGGTGTACTACGTTTTGATCACCCTCTTGAAGATCGTCATCTCTATGAGGGTATTCACGGTAAACCGGACCGGAAATCAAAACTATGAATGTCCTTAAACAATCTGATATTGCCAAAACGGATGGTTTTATCTATACGGTGTCGTTAGGTCGCAAAACGTAAGAATCAGTTACCAAGAGGGAGTAATAGTTTTATTATTTATATTTAGTTGAGTTTCCTAGTTATATTTCACCTACTTTTCTTCCTTTTAACGAGTAAGTGGTAAGTGTAACTTAGGTTCATATTTTTGTATGTTTGCCCAGTAATGTGAGACAAAAGTGCCTAAATAGTTAACCATAGTGACAAGTGGTGATAGATTAAACTTAACTAAAGTAATACAAACTATAAAGATAAAAAAGGATATGTATGAAGAATAAGATACTGATGGAGAATTATTGAAAGAGCTTAACTTCCTAGAATGAACACTAAACCTCAATCGAACCTAATCAATTTGTCACTAAGAGTCTAGGCTTTGAAGATTCTGGCTAAGACGGATATCCCTACTCCCAACGTTAACCTTGGAGGGTTTAAATGACCTTGAGGATAGAATCCTAGGTACATGAATAAAATGGTATATCCCTAAAGGAAGTCTCAGCTTTTCTTAATCCCAGTTAGTTTAACTACAGTAACATTCCTATACTTAATATTAAGCCATGCATTAACATAACCAGATGTGCAATCTTAGATATTCTAAGGTACTGCTAATTGGATTAGGGGTCTATCCTTTGCGATCACTTACTCAAACCCGGATCATCTTTCAACATCTCAAGAACGTTGCTTCTGGCACGAATTATGCTTTTGAGTAAGCCAGTGTTCACTGAACTCTATATTGTCTACTCTAATCACAACCTAATTGGGCATCTCTTCTTTGACGGATAATGATTAATTGTACGTAGGTACTATATCCCTATTGTGATGTTAAGCACACATAACTACTTACCTTGTATGCTAGGATTGATCAGGTCCTAATACTAGGTTAAAGCCATGTGAGTAAATGGAAAGGGTGGTCCGTAAATGTAACTTCTAAACAATCAAGGTTTCAACATAATAGTAGCATAAGTTCCAGATAAGATATTCAACATATAATAAACATTTGCAATGGATAAATAAGCATGCAAGAAGAAAGCAACTTAAAGTAACAGAATAATTTATTAGATTAAGGATGGCGTTCACCATTTACATACGAGATCTGGACCATTACAAGTGCTGACATCCTCTAGACCACTCCTAGTACATTCTTCGATGTTCACCTCCGGGTACTTAATTTCCCGCTCGGAGGTGAGAAGGCCTTAAAAACTCTAGTGAGAGAAAGTGCATTGTAGTGAGAGAGTGTGAAGAGGCGTGTGGAAAATGGATGACAAGTGCTCTTTAAATAGATTTGAAAATTGCCGTCATATGGCTGGCAGGCCGTATGACAAGCCGTATGGCAAGCCGTATGGCATGCCAGTATGACAATGAAACCCGTTTCTTGTGCCCGGATGAATGTCAAGCCGTTTCCCATGTGGCAGGCCGTATGGAAGCCCAGATGGCAAGCCGTATGGCTTTCTTGACTTGCTATTTTTGCTGGATCGTAACTTGGTTTCCGGGGTCGTAACTTGTCTTTCACCGTTTTCTCTCTAGAATCTTCGTTTTTGCTCTGATTCTCCATATTATTTTTGTATCGTCTTCGTAATTACTAATTCTACAAAATCAACCGACAAAGTGATTATTTTGCCGATAAAGCTTGGGACTTTATTATTTTGGGCCCTAATATCGAGGTAATAATGTGACCTTTTAGCCGATATCAAATATCACACACTTAGACTTTTCTTGTCCTCAAGCAAACTTTTGATCTTTTAGCACAGAAGATTCTTATTCGTAGTGATCAAAAGCTCTTCGTTTCGCAAGACATAAGAGTGAAAACTTAGTTATCCCTTTCGCTATTCCCGAATCTTTTTCCGCAAGCATGAGAGGATGTTACATAACTGAGGCTATCTCACTTGGGTCACTCAATTCACTAAAGTGTATCGGGTGTCCTATGGTTCTAAGAAATGAAATCGCTCATAGCCAGTCATGTTTACATTCTTCGTCATAGGTTTGATCAAGACTCAAATCTCCATCACTTATTTGAGAGAATTTTCAGTTATAGGCTTGGCTTGTTTCATGAAGAGATGGTGATTGGAGGTTTGGGTTGTGAAAGGGTTTGGATAGATAGGAGTTCCTTAAGGATCGATTTTGATAATCCTTTAAGCTTTTTATCGAGAATTTTGAAATGAGTATCCTTCTTTTCGACTGCCAGGAGTTCTTTTCTCGAATCTTTTTGGTTCTGCTCCTTTTTTCAGAACCTGTATTCATCATTTTTTTTGCAAGCATATTTTGCTTTTCTCTTCGAGGTCTCCTTTTTATCGGCGGTCTTCCTGATACTTGACTTGGATGCTCGCATTTTCTAATGTGGTGTTATAGAGGATTTCCCGGAAGTTATGATTTCATCGGGATTTATTTCTTTATTTATGAGGTGAATGAAAAGAGTGGATAACAGTAGATGGATTTATGGTGGCTTGGAGTGAAAATGGAAATGGAGGTATGTAGTGGGGGTTTTTGCCTTCAATGATAGCTGAGGTTTCAAACTTAGCAATTCTGGTCAAAAGGTGTGATTCTGATATGTAGATAAAGAGCAAATTCTGATTCAGAGATCCCAACATCGGCGCACTCAACGGAAATATAGTGAAGCACTAAAAATAATTGCTTGTTGGCCTTATTTGGGGTGCCTCACAACAATTATAATGGGTCGAATTGCGCCTTTTGTTATGCAATGCTCTTTTGGAAAGTTAGTTCAGTTTTCGCAAAAAGTTTTTGACTTTGTTTTACTCTTTTGTCTATTTTGTAACAAAAACTTTTTGATCATTTATAAAAATTGGAATCGCAAGTGTTTTAAAGCTCGAAAAGTTTTAAATTTTTATGAAAAATTTAGTTTATTCAACACTTGAGGATTTTGCGAGAATCATTATGTGCAATATATTGCTATGCCACACTTTAAGATAACATTGTCCTCAATGTTAGGGATACTGCGTATCCCACACTTTAGGTTTGAAAAACATTTTGTTATTTAAAGTTTATGTTGGCAAGGTTGTTAATCCCACTCTTTGTGTTTTAAGTGGTCTGGTATATTGCGTATATTCTATTGAAAAAGTGGTGAAGATGTAGTACTCCCATATGGTTGCAAGGTGTGTATGGATGGTTCGCCGATTATGGTTTCTTCTAATCTTGTGGTGGCGTCATTCTCGTTCAATGAGTACTTGCTCTAAGTCGTGCTTCCATCTTGTGTATGGTCTCGTTCGTCGTTTGTTTTTGGCGTTTATTCATGCAAATTTATTTAACCAATATCATACAAACTAAAAGCAGAAAAATAGTTATGCCCAAGATTGGGCGTAGAGTGATAAAAAATGTAATATTGTATCAAAGCATCACAGATAATATTAAGGAAAATGGTAGAGAGAGAGATGGAGTAGAGTCATGGTTGATCTGTCATATGCGGAGGGAGAGAATATGATACGCTTGTCTGGGGCTTCCTCGGATGCCTCAAGTCCGGCTGCCCTTTATCGCGCATCTCCTCGTCGGTGGCCAAACTACGTACCCACCCTGAAGTGTTGGTTCCTGAAGATACCATGAAGCGAAGCTCATCCGAGTGTGCAATTAATCCAGTGAGTGATGAGGTGCTAGTGTGAATCATTGGTCTAATACGCCAACCCGCTCCTTCCTGCAGATCTCTACCCCAATCAGTGTTTACCCATTCCTCCAAGACCGTGTGTTACATCGTAGTCATACCCTGGCTTACAGCCTGATCCCATGCAGAGGTGTGAGCATCAACAGATGTGTCTCTATGCGTACTAATGAGGGGATCTCCGAAAAGAGTGTTGGCTAACCCCTCAAACCATGTGCTCTGCTCAAGGAAAGACTGTCTACTGTGTATACTGATGCTGAGGAGGAGGTGGTGGACGATGATAACTGGTCCCTACGTCTCTAGGCTCTCTATGGGCAACAATCAGATGATGGTGCCTGATAGTGCTCTAAATGAACATATATTTAGTATCAGTATCCTTCCAATATGTAAAGCTTTTAGTTGTAATTGTTCTATTTTTATGTAATATTCGTTTAAATAAATAAGTGCGAAGACAAAAGAAGAAAATGACGATTTGAAGACGCAAATGACCAAAAAGCTAAAAAGTACAAAGTACAATCCAAGTGGTTCAATTTATTGGTGAGAAATGCCTAAAAATGACAAGAGTATAAGCCGCGAAATGCAAAGTACAAGATATCTAAGCGTACGAAAAGGCGTTCAAAAATTCAGAACTGAGACATAAATCGAACATCAAGTACCGCACTCGCGGAGCTGTACAGTTCAAAGTGGGCCTATAAAAGCTCACGCATTCTGCTCGAATTCTACACACCTTTTCTACTTCAATCTCTCAATCTATATTTATATTTATAATTTTAGTTTTAATATTTAAGTTAATAATAATAATAAGGTTATTTTAGCGAATGTTTTAAGGTTTGTAAGTCAAAATTCTGTCCGTGTAACGCTACGCGATTAATTACCACTGTAAGCTATGTTCTTCCTTTTTAAATTAATGTCTCGTAACTAAGTTATTATTATGCTTATTTGAGCTGAAGTAATCATGATGTTGGACTAAATATTAAGACGGGGTTATTGGATTTTGTACCATAATTGGAGTTTGGACAAAAGACCGACACTTGAGGACATTGGACTATTGACTATTAATAGATGGGGGGTATTTGTCATACCCCGTCCAAAATCTTCCGAACGAATACAATAACATATGGTACCATCACGATGAACTAACTTCTATATGCCATGATCGACTCCATGTAATGTCTGTAAAATGAGCAAATGCACAGCGGAAGGTTTCTTTCGTACCTGAGAATAAACATGCTTTCAAGTGTCAACCAAAAGGTTGGTTAGTTCATAGGTTTATCTTAAAACAATAAAATTCATCATTTTGATACACTACAAGATTTAAATCCTGCATGGTACAAATGGGCCCGAATCCTATACCCACCTGTAATGTACATGCGATATCTTTTAAATACAGTACCACTTTCTCGTGTACGCAACCATTTTTCATAAATCTTAGTAACCGTACACATATCTTGTGTACAAAATATCATACACATAACCTGTGTATAAAATCATTCTCTCGATATATAACATTCACTTCAATTGGTGGCAATTATCATGTCCACATAATTCAATGGTGGCAATTAACATGTCCACATAATTCAATGGTGGCAATTATCATGTCCACATAATTCAATAATAATCCGCAAAACTTCTGTCTGCATAATAATTCATTCGAGAAATGTTTTGCTTGTGTCTATCTCGTCAAACATTTATAAAAGCATTTCATGTATTCGCAGTTCAAAAATATATTTCAAAAGCATTTAATAAAGCAGTTGTAAAAATAGCGCATGTATTCTCAGTCCCAAAAATGTAAAGAGTAAAAGGGATTCAAATGAACTCACCTAATGTATTTTGTAGTAAAAATACATAGAACGACATTGAACAAGTATAGGGTTGGCCTCGGATTCACGAACCTATATCATTTGTGTATATATTAATACATATCCTTGTAATCAAACATATATATATATATATATATATATATATATATATATATATATATATATATATATATATATATATATATATATATATATATATTATTATTATTATTGGTGATGTAATCTATATATATATATATATATATAGTGTATTAATAAGTCTCATTGTATATATTTTCATTTATATATATATATATTTAGATATAGATAAGTTATGTGTATTAATATGTATTTATTTATAAAAATCTTTATTTTTATGCTAATAACTTTACTAACATCATTAAAACTCTTATTTTTATAATCGTATCTATTTTAATAATAATGATCTAGATAATACTGATAGCAATAATAATGATAGTTTTAGTAAAAATAATACTTTTAATAATAATGGTAATTTTAATGGCTTTAATAGAAATTTTCAGTACTCACATAGTATCACTAATATTAATGTTTAGTTGATAAGTCTTTTAATGGTACCTTGTTATGTTAATAATAATGATGATAATACTAATAATAATATATGTGTTAGTAATAATAATAATAATTATTATTATTATAATTTAGTACTAATACCGTTATTAGTGATAATAATAATAGTTGTTAACTAAGTTAATTATTATAACAATTGTATTAATAACAATAAATAATAATAATAATAATAATAATAATAATAATAATAATAATAATAATAATAATAATAATAATAATAATAATAATAATAATAATAATAATAATAATAATCAAATTATACCTTAGAAGCATTAAAAAAAAAAATAAACTGCCTGAGAGGGGACTTGAACTTGCGACCTCTAACTTAGACCAAACACACTTAACCATTGCTCCAAATCAATTTTTCCTGAATTATAACCCTTTCAAATCTTTATAACCCGTACATTCTGTTTCCTATTTCTCCTTCTCCTTCCCAAAACTTACAGCCCCTCGTCATCATCATGATTATCAAAGTAAACATTATCATACATCATTACATCATGAATCATTATCCTATTCATCATCATCGATATATATTACAGAATCATCGTCATTGATATCATTTATATCAACATCATCTACATCATCACATTCCACATCATCATCGTCTTCGTTTCTTCATTTTCAATATACCCATCAACGTTCGTAATCGTCATCAAATTATATCATACACCATCGCCTTCATGATCATCTACTGTCATCATCATCTTAGCAGCATTTCGTTCATCCTCTTCATCTCATCACTTACGTTCTCGTTACACTAAACATAATCATTATAACCTAATCATCTAGGTCGCTTATATATTGTGTAAGTGCGTGTTGTCGTTGAATATAAAAAATTTTTTTTGATACATTGCACTCGTGGCCTATGTTGTCTCAAAGACTCAACAGTGGCTCGCTGCAAACCAGTCTAGTTAGCCCAACAAAAACAGCCCATTAACAAAGTGGAGCATTTAAATCGATGCCCATATGATCACTTGGCATACCAGTACCGAATATTTGTCCAGCTTGTTACCCATTTTTGGTGAGTAAAATAAAATAAGTGGAATATAAATTGTCAGCCATAATGATCCAAAAAGAAGTTGCAATAACCGGTAATCACGGTCCCATCTTTATTGGGTTGTTATTATCATCTCAATCCCATTCTAATCATGTTATTATCCCAATCATATTCATCTTATTCTACCAACAACCTTCATCGTTATTTAAATAAAAGAAGAAACAGAAAAACGCTGCAGCAGTAGCAGTAAGTAGTCGTGATCCGTGGTGGTTGTTTGGACAAAACAGAAAAATACAGAAAGTTTTATCAACATGGTGAGACGGGTGGTGCGTTCATGGGTTCGGACAGAGAGAGAGAGAGAGAGAGAGAGAGAGAGAGTAATTGATGGTTGCGGTTTATTCATTGTGAGGTGAAGGTGTTTACGAAGAGAAACTGCAACAGTGATCGAGAAATTGTAGTTTGTTTTTGAGCAGAAAAATAGAAGCAAAAACGAGTATCAGTTGACGGATTTTAATGTGGTTTACAGAAACAGAAGGCTAGCAGGTTGTAGGTGTTTGTTTGTTTTGATTTGCGTCTGACCAAAAAAAGGATATTAGAAAGTAGATGTAATAGGTTAATGAAGGTGAAGGTTCAATGGTTTTGGGTTTACGTTCAAGAATAAGAGAAGGAGAAAAGCATGAAAGTAATTTAATTGCCTGTGATTTAGTACACGATGTAAAAGTTTAGATTCGTTCATAATTTGACATGTGAAGTTGACCCGTAACAAACTAGAGACAGGAAGTACAGGTGGTTTCAATCAGAGAAGAAATTTGAGGAAGAAAATAAAAAGCAGATAATAATGAATCACAAATTTCGTACGATTTGTTTCCTAATAATTTATTTCCATCTTATTCTGATTTTGTTGGGTTCTATTTGTTTAAATTCTTGATTGTACGATTGAATCAGTTAGTTACAGTATGGAAAATGATCGAAAACGGATTTTGTAAGTTTCTTGATAATTGATTCTAACTCGTACTAGTTTAATAGTATATGGACAATTTATTCACAGTAGGATGATGAAAATAAACTGATTACGTACCTAATAAATCTCCTGAATGTATATATTAATATATATATATATATATTTGTATATATACCTAAATCTGTTTAATCATAAATCTGTTTATAAATCTATATTCGTATATCTGTTTATTTATATACATATCTATATTTTTATTTATAAATCTGTATTTATATAACTGTATATATGCATTTATATATTTATCTGTAGTTATATATTTTAAATCTAATAATTATCAAGGTATTTAATGATAATAATATTATTAACATTTATATTAATAAAATACTAATATTAATAATAATAAATGATAATAATAATAATAATAATAATAATATCAATACTAAATATAATAGATCATGTAAAAATAAAAATAAATCTATAATTTTATTAGTAATCATATATATGTATGTAAATAATAATATCATAAATTATTTACATACTTATTTTCAAATTATTATATATGCAATTATGTTATATATAACAATTTCATTACTGAGCTATATATATATTAATTATATATATTTATACAAATAAGCTCAAAATATAACATTATACATTTAATGCTTTGCTAACGTTGATAAATTATATTCTAAATCATTTACCTTCGATATACTCTATATATAAAGTAACAAATTTTAGTTATATTAAGTCATAATAATTAAATCACATAATAGTTCCTTATTATATTTAATTTATTATATATAAAATTATTTACATAGATAATCAGCTATATATATATTTCTGTTTACAATTAAAAGTTCGTGAATCGTCGAGAGCAGTCGAAGGTCAATTGAATATATGAAACAGTTCAAAGTTTTTTTTTGAGACTCTACATTACAGACTTTGCTTATTGCGTCGGAATCATATAAAGATTAAAGTTTAAATTTGGTCGAAAATTTTCGGGTCATCACAGTACCTACCCGTTAAAGAAATTTTGTCCCGAAATTTGAGTGAGGTGGTCATGGCTAACAAAAAAATGTTTTCATGACCAATATGAGTTGATAATTAGAGGTTTATCATCATTGAATAATAATGATAAAATAATTCGATTATTCTAAGGATACGAGTGAAGCTATCGCAACATAGTGAATTGAAGAAAAATAAGATTTTCCTTACCTTTTGACGTAACCAGGGTTGAATTTAGAAAATAAGGTGCGTCTTAACTTTTGACAGAGTCAGGGTTGAATTCCGGAATTCAAGGGATTAAAGAAAATCTTCGAAATCTAAAAGATTTGATTCTTCGGTGAAT
This sequence comes from Rutidosis leptorrhynchoides, assembly GCF_046630445.1. Taxonomy (NCBI): domain Eukaryota; kingdom Viridiplantae; phylum Streptophyta; class Magnoliopsida; order Asterales; family Asteraceae; genus Rutidosis; species Rutidosis leptorrhynchoides. Next base: position 201,394,967 of record NC_092337.1, read on the forward strand.
AAGGAAATTAAGATCTCTGTAATTAAATACGGTGATCTGCCTCGATTACTCTGTATGATATTTCCACTATAAATTAAGCTCTTCCGTTCCATTATTCTCATTATTCCTATACTTTCTTTCTTAGTTCATACAACCGAAAGATTGTGAAAATGCTTAATCCAGTTCTAATCCTTGATATTTTTCTCATTATCATTTCTGTCATCCTTCTTTTCAATCTTCCATCAGAAGAATCTGTTTACTTCTACTTCTTTCTTGGGGTGGTGGTTTTCATAATCCTTCCTTCCATCTGTCTTTCCATATTTATTGACATTCACGGTGAATGATCTCCCTATTTACTGTGATTTCTACTCCTATTTATACTTTAAGCTCTATGTTTTTGTTTTCTCTTCCCGACCTTAAGTAAAGCGATCAAGACAACTCGATTTGTAGGTATGAAGTTCGAAAGAACATAAATAAGATTATAAGCAGAAAGTAAAGGTAGTAGCACTATTTGATTTGTCAAATTATCAGAATCACTGAGAATGGAACTATCAAGAATATACTTTCTTGATATGTTCAGAGGTTAAGTAGAATGAAAGAGTTGTGTAACATGGCACATGATGACGTTATGATCTGTGAATCATCACGTTCTATTAGAAACTCAGCATGACCTAATGTAATATAATCACGTTGATCAAGTGTCATTATATTATACTAACTCATGCATCAGTTCCCAACATTACTTCAATAACATTCATATTTTAAGCTCGAAAGTTTACAGAATATAGAACTAACAGTTTCTATATGATGTAACACTGATAGCACTAATAGATTAATGATTCAGATAAGAATAGTTATGAAAATATTTTCAGAAATATGGAGGATATTTATAATGAAAGATACGATGATATCTTGGAATTTTTGAATCAAGTTGTGATGAAGAAATTCATTCATAATTCAAACTCGGATTTTAAAGAAATTTAGAAACTAAAGTAGTTTCCTTTATAATGTAATATAGATAGCGCGAAGAGATAAATAATTTCGGACCAGAATATTTATGAAAATATCCTCAGAAATATCGAAGATATTTATGATGATATTTTGGAATTTCTAAGTTCGATGGTTGATGAAGAAAGATTTTCCGCAAGATTTTAACGTGACTTCGGAGCAATATATTCTCTAAAGATTTCATCGGATCCAGAATTACCTGGTTTCTTTGAATATATGGTATGGTCCTTGTATTTGGCCTTGGTCTTCTTCATGGTTTGCTCAATCTGTTTTTTTTTCAGTACCAAATTTTCTATCGAGCGTTCCTAACACCCCCTTCTTTATCATCAAACTTTTGGCGGTTTAGACCATCTACGATTTTTCTTTTTCCTGTGCATTTAAGGCTACCATACCTGAATCATCGGTTATCAATCCGAGGTGGTTTCAAGAGAATTGTGTTTTTAGATGATTAAACGCTGATGGTAATATGATGGAATATAAAAGGTTCCCTGGTAACAATAAAAGAGCATACATATAAATCACGGTGATAATAAGGTTGTTTCTAACGAAAAGTCGAAGTTGACTTGCTGAAGCTGTGACAAAATTGGCTAATTTGGAAAGGTATTGTAAAATGATTTTAGATAATAACAACGTCAAGGGGAACGAGCACATATATGTGTTAAACATTTTCTCAGATTCTGAGTGTTTTCATGTGCATAACTATATGCATAAGTTCTTCCTTTCGTAGATGAAGTGCGGTTGGTTCATCCTCTGAATTATGAAAGGTTTGAACGCAGATTGTAATCGTCGAGATACAAATAAGATTTAAGATGAAATCAAGTGGCAAACTTGAAGAATTGTTTAGTTTCATATGTTATAATCAATATTTTAATTCATTTTAATTGTCCAATGTCGGTAGTCCTCAATTGATAGTCCACAGTTAGCAATATATAATATTCGAATTAATTAATACGTGTCGTGACCCGTATACGTCTCAGACTCGATCACAACTCAAACTATATATATTATTGTAGAATCAATCTCAACCCTGTATAGCTAACTCCCGCATTACTGCATATAGAGTGTCTATGGTTATTCCAAATAATATATATAGATGCGTCGATATGATATGTCAAAACCTTGTATACGTGTCCCGATATTTAAAGTGCGTAAAATAAATAACAGAAATTAAATGACGATAAATAAAGTGCGTAAAGTAAATAACGGAAATTAAATGACGATAAATAAAATTGCGATAATTAAATTGCGATAAATAAAATGTAATCAGTTAGCTAGGAACAGTTAGCTATGATTTTGTTAGCGTGGATTCTTAGCAAAATTTCTCATAGTTAATTAGTCTGTTTCTAACAAATTTTATTTTATCAAATGTTTTCTTCATTATGCCACTTGTTGGATTCTGATAGGTCAAAATCCAAATCTAAAATTGAATGAAAATGGTTATTCTGTGGTGAACGGATACGGATACCGGTGGATGTTAGTAGGATAGTGAATAACTGTTGAATTAGATTCGAAGAATATACAGTGTAACTTATTAATGTGAAATTTAAATATTCCTCGGGTATTACCTACCCGTTAAAATATTTTCATCATTAACAGTTTGCACAAAAGAATTTTTAATTACAATCTTTATGAAAACATATATACACATATATTTTCTTCAGATGTAATACAGATTTAATGAGTTAATATAATATTAATCTCATTTGTTTTACCGTTAGAACTACAATACATAATCTCTAAAACATTAGAGATTACATAATCGTCAGGTCGAACGAAGATAAATGATGTAGAACGTTATGTAGAATGATGATTATGCTCGAGGTACAGATTGTGATGTTGAAGCATGGATTGTTGATGGTACTGGTGCTGTTACTGATGGTACTGTTGGTGCCGGTGATGTTGATGAAGCTGGTACATTTTGCACCATATTCTCTGAATTGATTATTCAAGCGCAAAGTTCGTTGACTTATTACTCCAGGATGATTGTCGGTCGGAACGAGCGGATGAATAAGGTTCAGAATTGTGGATAGAATATAATCTTGTCGAGTTACCCTGGAAATGAGACTGAAAATGGTGTCTCGAACAGGTTCGTCGGTAAACGCTTCAGGTTCATTGTCAAGAAGTGAATTCGATTGGTGGAAGGGATTGCCTTCCACGCGTCTCCATTAATTAAGTCGACTACGAACCCATCAGATGAATTGGGGATGGATGATTGGTTGATTCATTCTGGTGACACTGCTTTCGGAGCTTAGGTGAAACTCCATATTGGAATAACGGTCGGAATCCGAGGAATTCGAATTGATTGAGGGATTCATCTTGTACGATCAGATGATGGATTTTCGATAAGAAATAGATTATAGGATATAGATTAGTACCCTGCAATACATAATTTACATATGCATGTATAATACTAAAATCTCATAAGTTACGGAGGAATCTACAAAAGCTGTCAGACAAAGGTAACAGTAACAGATACGCTAAGATATGAATTTGTCTATACACTATTCATGCAATCAATGCAGTAAGATGTGTCCAGACTAAGAATGATAAGCAGGTAATTTCCTAAGGATGATAAGCAGATGATTTCCGACTATAAATGATAAGCAAAACTTTTGACATGCAGACACGGTCGAAGTCTAGACACACTAATGCATCTTAACAACTATCAGTTAAACACACTAATGCAAGAACTGGTTCGCTAAGACCACCGCTCTGATACCACATGTCATACCCCGTCCAAAATCTTCCGAACGAATACAATAACATATGGTACCATCACAATGAACTGACTTCTATATGCCATGATCGACTCCATGTAATGTCTTTAAAATGAGCAAATACATAGCAGAAGGTTTCTTTCGTACCTGAGAATAAACATGATTTCAAGTGTCAACCAAAAGGTTGATGAGTTCATAGGTTTATCTTAAAACAATAAAATTCATAATTTTGATAGACCACAAGATTTAAATCCTGCATGGTACAAATGGGCCCGAATCCTATACTCACCTGTAATGTACATGCGATATCTTTTAAATACAGTACCACTTTCTCGTGTACGCAACCATTTTTCATAAATCTTAGTAACCGTACACATATCTCGTGTACAAAATATCATACACATAACCTGTGTATAAAATCATTCTCTCGATATATAACATTCACTTCAATTGGTGGCAATTATCATGTCCACATAATTCAATGATGGCAATTATCATGTCCACATAATTCAATGGTGGCAATTATCATGTCTATATAATTCAATGGTGTCAATTATCATGTCCACATAATTCAATGGTGGCAATTATCATGTCCACATAATTCAATAATAATCCGCAAAACTTCTGTCTACATAATAATTCATTCGAAGAATGTTTTGCTTGTGTCTATCTCGTCAAATATTTATAAAAGCATTTCATGTATTCGCAGTTCAAAAATATATTTCAAAAGCATTTAATAAAGCAGTTGTAAAAACAGCGCATGTATTCTCAGTCCCAAAAATGTAAAGAGTAAAAGGGAATCAAATGAACTCACCTAATGTATTTTGTAGTAAAAATACATAGAACGACATTGAACAAGTATAGGGTTGGCCTCGGATTCACGAACCTATATCATTTGTGTATATATTAATACATATCCTTGTAATCGAACATATATATATATATATATATATATATATATATATATATATATATATATATATATATATATATATATATATATATATATATATATATATATATATATTATTGGTGATGTAATCTCTCTCTCTCTCTCTCTCTCTCTATATATATATATATATATATATATATATATATATATATATATATATATATATAGTGTATTAATAAGTCTCATTGTATATATTTTCTTATATATATATATATATATATATATATATATATATATATATATATATATATATATATATATATATTTAGATATAGATAAGTTATGTGTATTAATATGCATTTATTTATAAAAATCTTTATTTTTATGCTAATAACTTTACTAACATCATTAAAACTCTTATTTTTATAATCGTATCTATTTTAATAATAATGATCTAGATAATACTGATAGCAATAATAATGATAGTTTTAGTAAAAATAATACTTTTAATAATAATGGTAATTTTAATGGCTTTAATAGAAATTTTCAGTACTCACATAGTATCACTAATATTAATGTTTAGTTGATAAGTCTTTTAATGGTACCTTGTTATGTTAATAATAATGATGACAATACTAATAATAATATATGTGTTAGTAATAATAATAATAATTATTATTATTATAATTTAGTACTAATACCATTATTAGTGATAATAATAATAGTTGTTAACTAAGTTAATTATTATAACAATTGTATTAATAATAAATAATAAATAATAATAATAATAATAATAATAATAATAATAATAATAATAATAATAATAATAATAATAATAATAATAATAATAATAATAATAATAATAATAATAATAATAATAATAATAATAATAATAATAATAATAATAATAATAATAATAATAATAATCAAATTATACCTTAGAAGCATTAAAAAAAAAATAAACTGCCTGAGAGGGGACTTGAACTTGCGACCTCTAACTTAGACCAAACACACTTAACCATTGCTCCAAATCAATTTTTCCTGAATTATAACCCTTTCAAATCTTTATAACCCGTACATTCTGTTTCCTATTTCTCCTTCTCCTTCCCAAAACTTACAGCCCCTCGTCATCATCTTGATTATCAAAGTAAACATTATCATACATCATTACATCATGAATCATTATCCTATTCATCATCATCGATATATATTACAGAATCATCATCATTGATATCATTTATATCAACATCATCTACATCATCACATTCCACATCATCATCGTCTTCGTTTCTTCATTTTCAATATACCCATCAACGTTCGTAATCGTCATCAAATTATATCATACACCATCGCCTTCATGATCATCTATTGTCATCATCATCTTAGCATCATTCCGTTCGTCCTCTTCATCTCATCACTTACGTTCTCGTTACACTAAACATCATCATCATAACCTAATCATCTACGTCGCTTATATATTGTGTAAGTGTGTGTTGTCGTTGAATATAATTTGTTTTTTGATACATTGCACTCGTGGCCTATGTTGTCTCAAAGACTCAATAGTGGCTCGCTGCAAATCAGTCTAGTTAGCCCAACAAACACAGTCCATTAACAAAGTGGAGCATTTAAATCGATGCCCATATGATCACTTGGCATACCAGTACCGAATATTTGTCCAGCTTGTTACCCATTTTTGGTGAATAAAATAAAATAAGTGGAATATAAATTATCGGCCATAATGATCTAAAAAGAAGTTGCAATAACCGGTAATCACGGTCCCATATTTATTGGGTTGTTATTATCATCTCAATCCCATTCTAATCATGTTATTATCCCAATCATATTCATCTTATTCTACCAACAACCTTCATCATTATTTAAATAAAAGAAGAAACATAAAAACACTGCAGCAGTAGCAGTAAGTAGTCGTGATCCGTGGTGGTTGTTTGGACAAAACAGAAAAATACAGCAAGTTTTATCAACATGGTGAGATGGGTGGTGCGTTCATGGGCTCGGACAGAAAGAGAGAGTAATTGGTGGTTGCGGTTTATTCATTGTGAGGTGAAGGTGTTTACGAAGAGAAACTGCAACAGTGATCGAGAAATTGTAGTTTGTTTTTGAGCAGAAAAATAGAAGAAAAACGAGTATCAGTTGACGGTTTTTAATGTGGTTTTGGTTTGTCGTTTCCGAACAGAAACAGAAGGCTAGCAGGTTGTAGGTGTTTGTTTGTTTTGATTTGCGTCTGACCAAAAAGCGGATAATAGAAAGTAGATGTAACAGGTTAATGAAGGTGAAGGTTCAATGGTTTTGGGTTTACGTTTAAGAATAAGAGAAGGAGAAAAGCATGAAAGTAATTTAATTGCCTGTGATTTAGTACACGTTGTAATAGTTTAGATTCGTTCATAACTTGACGTGTGAAGTTGACCCGTAACAAACTAGAGACAGGAAGTACAGGTGGTTTCAATCAGAGAAGAAATTTGAGGAAGAAAATAAAAATCAGATAATAATGAATCACAAATTTTGTACGATTTGTTTCCTAATAATTTATTTCCATCTTATTCTGATTTTGTTGGGTTCTATTTGTTTAAATTCTTGATTGTACGATTGAATCAATTAGTTACAGTATGGAAAATGATGGAAAACAAATTTTGTAAGTTTCTTGATAATTGATTCTAATTCGTACTAGTTTAATAGTATATGGACAATTTATTCACAGTAGGATGATGAAAACAAACTGATTACGTACTTAATAAATCTCCTGAATGTATATATTAATATATATATTTGTATATATACCTAAATCTGTTTAATCATAAATCTGTTTATAAATCTATATCCGTATATCTGTTTTTTTATATACATATCTATATTTTTATTTATAAATCTGTATTTATATAACTGTATATATGCATTTATATATTTATCTGTAGTTATATATTTTAAATCTAATAATTATCAAGGTATTTAATGATAATAATATTATTAATATTTATATTAATAAAATACTAATATTAATAATAATAAATGATAATAATAGTAATAATAATAATATCAATACTAAATATAATAGATCATGTAAAAATAAAAATAAATCTATAATTTTATTAGTAATCATATATACGTATGTAAATAATAATATCATAAATTATTTACATACTTATTTTCAAATTATTATATATGCAATTATGTTATATATAACAATTTCATTACTGAGCTATATATATATTAATTATATATATTTATACAAATAAGCTCAAAATATAACATTATACATTTAATGCTTTGCTAACGTTGATAAATTATATTCTAAATCATTTATCTTCGATATACTCTATATATATAAAGTAACAAATTTTAGTTATATTAAGTCATAATAATTAAATCACATAATAGTTCCTTATTATATTTACGTTATTATATATAAAATTATTTACATAGATAATCAGCTATATATATATTTCTGTTTACAATTAAAAGTTTGTGAATCGTCGAGAGCAGTCGAAGGTCAATTGAATATATGAAACAGTTCAAAGTTTTTTTTTTTTGAGACTCTACATTACAGACTTTGCTTATTGCGTCGGAATCATATAAAGATTAAAGTTTAAATTTGGTCGAAAATTTCCGGGTCATCACAGTATTGTCTAATCGAATAACAACTCATTAGAATCTGTCGAACCTATCTTCAAATTAGTTAATCTAATAATTATTAAAATGATTATGTATGTCCTATTTAGTGACGTTTATATGACATCTGTTACAATCATTTAATTAATTATTCAGGTTGGGTAATTGATTATTCAAAATGATCAAGTGGGTAAATTAATATTCATATCTCATTAAAATAGGGGTGGATTACATTCAAGGACACTTGGTGTAATTGTTAACAACGTATTAAAACCTTGGGTTATACACAGTCAATAACCTGGTGTAATTATAAACAAAGTATAAGACATTGTTACAGTTTAAGTCCCCAATTAGTTGGAATATTTGACTTCGGGTATAAGGGTAATTTGACGAGGACACTCGCACTTTATATTTATGACCGATGGACTGTTATGGACAAAAACCAGATAGACATATCGAATAATTCAGGACAAAGGACAATTAACCCATGGTTATAGATTAAAATCAACACGTCGAACATCATGATTACGGAAGTTTAAATAAGCATAATTCCTTTATTTTATATCTCATCGCATTTTATTTCTTGCACTTTTAATTATCGCACTCTTATTTATCGTCATTTACTTTACGCTTTAAATTAAGTTGTATTTATATTTAATATTTTACATTAGGTTTTAATTGTGACTTAAGACATAAAATCGACAAACCGGTCACTAAACGGTAAAAACCCCCTTTTATAATAATAATACTACTACTTATATATATATTTTTATACAAATATAGTTTAAAATAAATATAGCGTTAGACTCAGCTAGCTCCCTGTGGAACGAACCAGACTTACTAAAAACTACAATACTCTACGATTAGGTACACTGCCTATAAGTGTTGTAGCAAGTTTTAGGTATATCCATTCTATAAATAAATAAATAACTTGTGTAAATTGTATAATATTTAATAGTATTTCGCAATAAAAATAATAGTATTTTCGTATACACCTCGCATAACATCAGTGCCAGGGATATGGTGGGACGTTAAGCTACCTTTCTGCATGATGTGTGAAGTACTGAAGGTTTTGGAGTATCGCTGACTCAGTAAACCACATATCCGTCCCAGACATGTCTCCCATGTAATAATGATACGGCTCGTAATATGGCTGAGCCCCCTGACATACTGATGAGTGCCTCTGAGTATCACAATCGGTGGGCTCACCATGTGAAGTGGGATCATCCTCATCCCTTAGTTCCTGTGAACCCCGAGCTCGCGTCCTACCATCCCTCGTCCTAGGGTCGGGCCTAAAACCTCTAACTATCACATTAGGCACAGTCCGGTCGACTAAACCTGCAATCGCTGGGTTAGCTAGAACTATCAATTGTTGATCCCGTATCCGAATGAACTGCCAATTGTGTAGCAGTTTGTACCCAATATCCCCCGACTCAGTTTCTCTCCTACAACCTATTGCTTCAACACTACCCAAGATGTGAATTCGCCTAAGTATTCTTGTGACCACAACCCCTAAAACTGGCTCAACCATACATGGTGTGTTTTTCTCAGCGGTGAACGCCTGGGCCACAAGGTATGCAACTTGCATATTCCGGTTGTAGAATATGGAGTGCATAAGCTGCATGTCAGCAATGGTGACGACTCCACCATGCTGGGTTTTCGGATGAATAATGTTAGCGAGGAGGTGATGGAGGATGCGATGGACTGGGTTAATTAAACTGGAGGCCTTTTTCCCTGACCTCCAGGCTGCTTGATCAATGGTGTAGGTTTGCCAGAAAACCTGAAGATCGACTGACGGGTCCAAAGTAGTGTACCCTCGCTTAAATATCCGGCGGTTCAAATGAGAATTCTTGTACAGTTCTAGATGAGTGGCGAACTGTACAAGAGTGAGATGGTGAGTGACATTTTGGTGTGGAAGTGTAACATCCCGTCTTTTTCCATTTACTTTCCGTTTAATTAATTTAAAGTCCGTTATTTAATTACAACATCTCTCGTTTACAATAGCGTATTTAATGTAATTCATTTGGTTAATTCACGCACCCGCTTTTAAACTAGAGGGACTAATTGTGCCCAATGACCAAACTTGATCACTAGGTCAACTAGTCAACCATCTTTTCCTCCACTCATTCATCACCTCCTCACTTTTGATACTTCCACTTTTTCTCTCAACTCACACATCAAAGATTCATCATCCAAATTCGATATAGCAAGCCAACATCAAAATAAATTACATATTTGGAATCCTTGCATCTTCCTCTTCAATTCTATACCAATTTCATCTCTTTTGGGTAACTTTCTAAAAACTCTAGATTTCTTGTTCTTAGTGTTTTTGACTTATAAAAGTGTTCATTAGTGTCTATGGCTCAAGTCTAACATGAATATGTGAATTATATGCTCGATCTTGTTATTTTGAGTAACTAGCATGACCTTGAAAATGGGTATGTTTAATCTTGAGTTTTGGTTGAGTAAATGTTGTTGTTATGATAAAGTGCATGTATTAAATGTGTTACTAGCATCACTAGCTTCAATTTGATGTGTAGGTTGACTTGAAAAAGCATCACTAACATGATTATTGATTTTATGATTTTGAGTTAGGGTTTGATAGAAGTAAAATGAACTTTTGATGCATTAAATGCTTTGCAATGTTGTTTTTAAGTATTTAGTTGTATTGTATGCGTAATTAACTGCGAAACAGCATATTATATGTGTGCATTTATTTCACGATTCATCAAAATGCATTTATGAACTTGAAGCATTTATGATGAACATTTAATGAACATTCAACTTGGATTTGATTATGGTAAATGATGTTTTTGTTTAACGAAAAGTGTTTAGTTGTGTTCCTCATTAAATTACCTTTCCAATGATATAAGATACATGTTTTGAATGTTTACGATTCATTAGTTGTGTTTGTTTGAAGTTTAGTTCGTGCATATAACAAAATTCAGCAACAACAATTTCCCAGGTACAGGAGCGCCGCTTTTGTATTAAGAGTGCCGCTCCTGGCCAGCCTTTTGTGGAGTTTTTCATCAGATGTCAGGAACGCCACTTCTGGAGATAAGAGCGTCGCTCCTGGGTCCTCAAGAGCGCCGCTCCTGGTCTGGGTGCGCCGCTCCTGTGCAGAAAAAGTAGACCAAATCATTTTGTATTTTCACAAACTCATCCCCGCTTACTCGCAACTCTAATTAACATGAAACTTGGCCAATATGCTTATATGTGACTGCTTATTGATGGACAATAGTCAGATACCCAACCCGACTCCGTCAATTTTGACTTTGACCAAGTTTGACTTTTAGTCAAATTTAACCAAATACTTATGCAATCGTTCTAATTTGCTTTTATATGTACATCTCGCATGAAACTTGACAATTTGACTCACATGCGATATAATCGACTCGTAACGAGTCATAGGACTAATTGAACAACTTTGACTAACAGTCGGTACCGTTATTGATACAACCTATTGTTTAGGTCAAGACTAGCATTCGTTCTTGCACACGTTTACTTGTGAAGTACATTATATTCGTGCACTCAAGGTGAGATCATAGTCCCACTTTTACTCTTTTATACTTATTTTTGGGATGAGAAAACATAAACGTTTCGTTTTACAAAGTGAACACAAGTACGAAAACAAACATTCTACGTACGAGTTAGAAGAAAAAGTCTCAATTCAATTATCATTAGTTACACTTGCAGGGTGTAAGCGAGAACTTATGTTGTGTGGCCATACGAGTTTGACAAATCCTCATTCAGACGGTTCGCTACCGTTATTCGGATGAAATATATTTTCGGGGATAAGTGTAGGTTCTAACACTATATTAACGGGGTTCATGACAGTTAAGGCTTGGTAATTGGGTGCTCGTGATAACAACAACTTTTAGAATGGTTTACTATTATTTCAACGTTATAAATCTTGTGGTTCAACTTACTTACTTACTTACTAAACCTACGATTTCACCAACATTTTCATTGACAGATTCTCTATGTTTTTCTAAGGTCCTTGAACGTTAAGTGTTACATGCTTCCGCACGCTATTTTTGATACTTGTTTGGATGTCGAGTATACATGCATACGCGGAGCGTCTTTTGACTTTACTTTAATTGTGTCTCATATGTTTCATTTGAACTTAAACGTTATAACTTATTTAGTCGTTGAACTACTTGTAAACTTTGAAACATCTTTACATTTGAAATGAATGTGACATATTTTGGTCAAACGTTGTTTTAAAGACTTATGACCACGTAACGAGACCTATGTAGATGGCGCCGTCAATGACGATTTTGTCGGGTCACTACAGATGGTATCATAGCGATGGTTGTAGGGATTTAGAGTTCATTGGTGTCAACCCAGAGTCATAGGGTGCATTAGCGAGTCTAGACTACAACCGGCATATAGACTTGAAGTAGGACTTACTTGACTACTTGTGCATTTATACTTGAACTCTTCTATTCATAGCTAACTCTTATTCCATCTTAATCTCACGTTGTTGATTTGATTGACACGCCATCTTAACTTTATGAAATAATGTTAAATGCACATGTGAATTAGGGTAATATAATTGCCGGGATTATATTACGGTGACTCACATGGACGTTCCGACATTGCGGCATAAAGAATTTAGGGCGGGTCAAGGCAAATTTTCTCTCTATCTTTATTCCATATCACGATTAGTATTATTTAGAATACTAATAAACGATATTCTTGTGTCTTGAAGTAACAATGCCTCCTCGCTGAGTCCCACGCAATGAAACTCCCGAACAAGCTCTTCAATGAATGATAGCCACCGCCGTAGATGCGGCTATGGCCGGTCACTCTTCCAACAACAATAACAATAACAACAACAACAACCATGGAACCGGTAATTCAAACGAGGGGTGCTCCTACAAGAACTTCATGGGGTGCAAACCTCACACTTTCGAAGGAACTGGGGGACCGGTTGCTCTCACCCGATGGTTTGAGCAAACGGAAGCCGTCTTTAGCATAAGCGGTTGGCGGAACCAAGACAAGGTCAAGTATTCTACTCACACCTTCGCCGGTATCACTCTCACTTGGTGGAACACCTATGTGCAATCGGTGGGTACCGATGAAGCCCACACACTCTCTTGGGCCGATTTAAGGGAAAAGATGATCACCGAATACTTCCCGCGTGAAGAAACCCGAAGGCTCGAACACGAGCTAAGAAATCTAAAAGCGGTTTGAAATGACCTCAAAACTTATAACCAACGATTTGCCGAGCTAGCCTTGATGTGTCCAAACCTCGTGAATCCCGAGTCTCTAAGGGTTGAACTATACATGGATGGCCTCCCTAAGAGCATCAAACACGGAGTAATGTCATCCAAACCCGCTAACCTACAAGAAGCTTTAAATATGGCCCACTAATTGATAGAAACGGTGGATGAAAGTACTGGCACCTAAAGCCGAGGATAAGTCGGGTGACAACAAAAGAAAGTGGGAAGCCCCCAATCAAGCAACTACAACAACAACCCCGCCAAGAAGCCTTTCACCTCCGACAGCAAGAAAAGTTATGCCAGAAATCAACCTTTTTGCAAAAAATGCCACAAACATGACTATGGTGAATGTGCCAAGCCATTTTACCACCGGTTCCAAAGAAGTGGTCATGTGGCCAACGATTGTAGAAGTGCCACCCCCGTCGCTCAAAAGGGGCCTAATGTGTAGTGACCCGTACTAATCCATCTGGACAAAGTCTTCAACAGTTGGTCCCATTGCGAGGTCCTGACCTCTATATGCCATGAACGACTCCATGTAATATGAGCAAATGCACAGCGGAAGATTTCTTTCAAACCTGAGAATAAACATGCTTTAAAGTGTCAACCAAAAGGTTGGTGAGTTCATAAGTTTATCATAAAACAATAAAATTCATCATTTTGATAGACCACATGATTTAAATGCTGCATGGTACATATGGGCCCGAATCCTATACCCACCTGTAATGTACATGCGATATCCTTTAAATACAGTACACATTTCTCGTGTACGAAATCCATTTTTCATAAATCATAGTAACCGTACACTTATCTTGTGCACAAAAATGACATACACATAACCTGTGTATAAAATCATTCTCTCGATATATAACATTCACATCAACTGGTGGCAATTATCATGTCCACATAATTCAATGGTGGCAATTATCATGTCCACATAATTCAACGGTGGCAATTATCATGTCCACATAATTCAACGGTGGCAATTATCATGTCTACATAATTCAACAGTGGCAATTATCATGTCCACATAATTCAATAATAATCCGCAGAACTTCTGTCTGCATAATAATTCATTCGAGGAATGTTTTGCTTGTGTCTATCTCGTCAAACATTTATAAAAGCATTTCATGTATTCGCAGTTCAAAACATATTTCAAGAGCATTTAATAAAGCAGTTGTAAAAATAACGCATGTATTCTCAGTCCCAAAAATGTAAAGAGTAAAAGGAAATCAAATGAACTCACATAATGTATTTTGTAGTAAAAATACATATAACGATATTGAACAAAGCAGGGTTGGCCTCGAATTCACGAACCTATATCCAGTATATATATTAACACCAAATAGTAATCAACAAATTTATATATATTATAAATGTTATCTTAATAAATTATGTGTTTCATTAATAACTTAATTAAATATATTTATTTTTATATATACTAGATAGATAATTTGTATTTATTATAAAATATCAATGTAGTTAAGTTATATGTAATAAATATATTTTTCTTATATATATAACATTTATTTAGTAAATTAATAATAATAATCTAAAGAGTGATACTGAAAATACTAATTTTTATAATAATAATAATAATAATAATAATAATAATAATAATAAAAATAATAATAATAATAATAATAATAATAATAAAAATGAAATACTACCTTAAAAAGCTCTTCCAAAAAGCAAAATGCCCCAAACAAGACTCGAACTTACGACCTCTCGTTTAACCCAACACCCCTTAAACCGCCTAATCTGGATTGTCTTTCTGTTTTTCTTCGCAGCATTTATATATTTAACCCGTTACTTGGTCCAACGAGAAATAGAACGTAGCCCAACCAAAACACTTTGTTTCACTGCCCAACAAAGAAAAATAAAGCTCTCAACCCAATCACTTAGCAATCCATTAAATAGATAAAAAGAATCCGTATAAATCTCTCGGCTAGGGACAAAAAATGGAACATGTTGTTGTTTTTTTTAAACTTCACATATTTAATTAAATCTCTCATGTATGTGTTGGCCATAATTTTGAAGCTTGTCCCACCAGTGCACATGTCTCGACTTCATTCTTTTATTTATTTATTTTTTTAAAGCTTTTTATAGAGCCACTTTAATACTCTCAAATTTACAAACTCTAAGTTGTGTATAGGGACGGATCTTTGGGGTGGCAGGGGTGAGCAGTGGCCCCTCCAAAAATTTGTTCTCTTGGTGTAAATTTTATTTTATGATATCTAAAATATATATATCTTATATAATAGCCCCTCCAAGATTTTAGAATTTTTCTTATATAAGTTTTTGAAATGATTTTGGCCCTCCCACTAAAATCGTCAAGATCTATCCCTGGTTGTGTATATGTATAACCCATTTCGTAAAACTCGCTCATCCCACTTGCAAAATAAAATAAACGTCAAGTTTTAGAATCCTATGATCAAATAGTCAAAATGGGTGAGCCTAAAAAGTATAATGTTTGGTCCACTATTCTATCAGTGAAAAGAAAAAAAAATCGCAGGTGTTCGGTTTCCATTTCATTACTTCATAAAGGAATGGTAAAAAAAAAATACACGCATTTTTTCCTAATCATTATGGTCGGCCATGAGAGGTGATTAGTCCCACTTGCTTTAAAAAAAAAAAAAAACGCCACTTATATAAAGTATAATGAAGTTGGCAAGCTTGTTAAATGAAAAAAAAATAAATAAATAAATAAGGATTAAACATCCCATAATTTTGTTGGCCATGAAATGCAATTTGTCCCACCAAAAAGTGATAATGCGACACTTATTTGCTATATAACCAAGTTTTCGATATATTAAATTAGGAAACTATAAACCTATCATACCTCCTTTCCATTCTTTAGAGTGTTTAAAGTTTGTGTGTTGTGAGTTTTGGGTTTGAACAGAAAAAAAATATCACCACAGGTATATCTCGCAGTAACGTATAGCATCGAGTTTAGTGGCGTATCAAATAGGAACCAAAAGATAGATGGCATGCAGCAGCAGGTTCTATAGGTGTGTGGTGGTTATGTTCGACTAGAAATAGAAATAAAAAATAATAAAAAAAAAATGGTGTTTGTTCGATGGTTGGAAATGGTGGTTAAAGACTGCAGCAGTTCAGTAACATGGTTTGGTTATGGTGGTAATTGAACTCGAATAAGAAAAGGAACAAAAGACAAGCAACTTGTGTGATTGGTGGTAATGGGTTTTAATGGTGATGGGAATGAAATTCTCTAACTTTCTCCCTCTATGTACATTTTTATTGAAATTATATGAGTGATAACGCATTAATAACTGGTCAAATTTTGTTTTGTAGGATTGATAGTGGTTGACAGAAATATTCGAGGCCAGAAGGAGAAGACAAGGAAGATAAAAAGAAGAAAGGAATTGATAACAGATTTTTGGATTCGTTCATCTAATTAGATCACTGATTTGTACGATTTAGGGACAAAGAATATAATCAAACACAGTGTGATCGTGATTGAAAACTGCATATGTATTTATTTTGATTTATTACTATGTCTTTAAATATGAATATCTGTATATTTTATTTTATATATAAATGTGTTTATTTATATATCTCTAATTCTTAAATTTTGATAATTAGCAAGTATAATATATTAATACAATTAATAATTATGATATAATAAATTACATATATCAAATCTCATATCTATATCTTTTATATTTGAAATAATAATAATATCCATAATATAGATCTTAATATTAATATTAATATTAATATTAATAATGTAAATATTAATATAACAACTTTAAAACTTAAAATTTTAATATATTAACATCACATTTTGTTAAATATGTAATACTTATTTTATATAATAAGATATTTGAATGTTTAATATTTATATTTGTTATGCATATTATAACATACATACTATATTAACTGTGTACAGAATTTATATATATATTTATATATTTATTTGTACACAATCGTTCGTGAATCGTCGGAAGTAGTCAGAGGTCAAATGTATACATGTAAACTGATCCAAAGTTTTCGAGACTCAACATTACAGACCTTGCTTATCGTGTCGGAAACATATAAAGATTAAGTTTAAATTTGGTCGGAAATTCCCGGGTCATCACAGTAACTACCCGTTAAAGAAATTTCGTCCCAAAATTTGAGTGAGGTGGTCATGGCTAACAATAAAAATGTTTACATGACGAATATGAGTTGAAAATTTGAGTTTTATCATCATTAAGTAATATGGATAAAAATAATTCGATTATTCGAAGAGTACGAATGAAGTTATCACCAAAGAGTGAAATTGGAAAGTAAAGATTCATCTTAATTTTTTTTTTTTTTTTTGACAGAGTCAGGGTTGAATTCCGGAATTCAAGGGATTAAAGAAAATTTTAGAAATCTAAATGATTTGATTCTTCGGCGAGTAAGGAAATTAAGATCTCTATAATTAATGCGGAAATCTGCCTTGATTTCTTTGTCTGGTATTTTCACTATAAATGAACTTCTTCCGTTCCATTACTTTCACCATTCCTATACTTTCTTCCTCTATTCCTACTTCTAAAATATTGTGGAAATGCTCCATCCAGTTCTGATTCTTGATATTTTCCTATCTATGTATCTGTCATCCTTCTTTTCAATCTTCCACCAGAAAATCTGTTTACTTCTACTATTGCCTTGGGGGGATGCTATTCTTAATTATACCGTGTCTTTATATTGCTATTCGTATTAATATCCACGATTTGTAACTTCTATGTTGTTATTGGGTTTTATATCTTCCTTTATATTTCAATGTCCCTGCTTCTGTCTCCTATAATTATTATTATCTACAGTTAATGCGCTCTTTTATTTGCTGCGATTTATACCCCCTTTCTATTTTGGAGCTTCATGCTTTTGTTTACTTTTCGCAAGTAACGGTCCAGAATTCATTGGTATGGAGTTTTGAATTATCATAATATACAAGGTAGAAAGGAAAGGTAGTAGCACGATTTGTTTTGTCAAATTACCTGAATCACTGAGAATAGAACTATCAAGAATATATTTTCTTGATATGTTCAGAAGTTAAGCAGAATGAAAAAGTTATGTAACATGGCACATGATGACGTTATAATCTGTGAATCATCCTGTTCCATTTAGAAACTCAGCATGACTTACTGTAATATAATCACGTTGATCAAGTGTCATTATATTATACTAACTCATGCATCAGTTCCCAACATTACTTCAATAACATTCATATTTTAAGCTCGAAAGTTTACAGAATATAGAAACTAACAGTTTCTATATGATGTAACACTGATATCAGGAAGAGATTAATGATTTCAGATAAGAATAGTTATGAAAATATCTTCAGAACTATGGAGGATATTTATAATGAAAGATACGATGATATCTTGGAATTTCTAATATCGATGGATGATGAAGAAGATTTATCCGTAAGGGTTTAGATTCAGAAGCAAGGTATTCGCTAAAGATTTCATCAGAAACAGAATCATTTGGATTCTTTGAAGTCAAACTTATTCTTTGTGATTTGTTCACGGCTTCCTTCATAATTTTGCATAATCCGCTTTTCGGTACTAAATTTTCTATTGAGTGTTCCCAATACTCCATTCTTTATCATCAAACTTTTGACAGTTAAGGTCGTGTACAGTTTGTGCTGCAGTATTCAGCTTTTTTTATTTTATTTAGAATTTGTGGTATTGATTTGTAAACTGGGTGCTGTTCAAAATTTCAGAATTGAAGATCATGATTTTAAGAGGTACATGTTATATATATATATATATATATATATATATATATATATATATATATATATATATATATATATATATATATATATATATATATATATATATACACATATAACTGTTGTTGTAAAATTGTTGCGAGATTCAAAATAATGATTGCTGATTCCCGGTATTTGGTATGGAAATACTCGTTACAAGATGCGGATGAGTATATGATAAGGTTTCAATGAATATAATGATTTTCGGAAAATCAAAGATCAACGAAATTGCTGGTACATCTTCTGATAATGTCGTGGAATATAAAAGGTTCCTCGTTAACAATAAAAGAGTACACATATATATCAAGGTTATAATAAGGTTGTTTTGAACGAAAAGTCGAAGTTGACTTGCTGGAGCTGTGATAAAATTTGCTACTTTGAAAGGGATTACTTAGTTATTTTGGGTAATAATAATGTTAAAGGAGCTAACACAGATACGGGTTAAACGTTTTACTCAGGTTCCGAGTGTTTTCAGGTGCATAACTATATGCGTCAATCTCTTCTTCCGTAGATGAAGTGCGGTTGGTTCATACTCTCGATTGAGGTGTTTTCAAGAATCATGAAAGGTTTGAACGTAGATTGTAATTGTCAAAATACAAATGAGGTTTAAGATGAAATCAAGTGGCAAACTTGAAGAATTATTTTGTTTCATATGTTATAATCAATATTTTAATTCATTTTAATTGTCCAAATGTTATTAGTCCATAGTCGATAGTCCACAGTTGACAGTCCAATAATTCATATATAATTTAATATATAATATTCGAATTAATTAATACGTATCGTGACCCATGTACATGTCTCAGACTCGATCACAACTCAAACTATATATATTATTGTAGAATCAACCTCAACCCTGTATAGCTAACTCCTGCATTACTGCATATAGAGTGTCTATGGTTATTCCAAATAATATATATAGATGCGTCGATATGATATGTCAAAACCTTGTATACGTGTCCCGATATTTAAAGTGCTTAAAATAAATAACAGAAATTAAATGAAGATAAATAAAATTGCGAGAATAAAAATTGCGATAAATAAAATGCGATAAATAAAATGCGATAAATAAATTACGATAAATAAAAGGTAATACGGAATTAACAGTTAGCTAGGAACAGTTAGCGTGGATTCTTAACAAAATTTCTCATAGTTAATTTGTTTGTTTCTAACCAATTTTATTTTTGTCCAATGTTTTCTTAATTATGCCACTTGTTGGATTCTGATAGATCAAAATTCAAATATGAAATTGAATGAAAAGGGTTATTCTGCAGTGAACGGATACTTATAGCGGTGGTTGTAAATAGGATAGTAAATGACTGTTGAATTAGATTCGAAGAATGTACATTGTAACTTATTAATGTGAAATCTGAATATTTCTCGGGTATTACCTACCCGTTAAAATATTTTCACCGTTAACAGTTTGTACAATAAAAATTTTAATTACAATCTTTATGAAAACATATATACATATATATTTTCTTCAGACGTAATTATGGATTTAATGAGTCAATGTGATATTAAACTCATCATATTTACGGCTAGAATTAGAGTACATAATCTCTAAAACATTAGAGATTACATAATCACCATGAAGGACGAAGATAGTTTATGTAGAACGATTCGTAGAACGATGATTATGCTTGAGGTATAGATTGCGAGGTTGAAACGTGTGGTGATGTTGTTGTTGTTGGTACTGGTTATGCTGCTGGTGCTGCTGATGGTGGTACTGTTGCTGTTGGTGCTACAAGTGTTGTTGGTGCTAAGGTTGGTGATGATGTTGGTGTAGTAAGTATAGCTTGTAAATCACGCACCATTCTTGTTAGGTTTTCTATCCTACCCTCTATCATTTCTATCCATACACTCATCTGATTCGATAGATCTTGATTATCAATTCGAAGTTCCCTAACTTCTTCTAATATTCCCCTTCGATTGGTATTCGGAAGTAGAGGTTGAATATTTTCTGAGATTGCAGTAACGCGACCTTCGAGGTGAAAAACTTTAGCAAGAAGGGTGAATACAATGTTGCGCATAGGTTCACCGGTGTACTTCATTTTCTCTGATGTTAGGAGGTAAGTTTGGTTCCCAGTAGGGCTCGCCTTCTTCGTTTCTCCATCGAGTGAGTAAGTCTCGGACCCACCCCCATCTCCTCCAGAAAGAAAAATAACTAAATGGTTGAGGTACTTCTGGTTCATTGACTTCGGAGTCTGCTTCAATATACATCTCGAAATCGCTTCCGGAACTAATGGAATCCAAGCTAGGTGTAGGATCCATATTTTATGATTAGTTAGAGGATTTTAGATATGAAATGATTTTCGGTTATCAGATAATATTCTAATTATATAGAATATCTAATATAGTACAGAAGATCCCGTAGATTACGGAGGAAATTAAGGAAACGTGTCAGATAAAGTCTACAGTAACAGATACGCTAAGATATGAATTTTGTCTATACACTATTCATGCAGTCAATGCAATAAAACGTGTCTAGACTAAGAATAATGAGTAGGTAATTTCCTAAGGATGATAAGCAAATGATTTCCGACAAAAATGATAAGCAAAACTTTTGACATGCAGACACGGTCGAAGTCCAGACTCACTAATGCATCCTAACGACTATCAGTTAGACTCACTAATGCAAGACCTGGTTCGCTAAGACCACCGCTCTAATACCAATTGTAGTGACCCGTACTAATCTATCTGGACAAAGTCTTCAACAGTTGGTCCCATTGCGAGGTCCTGACCTCTATATGCCATGAACGACTCCATGTAATATGAGCAAATGCACAGTAGAAGATTTCTTTCAAACCTGAGAATAAACATGCTTTAAAGTGTCAACCAAAAGGTTGGTGAGTTCATAAGTTTATCATAAAACAATAAAATTCATCATTTTGATAGACCACAAGATTTAAATGCTGCATGGTACATATGGGCCCGAATTTTATACCCACCTGTAATGTACATGCGATATCCTTTAAATACAGTAGACATTTCTCGTGTACGAAATCCATTTTTCATAAATCATAGTAACCGTACACTTATCTTGTGCACAAAAATGACATACACATAACCTGTGTATAAAATCATTCTCTCGATATATAACATTCACATCAACTTGTGGCAATTATCATGTCCACATAATTCAATGGTGGCAATTATCATGTCCACATAATTCAACGGTGGAAATTATCATGTCCACATAATTCAACGGTGGCAATTATCATGTCCACATAATTCAACGGTGGCAATTATCATGTCTACATAATTCAACAGTGACAATTATCATGTCCACATAATTCAATAATAATCCGCAGAACTTCTGTCTGCATAATAATTCATTCGAGGAATGTTTTGATTGTGTCTATCTCGTCAAACATTTATAAAAGCATTTCATGTATTCACAGTTCAAAACATATTTCAAGAGCATTTAATAAAGTAGTTGTAAAAATAACGCATGTATTCTCAGTCCCAAAAATGTAAAGAGTAAAAGGGAATCAAATGAACTCACATAATGTATTTTGTAGTAAAAATACATATAACGATATTGAACAATGCAGGGTTGGCCTCGAATTCACGAACCTATATCCAGTATATATATTAACACCAAATAGTAATCAACAAATTTATATATATTATAAATGTTATCTTAATAAATTATGTGTTTCATTAATAACTTAATTAAATATATTTATTTTTATATATACTAGATAGATAATTTGTATTTATTATAAAATATCAATGTAGTTAAGTTATATGTAATAAATATATTTTTCTTATATATATAACATTTATTTAGTAAATTAATAATAATAATCTTAATAGTGATACTGAAAATACTAATTTTTATAATAATAATAATAATAATAATAATAATAATAATAATAATAATAATAATAATAATAATAAAAATGAAATACTACCTTAAAAAGCTCTTCCAAAAAGCAAAATGCCCCAAACAAGACTCGAACTTACGACCTCTCGTTTAACCCAACACCCCTTAAACCGCCTAATCTGGATTGTCTTTCTGTTTTTCTTCGCAGCATTTATATATTTAACCCGTTACTTGGTCCAACGAGAAATAGAACATAGCCCAACCAAAACACTTTGTTTCACTGCCCAACAAAGAAAAATAAAGCTCTCAACCCAATCACTTAGCAATCCATTAAATAGATAAAAAGAATCCGTATAAATCTCTCGGCTAGGGACAAAAAATGGAACATGTTGTTGTTTTTTTTAAACTTCACATATTTAATTAAATCTCCCATGTATGTGTTGGCCATAATTTTGAAGCTTGTCCCACCAGTGCACATGTCTCGACTTCTTTCTTTTATTTATTTATTTATTTTTTAAAGCTTTTTATAGAGCCACTTTAATACTCTCAAATTTACAAACTCTAAGTTGTGTATAGGGACGGATCTTTGGGGTGGCAGGGGTGAGTAGTGGCCCCTCCAAAAATTTGTTCTCTTGGTGTAAATTTTATTTTCTGATATCTAAAATATAAATATCTTATATAATAGCCCCTCCAAGATTTTAGAATTTTTCTTATATAAGTTTTTGAAATGATTTTGGCCCTCCCACTAAAATCGTCAAGATCCATCCCTAGTTGTGTATATGTATAACCCATTTCGTAAAACTCGCTCATCCCACTTGCAAAATAAAATAAACGTCAAGTTTTAGAATCCTATGATCAAATAGTCAAAATGGGTGAGCCTAAAAAGTATAATGTTTGGTCCACTATTCTATCAGTGAAAAGAAAAAAAATCGCAGGTGTTCGGTTTCCATTTCATTACTTCATAAAGGAATGGTAAAAAAAAAATACACGCATTTTTTCCTAATCATTATGGTCGGCCATGAGAGGTGATTAGTCCCACTTGCTTTAAAAAAAAAAACGCCACTTATATAAAGTATAATGAAGTTGGCAAGCTTGTTAAATGAAAAAAAAATAAATAAATAAATAAGGATTAAACATCCCATAATTTTGTTGGCCATGAAATGCAATTTGTCCCACCAAAAAGTGATAATGCGACACTTATTTGCTATATAACCAATTTGTCGATATATTAAATTAGGAAACTATAAACCTATCATACCTCCTTTCCATTCTTTAGAGTGTTTAAAGTTTGTGTGTTGTGAGTTTTGGGTTTGAACAGAAAAAAAATATCACCACAGGTATATCTCGCAGTAACGTATAGCATCGAGTTTAGTGGCGTATCAAATAGGAACCAAAAGATAGATGGCATGCAGCAGCAGGTTCTATAGGTGTGTGGTGGTTATGTTCGACTAGAAATAGAAATAAAAAATAATAATAAAAATATGGTGTTTGTTCGATGGTTGGAAATGGTGGTTAAAGACTGCAGCAGTTCAGTAACATGGTTTGGTTATGGTGGTAATTGAACTCGAATAAGAAAAGGAACAAAAGACAAGCAACTTGTGTGATTGGTGGTAATGGGTTTTAATGGTGATGGGAATGAAATTCTCTAACTCTCTCCCTCTATGTACATTTTTATTGAAATTATATGAGTGATAACGCATTAATAACTGATCAAATTTTGTTTTGTAGGATTGATAGTGGTTGACAGAAATATTCGAGGCCAGAAGGAGAAGACAAGGAAGATAAAAAGAAGAAAGGAATTGATAACAGATTTTTGGATTCGTTCATCTAATTAGATCACTGATTTGTACGATTTAGGGACAAAGAATATAATCAAACACAGTGTGATCGTGATTGAAAACTGCATATGTATTTATTTTGATTTATTACTATGTCTTTAAATATGAATATCTGTATATTTTATTTTATATATAAATGTGTTTATTTATATATCTCTAATTCTTAAATTTTGATAATTAGCAAGTATAATATATTAATACAATTAATAATTATGATATAATAAATTACATATATCAAATCTCATATCTATATCTTTTATATTTGAAATAATAATAATATCCATAATATAGATCTTAATATTAATATTAATATTAATATTAATAATGTAAATATTAATATAACAACTTTAAAACTTAAAATTTTAATATATTAACATCACATTTTGTTAAATATGTAATACTTATTTTATATAATAAGATATTTGAATGTTTAATATTTATATTTGTTATGCATATTATAACATACATACTATATTAACTGTGTACAGAATTTATATATATATTTATATATTTATTTGTACACAATCGTTCGTGAATCGTCGGAAGTAGTCAGAGGTCAAATGTATACATGTAAACTGATCCAAAGTTTTCGAGACTCAACATTACAGACCTTGCTTATCGTGTCGGAAACATATAAAGATTAAGTTTAAATTTGGTCGGAAATTCCCGGGTCATCACATAATGCACTAAAACCGGGTGTTTGTTACGAATGTGGCCATCCGGGTCATTATATAAATGCATGCCCAAAGAAGAAAGCTAACCCCAATGCACGCGGCCGAGCTTTCAACATTAACACCGAGGAAGCCCGAGATGACAATGAACTAGTCACGGGTACGTTTCTTCTCAACAACTCTTATGTTTCATGTTTATTCGATTCGAGTGCTGATAAATGCTTTATATCCAAGACTTTGGCTCATACTCTTTGCACTCCACCACTCCCCCTAGATACTAATTATGCCATTGAAGTGGTCAACGAGAAACTATTAAGTGCCGACACATATTACCGGGGGGTGTACGTTAAACTTATTGGGTAAAAAGTTTGAAATTGACTTGATACCTATGGAACTAGGGAGCTTCGATGTAATAATCGGTATGAATTAGTTAGTCAAAACAAAATCTCACATCCTTTGTGATCTTAACGCAATCCGAATTCCTATCGAGAATGGTGAACCCTTGATTGACTATGGCGATAAGAGTTGCACCGGACTCAACCTCGTCTCGTGCCTTAACGTTAGAAAATTACTTCGTAAGGGTTGTTTTGCCATCCTAGCCCACGTTAAGAAAGTCGAGACTGATGAGAAGCATATCGATGATGTGCCAATTGTTAGTGACTTTTCCGATGTATTTCCCGACGAATTGCCGGGCCTCCCACCTCATCGACCGGTTGAATTCCAAATGAATCTTATTCCAGGAGCCGCACCCATACCACGTGCACCGTATAGACTTGCTCCATTCGAAATGCAATAATTACAAAGTTAAATTCAAGAACTACTTGACCGCGGCTTTATCCAACCTAGCCATTCACCGTGGGGCACTCTAATTTTGTTCATTAAGAAGAAAGATGGATCCCTACGAATGTGCATTGATTATCGTGAACTAAATAAACTGACGGTTAAGAATCGATATCCTCTTCCATGCATTGATGACCTTTTCGATCAATTACAAGGATCTCGTGTGTATTCCAAAATCGACCCCCGCTCGGGTTATCATCAACTAAGGGTTAAGGGGGAAGATGTCTCCAAAACCGCTTTCCGAACTCGTTATGGTAGTTATGAATTTCTTGTAATTTCATTTGGTCTAACTAACGCACCGGCGGTGTTCATGGACTTTATGAACCGCGTGTGCAAACCATATCTTGACAAATTTGTTATCGTATTCATAGATGATATCTTGGTCTATTCACAGAGCGAAGAAGAACACGAACAACACCTCCGACTCGTGCTTGAACTCTTGAGACAAAAACGACTATATGCCAAATTCTCCAAGTGTGAATTTTGGTTAAAGGAAGTTCAATTTCTCGGTCATGTTGTAAGCGACCAAGATATTAAGGTCGATCCCGCTAAAATCGAAGCCATTAGCAAATGAGAAACCCCTACTACTCCTACTCACATCCGTCAATTCTTGGGTCTCTGTAGAGACCCGTCCTAATCCTCCTGGACGAAGTCATCAATATTTGGTCCCATTGCGATGATCGACTCCAAGTAATGTCTCTAAAATGAGAAAATTTATAGCGGAAGATTTCTTTCATACCTGAGAATAAACATGCTTTAAAGTGTCAACCAAAAGGTTGGTGAGTTCATTAGTTTATCATAATAATCGTTTCCATAATTTTAATAGATCACAAGATTTCATATTTTTAATTGTACACGTAACCCGAGTACAAAATAGTACGCATAACCTGCGAATTAAAAATCATTCATATGGTGAACACCTGGTAACTGACATTAACAAATACATCTAGAATATCCCCAAATATACAGGCACACTCATCTATATATAAAATCGAAGTACTAAAGCATCCATAACCTGGATGGGGTTTTTTAGGCCCATAGATCTATCTTCAGGATTCGCGTCAATTAGGGGGTCTGTTCCCTAATTCTTAGGCTACCAAGCTAAAAAGGGTGATATCCGGTTTCGATAATCCAACCATAGAGTAGTTTTGAGTACTTGTGTCTATTTCGTCAAACATTTATAAAAACAGCGCATGTATTCTCAGTCCCAAAAATATATATTGCAAAAGCATTTAAAAATGGAGCAAATGAAACTCACAATACGATATTTTGTAGCAAAAATATGCATACGACGGAATTGAACAATGCAGGGTTGACCTCAGATTCACGAACCTCTATCAAGTATGTATATATATATATATATATATATATATATATATATATATATATATATATATATATATATATATATATATATATATATATATATATATTAACACAAAATAGTAATCGAACAAATTTATATATATTATTATTAATTGTTATTTTAGTAAATTGTATGTTTCATTAATAATTTAATTAAATATATTTAGTTATATACTTAAGATAAATAATTAGTATTTGTTATAAAAATATTAATATAGTTATGTCTTATATATTTTATGTAACCAATAATTTTTTGATAAAAAAATTATTATTTTGCAATAATAATAATAATAATAATAATAATAATAATAATAATAATAATAATAATAATAATAATAATAATAATAATAATAATAATAATAAAAATCATAAAAATAATATCATTAAGGATAATGTAAATTTTTAAAAATAATGATACTTTTAATAATAATAATAATTAAAAAAATAAGTTCAATAAAAATGATAATTTAAAAAAAATGATAATTTTACTAATAGTAATATTTTTAATAATAACGATAATTTTAATATAAACAATATTAATAGTACATATGGTTATCATTTATCAAAATTTATATTTATAATCATAATATCATCATTTTCATTACTTGATAATTCTATAATTTTAAATGATCACATATAATAACCTAAATCATCTTATAATATTATTTAACATATCGAATTTAATTTTCATTATCATATTGAGTTTTTATATCATAATCATAATAATAATATTAATAATAATAACTTTAATAATAATGATTTTACTAATAATGTTAATAATAATAATAATACTTATAATAATAATAATACTAATAATCTTATTTCTAATATTGGTAATAATACTAATTACTTAATAATAATCAATAATAAATAATAATAATATTAATAACAATAATAATAATAATGAAATAATAATAATAAGAGTATTAGTAATAACTACCTCAAAGGAGTAGCCCTTAAAAAAATGTCCAAGTCCGGGTTTAAACCCGCGACCACTTGCTTAACACCAACACCCTTAACCATTCAGCCATTTCGATTTTTATGATTTTATCCCATCCTAATTATATATAAACTGTATAAATCTGTTTTGTTTTCTTCTTCAAAACCAATACCCAAAATTTATTCATCATTATCTATATCTTAATCTTTGATCGATCATCATCCTTTTCCATTTCATCATCCTTAATTAACATCATCCTTAACTATCATCATCTATATATCACATATATATCATGTATCATAATATATATAACATCGTAGTACCATTATCTTTGTATTCGATTATTATCATTATCATAATCCTAATTATCATTGTGATCAACACCATCATTAACATCATGACCTACTGTCCATCATCGTTATTATTTTATTAATCATCACCAATTTTCTACGCAACACTACATACACAACGTGTATGTCTCAGTCCCTTACAAAATTTATAATCTTAATGGGCTCTGACCCATATCTTCAAACGATCAAAATAAGTCCATGAAAGACATAGCTCGACCCAAAATAGAAGTCCAGTAAATAATTTACTAGTTGTTTACATAATACGTAATTGTTTTGGGACGTGAATCTTGAAGAAAACAGCCTTGGTCCACCAAAATCATTGGTCAGCAAGTGTGGTAACAATAGAATAGGAATTCTATGGGGATTGATTTAATCGAACTAGATTAAATAAATCATAGCTGTAGTATCACTTTATCTTTATCAAAGCATTATTATTAATCATCATTCTCTTAACCTCGATTCCATAATCTTTATCATCATCATTCGTGGTATAATAGGAATAAAATAGAAACACGAATTGAATAGCAGCACAGGTAAAGATCGTGAAAGCAGTGGTGGTTGTGGTGGTTGATGTGCGAAGAGGCGTATATGAAATAGCTTATATTTTACTAGGAAAAACTATTAAATACGATACAATTTTACACAAGATATTTATTTATTTATAGAATGGATATACTTAAACCTTGCTACAACACTTATAGGCAGTGTACCTAATCGTACAGTAGTGTAGTTTTTAGTAAGTCCGGTTCGTCCACAGGGAGCTAGCTGAGTAAAATATTAATGTAAATAAAGGGGGGGTTTTTACCGTTTAATGACCGGTTTGTCGATTTTTTAGTCGCAGTTAAAACCTAATGTAAAATATTAAAAATAAATACAAGACTTAATTTAAAGTGTAAAGTAAATAACGATAATGAAATTGCGATAAATAAAAGTACGATAAAATAAAATTGCGATAATTAAAAAGTACGATAATTAAAAGTGCAATTAAATAACAATAAATAAAAGTGCGATAATTAGAAGTGCAATTAAATATAAAATAAAGGAAATTAAATATGAAATAAAAGAATTATGCTTATTTAAACTTCCATAATCATGATATTTGACGTGTTGATTTTAGTTTTATGCCCATGGGTTAATTGTCCTTTGTCCTGGATTATTTAATATGTCCGTCTGGTTTTTGTCCATAATAGTCCATCAGTCATAAATATAAAGTGCGAGTATCCTCGTCAAATTATCCTTATACCCGAAGTCAAATATTCCAACTAATTGGGGACTTAAACTATAACAAGATTTTAATACTTTGTTTAATAATTACACCAGGTTATCGACTGCGTGTAACCCAAGGTTTTAATACTTTGTTATCAATTATTCCAAATGTCCTTGTACATAATTTCACCCATGTTTTAATAATTCCATAGACTATTAATTCATTCCCGTGTCCGGTTAAATGAATGATTATTCGTACATATAAATATCTCGCCCATCGTGTCCGATCGAGTGTATATGGTTATTTATAGGGACGTCCAATTGCAAATCTTTATATTAAAATTAACACACTATCATTTAGTTAAACAAATATAAAACCTATTAATAGCCCATAGTCTAATTTTCACAAGTGTCGTTCTTTTGTCCAAACCCCAATTATGGTACAAAGCCCAATTACCCAATTTTAGTAATTAGCCCAACATCATGATTACTTCGTTTTAAATAAGCATAATAATAATTTAGCTACAAGAAATTAATGTAAAAAGGTTGAACATAACTTACAATGATTAAAAATAGCGTAGCGTTACACGGACTGAATTTCGACTTACACCCTTACAATATGCGCTAACATACCCTTATTATTAGAATTTAAATTAAAATTAAAATTAAAATTATATATATATATATATATATATATATATATATATATATATATATATATATATATATATATATATATATATATATATATATATATATATATATATATATATATATATATATATATATACGTTTAGATTGAGAGATTGATATATGGATATATAAAACGTTCAGAATGCGTTAGCTCTTATAGGTATTTTTACAATTTGGAGCTCCGCGAGTCGCGGCCTATTTGCTCTTAGAACTCCGCGAGTCGCGGAGATATCGGATCCAGCTCACACCTTTTGGATCTTTGTTTGCCGACGTTTTATTATATAAATATAATATATATATAATTTATATAATTAATTATATATTATATTATATTTATATACATAGTTAACTTGTAATTTTTAGTCTGTTGCGTCGAGCATTGAGAGTTTACTCTGGTCCCGGTTCCGGATTTTCGAACCTCCTTGCGTACAATTTAATATCTTGTACTTTGCGTTTTGAATCTTGTACTCTTGTAATTCTGAGACGTTTCTTATCAATAATTGGAACCACTTTGATTGTACTTTTTACTTTTGAGCTTTTTGGTCGTTTGCGTCTTCAATTCGTCGAATCTGTCCGTTGTCTTCACCTTTTATTATTTAAACGAATATCACTTGTAAATAGAACAATTGCAACTAAAATCTTGTCTTTCTTGAGGAATAATGCTATGAAATATATGTTCGTTTTTAGCATTATAAAATATTCCCACACTTGAGCGTTGCTTGTCCTCAAGCAATATAGTCTTGAAATACTAGAATCACTTCTTTATTCTTCACACTTTGTACATCAGTGATTTCTATACGGCGGTACAAACAATGGTAGTAACGATGTGGTTTACAGTCCCACATGACTATAAAAATTTAGATCCATTAAGGAAATTGGATCTTTATGAAAACATTTGATCTTTTGAAAATTAAATCTAGTTTTTACCCTAGATAAGTTTTCCGGAATAACCCTTCATCGGTGTATGCAAAATGTTTTTCTGGGTTTGGTGGGTTTCAGATTTGAAAATTTTAGCTCAAAACTTATGGTTTTGTGTCACCCACTTGCTAACCTTGTATTAGGAAAGCAACACGTCCAGTATACTTGCTCCGTATATTACCTTTCGATAAACTACCGTCCGGTTGTAAAGGAAAGCGTTGAACAAGCAACTGTTAAGGCAATGTCCCGTGACATGCTTTTGATTATGGTCTATAACGTGTCGGACGCAATTACTATCCTTTATAGGAGCAATAGTAAAGCTCACCCTTATAATTTTCCGGTCTGGCACAAGGTCCTGTCTTTGACCATACTATGCAACCACCGTTCTTACGGTTGACACCCGATTTGGTTCAAGTGACCTAATGAATTTCAGGTGAATTCCTAGGATTTTACGTTCAATTGTAATGAACGCATTGAAAATGGGTTTTTAGAAAACAAATCGGTTTGAAATTTTGATCAAAATATTTTCTCGTTCAAGCTCGAGTTTAGATATCATTGAATTCCATGAGTTTGTAATTCTCAATCTTTAAGGTCAATCTCAAGGACTGAGTAATATCAGTCTTAAAAGTCGATTTTTGATCTTTTAAGGAGATTATCCTTTCTGGGGATCTGATTCATTAGTCTTATCAAGCTAATTTGCACGGTGCCCCCCATTGTACGAGATAAATCTTTCTTAATGTTAGGGTAAATCTGACCACTTGGCGACCCTGTTTTATGCTGAGGTCCGTGGATTTCCTGCTAATTTTAGAGATGACTTTTCTAGGTTTTTCGTCAACCTACAGCTGGTCTGGACGACAACTTCATGACCTAAATCAAGAAGCGCGTTTCTTTTTCGGAAGACTTTACTTCCTTTTAATGATGGAATTGATTCATCGTGTAGATCCATCTTTCTTACAGTAAATCGGGTAAAACTTTTTAGTTTAGTCCAAAGCAAAATTATTTTCAGTTATTTGTTACAGAAATATGTGACATATGTTTAAAATAACTTGGTAAATTTTCCCACACTTGGCTTTTATTTTCCTTTTTATTGTCCTCTATTCCATTTTAAATGAATTCTAACATTTTGGTTTGTTTCTTAATTTATGTCCTTTCCGAGGTAACAATAATTTCGGTGTTAACACCTAGTTTTATCGTTCATAAATATGTATAAACATGATTTTGAGTTCATTTAATTGAAAATTTTGAAATTTTTTTACTAGAATTGGGTAGTCAGTATATAAGACTAGGGCTGTTCTTTATTATCAGAGAGCACTATATTCTAATACAACTACTGCTTTACTAGTATTTCTAATGGTAACCAAGTGTATAAAGTAAAAATTTTAAAATTCCGAAAGAATTTAACCCCTTCCCACACTTAAGATCTTGCAATGCCCTCATTTGCATGAAATCAGTAACAATTTAAATTATTGAGGGTGATTAGCGTAAAAAAATGATTAAATTTTACCAAAGTTTTCAAACATATTGGATTTTTTTTAGAAATCTTTAACTTATAAAACAAATTAATAAATTAATTTTAAAATTTTGTTTCCCTTGTTATTTAGGACGAGGTCGTTTCGGAACGTTGTCCTAGTCCGTCCCTCGACAAAATTTTAAAATTTGTCTTTTTGAAGCGTTGTTTTAAAAGCAAAGATTTTTGGGTTTTTTAATTTTTTTGGCATACTTTAATTCAATAAGATTAAAAATAATGATAATAAAAGTTCTCGTCCATCCCTCGGGTAAAGCAATTTCGGTTCAAAGACCTAGTCTTCAACTCACGACGAATTTTAAAAATCATATTTTTAACTTAGCGAAATAAAGTAAATTTTTGTTTTTAAATTCACACCAAACTTAAATTTAAAATGCATAAAATTAAAAATTCATATTTTTTTAAAAATTAAAAATTCACACCAAACTTATATTATATTTTTGTTTTTATACATACAAACTTATATTAATTTTTCAAATATTTACAATTTTAAATATATTGATTTAAAAAGTTTACAATATCAATTTAAGATTTATATATTAATTTTAAAAACATGGTAAAAATAAAATTAAAAATCTTTTTGGCTTTTATCTCACTTTAATCAATCAAATATTATCAAAAATATACGCCCCTCTTTTCGGTAAAGTAATTTCGGTTCCATAACCTAATTTAACTCATGACGAATTTTTGAAATATTTTGAGTTGATTGATTAAAGATATTTATACCTTAAGAATAAACGTTAAATTTCGCAGTGATGTAATAAATTTTTGTATGATATCAATAATTTCGGTCGCAAGACCTAATTTCATCGAATACCAATTTAATACTTTATAGCGAACAAATTAGCGTTTATTATCAAAAGGTTAAAAATAAAAATAAAAATAAAAACTGTACAAACTTACCTGTGAAATAGTATTCTTAGTGATATGCTCTAGCCCACTCATAAGATAGTCGGACTAATTGATTTTCCATGGCTACATAGGCGTAACCTCGAGCATTCAATGTTTTTTCTTCTAAACATATGAACGGTCCATCTCTGCATAAAGTAACAAATTCGGTGTTTGAATAGGTTTGATTATTTGAACATTTACCTTCATGTGACCATTTTTCGCATTTGTGACATCTTTCAAGGTGCCGTGCTCTTCTTTTCGCTGCGGATTTTGATTTTCCTTTACCAAATTGTAACTTATTATCTTCGCATCTGGATTCTTTTCTTACTCCGTCCAATTTACTTCTGATTAATGATACTAGTTCACTCGGAAGTGTGTCATTATTTCGTTTAGTGATCAAAGCGTGTAGCATTAGTCCATGGTTCAGTTCACAGGAAGTCTTCATTTCGTAAAACCTAAAAAAATTAAAAATTCAGAATGGGGGGAGAAGACTAGTTCTTTAGGGTCTGCTAGGGAAAGACCATTCGGGTTCCATTTTCGAGAACTACACAAAAATAGAAAATCTAACTCTAACAGAAATACATATTATCCTTTAAAAGACTTGATTCTCCCCACACTTAGTTAGCTGTGGTGTTGAAATTGTGATTAACATCGTTGTCGACTTCCATCGGACTATCTATGTAGTGTTTAACTCTGTGACCATTAACTTTAAATTCAATCCCATTTGAATTTATTAATTCTATCGTTCCGTATGGGAAAACTCTTTTGACTATGAATGGTCCAGACCATCTTGATTTCAATTTTCCAGGAAATAGCTTGAATCGTGAATTGAAAAGAAGAACTCTATCTCCTTCTTTAAATTCTTTTGAACTTCTGATTCTTTTATCATGCCATTTCTTCGTTCTTTCTTTATAGATTAACGAATTTTCATATGCTTCATGTCTTAATTCTTCTAATTCGTTTAATTGACTTAATCGTAGACGTCCAGCTTCATGTAAATCAAGATTACATGTCTTCAAAGCCCAAAATGCTTTGTGTTCAATTTCTACTGGAAGATGACATGCTTTTCCGTAAACGAGTCTAAAAGGTGTGGTTCCAATTGGAGTTTTGTAGGCTGTTCTAAAAGCCCAGAGTGCATCCTCCAATTTTATGGACCATTCCTTCGGATTTGATCCTACGGTTTTCTCTAGAATACGTTTTAAAGCTCGGTTGGCATTTTCAACTTGTCCACTTGTTTGTGGATGATATGCGGTGGAGATTTTATGAGTTACTCCATATCTTTTGAGAACTTTCTCAAGTTGATTATTACAGAAATGAGTTCCCCGATCACTTATTAAAGCTTTCGGTGTTCCAAACCTTGCAAAAAGACGTTTTACAAAGTTGACTACAACTCGCGCATCGTTAGTTAGGAGAGCTTGTGCTTCCGCCCATTTAGATACATAATCAATGGCTACGAGAATGTAGAGATTATTATGAGATTTCGGAAATGGTCCCATAAAGTCAATACCCCAAATGTCAAATACTTCACATACTTGAATGACATTTTGTGGCATTTCATCACGTTGACTTATTTTTCCGGCCCTTTGACATGCATCACAGGATTTGCAAAGAAGGTGTGCGTCTTTGTAAATTGTAGGCCAATAGAATCCAGCATCATAAACTTTTCTTGCTGTTAGTTGAGGCCCATAATGCCCTCCTGTTGGTCCTGTGTGACAATGGTTTAAGATTTTACTAGCTTCATCTCCGAATACACATCGGCGTATTATTCCATCGGGATAAATTTTAAACAAATGTGGATCTTCCCAGAAATAGAGTTTTATATCACTAAAGAATTTCTTTCGTTTTTGGTACGATAATCCTTTTTCAAGGAATCCACATACTAAGTAGTTTGCATAGTCTGCAAACCATGGTATTT
This sequence comes from Rutidosis leptorrhynchoides, assembly GCF_046630445.1. Classification (NCBI taxonomy): domain Eukaryota; kingdom Viridiplantae; phylum Streptophyta; class Magnoliopsida; order Asterales; family Asteraceae; genus Rutidosis; species Rutidosis leptorrhynchoides. The sequence goes on from NC_092337.1 coordinate 201,431,157, forward strand.
CATTATAATATATCTTCAATAGATATTCATCAGGAAAGTTGTCTTGTATGGCCGATTCATTTAGAACTTCTAATTCAGGATTTTCAAGACGAGAAAGATGATTAGCGGCGAGATTTTCTGCTCCTTTTTTATCTCGGATTTCAATATCGAATTCTTGTAAGAGTAAGATCCAACGGATTAATCTTGGTTTGGCATCTTGTTTCGAAAATAGGTATCTAAGAGCAGAATGGTCGGTATAGACCACCGTTTTAGCTAGAACGAGATATGAACGAAATTGGTCAAAAGCAAAGACAATAGCAAGGAGTTCTTTTTCAGTAGTTGTGTAATTTGTTTGTGCTCCTTGTAACGTCTTACTAGCATAATATATAGGTTGAAATCGTTTTTCAATCTTTTGTCCTAAAACGGCTCCCATTGCAAAATCACTTGCATCGCACATAAGTTCAAACGGTAGATTCCAATTTGGAGTTATCATGATCGGCGCATTAGTGAGTTTTTCTTTAAGAATATTAAAAGATTTGATGCATTCATCTGAAAAGATGAATGGAGCATCCTTTTCTAGGAGTTTATTCATAGGAGTGGCAATTTTAAAAAAATCTTTTATGAAACGTCGGTAAAAACCGGCATGCCCTAGAAAACTCCTAACTCCTCTAACATTGGTGGGATGTGGAAGTTTAGCAATTACATCTACTTTAGCTCTATCCACTTCAATTCCTTCCTTTGAAATTTTATGTCCAAGAACGATGCCTTCTTTAACTATGAAATGGCATTTCTCCCAATTAAGAACTAGATTTGATTGTTCGCATCTAATAAGCATTCGTTCAAGATTAGCTAGACATGTTTCAAAAGTATCACCGAAGACTGAAAAGTCATCCATGAAAACTTCCATGTATTCTTCTATCATGTCGTGAAAAATTGCCATCATGCACCTTTGAAAGGTTGCAGGGGCGTTACAAAGTCCAAATGGCATGCGTTTGTAAGCAAAAGTACCATAAGGGCACGTGAATGTGGTTTTCTCTTGGTCTTCGGGTGCTATTGGAATTTGAAAATATCCGGAAAAACCATCAAGAAAACAATAGTAACTGTTTCCGGCTAACCTTTCCAACATTTGATCAATGAAAGGTAAGGGAAAGTGATCTTTTCTGGTGGCGTCATTTAATTTTCTATAATCAATACAAACACGCCATCCTGTTACATTCCTAGTAGGAATAAGCTCATTTTTCTCATTTGTAATGACAGTCATGCCACCCTTCTTAGGCACGCATTGAACTGGGCTTACCCATGGACTATCAGAAATTGGATAAATTAAACCAGCATCTAGCAGTTTAATAATTTCTTTCTTAACTACATCTTGCATATTAGGATTTAGTCTTCGTTGGCGTTGCACATACGTTTTATGACCTTCTTCCATAAGGATTTTATGTGTGCAATACGAAGGACTTATTCCTTTAATATCATGAATCTTCCATGCAATGGCTGGTTTATGAGCTTTTAACACAGAAATGAGTTGTGATTTCTCATTTTCAGTAAGAGAAGACGATATTATTACAGGTAATTCAGATTCACCATGTAAATAAGCGTATTTCAAATGATTTGGAAGTGGCTTTAACTCTAATGTCGGAGGTTCTTCTATCGATGATTTATATCGATATCTGTCTTCTTCTTTTAGCATTTGAATTTCTTCTGTTGTTGGTTCATATCCATTAGCTATTAGTGTAGCTAACATTTCAGTTTCATCAATTGGTTCAGTTCCTTCTCCTAAAGAACATTCTCATGTTCCTTGTAATTCTGGAAATTCTTCTAGCAATTCTGCATGTGATTCTATAGTTTGAATATAATAACATGTATCATCTGCAGATTGCGGTTGTTGCATTGCTCTTTCAACTGAAAAGGTAACACTCTCGTCCTCTATACTTAGGGTCAGTTTCTTACCGAACACGTCTATCATTGCTTTAGCCGTGTTTAAGAATGGTCTTCCTAATATGAGAGGAACTTGAGAATCTTCTTCCATGTCCAGAACAACAAAATCTACTGGAAATACTAAAGTACCAACTTTAACTAGCATGTTCTCCATTATCCCTCTAGGATATTTTATTGATCCATCGGCTAGTTGTATGCTTATTCTTGTTGGTTTCAATTCTCCAAGGTCTAGTTTAGTGTATAGTGAATACAGCATTAAATTTATACTAGCACCTAAGTCTGCCAATGCTTCTATTGAACTAAGACTACCCAGAAAACATGAAATTGTGAAACTTCCTGGATCAGATAATTTTTCTGGTATCTTATTCAACAGCACTGCTGAACAATTAGCATTCATAGTAACGGCCGAGAGTTCTTCCATTTTCTTTCTATTTGAGATTAGATCTTTCAAGAATTTAGCATATCTAGGCATTCCTGAAATCACATCAATGAAAGGAAGATTTACATTTATCTGTTTAAACATATCCAAGAATTTGGATTGCTAGACTTCAAGTTTCTCTTTTTTCATTTTACTCGGGTAAGGAAGTGGTAGTTGGTATGGTTTAACATAAGGTTTAGCTTTAACTGTGTTATCTTCATTAACTTTTTCAACTACCAGTTCTTTTTCCTTATCTTGATCAGGTTGTGGTTCTTGTAGAGTAGGAATAGCTTCATCAGAAATTACAGGTATTTCAGGTGGTTTAAGTGTTGTACCACTTCTTGTGGTAATGGCTTTAGCTGTTTCATTCCGGGGGTTAGCATTTGTATCACTAGGTAAACTTCCCGGTTTTCTTTCACCTATTAACCTTGCTAGGTTACTTACTTCTTGTTCCAAATTTTGAATAGAAGCTTGTTGATTTCTAAATGCTTGAGCATTTTGTTCATTGGTTTGTTTTTGAGATGTGAAAAACTGTGTTTGAGTTTCAACTAGCTTCGTCATCGTATCTTCTAAATTCAGCTTTTTATCATCGTTTTGTGGTTTGTTTTGAAAATTAGGTCTTTGCTGATTGTAAGTATTATTGGATACTTGTTGATTGCTAGGATCTTGTTGGTTGTTGTATGGAATATTTCGATTATAATTTTGGTTTTGATTGTAAATCGGTCTTGGCGGTTGATAATTATTCTGATAATTATTTCCAGGCCTTTGGTTTATGTATGAAATATTCTCTCTTTGTTCCATTGTTAGTTCAATACTAAGACAATCTTTTGTCAAATGTGGTCCTCCACACTGCTCACAACTAATTCGTATTGAGTGAATATCTTTAGTCATATTTTCCATTCGTCTCTCGACAGCGTCTATCTTTGTGGAAATGGAATCTAAGTCATGGCTAGAATCGGCTCTAGCTGCTTTAGATGATCTAACAATATCTTTTTCTTGGTGCCACTCATGTGAGTGGGAAGCAGTGTTATCAATAATTTTATAAGCATCAGTTTTGGTTTTCTTCATAATGGAACCACCAGCTGCTATATCTATGTCTTTCCTTGTAGTGATGTCGCATCCTTGGTAGAATATTTGTACTATTTGACAGGTGTCTAAACCATGTTGCGGACATCCTCTCAATAACTTTCCAAATCTTGTCCACGCCTCATATAGAGTTTCATTCGGTTTCTGTGTGAACGTAACAATTTCTCCTTGAAGTCTTACGGCTTTAGATGCCGGAAAGAATTGTTTAAGAAATTTTTCAACTAAAACGTCCCATGTATCAATCGCCCCTTTAGGTAACGATTCCAACCAATCTTTGGCTTCTCCCTTTAAAGTCCAGGGAAATAACATGAGATATATCTGTTCATCCTCAACTTCTCGGATTTTAAATAGTGTACAGATCCTATTAAAGGTACGAAGATGTTCATTTGAATCTTCCTTCGGCGCACCACTAAATTGGCATTGATTAGTTACCATGTGTAGAATTTGTCCTTTAATTTCATAATCTGGTGCATTAATGTCTGGATGAGTAATTACGTAACCTTGGCAGTGCGTTTAGCTCACATTCGGTCTTCCATACTTAAAGGTTCCAGATTTTCCATAATTGAATTTGTTGAATCTGAATTACTAGAGGATTCTGATTTAATGGTTCGTTCCTCAACAATCTCTGTTTGAATGATTGGTGGTTCCGGAGGAAAAATTAATGGTTCAGGATCTATGAATCATCCCTGAATATTCTTTGGATTCTCAATTGTGAGGTCGGGTTCAAAAAATGGATTATCGAAAATTTGAATTGGAGTACTTGGTCGACTGGATGACGATTCTAAAGGAAAATCAACGGCGACAATATTAGCTAGATGTCTTGATCTGGTTACAGGTGGTGAACGTATAAAAGGTGGTGAACGTCTTGCTCGGTGCATTCACTGAATATCCTATTAGTTTTTAAAAGGAAAGAAAAGTTATATAAGTTATCCAATTAATAGACTTTTCTGATTTTTTCCACGTTTCGAATAGCCAAAAGATGCAGCAGAGGGGCAGGATTCATTTGGTCTCAATATAGTTGAGTACTGTTTGGCTCCAATAACCCGGTCCACGTACAAATCCAACTATTACTACGAACCAGAAAATTTTGATGTCTATCAATTTAACCACTTAAAATAAATTTTCGTAATTTAAAGAAATTTAGATAAGAAATAGAGAAAATTTTAAGTCCTAAAAACTAGAATGGCGAGAAATGAGAAAGAAAAAGAGGGCGTCGAAAAAGGTCGAAAAAGAAAAGGGTTGAAAAATAAAAGGCGTCGAAAAATAAGAAAGAAAAAGAGTGACTATAAAACTTTAAAACACTCGACTAACCCAACCTTATTATTATTACTAACTTAAAATTAAAATTGCAAATTGAGATTACTAATTGGAGTGATAATTGATACATAGGTAAAATGCGTCGAAAAATAGAAATAAGAAAGTAGCGCGTTGAAACTTACAAAGGAACTAAAAACTAAAAAAAATAAAAGTTGCGTCTAAAAATATTAAAGCTTAAAAGAAAAACTATATCCCAAATGGCAATATCTTAAAAAGGTACTAAAATTTAAAAATGGCGTCGCAAAATTCTAGAGCACCTAAATCTTAGTCTAAAGAAAAAGCACTTAAGGGATTTTACGGCAAAGGCTAAAAATCTATAAATAAAAATAACTAAGGCAAAAACTATGACTTAGAACTAAAAAAAAAGAGCGAAAAATACAAATATTACGCTAAAACAATTAAAAGGAACAAAATATAAAAATAAACTAAAAGTTGTAAAAATTACAATTTTTATAAAAATATTATTTTTATATTATTTATTTTATAAAACTATTAAGTTTATATAAATTAAATAACTAATTAAAACTAAATAATACAAAATAATAATAAAAACTAAATTAAAAATTAAATTAAAACACTAACCTAATTAGGGTTATAATTAAAAAATAAAAATAATAATTACTCCGTATTTAATGCAGTTTAGGGTTTCTGTGTGACCTGTCTGGGCGGCTCCGCGAGTCGCGGTGAACCCAGTTCAAAACCCCCGCAAGTCGCGGAGATTGCAGGTTCAACGTGTACCAGGTTCAAATTTAACAGTTTCAGTTTTTATTATATTTTTTTTTATATTTTTCTGTTTTATATTTTCTGTTTTAATAATTAAATAAAATATTTATATAAATTAAATAAAAACTTATGTTTTAAAAACTAAAAAAAATAGAAATACTTTATAATTTTATAAAAATCTTAAAAATAGATTTATATATATATATATATTTTTTTCGGTTTTTATTTTTTTTATTTTTGATATTAAAACAAAATGTATTTTTACAAAAACTAAATAAAACTTAATAAATTTTTTTTATATATATAGTGTTCGCTTCGTCATTCCCCGGCAGCGGCGCTAAAAATACTTGATGTGCGCAGAGGCGTATATGAAATAGCTTATATTTTACTAGGAAAAACTATTAAATACGATACAATTTTACACAAGATATTTATTTATTTATAGAATGGATATACTTAAACCTTGCTACAACACTTATAGGCAGTGTACCTAATCGTACAGTAGTGTAGTTTTTAGTAAGTCCGGTTTGTCCACAGGGAATCTTTTAAACAAAGCTTAACGCTATCTTAGTTTTACTTTATAAAAATACAAATATATATATAAGTAATATTATTATTATAAAGGGGGGTTTTTACCGTTTAATGACCGGTTTGTCGATTTTTTAGTCACAGTTAAAACCTAATGTAAAATATTAAAAATAAATACAAGACTTAATTTAAAGCGTAAAGTAAATAACGATAATGAAATTGCGATAAATAAAAGTTCGATAAAATAAAATTGCGATAATTAAAAAGTACGATAATTAAAAGTGCAATTAAATAACAATAAATAAAAGTGCGATAATTAGAAGTGCAATTAAATATAAAATAAAGGAAATTAAATATGAAATAAAAGAATTATGCTTATTTAAACTTCCGTAATCATGATGTTTGACGTGTTGATTTTAATTTTATGCCCATGGGTTAATTGTCCTTTGTCCTGAATTATTTAATATGTCCGTCTGGTTTTTGTCCATAACAGTCCATCAGTCACAAATATAAAGTGCGAGTATCCTCGTCAAATTATCCTTATACCCGAAGTCAAATATTCCAACTAATTGGGGACTTAAACTGTAACAAGATTTTAATACTTTGTTTAATAATTACACCAGGTTATCGAATGCGTGTAACCTAAGGTTTTAATACTTTGTTATCAATTATGCCAAGTGTCCTTGTACATAATTTCACCCCTGTTTTAATAATTCCATAGACTATTAATTCATTCCTGTGTCCGGTTAAATGAATGATTATTCGTACATATAAATATCCCGCCCATCGTGTCCGATCGAGTGTATATGGTTATTTATAAGGACGTCCAATTGCAAATCTTTATATTAAAATTAACAAACTATCATTTAGTTAAACAAATATAAAGCCTATTAATAGCCCATAGTCTAATTTCCACAAGTGTCGTTCTTTTGTCCAAACCCCAATTATGGTACAAAGCCCAATTACCCAATTTTAGTAATTAGCCCAACATCATGATTACTTCGTTTTAAATAAGCATAATAATAATTTAGCTATGATACATTAATGTAAAAAGGTTGAACATAACTTACAATGATTAAAAATAGCGTAGCTTTACACGGACAGAATTTCGACTTACACCCTTACAATATGCGCTAACATACCCTTATTATTAGAATTAAAATTAAAATTAAAATTATAAATATATATATATATATATATATATATATATATATATATATATATATATATATATATATATATATATATATATATATATATATATATATATATATATATATATATATATATATATATACGTTTAGATAGAGAGATTGATATATGGATATATAAAACGTTCAGAATGCGTTAGCTTTTATAGGCATTTTTAAAATTTGGGGCTCTGCGAGTCGCGGCCCATTTGCTCTTAGAACTCCGCGAGTCGCGGAGATATTGGATCCAGCTCACACCTTTTGGATCTTTGTTTGCCGACGTTTTATTATATAAATATAATATATATATAATTTATATAATTAATTATATATTATATTATATTTATATACATCGTTAACTTGTAATTTTTAGTCCGTTGCGTCGAGCGTTGAGAGTTGACTCTGGTCCCGGTTCCGGATTTTCGAACGTCCTTGCATACAATTTAATATCTTGTACTTTGCGTTTTGAATCTTGTACTCTTGTAATTCTGAGACGTTTCTTATCAATAATTGGAATCACTTTGATTGTACTTTGTACTTTTGAGCTTTTTAATCGTTTGCGTCTTCAATTCGTCGAATCTGTCCGTTGTCTTTACCTTTTATTATTTAAACGAATATCACTTGTAAATAGAACAATTGCAACTAAAATCTTGTCTTTCTTGAGGAATAATGCTATGAAATATATGTTCGTTTTTAGCATTATCAGTGGTGTTGTTCGTTGAGGTTTAAAAAGAAAAAAACAGAAGAGATAGCAGCATAGCTGTAGTATTTTAACAAGTGTTGCATGTGGAGGTTCATATTAAAAAGAAACACAACATTACCGAGTAGCAGTTGCAGTCACGAAGATGGTGACGATTGTAGGTTGATTTCCAACAGGAATTAAACAAAATAGAAGTTAGAAATAGCAGGTGGCAGTTATCTTTATTTTGAATGGAAATAATTTAGTGGTGGTTTCTTTGTACACGATTAGAAAAGAAAGACCGTGATATACATAGAGAGAGAGATATGGTGGTTCAACGGTGGTGAAGGTCTTAGTGAAAGTTGTGATCGAATATGAGGTTTATGTTGTTGATTCTTGGATGAAATCAAAAAGTGGTTTATTGGGTTTTAGACCCTCCAACAGACGGGTTCAACAGAAGTAGCGAGGAAGATGGTGGTGATAGTAAATGGGTTGGGTTTCGAATAAACACAAGTGGGTTTATGAGTTAGATGGTTAGCAACTTGTAACCGGGTTTTGGGTTCTTTGATGATGAGGATGGTGGTTGTATCTATCAAAGGTTTCATTGATTTTGTTTAAACGAAAGCAGTTGTGGTCTAGCTTGTTATGTATATGTGTATATACATATATATATATACATATATATATATATATATATATATATATATATATATATATATATATATATATATATATATATATATATATATATATATATATATATATAGAATAGATAGATGGTGTCTAACCGGTGGTGCTAGTCAGTGTTGTAAATCTCCCGGGATCTCCCCGAGATCTCCCTCGAGATCTCATTTTTAGAAGGCAACCAAGACGAGATGTTCATCTCCTGAGATTTCTCGATCAACGGGGTCAAACTTAGTAAAAGCCATGATTTCTCGTATTTTATTGCTAATTTGTAAGATTTTCTTGTAAAATTCTTAATTTCTAAGATTTTCTCCCTCATTTCTCGGATATTTTTGTAAAATCTCGTAAAACGTATATATATATATATATATATATATATATATATATATATATATATATATATATATATATATATATATATATATATATATATTTATGTTTTTAAGTATATTTTTATTAAAAGAAACTATAAAGTCAACGTAAGTCAACGTCCGAGATCTCCCGAGATTATTCCGAGATGCCGAGATCCCCCTAATAAAATCCAAATGAGATCTCCCCGAGATCTGAATTCTCCAACCTTGGTGCTAGTAGTGGTCACGAAAATGAAATAGTGAATGATTTTTATGATCGATCGATATAGTGATGTAGGGTTGTTGTAAGATGATGGAGTGGTGGCCGTGAGGTGAAGTGAAGGTGGCCGGTGAACGTGGTGATGGTACTCCTGTGGTGATGGGTGTTGTGATGATTGTAAAAACGAAGATGGTTGGTAACAATGGTAGTTGATGATCAAGAATGAGGAGGGTGATCGTTTTCATATAATATGCATGTCTTCATATATATATATATATATATATATATATATATATATATATATATATATATATATATATATATATATATATATATATATATATATATATATATATGTATAGAGAATGAGATAGATAAAGAAAGGAAACAGAATTCCTACTTTTCTGACATTTACACTTCCCTTTCCAGCTCATTTGTTAATTTTAGCTTGTCAATATTAGATGAATGGTAGACAAGAAAATGAGTTTGGGTAGTGACATATATGGATTTATAGTTGATTAGGATTTAGTGATTGGCACAATACATAGATATACATACAAACACAGTAATCACATAGTAATAATAATTGATTCAATTATATACAGTACGCACAGTAATATATGAAACAAACACTTTCATAATTTCAATGACATTTAACTGATTTAGAATATAATAATAATTATAATATAATATAAAATTAAAACGTGTGATTAAGTTAACCGTCGTCAACTATTTCATTATTGACTGAAATTCATGCTTAAAAAGAGTTCAACCATAAAGAACACCACTTCCAAGTCAAGCTGACTTCCATGAACACGTTCGGTTATCCTAACGGTCCAATCCTTTATGTGTCTAAACAAATAGTTCCTTAATTAACTAAGAATCCCTCAAGCGGGGTGCAATTCTTGAGACCGCGTTATGGTGCAGTGTACTGGTCAACACTAACCTGGTTCCATGGCCTTACTTAGCAGAGGTACAGCTTACAACAACCGCTATGCTTCAGCGTGCACGTACGAAGTTTTTATGCTTGGTGACTACACTAGCATGGTCTGGGACCGATAATGTACTAAGAGTCTAGTCAGATGTTTCACTACGAAAGAGTCCTCAGTCGGAATCCAAAGCTTGATAGACTTACTACAACCAGTGTGCCTCTGTCGATCTTACATTGTATTCGATAGACTTCTCTTACCAAGGGGTGACACAGATAGTGTACTCTGAATCGGGGTTCGTGACTTCCCAATAACAGAGCCTATAACTACGTTCTATTAGTTGGAAAAGCGATTGAGTTTAAAACATAATCGGAAAGCATTTCAACATCATACACAAACCATAATATTATTTCGGCATTATAACTGCTTACATCATCGCATACACTAAAGATAACTACTCGCTAATCATGGCAATAATATCACATAACATAATGATAGAAGACATTATAAAAAGATAAGGGATAGAAGTACTAGTAGATTAAACAAGTTCTGAATACAAAAGTGACAATTTCAAGACTCCAAACTGCTCCTAATACAATCTTCGTCGTTCTACTCCGGGTACTAGGTTTCCTGCACAGAGTCGAAGGCCTTGAGAGTTTGACTAAGATTGTACAAGAGAGAGAAAGAAGTGAATTGAAGTGTGTGTTGGAATGAATGACAAAGACCCTTTAAATAAACAAGAATTTTTCCTGCAAACGGCTGGCAGGCCGTTTGGCAGGCCGTATTTGGCAAGCTGTTTGCTAGGCAAGCCATTTATCGAGCCTGTTTACTTGACCATTTGGCAGGTCATTTGCCATACTGGCAAGCCGTATGGCAGGCCATTTTTGTGCCTGGTCAGCCTTGATTCACTGGATCGTAACTTGATTTCTTGTCTTTCGCCGTTTTCGCTCTAGAATCTTCGTTTTAGCTCCGATTCTGTTGATTCTTTTTGCACCGTCTTCATAATTATTTGTTCTTCAATTTTAACTGACGAAGTGGGCATTTTGCCGATAAATTTCGAATCTTTCTTGTTTTTGGGCCTTAATACTGGGGTGAAAACGTGACTTTTTAGCCGATGTCAAATATCCCACTCTTAGACTTTGCTTGTCCTCAAGCAAACTCTCATTTCCTTAAGAATCTTTTCGGCATTTCTTTTATAATATCCTAAGCTATTTGTGTTTATTATAAGAGCAAAAAGATAAGATGAGTCATCTATGTTATGATTGAAACTAGTTCTGCAAGCATGCGAGGAGGTTACATGACATTGGCTAGCTTTCATGGGTCACTCAAATCACTCAAGTGTTTAGGGTTCCCTATAGATCTAAGAAATGAATACACTCATAGCCAGTCATGCTGCACCCATCGTTATAGGCTTGATAAAGACTCAAATCCTTGCTGCTAATGCGAGAACGGTAGTAATCTCAGCTTTATAGGTCATTTGTCAATGATGGAAAAGGAATTTTGGAGTGGTATTGAAGTTGTTTTTGAGGGTAATCTAGTCTTTATACAGACTTTTATTCGGATATATAGGAGTGCTGAAGTATTTTGAGAAGCACTTTTGAACTTTTTTTCATTTGATAATCATTTTCGGTCAAGTTTTCTTCGGCATTTCTCTTATTAAGTTCTGCTCCTTTTTTCAGAACTAAAAATCTTTTTTTTTTTTTAGAGATTTCATCTCGAGAAACTTTTTGCCGGTAAACTTTTTCAAGACCTTGCCATGATACTTGAGAGGTTTATAACATCGGGTTTTCGGAAGGAATCTCGTTTTCTGGATTTTTCGAGTAATAGTAAAGATGATGTGGATGCGGTGGTGGAGTAGAAGTAGTAGAGGTGCGGAAGACTTATGTTTGACAAATGGCTAGCTCTTTTGATTACTACCGAATCACGTTTCGCTTCTTGGAGATGTAGATCTAAAGCAAGTTCTGATTCTGAGCACAGACATCGGCACTCTCAACGGAAAATAGTGAAGCATTAAAGATGAATGATGGTATTATTTGGGGTGCCTCACCATAATCAATTTAGGTCGATAATGCCTTAGTCATGCAATGCTCTATTAGAGATTTTAAACCAAACAAGATTTTCACCCTACTTAAGCCTTATTTTTATTGACAAATGTTTTAGGTTTTCAAAAATACTTTTTTGAAAAGGGTTTCTTTTGCAAAAATTTTGAAATTTGGCTTAAGGACTTGGAATCTTCGTAATGGGTTATATTAATACAGCATAAAAAGATTATACCAACATCCCACACTTAGACGAACATTTTCCTCAATGTTCCTAGTGTATCCCACACTTAGGAGTTTTAGTTGAAGATTTGGGAATATTTGTCTAGTGTTTTAATTGGGTGTTATCCCATACTTAGTGATAAGCTAGGATGTGGCATAGTTTAAATCTTGAGCTAGTAGCGAAAAGAAAGAAATACCCCTAGCAGATGCGGATGGCTTCCAATCCTTGCGTCTTTATCGGCTCATTTGTCATTCTTTATTCTTCTACTCTACTTTATTGCATGGGTTGCCTCCCGAGAAGCGCTTTTGTTTAAGGTCATTGGCTCGACCGTAGTGATGCTTTAAAAAGCATACATTCCTTGCTGATAAGTCCTGAGAAAGTGTCGGACCAATAGTGGTAGCAGATCCGGTACTTCTCTTGAAGATCTTCTGAAAGATAAGTAGTGCACAGTTTCAGCTCTTGATAAGTCTTGAATTCCGATGAGAATATGATCCACGGCTCTGCTGGTTGACCCATGAATGTCAATCATAGAAGCAGTGCTGGTGGTGATTGTTTCTCTGATGGGATGCTCATTTCGGAGGTCTTCAAACAATGTTAGAAACTGTATCTTTAGAATTTCGAAGTCTTCGGAATGGTGATCTCCACAGTAAGAGTCTGTCGCTTTGCACAAATTTGTTAAAAGATGAAGCTGAAAAGAAGTGAACAAAAATCCTGATCTGAGCATTAATTTCAACGTCTTTGAATATATCTCCTGACATCCAGCTTTAAATGTGAAACTAGGATCTGTGGATTCGTGGAAGATACGTGATAGCTGCTTCGTAACATAGGTGGCAATGTTGACTCGATCTGGTTCAAGATGAGAGAACTGATTGTTTCATCTTGCCTCTTCTATAACAGCGTCTCGTAACTCTTTGATAATCAGATCAGCATGGTGATCAATTGTTACGTAAATCACTAGCCTGTCTGGTGTGCTTTCGAAATTATCTATTTCCAAGAGAGCGAAAAAGTTGTGAATATCCTCGATCATTTGCAAATCAGAGTGATAAGTCGGGCGTCCGATGGAAAGATCCATATGCTTTCGGATGAGAGTCAGTAGTGCTCGTTGGTTTCGCGAGAACGGAAGTGCAGATCCGGCTAAGGCGTTATAAACCCTACAGTAAATGATCTTCTGATCTCGATAGAATCTTGTCTCTAGAATAGTGCGAACCACTGAATTGTGCTCTCGTTGCCTTTCTTCTTGGTAGATATGATCGTGAAGAGAATTGATAAAATCTTGAATGCGTTCTTCTAGGATTTCAACATAATTTTCTTCTCTTTGGAGATAGAGGTTGTGTTCTTCTCGGATAGCCATAATTCGTTCTGTTAAGCGTAGTGAAAAATCAATGGTTAATTTTCGGATGGCTTCGATAATGTCTTCAAATTCATCGGTATCATTGATGAAGGTTATCATGTCTGTGTGTGTGGATATAACCGAAATCCAATCTAAAGAAGAGTCCGACTCCCCTTGATCTGGTTCGGTTGGAGAGTGTGAGTTATTCAGAATATCTTCATGTTACTCTCCCTTGTAATCATCGATGTATTGTTCTTCTGAGGATACGTCTGATGAACGGGTTTCTTCAGTATTCTGATTCTCCACTTTGACACTTGCAGGATCAATTTCTATACCCTTAACCTCAGCCTTGTCGGTCTTCTTCTTGAAGCGAATGATTAAATTGTGATCTTCCGTCTCAAGCCTCATTATTTCTTCATGACGTGCAATGCTTGGAGTGGGTATTGTCGCAGTTTCTTTTACGTCTTCCATTTCCTTTTCCTCTTTAGATTCCTCCTCTTCCTCTATATCTTCGCTGGGATCTTCTTCTTCCATTTCTGGGTCAGACTTTGATTCGACACCCATCTCGATATCGTCGGCTGGTGGTGAAGACTTGTCATCAGAAGTGATCCGTCTGGTGGAAATAGCAAACATCTCTAACTATCCAGAAAGAATCGGTTGGTCGGTCAATTTTGAAGGTAACGCTCTCCCCATGTGATCGTAAGATCAAGGTTTGATTGTACACATCAATGACAGTCCTAGCCGTATTCATGAAAGGTCTTCCTAACACTACTGGTGTGTGTAGGTCTTCCTTAATATCCATTACTACGAAATCTGTAGGATACAAGAATTTATTGACTTTCACCAAGACGTTCTCAACTATCCCCTTAGGATATCGAATTATATGATCGGCAAGTTGGATTGTCATTTTGGTTGGTGACAAGTCTCCTAACTCTAATATCTTGTAGAGAGAGTAGGGGATTAGGTTGATACTTGCTCCTAAATATGCTAGCGAATGAATGGTTCCAGATTGGTAGATTGAACACGGGAAAATGAATCGGCCCGTATCTCCTAGCTTTGGTGGTAGAGAGTTTCTGAGTAATGTAGAGCATTCTTCACTCAGTGGAATTTTGTTAGAGTCTGGTATCCTCTCCTTTGTAGAAAGAAGCCTTCGGATGTATATCTTCTGGTTGGGAACTTTGGACATGGTGTCCAGGAATCTTCCATCAAGTTTGAAGGAATCAAGCTTGGATGGTTCTTCTTGTAGCCTCCCAGGATAGGGTACGCGAACAGGAGTTTCCGGGGTCAGCTTATGAGTATATGTCGATTTGATCTTGAGCCTAGCTGACCTTCTCTGTGGTTCTTCCTCTGGGATTACAGAATCCATTTGCTTTGCTTATTCTATGTGGGGATTTTGGATAGTATTACTTGGCAATCTTCCCTGCGGTCGGGTTTCAAGGCGTTGTGATAACTGTCCGAGCTGCATTTCCAGACTTTTGAGCAGAGCCAATTGATTTCTCATTAGTAACTTTTCTGGCTGCAGTTCTCTGATTAAGCTGTTGTTGTCCTTGAATGAACTGAGTTAACTGATCATCAGCTCTGAGAGTGGGGTTAGTTTCTTTTGTAATCTGGGTGGTAGGGGAATTTTCCTCAACTGGAGTGCCAGTGAGTGGAAGTGGTTGATCATAGGTCAATTGAGATTGTTGGGCTGGATAAGGTGTGTATTGATAGCGAGAAGGTTGATTGCTTCGCTGAAATTGATTAATCCTAGGTGGTTGATTGAATCCGGGATTTGGTGGACGAGTTGGGTATTGGACGTAACAGACTGAACCGTCAGGGTTTTCGTACTCAACTTGATATTCTTCAGTGGGTTGCGGGTTGGTACAATTAACACAAGCCTGAGCTTGGTTGACCTGCTGCGACTGCGTCTTCAATTCTCCGAGTTGTTTAGCGAGAGATTCCATCTTATCCGTGAGGGATTTGATGGCCTCCGTTTGATTGTTAAGTGCAGAGGGTGGGGCAGATGATGAAGTTGTTTCACCACTGTTCCAGTCATGATGCATTGTCATGTTCTCGAGTAATTCCCATGCTTCGTCTGCGGTTTGGTTCATCAGATTCCCTTGATCTTCTGCATCGATCGTCGTCCTATGATTTACCGTAAGACCATCGTAGAAGGTACAGATTTGGGCTAACCGTTCTAGCTGGTGATTAGGGCATTTCTTCAGCAGGGTTTTGAATCGCTCCCATGCAGTGTAAAGAGATTCATCATAACTTTGTTTGAAGTTAATGATGTCATTCTTTAGTTGGTTTGTTTAGAAGAGGGGAAATATTTGGTTAGAAATTTAGTAGCCATCTCCGTCCATGACGTGATGGAATCTTTTTCCAGTCCTTCGAACCAGGTTTGAGCATGATGAGTGAGTGAATAGGGAAACAAGTATAGCCGGACTATATCTTGTCCGATCCCTGGCTGTTTGTAGGAGTTCGAAAGAGATATGAATTTATCAAGGTGAGAATTAGAATCGTCATTCGGTAATCCATGAAACTGATAGCTATTCTGAATGAGCTGGATGATGTGATGTTTTAACTCGAATGAGTGTCCTTGAATCTCTGAAAATCTGATTGGTCCTCCTCGACCTTCAATTGAAACAACCCAACCCGTATTTAAACCGGCCCGTAAAAATTTTCTTTAATACATTAATATTTAGGTCCCAATTATGTTTCCGAAACATCTTTAACACAAATAATAAGTTCAATAAACTTTTAAAACATTTAATACATAGTTTAAATCCGAAAGGGCGAACACGACCCGACTATTTTAATTTCCAACAAAACCGAGCATGGTGATTGGGACTATGATACCCAATAATAATCGAGTCCAAGAACAAGATCTTCTAGAGCAACCTAGCCAAGATCATTAATCTCCATGCTTACCCGAGCCGCCAATCATGCGAACCTATAAAAATAGCAACAACGAGAGGGTAAGCTAATGCTTAGTGAAGGTAAAGATACTATACACATACATATGCATAAAATGGCTACGCATCACCAAGCATCAAGATAAACACATACCAGCTACGCATGGTAAACAAACTACAAAAGAGCACATACACAAAGTAGCTACATGCTACGTAATCACTAAGCTAACGCCACAAGATGCTACAACACAACGATAAGTATATACGCGTATACAATAAATATAATCAACAACAACAAATAAGGTTAACCCCTTAACCCAAACTACATGAAGGTTGGCCGAACTACCTGGACCTTAGTGAATTTGCACTACCCGAAATTCACCTCCTTCACTACTTCAACAACCGAGGTTGGCCGAACTACCCAAGCCTTAGTGAATTCGCACAACCCGAAATTCACCACCTCATCACCAAGATGACCGAACTACCCGAGTCATCACGAATCCGCGCTAACCGAGATTCATTTCCTCAACAACAAATGCTAGCAACCCATCGCCAAAAGGGTTATCCAAAACGCTAGCCAAATCACCACACCAAGGGTAAAACCCAAAACGTATAAGCATATCAAGGGTCACTGTACACACACGCACCCATTTTACACATACACAGGTGCATAGTAAATTTACACTCACCTTAAACGCCTCGATGAAGTGCAATCCAAACCCGCAACTCGCCAATGGAACGTACCTATTCCATTATCACATAAACAAACAACACAATTAGGGTGGATTACAAACCAACCCATTTCGACAACTAGTGCAAATTTCGACCCAATTGCACTTTCAAGTTCAAACCGCGCCCAAACTAACCAATAATCACTAACACAAGTGAAAATGGTCCTAATACGCCAATTAAACCCAAACATAAATGTTAAACACCAATCTTGCCCAAATTGACACCTAAACCCTAATTTTGACCCATTTGAAAATTAGTCAACCCAAATACACCCAAATGGTTTCCAATACTTCCATAATCACTAACACTAGTGATTATACACCATTTACAAGCCTTAAACATAGTTAAATCATCAACTAACCCAAAACCCGCCAAATATCAAAATAACAAGTTTCCATAAACCCTCTTCATCATCTAAATGGGTTTTACAACTAACAATCTCAAAACCCTAACATTGAATCTCAAATCAAACATTGAAATTCGGAGTTAGAACGTACCACAAAAACCAAAACGTAGCTAGGAATGAGGTGAAAAACTTTAAAACCCGAGCTTTGGTGTGAAATCAACTCCTTCTTCTCCAAATGGAGCTTCCTCTATCTAAAACTCTTCTCTCTCTCTCTCTCTCTAAATAGTTGAGAGTGTTTGTGGATGTGAAATATGATCCAAAGTTGGATCCAATTCTGCCAATATGTCCACAGATCTGGCCTCAAGTGAAAAGACCAAGCTACCCTTCATTTAACCACAAAACAGAAAAACTGGAAATCTGTCACAGGAAGTGTGCGCGGCACGCTCACCTAATGGTGCGCGGCGCGCACAAGGGTTAAAACAGTCTGTCAGTTTGAATTTCGTTCTACACTTCACACACTTGATGCACACTAATAATACGCTATGTACAATAAATATTAGGGTCTTACAACTTTCCCTCACTTAGAATCGATCACGTCCTCGTGATCCTCGTCACGAAACCGAACGAACCCACACTCAATGGTCCTCAAACATACGTTTCAAACCGACTTCTATCACAATTATCATAAATTCGAAGGTTATTCCTACATACCCAAGACACACTTGCACGCATTCCGAGACATGCAATGCACACAACATTTGAAAACTATTACAATCGCTTACATACGCGGAAACATCATGTTTCCTTCCAACTTCCCTAGGCAATCCTTCCCAATGAATCGCCTTTAACACTAAATCGTCATCCGCGATTTCTCAAATCCGCAAATCCGAGCGCTAAAACTTGCTCAATCCCTCACATCGGGAAAAACTCAACCAATCTCTTACCGAGATATCAATCCCTTAGCGTACCCGTAACAAGTACAATGCTAAACGTAACCACGTCTCAACCTAAGGTCAACAACCCGAACGATGAAGACCGAACCAAACGAATCCCTACGGATTACACTTACCACTTAACATCCCTCGTAGTGCGCAATACGACCAATACGCAACTATCACAAAGTCGTAAGCAACGACTAAATCCGCTAGCGCCCAAAACGACTATGGCAACGCTAATCCCAAGGTGTACAAAATCGACTATTGTCACACCCGTAACAACATGTGAGCGAAACACGGCTATCACATCACTAACCACACAACATGGTCCTCGCGACCCTACCATCGGCGTATAAAACAACCAATAGTTCACAATACTAAACACACCAACATGGTCGAAACAACCCGAGCCTAAACACATATGGAGGATGGTCGAAACAACCCGAACCTTAGTGAATTCGCAACAACCCAAAATTCACCAACCCAATCCATATTTCCCACAACGAAATGACCGCACAACCCGAGTCATCGTGAATACGTGCAAACTGATATTCACTACCTCCACCACATAGTATAACCGAGGATGGCCGTGCAACCCGAGCCTTAGTGAATCCGAACTACCCGACATTCACTACCTCAAACTATGAGTCCAACTAACAGGGACAATCGTACTACCCGAAATATTGTGAATACGAACAAACTGATATTCACGTCCCACAACACAACACATGAATGGTACTCCCATTCCGATAACATTATACCATACCGGTACAACACTACTCCCAAGGTGAAGTTAGCAGACCGAGTCAACGGCTATAACCCACCAATCACATACGCTCTTTTGGCCTCCATCAACGAGTAGTGTAACATCGCGCACTGCTACACCATAGTGAATCCTAACGGAATACACTAACCATCCACCACAAACAAAAGTATATACGCATACTTAGAATCATTCCACACCGCCTGGAATTTTCGCACACGAATCATACGCACGCGAACATCGCTATCACAATCGAGCAAGAAACACCTATATCACACATTAATACAACACAATAATTCTCCAGAAGAGAGTCCGACACGCACATCCCTAAACCGAGGGATTTCGCCTTGCTCGTCAAATACGCCCGTTATCTCTCAACGAGATTCACCACATTACCACCTCGGTGGTAATTCAAATCCGAAACCATAAGTACAATTTAACCGAAATTGTACTCTACCACAGATCGACTAAATCTAGGTCTCGACACTAATTCCGGATCTACTATGAGCATTATCCGACATCTCACACTAAAACCTCCATGTGCGGTAGTGTAACTCCCCTACTTGGAACTACGTTCCATAACCGCATCGCCGTGGCAACATCATCCGCGATAATTACCACTCTTCGACATACGTGACCAATCTCTCCATCGGTCATTACACTCGAATTCTCATGAATTCATTTCTCACACTAGAAATTGACGCACACCATCACCCGTTGGCTTTATTTAAACAACGACACAAAACCAACACAACACGCACCTTGTACAACCGTACAATGCTACCGAAAGGTAGACCTTTCTTCAATTGGGTTCACACGACCCATCACCACATCTTGCTCCAACCTTGAGCATTCGAAGGATTTTAACCTATCCTTCATCGCTTCGAACGAAGCGTTTACCATAAATTACACGAACTTCATTCTTGAAATCCTCCGATTGCCATGGCTTGTCACACTTCCACCTAGTCACTCATGTACTTAAGGGTTTCTATAGGGTACCCAAAGTATAATGTAACCGCAACACCATCGGAGTCGAATACCACGCCAGTAGGTATGAACGAGGCACCTATCACCGCGTCGCGTAGACTCCATTACCAACATACATCGAGATCAAACACTCGATCTTTAGGGTTTTATCCACCCATCGAACCTCATGGTTCCTCGACTTCAATACGAAAACAAGCACGTGCTTAACGACCAAACACCAGAGCCCATTCCCAAGGCTTGGTAGAAACATTTCCCAACGCTAAGGAATGCTTGGTTGCACCAAGTCTTACGCCCTTCGCCCATTAATCAAAATGTCACCGTAGGGTAATTCCACTAGGAATGTCACCCATAACAGAATATGCACAACACAAAATCTTTCAACAAATTCGTACACAATGACTCATAATAAATATCTAAAGGACATATTTATTAAAACGAAACGTACCTTAACGTCTCCATGCGGCATTTGCCGCCGCCAACTCGGAACAATCCAGCTTGCGATGTCCTTCTTTATGACAATAGTAGCACATTCCGTCATCACTTCTCGGCATTGTGCACTCCCATAACTTGTGGCCCCTAACACCATAATTTAAACATCTAGGCGCACGAGAATCCATCGTACCTTTACCCACATTACCCGTACTCGCACTTGCACCCTTATTTTTCTTACTTGGGGCACCGTACGAACTAACCCTTCTCTTACTCAGAGCATTATCGATTATCTCCCAAGGATATGGCTCAAAACCCTTAGCCACATCAAATAGCTCGACAAACGAGTTCACTTGCCCAAGGCTTATCTTCCCACGTAACTCATCATTTAAAGCCTTACGGAAGTCTTGCATCAACAACCTTTCGTTATTCACATACTCGGGGCAAAATCGCGCCTTAGACATAAAAGTAGCCCGTAGAGTATTTAGGTCCATAGACCCTTGTCTCAACACGCGTATCTCCTCACGTATTCTTGCCAAGTCAGCTTTTGTTCGGAATTCTTCAAAGAATTCCTTCTTAAAATCGCCCCATGACAAACTCATGAACAGTTCTTCGCCGACCGTATCAATCTTACCATCCAACCAATCCTTCACACCATCTCGCAACAAACTAGTAGCGATTCTCGTCTTCTTGTCCGGAGGACACTCATTTGTACGAAAACATCCTTCGATCGCCGAGATCCAACGAGTACTCACTAACGGATCCGGTTCTCCATGATACATAGGCGGTTTAGTCGCTCGAAACTCCTTGTAACTAAACTCCCTCTTACCATTACCCCGAAGCTCGTTAAGCCTTCTTTCGAACTCTTCTCGGATTGTTTTCACTTGTTTTGCAACCTCGGCCTCAACCCTAGCCGCAAACTCATTGTTATTCGTCTCGATCTCGTTTCATGTCGTCATTCTAAGGAATGCAAAATGATTAGTCCACGAACGTATAAACCACACACATAACAACGTCCCATCTTGCTAAACACTCGTCGTACATCACTTGTTAGACACGATTTGCACCCGTAATAAGGTTTGCAAGTCCTTATTACGCACACACGCCGTATCAACTTGTTAGTACAACGACTATCTTACTCGATGATATTCCCAACGCAACATGAATACGAACATAACGCAATCGTATATTAACAATATCCACATATTAATATAAACGTTAGTCCACCTACCAATTAAGGTACTAACCAAATTCCCATTCCGACCCGTACTCCTACAAGTCCCGCAACAATTAAGCACACACAAAAGTCTAAGTCTAGGCACCTATCTCAAGTCACCTAAATCCCTTAGACCATGCCCTGATACCACTTGAAACAACCCAACCCGTATTTAAACCGGCCCGTAAAATTTTTATTTAATACATTAATATTTAGGTCCCAATTATGTTTCCGAAACATCTTTAACACAAATAATAAGTTCAATAAACTTTTAAAACATTTAATACATAGTTTAAATCCAAAAGGGCGAACACGACCCGACTATTTTAATTTCCAACAAAACCGAGCATGGTGATTGGGACTATGATACCCAATCCTAATCGAGTCCAAGAACAAGATCTTCTAGAGCAACCTTGCCAAGATCTCTAATCCCCATGCTTACCCGATCTGCCAATCATGCGAACCTATAAAAATAGCAACAACGAGAGGGTAAGCTAATGCTTAGTGAAGATAAAGATACTATACACATACATATGCATAAAATGGCTACGCATCACCAAGCATCAAGATAAACACATACCGGCTACGCATGGTAAACAAACTTCAAAAGAGCACATACACAAAGTAGCAACACGCTACGTAATCACTAAGCTAACGCCACAAGATGCTACAACACAACTGTGATCCCCCGTACAAAACCATCGTGTACGAATCATCAACAACAGGATCATTACAAGGTTAAGTACTATATGCGTTTTCAAAAAGAGTTTGCATTCAATAATAAAGTGACGTCATAACTGACATCTAATGTTTTACAATCCAAAATCATGCTTCACTAAGTAGAAGCAAATAATAAGTGTATGTGACCACAATGGTCGTTACAAGTCATAGTTCAAAGTATGAATGTTTGAATGCAAAATAAAGTAGTTCATGCGATAGCAACTCTAAGCAGCGGGTGTCTACAGCACGACTAGTAAACAGCGGAATCTAACCTCAAGCACCTGAGAAAAACATGCTTAAAAACGTCAACACAAAGGGTGGTGAGCTATAGTTTAAGTATAACAGTATGTAAGGTAGGCCACGAGATTTCAGTGCTACAAAGAGCGTTTCAAAACAGTATGATAAAGTATATGTTAACCGTGGGCACTTGGTAACTAACTTAACGTTTATACCCCATGAAAGTACACTTGGCAAGTGCGTATGTCTACGAAGTATTAAACACTCGTTAAATGCTAGCGCTACTAGCCCGAGTGGGGATGTCAAACCCTATGGATCCATATCTAAGATTTGCGTTCACGGTTCAAAAACCAATGATTAAACGTTACCGAGCTAAAGGGAATGTTTATGCCGTTGTATAACCCACACATATATAAGTTTAAGTACTCGTGCCTAGTATGTAAAACATAAAATCCGCATGTATTCTCAGTTCCCAAAATAAGTTAAAGTAAAAAGGGAATGCTATAACTCACAATGATAATGTAGTCGTAAAGTCGGTTCGGAAATGGTGTGCAAGTAATCGGTCCGAAGGTCCTCAACCTAAGGAAAATAATACTAAGTCAGTAAATCATCTTAATAGGTTTAAAAGTATGTATTTAAGGTCATAAAGGTCATCATCATTCATCATCAAACAAAAGACGTAAAGTAGGTTTTGTTTATGAAAGTAGTTTAAAACAAAGGCTGAATTCGATCAGTCACCACGGCCTCTACCCTTACTGAATTAAGGTGAGATCAGTGGCCATGGATCCGTATATGAGTCCCTTAAGTGTGGTAAAATTTACAGAGGCAAACTCATCTTCGTTTAACCGTGGTGACGGTTTAAGTGCGAGTAGGTCTGAAATTTCTGCACAACGTTAAAAGACATAGTGACGCTCGGAGGGCCATAAATCCTAAACCGTAACTCGGATTAAGACGAGTCCTATATGAAAAGTTATCTACTCGAAAAGATATATCTAAAAATCATGGTTAGAACATCCCAGGTCTGCTGGTCTGTTACAGAAACAGCAGGTCAATATGTTTTGGACAGAAACAGTAAGTTTAAGTGGGTTCCGGTGGTCTTGGTGCTTGATGTTCATCATGGTTCTCGTCCTTGATGCATATAGCTTCAAGTGTACAACTCATTGATGTATCTACATCATCTTAACCAAGTCTTGACCATCATAACCCTAGTGCAAGTCTAAGACATGAAGCACAACTCACTTAAGAGTTGTACGAAGTTTGATGAACCAAAGTTACATCAAAGTCTTAGATCTAACACCTACATGAACTTTAAAGCTAATAACAAGTTACAAACTTGAAAGTAAACTAACTACTCAAGATCTTAAGATGTAGAACATAGTTCTTTAGTTAGATCTTGAAGATCCAAGACCCAAAAGTCTAGATCAAGCATAAGTATACAAAGTTATTTTTAAAGAAAACTTATTTGTGTGTTCTTGAACTTTTAAAGTTAACTTTTAGTTCAAGATTAATGAGATCAACGTTAACTAGTAACACTTGACCAATAATAACCAACAAACATCAAATTAAAGTGCAAGTAACTAAATAAACAAGTAAATTATTCATGGTTGTTCATACTTTAAAGATTCAAACCAAAGTTTGATCTTTAGAAAGTAAACTTTAAAGTTTAATTCATGAACTTCAAGTATGAGTTTAATCAACACATGAACTTGCAATATTTTAAGAAAGTATATGTAGAACCATAACTAGTAAGTTATGTTCTTGAGTGTTCTTGATAAATACAAGATATAATGAAGAATAAAACTAGTAAGTTAGATTCTTGAAACCAAGTAAGTAAATAACTAACTACAAGTATATATGTAACAATCAAAGACAAGTAAACAACAAACAAGATTGATGAAGATGAGATGAATGGATTCGGTTTTAGCAAGAAGAAAAAGAGAGAAAGGCTTGAAAGAATACTCACACTTGAGAGCAAAAGATGAGAGGATGTTTGAGAGAAAAAAATGCAAGTAATTGTGTGTGTGTGAATGAGAGTGTTCTAGTGAATAAGGTAATGGAAAATTTGAAACAAAACACACCTAAAGGGCCACCAAAACTGACGGCCAGCTGCTCCAAGAAGAGGGATGGGTTTGTTTAGTGGTCACTTGCAAGTAAAGCTCATAAAAGGTGGTTAATGGATGGCCATGCATGGGGATAAGTTGCTAACTAGATTCCAATTACAACAACTAACTAGTTCCATGTTAAATTGATACATTCAAGTGCAAGACATGGGCTAACTAAGTCCATTAATAATGTAGGGTGGGCTTGGAAGCCCAAAGTCATAAGTCCATTTCACTACTAAAGCCCAAGTTCACTTAATTAACAAATTAATCCATTTAAAGCCCAAGTAATTAACCAACAACCTTAGTTAATTAAAATGATTAATAAAACTAATCATGAATGTAAATAATACTTGAAAATATTATTCGTGCAAGTTCCGGGTGTCACAAAGACGTTTCGGGCAATTAAAGTCAAGTTCGGGCAATCATGGCAACATGTAAATGTAATAACGTACATTCATTTAATCACACGTATTAATAATAATTATTATTAATAAATAAACGTTGGAAATTCTAGGGTCGTTACATTACCCACCTGTTAAAGAAAATTTCGTCCCAAAATTTTAAGCTGAGGTAGATGGAGGAGTCGGGAAAAGTTGAGGATACTTCCGCATCATTTGGTCCTCTCGCTCCCAAGTAAACTCAGGTCCTCGTTTGGCATTCCATCGCACTCGGACGATCGGAATCTTGTTGCGTTTCAAAGTTTTGATCTCACGATCCATAATTTCAACAGGTTCTTCCACAAAGTGGAGTTTGTCATCAATTGTAAGTTCTTCCAGTGGTATGATAAGTTCAGGTGCAGCAAGACACTTCTTCAAGTTTGACACGTGGAAGGTAGGATGAACTGAGCTCAATTGTGCTGGTAGTTCCAAACGGTAAGCAACGGGTCCAACACGTTCCAAGATTTCAAAAGGACCAATGTATCGTGGGTTTAACTTTCCACGTTTTCCAAAACGGATCACACCTTTCCAAGGTGCAACCTTCAACATTACACGATCACCCACGTTGAATTGAAAGTCCTTACGTTTAAGATCGGCATAACTGTTTTAACGATCGCGGGCAGTCTTAAGTCGAGCTTGGATCTGAGCAATCTTCTCCGTCATTTAGTGGACTACCTCGGGTCCGGTGATTTACTTTTCACCTACTTCGGCCCAACAAATAGGAGATCGGCACTTGCGGCCATACAATGCTTCAAAAGGTGCGGCATTAATGCTCGAGTGATAACTGTTGTTGTACGAGAATTCGGTGAGTGGCAAATGTCTTTCTCAAGCCTTTACAAAATCAATGACACATGCACGCAACATGTCTTCCAAGGTCTGAATCGTTCGCTCACTTCTCCCGTCAGTCTGAGGGTGATAAGCAGTACTTATATCGAGACGAGTTCCCATGGCTTCTTGTAAAGAACGCCAAAATCTAGAAGCAAAACGAGGATCGCGATCGGAGATGATCGATAAAGGTACACCATGACAAGATACAACCTCCTTGATGTAAAGTTGAGCAAGTCTTTCCATGGTATCAGTTTCCTTCATCGCTAGGAAGTGTGCAGATTTGGTGAGGTGGTCAACAATAACCCAAATGGTATCGTATCCGCCCACCGTCTTTGGCAGCTTGGTGATAAAATCCATTGTGATCCTTTCCCACTTCTATTGTGGGATCTCTGGTTGCTGAAGTAATCCAGAAGGTCTCTGATGCTCAGCTTTAACCTTTGAGCAAGTCAAACACTTACCAACATAAGTCGCAACGTCCTTCTTAAGATTCGGCCACCAATACTGTTCTTTAAGGTCGTGGTACATTTTGCCCGCTCCAGGATGAATCGAATATCTTGATTTGTGTGCTTCATCAAGTATAAGGTTCCGTAGATCTCCATAAAGAGGTACCCAAATTCTTCTGGCATAACATCGGAGTCCAGACTCCCTAACCTCAAATCGAGAGACAAGTATGTTCAAATGTTCGTGGGATATATTCTCCTCCTTGAGAGCCTCAACTTGGGCTACTCCGATCTGGCTGTTGAGGTTCGAATGGATGGTGATGTTCAGAGCCCTAACACGAAGAGGTGCCGTCCTCTCCTTTCGGCTTAAAGCGTCAGCTACAACATTTGCCTTGCCAGGGTGATAACGGAGTTCACAATCGTAGTCGTTGAGCGTCTCGATCCATCAACGTTGTCTCATATTCAGTTGCTTCTGATCAAAGATGTGCTGGAGACTCTTGTGATCGGTGAAAATAGTGCTCTTAGTTCCATACAAATAATGTCTCCACAATTTGAGCGCAAAGATAACGGCTCCAAGTTCAAGATCATGCGTAGTGTAGTTCCACTCGTGAATCTTCAATTGGCGGGAGGCATAGGCAATAACCTTTGATCGTTGCATCAGTACACAACCAAAACCACTCTTCGATGCATCACAATAAACAACGAAATCGTCACTGCCTTCGAGAAGCGATAGAATAGGTGCGGCGGTTAACTTCTTCTTCAAAGTTTGAAATGCTGATTCGTGTGCGGGTTCCCAAATGAACTTCTTGCCCTTGTGAGTCAGCGCGGTCAAAGGACGCGCAATCAGAGAAAATCCTTCGATGAATCTTCGATAGTAACCGGCGAGGCCTAGGAATTGGCGAATATGCATCGGAGTAGTGGGGGTCTCCCACTTGCTGATGGCTTCAATCTTGGCGGGATCAACTTTGATACCCTGGTCACTCACAACATGACCCAAAAACTGTACTTCCTTCAACCAAAATTCGCACTTGGAGAATTTGGCGTAAAGTTACTCTTGTCTTAAGAGTTCAAGCACTAATTGGAGGTGTTGCTCATGTTCTTCTTTGCTCTTTGAGTAGAGGAGGATATCATCTATGAAGACGATAACAAACTTATCCATGTAAGGCTTGTAGACACGATTCATGAGGTCCATGAACACAGCAGGTGCATTTGTTAAACCGAACGGCATCACGAGAAACTCATAATGACCATAACGGGTCCTGAATGCAGTTTTCATCATGTCACTTTCCTTCACCCTCAGCTGGTGATATCCGGATCGCAAATCGATCTTTGAGTAAACGCTCGATCCTTGTAGTTGATCAAAAAGATCGTCAATTCGTGGAAGAGGATACCGATTCTTGATAGTCAATTTGTTGAGTTCATGGTAGTCGATACACATACGGAAGGATCCATCCTTCGTCTTCACAAACAACACAGGTGCGCCCTAAGGCGAGAAACTTGGTTGGATAAATCCACGGTCTAACAGCTCTTGTAGTTGACTCTGTAATTCTTGCATCTCGGAAGGTGCGAGTCTATAAGGTGCACGAGCTACAGGTGCAGCTCCTGGCACTAAATCAATCTGACACTCTACAGCTCTCTGCGGCGGCAATCCAGGCAATTCCTCTGGGAAGACATCGGAAAATTCGTTCACAATTCGAACGTCGTTCACGCTCTTCACCTCAGTTTCTACCGCTTTCACATGTGCTAGGACAGCAAAACATCCCTTCTTCATAATCTTTTGTGCTTTCACGCAACTAATGAGGTTCAACTTCGAGGTACATCTCTCTCCATAGATAACCAGTGGTTCGCCATCTCCTTGTGGCATGCGAAGTGCTTTATCTCCACAGATAATATCGGCCTTTGTCTTGCTCAACCAATCCATACCGACGATCACGTCAAAACTTCCCAGTTTGATAGGTATCAAATCAATTTCGAAATCTACACCAGCTATGTTGATAATAGCTCCTCGACTAATGTGGTCAACTTTTTCAAGTTTACCGTTGGCGACCTCGACAAGCATACTCTCTTTTAACGGGACTAATGACCAATTAATCTTATCGCAAAAATGTCTACATACATAACTTCTATCCGCACCAGTATCAAACAAGACAGAAGCTAAAAGATTGTTGATTTTGAATATACCTGTCACCAAGTCGGGGTTATCGCGTGCATCCCTTGCATTAACATTAAAAGCTCTACCATGGGGTGGCCCGCCATCTTTTCGCTTGTTGGGGCATGCGTTTCTGAAATGGCCCGTCTGTCCACATTCGTAGCACTTCTTAGGTCCATTGGTGTTCAGTTTCTCATTCAAAGTGGTGACCTTGCAGTCTTTCTCGATATGCCCAGCCCGTTGGCACTTATCGCAGACAACATTGCAATACCCAGTGTGGTGTTTGTAGCACCGTTTGCATTGTGGTAAGGTTCCTTTGTAGTTCGGGTTGGTGTTGGTGTTGGTGTTGTTGTTAGGATTAGGGTTTCCACCATTGTTGTTCCTCTTGGTGGGGGTTTGATCGTAGTTTCTCCCCCTGTTGTTGTTGTTGTTGTTGTTGTTGTTGTTGTTGTTGTTGTTGTTGTTATTGTGGTTATTGTGGTTATTGTCCCATTTCCTCTTTTTGCTACTACCAGCCTCAAACTTAGCCTTCTCAGGCTCATCAATAAGAATCTGATTCATGAGAGTATGCGCCATGCGCATTGCTTCGGGAACATTCGGTGGTTTGGATGAGGTGATATTTCCTTTGATGGACTTAGGGAGTTCCGAGAAGTATTTCTCCATGCGCTTGAATTCGGGGGTGACCATGGTCGGACACATCAGTGCTAACTCCAAAAACTTACGATTGTAACAGTTAAACTCGTTCCCTACGGCCTTCAACTGCATGAATTAAATTTCCATCTTCTGAATTTCGGTTCTCGGACAATACTCATCAATCATAGCCGCCTTGAATTCCTCCCATGGCGTAGCATACGCCTCATCGATACCTTTCGCTTGAGCTAATGTGTTCCACCACGTTAGCGCGCCGTCAGATAGCGTGCAAGATGCAAACTTGGTCTTATTGTCCTCCGAACAGTTGCTAACTCGGAATACTGATTCAAGTTTCTCGAACCATCTGGTGAGACCAACTGGTCCCTCGGTGCCGCTGAAGTTATGCGGTTTGAAGCTCTGGAATTCCTTGTATGTACACCCATTTTGAACGGGTGGAATAACCGGTGGTGGTGGTGGTGGAGCTTCGAGATTTCTTTCTGCTAGGGCTGCAGCGACCCGTTCGTTGATCATGTCCTCAATCTGGGTGGCGGTAGGTGTGGATCTTCCGTTAGCCATGGTATTCTAAACAAAATTTTTGACTCAAGTCAAAATCCAGTATGCAGGCAGTAATAATACAGTATATAGTGACCAACATGGAATCAAAACATCACATGTTATTAAATAATGCATCTAGGTACAAATACCACAGAATCATCGTACAGCAATGTAAATAGAACATCGTGCAAGAATTAAATAATGCAAAGTTCCATTCATTAATAATAAGTAGTTTCATACATCTGAATAAGTTCGTACAATACATATGAAATACATGAAACTATATCTAGATTACATCATGAAATCTAAATACAAGGTCCTACGGTGAAGGCGGGTGAACTGCTCCTCGAGCCAACTGCTCCTCGAGCTCAGTGACTCGAGCTTGGAGAGTCTCAATCTCCCTCATCATTTCCTCGTTAGAGGGAGCTGGTGGGGCAGGCGGTGCAGGTGGGGCGGGTGGTGTGGGTGGTGCCGGTGGTGCTGATGTAGATGGTCCGGCTTCGAATGTAGACGGTACGTCCCTAGATGTAAGTGGTCCGTATCTAAATCTAGGCAGTACGGTTCCAGGAATAGTCAATACGTAACGGGGAACCTTACATATCTGTGGGTCAGCAGGGTATGGCACAACTCGTTTACGAGCAGTAACCCTATGATGATGGCCAAATGCGTCAGTAAAAGCACGACCTCCATTCACCCCTGGAATGACGGTGCCATCGAAACGGTACCGCTTCTTCGGCGGGGTGGAGGGTGCCTGAATAGGTCTATCAGCAGGATCCTCATCATCGCTGGAGTCATCTGATGATGAAGAATCGGCGGATGATGAGTCATCCGAATCGTGTGGTGGTGACACTGGTGGCTGAGCTGGTAATCCGAAGCGTCCGAAGGCGGCCAACATCTGTCTGTGTCTGCCTGGCAGAATCACGACTAAACGTCCGTCGGGAGTGCGTCGGCAAGGCATGCGCACGTGGTTACGAAACGGCCGTTCCCCGAACTCCGCGGGGATCTCAATACCACCAATGCGGGGCTGTGACCTCGAGGGTCCGGGAGCAGACACTGGGGCAGGTGCACTAGTACCAGCTCCGAAAGTGGAAGCGCCGGGATCACTAGTGGGTGTCGGGGCCGGTGTATCGGCAGCAGTAGCAGGTGGTGTGGTGGAGTCTGAGTATGAACTGCCCAAAACGCTAGCAGGTGGTACATCCAACATCTGAACAAGGAAAAATAAATTTTCCATGTCAGTAAGTCATAAGCAAGCACGTATTAGGCCAACAGTTTAAATCATGTATAACAATAAGTAGCATGGCAATAATAACGAATCGTACAGAAGTAGCATGCAATCGAAAGCAAGTAATATCATGCAGTAGTGAAATCATGTAGTAGCATACGACATATAGCAGTAAAAGTAAGCAGCATCATGCAGTAAGTTCAGCAGAAACACGTAAACTAGCAAGTTGTAGATTAGTCCTATTAGTGAATCCTACTCGGGTCGGTCTTAGACTCACTAATGCAATCTAATTCCCTACAACCAATGCTCTGATACCAAATGTGATGCCCCGTACAAAACCATCGTGTACGAGTCATCAACAACAGGATCATTACAAGGTTAAGTACTATATGCGTTTTCAAAAAGAGTTTGCATTCAATAATAAAGTGACGTCATAACTGACATCTAATGTTTTACAATCCAAAATCATGCTTCACTAAGTAGAAGCAAATAATAAGTGTATGTGACCACAATGGTCGTTACAAGTCATAGTTCAAAGTACGAATGCTTGAATGCAAAATAAAGTAGTTCATGCGATAGCAACTCTAAGCAGCGGGTGTCTACAGCACGACTAGTACACAGCGGAAGCTAACCTCAAGCACCTAAGAAAAACATGCTTAAAAACGTCAACACAAAAGTTGGTGAGCTATAGTTTAAGTATAACAGTATGTAAGGTAGGCCACGAGATTTCAGTGCTACAAAGAGCGTTTCAAAATAGTATGATAAAGTATATGTTAACCGTGGGCACTTGGTAACTAACTTAACGTTTATACCCCCTGAAAGTACACTTGGCAAGTGCGTATGTCTACGAAGTATTAAACACTCGTTAAATGCTAGCGCTACTAGCCCGAGTGGGGATGTCAAACCCTATGGATCCATATCTAAGATTCGCGTTCACGGTTCAAAAACCAATGATTAAACGTTACCGAGCTAAAGGGAATGTTTATGCCGTTGTATAACCTACACATATATAAGTTTAAGTACTCATGCCTAGTATGTAAAACATAAAATCCGCATGTATTCTCAGTTCCCAAAATAAGTTAAAGTAAAAAGGGAATGCTATAACTCACAATGATAATGTAGTCGTAAAGTCGGTTCGGAAAAGGTGTGCAAGTAATCGGTCCGAAGGTCCTCAACCTAAGGAAAATAATACTAAGTTAGTAAATCGTCTTAATAGGTTTAAAAGTATGTATTTAAGGTCATAAAGGTCATCATCATTCATCATCAAACAACAGACGTAAAGTAGGTTTCGTTTATGAAAGTAGTTTAAAACAAAGGCTGACTTCGATCAGTCACCACAGCCTCTACCCTTACTGAATTAAGGTGAGACCAGTGGCCATGGATCCATATATGAGTCCCTTAAGTGTGGTAAAATTTACAGAGGCCAACTAATCTTCGTTTAACCGTGGTGACGGTTTAAGTGCGAGTAGGTCTGAAATTTCTGCACAACGTTAAAAGACATAGTGACGCTCGGAGGGCCATAAATCCTAAACCGTAACTCGGATTAAGACGAGTCCTATATGAAAAGTTATCTACTCGAAAAGATTTATCTAAAAATCATCGTTAGAACATTACAGGTCTGCTGGTCTGTTACAGAAACAGCAGGTCAGTAGGTTTTGGACAGAAAAAGTAAGTTTAAGTGGGTTCCGGTGGTCTTGGTGCTTGACGTTCATCATGGTTCTCGTCCTTGATGCATATAGCTTCAAGTGTACAACTCATTGATGTATCTACATCATGTTAACCAAGTCTTGACCATCATAACCCTAGTACAAGTCTAAGACATGAAGCACAACTCACTTAAGAGTTGTATGAAGTTTGATGAACCAAAGTTACATCAAAGTCTTAGATCTAACACCTACATGAAGTTTAAAGCTAATAACAAGTTACAAACTTGAAAGTAAACTAACTAATCAAGATATTAAAATGTAGAACATAGTTCTTTAGTTAGATCTTGAAGATCCAAGACCCGAAAGTCTAGATCAAGCATAAGTATACAAAGTTATTTTTAAAGAAAACTTATTTGTGTGTTCTTGAACTTTCAAAGTTAACTTTTAGTTCAAGGTTAACTTTTAGATCAAGGTTAACTAGTAACACTTGACCAATAATAACCAACAAACATCAAATTAAAGTGCAAGTAACTAAATAAACAAGTAAATTATTCATGGTTGTTCATACTTTAAAGATTCAAACCAAAGTTTGATCTTTAGAAAGTAAACTTTAAAGTTTACTTCATGAACTTCAAGTATGAGTTTAATCAACACATGAACTTGCAATCTTTTAAGAAAGTATATGTAGAACCATAACTAGTAAGTTATGTTCTTGAGTGTTCTTGATAAATACAAGATATAATGAAGAATAAAACTAGTAAGTTAGATTCTTGAAACCAAGTAAGTAAATAACTAACTACAAGTATATAAGTAACAATCAAAGACAAGTAAACAACAAACAAGATTGATGAAGATGAGATGAATGGATTCGGTTTTAGCAAGAAGAAAAAGAGAGAAAGGCTTGAAAGAATACTCACACTTGAGAGCAAAAGATGAGAGGATGTTTGAGAAAAAAAATGCAAGTAATTGTGTGTGTGTGAATGAGAGGGTTCTAGTGAATAAGGTAATGGAAAATTTGAAACAAAACACCCCTAAAGGGCCACCAAAACTGACGGCCAGCTGCTTCAAGAAGAGGGATGGGTTTGTTTAGTGGTCACTTGCATGTAAAGCTCATAAAAGGTGGTTAATGGATGGCCATGCATGGGGATAAGTTGCTAACTAGATTCCAATTACAACAACTAACTAGTTCCATGTTAAATTGATACATTCAAGTGCAAGACATGGGCTAACTAAGTCCATTAATAATGTAGGGTGGGCTTGGAAGCCCAAAGTCATAAGTCCATTTCACTACTAAAGCCCAAGTTCACTTAATTAACAAATTAATCCATTTAAAGCCCAAGTAATTAACCAACAACCTTAGTTAATTAAAATGATTAATAAAACTAATCATGAATGTAAATAATACTTGAAAATATTATTCGTGCAAGTTTCGGGTGTCACAAAGACGTTTCGGGCAATTAAAGTCAAGTTCGGGCAATCATGGCAACATGTAAATGTAATAACGTACATTCATTTAATCACATGTATTAATAATAATAATTATTAATAAATAAACGTTGGAAATTCCAGGGTCGTTACAACAACGATAAGTATATACGCGTATACAATAAATATAATCAACAACAACAAATAAGGTTAACCCCTTAACCCAAACCACCTGAAGGTTGGCCGAACTACCCGGACCTTAGTGAATTCGCACTACCCGAAATTCACCTCCTTCACCACTTCAACAACCGAGGTTGGCCGAACTACCCAAGCCTTAGTGAATTCGCACAACCCGAAATTCACCACCTCATCACCAAGATGCCCGAACTACCCGAGTCATCACGAATCCGCGCTAACCGAGATTCATTTTCTCAACAACAAATGCTAGCAACCCATCGCCAAAAGGGTTATCCAAAACGCTAGCCAAATCACCACACCAAGGGTAAAACCCAAAACGCATAAGCGTATCACATGGACCCGAAGCACAAGAGGAGTCCATTCACCCACACCAACATAGAGTAAACCCAAGCAAGGGTCACTCTACACACACGCACCCATTTTACACATACACATGTGCATAGTAAATTTACACTCACCTTAAACGCGTCGATGAAGTGCAATCCAATCCCGCAACTCGCCAATGGAATGTACCTATTCCATTTATCACATAAACAAACAACACAATTAGGGTGGATTACAAACCAACCCATTTCGACAACTAGTGCAAATTTCGACCCAATTGCACTTTCAAGTTTAAACCACGCCCAAACTAACCAATAATCACTAACATAAGTGAAAATGGTCCTAATACGCCAATTAAACCCAATCATAAATGTCAAACACCAATCTTGCCCAAATTGACACCTAAACCCTAATTTTGACCCATTTCAAAATTAGTCAACCCAAATACACCCAAATGGTTTCCAATACTTCCATAATCACTAACACTAGTGATTATACACCATTTACAAGCCTTAAACACAGTTAAATCATCAACCAACCCAAAACCAGCCAAATATCAAAATAACAAGTTTCCATAAACCCTCTTCATCATCTAAATGGGTTTTACAACTAACAATCTCAAAACCCTAACATTAAATCTCAAATCAAACATTGAAATTTGGAGTTAGAACTTACCACAACAACCAAAACGTAGCTAGGAACGAGGTGAACAACTTTAAAACCCGAGCTTTGGTGAGAAATCAACTCCTTCTTCTCCAAATGGAGCTTCCTCTCTCTAAAACTCTTATCTCTCTCTCTCTAAATAGTTGAGAGTGTTTGTGGATGTGAAATATGTTTTTGGTTCTGGCTACTGATTCCCTGGTATTTCGGTAACAGAGCTCCGTACGAACTATTCAACAAACCAAGTGGCCAGGCCGACTACGGAGAGGCAGGATCCTTTTGGTCCCAATATAATTGGCGACTGTTCAGAAAATCCAACAACCAAGTCCGTGTATAATTGTCTTTCTTAGACACCACTAGATGCTTGTGAATAAGTTTGATAGAGAGCAGTATTGCCTGATACCAGTTCCCCGGCAGTGGCGCCAAAAACTAGCTTCCCCCTTGATACGGCCAAAACGGACGGTTTTATATCGCGCGGTGTCGTCGGGCCGCGACGCGCCAGGATCAACCACTCGAGGGGGAGGTACTGTTTTAAATTTATATTTAGCGGGGCATAAATCGTACTAGAGTCATATTTTTGAGATATCAGTAGAATCGAACCTATATTTAAGCCTAAGATAGTTAGGAAGGAGTAGTGGTTACTTAATTTTGGGATTTTCTAATTTATAAGACAGATAAAGTAAATGCGATAAAATTCTTAATTCAGATAAGTTTAAAGTAAGCGCATACTATGACTTCATCAGTTATCCTGCCGAGATTATAGAATGTTGGCTCATGAATAGGCAGAGGCTTTGTATTCATTACACTGTTCCTAAACGCCCCTGTCATAAGACATGTCACTGGGTACTGCGTTAGGCTTGAAGATTCTGAATAGATAGCAACGTCCCTCACCCCCGACACCTGTGCAGTCTGAATATAGGTATACACGTTCAAACGGCTCATCCAATTGAGCGACTCGGTTAGGTGACGTATTAACATTTTTCACAATGGTCTAAACTTTCTTAAGCATAATAGAATACATGGTTTACCATATCCGAGAGACGTGATGTGTTTCAATGCTTTCGTTTATGATTGGTTTTAAAAGATAGTTAGGCCCTTAAAAAGAGTTCAACCGTAAAGAACATCATGGCCAAGTCAAGCTCACTTCCATGAACACGTTCGGTTATCCTAATGGCCCAATCCTTTATGTGTCTAAACAAACAGTTCCTTAATTAACTAAGAATCCCTCAAGCGGGGTGCAATGCTTGAGACCGCGTTAAGGTGCTGTGTACTGGTCAACACTAACTGGGTTCCATGGCCTTACTTAGCAGAGGTACAGCTTACAACAACCGTTGTGCTTCAACTTGCACGTACGAAGTTTATATGCTTGGTGACTACACTAGCATGGTCTGGGACCAATAATGTACTAAGGGTCTAGTCTGATGTTTCACTACGAAAGAGTCCTCAGTCAGAATCCAAAGCTTGATAGACTTACTACAACCGATATGCCTCAGTCGATCTTACGTTGGATCCGATAGACTTCTATTACCAAGGGGTGACACAGATAGTGTACTCTGAATCGAGGTTCGCGACTTTCCAATAACAGAGCCTATAACTATGTTCTATTATGTGGAAAAGCGATTGAGTTTAAAGCATAATCAGAAAGCATTTCAACGCCATACACAAACCATAATATTATTTCAGCATTATAACAGCTTACATCATAGCATACACTAAAGATAACTACTCGCTAATCATGGAAACAATATCACATAACATAATGATAGAAGATATTATATAAAGATAAGGGATAGAAGTACCAGTAGATTAAACGAGTTTTGAATACAAAAGTGACAACTTCAAGACTCCAAACTCCTCCTAATACAATCTTTGGCGTTCTTCTCCGGGTACTAGGTTTCGCGCACGGAGTCGAAGGCCTTGAGAGTATGACTAATATTGTACAAGAGAGAGAAAGAAGTGAATTGAAGTGTGTGTTAGAATGAATGACAGAGACTATTTAAATAAACAAGAATTTTGCCTGCAAACGGCTGGCAGGCCGTTTGGCAGGCCGTTTAGCAGGCCGTATTTGGCAAGCCATTTGCTAGGCAAGCCGTTTATCAAGCCCGTTTACTTGACCGTTTGGCAGGCCGTTTGCCATACCGGTAAGCCATTTGGCAAGTCGTTTGGCAGGTCGTTTTTGTGCCTGGTCAGCCTTGATTCACTGGATCGTAACTTAATTTCTTGTCTTTCACCGTTTTCGCTCTAGAATCTTCGTTTTAACTCCGATTCTCTTGATTCTTTTTGCACCGTCTTCGTAATTACTTGTTCTTCAATTCTAACCGATGAAGTAGGTATTTTGCCTACAAAGTTCGAATCTTTCTTGTTTTTGGGCCTTAATACCGGGGTAAAAACGTGACTTTTTAGCCGATATCAACATCTTCGATCAAAAACAACTAAACATGAGACAACGACGGTGGATTGAAACTTTGAACGATTACGATTGTGAGCTTCGTTAAAATTCCGGGAAGGTGAATGTAGTATCCGATACCTTAAGTCGAAAGGAAAAGATGGTGCCTCTTCGTGTCCGAGCTTTAAACATCACCATTCACACCAACCTCAATAGCCAAATTCAGGTAGCTCAAGATGAAGCCCTCAAGGATGAAAATATTTCTCATGAACATTTGAACGTCCTTGCCTCGCAATTCAAAGTTAAGGAGACCGGACTCCGATATTTCACCAGAAGGATTTGGGTACCTAGTTATGGGAATTTACGAAGCCTTATTCTAGACGAAGCCCATAAGTCAAGGTATTAAATTCATCCCGGTGCCAATAAGATGAACGATGACCTCAAAGAACAATATTGGTGGCCGAACATTAAAAAGGACGTTGCTACTTATGTTGCAGAGTGTTTAACTTGATCCAAAGTCAAAGCCAAACATCAAAGGCCGTCCGAGTTACTTCAACAACCCGAAATCCCGCAATGGAAGTGGGAAAGAATAACGATGGACTTCATCACAAAACTACTAAAGATGGCGGGAGGTTATGATACCATTTGAGTTATTATTGACCGTCTCACCAAATACGCCCACTTCCTAGCCATGAAAGAAACGGACAAAATGGGCAAACTTGCACAATTATATATAAAAGAGATTGTAACCCATCATGGTGTACCCTTATCGATCATATCCGACCGAGATGCTCGTTTCGTTTCTAGATTTTGGCGTGCCTTGCAAGAAGCCTTGGGAACGCGTTTGGACATGAGTACCGCATATCACCCGCAAACTGACGGGCAAAGCGAACGCACGATTCAAACCTTGAAAGACATGTTACGAGCTTGCATTATCGACTTCGGAAAAGCTTGGGAAAAGCATTTGCCACTACCCGAGTTCTCTTACAACAATAGTTATCACGCAAGTATTAAAGCCACACCATTCGAAGCGTTATATGGCCGTAAATGTCGTTCTCCTATTTGTTGGGCCGAAGTAGGTGACAAGCAAATCACCGGACCCGAACTCATTCACGAAACAACCGAGAAGATCGTTCAAATCCGAGACAGGCTCAGGACGGCCCGTAGTCGTCAAAGGAGCTATGCCAACATTAGATGCAACGATATCGAATTCCAAGTCGGTGACCGCGTAATGTTAAAAGTCGCACCTTGGAAGGGTGTAATATGTTTTGGGAAACGCGGGAAGCTAAATCCGCGATATATTGGTCCTTTTGAAATCTTAGAGCGTATTAGATCTGTTGCTTACCGTTTGGATCTCCCGACTCAATTGAGCTCCATTCATCCTACTTTCCATGTATCAAACTTGAAGAAATTCCTTGCCGAACCCGAACTCGTCACTACTCTTGAAGAGCTTACTATTGATGATAAACTTCATTTCATAGAAGAACCGGTCGAAATTGTGGACAACTCCGTCAAGACGCTAAAACAAAGTAAAATCCCCATCGTTAAAGTTCGTTTGAATGCCAAAAGGGGACCCGAGTTTACTTGGAAAAGACAAGATCAAATGAAAAGGAAGTACCCTCATTTATTCGTGGATTTGGAAACGCAACATCTTGAGGAAGAAACAATGACTACTACGCCTACTTAAATTTCGGGACGAAATTTCTTTTAAGGAGTAGGTAATGTAACATCCCGTCTTTTTTTGTTTACTTTCCGTTTAATTAATTTAAATTCCGTTATTTAATTATAACATCTCTCGTTTACACTAGCGTATTTAATGTAATTCGTTTGGTTAATTCACGCACCCACTTTTAAACTCGAGGGACTAATTATGCCCAATGACCAAACTTGATCACTAGGTCAACTAGTCAACCATCTTCTCCTCCACTCATTCATCACCTCCTCACTTTTGATACTTCCACTTTTTCTCTCAACTCACACATCAAAGATTCATCATCCAAATTCGATATAGCAAGCCATCATCAAAACAAATTACATATTTGGAATCCTTGCATCTTCCTCTTCAATTCCATACCAATTTCCTCTCTTTTGGGTAACTTTCTAAAAACTCTAGATTTCTTTTTCCTAGTGTTTTTGACTTATAAAACTGTTCATTAGTGTCTATGGCTCTAGTCTAACATGAATATGTGAATTATATGCTCGATCTTGTTATTTTGAGTAACTAGCATGAACTTGAAAATGGGTATGTTTAGTATTAAGTTTTGGTTGAGTAAATGTTGTTGTTATGATAAAGTGCATGTATTAAATGTGTTACTAGTATCACTAGCTTCAATTTGATGTGTAGGTTGACTTGGAAAAGCATCACTAACATGATTATTGATTTTATGATTTTGAGTTAGGGTTTGATAGAAGTAAAATGAACTTTTGATGCATTAAATGCTTTGCAATGTTGTGTGTAATTATTTAGTTGTATTGTATGCGTAATTACCTGTGAAACAGCGTATTATATGTGTGCATTTATTTTACGAATCATCAAAATGCATTTATGAACTTGAAGCATTTATGATGAACATTTAATGAACATTCAGCTTAGATTTGATTATTGTAAATGATGTTTTGTTTAATGAAATGTATTTAGTTGTGTTCCTCGTTAAATTACCTTTCCAACCATATAAGATACGTGTTTTGAATGTTTACGATTCATTAGTTGTGTTTGTTTGAAGTTTAGTTCGTGCATATAACAAAATTCAGCAACAACAATTTCCCAGGTACAGGAGCGCCGCTTTTGTATTAAGAGCGCCGCTCCTGGCCAGCCTTTTGTGGAGTTTTTCATCAGACATCAGGAACGTCACTTCTGGAGATAAGAGCTTCGCTCCTGGGTCCTCAAGAGCGCCGCTCCTGTGCAGAAAAAGTAGACCAAATCATTTTGTATTTTCACAAACTCATCTCCCCTTACTCGCAACTCTAATTAACATGAAACATGGCCAATATGCTTATATGTGACTTCTTATTGATGGACAATATTCGGATACCCGACCCGACTCCATCGACTTTGACTTTGACCAAGTTTGACTTTTAGTCAAACTTAACCAAATACTTATGCAATCGTTCTAATTTTCTTTTATATGTACATCTCGCATGAAACTTGACAATTTGACTCACATGCTATATAATCGAGTCGTAAAGAGTCATAGGATTAATTGAACAACTTTGACCAACCGTGTTTACCGTTATTAATACAACCTATTGTTTTGGTCAAGACTAGCATTCGTTCTTGCACATGTTTACTTGTGAAGTACATTATATTCGTGCACTCAAGGTGAGATCATAGTCCCACTTTTACTCTTTTATACTTATATTTGGGATGGGAAAACATAAGCGTTTCATTTTACAAAGTGAACACAAGTACGAAAACAAACATTCTACGTACGAGTTAGAACAAAAAGCCTCAATTCAATTATCATTAGTTACACTTGCAGGGTGTAAGCGAGAACTTATGTTGTGTGGCCATACAGGTTTGACAAACCCTCATTCGGACGGTTCGCTACCGTTATTCAGATGAAATATATTTTCGAGGATAAGTATAGGTTCTAACACTATATTAACGGGGTTCGTGACAGTTAAGCCTTGATAATTGAGTGCTCGTAATAACAACAACTTTTAGAATGGTTTACTATTATTTCAACATTATAAATCTTGTGGTTCAACTTACTTACTTACTTACTAAACCTATGATTT
Organism: Rutidosis leptorrhynchoides; assembly: GCF_046630445.1. NCBI lineage: Eukaryota > Viridiplantae > Streptophyta > Magnoliopsida > Asterales > Asteraceae > Rutidosis > Rutidosis leptorrhynchoides. The sequence continues at coordinate 201,472,789 of NC_092337.1, forward strand.
CACCAACATTTTCATTGACAGATTCTCTATGTTTTTCTCAGGTCCTTGAACGTTAAGTGTTACATGCTTCCGCACGCTATTTGTGATACTTGCTTAGATGTCGAGTATACATGCATACGTGGAGCGTCTTTTGACTTTACTTAAATTGTGTCGCATAGGTTATTTGTACTTAAACGTTGTAACTTATTTAGTCGTTGAACTACTTGTAAACTTTGAAACATCTTTAAATTTGAAATGAATGCGACATATTTTGGCCAAACGTTGTTTTAAAGACTTATGACCACGTAACGGGACCTATGTAGACGGCGCTGTCAATGACGATTTTGTCGGGTCGCTACAGGAAGTAGATACAAGGATGAGTGTTGTACTCATTCGGATCAATATTTCCCTCAAAATCCCATGTAGCCATAAACTCTGCAAACGGCTCCTGATACACACGCTCATTAATCTCAAACAACTTTAACAATAAGTTATGTGTATGTTCACTCCTTCGAAAACTTAACGAACCTCTCAATTCTTCTACCCACCCACATTGTTCTATTATCTCCCAATTAATGTACTTGTTATGCCCCTTCTGCCTATTTATCCATTTTCTCATAAATGGCTCATGTATCCCCGGATTGTCTTGCCCGTGGATAGAATGAGGCAATTCGTACTCGTCGGGAAGATGATATCTATTTGCCATCTACAATAATTAAGCAATGTAGGTTATGTTCCAAAAATAACAAGACTTATTAAAATAATAAAGCATGAAAAATGTATATAATTTTCGAAACTAATTCGAAATGAAGGCTTTAAAAATGGCACTTTCCATATATCTGTTATCAACAATTATAGCCAAAAGTACCGCAAATAATATCTAAACTAACTATAAACATATTTTAAACAAACTTCAAAGCGTACCCGTGATTGCAACAAATAATGCTAAAAATAATAAATATAGCAAGTTAGTCGTAATATGCAATTTTGTTCAAAGTATGATCATTTTTAAGCATACAATGATCATTATGATTATTTCTAATTAACTTAAAAAATTTTAAACATCAAAATTTTCCTATAACATCCTTAAATCATGATTTAAAACCATTTTTATCGAAAAATATTCATTTTAACCAAAACGTACATAATAAGAAAAATCAAAGACTGGGTTTCAATTTCTTTCTTAAGTCAGTGATATCTTAATTTTAACTAGTTTTCAAGTCATCCTAAGTTTTAAAAATGTTTTAAAATTAGGAAAAATCGAAAGCCTAATTTTATACATTTTTATCAAAATTGAATCTTTCAACCAAATGATCGTAAATTGTTCCAAAACTTATTTCTAAGGGTTTTAAGTGAATCATTAAGCGTAAATGAGCTAGCAAAACATCACAATTCCAAAAATTTCACCAGTTTCTATCCTAGAACACGAATTCACGAATCGTATGCCAAAAGTTGACCAAAATGCCTCAATCGAGCCTAAAAACTAGCTTATATCAATCACATTGTCTAACTAAGCATGTAAGGAATCAAAATTGAGCATAAAACACAAATTTTTCAAAAGTAAAAAATATAACCCTAAGAAAAAATTCGATTTTTAACCGTGAAAGAGTACCTACCTTGCGAAACTGACAACGAAAATTAGTTTAAGAGGCACGAGAGACTTGGATTAAAGCATTAATTCGTTAAATTTGGTCAAAAAATGATGAGGATGGGTGGTGGTGATGGTGTCGGTTGAAAGGGATAGGAGGAGAGGAGGAAGAAGAAAAAGAAAGAAAGAAAAGGAAAAAAGAAAAAATGAGCCCGTGTAGCGCACGGGCTTATTTCCTCAGCACGACTCACTATTTTTTTATATTTTAAAATTTTAAATTGTATCACTAAATTAATAAAATATTTATAAAATTTTGCTTTGGATTTTAATCCTGTTATTTTTATGAATTAAACTAAAATTTTAAAAGAAAAAGACAAAAACAGACAGAGTAAAATAGTATTTCTTAATTTATTAATAACACAAATTACACAGGTTCTACAACTAAGTTCCAAAAATGGCACAGAAAGAAAGATAAGTTCTAAGCTTTTTTGACCATCCAGAGTAAATCAACGGAGTGTATTGAGAATATTCCAAAATCACTTAGCATTTTATGCTCACGCTTTTGTAAATCCCCGATGTCATCCATTAATTTAACCAAAGCCCTTCTAACTTTCTTAACGTTTAAAATTCCATCCCTCGGTCCAGTATCTTGATAATTAAGTTCGAAAAGAAGTTTTGACACCGTGTCTTGCAATAAAAGATCTTTCGCGGAGTCAGGATCACCGATAGTAAATTTTAAATTTTCAGATATTTCTCGAATGACCTTTCTTTGCGGAGTTGTGAATAGAGATTTTGACGTAGTGAGGATTTGCACGAGTTCAGAATATATTTCCTTTAATTCTGACGTATTCTTTCCTTGGTTGAATCCGGAAAAACTTCGATAAATCTTTTGATGAGAAATGATGCTGGATCAAAGTAGAAGAAATCTAGATGTCCGTATTTTGAAATAGGGTTAGGTTTTTTGCTTTCAATCCACAATTCTAATTCAGAGATCATCGTAGCGACATAACGGCTGATATGAATTTGAGAAAACTCCTTATCATCGATATGCGGTAGAAAACTGACAAATGACTCTAAATCAAATTTGAGGTCGATTTCAGCATCCCGATACTTGACAAAAATATTTTCCTCACATTCCTTTGACAGTTTGTGAAGAGAACGAACTTGATTTCGTAGCTCTTTTAATAGATTTATTTGAAATTTCAAAAACGGAAAATCTGAGAAATAGAGGTGCCTAACGAACCCTCTATAGACGTCTAACCTTCTTCTAGGATTTAACAGATTTCCAGTAAATGGAGCATTTGATTTATCAACGTGTTGCTTCTCTTTTGAAATATATTCAAACAAGTCTGAATATTTGAAAATAGTTGGGTATTCTTCACGTATTTCATCTTCCATAATTAGGAGTTCATTAAGACTGAGCCTCCCTTTTAGATTGTGAAGAGGGTCAAATCCTAATTTATTTGAGTAAAACTTATCTAAAAGCAATGAATCTCTAAGTCAGATGAAGATATCCGGCTTCTTGGACTACAAGGATCAAGAACTAGTTCTTGATGAGAATCATTAGGGTTTAGACTCATTTCACTCTTTATAAAGGAAAACTTCTCCGATTTCTGAAGTTGTGGGAGAACCACTGCATTTCGCACTCCCTTCGTAATCGGCTAAGTTTGAACTAGAATCTACAGAAATTACTACCAAAATTAATATTTTGTTTTTGTAATTCAAAAAAGGATTTACTATAATGGAGACTTTAAATCCTATGCCGACAAACTCTCTGCCTATTAAGCATGTGTGGTTCTCATTAATTTATCTTTGAAATAAGTGGCCATATCAACAACGGAGAGGCATGATCCTTTTGGTTCCAATATAATTGGAGCCTGTTCAGAAAATCTGACAACCAAGTCTGTGCATAATTGTCTTTCTTAGACACCACTCAAGAATCTCAGATATCTTGACAAAATCAACGATTACCTTAACAAACAGAAAACTCGAAGTCCCCGACAGCGGCACCAAAAACTTACTACCCTTACGATATGGCAAAAAACGGTTTTATTTATGCGGTATCGTTAGGTCGCAAAATGTCATAATCAGTTACCAAGAGGGAGTAATGGTTTTATTATTTATATATAGCTGGGTTTCCTAGCTATATTTTGCCTACTTGTCTTCTTTTTAACGAGTAAGTGGTAAGTATAACTTAGGTTCGTATTTTTGTATGTTTTCTCAGTAATGTGGGACAAAAGTGCCTAAATAGTTAACCCTAGTGACAAGTGGTGATAGATTAAACTTCACTAAAGCAATATAAACTATAAAGATAAAAAGGGAAAGGTATGAAGAATAGGATACTGATGGAGAATTATTGAAAGAGCTTAACTTCCTAGAAAGAACACTAAACCTCAATTAATTGGGCTATGAACGTAATCAAATTGTCACTAAGATTCTAGGCTTTGAATATTCTGGTTAAGAAGGATATCCCTACTCCCAACGTTAACCTTAGAGGGTTTAAACGAACTTGAGGATAAAATCCTAGGTACATGAATAAAATGGTATATCCCTAAAGGAAAGTCTCAGCTTTTCTTAACCCTAGTTAATTTAACTACAGTAACATTCCTCCACTTAATACTAATCTATGCCTTAACATTAATAGATGTGCAATCTTAGATATCCCAAGGTACTACTAAAGGGATTAGAGGTCTCTCTTTGCGATCACTTAGTCAACCCCAGATCATCTTTTAACATCTCAAGAACGTTGCTTCTGACGCGAATCATGCTTTTGAGTAAGCCAGTGTTTACTAAACTCTATATTGCCTACTCTAATCACAACCTAATTAGGTAGCTCATCTTTGACGGATAAATGATTAACCGTACGTAGGTACTATATCCCTATTGCGATGTTAAGCACACATAACTACTTACCTTGTATCCTAGAGTTGATCAGGTCCTAATACTAGGTTATAGCCACATGAGTTAATGGAAAGGGTGGTCCGTAAATTAGACTTCTAAACCGTCAAGGTTTCAACATAATAATAGCATAAGTTTCGGATAAGATATTCAACATATAATAAACATTTGCAATGGATAGATAAGCATGTAAGATGAAAGAAACTTTAAGTAACAAAATAACTTTATTAGATTAAGGAAGGCGTTCACCGTTTACAGACGAGATTTGGACCATTACAACTGCTGACATCCTCTAGACCGCTCCTAGTACAATCTTTGGCGTTCGCCTCCGGGTACTTAATTTCTCGCTCGAAGGTGAGAAGGCCTTGAAAGCTCTAGTGAGAGAAAGTGTATTGTAGTGAGAGAGTGTGAAGAGGTGTGTAGAAAATGGATAACAAGTGGCCTTTAAATATATTTGAAAATTGCTATCAAACGGCTGTCAGGCCATACGGTCTGCCCGTATGACAAGGCAGCCCGTTTCTTATTCCCGGATGTATGGAAAGTCATTTCCCATGTGGCAGGTCGTTGTGACGACCCGAAAAATTTCGACTAATTTTAAATCAAACCCTCGATACGATTTAATTTTTTTGACATGATAAGAAAAGTCTGTTAAGTTAAGTCTCAAAATTTTTGAACTGTTTCATATATTCAATTGACCTTTGACTGTGTCCGACGATTCACGAACAACTATTTGTAAATAGATATGTGTGTGTATATATATAAATAATAACTGGAAATATAATTTGAAATATTATATGTTGTTGTAATTAAATGTAATTATGTAAAATAAATAAAAATATGATATTATGAAAATTATGATTGTATAAATAAGGTATATTATATATATATATATATATATATATATATATATATATATATATATATATATATATATATATATATATATATATATATATTGTGATTTCGAATCTATTCAGTAAACGGCAGTAGCACTTAATTGTCATTCGATGGATATTAAACAAGTTAAATATGAATCTATATGAGTTAAAAATGAACGGTGATCCGAAAACGAATTATATACATTTTAGCTTTACCAAAAATATATTTAGAATCTCTTTGATTGATTTTAAAAATATTTATATTTTAGTTGGGATCGAGCTCGAATGTCAGGACAAATTTTATGGTTAATATTAAACAAGTTTAAATACGAACTTAGGTGAATTTAAAAGTAAACGTTGATTCATGATTAGGTTATGTAAAATTTTGACTAATCTAAAATATTTTAACTTTGTTGAGTTGAGTTTTAACACTCCGTACATATTAAATGGAACAAAAAATAAATAATTAATGAACATTTTTAATCAGGTTTCAAACACTTAATGACTGAAATAATTAAATATACTTAAGCTAAAAATTTGGGATTTTAGGAACACTTTTAGATATTAACTGTTTAGCAATAGACCACGTTATAATACTCACTGATAAGTGTCGGTATAAGGATACAAATATCACGATGGCTATCCTATTTGAATTATTGTATGTTCCTTTTCATAGCCACTAACTTATTAAATATATATATTTGTATATATATACACACATGCATATAGTTCAAACCATCTGCATCTAAATTGATTCTTTCTCCTTGTTCTTGTGATGACCCGAAAATTTCTGACCAAATTTAAACTTTAATCTTTATAAATTCCTGACACGATAAGCAAAGTTTGTAAGTTGAATCTCAAGAATTTTAAACTGTGTTCATACACTCATTTAACCTCGACCAAATTCCAATGATTCACGAACCATTATATGAACGAATATGATTATATATGTATATGTGTATATATTATAATTTGAAAACATTAACAAAGTATTAGAAGTATAATACTTTACATAAACGTAATTGTTTCAATATGATTATCGACGAAACTAAAAGATAAGATTAAATGATTGATTTATCAGATACATTGAATTATGATTACGAGTCTCTGTTAAGAGGTCCACTTTGATTTGGAAAACCTTTCCTTTTAACAATATTCGAAATAAATGGTAAAGTGATCTTCGAGTAAGGACAAAGTGTCAAGTAGCGAGAGCTAGTCGGATTGGTGGAAATTCCTGTTAAATTACAATACATGCCTTACAATAATTACCTCGTGACTTTTGATAAGATAAATTAATTAACCTTCATATTATGTATTGTGAAAGTGAAATTAGGGAATATAGGTAAATTAGGAAATAGATATTGACAAGTTAAATAGATCGACATTTTACATTAAGATGATTCCATACGTTTGATTTTCCTTTAGACTTAATCCTACGAGTCATGATTAAAATGGAAATTTAAAACCTTGAAACCTGATATGATTCATATATGGTTTTATTTTCCTAAATGAAAACGTCTTTTCGATATAATAGACTTTTATTATTAAAAACATCTTATGACATAACAACTTCTAACCTTTGTAATAAAATGATTTTTGAATATACAACAATTTGGTTATTAAAATGTTTTATGAACGTTTGTATATAAATGAACTATGTCAATTTAAACTTTAAAAATTTTAATGTTACGAAATAGTACTTCTTAATAATCAAAACGATTTCTAGATATATAAGTTTTGAATGACATTAGTTTTGAAAAAATATATTAAGTAAATAGTTCAAATTTATATTTCGAAATGAAAATATAAATATATATAACTTAGTCATAAAATGTCCTGATTTAAAGTAATATATTTTGATAAACAACGAGTCACTGATTTATAGAAGCAAATGACCACAACGCTCAATTTTATAAGTTACATTTTTTATAAGGTAATTTATTGATGAGTAAGTCAAATTATTAATAAGGGTACATGTCGCATAACGTAAAAGGCTAGTTTTCTAAACGTACGAAAGTGTGTTCGAAAAACCGAAAGTGGTACATGAGTCGAGTGACAACGTACGAGTCATTTGAGTAAAAATTACATTTTACCATGAACGTAAATATAATATAATATATAAGTAATTATATAAATTAAATATAATATATATATAATAATAATAAAGGAGTGTCGGCAAGATTTAAAGAGTGCATATGAACTGGAAAATTGATCCATGCACTTGCATGGTTTTACAACACAAACCCCATGCACTTGCATGGGGTGGTTAGGTGGCTCACATTCCTTTTAAGTATCGACTTCTGGTGCCAGTTTCAACTATCTATCTTTCTCGATCTCTTACACATACATATATACTAAATATTATTATTATTATTATTATTATTATTATTATTATTATTATTATTATTATTATTATTATTATTATTATTATTATTAATATTATTATTATTATTATTATTATTATTAAGATTATTATTATTATTAATATTAGTATTTAGTATTATTATTAGTACATGTTATACATAAAATACTACGACAAGGGGTACGCGCGAGTTATTACTACATGGTTTTTCGAGTAGGATAGGGCTAAGGAAATAATGGGTTATAGCTATGGAGGTGATGGGTAATGTTCATGGGTATGCTCGTAAGGTGAATCTAGTGTTTATCATCTCCGTGGCGTCTACGTACCTTTCCTGCAATATTGAATCTCAATATTGATACGTGAGCACTCATAACTTAACTTTTATATATTAATAGTGTATCCCTGACTAGTGCTCGAGAATATAGGATTATGCATGCTTGTACTTTTGATATTGCCATTAGATACGTTATGTTGAACCCTGAATTAGTTACGTATGCGGTTGAGATAAGGTATAAGATATGCATGTCGTTGGAAAGGTAGCGAAAAATTAAGAACTTTTCATTTAGATATCGAATGGTTTCGATGAACGGATTTGAAGTTATAGTCAATCGAATTTTTGTATTATTATTAAAAATGATTATTATTATCGTCATTATTATCGTCGTTCTAGTTTTATCTTATTATTATTATCTTTATCAATAAAAGGAATTATCATTAAAAATTGTTATTTTTATTTATTATTATCGTTATTATCGTTAAAGTTATAATTAGTACTATTATTATTATTATTATTATTATTATTATCTAATCATTATTATTATTATTATTATTATTATTATTATTATTATTATTATTATTAATATTAATATTATTATTATTATCATTATTAATATATATATCATTATTTAAAAATGGTTATTGTTATTGTTATTGTTATTGTTATTATTATTACATTATCATTAAAATAGTTATTAGTATTATCGTTAATAATGTCATAGTAATTATCATTATTAGTATTATTGTAATTAAAACTAATATTAGTAACACCTAATTATTTTGATTACTATTATTATCATTATTATAAACACGATATAAAAGTCGATTAAAAGCTATTAAACGAAACGTTTAGGAAATAATGGGTATGAGTATAATGATGAAATTAAAATATTATAAGATATTGATTTAGATAAAATTATCGTTCTTATTATTTTTATCATTACTATTATTATTAAAAGTATCGTTAGTATTAAAACTATCATTTTAACAAAAATTATCATTTTAATAGAAATGTCATTGTTATTATAAAATATGATTATTATTATTATCATTTTAAATAGAATTATTATTTTAAAGATAATATTAAAAAGTATCGTAAATATTAAAATTATAATAATTAGAATTATCATTTTATCTTAATGTCATTTTAGTAATTATAAATATTGATGTTTTTATTAATAGAATAATAATTATTATTATTACCAAATAATGCAACTTTTACTTACTATTATTATAGATATTATTTTATCAAATAAATATGTGATACAAACATATTTTAATACGTGTAATAAAATTACTTTAATAATTCCTATCATATTATCTTTATGATATTAAATGAACTCTATAAATTTTATTACTTAATATATATAAAATATATATTACTTTAATAATACCTATCATATTATCTTTATGATATTAAATGAACTCTATAAATTTTATTACTTAATATATATAAAAGTATATTTTATTATATAAATTTTAATATAAAAATTTTATTTATTAATAAATGAATTATATTATTTACTCTATTAAATCTTTTAAAAATATAAAACGACGATATTTAAACTATATATTAATCATGTATAGATTTTGGAAATCATTTTGAGTCAAATTGACTTTTGTTGACTGTTGCATATTAGTCTCGAGCATTAGGATTGTGGTACAATATGACTTGACCTAATTTGTTAGACAAATATTGACCAACATATGAATATATATAATTAATTTAGGTTCGTGAATCCGAGGCCAACCTTACACTTGTTCAATGACGTTATATGTATTTTTACTACGAAACACAATATGGTGAGTTTCATTTGCCTTTTTTTTACCCTTTATATTTTTGGGCTGAGAATACATGCGAAATTTTTATAAATATTTTACGAAATAGACACAAGTAATCGAAACTACATTATATGGTTGAATGATCGAAGCCGAATATGCCCCTTTTGCTTGGTAGCCTAAGAATTAGTAAACCGATCTACTAATTGACGCGAATCCTAAAGATAGATCTATTGGGCCTAACGAACCCCATCCAAAGTACCAAATGCTTTAGTACTTCGAATTCGTTTTTATCATGTCGAAGGATTTCCCAGAATGATAGGAGATATTCTTATATGCATCTTTTTAATGTCGGTTACCAAGTGTTCAATACATATGAATGATTTTTGTCTCTATGCATGGGACGTATATTTATGAGAAATAGAAATGAAATTCTTGTGGTCTATTAAAATGATGGAAATGAATGATTATGATAAACTAATGAACTCACCAACCTTTTGGTTGACACTTTAAAGCATGTTTATTCTCAGGTATTAAAGAAATCTTCCGCTGTGCATTAGCTCATTTTAAAGATATTACTTGGAATCATTCATGGCATATTTCAAAAGACGTTGCATTCAAGTCGTTGAGTTCAGTAAAGATTATGATTAAGTAAATGACAGATTAGATCATTTATAGATAGATATGATGGAATGGTATGCATGCCTGTAAACTTTCGATGTAATGAAAGTTTGTCTTTTAAAACGAATGCAATGTTTGTAAAATGTATGATATAGAGGTCAAATACCTCGCGATGTAATCATATGTTATTGTATTCGTTCTTATGGATTAGGACGGGTCTTTACATGTGGTATCAGAGCGATGGTCTTAGTGAAACAGGTTTGCATTAGTGTGTCTAACTGATAAGTCGTTAGGATGCATTAGTGAGTCTGGACTTCGACCGTATCTGCATGTCAAAAGTTTTCTTATCATTTTGTGTCGAAAATTACCTACTTATCATCCTTAGGAAATTACCTGCTTATCCTTCTTAGTCTAGACACATCTTATTGCATTGATTGCATGAATAGTGTATAGAAAAAAATTCATATCTTAGCATATCTGCTAATTCATATCTTAGCGTATCTGTTACTGTAAACTTTGCCCGACATATCCCGTAAATTCCTCCATAATCTAAGAAATCTTTTGCTCTATATATATAGATATTCTATGTAAATAGAATACCATATGATAGCTAGAAAATCAAATCATATCGAAAAATCCTTTATTCAATCGTACGAAATGGAATTCGTCATCAGTTCAAGTCACTCGGATTTCGAAATGGAATCTCACTCAAGCTCCGAAAGCAGTGTGACAGGAATGGATCAACCAATCAACCATCACCTATTCTGGATGAATTGGAGATGGGTTCGTAGTCTCCTCAATCATTGGAGACAAGAAGAAGGTGATCCCTTCCATCCACCACATTGCCCTCTTGGTGATGAACCTGAAGCACTTACCGGCGAACCTGTTCGAGACACCATTTTCTCTCTCATTTCCAGGGTATCTCATCACGATTACATACTACATCAAATTCTAGATTTTATTTATCCTCTCTTCCGAACCGACAATCATCCCAGTGTAATAGAAGAAGTCAACAAACTTCACGCTCGGGTAGTGGCTTTGGAGAATATGGTGCAAAGATTACAAACACCAGCAGCAGCACCAGCAGCATAACCAGTGCCACTATCATCAACGCCAACAGTACCATTACCACCTCCAACCACAACCGCGTCGTAAACCTCAACTTCACAATATGTCCCACGAGCATCAACGTCATACGCACCATGGATACCGAGGAATACCAACAACAAAAAACTGACGAAGTATTAATTAATAACTTCATTGGAAAAACATTCCACGACGATTATATAATCTCTAAAGTCTTAGAGATTATCTAATCTAGCCCTAACCATAAATCAGTTAAGCGAACCAAAATGATAGAAGGAAGAGTAGAAACCCTGACAAAAATGGTGTGTAGTTAACCAGCTAAACTTGTTTTACCAACAACATCAATTGTACCATCAGCGTCACTAGCATCGTCAGTGCAGTCAGCATCAGAATCAACAACATCTATAACATCACAAACTCAGTCAGTTCAAGAATCACTGTGGACATCATTACGAATCAATAACGTGTATATTGTATCAACGAGTTATGAAGAATTAACTCATTCCCTCTGAAGAAATTATATGTATATTATATATATATATATATATATATATATATATATATATATATATATATTTTTTTGAAACAAAAATAAATCTTTCCGTGCTAAGCTATTGTGTGTGAATCTTAACTACTCGGTTAATTCATATTACAAATATGCAATAATGTACGTCCTTCGGCCTCAACTTAACCATCGTTAACTACAATATCTGTCTCAATTCAACAAATTTTAATTCATAATAAATCATGTATATATTTGATTTTACACTTTCATCATCGATGTACCCGAAACTTTTCAGATAACATCATTCGTACTTTGCGAAGTTCACAAGAATTTAACGAAAATCAACATCACGCCTCAACAAATAATGAAGTATTGATTCATAATTTCAATATTATTGAAGAAATACTTATGTAATCTCTAAAGCCTTCAAGGGATTATTCAATTCTAGTTCCAACTGTAAATGGAATGAGTTAATTTAGTATTAACTCATTAAAATCTATGTTACATCTGAAGAGAATATATACGTATATATTTTCATAAAGACTGTAATAAAATTCTTTTTTACAAAATATTAATTGTGAAATTTTTTAACGGGTAGGTAATACCCGAGATATATATATATATATATATATATATATATATATATATATATATATATATATATATATATATATATATATATATATATATTCACAATTAATATGTTACATTCTTCGAATCTGATTAAGCAAATTATCAACTATACTTCCTACTTTCACAATAATATACATTCTTTCATATCAAAACAACCATACTCATTCAAACTCAATTACATATTCTGATTTTGAAACCTCAGAATTCAATACGAAATATAACCGGTACCATCACTCTTGGATTCCTACATCTTTCAAAACTATACTTTGACTTCAAAACTGTGTTAGAACATCAAATTTATATTAACAATTACAGTCTGTGTTCAAACCCTCCGAAATTCCTGAAGACACATCAAATAATGAGTAATCGAGATGATGATCCAACCACATATTAACCACAGTTATGTACTAGAAAAGCTCTTGAAACCAAAGTCATAATTCAACACATATCTGTGTCAGATCCTTTGGTATTTATTAGCAAAAAATGACTTTTCAATTCCTTTTCAAAGTAGCCAGTTTTGTCACAGCTCCAGTAAGTCATCTTCGACTTTTCAGTTGAAACATCTTATTATAATCTCGATATACATGTTTCCATTTCACCATCATTACCGGGGAACCGTTTATATTCCACCACATTAGCAGTATAATTATCAGCAACTGTAATGATCTAGGATTTTCCGAAAAATCATTATATCAAAACCCCATCATTTACTCATCTGCATTTTTTTAACGAGAATTGCCATACGAATCATCGGGAATTAGCGATCAGTATTTTGAAATCTCGCAGCATATATATGCTAACAGTTATATGTGTACATATAACGTCTACCTCCAAGACTTACATACTTCGAATGTGAAGTTTCTGAAAAACACCCTGAACTGCGAACTAGTTCTCGAAATGCTGATGAAGCAGTAAAAACTATGAACAACCTTAACAGTAAAAAGTTTGATGATAAAGAGTAGTATATTGGCAAAGCTCAGAAAAAGAGAAGATTTGGCACTGAAAAACGGATTGAGAAAAGTATGAAGGAGGCTGTGGATAAATCACAAGGACTAAATCTGCCTTCAAAGAATCCAAATGATTCCGTGTCTGCTGAAGTCATTATCGAATACCTTGCTCCTGACTCTAAACTCTTGCGGACAATATTTTTCATCAACCTCTGATATTAGAAATTATAAGATATCATCGTATCTTTCATTTTAAATATCCTCCATATTTCTGAAGATATTTTCATAGCTATTCTTATCTGAAATCATTTATCTCTTCGCGTTATCTGTGTTACATCATAAAAGAAACTATTTTAGTTTCTAAATTCTGAAACATTCGAGTTTAAAATAGGAATATTTTGAAGTAGTGTTGGGAACTGAAGCATGAGTTAGTATAATATAATGACACTTGATCAACGTGATTATATTATAGTAATTCATGCTGAGTTTCTAAATGAAATTTGGTGATTCACAGATCATAACGTCATCATGTGCTATGTTACACGACTCTGTTATTCTATTTAACCTCTAAAATATCAAGAAAATAATTCTTGATGATTCGGTATTTTTCGAGGTATTCTAGTAATTTGACAAGTCAAGATCGTGCAATTACAATTTCCTTCTTAGAACATTAATAATGTTCATTCCGAAATTTATATCTGCGAATTATGGACCATTATAAGCAGTACTTACTCACAAGAAGAAGAAACGAAAGGACAAAGCTCTGAAACAGAAATTGGGGTATAAATCGAAGCAAATAAAAGAAAGCATTAACTGGAGATGACAATGATTATGGGAGACAGAAGCAGGGACATCGAAATATAAGAGAAGATATAAAACCCAACAACCACCCAGAAATTATAAACCGTATATATCAATACATATAGCAATATAAAGACACGGGAGAACTAAAAACACTATAAAACCAAGTATATAGTAGAAGTAAATAGATTCTTCCTGCGGTAGATGAAAAAGAAGAATGACCGATATGAAGGTTAGGAATATATCAAGAAGCAGAACTGGATGGAGCACATGGATGAATGCTTTAAAGTATGAGTTAGAAATAATGGAAGGTGTGAGTTAAAAGGAAACGAAGGAGGTGGATTTATAGTAAAATATCCAACAGAGAAATCAAAATAGATGATCCTATTTAAAGCAGATCCTAAATCCCTTGATTATCGAAGAATCAAATCGTATTAGGAAGATTTTCTCTAAATCTCTTGAACTTAGAAATCAATCCTATCTACGTCAAAAGATATGACGAATCTATACCTACTCATTTCACTCTTTTGGTGATAGCTTCAATCGTACTCTTCACAAAATCAAATGGTTTTATCCATATTACTCAATGATGATAAAACCCTAATCTTCAGCTTATATGCGTCATGAAAACATACTTATTGTCAGCCATGACCATCCCAATCAAATTTTGGGACGAATTTTCTTTAACGGGTAGGTACTGTGATAACCCGAAAATTTCCGACCAAATTTAAACTTTAATCTTTATATATTCCCGACACGATAAGCAAAGTTTGTAAGTTGAATCTCAAGAATTTTAAACTGTGTTCATACACTCATTTAACCTCGACCAAATTCCAATGATTCACGAACCATTATATGAACGAATATGATTATATATGTATATGTGTATATATTATAACTTGAAAACATTAACAAAGTATTAGACGTATAATACTTTACATAAACGTATTTGTTTCAATATGATTATCGACGAAACTAAAAGATAAGATTAAATGATTGATTTATCAGATACATTGAATTATGATTACAAGTCTCTGTTAAGAGGTCCACTTTGATTTGGAAAACCTTTCCTTTTAACGATATTCAGATTAATGGTAAAGTGATATTTAAGTAAGGACAAAGTGTCAAGTAGCGAGCGCTAGTCGGATTGGTGGAAATTCCTGTTAAATTCCAATACATGCCTTACAATAATTACCTCGTGACTTTTGATAAGATAAATTAATTAACCTTCATATTATGTATTGTGAAAGTGAAATTAGGAAATATAGGTAAATTAGGAAATAGATATTGACAAGTTAAATAGATCGACATTTTACATTAAGATGATTCCATACGTTTGATTTTCCTTTAGGCTTAATGCTACGAGTCATGATTAAAATGGAAATTTAAAACCTTGAAACCTGATATGATTCATATATGATTTTATTTTCTTAAACGAAAACGTCTTTTCGATATAATAGACTTTTATTATTAAAAACGTCTTATGACATAACAACTTCTAACCTTTGTAATAAAATGATTTTTGAATATACAATAATTTGGTTATTAAAATGTTTTATGAACGTTTGTATATAAATGAACTATATCAATTTTAAACTTTAAAAATTTAAATGTTACGAAATAGTAATTATTAATAATCAAAACGATTTCTAGATATATAAGTTTTGAATGACATTAGTTTTGAAAAACTATATTAAGTAAATAGTTCAAATTTATATTTTGAAATGAAAATATAAATATATATAACTTAGTCATAAAATGTCCCGATTTAAAGTAATATATTTTGATAAACAACGAGTCACTGATTTATAGAAGCAAATGACCACAACGCTCAATTTTATAAGTTACATTTTTATAAGGAAATTTATTGATGAGTAAGTCAAATTATTAATAAGGGTACACGTCGCATAACATAAAAGGCTAGTTTTCTAAACGTACGAAAGTGCGTTCGAAAAACCGAAAGTAGTACATGAGTCGAGTGACAATGTACGAGTCATTTGAGTAAAAATTACATTTTTACCATGAACGTAAATATAATATAATATATAAGTAATTATATAAATTAAATAAAATGTATATATATATATATATATATATATATATATATATATATATATATATATATATATATATATATATATATAATAATAAAGGAGTGTCGGAAAGATTTAAAGAGTGCATATGAGCTGGAAAATTGATCCATGCACTTGCATGGTTTTACAACACAAACCCCATGCACTTTCATGGGGTGGTTAGGTGGCTCACATTCCTTTTAAGTATCGACTTCTGGTGCCAGTTTCAACTATCTATCTTTCTCGATCTCTTACACATACATATATACTACATATTATTATTATTATTATTATTATTATTATTATTATTATTATTATTATTATTATTATTATTATTATTATTATTATTATTATTATTAATAATATTAATATTATTATTATTATTATTATTATTATTAGTAGTATTTAGTATTATTATTAGTACATGTTATACATAAAATACTACGACAAGGGGTACACGCGAGTTATTACAACATGGTTTTCCGAGTAGGATAGGGCTAAGGAAATTATGAGTTATAGCTATGGAGGTGATGGGTAATGTTCATGGGTATGCTCGTGAGGTCAATTTAGTGTTTATCATCTCCGTTGCGTCTACGTACCTTTCCTGCAATATTGAATCTCAATATTGATACGTGAGCACTCATAACTTAACTTTTATATATTAATAGTGTATCCCTGACTAGTGCTCGAGAATATAGGATTATGCATGCTTGTACTTTTGATATTGCCATTAGAAACGTTATGTTGAACCCTGAATTAGTTACGTATGCGGTTGAGATAAGGTATAAGATATGCATGTCGTTGGAAAGCTAGCGAAAAATTAAGAACTTTTCATTTAGATATCGAATGGTCTCGATGAACGGATTTGAAGTTATAGTCAATCGAATTTTTGTATTATTATTAAAAATGATTATTATTATCGTCGTTCTAGTTTTATCTTATTATTATTATTATTATTATTATTATTATTATTATTATTATTATTATTATTATTATTATTATTATTATTATTATTATTATTATTATTATTATTATTATTATTATTATTATTATTGTTATTATCTTTATCAATAAAAGAAATTATCATTAAAAATTATTATTTTTATTATTATTACTATCGTTATTATCGTTAAAGTTATAATTAGTACTATTATTATTATTATCTAATTATTATTATTATTATTATTATTATTATTATTATAATTATTATTATTATTATTATTATAATTATTATTATTATTAATATTAATATTATTATTATTATCATTATTAATATATATATCATTATTTAAAAATGGTTATTGTTATTGTTATTGTTATTGTTATTATTATTACATTATCATTAAAATAATTATTAGTATTATCGTTAATAATGTCATAGTAATTATCATTATTAGTATTATTGTAATTAAAACTAATATTAGTAACACCTAATTATTTTGATTACTATTATTATCATTATTATGAACACGATATAAAAGTCGATTAAAAGCTATTAAATGAAACGATTAGGAAATAATGGGTATGAGTATCATGATGAAATTAAAATATTATAAGATATTGATTTAGATAAAATTATCGTTCTTATTATTTTTATCATTACTATTATTATTTCGTTAGTATTGAAACTATCATTTTTACAAAAATTATCATTTTAATATAAATGTTATTGTTATTATAAAATATCGTTATTATTATCATTTTAAATAGAATTATTATTTTAAAGATAATATTAAAAAGTATCGTAAATATTAAAATTATCATAATTAGAATTATCATTTTATCTTAATGTCATTTTAGTAATTATAAATATTGTTATTTTTATTAATAGAATAATAATAATTATTATTACAAAATAATACAACTTTTACTTACTATTATTATAGATATTATTTTATCAAATAAATACGTGATACAAACATATTTTACTACGTGTAGTAAAATAACTTTAATAATACCTATCATATTATCTTTATGATATTAAATGAACTCCAGAAATTTTATTACTTAACATATATAAAAGTATATTTTATTATATAAATTTTAATATAAAAATTTTATTTATTAATAAATGAAATATATTATTTACTCTATTAAATCTTTTAAAAATATTTAAAAATATAAAACGAAGATATTTAAACTATATATTAATCATGTATAGATTTTGGAAATTATTTTGAGTCAAATTGACTTTTGTTGACTTTTGCATATTAGTCTCGAGCATTAGGATTGTGGTACACTATGACTTGACCTAATTTGTTAGACAAATATTGACCAACATATGAATATATATAATTAATTTAGGTTCGTGAATCTGAGGCCAACCTTGCACTTGTTCAATGATGTTATATGTATTTTTACTACGAAATACAGTATGGTGAGTTTCATTTGCCTTTTTTACCCTTTATATTTTTGGGCTGAGAATACATGCGAAATTTTTATAAATGTTTTACGAAATAGACACAAGTAATCGAAACTACATTATATGGTTGAATGATCGAAGCCGAATATACCCCTTTTGCTTGGTAGCCTAAGAATTAGTAAACCGATCTACTAATTGACGCGAATCCTAAAGATAGATTTATTGGGCCTAACGAACCCCATCCAAAGTACTAGATGCTTTAGTACTTCGAATTCGTTTTTAACATGTCCGAAGGATTTCCCGGAATGATAGGGGATATTCTTATATGCATCTTGTTAATGTCGGTTACCCGGTGTTCAATCCATATGAATGACTTTTGTCTCTATGCATGGGACGTATATTTATGAGAACTAGAAATGAAATTCTTGTGGTCTATTAAAATGATGAAAATGAATGATTATGATAAACTAATGAACTCACCAAACTTTTGGTTGACACTTTAAAGCATGTTTATTCTCAGTATTAAAGAAATCTTCCGCTGTGCATTAGCTCATTTTAAAGATATTACTTTGAATCATTCATGGCATATTTTAAAAGACGTTGCATTCAAATCGTTGAGTTCAGTAAAGATTATGATTAAGTAAATGACAGATTAGATCATTTATAGATAGATATGATGGAATGGTATGCATGCCTGTCAACATTCGATGTAATGAAAGTTTGTCTTTTAAAACGAATGCAATATTTGTAAAATGTATCATATAGAGGTCAAATACCTCGTGATGTAATCATATGTTATTGTATTCATTCTTATGGATTAGGACGGGTCTTTACAGTTCTTATGCAAGTATTCGACATTATCATTCCTTTCATCACCTTTCATAACCACCAAACTCAACACCGCCATCAATGACAACCATCAACGAACACTACCATAGATCACTATTTCTGTCTTCGACTCACAACAACACCCGAATAACCACCTTCTCTCTTCTCTCTCTCTCTCTTCATAAATCACCACCAATTGAAACCGATACCCTAAACCCACTTACTGTTTCGTTTATGTTTATGACCGGGAACCCTCATCACATCTCTATCCTATCCTTCTTGGTAAACTCATTTAAAACAAACCAACATCTTAACACGTCTATGCTACTGCTCGAATCTTGGATACAGCTAGTGTGTGTATTTTTGTTGCTATTTTAGCTGCAACAAGTGCAGCTACTGCTGCTATATTGTTTTGTTTTCGGGATCAAACCCAACCACCTCACTATCTTAAACCGTAGCACCAACACCACCTCTTTCGATTTCCTACTGCTACTATACTGTCATGCTACTTGTTCGTGTTCAACTTGCAATCCAACGAAACCCAACTAAGCTACTGCAACAAAATCTATTTATGTTTCTGTTTTGGATTAGAAAACCACCACCACCACCATCGTTATATTGGGTACGTTTTCTGTATCGATTTAAATCTGCAACCGAAACCACCGTTATCATTTAGACGACCACCATTCCATCATCACTTAAACTGATGCTGCTATTTTTGGCTTCTATTTAAGTCCATTAACACCACCATAATTCATCATCAAACCCGCAACATACACCCATCTTCTTTTTGATCAAACCGACACCGCCACACTTCATTTTTTTATTTTAATTTGAAATCCTACAACTCACTTGCACAATTCATGTTTGGCCTATGGTACCATTTATTCTTCGGTTGTGAATCAAAGGACAACTACAAACATACACCAATCATCTATATCACCCTCTCTTTTTTTCTTGCTGTCGTATGCACCCCCAAACAAAACCACCATCGATAATTATTTTCACTGATTACATGTATGTTCCTGTTTCAAACACCACAGCTTGCAAATATATTCACTTTACTTGATGTAGGTCTCGGTTGCTACTATTTTGCCTTTCTGTTTCAATCAAACACATGAATTACAGCTGTATGTTTTCATGGTATATGATAATGAAAATGGTAATTAAAGGAGATAATGACAACAATCATTAGATAGGAGGATAAAGGCGTTTGTTTTTTTTCCTTTTGGCCGACAGCCGTTTAACCAAAACAAACCACTTGCAAGATTATTAGGTGGGTTGACTAGTTGTTGTGTTAATAGGCCGTGACATTTGAATCCATTAAAAACAAGACGTTGGGCTGCTACGGTTCATTAAGCTTTAGTGGACTTTGATTCATACTAGTGATAATGTTATATGATGATTAACGACTGAGATGATGTTAATGACGAGTTATGATACAACAATGATGATGATATGATCATAAGTTTATGTGATATTTGATAATGATGAGATACGATGATGAATGATGATAGATAAATATCATGGTGATTACTAGATGAATGATGATAATAACATCGATGATGATTGATGATGATTCAAATCAGAAAACCAATTTAAAAGATATTAAAATCTTACTAATAATAGAAAAACTGATATGGAGTAATGGTTAAGGATATTATCGGGAGGTCGCGAGTTCAAACCCGGACTTGGGCATTGTTTTAAAGGCTACTTCTTTGAGGTAGTTTACTTATTACTCATTTTTATTTTTATTATTATTATTATTGTTATTACTAATTATTATTGCTATTAGGTTATTACAAATATTAAAAATATAATTATTAGTATCATTCATTTAATTAATATTATTATCTTTAGTATTAAAATGGTTAATAAAAATTTTGTTATTATTATTAATAACATTAGTATTAGTATTAATATTATTATCAGTATTATTATTATTGTTATCATTATTAGTATTAATAACACTATTAGTATCACTATTATTAAAAATTATCATATTCATTTTTGTTATCAGTATTACCATTATTAATAAAATTATTATTATTATTATAAAAAGATACAACTTTTATTTATTATTAGTAATATTATTTTACCAAATAAATATTAGTTATATAGAAATATATTTATAACATAACTACACTACATTTTTATAATAAAAACTAATTAATTATTTGAGATATATAATATGAATATATTTAATTTACTATTTTAATATAACATATGAACATAACATATATATATAGATACATATAACAATTGAAATAATAAAGGTATCACTATTTTAAATAAGTAATATATTATATATAAACTGGTTTGATTACCACTATATGTTCATTATATGTTTTAATGAAACTCACCATACTGTATTTTGTAGTAAAAATACATATGACGTCATTTAACAATTGTAGGGTTGACCTCGGATTCACGAACCTATATCATTTGTATATATATATTAATACATATAATTAACATGTAATAATAATCAAACTTGTTTATATATATATATATATATATATATATATATATATATATATATATATATATATATATATATATATATATATATATATATATATATATATATATATATATTCCTTATTTAATTTAGTACTGTATTTGTTATTTAAAAAGTTATATATATATATATATATATATATATATATAAATGATATAGGTTCGTGAATCCAAGGCCAACCATGCATTGTTCAGTATCTTCGTATGCATATTTTTACTACAAAATATCGTATTGTGAGTTTCATTTGCTCCCTTTTTAAATGCTTTTGCAATATATATTTTTGGGACTGAGAATACATGCGCTGCTTTATAAATGTTTGACGAAATAGACACAAGTACTTAATACTACATTCTATGGCTGGATTATTAAACCAAATATGCCCCTTTTTAGTCTGGTAATCTAAGAATTAGGGAACAGATACCCTATTTGACGAGAATCCTAAAGATAGATCTATTGGGCCCAACAAGCCCCATCCAAAGTACCGGATGCTTTAGTACTTCGAATTTATCATGTTCGAAGGGAGTCCCTAAATGATGGGGATATTCTATATGCATCTTGTTAAGGTTGGTTACCAGATGTTCACCATATGAATGATTTTTATCTATATGTATGGGATGTATATGTATGAAAAATGGAAATGAAAATCTTGTGGTCTATTAAAATAATGGAAATGATTGTTTATGATAAACAAATGAACTCACTAACCTTTTAGTTGACACTTTTAAGCATGTTTATTCTCAAGTACGAAAGAAATCTTCCGCTGTGCATTTGCTCATTTTAGAGATATTACTTGGAGTCATTCATGACATATTTCAAAAGAACTTGCATTTGAGTCGTTGAGTTCAACAAGATTATTATTAAGTCATTTATAGTTTGGATATATTATGAAATGGTATGCATGTCAGTCAACTTTCGATGAAATGAAAGTTTGTCTTTTAAAAACGAATGCAATGTTTGTAAAACTTATCATATAGAGGTCAAATACCTCGCAATGAAATCAACTATCGTGAATCATTTATAATCGGTATGAACGAGTCCTTTTAGTCGTATGGCAGCCCGGATGGCAAGGCGTATGTCTTGCCCGACTTACTATTTTTGCTAGATCGTAACTTTATTTCCGGGGTCATAACTTGTCTTTCACCGTTTTCGCTCTAGATTCTTCGTTTTAGCTCCGATTCTCCTGATTCTTTTTGCATCGTCTTCATAATTACTAATTTTAAAAAATCAACTGAAACAGTGATTATTTTACCGATAAAGCTTGGAACTTTGTTATTTTTGGGCCCTAATATCGAGGTAAAAATGTGACTTTTTAGCCGATATCACACTCCTAACTGCACTCAACTTAAATATGTTTCTTAGAGCTAATATATGTTCGATCAAATGGCACCATCCATGGGACCATAACTAGAACTGCTTAGGAAGTTTTGTATATTACAGACGATTAACTATCAAGCTTCTAATCTTTTTGTGGTTGTTCTTATGTAACAGGTAGCGATGGCAAAATCTTGTAACAATCAATCATCTCTTTCTCAGGGGTCTGACCTGACAGGATCGAATCAAACGAACCAGGACAAGACGCCTGATATGACTAAAATGGACGGGTTTTTTTATGCGGTGTCGTTAGGTCGCAAAACGTCAGAGTTAGTAATTAGAAGGGAGCAATGGTTTTATTAATTATATTTAGTTGGGTTTTCCTAGCTATATTTCACCTACTTTTCTTCCTTTAAACGAGTAAGTGCTAAGTATAAATTAGGTTGATATTTTTGTATGTTTGCTTAGTGATGTGGGATAATAGTGCCTATAAAGTTAACTCTAATGACAAGTAGTGATAGAATAAGTTTAACTATGGTAGTATGAATTATAAAGATAAAAGGGATAGGTATGGAGAATATGATACTAATGGAGAGCTGTTGAAAGAGTTTAACTTTCTAGATTGAACACTAAACCTCAATTAATCGGGTTAAGAATCTAATCAATTTATCACTAAGAGTTTAGGCTTTGAAGATTCTGGTTAAGATGGATATCCTTACTCCCATTGTTAACCTTAAAGGGCTTAAACGACCTTGAGGATGGAATCCTAGGTACATGAATAAAGTGGTATATCGTTAAAAGAAAGTCTCAGCTTTTCTTAATACTATTTGGTTTAACTACAGTAACACTCCTCCCCTTAATACTATGCTATGCCTTATCATTAACAGATTTGCAATGTTAGATATCCTAAGGTACTGCTAATTGGGTTAAAGGTCTCTCCTTTTCGATCACTTACTCAACTCAAGATCATCTTATAATATCTTTAGAACATTGTTTCTGACGCGAACCATTCTTTTGAGTAAGCCAGTGTTCACTGAACTCTATATTGCCTACTCTAGTCACAACCTAAATTGATAGCTCTTTTTTGACGGATAAGTGATTAACCGTATGTAGGTACTATTTCCCTATTATGACGTTATTCACATATAACTACTTACCTTGTATCCTAAGATTTAATAAACATTTGCAACAGATAGTCAAACATGCAAGATGAAAGCAACTCAAACTAACAAAGTAACTTTATTAAATTAAGGAAAGCGTTCACTGTTTACAGATGAGATCTGGACCATTACAAGTGCTAACATCCTCTAGATCGCTCCTAGTACAATCTTCGGCGTTCGCCTCCGGTACTTAATTTTTGGCTCAGAGGTGAGAAGGGCTTGAAAGCTTCTAGTAAGAGAAAGTGTATTGTAGTGAGAGAGTGTGAAGAGGTGTGTGGATATGGGATGCCAAATGGTGTTTAAATAGTAAAATTTTATCTGTGAAATGGCTAGAAGGCCGGCCTAACAAGCTGGCGCCACAAGCCGGCGTGGGTGGCCGGTGCCAGGCAAGCCAGCTGCCATGCCCGTTTCATGTGCCCGGTGTCTGAGTCATGTGGCAAGCCGGTATCACACTGGAAAGCCGGTGTGGCAGGGCAGTTTTGCCTCTGGTTTGTTGTTTTTCTTGGATCATCTTGCATGTTCCTGGAATCGTAACTTGGTTTTCGGGGTCGTAACTTGTCTTTCGTCGTTTTTGCTTATAGAATCATCGTTCTATCTCTGTTTTTCTTGATTCTTTTTGCATCGTCTTTGTAATTACTAAATCTACAAAATTAACCAAAAAAGAGATTATTTTGGCGATAAAGTTTGGAACTTTATTATTTTTGGGCCTTAATATCGAGGAGGTTACAAGCGATCTTTGTTCCATAAGGTGCCAAAGTGAAAACTTGGTTTTATTCTTTTTGATATCCCGAATCTATTTCGCAAGCATGAGAGGAGGTTACATAACTATGGCTATCTCACTCAGGTCACTCAACTCACTTAAGTGTATAGGGTGTCCTATAGTTCTATGAAATGGAATCGCTCATAGCCAGTCATGTTTGCATTCTTCGTCGTAGGCTTGATCAAGACTCAAATATCCATCGTATTTGAGAGAATTTTCAGTTATATACTTAGCTTATTTTGTAAATGAATGGTGATTGGAGGTTTGAGTTGTGAAGGTTTTTGGATAGATAGGAATTCTGTAAGGATCGATTTCGGTAATCCTTTCAGCTTTTTTATCGGGAATTTCAAACTGAGCATCCTTCTTTTTAAATGCCGGGAGTATTTTTCTCGAATCCTTAGGTTCCACTCCTTTTCTTGGAACCTATATGTTTTTTTATCAAGCATCTTTTGCTTTTCTCTTCGAGGTCTCCTTTTTATCAGCGGTCTTCTTGATACTTGACTTGGATGCTCGCATTTTCTAATGTGGTTTTATAGAGGATTTCTCGAAAGTTATGATTTCTATGGGATTCATTTCTTTGTTTATGAGGTGAACGAAAGAAAAGATAGTTGTAGATGGTTTCATGGTGGGATTTTTAGAATGAAAATGAAAATGGAAGGGTGTAATGCGGGTGTTTCGTCTTCAGCTGAGGTTTATAACTTAGTAATTCTCAACAAATGGTGTGATTCCAAAATACAGATCAAGAGCAAGTTCTGATTCAGAGATGTCAACATTGGCACACTCAATGGAAGTATCGTGAAGCACTAAAAATGAGTGCTTGTTGCGCCTTATTTGTGGTAACTCACAGAAATTATAATGGGTCGAAATGTGCCTTTGGTTATGAAATGCTCTTTTGGAGAATCGGTTCGGTTTACGCAAAAAATTTCGACTTTGTTTTACCTTTTTGTCTATTTTGTAACAAATTTTTTTTGATCATTTATAGAATTTGGAACCCTAAGTGTTTTATATAGTTCGAAAAGTTTTAAATTTTTGAAAAATTCAGTTTATTAAACACTTGAGGATTTTGCGAGAATCTTTATGTGCAATATATTGCTATCCCACACTTTAAAATAACATTGTCCTCAATGTTAGGGATACAAAGTATCCCACACTTTTAGTTTTGAAAAGCATTTTGTTATTTTAAGTGTATGTTGTTGAGGTTGCTAATCTCACACTTAGTGTTTAAAGTGGTCTAGTATATTGCGTATATTCTATTTTGTAAAAAGCGATAAAGACATAGTACTCCCCTATGGTCGCAAGGTGTGTATGGATGGTCCACCTCTTGTTGTTTCTTCTAATCTCATAGTGGCGTCATTCTTGTTCAATGTGTCCTTGCTTCAAGTCGTGCTTCCATTGTGTGGTCGATCGTCGTTTGTTTGTGACGCTTATTCATGTACACTTATTAACTAAAATAATCAAACATACTAAAAAGAAAAGATAGTTATGCCCAAAAATGGATATATATTAATGAAAATGTAATAAGGTATCAAAGACAACCATAATAAAAGTGATAAAGGATTATAGATAAAATCACTGCTGATCTGGAATATGAGTAGGGTTAGAGTATGATACGCTGGTCCAGGGCTGCCATGGTGTCCTTAAATATGACTAGCCCTCATCTAGCATCTCCTCATTGGTGGCAAACCTTTATGCCCATTCTGCAGTGTTTGTGCCAGAGGGTACTGCGATGCGAAACTCATCTGATCGTGCAATCGGTCCAGTAAAAGATGAGGTGTTGGTGTGTATCATCGGCCTCATATGCCAACTCGCTCCTTCTTATAAATCTCTTCCCCATCAACGTGTTATATCCACATCTTCAAACCCCTGGTTACAGTCTCATTTATACCATGGCTAACAGCCTGATCCCATGCTGACACATGAGCACTAGTAGATGTGTCTCTATGCGTATTGGTGATGGGTGTTTCGAAAATGCGGGTAACCAACCCATCAAGCCCTGTGCCCTACTCTGGCCTGTATGCCGAGAGTAGTGATGCTGAGGGGGAGGAGGACCGAAAGGAAACAGAGGACAGTGATAACTTATGCCAGCGTCTCTCGGGTCTCTGTGGGCAACAATCAAAGGATGCGGTCAAGGATATGGTGGAATGTTGAAATGATCTCCTGCATGATGTGTAAAGTACTGAAGGTTCTGGAGCATTGCTGACATAATAAACCATCTCTCGGGCCTCGGGCATGTCACCCATGTAATAATGATAAGGATCGTAATATGGTGGGGACCCATGGTACACAGGTGAGTGTCTCTGTGCACCTCCATCGGTGGGCTCACCATGTAAAGTGGGGTCATCCTCATCTCTTAGTTCCAACGAAACCCTGCGCTCTCCTCCTACCATCCCTAGTCCTATGATCGGGCCTAAATTCCCTAATTACCACATTAGGTACAGTCTGATCGACTGAACCTTTAACCCATGGATTAGCTAGAACTATTAGCTGCCTATCCTATATCTAAATAAACTTCCAATTGTGCAGCAGCTTATACCCAATCTCCTTTGACTCAGATTCCCTCTTATAACCTATTGCTTCTATGTCACCTAAAATATGCATCCACTTAAGTAACTTTGTGACAACAGCTCCTAAAGTGGCTCAACCGCAGCCGATGAATGTTTCTCAACAGTGATTGCCTGAGCTAAAAGGTATGCAACTTGCATGTTCTGGTTTTGGAACATAGAGTGCGTAAGTTGCATATCAAAAAGTATGACGTTCCTACTATACTAAGTCTTTGGGTGAATCGTCTTGGCCAGAAGGTGATGAAGGATGCGGTGAACTGGGTTGATGAAACGAGAGGCTTTTTTCCCGGACCTCCAAGCTACAACATCAGTAGTGTATGTTCGCTAGAATTCTTGGTGATCGACTGTTGTATCTAGAGAAGTGTACCCTTGCTTGAATATCGAGTGTTCCAAGTGAGTACTTTTGTATAGTTCCAAATGATAGGTGAACCACGCAAGAGTAAGCTGGTGAGTGATGTTCTGATGTCGAAAGTGGATGCAATTACCAGTGTTGTACTCGTTAGGGTTGACATTTGCTTCGAACTCCCATGTAGCCATAAACTCCGCATATGGCTCTTGGTACACATACTCGTTAATCTCAAAAGGTTTCAACCAGGCCATGTGTTCTTTCCCGTTTATCAAAAAACATAACAAATTCCTCAACTCGTCTGCCCAACCACACTGCTCCATTATTTCCCAATTGATATACTTGTTGTGCCCTTTTCTCCGATTAATCTAGTTTTGCATGAATGGTTCATATATCGTGGCGTGGTCATGCCCACGAATAGAATTAGACAACTCGCATTCTTCTGGTATTTGATATCTACGTGCCATCTGTAATAATTAAACAATGTAGGTTATGTTCCAAAAAAATAATAAGATACGAAAAAGTGAATATAATTTTCGAAACAAAATTCGAAATGAGGGCTTTAAAAAATGGCACTTTCCATATCCATGTTATTGACAATTATAGCCAAAATTACCGCAAAAAATATCTAAACAAACTATAAACATATTTTGCAAAATTTAAAGCATAACCGTGATTGCAACAAATAATGCTTAAAAAATAATAACTATAGCGAGTTAGTCGTAATAAGCAATTTCGTTCAAAGTGTGATGATTTTTAAGCATACAACAATCACAATGATTGTTTTTAATTACCTTAAATATTTTTAAACAACAAATTTGCCTATAATGGCTTCGAGTCATGATTTAAAACCATTTTTATCGAAAATATTCATTTCAGCAAAAACGTACATAATAAGGAAAATCAAATACTAGATTCCAAATTTGTTTTTAAGTCAATGGTATATTAATTTTGACTAGTTTTCAAGTCATCATAAGTTTTAAAAACGTTTTAACATTAGGAAAAACCGAAAGCCTAATTTGGTACATTTTTTCTAAAAATTGTAGTTTTCAACCAAACGATCCTAAATTGCTCCAAAGTGTTTTTAGGTGAACCAGTAAGCCTAAGAAAGCAAGCGAAACATCAAAATTCCCAAAATTTTCATCAATTTCTGTTGATGCATGTTCTGTAAGTCCATAGACATCTTGCCTACATTTGTGATTATTACTTCAGTTTATGGGATACCATGATCACTCGTTATTATTCTATATATGTTTGTATATGGTTACAGGTACTGCAGGAACGCTATACGGATGTTTAACTACGTTAGACTTAGTCAGATGTGCGAGTGAAGCATCACTCGTACGGCTGACATGTTCATACGCACGGTTGATGCTGAGCTAAGTCATAAGTATAACCTGAATGAGAAGACACAAGTGAGTGATCACCCGTACGGCTGATGAAACCAACTCGTACGTGTGATGGATGACTCGTACGGGTGAGTCAACAGCAGGGGTATATAAAGTCTTATGTTCCTCATTTTAGGTTAAGCCTCTCTCATACACAATCACTCAGATCTGGTTCACCTGATCCTATTCTCTCTCAACCCAAATCACTCCTGGTAGTGAATAATAGCTCTAGGAATTAATCTAATCACAATTCTTGTTGTGGTTTGACTAATTTAATCCCAAAAAGCTACCCATATTCACTTTGATTGGTTTGATTCACTAATTCTGCCTTTGTGTGAATTAAACTGTTGATCTCAAAGTTCCTAGTCATGTTTCATCATTGGTATCAGAGCGTTGGTTGTGATTTCAACATCATCAAGTGATTTTTGCTGATTAATAGGGTTTATTATTTGGGTTTTTTTAGATAAAAGTGATTTTAATTAAAAAAGGAATCACTTTTACGTGTGTAATTGTAATTAGAGAGTGTGTTTATGTTTGTTTAGTGCTAATCCAGCTTTTGGACGAAGACATTGAGGTTTAACATCAATTTTTTAGGGTTTTTGGGTGATTTGAGCTGAACAGTAGCTCACACGAGTGGGTCAAAATTTTTGATCACACGCACGGTTGACCACACGGTTGATCGTCACTCGTGAACTCACACGCACAGGTTAGCAAAACCTTTTGAGGTTAAATGACTACAGTCTGATCACACGAGTGATCAAATGGTTGATTGTGACACGTACGAGTAATCACACGGGTGATTGTCACGCGCACGGTTGTTACTTAGTGTTCGGTTTTGTTGGTTAAGTAGTAACACGTACGCTTGACTCTGTGACACGTACGGTTGATACTTTCACACGTACGGTTGATACTTTCACACGTACGATTGATAACCTGAACAGCACGGTTTACCCTTTGGTAAAGTTTTCAAGATGTTTAATTCAAAAGATTACGCGTTGGCCGCACCGTTAGTTCAGAGCATTACGAATATGACTCAACGATTACTCCTTGCTAAGAGTGAATCAGGAAGTGGTACAAAATGTCCGAGGTTACTGAATATGGATAATTATTCTACTTGGAAGTTGAGGTTTAAGATTTCGTCTGATGGTCAGGACACGAAGCTTTGGAAGTACATTGAAAACGAATTTCAATGGCCACATTTACCAGTTACGAATGAGTTGTATACATTACACAACATGCCTTCTGAAGAACGTGAGGAGTATAACTTGGAGAAAAAGATGTACTGTAATTTGACGAGTGCTCTTAATGGTCCGATTTTCCATCAATTTCTGTGTCATGATAATTCATTCAAGATATGGGAAGCACTTCGTACTTTCAATGAAGGAAATTCATCTTACAGAACTAGAATAGGTTTAGAGTTGAAAGCTGAGTTTGATCGTTTTCACTGGCAAGTTGGAGAGTCTATTACAGAATTGGTTGAAAGATTTCGTCATTTGCTAGCTGAAATACATAAGCATGATGTAACTATTGAAGAGAAAGACAAAGTGACATGTCTAGCTGGAGCATTACCGTTAGAATGGAATGGTTTTGTATTAACTATGAAAACAAGTGGAGAATTAGCTACTGCTACAGTGAACTCGTTTATCGCAAGACTTCAGGAAGAAGAACTAGAGTTGTTAAACAAAGTCAAGAGGTCTAAACAAGCTCAAGACACCAAAATGTACTTTCCAAATGGTTACACACCACCTAAGTCGGCTCATGCACCATTTCAAATAGCTTTTGCTACGAACAATCAGAATATGTATGGTTTGAATGTTAGCAGTGCACCTATTCAACAAACTTCGTATCCACCACAAGTTTCACCATGTTCACTCAACTATCAATCACAGCCTACTTCGAATACTATTGAATCATCTACACCGACTGCATCAGATGTCCTTTCTGCACTTAAGATCGAAAACATGAGGAAAGCTGGGAAAGAAAAGATTAGTGAAGATATAGCTTTGCTGTCAAGCCTTGTTAATTCTTATGATAGTTATCTTGATGGTCGCGTAGGTAATATTCATCTAACAACTGAAGATTATCATCAACTTGATAAGAACGAAGCCGAGAAGATGGATATTATGTAGGGTATGGCAAATCTTGTGAGACATGCTAGATATTATGAAGAGCGAACTGGGAAACCGATCAGTCTGACCAAAGATACAAAACTGGGTTTTGATATGAATACTGTTACTTGCTTCAACTATGGAGAATTAGGTCATTTTTCAAGGCAGTGTACAAAACAAAAGAAGCAGGGTAATCGTAATCTGTTCAAGAATCAGAATTATACTTCTCAGAGTCATTCAACTAAACATGAGATCTACATTACTGATAAAGTAAATGAAGCTGATGCAGCTGAAAGTCTGAGCAAAGCTTTGGTTGTTATTTATGGAGATGATGATGATGATTGGTCTATGAAGTTAAATGTGGCTGACCAACAACCTAAAGCCAACATGGCAAAGATCACCGAAGTAGAAGAAGAATGTGTCACTAGTCAAAACATAATTGAGAAACTGATTGCTCGTGTTGAAAGAGCTGAAGAATTGTCAAGAACCATTCGAAGAGAGAAGGTTCAGAAGCAAGTTGAGAGCAAATTCAAAAAGGCACATGATTCGGTTCCTCGTACACCTAAATCTGGAAGTGTTTCACTGACATCATTAGAGGACTACTATTACAACAGTTGGAAGGATAAGTATGGTGATACCTCAGTGTTTGAAGACAGTCTAGAAGCAGATCATAGTGAAGAAACATTGGTTGATGCTGATAAGGAATTAGACAAATGGGGTAGAATGATTGCTGTTGAATTGGAGATATTAGTTCTTTTAGGTGAAGGTTCAGACCTCGAGAGTGTAAATTCATATGTTGATGATTCGGACAAGACGTCAGAATCAGAGGTTGAAGATAAAGATGATCATACTAGGGTAGATCAAACTGATTTTGAAGCATTGAACAAGCAAGCAGTAGACGTATTGAAGATGTGCTTATCAGCTAGTGATCTTGAAAAGGTTTCCGGTTTGACAAGAGCTAAGGATATCTGAGATAGACTTGAAGAGATTCATTTGGGTAAAGATGCTGATGCTTCAGAGTTTCTTACAGACTCATCAGAATCAGAAGATGAGCTCGATGATGGGAAGAAGACAGATTTCTTTGCATTTATGGCTGAGACTTCCTCATCAAATAATGCTCAACAGGTATCTTCTGATCCATCTTTTGATACACCCATTGAATGTGTTAAATGTGCTGAATCTAAGGTAACAATAGATAATTTAACTATGGCATATGCGGAGATGAAAGAAAAATGGCATGCTAACCATTTGACCACTAAGGTTGAAAATGAGTTGAAAGAGCAAATCAAAGTTTATAAAAAATAACTTCACGATCTTAAATGTTATAACTTTGATATAAATCAAGCTTTAGTTAAACGTATTGACACAATAAATGAATTGAAGAAAGAAAATGAATGTGTTAAAGCTGATTTAGAAGCTATGTCCATTAAGATGAAATGTTGGGCAAGTGCGTCACAATGGAATGTATTAATGGTGGAATTAAATGACACCAAGGGAAAGGGTATTGGATTAACGGCCGTAGCTCCACCGTTTCAGAACAAATTTGTTAATGCAAATGTTGTTGATGGACGACCAGAAGACTGTATTCCACCTAGTTATGAGGACTATGTTGAGAAGAACAAAAAGTGTAGCTCAACTGAGAATGCACCTTCTGATGATACCACTGAAGGATCTTTAGATCATGAGGAAGATAAGAAAACTGGTCTAGGAGATAAGTCGGAGAAAAGGAAGGTGATAACACCTGATGAGCTAATTCGGATTATGAAAAATCTAAAGCTTGCTAATAGAGTGGTTCTACTGGTTACACCTAAACCTGTATCTAAACATGTTCCTAGAAAGAGATCAAACGATTCTCCTGTGTTTGCAAAAACACAAGATCCCTCTTCCTCTAACTCAAATAATCAATATCAATCTAGAGGATATAGAGAATTTCAACAATGTTTTAGTTGTGATGTGTTTGGACATATTGCTACTAACAGTCCTACAAGGTATAGAACACCAAGACATAAGATTGACCTCACATATGATGATCACCGATCACATCATGCTCATAGAACAGGTTCACCTGTTCGTGATGAAGTTCGTACTAGAAGACATACGACAAATATTGTCTATAGAGACTATAAGAGAAAGAACTTCAATAGGTCAATTTCCCCTGTGAAGATTAAGGTTCCTAAGAAGGATACCGAGGCAAGAGTTGCCGAATCAAGTGATCGAGGTAAAGCCTATGAATCTAAGGCACGATCACCTTCGCAAAAAGCTAGTCGTAGGAAATACTTTTCCCGTACCAGACCACGAGTGAATCGCTCTGAAGATGAGCAAAATGTGAAAAACCAGAAGAGCAATGTTGCTTCTTCTAAACTATCTAAGTTTATAGTTTCAGACGATGAGGTTCCACCTTACTCAAATGGGAAATGGATGGAAGTTTAAGCTATGGGTGTTAATGGACAACCTACTGCCATCTGGGCGTGGGTTCCCATTATCAATTAATTCTTTTAATGTGATATGCAGGGAACCAGGCTACCTGCAAACAACACCTGGATAGTGGATAGCGGCGCTTCGAGACATATGACTGGACAGCTATCTCTTCTCTCGGATGTACACCCAATTAAGGGAGGTTATGTTGCATTTACTGGAGATAAAGGAGGTCACATTTCAGCTCAAGGTTTATTGAAGAATGATAAAGTTAGTTTCGACAAAGTAAACTACTATCAAGAGCTTGCAAACAATTTGTTGTCGGTTTCACAAATATGTGAAAAATCCTTCAAAGTAGCATTTGATGACGAATTCAGCTACATTTTGAAACCAGAGTTTGTGATTCCTCTAGAAATGATTTTGATGAAGGCTCCTAGACAAGCTGATTTATACATGCTAGATATGAATTTTGCTATTTCAACTGCTGAACATCATCAAGCTTTTGTTTCTAAAGCAACTGAACAAGATTCTATTACATGGCACAAACGCTTGGGTCATTTAAGTTTTCGGAAGATGAACCATCTGTTTCACAACAATCTTGTAGAAGGTGTTGATCTTCAATCTTTTCAGATTCCGGGAACATGTGTTCCGTGTAAGAAGGGTAAGCAGAGTAAGAAAGCTCATAAGTTGGTGAAGTACAATCCTATCTCTGCTCCACTTGAATTGTTACATATGGATCTTTTCGGTCCAATCCGTTTTGAAAGCATTGATGGAAGTAAATATTGTCTGGTGGTAACTGATGATTATTCGAGATTCTCTTGGTTAATGTTCTTGAAAGAGAAGTCCGATATGTTTGAGAACTTGAAAGTGCTAATCAATCGATTAGAGACAGGTTTTAATTTGAAAGTCAGAAAGATTCGTTGCGACAATGTTACAGAATTCAAGAATCAGTTTCTTGCAGGTTTTTGTATTGAAAAAGGTATCAATATGCAGTTCAGTTCTGCATAGACTCCACAGATGAATGGTGTTACTGAAAGAATAGGGTTCTGATTGAGACTGCTAGAACTATGCTATCTGATTCATCTTTACCTGTTCATTTTTGGGGTGAAGCTGTTGCAAATGCTTGTTACACTATGAATCGGGTATTAACTGTTAAACGACTGGGTAAGACTTTCTATGAGTTATTACATGGGAGAAAACCATCATTGAAGCATCTAGAACCATTTGGTGCGCCGTGCACCATTTTGAAAAGAAAACCAGGAAGTAAGTTTGATTCAAAAGTGGTTACTGGAGTATTTCTCGGTTACAGTTCTCCTAACAAGTGAGTTTTCAACAATGAGATGAGATGTGTTGAAGAATGGTCTGAAGTTGATGTCCAGAGGAATCATATGAAAAGTGTTCCGAAGAGTCATCCTTAGATTTATAACTATGACGAGCTGATTGACTCATTCAATCTTGCTCCAGATCAGACGGAGAATGAAGTTGAGTTACAAATGCTGTTTGATTTGCAAAATGAACCAGAAGTGTCTGCTCCTACTTCAACTCCATTACCTACTATCGTTGAACCAGCACAAGATTCAGATCAAGATGTTGATCCACTGTACGATACCTGCGGATCTGATATTTCGAGTGAAAATTCTGATAATCCTAAAGATGGAGATACCATGAATCTACATCGAGAAATACCTGTTCCCGCACACCTAGTTCCCAAAACTATAGCTGCTCATCCTAGAGAGAACATTATTGGAGATCCGAATGCATGTGTTAGGACAAGAAGACAAGTTCAGTTTGATGGTCAAGTTGATTCTCATATGACAGCAGCTGCTGCATATTACGAGTACTCATGTCATATTCCTAGAATAGAGCCAAAGACAATAAAAGAACTTTGAAGCATGTTGATTGGGTGATGGCTATGCAAGAAGAGATTCAGAAATTCCATCGTTTAGATATTTGGAAGTTAGTTACTAAGCCGCATGGTGCGAAAGTAATCGACCTCAAATGGGTTTGGAAGTGCAAATTCGACGAAGATGGCAATGTTACCCGTAACAAAGCAAGATTAGTTGCTAAAGGTTATCAGTAAGATCCTGAATTTGATTACGATGAAGTTTTCGCTCCTATTGCCAGATTGGAAGCGATTCGCATTTTCTTGACTTTCGCGTCTTTTATGAAGTTTAAAGTTTATCAAATGGATGTTAAGAGAGCATTTATTTATGGCAAGCTAAATGAAAGAGTATATGTCAGTCAACCTCCGGGTTTTGAAGATCATCTTCATCCTGACAAAGTTTACCAATTATGTCGAGCGCTTTATGGTTTACATCAAGCTCCTAGAGCTTGGTACGGACGGTTATCAAGTTATCTGATTGAAAAAGGATATCAAATGGGCACGGTAGACTGTACTTAATTTCTTGATCATACTCCTCTTCTACCATTTCAAATTCCCATAAATACCTCAAACCAGATTCATAAATATCAACCTTATTCACTTCTCTAATCACATTAACCTTTTAAAAACAAACATCCTTAGAATTTTCAGATTAAGCCAGAACTTTTTCCCCGACAAGTTTGAACAACTTAGTAACATTGCGTTCTAAGTTTTGAATGAACGCTTGATGATTATTTTGCACTTGGGAAAGTTGAGCTTTTATGTTATCATTAGCTTCATTTTGATTCTTGATGAAAGTTAGGAAGCTTTCTTCAAGATTAGATTTCTTCTCCGATTTAGCATTAGGAGACGAATTTGGAATGAATGGTGCTTTAACAGGATAGAAACCAGGTGGATTTTTATTATTAGTAGGATAAGGTGTATTGTAATTATTACAGTAGTTTGGATTTCCTTGATATTGATTCACATAAGAGACGTTCTCAACTTGCTCCATAGTAAGACTAGCAACACCATCTTTCGTAGCATGAGGACCTTGACATTTATCACAACCTACCTTAATCATATGCATTTCTTTGGCAAGCTTTTTAATTTGCCTTCCTAAATTACCCAATTGCACATTCATAGCTTTAACCACCTCTTCATAATAATAACTAACAGATTTTACCGAACGAGAAATGTCTAAGTCTTGATGCCATTTGTGGGAATGAGCATCTAACTTATTAATTAACGTTTCAGCTTCTTTGGTAGTTTTACTCATGATATTACCTCCAGCAGTTTTATCAATCTCTCTTCTTGTAGCTATATCACAACCTTTGTAGAAAGTAGTTACCTTTTTAAACTTATCCAAACCGTGTTGTTAACAACCCCTAAGCATTTGACCAAATCTAACCCAAGCAGAGTAAAGTGTCTCATTAGTTTTCTGACGAAAATTAGCAATTTCAGTTTGAAGTGTGACAGTTTTGGATGTGGGAAAGAAACGAGTTTGAAAATTTTCAACCGTAGTATCCCAACTAGTGATATCTCTCTCGGGCAACGAATTTAACCACTCTTTAGGTTCATCTTTTAACGATCATAGAAATAAACGAAGATAGATGATATTACTTTTAACATTATTAATATTAAATAGATTGTAAATATCCTTAAAATTCCGAATGTGAGCATTAGCATCATCTTTTTCAGTACCCCTAAATTGGTCATCCTTAAGTAAGTGAAAGATAGGACCCTTAATATCAAAGTTTTCAGTTATAACTGTCTGAGTAATAGCGTGACCTAATCCTTCCCAACTTGCTTTCATTAACGCTTCCATTGAACTTTCAGTAGTCATTTAAATGTCTGAACTAAAAAGAGATCCCAAATTATAATCAGGACTAGACGGTGGACTAGATAATGAATTATCATTAGAAGTAGTTCCTTCATCGAAATTTAATTTCCTAACAATATTTAGCTCTTTAGAATGTTTAAATAATATATCAGGATTTGGTAACATGTCTTCTAAGATGGGATTCTTGGATCGAGTATTCATGTGATCTAAAATCATGAAAAGAAATATTTTAGGAGAAAGTTTTCTTGATTTTATAGTGAAGAAATAATTTAATATAATCTCTTAATTTAATAATTTTATCTTTGGGAAGAATATGTTGGATATCATTTAATATATTAATAAAATTTAGTTGGATAAATATGATAATAATAACATAATTATAAATAAAAATATTCAATAACAACTTTTATCGCATAACAACGAATAATCAAACATAAATCAGCCTATTGAATCTTTCAATACTTAAGTGACCTTCAGCGTCTAGGTTCGAGCAGGAGCCTGTAAATCGGAACCCCATCAACTCTCCCCTAAAGGAATACCATCATCACCCGTTTTCAATAAATATCAATAACCAAAATATATTCAATTTCTGTATTTACCGCGCTCCCCGGCAGCAGCGCCAAAAAGTTGATGTGTCAAAAGTGTGTGCAGTAGTGCTTTATCTTTTATTTCAACTTTTAAATTTATAAAACCTTTATTTTACTATTAACACCCTAACGAATAACAAAACCTGATAAGATGTAGTATTTTAGGTTATCGTACCAAGAGAGCATAGATGCAGATCAGAGTTGTTTATTAGATAGCTTGGTTCTTATTAAAGAACTAAAGATAGATTTTTATGTGTTTTTATAGGATAGATTCTTATCTCTTAGGAAAGAGATGATTTAAAGTAAACAAAATAATGAAATATTAAACCAAGAAAGTAAAAATTCAAAATAAACAATTATAAATAAAATCAGTTACATGGACAACTAACTTATACGGGAATCATACTAGGCAATTTTCATAACTTACATTAACACAAATCAAGATAACAATCATAGACCAACCATTATCCCTAAACAGGTTAAGACAAGTGTTGCATAATATTTAATAAGCATGACTTAAAGCATATGCGAGATATGTGATGTGCATAACTAACATCTCAATTCTTCATGTTCAATTCAATTACATGATACATATCAACCTTATGATGCTGATCAACATGCAAATAGACTAACAAATCATATAAGCTATGAAACATCAAGTAGATTAACTCAAGTTCCTAGCTGAAAATCAATTATTACTTGGTTTTCATGTAATCATTAATCAAACACATCCAAACAGAGGATCTTCGACTAAGCCTAACAAAATCAAACTTTATTATATAAGTGTAATTCAAATTCAATAGATTTATCACGATTATGTTGTTTAATCTAGTTGCATGCAATTCAATTCAACTAGTTTGATGGACTAGATCTCAACAAGTAGCATGAATCGAATAATAGATCATCGTATTAAGTATTAATCAATCCTAAAATCATGTTATCTAATCATTAAGCAAGGCAAACAAGTATATTAAAGCATAACATATTCAAAACAGTTTAATTATCATCACAGAAACTTGACCATACAGATCTGGAAAAGAACCAGAAACTGTACGGATGAAGCACAAAGTCGGAGGCTTTGTCGCAGTAAAGCCGATGGCTTTAACTGTGATAACCCGGAAATTTCCGATCAAATTTAAACTTTATCTTTACATTATTCCGACACGATAAGCAAATTTTGTTCAGTTAAATCTCAAGAATTTTAAACTGTTTTCATACATTCAATTAACCTCGACCAAATTCCAATGATTCACGAACCATTATATAAATGAATATGATTATATATATATATATATATATATATATATATATATATATATATATATATATATATATATATATATATTATAACTTGAGAATATTAACAAGGTATTTAAACGTATAATATGTTACATGAACGTATCTGCTTCAGTATGTTTATTGATGGAGTTATAAAATAATATCAAATGATTAAGTTATCAAGATTCATTATGATACGAATTACATGTCTCTGTTGAGAGGTCCACTTTGAATTAGGAAACCTTTCCTTTTAACGGTATACGGAATAATTGGTAAAGTGAATTACAAGTAAGAACAAAAGTGTCAATTCACGAAAACTAGACAAGAGTTAGTGGAGATTCCTATTTGATTTTTAGTTCATGCTTTACAACATTTTCCTCGTGGTTTTAATGAGATAACTATTTTAACTTTCATCTTAAAGTTGGAACGTGGAATGTAAATAACATAGACGTTGGATATCGACATTTAACATTAAGATAATTTCATACGTTTATCTAGCCTTTGGACTTTATATCACGTTTCACCAACAAACGTTAATTTAAAAAAAAAAAAAACTTGAAATCTATTAAGAGCATATTTAATCTTACTTTTCTAAAACGTTTTTACGATACAACAACTTCCACTATTATAACATTTTTTAGTAAAATGATTCTTAAATATATTTAGTTTTGGAAAACAAAGTTTTCATATTTATTTAATATTGTTTCAAACGTACAAAAACATTTTTAGTTTAAAAAGAACTTTATTATTAAAACATTTTATAAGATAAGTTGTTCATAAGTTTTAAATAACTTTATTAAAGCTTTGTATTATAAATTACATATATATTGTTTCAAAAACGTAAACGTGCTACGACATACTAAATTCTATTATTTAAACGGTTATATATAATAATTTTTGAAATATAATTAGTTTTATAAAAAGCCAAAAATTATATCATTAGATAAATATTTCAAACATATATATATTATGTACAAATTTATAATTCTAAATGAAAATATATATATCTATATATTTTAAGTTAGTCATAAAATATTCTGATTTAAAATAATATATTTTGATAAACAACGAGCCACTGATTTATAGAAGCAAATGACCACAACATTCAAATGTATAGATTATACTCCAAGTTATAAAGTTTATTGATAGTTAAGTCTATATTTTTGTTAAAGGTACGCATCACTAAATGTAAAACGCTAGTTTTCTAAGAGTATGAAAATGCTTTCGAAAAACCGGAACCGGTACTTAAGTCGAGGGTCAACGTACAACACATCGGTGTAAAAATTACAAATCAACTATGCACGAGAATATAATATAATATTTAATTAATTCTATAGATTAAATAATATCTATATTATATTAACTAATATAATACGTGGTTTTGAGAAACAAAACCGTGTGCTATTTGTTGTGAGCTCGCATGAATATAATACTAGACACTCATGCAATCTCATGAGTGTCGGTGGTAGCATATATCTATAAAATCAACCCTATCCTGGTTCCAGTGTTCACTCTATCTATCTCTCACGATATACACATATATATTTATATTATAAATATTAGTAGTAAGATTAATATTTTTTATCTAATTATTATCACTAAGAGTAATATTATTAGTAGTATTATACATAAAATACTACGACAAGGTCATGAGCGAGCTATTTCAAAACGGGTTTTTATGAGCGGGATAGAGCTAAGGAAATCATGGGTTATAGCTATGGAGGTTATGGGTAATGTTCATGGGTATGCTCGCGAGGTCAACCTAGTGTTTATCATCTCCGTTGCGTTTACGTACCTTTCCTGCAATATTGAATCTCAATATTGATACGTGAGCACTCATAACTTAACTTTTATATATTAATAGTGTATCCCTGACTAATGCTCGAGTATATAGAGTTATGCATGCTTGTATTTTTGATATTGCCATTAGATAGGTTATGTTGAATCCTAAATTAGTTACATATGCGATTGAGATAAGGTATAAGATATGCATGTCATTGGAAAGCTAGCGAAAAATTAAGAACTTTTCATTTAGATATCGAATGGTTTCGATAAATGGATTAGAAGTTATAGTTAATTAAATTTTTGTATTATTATTAAAAATGATTATTATTATCGTCGTTATTATCGTTGTTATAGTTTTATCTAATTATTATTATTATTATTATTATTATTATTATTATTATTATTATTATTATTATTATTATTATTATTATTATTATTATTATTATTATTATTATTATTATTATTATCATTATCAATAAAAGGTATAATCATTAAAAATTGTTATTTTTATTATTATTACTATCGTTATTATCATTAAAATTATAATTAGTATTATTATTATTATTATTATTATTATTATTATTATTATTATTATTATTATTATCATTAAAATAGTTATTAGTATTATCGTTAAATATTATCATAGTATTTATTATTATTAGTATTATTTTAATTAAAACTAATATTAGAAACATCTAATTATTTTGATTACTATTATTATCATTATTATGAACGCGATATAAAAGACGACTAAAAGCTATTAACAAATTGATTGGGAAATAATGAGTATGAGTATCATGATGAAATTAAAATATTGTAAGACATTAATTTAAAATAAAAATATCGATTTTATTATTTTTATCATTATTATTATTAAAAAGTATTATTAATATTAAAACCATCATTTTTACTAAAAATTATTATTTTTAAATAGAAATATCATTGTTATTATAAAATATTATTATTATTATCATTTTAGTATTATTATTAATAAAAATTACCATTTTTATCATAATATCATTTTTAGTAAATATAAATATTATTATTATTATTATTAGTAGAATAATAATAATCATTATTACAAAATAATACAACTTTTACTTATTATTGTTATTATCAATATTATTTTATCAAATAAATATGTGGTACAAACATATTTTACTACGTATAATATAATTACAATAATAAAACCTAGCATTATATTTTTATGATATTAAATGAATTTTATAAATTTTATTACTTAAGATATATAAAAGTATATTTTTATTATATAAATTTTAATATAAAATTTTATTTATTAATAAATGAATTATATTATTTACTCTAATAAATCTGTTAAAAATATTTAAAAAATATAAAATGACTATATTTAAACTATATAATAATCATGTATAAATTGTGGAATTTTGGTCAATTTGACTTTTGTTGACTTTTGCATAGTAGTCTCGAGCATTAGGATTGTGATACACTATGACTTGACCTAATTTGTTAGACAAATATTGACCAACATATAAATATATATAATTAATATAGGTTCATGAATCCGATGCCAACCCTACACTTGTTCAATGCCGTCATATGTATTTTTACTACAAAATACAGTATTATGAGTTTCATTTGCTCCCTTTTACTCTTTACATTTTTGGGACTGAGAATACATGCGCTATTTTTATAACTGTTTTACGAAATAGACACAAGTAATTGAAACTACATTCTATGGTTGAATTGTTATACCGGATATCGCCCTTGTTGAACTTGGTAGCCTAAGAATTGGTGTTTATTATAATTGCCACCAATTGACGCGAATCTTAAAGATAGATCTATGGGCTTTGACACGCCCCAGTCAGAGAATTTGAACTGCTTTAGTACTTCAATGATTATATGTTTGGGGTTATTCTAGATGCATTTTGTTAATGTCGGTTACCAGGTGTTCAATTCATATGAATGAATTTTAAACACTTGCGAGTGTATGATTATTGAATAAATGAAATCTTGTGGTCTATTAAAATTATGGAAATGATGAATTACAATAAACTAATGAACTCACCAACCTTTTGGTTGACACTTGAAAGCATATTTATTCTCAGGTTTGGAAGAAATCTTCCGCTGTGCATTTGCTCATTTTAGAGATATTACTTGGAGTCATTCATGACATATTTCAAAAGACGTTGCATTCAAGTCGTTGAGTTCAATAGAGATTATTATTAATTAAATGACGGATTAAGTCATTTATAGGTTGGATATTATGAAATGGTATGCATGCCTGTCAACTTTCGATGTAATGAAAGGTTGTCTTTTAAAAACGAATGCAATGTTTGTAAAATGTATCATATGGAGGTCAAATACCTCGCGATATAATCTTATGTTATTGTATTCGTCCTTATGGATTAGGACGGGTCCTCTCATGTGGTATCAGAGTGGTAGTCTTAGCGAACCAGGTCTGCATTAGTGTGTCTAACTGATAGTCATTAGGATGCATTAGTGAGTCTGGACTTCCGTGTCTGCATGTCAAAAGTTTTGCTTTTCGTTTTTGTCGAAAACTACCTGCTTATCATTCTTAGTCTAAACACATCTTATTGCATTGATTGCATGAATAGTGTATAGACAAAATTCATATCTTAGCGTATCTGATAATTCATATCTTAGCGTATCTGTTACTGTAAACTTTGCCTGACATATCCCGTAAATTCCTCCGTAATCTACGAAATCTTTTGCTCTATATATATAGATATTCTATGTAATTAGAATACCATCCGATAGCCGGAAAATCATTTCATATCGAAAAATCTTTTATTCAATCGTACGAAATGGAATTCGTCATTAGTTCAAGTCCCTCGGAATCCGAAATGGAATCCCATTCAATCTCCAAAAGAAGTGTGACTGGAATGGATTAACCAATAAGCCATCATCTATTCTGGATGAATTGGGGATGGGTTCGTAGTCTTCTCAATCATTGGAGACAAGAAGAAGGTGATCCCTTCCATCCACCACATTGCCCTCTTGGCGAAGAACCTGAA
Source organism: Rutidosis leptorrhynchoides (assembly GCF_046630445.1). Taxonomy (NCBI): domain Eukaryota; kingdom Viridiplantae; phylum Streptophyta; class Magnoliopsida; order Asterales; family Asteraceae; genus Rutidosis; species Rutidosis leptorrhynchoides. Next base: position 201,517,345 of record NC_092337.1, read on the forward strand.
GCACTTACCGGCGAACCTGTCCGGAACACCATTTTCTCTCTTATTTCTATAGTATCTTGTCACGATTATATACTACATCAAATTCTAGATTTTATTTATCCGCTCGTCCGAACCGACAATCACCCCGGTGTAATAGAAGAAGTCAACGAGCTTCGCGCTCGGGTAGTGGCTTTGGAGAATATGGTGCAAATGTTACAAACACTAGCAGCAGCACCAGCAGCATAACCAGTAGCACCATCATCAACGCCAACAGTACCATTACCACCTCCAACCACAACCGCGTTGTAAACCTCAAGTTTATAATCTGTCCCACGAGCACCAATGTCATACGCTCTGTAGATACCAAGGAATACCAACAACAACAAACGATGAAGTGTTGATTCATAACTTCATTGGAGAAATATTTTGCGACGATTATATAGTCTCTAAAGTCTTAGAGATTATCTATTTTAGCCCTAACCATGAATCAGTTGAGTGAACCAAAATGATAGAAGGAAGAGTAGAAACCCTGACAAGAATAGTGTGTGATTTACAAGCTAGACTTATTTTACCAACAGCATCAACAGTACCGTAGCATCACCATCAGAGTCAGTGCCGTCAGTATCACCAGAATCAGCAGCACCTATAACATTACAAACTCTGCAAATTCAAGAATTACCATGGACATCATTACAAATCAACAACAAGTATGTCATATCAACGAGTTATGAAGTATTAACTCATTTCCACTGAAGGATTTATATGTATATCTTATATCTATAAATTTTTAAACCATAATAAATCTTTCCGTACTAAGCTATTATGTGTGAATCTTAACTGCTCGGTTAATTCATATTACTAATATGCAATAATGTACGTCCTTCGTCCGTAACTTAACCATCATTAACTACAATCGCTGTCTCAATTCAATAAATTCCAATTCATAATAAATCAAGTGTACTATTCAAATATATGTTTGATTTTACACTTTTATCATCGAAGTACTCAAAACTTTTCAGATAACATCATTCGTACCTTACGAGGTTCACAAGAATTCCACGAACACCAACATCATGCATCAACAAATAACGAAGTATTAATTCATAAATTCAATTTCATTGAAGAAATACTCCGTAAAAGTCATATAATTTCTAAAGTTTTTAGGGATTATTCAATTCTAGCTTCAACCGTAAATCAAATGAGTTTAATTTAGTATAAACTCATTAATTCTATGTTACATCTGCAAAAAATATACACCTGTATATTTTCATAAAGACTGTAATAAAAATCTTTTGTACAAAATATTAAATGTGAAATTTTTTTTTAACGGGTAGGTAATACCCGAGAGATATAAATTCACAATTAATATGTTACATTCTTCGAACTGGATTCATCAGACATCAACGATACTCAATACTTTCACAACTATATACATTCTTTCATAGAAATCATAACAACCATACTCATTCGAATTCAATTACATATTCTGATTTTGAAATCGCAGAATTCAATTTGAGATATAACCGGTATCATCCCACTTAGATTTCCACATCTTTTGAAGTTATACTTTGACTTCAAAACTGTGTTAGAACATCATATGTATATTAACGATTACAATCTGTGTTCAAACCCTCCGAAATTCTTGAAGACACTTCAAACAATGAACAATCGAGATGATGATCCAACCACATGTTACCCATAGTTATGTACCTGAAGAACTCTTGAAACCAAAGTCATAGTTTAACACGTGTCCGTTAGCTAAAATAACTTTTCAATTCCTCTCCAAAGTAGTTAGTTTTGTCACATCTCTAGCAAGTCAACTTCGACTTTCCAGTCTAAATAGCCTTATTATAACCCTGATATATACGTTGCCCTTTCGCCATCATTACCGGGAACCATTTATGTTCCACCACATTAGCAATGGACTTACCAACAACTTCACTGATCTTTGATTTTTAGAAAAATCATTATATTATCAAAACCCCATCATTTACTCATCTGCATCATGTAACGGAAATTACCATACGAATCATCGAAAATTAGCAATCAGTATTTTGAAATCTCGCAGCATGTCTACGCCAACAGTTATATGTGTACGTATAACGTCTATCTCCTAAACTTACATACTGCGAATGTGAAAGTTTCTGAAAAACACCCTAAATTGCGAACTAGTTCTCAAAATTTTGAAAAATGCTGATGAAGCAGCAAAAACTGTAAACGACCTTAACAGTAAAAAGTTTGATGATAAAGAATAGTGTATTGGTAAAGCTCAAAAAAAGAGAAGGTTTGGAACTGGAAAACGGATTGAGCAAAGTATGAAGGAGACTATGGACAAATCGCAAAGACTAAATCTGCCTTCAAAGAATCCAAATGATTCAGTATCTGCTGAAGTCATTAACGAATACCTGGCTCCTGACTCTAAACCCTTGCGAACAATATTCTTCAACATCCTCTGATATTAGAAATTATAAGATATCATCATATCTTTCATTATAAATATCCTCCATATTTTTGAAGATATTTTCATAATTATTCTTATCTGAAATCATTTATCTCTTCACGCTATCTGCATTACATCATAAAAGAAATTATTTTAATTTCTAAATTCCGAAACCTTTGAGTTTAAAATAAGAATGTTTTTGAAGTAGTGTTGGGAACGTGATTATATTATAGTAAGTCATGCTGAGTTTCTAAATGAAACGTGATGATTCACAGATCATAACGTCATCATGTGCCATGTTACACGACTCTGGTATTCTGTTTAACCTCTAAGAATATCAAGAAAATATTTTCTTGATGATTCGGTCTTTTCTGAGGTATTCTGGTAATTTGACAAATCATGATCTTGCCATTACGATTCCCTTCTTAGAACATTAACTATGTTCATTCCGAAATTCATATCTACGAATTCTGAATCATTACATACGGTGCTTAATCGCAAGAAGAAGAAACGAAAGGACAAAGCTGCGAAATAGAAATTGGAGTATAAATTGCAGCAAATAAAAGAGAGCATTAACTGGGGATGATAATGATTATAGAAGACAGAAGCAGGGACATCGAATTATAAGGGAAGATATAAAACCCAACAACAACCCAGAAACCATAAACCATATATATCGATGCATATAGCAATATAAAGATACTGGAGAACTAAAAACACTATAAAACCCAGAGTATAGTAGAAGTAAATAGATTCTTCCAGCGGCAGGTGAAAAAGAAGAATGACAGATATGAAAGTTAGAAGTATATCGAGAACCAGAACTGGATGGAGCATATTGACGAATGATTCAAAGTATGAAGGAGAAAGAATAAAAGGTGAGTTGTAAGGAAATGAAGGGGGTGGATTTATAGTAAAATATCCGACAGAGGAATCAAAATGGATGGTCGCATTTAAAGCGGATCCTAATTTCCTTGATTACCGAAGAATCAAATCTTATTACGAAGATTTTCTCCAAATCCCTTGAATTCTGGAAAATCAATCCTATCTACGTCAAAAGATATGACGAATCTACACTTACTTATTTCACTCTTTTGTAATAACTTCACTCGCACTCTTCACATAAATAGAATTATTCTATCTATATTACTCAATGATGATAAAACTTTAATTTCCAACCCATATGTGTCACAAAGACATACTTATTGTCAGTCATGACCATTCCAATCAAATTTCTGGACAAAATTTCTTTAACGCGTAGGTACTGTGACAACCCAAAAATTTTCGATCAAATTTAAACTTTATCTTTACATTATTCCGACACGATAAGAAAATTTTGTTAAGTTAAATCTCAAGAATTTTAAACTGTGTTCATACATTCAATTAACCTCGACCAAATTCCAATGATTCACGAACCATTATATAAATGAATATGATTATATATATATATATATATATATATATATATATATATATATATATATATATATATATATATATATATATATATATATATATATATATATATATATATATATATATATATATATATATATATATATATTATAACTTGAGAATATTAACAAGGTATTTAAACGTATAATACATTACATGAACGTATCTACTTCAATATGTTTATCGATGGAGTTATAAAATAATATCAAATGATTGAGTTATCAAGATTCATTATGATACGAATTACATGTCTCTGTTGAGAGGTCCACTTTGAATTAGGAAACCTTTCCTTTTAACGGTATTCGGAATAATTGGTAAAGTGAATTACAAGTAAGAACAAAAGTATCAATTAACGGAAACTAGACAAGAGTTAGTGGAGATTCCTTTTTGATTTTCAGTTCATGCTTTACAACATTTTCCTCGTGATTTTAATGAGATAACTATTTTAACTTTCATCTTAAAGTTGGAACGTGGAATGTAAATAACATAGACGTTGGATATCGACATTTTACATTAAGATAATTTCATACGTTTATCTAACCTTTGAACTTTATATCACGTTTCACCAACAAACGTTAATTAAAAAAAAAAACAACAAAAAAACTTGAAATCTTTTAAGAGCATATTTAATCTTACTTTTCTAAAACGTTTTTACGATACAACAAATTCCACTATTATAACATTTTTTAGTAAAATGATTCTTAAATATATTTAGTTTTGGAAAACAAAGTTTTCAAATTTATTTAATATTGTTTCAAACGTACAAAAACATTTTTAGTTTAAAATGAACTTTATTATTAAAACGTTTTATAAGATAAGTTGTTCATAAGTTTTAAAGAACTTAATTAAAGCTTTGTTATAACGACCCTCAATTTTCCATTCCATATTTTTCCAATATTAAATGCCCAACACTATAATTAATTTAACAATTAAACTTTAATTAACGATTGTTAAGTATTAAGAATTATGAATTATATTAATTAACTTGGTACATTAAAAGACAAGTTAATAAAAGATAAAGTAATAAGCTTATTAACTTTCGTGAACAAATAAATAACTTTAAAGCATGTGTACTTAAAATAATTAAACTTGGATAATTAAGGAACCATTTAAGCTAATTTAAAGTACAAGGACTAAAACGAAAATTTCCAATCCATCCATTGCTAAACCCTAGCCGAAAATAAAAAAATAGTGAATTGCCTAAAATACCCTCCCTAAAATCGGCTCCCATGGACTCCCATTACTTCCTCATCAAGTTGACTTGTTCCCTAAGTAAAACCTAAACCTAATCACCTCCTCATTAACCTAACTTGTTCCCAAAGTAATTCCTAATTAAACCCTAATTCTAGAATCCTCCTAACTTTCCTATAAATAGAGACCTAGGCTAGAGCTAAACATGCACCAAATCACAATTACAAATCTCTCTCTCAAATCTCTCCTCTCTCTCTAATTTTCGGCTCAAAAACCGAAAATCCCCCACCACCATCGAAAATCTTCAAGGGTTTTCAAGCAATCTTCAAGTTGTTCTTCACGTTCTTCAAAGTTCTTCAAGAATCTTCAAGGTGTTCTTCAAATCTTCAAGGTTTTGATCTTCAATCTTCAAGTGTTCTTCTTTTCTTTTGTTAATCATCTTCGAATCTTCAATGTATAACATAAACCCTAAAACTTATTTACATAATCTTTGATCTTTGTTTTAATTCTTATTCACGTTACAAACTTGTTAATTCATAAACATATACAATATATACATGAACACACATAGATTTATATATACAAGAAATAAAAAAATATATGTATGTATATGTATAGTCGACCGAAAAAATAGAAAAAAAGGGGATAGAAGTATTTGATCTTTAAAACCTAGGTGATTAGATAAAAGATTTGTTTGTGTTTAATTATGGAAACAAAAAAAAAATATATATACATATACATAAATCGATACATATATATGTAAAAAATAATAATATTTATATATATCTATACATATACATGAAATATATACATATACATATATATATATATATATATATATATATATATATATATATATACATATATATATTATATATATATATATATATATATATATATATATATATATATATATATATATATATATATATATATATATATATATATACATATTAAACCCTAATTACACTTAAACTATACTACATTAACTAAAACCCTAAACCTAACCCTAATTATTAAAACCCTAAAACCCTAATAATACTTTAATTAATTAAAACCCTAAAACCCTAATACTACTTTAATTAATTAAAACCCTAATCATTACCTAATCATTACTACACTAAACCCTAAACTTAAACATTTATTACAAAACCCTAATCATTAAATACTTTAATTAATTAAACCTAATTAATTAATGAAACCCTAATACTACTATTACTACTATATAATATTTATACACTATTACTATTACTAACACTTATATTATACTACTTATATTATAATACTTATGTTGCAATAGTCATCCACGATAACATGAAGTCACTTGAACGTCAACGCTACTTAAGGCCTAGGGTGATTCTTGTTACCACTTAAGGGACGCTTGTGGATTACGAATGCCAAACTTAGATTATGGTCAAGAAATCCTGGGCCAACCGGTAACAATAGATCATCTTGGTGACTCGACGGTAGCATAGATGTTCGGGTACGATCCACAATATCAACCCGACTATAGTAATCATACACTTAGTTATTTTTCACACTTAATAGGTGGTAGACTTATTAAGGACAACTCACTAGTGTTCAACACTAACTTACTAAAAATGGAAACTTACTAAAAGTGGAGACTTACTAAAAATGGAAACTTTCTAAAAGTGGAAACTTACTAGGAATGGAAACTTAGTAAAACGAACTATACTTAAAACACTTTCATACCTAAAGTTAAACTTGGGCAAAACACTTAACTACTCTTAAATGTCAATAGGTTGATTTTCTGCTCGTCCATCCAAACTTTCTATTCCGAGGAATAAATCTCTCTCTCTCCTACTTACTAAGGTGAACTCATAGCCCCTCTTACTATTGCGCAACTTATTTAACTTTTTGGGGTGAGACACATGCTGCTTTTACTATTTACAATTTAGACACAAGTACCAACTGTTAAACTATGCTATACCCGGATATGTCCGACTAAGTCCCTACAGTGATATTTTTAATTGCTCGTTGAATGCATGCTTAATTATTGGTGGTAGGCCTATCGGGAGTAACGTCCCCGATACATTTGACCAGGTCATTGTATTACTTAATAATGAAATTAAACCGACAAGGACAGACACAACTTGTCATTGGGGCAAACTTTGAACCTTTACTCTAAATATCACGAACTGGCATAACTTTTTTGATCCCTGCGAGATCAACTTTATAAACTAAATCTTGTGGTCTAAAACAACGGTCAAACTTATTTGTTAAACCTATGAACTTCACTCAACCTTTTTGGTTGACACTTTAGCATGTTTGTCTCAGGTATCGATTGATCAAGCTTGAATTACTTACTTCTTATGTAATGCTACTTGGACATAGGATCAAGAGATATTGTATTTATTATTCTTGCATTTAAAACAATTACTTTATTGTAATTTCCATTATTGTACCGACATTCATTTTCCGCTGCGTACTCAACAAAGTTTGTTTTTATCATTTAGTATTGTTCTCGTATATTATATTATGTTGGTTTGTTTGATATTAATGTCACATTCACCCAGGCCCTAATTGGGGGTGTGATAGATTGGTATCAGAGCAAACCAGGCTATTATAGAGAACCAGGATTGCATCTTTATGTGTGCCTTATTTGCTAGCTAGGGTGCCTTAGCAATCTAGGAAACTATAACCTTTCCTGCCTTAGACTTTAAAGCACTTAGGATTGCCTTATAATCTTAATACCTATGCTCTACTAAACTTGAATCAAAGATGCTAATCAAAGTCTCTTTCCTAATGTTAGGATGTCAAGCTCAAGCATTAATCAACCAAATAAAATGACTCTCTTCAGATCTTCTGAAGAAATGGCTCGCTTTTAACCTACCAACGAAGTAGGTATTGCACACTCTTCAACTTCGAGACGAGTCCAAAGCCCACCTTATGGTCTTGGTGGTCCTCCCTCACCAAACTATAATCCGAATACTTTACCTAAGTCTCCCGACTACTACCCAACCCCAAGAATTGAAGACAAGGGGAAGCGCCCTACTGATTTTAATGAAGATGGCACGTCTAAGAAAAGAGCTCGATCTCCTTCTTATGATAACCATAACGCCATGTGTGAAATTATGAATCGGCGAACAACTACCGAGAAGAACTTCGATGGTTTGCTTTTCCATATTTCAAGGATCGAAGCTCGAATGGATGAAAAAGACCTGGTAATCAAGAAACTTTTGGAGGAGAATGCGGAGTTAAAGAAAGAAATAAAGTTGGTGATATATGAGGAAGAACCTAACACCCGTTGGGGGAAAGCAATCGCTTGCTCATCTCACGGAGAATGTTGATTTCTGGTTGGATATGGAAAGGAATCGAGTCAATAAGTGGCATGCTCTAAAGGGGTATGATAACAACGCAGTCAACAGTCGCGTTACTAACCTCTACGATAACCTCGAGTATCTCTATGAGAAGCAAAAGGCGAGGAACGAGAAAGTTGATGAGTTTATGAAGAAAGTCGAGGACGAAAAGAAGAAATATGAAGATTACTTCAATCTTAATATTTCCTAGATTATTTTTCTAATTCCCTATCTATGTAAAGGCTATGCCTTAAACTATTTCTATTTCTGAATCGTGTATTAAAAAAGGCTTATTTAATGCCTTGTTCTAATAATATAAAGTGTTCTATTAATATCATGTGATATCAATGCTTTATTTTATTCATACTTATAGTTGCCCAAACTTATAACTTGTCACCTTACCAAACTTATGTTCACTTCTACGTAGTGACATCATGGTTCATCCAGCTGCACCTACTGTTAACAACATCGTATTGACCACCGAACAATTCCAACAGTTGCTTGCTGCCGCCCAAGGAAACGCCCAAGCTAATAATGTTAATCCTCAATCGAAACCTTGTTCTTACAAGGACTTTACAAACTGCCACCCTCCCGCTTTTAAGGGAAATGAAGAGGCTATCGAACTAGTTCGATGGTTCGAGAAGCTAGAGTCTATCTTCCGCATTTGTAACTGCGGGGATGACGATCGGGTCAAATATGCCACTAGCTCATTAGCTGGCAATGCTTTGACTTGGTGGACTGCTTATGCTAAGTCCGTGGGAATTGACAATGCCAATGCAATCCCATGGGACAAACTCAAAATCATGATGGGTAATAAATTCTGTTGGAGAAGTCAAGTTCAAAAACTTGAAGCTGAGTTCTGGGAACTCAAGGTGAAGGGTACTGATATTGAAAGCTACACCAATCGTTTTCTCTAGCTTTTAACTTTGTGTCCTGAGATGTTTCCTACCGAAGCAAGAAGGATTGAAAGGTATATTGAAGGTCTCCCTGAAGATGTTCAAGGGAATGTTATTGCTGCCGAGAAGGTTACTCTTGATGCTGTGATTCTCATGGCACAAAATTTGATGTTGGCCAAGAGAAGAAGAGTGTCGGCTAATAAGCAAGTTGACACTAAGAGTAATGAAGGTAAAAGGAAGTTTGAGCCATCTCAAGGTTCGACTCAGAATGTTAGTAATAAGCCGGCGGATAGTACAAGGATGAATTATAAAGGCACTTATCCTTTTTGTATTCGTTGTGAAAGGCATCACCCGGGGCGGTGTACTGCTACTTGTACGTTGTGTAAGAAAGTGGGACACGTTGCTAAGACGTGTAAGACTCCTCTAAAGGATAAATCTATTATTCCTGCTAAAGCTCCTCCTACTTGTTACACTTGTGGAGAAAAGGGACACATTAGTCCAAATTGTCCTAAGAAGAAAGATAACCCCGCTACTGGAGCCAATACTACTGCTGCAAAGGGTAGTGCATTTATTCTTACTGCTGCTGAATCCCGAGATAAAGATAAGGTCATCACGGGTACGTATCTTGTCAATAATTGTTATGTAACTATTTTATTCGATACGGGTGCCGACAAAAGTTACGTGTCTAGTGAGTTTTGTACCCTATTTACTGAAAAGCCTCAACCCTTAGAAACTAAACGATTAGTAGAAGTAGCCAATGGAAAGAACATGAAAGTCGATAAAATCTATAAAAACTGCAACCTAATCTTAGCCAATAAAGAATTTAAGATAGACCTTTTGCCGGTCGAGCTCGGAAGTTTTGATGTCGTAGTTGGAATGGATTGGTTACGTCCATTACATGCTGCAATCTTGTGTTTTGATAAAACCATTAACATTCCGTTGGGAAATGGAGAGACTCTAGTCATTCAAGGCGACAAGAGTGGTTCTAATCTCAACATTATCTCCAGTATTAAAACCCACAAAACCTTATAAAAGGTTATCCAGCTATTCTAGCCCACGTTAAGATGATCGAATTGAAAGAGAAGTGTATTGAAAATGTACCAGTGGTTAAAGACTTTCCCGATGTGTTTCCCAAAGATCTTCCTGGTCTTCCACCTCCTCGACAAGTTGAATTCCAAATTGATTTAGCTCCCGGTGCTGCTCCTATTGCTAAAACACCATACCGTTTAGCACCATCCAAAATGAAGGAACTTTCTAACCAATTCCAAGAACTATTGGATAAAGGTTTCATTCGTCCAAGGTTTCATTCGTCCAAGTTCGTCCCCATGGGGAGCTCCTATTCTATTCATTAAAAAGAAATATGGTACGTTGAGGATGTGCATACCGCGAACTCAAAAAGCTTACTATCAAGAATCGTTATCCATTGCCACGTATTGATGATCTATTCGACCAACTTCAAGGGTCAAGTGCTTATTCAAAGATTGATTTAAGGTCCGGTTATCACCAACTCAAAGTCAAGGAATCCGATATTCCTAAGACTGCTTTTCGCACACGTTATGGGCACTATGAATTTTGTGTTATGCCTTTTGGCTTCACCAACGCTCCTGCCGTATTCATGGATCTTATGAATCGCATCTGCAAGCCATATCTTGACAAATTTGTCATTGTGTTCATTGACGACATCTTCATTTACTCCAAGAGTGAGAAAGAACATGAGCAACATTTGCGCATGATTCTTGAACTCTTACGGAAGGAACAACTCTACGCTAAATTTTCAAAGTGCGAGTTTTGGCTCAAAACCGTACAATTTCTTGGACATGTTGTTGACAGTAACGGAATACATGTTGATCCAGCTAAGATTACCGCTATTCAAAACAGGGAGATACGAAAGACTGCGAAGCATATTCGTCAATTTTTGGGACTTGCTGGTTATTATCGGAGATTCATAAAAGATTTTTCTCTTCTTTCTAAACCTCTTACCAAGCTAACTCACAAAGGGAAGAAGTTTAAGTGGTCCGAAGAACAGGAATCCGCTTTCAAGATTCTGAAGGAGAAATTGACCACAGCTCTGATCCTCTCTTTACCTGAAGGTACTGATGACTTTGTTTTTTACTGTGATGCCTCAAAGCAAGGCTTTGGTTGTGTTTTAATGTAACATGAAAAGGTTATTGCCTATGCATCTAGACAGTTGAAGAAACACGAGGAGAACTATACCACACACGACCTTGAGTTAGGTGTCGTGGTGTTCGCATTAAAGATATGGAGACATTATCTATATGGTACTAAGTTTACGGTGTACACTGACCATAAAAGTCTTCGACACATCTTTGATCAGAAACAGCTGAATATGAGGCAAAGCCGATCGATCGAGTTATTGAACGATTATCACTGTGAGCTGCAATATCATCCCGGCAAGGAGAATGTAGTTGCTGATGCCCTTAGTCAAAAAGACGATGTTAAACGTGTTCGTACTTTAAACATGAAAATCAAGTCGAATCTCATATCACGAATCTGTGAAGCTCAACTTGAAGCTATCACACCAACACTTATCGAAGGTGAAGGACCTATCGGTTTTGAGAACCAACTCCAAGTGAAAGCTAATGGTACACGGTACTTTGGAAACAAAATTTGGGCCCCTCCCTTCGGTAATCTCCGTGAACTAGTCTTGGATGAAGCTCATAATACTAGGTATTCTATTCATCCCGGTTCCAGTAAGATGTATCACAATGTGAAGGAATTCTACTGGTGGCCTAACATGAAAGCCGACATTGCTACTTATGTTAGTAAGTGTCTCACTTGTCTGAAGGTCAAGGCTGAACATCAAAAGCCCTTGTGGTCTGTTGACACAACCCGATATTCCGCAGTGGAAGTGGGAATGCATAACTATGGACTTCGTTACTAAGTTTCCTAAGACTTCAAATGGTAACGATACTATTTGGGTCATAGTTGATCGTCTTACTAAATCTGCACATTTCATACCGATCAAGGAAACTGACAAGATGGAGAAATTATCACAGATTTACATTAAAGAAATTGTCTCACGTCATGGAGTTCCTATCTCGATTATTTCTGATCGCGACGGTCGATTAGTTTCTAGATTCTGGAAAACTTTGCAATCCGCTCTTAGAACTCAACTCGACATGAGTACAGCCTAACATCTGCAAACTGATGGTCAAAGTGAACGAACAATTCAAACCTTGGAAGATATGCTACGTGCTTGTGTAATCGATTTCGGTAAAGGTTGGGATAGACACTTGCCTTTGGTTGAATTTTCTTACAACAACAGTTATCACTCTAGCATTAAAGCTGCACCTTTTGAAGCTTTATATGGCCGGAAATGTAGATCCCCTTTGTGTTGGGATGAACTCGAGGACAGACATTTAACTGGTCTTGAAATCATTCATGAAACTACCAAAAAGATCGTTTAGATTAAGCAACGATTAGAAACTGCCCGTAGCCGACAAAAGAGCTATGCCGATAGAAAGCGAAAGGATAGAGAAATCCAAGTTAGAGATAAAGTCATGTTGAAAGTATCCCCTTAGAAAGGCGTTGTTCATTTCGGTAAACGAAGCAAACTCAGTCCACGATATGTTGGACCTTTCACAATCACTCAAAGAGTCGGTCTCGTGGCGTACCGATTAGAACTACCCACTGAACTTAACCAAGTACATGATGTGTTTCATGTCTCGAATCTTAAAAAGTGTCTTACTGATGACACACTTGTTATTCCTTTGGATGATATCCGCATTGATGAGCAAATGCACTTCGTTGAAGATCCTATAGAAATTATGGAAGGAGAGGTCAAACAAACTCATAAAAGCAACATACCTATCATTAAAGTCTGTTGGAATTCGCGTAGAGGCGCCGAATATACCTGGGAACGCAAAGACCACCTGACACAGAAATATCCCCATCTCTTCTCAACTGCTGATGCAAACGAGGAATCTACTTAAAACTTCGGGATGAAGTTTCTAATAACGGGGAGGTACTATAACGACCCTCAATTTTCAATTCCATATTTATCCAATATTAAATGCCCAACACTATAATTAATTTAACAATTAAACTTTAATTAACGATTGTTAAGTATTAAGAATTAAGAATTATATTAATGAACTTGGTACATTAAAAGACAAGTTAATAAAAGATAAAGTAATAAGCTTATTAACTTTCGTGAATAAATAAATAACTTTAAAACATGTGTACTTAAAATAATTAAACTTGAATAATTAAGGAACCATTTAAGCTAATTTAAAGTACAAGGACTAAAACGAAAATTTCCAATCCATCCCTTGCTAAACCCTAGCCGAAAATAACAACAATAGTGAATTTCCTAAAATACCCTCCCTAAAATCGGCTCCCATGGACTCCCATTACTTCCTTATCAAGTTTGACTTGTTCCCTAAGTAAAACCTAACCCTAATCACCACCTCATTAACCTAACTTGTTCCCAAAGTAACTCCTAATTAAACCCTAATTCTAGAATCCTCCTAACTCTCCTATAAATAGAGACCTAGGCTAGAGCTAAACATGCACCAAATCACAATTACAAATCTCTCCTCTCTCAAATTTTTGGCTCAAAAACCAAAAATCCCCCACCACCATCGAAAATCTTCAAAGGTTTTAAAGCTATCTTCAAGTTATTCTTCGCGTTCTTCAAAGTTCTTCAAGAATCTTCAAGGTGTTCTTCAAATCTTCAAGGTTTTGATCTTCAATCTTCAAGTGTTCTTCTTTTCTTTTGTTAATCATCTTCGAATCTTCAAGGTATAACATAAACCCTAAAACTTATTTACATAATCTTTGATCTTTGTTTTAATTCTTATTCATGTTACAAACTTGTTAATTCATAAACATATACAATATATACATGAACACACATAGATCTATATATACATAAAAAAAATATATGTATGTATATGTATAGTCGACCGAAAAAAAAAAGAAAAAAAAGGGATATAAGTATTTGATCTTTAAAAACTAGGTGATTAGATAAAAGATTTGTTTGTGTTTAATTATGGAAATAAAATATAAATATAAATATATATATATATATATATATATATATATATATATATATATATATATATATATATATATACACATAAATCGATACATATATATGTAAAAAAAATAATATTTTTATATATATATATACATATACACGAAATATATACATATATATATTAAACCCTAAGTACACTTAAACTATACTACATTAACTAAAACCCTAAACCTAACCCTAATTATTAAAACCCTAAAACCCTAATACTACTTTAATTAATTAAAACCCTAAAACCCTAATACTACTTTAATTAATTAAAACCCTAATCATTACCTAATCATTACTAAACTAAACCCTAAACTTAAACATTTATTACAAAACCCTAATCATTAAATACTTTAATTAATTAAACCTAATTAATTAATGAAATCCTAATACTACTATTACTACTATATAATATTTATACACTATTACTATTACTAACACTTATAATATACTACTTATATTATAATACTTATGTTACAATAGTCATCCACGATAACGTGAAGTCACTTGAACGTCAATGCTACTTAAGGCCTAGGGACGCTTGTGGATTACGAATGCCAAACTTAGATTTTGGTCAAGAGATTCTGGGCCAACCGGTAACAATAGATCATCTTGGTGACTCGGCGGTAGCATAGATGTTCGGGTACGATCCACAATATCAACCCGACTATAATAATCATACACTTAGTTATTTTTCACACTTAATAGGTGGTAGACTTATTAAGGACAACTCACTAGTGTTCAACACTAACTTACTAAAAATGGAAACTTAATAAAAGTGGAGACTTACTAAAAATGGAAACTTTCTAAAAGTGGAAACTTACTAGGAATGGAAACTTAGTAAAACGAACTATACTTAAAACACTTTCATACCTAAACTTAAACTTGGGAAAAACACTTAACTACTCTTAAATGTCAATAGGTTGATTTTTTGCTCGTCCATCCAAACTTTCTATTCCGAGGAATAACTCTCTCTCTCCTACTTACTAAGGTGAACTCATAGCCCCTCTTACTATTGCGCAACTTATTTAACTTTTTGGGGTGAGACACATGTTGCTTTTACTATTTACAATTTAGACACAAGTACCAACTGTTAAACTATGTTATACCCGGCTATGTCCGACTACGTCCCTACAGTGATATTTTTAATTGCTCGTTGAATGCATGCTTAATTATTGGGGGTAGGCCTATCGGGAGTAACGTCCCCGATACATTTGACCAAGTCATTGTATTACTTAATAATGAAATTAAACCGATAAGGACAGACACAACTTGTCATTGGGGAAAACTTTGAACGTTTAGTCTAAATATCACTAACTGGCATAACTTTTTTGATCCATGCGAGAACAACTTTATAAACTAAATCTTGTGGTCTAAAAAAACGGTCAAACTTATTTGTTAAACCTATGGACTTCACTCAACCTTTTTGGTTGACACTTTAGCATGTTTATCTCAGGTGCTGATTGATCAAGCTTGAATTACTTACTGCTTATGTGATGCTACTTGGACTTAGGATCAAGAGATATTGCATTTATTATTCTTGCATTTAAAACAATTACTTTAATGTAATTTCCATTATTGTAACGACATTCATTTTCCGCTGCGTACTCAACAAAGTTTATTTTTATCATTTAGTATTGTTCTCGTATATTATAATATGTTGGTTTGTTTGATATTAATGTCACATTCACCCAGACCCTAATTGGGGGTGTGATATTTGTATTATAAATTACATATATATTGTTTCAAAAATGTAAACTTGCTACGACATAGTAAATTCTATTATTTAAACGGCTATATATAATAATTTTTGAAATATAATTAGTTTTAAAAAAAGATAAATATTTCAAACAAATTTATATATATATATATATATATATATATATATATATATATATATATATATATATATATATATATATATATATATATATATTATGTATAAATTTATAATTCTAAATGAAAATATATATATCTATATATTTTAACTTAGTCATAAAACGTTCTGATTTAAAATAATATATTTTGATAAACAACGAGCCACTGATTTATAGAAGCAAATGACCACAACATTCAAATGTATAGATTATACTCCAAGTTATATAGTTTATTGATAGTTAAGTCTATATTTTTGTTAAAGGTACGCATCACGAAATGTAAAACGCTAGTTTTCTAAGCGTACGAAAATGCGTTCGAAAAACCGGAACCTGTACTTAAGTTGAGGGTCAACGTACAACACATCGGTGTAAAAATTACAAATCAACTATGCACGAGAATATAATATAATATTTAATTAATTCTATAGATTAAATAATATTTATATTATATTAACTAATATAATACGTGGTTTTGAGAAACAAAACCGTGTGCTATTTGTTGTGCGCTTGCATGAATATAATACTAGACACTCATGCAATCGCATGAGTGTCGGTGGTAGCATATATCTATAAAATCAACCCAATCCTGGTTCCAGTGTTCACTCTATCTATCTCTCAAGATATACATGCATATATTTATATTATAAATATTATTAGTAAGATTAATATTTTTTTATCTAATTATTATCACTAAGAGTAATATTATTAGTATTATTATACATAAAATACTACGACAAGGTCATGAGCTAGCTATTTCAAAACGGGTTTTTAAGAGCGGGATAGAGCTAAGGAAATTATGGGTTATAGCTATGGAGGTTATGGGTAATGTTCATGGGTATGCTCGCGAGGTCAACCTAGTGTTTATCATCTCCGTTGCGTTTACGTACCTTTCCTGCAATATTGAATCTCAATATTGATACGTGAGCACTCATAACTTAACTTTTATATATTAATAGTGTATCCCTGACTAGTGCTCGAGTATATAGGGTTATGCATGCTTGTATTTTTGATATTGACATTAGATAGGTTATGTTGAATCTTGAATTAGTTACATATGCGATTGAGATAAGGTATAAGATATCATGTCATTGGAAAGCTAGCGAAAAATTAAGAACTTTTCATTTAGATATCGAATGGTTTCGATGAACGGATTAGAAGTTATAGTCAATTGAATTTTTGTATTATTATTAAAAATGATTATTATTATCGTCGTTATTATCGTCATTATAATTTTATCTAATTATTATTATTATTATTATTATCATTATCAATAAAAGGTATAATCATTAAAAATTGTTATTTTTATTATTATTACTATCGTTATTATCATTAAAATTATAATTAGTATTATTATTATTATTATTATCATTAAAATAGTTATTAGTATTATCGTTAAATATTATCATAGTATTTATTATTATTAGTATTATTGTAATTAAAACTAATATTAGAAACATCTAATTATTTTGATTACTATTATTATCATTATTATGAACGCGATATAAAAGACGACTAAAAGCTATTAACAAATTGATTGGGAAATAATGAGTATGAGTATCATGATGAAATTAAAATATTGTAAGACATTAATTTAGGAGAAAAATATCGATTTTATTATTTTTATCATTATTATTATTAAAAAGTATTATTAATATTAAAACTATCATTTTTACTAAAAATTATTATTTTTAAATAGAAATATCATTGTTATTATAAAATATTATTATTATTATCATTTTAGTATTATTATTAATAAAAATTACCATTTTTATCATAATATCATTTTTAGTAAATATAAATATTATTATTATTATTATTAGTAGAATAATAATAATCATTATTACAAAATAATACAACTTTTACTTATTATTGTTATTATCAATATTATTTTAACAAATAAATATGTGTTACAAACATATTTTACTACGTATAATATAATTACAATAATAATACCTAGCATTATATTATTATGATATTTAATGAATTTTATAAATTTTATTACTTAAGATATATAAAAGTATATTTTTATTATATAAATTTTAATATAAAATTTTATTTATTAATAAATGAATTATATTATTTACTCTAATAAATCTGTTAAAATTATTTAAAAAATATAAAATGACTATATTTAAACTATATAATAATCATGTATAAATTGTGGAATTTTAGTCAAGTTGACTTTTGCAAAGTAGTCTCGAGCATTAGGATTGTGGTACACTATGACTTGACCTAATTTGTTAGACAAATATTGACCAACATATAAATATATATAATTAATATAGGTTCGTGAATCCGATGCCAACCCTACACTTGTTCAATGCAGTCATATGTATTTTTACTACAAAATACAGTATTATGAGTTTCATTTGCTCCCTTTTACTCTTTACGTTTTTGGGACTGAGAATACATGCGCTATTTTTATAACTGTTTTACGAAATAGACACAAGTAATTGAAACTACATTCTATGGTTGAATTGTTATACCGGATATCGCCCTTGTTGAACTTGGTAGCCTAAGAATTGGTGTTTATTATAATTGCCACCAATTTACACGAATCCTAAAGATAGATCTATGGACTTTGACACGCCCCAGTCAGAGAATTTGAACTGCTTTAGTACTTCGATGATTATATGTTTGGGGATATTCTAGATGCATTTTGTTAATGTCGGTTACCAGGTGTTCAATCCATATGAATTAATTTTAAACACTTGCGAGTGTATGATTATTGAATAAATGAAATCTTGTGGTATATTAAAATTATGGAAATGATGGATTACGATAAACTAATGAACTCACCAAATTTTTTGGTTGACACTTGAAAGCATGTTTATTCTCAGGTTTGAAAGAAATCTTCCGCTGTGCATTTGCTCATTTTAGAGATATTACTTGGAGTCATTCATGGCATATTTCAAAAGACGTTGCATTCAAGTCGTTGAGTTTAATAGAGATTATTATTAAGTAAATGACGAATTAGGTCATTTATAGGTTGGATATTATGAAATGGTATGCATGCCTGTCAACTTTCGATGTAATGAAAGGTTGTCTTTTAAAAACGAATGCAATGTTTCTAAAATGTATCATATAGAGGTCAAATACCTCGCGATGTAATCATATGTTATTGTATTCGTCCTTATAGATTGGGAAGGGTCGTCTCATTAACTGAGGAAGCCGGCAGCTTCATCTGATTCCCAGACAAAGTTTAGTTTTCGTCCACGTAACCACTATGAACGTTTAGTTCATAATGGTAGACGAGCAGACAGGAAAACTGAATAAAACAAAATAAACGAAAATATAAAGATAGATTCATACCTCAAAAGGGTAGAAGAAAAGAAACTTGAATTAATAACTTTGATATTCTTGTTTACACTTGAAAATAAAACCTAATCTAAGAGTTTTCGTGATTTAGAGAAAACCCTAAAAGAAAAACGAAATTGTTGTACATTGAAACTGATACGGAAGGCCCCTATTTATAGTTTTTCAAGTTCGGTATCCAAGCCGACGGCTTCAGTAGGAAGTCGGCGGCTTCACATGCCGGTGACCTCTTTTGCAGGTTTAACGTGATCTGCAAGAAAATAAACGTGTAACCGTCCTAAGTCAGGCCGGTAGCTTCAGTGGTAGGCCGGCGCCTTCAGAGATCTGGCTGCTTTAAGTACACTTAGGCCGGCGGCTTTATTTTGTAAGTTGGCAGCTTCAAATGAATCTAGACTTTTCTGCAGAATTCTGGTGTTTTTTGGAACTTTCTGGAACTTTCTGTCCAAGCCAGCGGCTTCAGTGTGCCAGGTCGGCGGCTTCATGCCCTTTTATGTAATTTTTTCTTGTTTTTGATCCTGTTTGATGCATAACTTCAATAAAATCATTAGAATTGCCTTTTTCCCCTTTTTACCTTTTTTAGTGTGTTTTAGGATTAAAATGACTTTAACATAGCAAGATAACTTCGTAAAATGTTATCAAAATACTGTATAATTTAGGAGTTATCAAGTCTCTATTGGAATTTCTTTACCAGCAGAGGACTAACTAGCCTATACTGGTTATTGTCATTGCTGGTTCATTTGCAACAGTTTGTGAGGCTGTAGGAGTGAAGCCCTTTGAGTAGAGATGTTCTTTGAGTGCAGCTAACTTCTCTTTAAACGACATCTTTTTGCATTCAAGATAAGTCTACACTTGCTCATCATTTATGTTATTGATTTTCTCATCTCTTTCATCATATAGTTTTAGTTTCTTATTCTCCAATTTGATCTGAAATTCAGCATCTCTTTTTATCGCTTTTATCATGCTGCTTTATCAGATCCATAAATACCATTGTTTTCCTTTGGCCTTTATTCATATTTACCAACTCCATGATTTTCTTTTGGCGTTTATCAACATATTCCCTAAAGCGGGCATCGAACTCAACATTTTCTTGTTGTTTCTTCCTCTGATGCCTTTATGTTTTCTTTTTTAATATTTTTTCTTTTGTTTAAGAGAAAATAGGGATTTTAGCTTTAGATGTTGCCTCAGCTTGAGCTTTGCTGGCTGAACTTCCAATACAATCATTATCATCACCATCTATCTGTGCTTATTGGGAGCCTTCTCAAATTCATGCTCCTACTCAGTGGTTTTCCTTTTCTTTTCTTACTTCTTTATCTTTTCCTCTATTTGACATCATCAAGGTTTAATGTAGGAGCAAGGTGAAAAAAATGCCCAGTATCACCGTCACTCTCTTGAGACATGAGATGATGATTCCATCAAACATCAGCACGTGAAAGATTTATTGAAGGGTCACTGCCAAAAGTATGCTCACACAGGTTGATATTTCTAACTTCATTCTAGAAGGCTATCATAGAGATATGCTCCACATCAAATATTGAATCAGCTAATAATTCCACCAACTGCCTTAGACTATGCAGATATTGAAGAAACTCTAGAGGCTAAAATTTTGGCAACAACCTCTCCTTCCAAATTTGCATTGACTTCTTCCAAATGTAAGCTCTCAACAGTAAGATATCGGTTGACCTTCCTTTCTTTTTCAAGTTCCGCTTGAAGATCATCAATATCTGACATTTATTCTTCATGGGAGAGAATCTTTGTACCCGAATCAATAGAAGAAACTTGTTATTGGTTGATGTCTTGGGCAACCAAGTTGGAGAAGTCGGCAAAATTTTTCAGATAACCTTCAATAGCAGTGATGGAGGCACGTGGGGAGCAGAGTCAGTAAAAATTTGAAATGCCTTCCCCACTTCTTGATTGATGTATTGTTCTATAAAAAGTAGCACTTGACACACAGATTATTGAACAACAAGATTAGCCAGCCCTTGTAGATCATCCACCTTGATCCAGTTGGGTGGAGGTGAAGGACCTCGACTAATTGTGATCTTTACTGATGATGTAAGTGGAACATCATCATCATTATTATCTTGATCATCACCAGTTTTACCCTTTCCTTCATCAGTAGGCTTGGAACTATCTTTATCCTCATCTGGTTCTAAAGTACCAACATCACCAGTAGTAACATCATTAGCAGCAGCAACATGCTTAAGCTCAAATTCAAGTTCTTCCTCAACATCAGCATCATTGTAAGGAACAATAGGCGGATCATTTGATGCAATTTTCGAAGTCCAAGTACCATACCTAGCTTGCATCAGTATGCGTACTATGACGGATGAAGTCATTGAAATTAAGTTCATTTGCTATTTGCTGAAGGACTTCATGCTGGCCTTTTCCTCAAGCTTCACGATTAGAGCCAGTAGCTCTTCTTCTAGTAGTTATTGAGCATTAACTAAGACAAATTCTTCGATTAGACAACACTTGAGCTACTTTAGAAGGTAACTCATATTCTAGCGTAGGTGAAATGTCCCGTTCATATTGATTATAAACGTTCCATATTAATTGATTTCGTTGTATGAGACATTTTTCAAAGACTGCATTCGTTTTTAAAACAAACCATAACCTTTATTTTATCGACAAGGTTAAAAGGACACCACCTAGATTATCCAGAATTGATAATCTAAAAATATCATACTTACACACTACCAATACATATTGGTTTACAATATTAATATGTTACAACAAAGTAAATCTCGAATGCAGTTTTAAACAATATTATACAAGCATGCTGACACCAAATCTTGTCCATATTTTAGCATGCAACAGCGGAAGCTCTTAATAATCACATGAGAATAAACATGCTTTAAACGTCAACAAAAATGTTGGTGAGTTATAGGTTTAACCTATATATTTATCAAATCGTAATAATAGACCACAAGATTTCATATTTCAATATACATCCCATACATAGAGATAAAAATCATTTATATAGTAAACACCTGGTAACCGACATTAACAAGATGCATATAAGAATATCCCCTATAATTCCGGGGAAATCCTTTGGACATGATAAAAACAAATTTGAAGTACTAAAGCATCCGGTACTTTAGATGGGGTTCGTTAGGCCTAATAGATCTATCTTTAGGATTCGCGTCAATTAGTAGATCGGTTTAATAATTCTTAGGCTACCAAGAAAAAGGGGCATATTCGGGTTCGATCATTTACCCATATAATGTAGTTTCATTTACTTGTGTCTATTTCGTAAAACATTTATAAAACTGCATGTATTCTCATCCTAAAATATTAGATTTTAAAAGTGGGACTATAACTCACTTTCACAGATTTTTACTTCATCGGGAAGTAAGACTTGGCCACTGGTCGATTCAAGAACCTATAACAAATATGTATATATATATATATCAAAGTATGTTTAAAATATGTTTACAACATTTTTAATACGTTTTACTGATCTAAGTTTATTAAGTCAGCTATCCTCTTTAGTAACCTACAACTAGTTATCCATAGTTAGATGTACAGAAATAAATCGATATATATTATCTTGAATCAATCCATGACCTAGTGTATACACATCTCAGGCTAGATCACAACTCAAAGTATATATATATCTGGAATCAACCTCAATCCTGTATAGCTAACTCAAACATTACTGCATATAGAGTGTCTATGGTTGTTCCAAATAATATATATACATGGATCGATATGATATGTCAAAACATTTGCATACGTGCCTATGGTATCCCAAGATTACATAATATATTAGAATACATGTATAATACAATATGAGTTAGCTAGGATATGATTAATATAGATTTGTTACCAATTTTCACGTAACTACAACAAGCAAAATTATTCAATCTTGTTTTACCCATAACTTCTTCGTTTTAAATCCGTTTTGAGTGATTCAAGTTGCTATGGTTTCATATTGAACTTAAGTTTATGAATCTAAATAGAAAAATTATAAGTTTAAAGTCGGAAATATAGGTTACAAGTCGTTTTTGTAAAGGTAGTCATTTCGGTCGAAAGAACGACGTCTAGATGATCATTTTGGAAAACATACTTCCACTTTGAGTTTAACCATGCTTTTTGGATATAGTTTCATGTTCATAAAAAAAATCATTTTCCCAGAAGAACAACTTTTAAATCAAAGTTTATCATAGTTTTTAATTAACTAACCCAAAACAGCCCGCGGTGTTACTACGACGGCGTATATCCGGTTTTACGGTGTTTTTCGTGTTTTCATGTTTTAAATCATTAAGTTAGCATATCATATAGATATAGAACATGTGTTTAGTTGATTTTAAAAGTCAAGTTAGAAGGATTAACTTTTGTTTGCGAACAAGTTTAGATTTAACTAAACTATGTTCTAGTGATTACAAGTTTAAACCTTCGAATAAGGTAGTTTTATATATATGAATCGAATGATGTTATGAACATCATTACTACCTCAGGTTTTGTGGATAAACCTACTGGAAATGAGAAGAATAGATCTAGCTTCAAAGGATCCTTGGATGGCTTGAAAGTTCTTGAAGTAGAATCATGACACGAAAACAAGTTCAAGTAATATTTCCACTCGAAATAAGATTGTTAAAGTTATAGAAATTGAATCAAAATTTGAATATGAGTATTACCTTGTATTAGGAAGATATCTTACTGTAAATAAGAAAGATTTCTTGAGGTTGAATGATCACTCAAAGTGGATTTGCAAGATTGGAAGTAAGCTAGCAAACTTGGAAGTGTTGTTGGTGTGTTCTTGAGTAGTTGTTTTATAACTTGGTTTATGTATGGATTTATGAACTAGATTGAGCTAGATTTTGTTGAAGATGATGAAGAACACTTAGAACAATGGAAGAACACTTGAGAGAGAGTAGTTTGATGCATGTAAGTTGCAAAATGAAAGTGTTTGTGTACACCATCATTCACGTGAAACTTGATCAATCATATAGGCTCCATTAGTTTATTATTTTGTGAGATATTTCCTGCTAGATGTTAAATGATGGTTCCCACATGGTTAGGTGACTCACATGGGCTGCTAAGAACTGATCATTGGAGTGTATATACCAATAGTAAATACATTTAGAAGCTTTGTATTGTACGAGTACAAATACGAGTGCATACGAGTAGAATTGTTGATGAAAATGAATGAGGATGTAATTGTAAGAATTTTTGTTAAGTAGAAGTACTTTGATAAGTGTCTTGAAGTCTTTAAAAAGTGTATGAATACATATTAAAACACTACATGTATATACATTTTAACTGAGTCGTTAAGTCATCGTTAGTCATTAAATGTAAATGTTGTTTTGAAACCTTTAAGTTAACGATCTTGTTAAATGTTGTTAACTCATTGTTTAATATGTCTAATGAGATGTTAAATTATTACATTATCATGATATTATGATGTATTAATATATCTTAATATGATATATATACATTTAAATGTCGTTACAACGATAATCGTTACAAATATGTCTCGTTTCGATATCCTTAAGTTAGTAGTCTTGTTTTTACATATGTAGTTCATTATTAATATACTTAATGATATGTTTACTTATCATTTATCATGTTTATATATAGTGTATAAATATCTTAAAATGATTCATATGTAATTAGTAAGACGTTGTTATAACGATAATCGTTATATATATCATTTTCGAGTTTCTTAATTCAATAGTCTCATTTTTATGTATATAACTCATTGTTAAAATACTTAATGAGATACATACTTATCATAATATCATGTTAACTATATATATAACCATATATATGTCATCAAATAGTTTTTACAAGTTTTAACGTTCGTGAATCGCCGGTCAACTTGGGTGGTCAATTGTCTATATGAAACCTATTTCAATTAATCAAGTCTTAACAAGTTTGATTGCTTAACATGTTGGAAACACTTAATCATGTAAATATCAATTTCATTTAATATATATAAATATGGAACAGTTCGGGTCACTACAGTACCTACCCGTTAAATAAATTTCGTCCCGAAATTTTAAGCAGTTGGAGGTGTTGACTTAACTTCTAGAAATAAGTGCGGGTATTTCTTCTTCATCTGATCTTCTCATTCCCAGGTGAACTCGGGTCCTCTATGAGCTTTCCATTGAACCTTAACAATTGGTATCTTGTTTTGCTTAAGTCTTTTAACCTCATGATCCATTATTTCGACGGGTTCTTCGATGAATTGAAGTTTTTCGTTAATTTGGATTTCCAAGGTGCAACTTTAAGCATGACCATCTCTACAATTTAAAATTCTATATCTTTTCTTTTAATACCAGCGTAGCTCTTTTGCCGACTTTGAGCGGTTTTCAACCGTTGTTGAATTTGGATGATCTTCTCGGTAGTTTCTTGTATTATCTCCGGACTCGTAATCTATCTATCCCCCACTTCACTCCAACAAATCGGAGACCTGAACTTTCTACCATAAAGTGCTTCAAACAGCGCCATCTCAATGCTTGAATGGTAGCTGTTGTTGTAGGAAAATTCTGCTAACGGAAGGTGCTGATCCCAATTATTTCCGAAATCAATAACATATGCTCGTAGCATGTCTTCAAGTGTTTTTATCGTCCTTTGGCTCTGCCCATCAATTTTAGGATGATAGGCAGTACTCATGTCTAGACGAGTTCCTAAAGCTTGCTGTAATGTCTGCCAGAATCTTGAAATAAATCTGCCATCCCTATCAGAGATAATAGAGATTGGCATTCCATGTCTGGAGACGACTTCCTTCAAATACAATCGTGCTAACTTTTCCATCTTATCATCTTCTCTTATTGGCAGGAAGTATGCTAATTTGGAGAGACGATCAACTATTACCCAAATAGTATCAAAACCACTTGCAGTCCTTGGCAATTTAGTGATGAAATCCATGGTAATGTTTTCCCATTTCCATTCCGGGATTTCGGGTTATTGAAGTAGACCTGATGGTTTCTGATGCTCTGCTTTGACCTTAGAACACGCCAAACATTCTCCTACGTATTTAGCAAGATCGGCTTTCATACCCGGCCACCAAAAATATTTCTTGAGATCTTTGTACATCTTCCCTGTTCCAGGATGTATTGAGTATCTGGTTTTATGAACTTCTCTAAGTACCATTTCTCTCATATCTCCAAATTTTGGTACCTAAATTCTTTCAGTCCTATAGCGGGTTCCGTCTTCCCGAATATTAAGATGCTTCTCCGATCCTTTGGGTATTTCATCCTTCAAATTTCCCTCTTTTAAAACTCCTTGTTACGCCTCCTTTATTTGAGTAGTAAGGTTAGTGTGAATCATTATATTCATAGCTTTTACTCAAATGGGTTCTCTATCCTTTCTGCTCAAGGCGTCGGCTACCACATTTGCCTTCCCCGGGTGATAACGAATCTCAAAGTCGTAATCATTCAACAATTCAATCCACCTGCGCTGCCTCATGTTCAGTTGTTTCTGATTAAATACGTGTTGAAGACTTTTGTGGTCGGTATATATAATACTTTTGACACCATATAAGTAGTGCCTCCAAGTCTTTAATGCAAAAACAACCGCACCTAATTCCAAATCATGCGTCGTATAATTCTGCTCGTGAATCTTCAATTGTCTAGACGCATAAGCAATTACCTTCGTTCGTTGCATTAATACACAACCGAGACCTTGCTTTGAGGCATCAAAATATATTACAAAATCATCATTCCCTTCAGGTAATGACAATATAGGTGCCGTAGTTAACTTTTTCTTTGACAATTGAAATACTTTCTCTTGTTCATCCTTCCATTCAAATTTCCTCCCTTTATGCGTTAAGGCAGTCAAGTGTTTTGCTATTCTGGAAAAGTCTTGGATGAACCTTCTGTAGTAACCAGCTAGTCCTAAAAATTGGCGTATATGCTTCGAAGTTATCTGGGTTTCCTACTTTTCAACGGTTTCAATCTTTGCTGGATCCACCTGAATACCTTCTTTGTTCACTATGTGACCGAGGAATTGAACTTCTTCCAACCAAAATGCACACTTTGAAAACTTAGCGTACAGTTTTTCTTTCCTTAACAACTCTAGTACTTTTCTCAAATGTTCTTCGTGCTCTTGGTCATTCTTTGAGTAAATAAGTATGTCATCGATGAAAACAATGACAAACTTGTCAAGGTATGGTCCACACACTCGGTTCATGAGGTCCATGAACACAGCTGGTGCATTAGTCAACACAAACGGCATAACCATAAACTCGTAATGACCGTAACGCGTCCTAAAAGCAGTCTTTGGAATATCATCCTCCTTCACTCGCATTTGATGATACCCAGAACGTAAATTAATCTTCGAATAAACCTACGAGCCTTGTTGTAAAGACCCGTCCTTATCCACCTGGACGAAGTCATCAACATTTGGTCCCATTGCGATGATCGACTCCAAGTAATGTCCTTAAATTGAGCAAATGCACAGCGGAAGACTTAATTCGTACTTGAGAATAAACATGCTTTAAAGTGTCAACCAAAAGGTTGGTGAGTTCATAGGTTTATCATAACAATCATTTCAATATTTTAATAGACCACAAGATTTCATAATCATAAACATAATACACTCGCAAGTGTATGTAAAGCATTCTAAGTGGTTGAGCACTTGGTAACCATACTTAACATTTAATCACGTCGCATATTCCCTTTATTATGAAATCTCACTACACTGTACCAAGTGTAGTCACTGAAACGAAGTACTGTGCAACCGTTGAATACTGGTCGTCCAGTCCGGTTGGGGTTGTTAGGCCCGATAGATCTATCAACAAGATTCGCGTTTACAATACCCATGTAAATAGTAGTTACCAAGCTACAGGGAAATATGCCAGTGGTACAACTCAACGTAGAATGTATTTTAAGTAATTGTGTCTATTTCGTAAATATTTATAAAAGCAGCGCATGTATTCTCAGCCCAAAATATATATTGCAAAAGCAATTAAAAAGGGAGCAAATGAAACTCACCATATTGTATTTTGTAGTAAAAATACATATGACGCCATTGAATAAGTATAGAGTTGGTCTCGAATTCAAGATCCTATATCATTTATGTATATATATTAACACATAATATTAATCAACTAAGTTTATATATTTTATAATGTATTATGATTAATATTCTTATATATAGTTATTTTAATATTATACACATATGATATCAAATAATAATATATTAGTTAATATATTTAAAACATAATAGTTTGTAATATTAGTTATATTTGTGTTATATGTAATAATTATATCTTTTAAAATAATATTTGTTGTGATAATAATAACGGTAATAATACTTAATAATGATAGTAATTATAGTTATGGAAATTGTGACAGTAGTTTTAATGATAACAAAATGATAATTTTTGTAACAATGATAATTTTAATAAAAATGATAATTTCGATAATAAAAATGATAATTTTAATGTAAATGTTAATTTTTATAATAATACTTATTTTAATTAAAATGATAAATTTAAAAATAATGATAATTTTAGTAATAATAATAATAATAATAATAATAATAATAATAATAATAATAATAATAATAATAATAATAATAATAATAATAATAATAATAATAATAATAATAATAATAATAATAATAAGATGTCTACCTTCACAACAAGCTTAAAAAGAATTAAATGCCATAGACCGGAATCGAACCCACAACCTCTCGGTTTATCAAACACTCCCCTTAACCATTACGCCATCTGATTCTTTCTGTAATTGTTATCATTTTAATTATATTTAATCTGTTTATTTTGTTCCTTCATCATGTGAATCAAAACAAGTTCGAAGCAGTAGGAGCAGTTAGTTGCTCGATCAACCCAGATACAGGCCCAACAACAGCTTCTCATCTCAAGCCCAACTTTTAATAAACCCAATAATCAATTAATGGCCCAATTTAGAAAACTTATACCTAGCAACCCAATTTACAGCCCAATAGTAGCCCATTAAATCAATACTCCAAAAATAAAATCGAATAACAGTGATTTCAAGTCGACAGAAAATCAGGGGTGGGTCTTTGGTTCCTTTTATAATTAGTTAACTAAAAACATCATCATTATCCTTCTCTTTTCTTCTATCATCCTCGTTTACAGTAAGATAAATAGAAGTACAAAAGTGTATTTGCAGCGAGCATGAAATCGAACAGAAGATAAAAAGGCGGCAGCAGCCTGGTTCCCATCGTTTTTGTTCCATAGGCAATAGTAGTTTGGTTTGTGGTGATATAGTGGCAGTGGTGACTCGATTATGGTGGTGTTGGAACAACACAGAAACAGTAGTCTTTAAACATTAACAACTAATCAAGGTGGTGATGAAGTGTGGTGGTGGTGGTCTCTGATGGACAGCTGGGCAGAAAACAGAAAAAAAAATGCGTGTTGTAGTTGTGGTTGCTTGTGGCTATCGAGAGGAGAAAGAAAAGTAAAACATGAAGATTGTGGATCGACATGGTGATATGGTGACTCCGGTGATGGTAGCCATTGGTGGTGTAGTGATGGCCGGTGGTGATGGTTAGTGGGTGGTGATAAGGTGGCAGTGGTTTGTGTAGTTCACGATGGGTTGGGTGTGATGAAGGTGGTTTTTGGGTTACGTTGGCAATCAAAAGTTGGTGTTCGGTTTTGGGTTGTCCGAATAGTAAGTAGAACAATCGTAGCAATAGTAACCATAAACGGATTGGTTCTATGGTGGTTTTGATGGAGGATAGTTAGGGTGTGGTTGTTTTGATGGTAGAAATAGGAAAGAAAACTAAATGGGTTTCGGAGAAAGATCGATAGAGAGAGAGAAGGTGGTGGTAGTGGCGTCGACGGTGGTGAATCAACGAAGGGAGGAGGGTGGCGGTGGTGCTTATATCATGAGTTACATGTATGTGAAAGTGTGTGACTATATATACATACATACATATATATATATATATATATATATATATATATATATATATATATATATATATATATATATATATATATATATATATATATATATATATATTACTCCGTAATCACTATTTTATGAAGACATAAAACACAAATAGTAATAGATATTTATTAAATATAATAATATAATAATAATTATAATAATAATAAAATTAAAACATGTGATTTTAATAAAAACAGTAAAGCCATCGTTCACTATTGAGTGGACGTAAGATTTAGGGTATTATTTCGTGCTCATTGCTAAACAGTTACGATATAAAATTGTTCTTAAAAATCCCAAACTTTTAGATTAAAAATAATTAATTATTTCACTCATTAACTGTTTGAAACCTGATAAAAAAAGGTTCGATAATTATTTATTTTGTGTTCCAATTAACATGTACGGAGTACTAAAATTTAAACTAAAAAGATAAAAATACTTTTAACAAATCTAAAAGCTTCATAATCGATTTACAGTTCAACTTTTATTTTAAATCTTCATACATATCTACTATATTATTATGAACACTAAAGAAATGTCAACCGAGTATTACAGACGTTTACAAAATAGGTCCAAAATCATATTTATTCAATATGCTCTTTATATATATAAGAACAGTTTTAAATAATAAATTTTTACTACGTAAATACATTTATTAATTATATATTTTAAACAATTAAATTTAATATAACAATATATATACACAAGTAATATTTATATATATACCTACACATATTTATATATATATATATATATATACATATTTACAAACACTTGTTCGTGAATCATCGAGATTTGTCAAAGGGTAAATGAATATATGAAAATGGTTCAAAATTTTTAAGATTCAACCTAACAGATTTCTCTTATCGTGTCAATAATATTAAATCGTATCGAGAATTTGGTTTAAAATTAGTCGAAATTTTCCGGGTCGTGACAGTACCTACCCGTTAAAGAAATTTCGTCCCCGAAATTTAAGTGAGATCATCATGGCTGGCAATAAAAATGTTTTCATGACGAATATGAGTTGATAAATAAAGTTTTATCATTATTGATTAATATAGATAAAACGATTCGATTATGTGAAGCGTACGAGTGAAGTTGTCACAAAAGATTGAGATAGAGATTTAACTTTTGGCGTAGTCACGGTTGATTTCCGAAATTCAATGAATTTAAGGAAATATTCTAATCAGAAAGAAAATGTAATCGCACGATTTATTAGCAGGTTGTCAGAGTTACGGAAGAACAGAAATATCAAGGAAATATTTCCGTGATATGCTTATAGATTAAGTTGAATAAAAGAGTCGTGTAACATGGCACATGATGATGGTACTGTGAATCATCACATTTCATTAGAAACTCAACATGACTTACTGCAATATAATGACGTTGATCATGAAATGTCCCGTTCTTATTGATTAAAAACGTTCCATATTAATTGATTTCGTTGCGAGGTTTTGACCTCTATATGAGACATTTTTCAAAGACTGCATTCATTTTTAAAACAAACCATAACCTTTATTTCATAGATAAAGGTTTTAAAAAGCTTTACGTAGATTATCAAATAATGATAATCTAAAATATCCTGTTTACACACGACCATTACATAATGGTTTACAATACAAATATGTTACAACAAAATAAGTTTCTTGAATGCAGTTTTTACACAATATCATACAAGCATGGACTCCAAATCTCGTCCTTATTTAAGTATGCGACAGCGGAAGCTCTTAATAATCACCTGAGAATAAACATGCTTAAAACGTCAACAAAAATGTTGGTGAGTTATAGGTTTACCTATATATATCAAATCATAATAATAGACCACAAGATTTTATATTTCAATACACATCCCATACATAGAGATAAAAATCATTCATATGGTGAACACCTGGTAACCGACATTAACAAGATGCATATATAAGAATATCCCCATCATTCCGGGACACCCTTCGGATATGATATAAATTTCGAAGTACTAAAGCATCCGGTACTTTGGATGGGGTATGTTAGGCCCAATAGATCTATCTTTAGGATTCGCGTCAATTAGGGTGTCTGTTCCCTAATTCTTAGATTACCAGACTTAATAAAAAGGGGCATATTCGATTTCGATAATTCAACCATAGAATGTAGTTTCACGTACTTGTGTCTATTTTGTAAATCATTTATAAAACCTGCATGTATTCTCATCCCAAAAATATTAGATTTTAAAAATGGGACTATAACTCACTTTCACAGATTTTTACTTCGTCGGGAAGTAAGACTTGGCCACTGGTTGATTCACGAACCTATAACAATATATACATATATATCAAAGTATGTTCAAAATATATTTACAACACTTTTAATATATTTTGATGTTTTAAGTTTATTAAGTCAATTGTCCTCGTTAGTAACCTACAACTAGTTGTCCACAGTTAGATGTACAGAAATAAATCGATAAATATTATCTTGAATCAATCCACGACCCAGTGTATACGTATCTCAGTATTGATCATAACTCAAACTATATATATTTTGGAATCAACCTCAACCCTGTATAGCTAACTCCAACATTCACATATAGAGTGTCTATGGTTGTTCCGAAATATATATAGATGTGTCGACATGATAGGTCGAAATATTGTATACGTGTCTATGGTATCTCAAGATTACATAATATACAATACAAGTTGATTAAGTTATGGTTGGAATAGATTTGTTACCAATTTTCACGTAGCTAAAATGAGAAAAATTATCCAATCTTGTTTTACCCATAACTTCTTCATTTTAAATCCGTTTTGAGTGAATCAAATTGCTATGGTTTCATATTGAACTCTATTTTATGAATCTAAACAGAAAAAGTATAGGTTTATAGTCGGAAAAATAAGTTACAAGTCATTTTTGTAAAGGTAGTCATTTTAGTCGAAAGAACGACGTCTAGATGACCATTTTAGAAAACATACTTCCACTTTGAGTTTAACCATAATTTTTGGATATAGTTTCATGTTCATAATGAAAATCATTTTCTCAGAATAACAAATTTTAAATCAAAGTTTATCATAGTTTTTAATTAACTAACCCAAAACAGCCCGCGGTGTTATTACGACGGCGTAAATCCGGTTTTACGGTATTTTTCGTGTTTCCAGGTTTTAAATCATTAAGTTAGCATATCATATAGATATAGAACATGTGTTTAGTTGATTTTAAAAGTCAAGTTAGAAGGATTAACTTTTGTTTGCGAACAAGTTTAGAATTAACTAAACTATGTTCTAGTGATTACAAGTTTAAACCTTCGAATAAGATAGCTTTATATGTATGAATCGAATGATGTTATGAACATCATTACTACCTTAAGTTCCTTGGATAAACCTACTGGAAAATAGAAAAATGGATCTAGCTTCAACGGTTCCTTGGATGGCTCGAAGTTCTTGAAGCAGAATCATGACACGAAAACAAGTTCAAGTAAGATCATCACTTGAAATAAGATTGTTATAGTTATAGAAATTGAACCAAGGTTTGAATATGATTATTACCTTGTATTAGAATGATAACCTACTGTAAGAAACAAAGATTTCTTGAGGTTGGATGATCACCTTACAAGATTGGAAGTGAGCTAGCAAACTTGAAAGTATTCTTGATTTTATGTAACTAGAACTTGTAGAATATATGAAGAACACTTAGAACTTGAAGATAGAACTTGAGAGAGATCAATTAGATGAAGAAAATTGAAGAATGAAAGTGTTTGTAGGTGTTTTTGGTCGTTGGTGTATGGATTAGATATAAAGGATATGTAATTTTGTTTTCATGTAAATAAGTCATGAATGATTACTCATATTTTTGTAATTTTATGAGATATTTCATGCTAGTTGCCAAATGATGGTTCCTACATGTGTTAGGTGACTCACATGGGCTGCTAAGAGCTGATCATTGGAGTGTATATACCAATAGTACATACATCTAAAAGCTGTGTATTGTACGAGTACGAATACGGGTGCATACGAGTAGAATTGTTGATGAAACTGAACGAGGATGTAATTGTAAGCATTTTTGTTAAGTAGAAGTATTTTGATAAGTGTATTGAAGTCTTTCAAAAGTGTATAAATATATATTAAAACACTACATGTATATACATTTTAACTGAGTCGTTAAGTCATCGTTAGTCGTTACATGTAAGTGTTGTTTTGAAACCTTTAGGTTAACGATCTTGTTAAATGTTGTTAACCCAATGTTTATAATATCAAATGAGATTTTAAATTATTATTTTATCATGATATTATCATGTATGAATATCTCTTAATATGATATATATATATACATTAAATGTCTTTACAACGATAATCGTTACATATATGTCTCGTTTAAAAATCATTAAGTTAGTAGTCTTGTTTTTACATATGTAGTTCATTGTTAATATACTTAATGATATGTTTACTTATCATAGTATCATGTTAATTATATATATATCCATATATATGTCATCATATAGTTTTTACAAGTTTTAACGTTCATGAATCACCGGTCAACTTGGGTGGTCAATTGTCTATATGAAACCTATTTCAATTAATCAAGTCTTAACAAGTTTGATTGCTTAACATGTTGGAAACATTTAATCATGTAAATATCAATCTCAATTAATATATATAAACATGGAAAAGTTCGGGTCACTACAGTACCTACCCGTTAAATAAATTTCGTCCCGAAATTTTAAGCTGTTGAAGGTGTTGACGAATCTTCTGGAAATAGATGCGGGTATTTCTTCTTCATCTGATCTTCACACTCCCAGGTGAACTCGGGTCCTCTACGAGCATTCCATCGAACCTTAACAATTGGTATCTTGTTTTGCTTAAGTCTTTTAACCTCACGATCCATTATTTCGACGGGTTCTTCGAAGAATTGAAGTTTTTCGTTGATTTGGATTTCATCTAACGGAATAGTGAGATCTTCTTTAGCAAAACATTTCTTCAAATTCGAGACGTGGAAAGTGTTAAGTACAGCCGCGAGTTGTTGAGGTAACTCAAGTCGGTAAGCTACTGGTCCGAAACGATCAATAATCTCGAATGGTCCAATATACCTTGTATTTAATTTCCCTCGTTTACCAAATCGAACAACGCCTTTCCAAGGTGCAACTTTAAGCATGACCATCTCTCCAATTCCAAATTCTATATCTTTTCTTTTAATGTCAGCGTAGCTCTTTTGTCGACTTTGGGCGGTTTTCAACCGTAGTTGAATTTGAATGATCTTCTCGGTAGTTTCTTGTATAATCTCTGGATCCGTAATCTATCTATCCCCCACTTCACTCCAACAAATCGGAGACCTGCACTTTCTACCATAAAGTGCTTCAAACGGTGCCATCTCAATGCTTGAATGGTAGCTGTTGTTGTAGGAAAATTCTGCTAACGGTAGATGTCGATCCCAACTGTTTCCAAAATCAATAACACATGCTCGTAGCATGTCTTCAAGCGTTTGTATCGTCCTTTCGCTCTGCCTATCAGTTTGTGGATGATAGGCAGTACTCATGTCTAGACGAGTTCCTAATGCTTGTTGTAACGTCTGCCAGAATCTTGACATAAATCTGCCATCCCTATCAGAGATAATAGAGATTGGTATTCCATGTCTGGAGACGACTTCCTTCAAATACAGTCGTGCTAACTTCTCCATCTTGTCATCTTCTCTTATTGGCAGGAAGTGTGCTGATTTGGTGAGACGATCAACTATTACCCAAATAGTATCAAAACCACTTGCAGTCCTTGGCAATTTAGTGATGAAATCCATGGTAATATTTTCCCATTTCCATTCCGGGATTTCGGGTTGTTGAAGTAGACCTGATGGTTTCTGATGCTCAGCTTTGACCTTAGAACACGTCAAACATTCTCCTACGTATTTAGCAACATCGGCTTTCATACCCGGCCACCAAAAATGTTTCTTGAGATCCTTGTACATCTTCCCCGTTCCAGGATGTATTGAGTATCTGGTTTTATGACCTTCTCTAAGTACCATTTCTCTCATATCTCCAAATTTTTGTACCCAAATCCTTTCATCCCTATACTGGGTTCCGTCTTCCCGACTATTAAGATGCTTCTCCGATCCTTTGGGTATTTCATCCTTTAAATTTCCCTTTTTTAAAACTCCTTGTTGCGCCTCCTTTATTTGAGTAGTAAGGTTATTATGAATCATTAAATTCATAGATTTTACTCGAATGGGTTCTCTGTCCTTCCTGCTCAAGGCATCGGCTACCACATTTGCCTTCCCCGGGTGGTAACGAATCTCAAAGTCGTAATCATTCAATAATTCAATCCACCTACGCTGCCTCATATTCAGTTGTTTCTGATTAAATATGTGTTGAAGACTTTTGTGGTCGGTATATATAATACTTTTGACCCCATATAAGTAGTGCCTCTAAGTCTTTAATGCAAAAACAACCGCGCCTAATTCCAAATCATGCGTCGTATAATTTTGTTCGTGAATCTTCAATTGTCTAGACGCATAAGCAATCACCTTCGTTCATTGCATTAATACACAACCGAGACCGTGCTTTGATGCATCACAATAAATCACAAAATCATCATTCCCTTCAGGCAATGACAATATAGGTGCCGTAGTTAGCTTTTTCTTCAATAACTGAAACGCTTTCTCTTGTTCATCATTCCATTCAAATTTCTTCCCTTTATGCGTTAATGCAGTCAAGGGTTTTGCTATTCTGGAAAAGTCTTGGATGAACCTTCTGTAGTAACCAGCTAGTCCTAAAAACTGGCGTATGTGTTTCGGAGTTTTCGGGGTTTCCCACTTTTCAACAGTTTCTATCTTTGCCGGATCCACCTTAATACCTTCTTTGTTCACTATGTGACCGAGGAATTGAACTTCTTCCAACCAAAATGCACACTTTGAAAACTTAGCGTACAATTCTTCCTTCCTCAATACTTCTAACACCTTTCTCAAATGTTCACCATGTTCTTGGTCATTCTTTGAGTAAATAAGTATGTCATCAATGAAAACAATGACAAACTTGTCAAGGTATGGTCCACACACTCGGTTCATAAGGTCCATGAACACAGCTGGTGCATTAGTTAAACCAAACGGCATGACCATAAACTCGTAATGACCGTAACGTGTTCTGAAAGCAGTCTTTGGAATATCATCTTCTTTCACCCGCATTTGATGATACCCGGAACGTAAGTCAATCTTTGAATAAACAGACGAGCCTTGTAGTTGATCAAATAAGTCATCGATTCTCGGTAGTGGGTAGCGGTTCTTGATGGTAAGTTTGTTCAACTCTCGGTAGTCGATACACAACCTGAATGTACCATCTTTCTTCTTGACAAACAAAACAGGAGCTCCCCACGGTGATGTGCTTGGTCGAATGAAACCACGCTCTAAAAGTTCTTGTAATTGGCTTTGTAGTTCTTTCATCTCGCTGGGTGCGAGTCTGTAAGGAGCACGAGCAATTGGTGCAGCTCCTGGTACAAGATCTATTTGAAATTCAACGGATCGATGTGGGGGTAATCCCGGTAATTCTTTTGGAAATACATCAGGAAATTCTTTTACGACGGGAACATCATTGATGCTCTTTTCTTCAGTTTGTACTTTGTCGACATGTGCTAGAACAGCATAGCAACCTTTTCTTATTAGTTTTTGTGCCTTTAAATTACTAATAAGATGTAGCTTCGTGTTGCCCTTTTCTCCGTACACCATTAAGGGTTTTCCTTTTTCTCGTATAATGCGAATTGCATTTTTGTAACAAACGATCTCCGCTTTCACTTCTTTCAACCAGTCCATACCGATTATCACATCAAAACTCCCTAACTCTACTGGTATCAAATCAATCTTAAATGTTTCGCTAACCAGTTTAATTTCTCGATTCCGACATATATTATCTGCTGAAATTAATTTACCATTTGCTAATTCGAGTAAAAGCCAAAGGCGTCAATGGACAACTTAATTTAGCACAAAAATCTCTACTCATATAGCTTCTATCTGCACCCGAATCAAATAAAACGTAAGCAGATTTATTGTCAATAAGAAACCTACCCGTAACAAGCTCCGGGTCTTCCTGTGCCTCTGCCGCATTAATATTGAAAACTCTTCCGCGGCCTTGTCCATTCGTGTTCTCCTGGTTCGGGCAATTTCTAATAATGTGGCCCGGTTTTCCACATTTATAACAAACTACATTGGCATAACTTGCTCCGACACTACTTGCTCCGCCATTACTCGTTCCAACACCATTTGTTCCTTTCGTTCTATTAACCCCTGGTCCGTAGACCTCACACTTCGCCGCGCTATGACCATTTCTTTTACACTTGTTGCAAAATTTGGTGCAGAATCCCGAGTGATACTTTTCACACCTTTGGCATAGCTGCTTCTGATTGTTGTTGTTGTTGCGGTTATTATTGTTGTTGGGATGACTGTTATAGTTGCTGTTGTTGTTGTTGTTGGGCCGTTTGTTATAGTTGCGATTGATGTTGCGATTGTTGGGATAATTGTTGCGATTGTTGTTGTAATTGCTGTTGTTATTGTATTGGTGATTCTTATCACCGTTTTCCTCCCACTTTCTTTTGACTTGCTTCACATTGGCCTCTTCAGTAGTCTGTTCTTTAATTCTTTATTCAATCTGGTTCACTAGTTTGTGAGCCATTCTACATGCCTGTTGTATGGAGGCGGGCTCGTGTGAACTTATATCTTCTTGGATTCTTTCTGGTAATCCTTTCACAAACGCATCGATCTTCTCTTCCTCATCTTCGAAAGCTCCCGGACACAATAGGCACAATTCTGTGAATCGTCTTTCGTACGTGGTAATATCAAATTCTTGAGTTCGTAACCCTCTAAGTTCTGTCTTGAGCTTATTGACCTCGGTTCTGGGACGGTACTTCTCGTTCATCAAGTGCTTGAATGCTGACCACGGTAGTGCGTACGCATCGTCTTGTCCCACTTGCTCTAGATAGGTATTCCACCATGTTAACGCAGAACCTGTGAAGGTATGGGTAGTGTACTTCACTTTGTCCTCTTCAGTACACTTACTTATGGCAAACACCGATTCGACCTTCTCGGTGCACCGTTTCAATCCGATCGGTCCTTCGGTTCCATCAAATTCCAAAGGTTTGCAGGCAGTGAATTCTTTGTAGTTGCATCCTACACGATTTCCTGTACTGCTAGATCCAAGGTTATTGTTGGTATGTAGCGCAGCCTGTCCTGCGGCTATGTTTGAAGCTAGAAAAGTACGGAATTCCTCTTCATTCATATTCACGGTGTGTCGAGTAGTCGGTGCCATTTCCTTCAAAATAGTCAAATGGAACAAGTTAATCATACAGAATATTAAGAGTAGTTAATAGTATTTCGTAGCATAATATGAACTCATTTATAAAAGCTTTTTCTTCATATTAGCATTTTATTAGTTTAAATTCGGGTAGTACCTACCCGTTAAGTTCATACTTAGTAGCTAATATACAATTCAACTACTACAATTCTATATGAAAAACTGATTATAATAATATTTCGCGTTCAAACTTTTACACAATATTTTACAAACTTACAATACCGCTTATTTTACATATAGCATGAAATATAGCACACAATAAATTTGATACAAGATGGTTGTGAAGATAATTCTAGCTAGTACACAAGTCGTTCAGCAAAGGCAATAAAGACACGTAATTCATACGTCCAGAAACAAGTCATGCATTCTGGTTTTACTAGGATTACTTCCCATCCTTGGTCTTGTGGAACATAACCGTTATGGCCGTTGATAAGACAGCGTGTTGTAATGTCGTCAAAGGGACGAGGGTTACGTAATGTCCAACAGTCCCGTAACAATCTAAAAACCTCATTTCTTACCCCAATTACAAACTCCGTCACTTGTGGGAACGTTTTGTTTAATAGTTGTAGCCCGATGTTCTTGTTCTCACTTTGGTGAGAAGCGAACATTACTAATCCGTAAGCATAACATGCTTCTTTATGTTGCATTTTAGCCGCTTTTTCTAAATCACGAAGTCCAATATTCGGATATATTGAGTCAAAATAATTTCTTAACCCATTGCGTAAAATAGCATTTGGGTTCCCCGCAATATATGCGTCAAAGTAAACACATCGTAACTTATGGATTTCCCAATGTGATATCCCCCATCTTTCGAACGAAAGCCTTTTATAAACCAAGGCATTCTTGGAACATTCTTCGAATGTCTTAAAAACTGATCTCGCCTTAAATAGTTGTGCCGAAGAATTCTGACCGACTCTAGACAAGATTTCATCAATCATGTCTCCGGGTAGGTCTCTTAAAATATCGGGTTGTCTATCCATTTTGTGTTTTTATACTGTAAAATAGACAAGAGTAAGATTCATAAAAAAAAAAATACTTATTAATACAAGCAATTTTTACATATATCATAAAGCATAAGCACACTATATTACATATATTACACCACACGAATACAACTATCTTATTCCGACTCGCTTGTTTCTTCTTCTTCGATTTTGGTTCGTTTTGCCAAGTTTCTAGGGATATATGATGTTCCCCTAATACGAGCCGTCGTTATCCACATTGGTTTAGAAAAACCTGGTGGTTTAGAGGTTCCCGGGTCATTGTTACAACTTAAGGACTTCGGGGGTTGACGATACATATAAAGTTCATCGGGGTTGAAATTAGATTTCTCTATTTTTATGCCCTTTCCCTTATTATTTTCTTTTGCCTTTTTAAATTCAGTTGGGGTAATTTCTATAACATCATCGGAATTCTCGTCGGAATCCGATTCATCGGAGAATTGGTAATCCTCCCAATATTTTGCTTCCTTGGCGGAAACACCATTGACCATAATTAACCTTGGTCGGTTGGTTGAGAATTTTCTTTTACTTAACAGTTTTATTATTTCCCCCACCGGTTCTATTTCTTCATCCGGTTCCGATTCTTCTTCCGGTTCTGATTCTTCTTCCGGTTCCGACTCTTCTTCCGGTTCCTCTTCGGGAACTTGTGAATCAGTCCACGAATCATTCCAATTTACATTTGACTCTTCATTATTATTAGGTGAGTCAATGAGACTTGTTCTAGAGGTAGACATCTATCACATAATATCAAACGCGTTAAGAGATTAATATATCACATAATATTCACATGTTAAAAATATATAGTTTCCAACAAAATTTGTTAAGCAATCATTTTTCAAGTAAACACGGTCGAAGTCCAGACTCACTAATGCATCCTAACAAACTCGATAAGACACACTAATGCAAAATTCTGGTTCTCTAAGACCAACGCTCGGATACCAACTGAAATGTCCCGTTCTTATTGATTAAAAACGTTCCATATTAATTGATTTCGTTGCGAGGTTTTGACCTCTATATGAGACGTTTTTCAAAGACTGCATTCATTTTTAAAACAAACCATAACCTTTATTTCATAGATAAAGGTTTTAAAAAGCTTTACGTAGATTATCAAATAATGATAATCTAAAATATTCTGTTTACACACGACCATTACATAATGGTTTACAATACAAATATGTTACAACAAAATAAGTTTCTTGAATGCAGTTTTTACACAATATCATACAAGCATGGACTCCAAATCTCGTCCTTATTTAAGTATGCGACAGCGGAAGCTCTTAATAATCACCTGAGAATAAACATGCTTAAAACGTCAACAAAAATGTTGGTGAGTTATAGGTTTACCTATATATATCAAATCATAATAATAGACCACAAGATTTTATATTTCAATACACATCCCATACATAGAGATAAAAATCATTCATATGGTGAACACCTGGTAACCGACATTAACAAGATGCATATTTAAGAATATCCCCATCATTCCGGGACACCCTTCGGATATGATATAAATTTCGAAGTACTAAAGCATCCGGTACTTTGGATGGGGTATGTTAGGCCCAATAGATCTATCTTTAGGATTCGCGTCAATTAGGGTGTCTGTTCCCTAATTCTTAGATTACCAGACTTAATAAAAAGGGGCATATTCGATTTCGATAATTCAACCATAGAATGTAGTTTCACGTACTTGTGTCTATTTTGTAAATCATTTATAAAACCTGCATGTATTCGCATCCCAAAAATATTAGATTTTAAAAGTGGGACTATAACTCACTTTCACAGATTTTTACTTCATCGGAAAGTAAGACTTGGCCACTGGTTGATTCACGAACCTATAACAATATATACATATATATCAAAGTATGTTCAAAATATATTTACAACACTTTTAATATATTTTGATGTTTTAAGTTTATTAAGTCAGCTGTCCTCGTTAGTAACCTACAACTAGTTGTCCACAGTTAGATGTACAGAAATAAATCGATAAATATTATCTTGAATCAATCCACGACCCAGTGTATACGTATCTCAGTATTGATCACAACTCAAACTATATATATTTTGGAATCAACCTCAACCCTGTATAGCTAACTCCAACATTCACATATAGAGTGTCTATGGTTGTTCCGAAATATATATAGATGTGTCGACATGATAGGTCGAAACATTGTATACGTGTCTATGGTATCTCAAGATTACATAATATACAATACAAGTTGATTAAGTTATGGTTGGAATAGATTTGTTACCAATTTTCACGTAGCTAAAATGAGAAAAATTATCCAATCTTGTTTTACCCATAACTTCTTCATTTTAAATCCGTTTTGAGTGAATCAAATTGCTATGGTTTCATATTGAACTCTATTTTATGAATATAAACAAAAAAAGTATAGGTTTATAGTCGGAAAAATAAGTTACAAGTCATTTTTGTAAAGGTAGTCATTTTAGTCGAAAGAACGACGTCTAGATGACCATTTTAGAAAACATACTTCCACTTTGAGTTTAACCATAATTTTTGGATATAGTTTCATGTTCATAATAAAAATCATTTTCTCAGAATAAAAACTTTTAAATCAAAGTTTATCATAGTTTTTAATTAACTAACCCAAAACAGCCCGCGGTGTTATTACGACGGCGTAAATCCGGTTTTACGGTATTTTTCGTGTTTCCAGGTTTTAAATCATTAAGTTAGCATATCATATAGATATAGAACATGTGTTTAGTTGATTTTAAAAGTCAAGTTAGAAGGATTAACTTTTGTTTGCGAACAAGTTTAGAATTAACTAAACTATGTTCTAGTGATTACAAGTTTAAACCTTCGAATAAGATAGCTTTATATGTATGAATCGAATGATGTTATGAACATCATTACTACCTTAAGTTCCTTGGATAAACCTACTGGAAAATAGAAAAATGGATCTAGCTTCAACGGATCCTTGGATGGCTCGAAGTTCTTGAAGCAGAATCATGACACGAAAACAAGTTCAAGTAAGATCATCACTTGAAATAAGATTGTTATAGTTATAGAAATTGAACCAAAGTTTGAATATGATTATTACCTTGTATTAGAATGATAACCTACTGTAATAAACAAAGATTTCTTGAGGTTGGATGATCACCTTACAAGATTGGAAGTGAGCTAGCAAACTTGAAAGTATTCCTGATTTTATGTAACTAGAACTTGTAGAATATATGAAGAACACTTAGAACTTGAAGATAGAACTTGAGAGAGATCAATTAGATGAAGAAAATTGAAGAATGAAAGTGTTTGTAGGTGTTTTTGGTCATTGGTGTATGGATTAGATATAAAGGATATGTAATTTTGTTTTCATGTAAATAAGTCATGAATGATTACTCATATTTTTGTAATTTTATGAGATATTTCATGCTAGTTGCCAAATGATGGTTCCCACATGTGTTAGGTGACTCACATGGGCTGCTAAGAGCTGATCATTGGAGTGTATATACCAACAGTACATACATCTAAAAGCTGTGTATTGTACGAGTACGAATACGGGTGCATACGAGTAGAATTGTTGATGAAACTGAACGAGGATGTAATTGTAAGCATTTTTGTTAAGTACAAGTATTTTGATAAGTGTATTGAAGTCTTTCAAAAGTGTATAAATACATATTAAAACACTACATGTATATACATTTTAACTGAGTCGTTAAGTCATCGTTAGTCGTTACATGTAAGTGTTGTTTTGAAACCTTTAGGTTAACGATCTTGTTAAATGTTGTTAACCCAATGTTTATAATATCAAATGAGATTTTAAATTATTATATTATCATGATATTATCATGTATGAATATCTCTTAATATGATATATATACATTAAATGTCTTTACAACGATAATCGTTACATATATGTCTCGTTTAAAAATCATTAAGTTAGTAGTCTTGTTTTTACATATGTAGTTCATTGTTAATATACTTAATGATATGTTTACTTATCATAGTATCATGTTAATTATATATATATCCATATATATGTCATCATATAGTTTTTACAAGTTTTAACGTTCATGAATCACCGGTCAACTTGGGTGGTCAATTGTCTATATGAAACCTATTTCAATTAATCAAGTCTTAACAAGTTTGATTGCTTAACATGTTGGAAACATTTAATCATGTAAATATCAATCTCAATTAATATATATAAACATGGAAAAGTTCGGGTCACTACAGATCAAGTGTCATTATATTATACTAACTCACGCTTCAATTCCCAACACTTCTC
Organism: Rutidosis leptorrhynchoides; assembly: GCF_046630445.1. Lineage (NCBI taxonomy): Eukaryota > Viridiplantae > Streptophyta > Magnoliopsida > Asterales > Asteraceae > Rutidosis > Rutidosis leptorrhynchoides. The sequence goes on from NC_092337.1 coordinate 201,562,282, forward strand.
TGGGAAATCATTCATAATTTAAACTCGATTGTTACAAAATATAGAAACTAAAACAGTTTCTTTTATGATGTAACACAGATAGCACGAAGAGATAGATAATTTCGAGCAAGAATATTTATGAATATATCTTCAGAAATATCGCAGATATTTTATGATGATATTTTGGAAATTTTTAAGTTCGAAAGTTGATGAAGAAAAATTTTTTCGCAAGATTTTAACATGACTTCGGAGCATGATATTCTCTAAAGTTTTCATCGGATCCAGATTTATCTAGGTTCTTTGAATATAGGGTTTGGTCCTTGTATTTGTCCTTGGTCTCCTTCATGGTTTGCTCAATCCTTTTTTTTTAGTAACAAATTTTCTATCGAGTGCTCCCAACACTCCATGCTTTTATCATCTCTTTTGGCCATTAAGACCATTTACTACATGCTGCTTCATCAGCATTTTTAAAGTTCCGGATCTGTATCATTGGTTATCAAACCGAGGGTTTTCAAGAATATTGGGGGTTTTTAGATGATTAAACACTGATGGTAATATGGTGGAATATAAAAGGTTCTCCGGTAACGAAGGCGAAAAGACAACGTATATATCAGGGTTATAATATGCTAATCTGAGTGAAAAGTCAAAGTTGACTTGTTGGAGTTGTGACAAAATTGGCTAATTTGAAAAGGAATTGCATAGTTATTTTGGGTAATAATAACGTCAAAGGAGCTAGCACAGATATGTGTTAAACGTTTACTCAGGTTCCGAGAGCTTTTCAGGTGCATAACTATATGCATCAATCTTTTCTTCCGTAGATGAAGTGCGGCTGGTTCATCCTCTCGATCGAGGTGTTTTCAAGAATCATGAAAGATTCGAACATGGATTGGAATCGACAAGATTCAAATGAGGTTTAAGATGAAATCAAGTTACAAAGGATGTTTAAGATGAAATCAAGTTACAAAGGATGTTTAAGATGAAATCAAGTGGCAAACTTGAAGAATTGTTTAGTTGCATATGTTATAATCAATATTTTAATTCATTTTAATTGTCCAAAGTTAGTAGTCCAATAGTCCAATAGTCCATATATAGTTTAATATATAACATTCGAATTAATTAATACGTATCGTGACCCGTGTACCGGTCTCAGTATTGATCACAACTCAAACTATATATATATTTTGGAATTAACCTCAACCCTGTATAGCTAACTCCGTCATTTGCATATAGAGTGTCTATGGCTGTTCCAAGATAGATATATAGATGGGTCAATATGATATGTCGAAACCTTGTATACGTGTCCCGTTATTTAAAGTGCGTAAAATAAATACAGAAATTAAATAATGATAAATAAAATTGCGAGAATGTAAATTGCGATAATTAAATTGCGATAAATAAAATGTAACCAGTTAGCTAGGAACAGTTAGCTAGGAACAGTTAGCGTGGATTCTTAACAATATTTTAATTAGTTAATTCATTTGTTTCTAACAAGTTTTATTTTTGTCCAATGTTTTCTTCATTATGCCACTTGTTGGATTCTGATAGGTCAAAATCCAAATATGAAATTTGAATGAAAATGGTTATTCTGTGGTGAACAGATACATATATTGGTGATTGCAGGTAGGATAGTAAATGACTGTTGATTCAGATTCGAAGAATGTACAATGTAACTTATTAATGTGAAATCTCAATATTCCTCGGGTACTACCTACCCGTTAAAATATTTTCATCATTAACAGTTTGTACAAAAGAATTTTTAATTACAATCTTTATGAAAACATATATACATATATATTTTCTTCAGATGTAATCATGGATTTAATGATTCAATAGGATATTAGATTCATTTGATTTATCGTTAATACTAGATTATATAATCTCTAAAACTTTAGAAATTACATAATCGCCATGTCGAGCATAGATAATCGATGTAGAATGGTATATAGAACGAAGATAAAGTAGATAGAATGATACGTAGAACGATAATTATGCTCGAGGTATAGATTGTGATGTTGAGAAATGTGATGTTGAAACTTGGGTTGTTGGTGGTACTGATGTTGATGTTGGTGGTACTGTTGGTACCGATGATGTTGCTGAAGCTGGTACATTTTGCACCATATTTTTCAAAGCTACAACTCGGGTGCGAAGTTCGTTGACTTATTACTCCGGGATGATTGTCGGTAGGAACGAGCGAATGAATAAGGTTTGGAATTTTAGATAGAAGATAATTGTGGCGAGGTATTCGGGAAATAAGGGTGAAAACGATGTTTCGGAAAGGTTCGCCGGTAAGTGCTTCAGGTTCTTCGCCGAGAGGAAAATTTGGTTGATGGAAAGGATCGCCTTCTTCTCGTCTCCATTGATTTAGTCGACTACGAACTCATCAGATGAATTGGGGATGGATGACTGGGTGATTCATTCTGGTGACGCTGCTTCTGGAGCTGGAGTGATACTTCATATCGAAATCCGAGGGATTTGAACTAGTGGTGAGTTTCATTTGATACGGTTAGATAAAGGGCTTTCGATATGAAATGATTTTCGGATATCAGATGATATTCTAATTACATAGAACATCTATACATAGTACAGAAGATCCCGTAGATTACGAAGGGATTTAAGAAAACGTATCAGATAAAGTCTACAGTAACAGATACGCTAAGATATGAATTTATCTGTACACTATCTATCAAATAAGTGCAGGAAGTCGTGTCTAGACTTAGGAATGATAAGCAGGTAATTTTACACTAAGAATGATAAACAAAACTTATAATATGCAGCTAAGGTCGAAGTCCAGACTTGCCAATGCATCCTAACAACTATTAGTTAGACACACTAATGCAAGACCTGGTTCGCTAAGACCACCGCTCTGATACCACCTGTAAACAGTGGGGACGCATCCCACTCAGTGCCTTCCCAGCTAACCGCCTGGTGACCACTGAGCATACCTCAGACACTGATTTTACGGCCCGCCTCTCGGCAACGTACAGCCAACCCTAATAGGGACCGCGAGGAGTAAGAGCCAATGCTTCGTCACAGGTAACACTGTAAGAACCCCCTCTACGATTAACCCGCTAATAAACTGCATTAAACCAGCTCTGATACCACTTGTAAAGACCCGTCTTTATCCACCTGGACGAAGTCATCAACATTTGGTCCCATTGCGATGATCGACTCCAAGTAATGTCCTTAAATTGAGCAAATGCACAGCGGAAAACTTAATTCGTACCTGAGAATAAACATGCTTTAAAGTGTCAACCAAAAGGTTGGTGAGTTCATAGGTTTATCATAACAATCATTTCAATATTTTAATAGACCACAAGATTTCATAATCATAAACATAATACACTCGCAAGTGTATGTAAAGCATTCTAAGTGGTTGAGCACTTGGTAACCATACTTACCATTTAATCACGTCGCATATTCCGTTTATTATGAAATCTCACTACACTGTACCAAGTGTAGTCACTGAAACGAAGTACTGTGCAACCGTTGAATACTGGTCGTCCAGTCCGGTTGGGGTTGTCAGGCCCGATAGATCTATCAACAGGATTCGCGTTTACAATACCCATGAAAATAGTAGTTAACCAAGCTACAGGAAAATATGCCAGTGGTACAACTCAACGTAGAATGTATTTTAAGTAATTGTGTATATTTCGTAAATATTCATAAAAGCAGCGCATGTATTCTCAGCCCAAAATATATATTGCAAAAGCAATTAAAAAGGGTGCAAATGAAACTCACCATATTGTATTTTGTAGTAAAAATACATATGACGCCATTGAATAAGTATAGAGTTGGTCTCGGATTCAAGATCCTATATCATTTATGTATATATATTAACACATAATATTAATCAACTAAGTTTATATATTTTATAATGTATTATGATTAATATTCTTATATATAGTTATTTTAATATTATACACATATGATATCTAATAATAATATATTAGTTAATATATTTAAAACAGAATAGTTTGTAATATTAGTTATATTTGTGTTATATGTAATAATTATATCTTTTAAAATAATATTTGTTGTGATAATAATAATGGTAATAATACTTAATAATGATAGTAATTATAGTTATGGAAATAGTGACAGTAGTTTTAATGATAACAAAATGATAATTTTTGTAACAATGATAATTTTAATAAAAATGATAATTTCGATAATAAAAATGATAATTTTAATGTAAATGTTAATTTTTATAATAATACTTATTTTAATTAAAATGATAAATTTAAAAATAATGATACTTTTAGTAATAATAATAATAATAATAATAATAATAATAATAATAATAATAATAATAATAATAATAATAATAATAATAATAATAATAATAATAATAATAATAATAATAATAATAATAATAATAATAATAATAATAATAATAATAATAATAATAATAAGATGTCTACCTTTACAACAAGCTTAAAAAGAATTAAATGCCATAGACCGGAATCGAACCCACAACCTCTCAGTTTATCAAACACTCCCCTTAACCATTACGCCATCTGATTCTTTCTGTAATTGTTATCATTTTAATTATATTTAATCTGTTTATTTTGTTCCTTCATCATGTGAATCAAAACAAGTTCGAAGCAGTAGCAGCAGTTAGTTGCTCGATCAACCCAAATACAGGCCCAACAACAGCTTCTCATCTCAAGCCCAACTTTTAATAAACCCAATAATCAATTAATGGCCCAATTTAGAAAACTTATACCTAGCAACCCAATTTACAGCCCAACAGTAGCCCATTAAATCAATACTCCAAAAATAAAATCGAATAACAGTGATTTCATGTCGACAGAAAATCATGGGTGGGTCTTTGGTTCCTTTTATAATTAGTTAACTAAAAATATCATCATTATCCTTCTCTTTTCTTCTATCATCCTCGTTTACAGTAAGAGAAATAGAAGTACAAAAGTGTATTTGCAGCGAGCATGAAATCGAACAGAAGATAAAAAGGCGGCAGCAGCCTGGTTCCCATCGTTTTTGTTCCATAGGCAATAGTAGTTTAGTTTGTGGTGATATAGTGGCAGTGGTGACTCGATTATGGTGGTGTTCGAACAACACAGAAACAGTAGTCTTTAAACATTAACAACTAATCAAGGTGGTGATGAAGTGTGGTGGTGGTGGTCTCCGACGGACAGCTGGGCAGAAAACAGAAAAAAAAATATGTGTTGCAGTTGTGGTTGCTTGTGGCTATCGAGAGGAGAAAGAAAAGTAAAACATGAAGATGGTGGATCGACATGGTGATATGGTAACTCTGGTGATGGTAGCCGTTGGTGGTGTAGTGATGGCCGGTGGTGATGGTTAGTGGGTGGTGATAAGGTGGCAGTGGTTTGTGTAGTTCACAATGGGTTGGGTGTGATGAAGGTGGTTTTTGGGTTACGTTGGCAATCAAAAGTTGGTGTTCGGTTTTGGGTTGTCCGAATAGTAAGTAGAACAATCGTAGCAATAGTAACCATAAACGGATTGGTTCTATGGTGGTTTTGATGGAGGATAGTTAGGGTGTGGTTGTTTTGATGGTAGAAATAGGAAAGAAAACGAAATGGGTTTCGGAGAAAGATCGATAGAGAGAGAGAAGGTGGTGGTAGTGGCGTCGACGGTGGTGAATCAACGAAGGGAGGAGGGTGGCGGTGGTGCTTATATCATGAGTTACATGTATGTGAAAGTGTGTGACTATATATATATATATATATATATATATATATATATATATATATATATATATATATATATATATATATATATATATATATATATATATATATATATATATATATATATATATATATATATATATATATTACTCCGTAATCACTATTTTATGAAGACATAAAACACAAATAGTAATAGATATTTATTAAATATAATAATATAATAATAATTATAATAATAATAAAATTAAAACATGTGATTTTAATAAAAACAGTAAAGCCATCGTTCACTATTGAGTGGACGTAAGATTTAGGGTATTATTTCGTGCTCATTGCTAAACAGTTACGATATAAAATTGTTCTTAAAAATCCCAAACTTTTAGATTAAAAATAATTAATTATTTCACTCATTAACTGTTTGAAACCTGATAAAAAAGGTTCGATAATTATTTATTTTGTGTTCCAATTAACATGTACGGAGTACTAAAATTTAAACTAAAAAGATAAAAAATACTTTTAACAAATCTAAAAGCTTCATAATCGATTTACAGTTCAACTTTTTTTTTAAATCTTCATACATATCTACTATATTATTATGAACACTAAAGAAATGTCAACCGAGTAATACAGACGTTTACAAAATAGGTCCAAAACCATATTTATTCAATATTCTCTTTATATATATAAGAACAGTTTTAAATAATAAATTTTTACTACGTAAATACATTTATTAATTATATATTTTAAACAATTAAATTTAATATAACAATATATATACACAAGTAATATTTATATATATACCTACACATATTTATATATATATACATATTTACAAACACTTGTTCGTGAATCATCGAGATTTGTCAAAGGGTAAATGAATATATGAAAATGGTTCAAAATTTTTAAGATTCAACCTAACAGATTTCTCTTATCGTGTCAATAATATTAAATCGTATCGAGAATTTGGTTTAAAATTAGTCGAAATTTTCCGGGTCGTGACACTTGTAGTTGATCAAATAAGTCGTCGATTCTCGGTAGTGGGTAGCGGTTCTTGATTGTAAGTTTGTTCAACTCTCGGTAGTCGATACACAACCTAAATGTACCATCCTTCTTCTTGACAAACAAAACAGGAGCTCCCCACGGTGATGTGCTTGGTCGAATGAAACCACGCTCTAAAAGTTCCTGTAACTGACTTTGTAATTCTTTCATTTCGCTGGGTGCGAGTATGTATGGAGTACGAGCTATTGGTGCAGCTCCTGGTACAAGATCTATTTGAAATTCAATGGATCGATGTGGGGGTAATCCCGGTAATTCTTTTGGAAATACATCGGGAAATTCTTTTGCGACGGGAACATCACTGATGTTCTTTTCTTCAGGTTTAACTTCCTCAATGTGTGCTAGAATGACGTAACAACCTTTTCTTATTAGTTTTTGCGCCTTCAAACTACTAATAAGATTTAATTTCGCGTTGTTCTTTTCTCCGTACACCATTAAAGGTTTTCCTTTTTCACGCATAATGCGAATCCCATTTTTGTAACAAACGACCTCTGCTCTCACCTTTTTCAACCAGTCCATACCAATTATTACATCAAAACTCCCTAAATCGACTGGTATTAAATAAATTTTAAACGTTTCATCCCCCAGTTTAATTTCTCTATCCCGACATATATTATCTGCTGAAATTAATTTACCGTTTGCTAATTCGAGTAAAAATTTACTATCCAAAGGCGTCAATGGGCAACTTAATTTAGCATAAAATACTCTACTCATATAGCTTCTATCCGCACCCGAATCAAATAAAACATTAGCAGATTTATCTTCAATAAGAAACGTACCCGTAACAAGCTTCGGGTCTTCCTGTGCTTCTGCCGCATTAATATTGAAAACTCTTCCGCGGCCCTGCTCATTAGTATTCCCTTGTTTCGGGCAATTTCTAATAATGTGGCCTAATTTTCCACATTTATAACAAACAGCGTTGGTATTACTTGCTCCGACACTATTCGTTCAGGCATTACTTGTTCCGATACTATTTGTTCCTTTAGTTCTGTAAAACCTTGGTCCATAAAACTCACACTTTGTCGCGCTATGACCATTTCTTTTACACCTGTTGCAAAATATCGTGCAAAACCCCGGGTGATTTTCTTCACACCTATGACATGGCTGATTTTGGTTTTTGTTGCCGTTGTTGTTATTGAGGTTGTTGTTGGGATTGTTATTGTTGTTGAAACGGTTGTTGTAGTTGTTGTTGTTGTTGGGACATTTGTTGTAGTTATTGTTAGGATTGCGGTTATTGTTGCGATTGTTGTTGCGGTTGTTGGGATAGTTGTTGCGATTGTGGTTGTAATTGTTATTGTTGTTGTACTGGTGATTCTTGTCACCGTTTTTCTCCCACTTCCTCTTGAGTTGTTTTGTGTTGGCTTCTTCGGCCGCATGCTCTTTAATTCTTCCCTCAATCTGATTTATGAGTTTATGAGCCATTCGACTTGCCTTTTGTATGGAAGCAGGCTCGTGTGAGCTCACATCTTCTTAAATCCTTACTGGTAACCCTTTTATAAACGCGTCGATCTTCTCTTCTTCATCTTCGAACGTTCCCGGACACAATAGACACATCTCTGTGAATCGTCGTTCATATGTGGTAATGTCGAACCCTTGTGTTTGTAACTCTCAAAGCTCTACCTTGAGCTTATTGACTTCGTTTCTAGGACGGTACTGCTCGTTCATCAATTGCTTGAATGCCGACCACCGTAGTGCGTAAGCAGCATTTTGTCCTACATGTTCAAGATAGGTGTTCCACCACATTAACGCAGTACCTGTGAAGCGTAGCGTACTTAAATTTGTCCTCTTCAGTACACTTACTTATGGCAAACACCGACTCTACCTTCTCGGTCCACCGTTTCAATTCAATTGGTCCTTCGGTTCAATCAAATTTCAAAGGTTTGTAGGCAGTGAATTCTTTGTAGGAGCATCCTACACGATTTCTTGTGGAATTAGTTCCACTGCTAGATACAGAGTTATTGTTATTTTGCATCGCAGCCTGTACTGTGGCTATGTTTGCTGCAAGGAAAACACGGAAGTCTTCCTCGCTCATGTTCAAATTCTGACGAGTCGTCGGTGCCATTTCCTTCAAAAATAGCCCAAAAGAATTAAGTTAATCATATAGAATTTTAAGAGTAGTCAATAGTATTTCGTAGCATAGTATGAACTCATTTATAAAAGCTTTTTCTTCATATTAGCATTTTATAGTTTTAATTCGGGTAGTACCTACCCGTTAAGTTCATAATCAGTAGCTAATATACAATTCAACCATTACAATTCTATATGAAAAAACTGATTATAATAAAATTTCGCGTTCAGATTTTATACAATATTTTACAAACTTATAATACCGCTATTATACATATAGGATGAAATATAGCACATAATAACTTTGCTACTCGGCAGCTATAAAGGCAATTCTAGTTAATACGCAAGTTGTTCAGCAAAAGAAATAAAGACACGTAATTCATAAGTCCAGAAACAAGTCATGCATTCTGGTTTTACTAAGATGACTTCCCATCCTTGGTCTTGTGGAAAGTAACCATTATGACCATTGGCGAGGCAGCATGTTGTAATGTCGTCAAAAGGATGAGGGTTTCGTAATGTCCAACAGTCCCGTAATAATCTAAAAACCTTGTTTCTCACCCCAACTACTGAATCCGTCACTTGTGGGAAGTTTTTATTTAAAAGTTGTAATCCGATGTTCTTTTTCTCATTTTGGTAAGAAGCGAACATCACTAACCCATAAGCATAACATGCTTCTTTATGTTGCATGTTAGAAGCTGTTTCTAACTCACGAAATCCTATGTTGGGATATGTTGAGTCAAAATAGGTTCTTAACCCGTAGCGTAAAATTGCATTTGGGTTCCCCGCATTTAACGCTTTAAAGAAAACACGACATAACTTACGGTCTCCCCAATGTGATATACCCTACCTATCAAAGGAAAGCCTTTTATAAACTAAGGCATTTCTGGAAAGTCTTTCAAATGTTGACAAGTTAATTTCTCCATAACTAAATGTGCTGATGATTTCTGACCGACTCTAGACAAGATTTCCTCAATCATATCCTCTGGTAGGTCTTCTAAAATATTCGGTTGTCTATCCTTAACGTCCATTTTGTTTTTATACTGTAAAATATACAAGGATTAGATTCGTAAAAGATAATTAACAAACAATACAAGCAATTTTTACATAGAACATAAAAGTATAAGCACACTACAATACATATAATACACAACATGATTTCAACCCTCTAATCTGAATCACTGGTTTCTTTTTCTTCTGACTTGGTTCGTTTTCCTAATTTTTTAGGGATATATGGTATTCCTCTAATACGAGCCGTCGTTTTCCACAATGGTTTAGAAAAATCTGGTGGTTTAGAGGTTCCTGGGTTATTGTTACAATTTAGGAAATACGGATGTTGCCGATACATATAAAGTTCATCGGGGTTGGAATCAGGTTTCTCTATTTTTATACCTTTTCCCTTATTATTTTCTTTTGCTTTATTAAATTAGGTCGAGGTAATTTCTATAACATCATCGGAATCCTCATCGGGATCCGATTCATCGGAAAATTGGTAATCTTCCCAATATTTTGCTTTCTCGACGGAAACACCATTGACCATTTTTAACTTTGGTCCATTGGTTGAGGATTTTCCTTTATTTAATTGATTTACTGTAGGTATCAATATTTCTTCCTCCGGAACCTCTACTTCTTCCGGTTCCTCCTCTTCCAGTTCCTCCTCTTCCGGTTCCTCTTCTTTCGGTTCCTCCTCTTTCGGTTCCTCTTCAGGAATTTGTGAATCTTCCCAAAATATATTCGACTCTTCATTATTATTAGGTGAGTCGATGGGATTTGTACTAGAGGTAGACATCTATCAAACAATATCAAACACATTAAGAGATTAATATATCACATAATATTTACATGTTAATAATATATAGTTTCCAACAAAAAATGTTAAGCAATCGTTTTTGAAGAAAAACACGGTTGAAGTCCATACTCACTAATGCATCCTAACAAACTCGGTAAGACACACTAATGCAAAAATTCTGGTTCTCTAAGACCAACACTCGGATACCAACAGAAATGTCCCATTCATATTGATTATAAACGTTCCATATTAATTGATTTCGTTGCGAGGTTTTGACCTCTATATGAAACGTTTTTCAAAGACTGCATTCGTTTTTAAAACAAACCATAACCTTTATTTTATCGGCAAGGTTAAAAGGACACCACCTAGATTATCTAGAAATGATAGTCTAATAATATCATACTTACACACTACAAATACATATTGGTTTACAATATTAATATGTTACAACAAAGTAAATCTCGAATGCAGTTTTAAACAATATTATACAAGCATGCTGACACCAAATCTTGTCCATATTTTAGCATGCAACAGCGGAAGCTCTTAATAATCACCTGAGAATAAACATGCTTTAAACGTCAACAAAAATGTTGGTAAGTTATAGGTTTAACCTATATATTTATCAAATCGTAATAATAGACCACAAGATTTCATATTTCAACATACATCCCATACATAGAGATAAAAATCATTTATATGGTGAACACCTGTTAACCGACATTAACAAGATGCATATAAGAATATCCCCTATCATTCCGGAAAATCCTTTGGACATGATAAAAATAAATTCGAAGTACTAAAGCATCTGGTACTTTGGATGATGTTCGTTAGGCCCAATAGATCTATCTTTAGGGTTCGCGTCAATTAGTAGATCGGTTTAATAATTCTTAGGCTACCAAGAAAAAGGGGCATATTCGGCTTCGATCATTCACCCATATAATGTAGTTTCATTTACTTGTGTCTATTTCATAAAACATTTATAAAACTGCATGTATTCTCATCCTAAAATATTAGATTTTAAAAGTGGGACTATAACTCACTTTCACAGATTTTTACTTCGTCGGGAAGTAAGACTTGGCCACTGGTCGATTCACGAACCTATAACAAATATGTACATATATATCAAAGTATGTTCAAAATATATTTACAACATTTTTAATACGTTTTACTGATCTAAGATTATTAAGTCAGCTGTCCTCGTTAGTAACCTACAACTAGTTGTCCACAGTTAGATGTACAGAAATAAATCGATATATATTATCTTGAATCAATCCACGACCCAGTGTATACATCTCAGGCTAGATCATAACTCAAAGTATATATATTTTTGGAATCAACCTCAACCTTGTATAGCTAACTCAAACATTACAGTGTCTATGGTTGTTCCAAATAATATATATACATGGGTCGATATGATATGTCAAAACATTTGCATACGTGTCTATGGTATCCCAAGATTACATAATATATTAGAATACATGTATAATACAATATGAGTTAGCTAGGATATGATTAACATAGATTTGTTACCAATTTTCACGTAGCTACAACAAGCAAAATTATCCAATCTTGTTTTACCCATAACTTCTTCGTTTTAAATCCGTTTTGAGTGATTCAAGTTGCTATGGTTTCATATTGAACTTAAGTTTATGAATATAAATAGAAAAAGTATAAGTTTATAGTCAGAAATACAGGTTACAAGTCGTTTTTGTAAAGGTAGTCATTTCAGTCGAAAGAATGACTTCTAGATGACCATTTTGGAAAACATACTTTCACTTTGAGTTTAACCATGATTTTTGGATATAGTTTAAGAAAAATCATTTTCCCAGAAGAACAACTTTTAAATCAAAGTTTATCATAGTTTTTAATTAACTAACCCAAAATTGCCCGCAGTGTTACTACAACGGCGTATATCCGGTTTTACGGCGTTTTTGTGTTTTCAGGTTTTAAATCATTAAGTTAGCATATCATATATATATAGAACATGTGTTTAGTTAATTTTAAAAGTCAAGTTAGAAGGATTAACTTTTGTTGGCGAACAAGTTTAGAATTAACTAAACTATGTTCTAGTGATTACAAGTTTAAACCTTCGAATAAGGTAGTTTTATATATATGAATCGAATGATGTTATGAATATCATTAATACCTCAGGTTTTATGGATAAACCTACTGGAAATGAGAAGAATAGATCTAGCTTCAAAGGATCCTTGGATGGCTTGAAAGTTCTTGAAGTAGAATCATGACACGAAAACAAGTTCAAGTAAGATTTCCACTCGAAATAAGATTGTTAAAGTTATAGAAATTGAATCAAAGTTTGAAAATGAGTATTACCTTGTATTAGAAAGATATCTTACTATAAATAAGAAAGATTTCTTGAGGTTGGATGATCACTCAAAGTGGATTTTCAAGATTGGAAGTAAGCTAGCAAACTTGTAAGTGTTGTTGGTGTGTTCTTGAGTAGTTTTTTTATAACTTGGTTTATGTATGGATTTATGAACTAGATTGAGCTAGATTTTGTTGAATATGATGAAGAACACTTAGAACAATGGAAGAGTACTTGAGAGAGAGTAGTTTGATGCATGTAAGTTGCAAAATGAAAGTGTTTGTGTACACCATCATTCACGTGAAACTTGATCAATCATATAGGCTTCGTTAGTTTGTTATTTTGTGAGATATTTCATGCTAGATGTTAAATGATGGTTCCCACATGGTTATATGACTCACATGGGCTGCTAAGAGCTGATAATTAGAGTGTATATACCACTAGCAAATACATTTAGACGCTGTGTATTGTACGAGTACAAATACGAGTGCATACGAGTATAATTGTTGATGAAAATGAATGAGGATGTAATTTTAAGCATTTTTGTTAAGTAGAAGTATTTCAAAAGTGTATGAATACATATTAAAACACTACATGTATATACATTTTAACTGAGTCGTTAAGTCATCGTTAGTCGTTACATGTAAATGTTGTTTTGAAACCTTTAAGTTAACGATCTTGTTAAATGTTGTTAACTCATTGTTTAATATGTCTAATGAGATGTTAAATTATTACATTATCATGATATTATGATGTATTAATATATCTTAATATGATATATATACATTTAAATGTCGTTACAATGATAATCGTTACATATATGTCTCGTTTCGAAATCCTTAAGTTAGTAGTCTTGTTTTTACATATGTAGTTCATTGTTAATATACTTAATGATATGTTTACTTATCATTTATCATGTTTATCATGTTTATATATAGTGTATCAATATCTTAAAATGATTCATATGTAATTAGTAAGACGTTGTTATAACGATAATCGTTATATATATCGTTTTCGAGTTTCTTAATTCAATAGTCTCATTTTTATGTATATAACTCATTGTTAAAATACTTAATGAGATACATACTTATCATAATATCATGTTAACTATATATATATATATATATATATATATATATATATATATATATATATATATATATATATATATATATATATATATATATATATATATATATATATATATATATATATCCATATATGTCATCAAATAGTTTTTACAAGTTTTAACGTTCGTGAATCGCCGGTCAACTTGGGTGGTCAATTGTCTATATGAAACCTATTTCAATTAATCAAGTCTTAACAAGTTTGATTGCTTAACATGTTAGAAACACTTAATCATGTAAATATCAATTTCATTTAATATATATAAACATGGAAAAATTCGGGTCACTACAGTGGGTACCTTAGGCACAACTACCTCAGGATCTGGTACCTTGAAAACATAAGGTTCAGGAGCAACAACTGCGTTATCTATAACAACAATAGGTGAAACAATGAGACAATATAAGTTAGAAAATAACACAACAATTGCATCTGATGTTGAAATCTATGAAATGACATGTGGTTTGGTTATTCCTTCGATTGAGACATAGTATGGTGTCTATAAGTAAAGTTGTAACTCTGCTAAGTCACTAGGGACACGTGTTAATTGAGATTGTGAAAGAAATTTGTCAGGTTTAGACATTTTTTGTGCCTCTCATCTACATTTTATAAAGTATCAGATGTTTGTGCAGTTGCTTGAGCTAGCTCAGCACGATGAAGAGCTGGCTCAAGTATGCTTAAGGGGTGAGGTATAATATCTGATGGTTGTACTGTCAGCAGAAGATATATTTTAAAGGATGATATTGAAAAGTGTGGTAGTGGTTGGTTAAAGGAATATGGTATCTTAGATTTCAACAAATTCAGATTCAACAGCAGAAATTTTTTTTGAAATCAAGTTTGTAATATCTGTTGTTTGGTCGAGAGGAGCACCAGATTCCATAGTTGTGTCTTTAGAAGACTCAGTAGTTGCGACTGGTGATGTCTCCTCTGTAACATGATGAGTTAAGCAACAGATTCCAAAACTAGTTTAGTTGAATCAGTATATAAGACTAGGATTCCATAATTAGTTTAGTTACCAGTATTTGAGACTATGGTTGTCCCTTCGTTGAGTTCTGGAGCAACAAGCGGTTCTTCCGCTAGCATTATTTGTTGTGGACCCTCCCCCTCAGTGGTAGCAATTTCGTTAGAGGTAATGTCTAGGTTAGCTTGATGTTCAATAGGAATACACAACACCATCTGTAGTGTGAGACTAGGATATGGCTTCACACACGTCTTTGTAAACAACCCACCCTTGATTAGGTTAAACACCCTTACTGGATCAGTGATTTCATCATAAGCATTACTTAGATTACATGAAAAACATCGACTAAGGAATATGGGGAAAGGGACAATTTCACACTTTTTCGTTTTCTTCAAAAACTCCTTCATTTTTTTTACAGATTTTGAGTGCAAAGTCAATGTTGCGACCAAAGATTAAGGCATGACTTATCTTCACCTCAAAGTTTGAGCATTGGTCAAAACTTCCAGATTTGGAGCTCATACAGTTTGTGATCACACCAAAGAAATAACTCTATAGTGGAGGCATTTTGCTCCTCAAGGAGCTATGAGCATTATGAGATCCATCATACTCAATGTAATCAAGGACCTCAGTTCGTAGACCGAACTGGTGGGTAAGGGAACGAACTGTTTACCTGGAAGGTGAAAGGCTCTCCTACTTATTCCAGTAGTGATGGAGCAGTTGACATCATTAGTAACCATCCCTATGATACACTATGTCCCTTTTGAGGTTTTAGCCATCGTACAAGTGTACCAAAAACACCCTAAACCAGCTGGAAATATGCGATCAGGGGGACTCGATGTAGTCAATCACTACATTATTGTAGCCATGAGTGCTTCGATTTCTAGGGATTTTAAAAACATTACGTGAGTTGACATTTGACAGTCGGATTCGCTTAACTACTAGAGCCACACTAGTAGGAATCAGGTTCTCATGAAGCTCAAAGAGAGCAACTTACTTTTGTGGTTGTTCTTCAGGTTAACTGTTGTTATACTGCCATTGTTGAAGCTAAAGTTTGAAGATGAAGATTAGGGAGTTTTCCGAGATTTGGGGATTTGGGAATTTTGAAATTGTAATTTCGGAACGAAACATGAAAAACCTCTTTTAGAGAGTTGGATTGGTTGGAAAAGTGTAGGAGAGAGAAAATGACATCTACAAACGCGTTGGCAGATTTGAAAGTTCTGCACGTTTTCGAGGCTCTACAGATGGTTGGTGGACATTGAAACGGCTAAACACACATTATTCTCATTAAGTGTTAAATGCTAAAATATATAATTCAAATTATTTGACATATTGAATTTCTTCCATATTTATTACAAATCATATGTAACAATTAATTTGTTTCAAACATTACGTTCAAATCATTGGAAAAAATGAGGTCCATTTAATTTTTAGAATATTATTGTTGTGTCTGCTTAATAATCTTATTCACAGATATAGTTTTTTCAAATCTTGTGGTGATGGTTTATCTCTACTGGTATACAGGCAGTAGACAGCAAAGTCTACTGCTGGTTTGTCTTGAGTGGTCATTCTATAAATGAAAACCGGGCAATCAAAATCGGTCAGTCTAAAAAATAAATCAAAGTAACACAAAACCAAACACTGAGAATAGGATAGTGTCAAATTCTGCCAGTTACCAAAATCTGACAGTAAAACCGGACAAGGTCAAAATCTTATAGAATCTCAAAATCTGGCACCAAAATTGGATAGTAAGAAGATTATAGAACCAAGTGTCAAAGTCAGACACTAAAATAGGACACTAGATCAAAATCAGACGATCTCATAATCTGGCAAGATTTTAAAACTGTAGCAAAATCGAACAAGTTTGCACTGTAACAAAAGCGGACGGTATGAGTACAGTAGCAAAATCGGATATATTGAATATCAATCGAGAAGTGCTTTCAAATTCGAACAAACATCCAGAAACGGACAATCACCGGCAAAAATTAGTTAGTAATTCAAAAACAAAATAGTTGAGATATGAAAAAAAATCAGTCGATGAATATCCGATTTTACAAAATATCAAGTCCAATTATCTGTAAATCCCTTAGAATCTTCTAAAACTAGTAGTTGTCACTTTAGAACTACAATCAACACAAGAAAAAATAGCAGATCTTCAAAATTAAGAACAAAATTTGACAGTAATGAGAAATGGATAGGCAGTTACACGTCCGTTAGTTGTTGAAAACACAAAATTCAATTGAAACTTTGAAAATGATCTGCCAAATTGGTGCATAATCTAGTCACGAACACCGATAAGCAATCCTTACTCCAAAATACTTCAATTGAAGCGAGTAATTGATCAAAAACCAAAGAAATAGCCACGAATTGAACTCTAGTAAAAGCATGAATCCTTCAAAGTCATCATGAGCTATTGATGAATTTCTCTATAACCAATTATAATATGTTCATCTTATCCACAAACACCTTCAACTTGAATTTTAATTCATTATAATCATCAAAAATCATAATCAAGTGTTGTCCGTAAGTGTTATTCAAAATCGAACGACATTGAAATCAAAATTTGGCTTCTATGATATAAGCTCTGATACCAAATGTTAGGACCTGATTACATCATAACATTCAGAGATTGAAGGATTAGTAGTATATGAACAAAGCCAGACAGAGAAAATGGAGAGTAAGAAAAAAATGAATTGAGAGAAATAGTTATATTTCCACAGGTTCTTAAAATCGGTATGTGTACAATGGAAATTTGACTAGGAGAAATGTGTGGTATTTATAGCCCTCATCAAGACCCCCATTACAAAGTAATTCCCTCACAATTAACACTATCTATTACAAGACTCGGGGTTCTAACAATATAAAAAAAAAAAATTACAATTAAATTATATCCAGCTTAAAAATGATATAGTTGAAACATATCTCATCCAGTAGCTTTATAAATAAGTCTGCTAGTTGCTAGTTTGTTGGTATAAAATGAAACTAGACATCTCCTTTCTGAACATGATATTTTCTGAAATGATACCGTACATCTATATGCTTAGTCCTTGAGTGCATAACAGGATTGTTGGTGATGGAAATGGCACTTGTGTTATAACAGAAGATATGAGTTTTTGTGATGTTTACACCATAATCTTTCATCTGGCTTTGCATCTAAAGAACTTGTTCTGTGCAGCTACCAGCAACTACATATTCTGCCTTAGCAATAGATATTGATACACATTTTTGTTTCTTGCTAGTCCAACTGAGTATCTACCACCCATGAGTTGACAACCTCCAGTAGTATTTTTTCTGTCTATTTTACACCATGGAAAGTCAGCATCCGAATAACCCAATAGATCATAGTCTTTGTCTCTGGGATACCAAAGTCCATGTTTGGGATTACCTTTTAGATATCAAAAAAATCCTTTTCACTGCTAACAGGAGAGACTCCTTAGGATCAACTTAATATCTACCACACATACATGTGGAAAACATGATATATGGTCCGCTGGCTGTAAGACAGTGTAGGGAACCAATCATACCTCTATACTCAGTGATATTGACTAATCTACCATTAGGTTTAGCATCAATTTTGATTGATGCCTGCATGGAGGTCCCTATGTCTTTCAGACATGTTAGACCAAATTTCCTTAACATATCATCAATATATTTATCTTGACTTAAAAAAAATACCATCATCAAGTTGTTTAATTTGCAATTTAAGAAAGTATTCTAAATCCTTTTATAAGATCATTTCAAATGTGTCAGACATAAGTTTTGAAAATTCTTGAAAATGATTTTCATTTTTATATCGATAAATAATATCATCCACATAAATCTGTACTATTAACCTAAATGCAATAACTAAAATGCAGGAAAGTAAAGGTCATAGGTAACTGCGGTATTAAAAATTTAAACACCATTTATTATAATTATAAGTTGCATCCCGGATTGTATTAGTTTTATATCAAGATAAATACTATCACTTTATTCTTTTAATATATATTTATCCACTAGTTGATCACCAGGATACTTAAATTAAACATCGATAATTAATGTATATATATAGATCGTATGTATGTATGTGTGTATATATGTATGTATGTGTGCATGTGTGAATGTTTGTATATAATGTATGTATCTATGTATGTATGTGTGTATGCATACAGACAGACATACATACATACATACATACATACACCCATAACGAATGCCCTCATCTTCGTTTGGCTCTCGTTTAGAGCTAATCAGCAAACCTAACTAGTTCTTAGGCTTCCCAATGTTGAATTAAGATATCAACCCCCCTCCATAAGAAAATTCATAACTTAAAGAACGCCACCTCAACTATCGGATGAACACGTAATCAGCAGAACAACCGGATATAATGACTAAAAATCCAGTTGCCTACATGTCAATGATATTTCATATCGATCACCCTTACAAAATTTTCATATTACTACTTTCTCGATCGCTGGTAGATTGACCCATATCGATCCTCATACATACATACATACATAGATACATAGTTGTGTATCTGTGTATGTACACGTACATATGTATATGTATATATATATATAGATTGTATGTATGTGTGTATATATGTATGTATGTGTGTATGTGTGTTTGTGTGTATATAATGTATGTATGTATGTGTAGTGACCCGAACTTTTCCATGTTTATATATATTAATTGAGATTGATATTTACATGATTAAATGTTTCCAACATGTTAAGCAATCAAACTTGTTAAGACTTGATTAATTGAAATATGTTTCATATAGACAATTGACCACCCAAGTTGACCGGCGATTCACGAACGTTAAAACTTGTAAAAACGACCTGACGATATATATATATGGATATACATATGGTTAACATGAGATTATGATAAGTAAGTATCTCCATAAGTATATTAACAATGAGTTATATACATATAAACAAGACTACTAACTTAAGGATTTCGAAACGAGACATATATGTAACGATTATCGTTGTAACGACATTTAAATGTATATATATCATATTAAGATATATTAATATATCATAATATCATGATAATATAATAATTTAACATCTCATTAGATATAATAAACAATGGGTTAACAACATTAATTGAGATCGTTAACCTAAAGGTTTCAAAACAACACTTACATGTAACGACTAACAATGACTTAACGACTCAGTTAAAATGTATATACATGTAGTGTTTTAATATGTATTTATACACTTTTTAAAGACTTCAAGACACTTATCAAAATACTTCTACTTAACAAAAATGCTTACAATTACATCCTCGTTCAGTTTCATCAACAATTTTACTCGTATGCACCCGTATTCGTACTCGTACAATACACAGCTTTTAGATGTATGTACTATTGGTATATACACTCCAATGATCAGCTCTTAGCAGCCCATGTGAGTCACCTAACACATGTGAGAACCATCATTTGGCAACTAGCATGAAATATCTCATAAAATTACAAAAATATGAGTAATCATTCATGACTTATTTACATGAAAACAAAATTACATATCCTTTATATCTAATTCATACACCAACGACCAAAAACACCTACAAACACTTTCATTCTTCAATTTTCTTCATCTAATTGATCTCTCTCAAGTTCTATCTTCAAGTTCTAAGTGTTCTTCATATATTCTACAAGTTCTAGTTACATAAAATCAAGAATACTTTCAAGTTTGCTAGCTCACTTCCAATCTTGTAAGGTGATCATCCAACCTCAAGAAATCTTTGTTTCTTACAGTAGGTTATCATTCTAATACAAGGTAATAATCATATTCAAACTTTGGTTCAATTTCTATAACTATAACAATCTTATTTCAAGTGATGATCTTACTTGAACTTGTTTTCGTGTCATGATTCTGCTTCAAGAACTTCGAGCCATCCAAGGATCCGTTGAAGCTAGATCCATTTTTCTCTTTTCCAGTAGGTTTATCCAAGGAACTTAAGGTAGTAATGATGTTCATAACATCATTTGATTCATACATATAAAGCTATCTTATTCGAAGGTTTAAACTTGTAATCACTAGAACATAGTTTAGTTAATTCTAAACTTGTTCGCAAACAAAAGTTAATCCTTCTAACTTGACTTTTAAAATCAACTAAACACATGTTCTATATCTATATGATATGCTAACTTAATGATTTAAAACTTGGAAACACGAAAAACACCGTAAAACCGGATTTACGCCGTCGTAGTAACACCGCGGGCTGTTTTGGGTTAGTTAATTAAAAACTATGATAAACTTTGATTTAAAAGTTGTTATTCTGAGAAAATAATTTTTATTATGAACATGAAACTATATCCAAAAATTATGGTTAAACTCAAAGTGGAAGTATGTATTCTAAAATGGTCATCTAGACGTCGTTCTTTCGACTGAAATGACTACCTTTACAAAAACGACTTGTAACTTATTTTTCCGACTATAAACCTATATTTTTATGTTTAGATTCATAAAATAGAGTTCAATATGAAACCATAGCAATTTGATTCACTCGAAACGGATTTAAAATGAAGAAGTTATGGGTAAAACAAGATTGGATAATTTTTCTCATTTTAGCTACGTGAAAATTGGTAACAAATCTATTCCAACCATAACTTAATCAACTTGTATTGTATATTATGTAATGTTGAGATACCATAGACACGTATACAATGTTTCGACCTATCATGTCGACACATCTATATATATTTCGGAACAGCCATAGACACTCTATATGTGAATGTTGGAGTTAGCTATACAGGGTTGAGGTTGATTCCAAAATATATATAGTTTGAGTTGTGATCAATACTGAGATACGTATACACTGCGTCGTGGATTGATTCAAGATAATATTTATCGATTTATTTCTGTACATCTAACTGTGGACAACTAGTTGTAGGTTACTAACGAGGACAGCTGACTTAATAAACTTAAAACATCAAAATATATTAAAAGTGTTGTAAATATATTTTGAACATACTTTGATATATATGTATATATTGTTATAGGTTCGTGAATCAATCGGTGGCCAAGTCTTACTTCCCGACGAAGTAAAAATCTGTGAAAGTGAGTTATAGTCCCACTTTTAAAATCTTATATTTTTGGGATGAGAATACATGCAGGTTTTATAAATGATTTACAAAATAGACACAAGTACGTGAAACTACATTCTATGGTTGAATTATCGAAATCGAATATGCCCTTTTTTATTAAGTTTGGTAATCTAAGAATTAGGGAACAGACACCCTAATTGACACAAATCCTATAGATAGATCTATTGGGCCTAACAAACCCCATCCAAAGTACCGGATGCTTTAGTACTTCTAAATTTATATCATATCCGAAGGGTGTCCCGGAATGATGGGGATATTCTTATATATGCATCTTGTTAATGTCGGTTACCAGGTGTTCACCATATGAATGATTTTTATCTCTATGTAGGGGATATGTATTGAAATATGAAATCTTGTGGTCTATTATTATGATTTGATATATATAGGTTAAACCTATAACTCACCAACATTTTTGTTGACGTTTTAAGCATGTTTATTCTCAGGTGATTATTAAGAGTTTCCGCTGTCGCATACTTAAATAAGGACGAGATTTGGAGTCCATGCTTGTATGATATTGTGTAAAAACTGCATTCAAGAAGCTTATTTTATTGTAACATATTTGTATTGTAAACCATTATGTAATGGTCGTGTGTAAACAGGATATTTTAGATTATCATTATTTGATAATCTACGTAAAGCTTTTTAAACCTTTATTGATGAAATAAAGGTTATGGTTTGTTTTAAAATGAATGCAGTCTTTGAAAAACGTCTCATATAGAGGTCAAAACCTCGCAACGAAATCAATTAATATGGAACGTTTTTAATCAATAAGAACGGGACATTTCAGTTGGTATCAGAGCGTTGGTCTTAGAGAACCAGAATTTTGCATTAGTGTGTCTTATCGAGTTTGTTAGGATGCATTAGTGAGTCTGGACTTCGACCGTGTTTACTTGAAAAATGATTGCTTAACAAATTTTGTTGGAAACTATATATTTTTAACATGTGAATATTATGTGATATATTAATCTCTTAACGCGTTTGATATTATGTGATAGATGTCTACCTCTAGAACAAGTCCCATTGATAATAATGAAGAGTCAAATGTAAATTGGAATGATTCGTGGACTGATTCACAAGTTCCCGAAGAGGAACCGGAAGAAGAGTCTGAACCGGAAGAAGAATCGGAACCGGAAGAAGAATCGGAACCGGATGAAGAAATAGAACCGGTGGGGGAAATAATAAAACGGTTAAGTAAAAGAAAATCCTCAACCAACCGACCAAGGTTAATTATGGTCAATGGTGTTTCCGCCAAGGAAGCAAAATATTGGGAGGATTACCAATTCTCCGATGAATCGGATTCCGACGAGAATTCCGATGATGTTATAGAAATTACCCCAACTGAATTTAAAAAGGCAAAAGAAAATAATAAGGGAAAGGGCATAAAATAGAGAAATCTAATTCCAACCCCGATGAACTTTATATGTATCGTCAACCCCCGAAGTCCTTAAGTTGTAACAATGACCTGGGAACCTCTAAACCACCAGGTTTTTCTAAACCAATGTGGAAAACGACGGCTCGTATTAGGGGAACATCATATATCCCTAGAAGCTTGGCAAAATGAACCAAAACCGAAGAAGAAGAAACAAGCGAGTCGGAATAAGATAGTTGTATTCGTGTGGTGTAATATATGTAATATATTGTGCTTATGCTTTATGATATATGTAAAAATTGCTTGTATTAATGAGTATTTTTTTTTTATGAATCTAACACTTGTCTATTTTACAGTATAAAAACACAAAATGGATAGACAACCCAATATTTTAAGAGACCTACCCGGAGACATGATTGATGAAATCTTGTCTAGAGTCGGTCAGAATTTTTCGGCACAACTATTTAAGGCGAGATCAGTTTGTAAGACATTCGAAGAAAGTTCCAAGAATGCCTTGGTTTATAAAAGGCTTTCGTTCGAAAGATGGGGGATATCACATTGGGAAATCCATAAGTTACGATGTGTTTACTTTGACGCATATATTGCGGGGAACCCAAATGCTATTTTACGCAATGGGTTAAGAAATTATTTTGACTCAATATATCCGAATATTGGACTTCGTGATTTAGAAAACGTGGCTAACATGCAACATAAAGAAGTATGTTATGCTTACGGATTAGTAATGTTCGCTTCTCACAAAAGTGAGAACAAGAACATCGGGCTACAACTATTAAACAAAACGTTCCCACAAGTGACGGAGTCGGTAATTGGGGTAAGAAATGAGGTTTTTAGATTGTTACGAGACTATTGGACATTACGTAACCCTTGTCCCTTTGACGAAGTTACAACACGCTGTCTTATCAACGGCCATAATGGTTATGTTCCACAAGACCAAGGATGGGAAGTAATCCTAGTAAAACCAGAATGCATGACTTGTTTCTGGACGTATGAATTACGTGTCTTTATTGCCTTTGCTGAACGACTTGTGTACTAGCTAGAATTATCTTCACAACCATCTTGTATCAAATTTATTGTGTGCTATATTTCATGCTATATGTAAAATAAGCGGTATTGTAAGTTTGTAAAATATTGTGTAAAAGTTTGAACGCGAAATATTATTATAATCAGTTTTTCATATAGAATTGTAGTAGTTGAATTGTATATTGGCTACTAAGTATGAACTTAACGGGTAGGTACTACCCGAATTTAAACTTATAAAACGCTAATATGAAGAAAAAGCTTTTATAAATGAGTTCATATTATGCTACGAAATACTATTAACTACTCTTAATATTCTGTATGATTAACTTGTTCCATTTGACTATTTTGAAGGAAATGGCACCGACTACTCGACACACCGTGAATATGAATGAAGAGGAATTCCGTACTTTTCTAGCTTCAAACATAGCCGCAGTACAGGCTGCGCTACATACCAACAATAACCTTGGATCTAGCAGTACAGGAAATCGTGTAGGATGCACCTACAAAGAATTCACTGCCTGCAAACCTTTGGAATTTGAAGGAACCGAAGGACCGATCGGATTGAAACGGTGGACCGAGAAGGTCGAATCGGTATTTGCCATAAGTAAGTGTACTGAAGAGGACAAAGTGAAGTACGCTACGCATACCTTCACAGGTTCTGCGTTAACATGGTGGAATACCTATCTAGAGCAAGTGGGACAAGATGATGTGTACGCACTACCGTGGTCAGCATTCAAGCACTTGATGAACGAGAAGTACCGTCCCAGAACCGAGGTCAATAAGCTCAAGACAGAACTTAGAGGGTTACGAACCCAAGGATTTGATATTACCACGTACGAAAGACGATTCACAGAATTGTGCCTATTGTGTCCGGGAGCGTTCGAAGATGAGGAAGAGAAGATCGACGCGTTTGTGAAAGGATTACCGGAAAGAATCCAAGAAGATATAAGTTCACACGAGCCCGCCTCCATACAACAGGCATGTAGAATGACTCACAAACTAGTGAACCGGATTGAGGAAAGAATTAAAGAACAGACGGCTGAAGAGGCCGATGTGAAGCAAGTCAAAAGAAAGTGGGAGGAAAACGGTGATAAGAATCACCAATACAACAACAACAGCAATTACAACAATAATCGCAACAATTATCCCAACAATCGCAACATCAATCGCAACTACAACAAACGGCCCAACAACAACAACAACAACAACAACAACAACAACAACAACAACAACAACAACAACAACAACAACAACAACAACAACAACAACAACAACAACAACAACAACAACAACAACAACAGCAACTACAACAATCATCCCAACAACAATAATAACCGCAACAACAACAACAATCAGAAACAGCTATGCCAAAGGTGTGAAAAGTATCACTCGGGGTTCTGCACCAAATTTTGCAACAAGTGTAAAAGAAATGGTCATAGCGCGGCTAAGTGTGAGGTCTACGGACCAGGGGTTAATAGAACGAAAGGAAGAAATGGTGTCGGAACGAGTAATGGCGGAGCAAGTAGTGTCGGAGCAAGTTATGCCAATGTAGTTTGTTATAAATGTGGAAAACCGGGCCACATTATTAGAAATTTCCCGAACCAGGAGAACATGAATGGACAAGGCCGCGGAAGAGTTTTCAATATTAATGCGGCAGAGGCACAGGAAGACCCGGAGCTTGTTACGGGTACGTTTCTTATTGACAATAAATCTGCTTACGTTTTATTTGATTTGGGTGCGGATAGAAGCTATATGAGTAGAGATTTTTGTGCTAAATTAAGTTGTCCATTGACGCCTTTGGATAGTAAATTTTTACTCGAATTAGCAAATGGTAAATTAATTTCAGCAGATAATATATGTCGGAATCGAGAAATTAAACTGGTTAGCGAAACATTTAAGATTGATTTGATACCAGTAGAGTTAGGGAGTTTTGATGTGATAATCGGTATGGACTGGTTGAAAGAAGTGAAAGCAGAGATCGTTTGTTACAAAAATGCAATTCGCATTATACGAGAAAAAGGAAAACCCTTAATAGTGTACGGAGAAAAGGGCAACATGAAGCTACATCTTATTAGTAATTTGAAGGCACAAAAACTAATAAGAAAAGGTTGCTATGCTGTTCTAGCACACGTCGAGAAAGTACAAACTGAAGAAAAGAGCATCAATGATGTTCCCGTCGCAAAAGAATTTCCCGATGTATTTCCGAAAGAATTACCGGGATTACCCCCACATCGATCCGTTGAATTTCAAATAGATCTTGTACTAGGAGCTGCACCAATAGCTCGTGCTCCTTACAGACTCGCACCCAGCGAGATGAAAGAACTGCAAAGCCAATTACAAGAACTTTTAGAGCGTGGTTTCATTTGACCAAGCACATCACCGTGGGGAGCTCCTGTGTTGTTTGTCAAGAAGAAAGATGGTACATTCAGGTTGTGTATCGACTACCGAGAGTTGAACAAACTTACCATCAAGAACTGCTACCCACTATCGAGAATCGACGACTTATTTGATCAACTACAAGGCTCATCTGTTTATTCAAAGATTGACTTACGTTCTGGGTATCATCAAATGCGGGTGAAAGAAGATGATATTCCAAAGACTGCTTTCAGAACACGTTACGGTCATTACGAGTTTATGGTCATGCCGTTTGATTTAACTAATGCACCAGCTGTGTTCATGGACCTTATGAACCGAGTGTGTGGACCATACCTTGACAAATTTGTCATTGTTTTCATTGATGACATACTAATTTACTCAAAGAATGACCAAGAACATGGTGAACATTTGAGAAAGGTGTTAGAAGTATTGAGGAAGGAAGAATTGTACGCTAAGTTTTCAAAGTGTGCATTTTGGTTGGAAGAAGTTCAATTCCTCGGTCACATAGTGAACAAAGAAGGTATTAAGGTGGATCCAGCAAAGATAGAAACTGTTGAAAAGTGGGAAACCCCGAAAACTCCGAAACACATACGCCAGTTTTTAGGACTAGCTGGTTACTACAGAAGGTTCATCCAAGACTTTTCCAGAATAGCAAAACCCTTGACTGCATTTACGCATAAAGGGAAGAAATTTGAATGGAATGATGAACAAGAGAAAGCGTTTCAGTTATTGAAGAAAAAGCTAACTACGGCACCTATATTGTCATTGCCTGAAGGGAATGATGATTTTGTGATTTATTTTGACGCATCAAAGCAAGGTCTCGGTTGTGTATTAATGCAACGAACGAAGGTGATTGCTTATGCGTCTAGACAATTGAAGATTCACGAACAAAATTATACGACGCATGATTTGGAATTAGGCGCGGTTGTTTTTGCATTAAAGACTTGGAGGCACTACTTATATGGGGTCAAAAGTATTATATATACCGACCACAAAAGTCTTCAACACATATTTAATCAGAAACAACTGAATATGAGGCAGCGTAGGTGGATTGAATTGTTGAATGATTACGACTTTTAGATTCGTTACCACCCGGGGAAGGCAAATCTGGTAGACGATGCCTTGAGCAGGAAGGACAGAGAACCCATTCGAGTAAAATCTATGAATATAATGATTCATAATAACCTTACTACTCAAATAAAGGAGGCGCAACAAGGAGTTTTAAAAGAGGGAAATTTAAAGGATTAAATACCCAAATGATCGGAGAAGCATCTTAATATTCGGGAAGACGGAACCTGGTATAGGGCTGAAAGGATTTGGGTACCAAAATTTGGAGATATGAGAGAAATGGTACTTAGAGAAGCTCATAAAACCAGATACTCAATACATCCTGGAACGGGGAAGATGTACAAGGATCTCAAGAAACATTTTTGGTGGCCGGGTATGAAAGCCGATGTTGCTAAATACGTAGGAGAATGTTTAACGTGTTCTAAGGTCAAAGCTGAGCATCAGAAACCATCAGGTCTACTTCAACAACCCGAAATCCCAGAATGGAAATGGGAAAAACATTACCATGGATTTCATCACTAAATTGCCAAGGACTGCAAGTGGTTTTGATACTATTTGGATAATAGTTGATCGTCTCACCAAATCAACACACTTCCTGCCAATAAGAGAAGATGACAAGATGGAGAAGTTAGCACGACTCTATTTGAAGGAAGTCGTCTCCAGACATGGAATACCAATCTCTATTATCTCTGATAGGGATGGCAGATTTATTTCAAGATTCTGGCAGACATTACAGCAAGCATTAGGAACTCGTCTAGACATGAGTACTGCCTATCATCCACAAACTGATGGGCAGAGCGAAAGGACGATACAAACGCTTGAAGACATGCTACGAGCATGTGTTATTGATTTCGGAAACAGTTGGGATCGACATCTACCATTAGCAGAATTTTCCTACAACAACAGCTACCATTCAAGCATTGAGATGGCGCCGTTTGAAGCACTTTATGGTAGAAAGTGCAGGTCTCCGATTTTTTGGAGTGAAGTGGGGGATAGACAGATTATGGGTCCGGAGATTATACAAGAAACTACCGAGAAGATCATCCAAATTCAACAACGGTTGAAAACCGCCCAAAGTCGACAAAAGAGCTACGCTGACATTAAAAGAAAAGATATAGAATTTGAAATTAGAGAGATGGTCATGCTTAAAGATACACCTTGGAAAGGCGTTGTTCGATTTGGTAAACGAGGGAAATTAAATCCAAGGTATATTGGACCATTCAAGATTATTGATCGTGTAGGACCAGTAGCTTACCGACTTGAGTTACCTTAACAACTCGCGGCTATACATAACACTTTTCACGTCTCGAATTTGAAGAAATGTTTTGCTAAAGAAGATCTCACTATTCCGTTAGATGAAATCCAAATCAACGAAAAACTCCAATTCATCGAAGAACCCGTCGAAATAATGGATCGTGAGGTTAAAAGACTTAAGCAAAACAAGATACCAATTGTTAAGGTTTGATAGAATGCTCGTAGAGGACCCGAGTTCACCTGGGAGCATGAAGATCAGATGAAGAAGAAATACCCGCATCTATTTCCAGAAGATTCGTCAACACCTTCAACAGCTTAAAATTTCGGGACGAAATTTATTTAACGGGTAGGTACTGTAGTGACCCGAACTTTTCCATGTTTATATATATTAATTGAGATTGATATTTACATGATTAAATGTTTCCAACATGTTAAGCAATAAAACTTGTTAAGACTTGATTAATTGAAATATGTTTCATATAGACAATTGACCACCCAAGTTGACCGGTGATTCACGAACGTTAAAACTTGTAAAAATGACCTGATGATATATATATGGATATACATATGGTTAACATGAGATTATGATAAGTAAGTATCTCCATAAGTATATTAACAATGAGTTATATACATATAAACAAGACTACTAACTTAAGGATTTCGAAACGAGACATATATGTAACGATTATCGTTGTAACGACATTTAAATGTATATATATCATATTAAGATATATTAATATATCATAATATCATGATAATATAATAATTTAATATCTCATTAGATATAATAAACAATGGGTTAACAACATTAATTGAGATCGTTAAATTAAAGGTTTCAAAACAACACTTACATGTAACGACTAACAATGACTTAACGACTCAGTTAAAATGTATATACATGTAGTGTTTTAATATGTATTTATACATTTTTTAAAGACTTCAAGACACTTATCAAAATACTTCTACTTAACAAAAATCCTTACAATTACATCCTCGTTCAGTTTCATCAACAATTTTACTCGTATGCACCCGTATTCGTACTCGTACAATACACAGCTTTTAGATGTATGTACTATTGGTATATACACTCCAATGATCAGCTCTTAGCAGCCCATGTGAGTCACCTAACACATGTGGGAACCATCATTTGGCAACTAGCATGAAATATCTCATAAAATTACAAAAATATGAGTAATCATTCATGACTTATTTACATGAAAACAAAATTACATATCCTTTATATCTAATCCATACACCAACGACCAAAAACACCTACAAACACTTTCATTCTTCAATTTTCTTCATCTAATTGATCTCTCTCAAGTTCTATCTTCAAGTTCTAAGTATTCTTCATATATTCTACAAGTTCTAGTTACATAAAATCAAGAATACTTTCAAGTTTGCTAGCTCACTTCCAATCTTGTAAGGTGATCATCCAACCTCAAGAAATCTTTGTTTCTTACAGTAGGTTATCATTCTAATACAAGGTAATAATCATATTCAAACTTTGGTTCAATTTCTATAACTATAACAATCTTATTTCAAGTGATGATCTTACTTGAACTTGTTTTCGTGTCATGATTCTGCATCAAGAACTTCGAGCCATCCAAGGATCTGTTGAAGCTAGATCCATTTTTCTCTTTTCCAGTAGGTTTATCCAAGGAACTTAAGGTAGTAATGATGTTCATAACATCATTTGATTCATACATATAAAGCTATCTTATTCGAAGGTTTAAAGTTGTAATCACTAGAACATAGTTTAGTTAATTCTAAACTTGTTCGCAAACAAAAGTTAATCCTTCTAACTTGATTTTTAAAATCAACTAAACACATGTTCTATATCTATATGATATGCTAACTTAATGATTTAAAACTTGGAAACACGAAAAACACCGTAAAACCGGATTTACGCCGTCGTAGTAACACCGCGGGCGGTTTTGGGTTAGTTAATTAAAAACTATGATAAACTTTGATTTAAAAGTTGTTATTCTGAGAAAATGATTTTTATTATGAAAATAAAACTATATCCAAAAATTATGGTTAAACTCAAAGTGGAAGTATGTTTTCTAAAATGGTCATCTAGACGTCGTTCTTTCGACTGAAATGACTACCTTTACAAAAATGACTTGTAACTTATTTTTCCGACTATAAACCTATACTTTTTCTTTTTAGATTCATAAAATAGAGTTCAATATGAAACCATAGCAATTTGATTCACTCAAAACGGATTTAAAATGAAGAAGTTATGGGTAAAACAAGATTGGATAATTTTTCTCATTTTAGCTACGTGAAAATTGGTAATAAATCTATTCCAACCATAACTTAATCAACTTGTATTGTATATTATGTAATCTTGAGATACCATAGACACGTATACAATGTTTCGACCTATCATGTCGACACATCTATATATATTTCGGAACAACCATAGACACTCTATATGTGAATGTTGGAGTTAGCTATACAGGGTTGAGGTTGATTCCAAAATATATATAGTTTGAGTTGTGATCAATACTGAGATACGTATACACTGGGTCGTGGATTGATTCAAGATAATATTTATCGATTTATTTCTGTACATCTAACTGTGGACAACTAGTTGTAGGTTACTAACGAGGACAGCTGACTTAATAAACTTAAAACATCAAAATATATTAAAAGTGTTGTAAATATGTTTTGAACATACTTTGATATATATGTATATATTGTTATAGGTTCGTGAATCAATCGGTGGCCAAGTCTTACTTCCCGACGAAGTAAAAATCTGTGAAAGTGAGTTATAGTCCCACTTTTAAAATCTAATATTTTTGGGATGAGAATACATGCAGGTTTTATAAATGATTTACAAAATAGACACAAGTACGTGAAACTACATTCTATGGTTGAATTATCGAAATCGAATATGCCCTTTTTTATTAAGTCTGGTAATCTAAGAATTAGGGAACAGACACCCTAATTGACGCGAATCCTAAAGATAGATCTATTGGGCCTAACAAACCCCATCCAAAGTACCGGATGCTTTAGTACTTCTAAATTTATATCATATCCGAAGGGTGTCCCGGAATGATGAGGATATTCTTATATATGCATCTTGTTAATGTCGGTTACCAGGTGTTCACCATATGAATGATTTTTATCTCTATGTATGGGATGTGTATTGAAATATGAAATCTTGTGGTCTATTATTATGATTTGATATATATAGGTTAAACCTATAACTCACCAACATTTTTGTTGACGTTTTAAGCATGTTTATTCTCAGGTGATTATTAAGAGTTTCCGCTGTCGCATACTTAAATAAGGACGAGATTTGGAGTCCATGCTTGTATGATATTGTGTAAAAACTGCATTCAAGAAGCTTATTTTGTTGTAACATATTTGTATTGTAAACCATTATGTAATGGTCGTGTGTAAACAGGATATTTTAGATTATCATTATTTGATAATCTACGTAAAGCTTTTTAAACCTTTATTGATGAAATAAAGGTTATGGTTTGTTTTAAAATGAATGCAGTCTTTGAAAAACGTCTCATATAGAGGTCAAAACCTCGCAACGAAATCAATTAATATGGAACGTTTTTAATCAATAAGAACGGGACATTTCAGTATGTATGTATGTATGTATGTATGTATGTATGTATGTATGTATGTATGTATGTATGTATGTATGTATGTATGTATGTATGTATATATGTATGTATGTATGTATGTATGTATATATGTATGTATGTATGTATGTGTGTGTATGCATACAGACATACATACATACACACATACATCCATACATATATGCATACATACATAGATGCATACATACAGACATACATACATATAGATCATACACACATACCTACATACATATATACATACATACATACATACATACATACATACATACATACATACATACATACATACATACATACATACATACATATACATATATACATGCATACATACATAGATACATACATACATACATACATGTATAGATACATACATACATACATACATACATACATACATACATACATACATACATACATACATACATACATAGTATTGAAGGATAATACATAAGTACTAGCTAGGTAGTGTCCCAAATCCCACTAGCCTGAAACTTTCGTCGTTTACCAAACTCCAACTGAATTTCGGACACCGTGAAACAATTATAGAAACCTCGATCAACTTTAATGAATGTACAAGATCATTGCGATCGATCCATATTATCTAAGTTAACATTGCAAATAGGTCACCACTAAATAACTCGTATATATTGTTAAACAACCATCTACCAAAACTCGACCCCTGGTTGAATGTGTTCTAGCTATTCTAGACCCTTCAAACCAAACCTTTAGTGATAGAGCTATACCCCTAACCTCTTATCTGTCATAAACCTTTATATACCAAAACTTTTCTGTTAGTCATTCCATTATGATATGATTCATTTAATATCTATAGAACAAATGCGTATGCATAATATTAGTTATAATTCTATTAAATCATCTATGTAACAAATTCTTTCATATCATAAGATACATATTATATATTATTATATATTATTTATTATTCTAGACGAATATAAATGTTAGATAAATATAAAGTATACAATTGGTAACCTATATTAAAACAAAAATTCGTATCAATACTTATTACAATTATATCAGTCATTATAGTATGCATAATATAAGTTTTCTATTAAATTAAATAACAAGGTCAATATAAATTTAATACTCAATAATATTGGTTATATAAGGTAAATATATATGGTATTTATATAATGATCTCTATAATTATGGGATATACCCATCATCCAATATACACGCCTCTAACACGTACATCTATAGCGCCAACAGTTACAACCCAAGAATTTTGATGCAGGAATTTTTTTATCCGAAATTTTTAGATCGCCAATTTGCTTCCCACCAATCCTTTTTTCCCAAAATTTTTGAACGTCAATATGTTTCCCACCAATAAACCGTTCAATATGTAACTCTTTTTTGTAATTCTATTGGAGAAGACCTAGTATCACACATAATATTTTTTTGCAGCAAGGTCTATGAGTTTTTAAAATCAATCGGAGAAAAGGTAATTACTTTGGATCTTGACCTTGTAAATCTGTGATGTTGTGGTAGCATACGTTTCATATACTGCAATCATAGTTAATATTTTGTTTCATACTATGGTGATAACATATTGTTTACTTATTCAATTATCTCGATTATGAAACTGAAACTGGTTGAAATTGATATGCTCATTTATTTGTAATAGTTTATGAGATTTATTCTACTATACTTATAGATTTAGGTACATCATCATGTTTACATTGATTTATGGTATATTTTAATCTTTATAAGACAAATAAATGTTTACTGTCATCGCCATGATTACTAGAAATAGATTTAGGTTTCCAACATGATTGTCTTGTTTTTGTTGTCTTTTATTTGTAATGTCATCACCATGATTACGTTGATCATCCTTATGTTCATCTAAACTTATCTTTCTTCTATCAGGTAGAAGTAAGCAAGGTCAAAGATCAATGGAACCTGTTAATGCTTATGAAAATGAGAGAACTATGACGATGCAGAAGAATGCACAAGTATTTGAATCCTATGGTCTGCCAAATCTTCTTAATTCTTTGACTATAAAAAAATCTGGAAAAAAACAACCGAAAGATAAATCAACTCTAAGGTTGATAGATGAGGATGATGATTATATGCCTGTTGATTTGCTTGACATTGATGGTGGGGATGATTATAGAAGCAGATGTAACAACATCCAAGGTGTATGAAAAGGTAAAAAGAAATTATTCTAACACATTTTATTTCATTATATTTATTTAACAAACTATTACTTCTTGCAGAAAAAGCCTAAAAATTACATAAAAAAAATGTAGCTAAATAGCGTGGCTAACTTAAGGAGGAAACGTATGAGTTCTACGACTATGAACCATAAGGAAATGGTTACAAAATCTAAAAATAAAAAGTTACACATGACTAGTATATGGGGTGCGATAACTCGTATGTCACAACAGTCTAAGAAATGAAAGAAGATAGTTGGTACAACACTATAAATATATTGACCAGAACAGCTGAAAGAGAAAGATAGAGTCACCAATGGTGGGTTGATCATTATTCTATGTTGTGGCAGACTTGTTTTTCAACAAATTTATTTCTGACATCGACTGATTATTAAGCCTAGTTTTAATTTACTATTATATATAACCTTCTTCAATTAAAGATGAGATGACTAATGAAGAATGAAATGGCGACATCAATGATGACATTGATATTCATGATACAGAGATGGTGGACCCAGATGACCATGAAGTTAATTCTGAAAAAGAATTGGATTATGAAACAGAGATTGATTGGGAGCCAAACGCAGACCATGAATTTACTCAACCTGAGCATGAAGAACGTAAACTTTCGATATTTGCAAGATCATTCTTTTGTTTTGTCAATCCTATATTCAAACTTTGATAATGACTTTTGTGATAAAAAGTGGAAGAACATCAAGAAGATCAAGAAGCGAAACTTTTCCCAACATAACAAGAAATTCAAAATGAAGTGGATAGTGGATCAGGTATTCTAGTGAATTTGGTTTTATCTACATTTGATTACACCAAATAAAAATTTATTCACGTTCTGTCTTTCAGCAACAACTAAAAGCTACGTGCCAAGAGGACCAACACAAATGAAAAAGACATGGGAATGAATAGAATTGAAGCGAACAATTATCGTAGTAAATGAATTTGGATAACCTGTTAATAAAAAAAGTTGTGAGCTTACCCATTACATGGGTGCGTTAGCTAGGAGTGGGAAGCAATGTCCTCTTTACAAACGTTGGCATAAAGTTCATAAATTAACAAAGAAGGATTTGCTTGCTCTCATAAAGGTCTATACTTAAAAAGTGGATGTCACTGGTTATCTTTTATGTTTTACTAAGCTGACAGATTATATAAAATTTGTGGACAAAATTTGACATTCATGGAGATGCTGATAAGTGGATCCTTCAATCTATTCCAAAAAAGGTCAAGAGCTGGAGGAATAGACTTAAGAAGCTTCACTATGATCCAAGTAAATTACACCGCAAACAATTAAGAGCTAGGCCTAAGGTAGTCCAAAAAAAAAACTCTGGAAAAGACTTGTTGACTTTTGGAATGGTGATGAATCAAAGTTATGATCCTGTCTTCATATTAAAACAACATTATATTATTGTTTATCTCATTATAATATTTCATTTTCCTACATTAGGGCATGAGTGAGAAAAATAAACTTAATCGGCAAAAAACGTCATTGAACCCATTGATCGGCAAAAAAAGTTATGCACAAATTCGTGTGGAACTAAAGGGAAGTTTATTACAAATGCAAATTTTATTATAGTACTATTTTTTATTGTTGTTACTCATTTTCTTTTTGTTACAACAGATACAATTGGGAAAAGAGCCGAGTTGAGTGGAAATTTTTGATCCGTTTTTTTCGAAAGCTGACATCACAAACAATTCTGAAGCTGTAAAACAACTTGTAAGTTACATAATTACAAAAATGAATGTGTTAGCAGAATGATAAGTATGTTTACTTAAATGTAATCATTATTTTATGGTCTCTCTACGCGTGGTTTACCGTGGGGATTTTAATGTTCATTTTTCTAATTACAGGAACACATGAAAGAATTTTCCAAGGAATTACCAGAAAGTTCACTCGATGATCCTGGACCAGATGATATCTATGCACAAGTCAGGGGTACAGCTAAACATGGAGAAGCATAAATGTATGGCCTCGGTGTTCGTGTATCAGATGTTTGGGGTGAATTTAGGAGTCGTGCCGCTTTATGCCAAGAGAACGTCAAGTTGAAAGCAGAACTTCAGGAGTATAAAGAACGTGAAAAACAAAAGAACTTTACGACAGATAATTCCATTGTTAATCCTCATGCATCAACAAATTATGGCATAATTACCAATACGCCACTACAGGTATATTTCTATTTAGTTATTATTGTTATTCTCCACATTAAAATATTTATAGTTGAATAATTAATAGTTGGAAAATTAAAAATAGGTTAGAAAAGAAGTCCACCTAAAGAGCATTAATAATCCAACCATGATCGTCGCAAAAGGCAGGCTTCGTAGTTTAGACCCACTAACAGTGGTTGGAGGAATAGAGATTGGTCCAGGCTGGGGTGAAGTACATGTTCAAGTCACAATAAAAAGTGATGAAGCAGTGCATGGCCAACTTCTTTACTACAATGATAGAGGCTACCGGTGTGACTAACAGTGGTTGGAGGAATAGAGATTTGAACTTGTTACTACAATGATAGAGGCTACCGGTGTGACTATTGCATGGCCAACTTCTTTACTCTCGGTATGTCGTTGTTAAATTGTTGATGTAATTCGGTTTAATAACTTCGAATGCTTATGCTTATACATTAATTATTTGTTTGTAGGTTGTGCCACTGGATTAAGCTGGCATGATTGGCAGAGACTAATGCTTGATGACGTTGCTGCTTTTTTTTTTAAATGTTCGATTACTTTTCTATTGGATTTTTTTTAGTGTGTTAATTATTTATCCTTTGTTAAGTTTGCAACAATATTATGTTATCTGGTTTGAATTTTATTAATGAAAATTATTAAATGCATGTCCTTGTTGGTTAAAGAAAGCATAAATATAAACATAATAAATCTATATACACACACACACACACACACACACACATATATATATATATATATATATATATATATATATATATATATATATATATATATATATATATATATATATATAAAATAAATGTAATAAATATAAATATAAATATAAATATAAATATAAATATCCCATTGGGATCATTGTGATGATAAGCAAATGATAGAATATAATTTTAGGACCCTTTTTGGATCTATTAAAAAAAATTATTCGTGAACTACCAACATCATTGCCATTACACGGCCATTACATATTACATTTTATTGGACCCTTTTTGGGTGTACTAATTAGTAAATCGTTGCTTCTTAATATCATGGTTATGACATGATAATTACAAAAAATATTTTTAGAACCATTTCTAGAGGTACTATATTAGTCACATTAGTTCATGGTTTCCTATTGATATCATGGCCATTACATGATATCTATATTATGACTCATATCGGCCTAAATAAAGTGTCCCAAAAATGTTTTTTAGGAACATTGTCCTTCGTAATAAAGGGTGCCAATATATTTTTAAGGACCATTGTCCATCGTAATAAAGGGTCCCAATTAGTCACATTAGTTTAGGGTTTCGTATTGATATCATGGCCATGACAGGATATCTATATTAGGACCCTGATCGGTCGTAATATAGGGTCCAAAAAATGTTTTTTAGAACCAATTTCCTTCGTAATTAAGGGTCCCAATATGTTTTTAAGGACCAGTGTCCATCGTAAAAAAGGGTCCCAATTAGTTTTTAGGACCTTCAATAAAGGGTCCCAAAATGTTTTTAGGAACCTATTTACTAACGTAGATCGTCACCTTATTGAACCTTTTTTGGGGTCCTAATAGGTCATTTTTTGCGACCCTTTTAGCTATTGATACGGCTTATCTAGTAACCAAGTACAAAATGGTCCTATGAGCGAAAGGGTCCCAATATATCACATATTAGGACCCTTGTGGGGGTCCCGAAAGGTCATTTTTGTTGTAGTGTCAGACCTCCGTATGGGATCAAGTCGTGAGCCAGGATATGGCTGAGGATGTGACACAAGGATTCGGATTAATGGTATGAATACCGAGTGGCGTAGAGATCTGCAAGAAGGGAAGGGATGGCGTACAGGGCCAATAATTCATACGAGCACCTCATCACTTACTGGACTGATTGCACGTTCAGAGAGATTCAGTTCAGGATATCTTTGGGCATGAACACTTTGGAACTAGCACGACAGTTCACTACCGATGAGGAGATGACCGATGAGGGGCAATCCGCTCTAAGGAACCCGACGCAGCCCCACACGAGCGTATCATATTCTTTCCCTTACTAGCTAGATCAGCCATGATTCTCCCTATCTCTCTATTTTATGATTGCATGTGATGTTATGATACATTATTGCACTATTACATTATGTCTGTATGCCCAATCTTGGGCATAACTACTTTTTATGTTTTAGTTTGTATGATATTGGTAGAATAAAATTGCATGAATAAACGTCACAAACAAATGACGATCTAGACCATACAAGGTAGAAGCACGACTTGGAGCAAGGATGCATTGAACGAGAATGGCACCACTACAAGATTACGAGAAACCATAAGCGGCGAACCATCCATTACACTCCTTGCAATCATAGGGGAGTACTACGTCTTCACCGCTATTTCAATAGAATATATACAATATACTAGACCACTTTAAACACTAAGTGTGGGATTAGCAACCCCATCAACATAAACTTTTAATAACAAAATATCTTTTTCAAAACCTAAGTGTGGGATACGCCGTATCCTTAACATTAAGGACAATATTATTTTAAAGTGTGGGATAGCAAATATTGCATATAATGATTCTCGCAAAACCCTCAAGTGTTTATAAAACTAAAATTTTCACAAAAATTTAAAACTTTTCGCGCTACAAAAACACTTAGGATTACAAAATTCTATAAATGATCAAAAAAATTTTGTTACAACATAGACACAAGGGTAAAACAAGGTTGAAACTATTTGCGAAAACCAAACCAAATTTTTCAAAAGAGCATTGCATAACGAAAGGCGCAATTCGGCCCATTATGATTGTTGTGAGGCACCCCAAATAAGGCTTAATAATCACTAATTTTTAGTGCTTCAATATGTTTTCATTGAGTGCGTCGATGCTAGCATCTCAGAATCCGAACTTGCTCATGATCAACATTTCAAAATCAAACCTTTTGACGAAAACTCCCAAGTTAGAAACCTCAGCTATTCGTGAAGACAAAACACCCCCATCACCAACCTTCATTTTCATTTTCACTACAAGCAACCACATATCTATCTATCGCCACCTATTTCATTCACCTCGTAAATAAAGGAATAAATCCCAGCGAAATCATACTTCCAAGAGATCTTTTATGAAACCGCATTAGAAAAATGCGAGAAAAGTTCTGAGAAAAGTTCTGAGAAAAGAAGTAGAACCAAAAAGCTTCGAGAAAAGAACTCCTCGCAGTCAAAACGAAGGATGCTTGACCTGAAATTCCCGACAAGAAGTTGAAAGGATTATCAAAAATAAATCGATCCTTAAAATAAACTCCAATCTATCCACCCCTTTTACACCCTTGAACCTCCAATGCCATAAATGCTTCACGATATAAGCTGAGTCTATAACTGAAAGTTCTCTCAAATAAGTGATGGAGATTTGAGTCTTGATCAAGCCTATGACGAAGAAGGCAAACATGATTGGCTATGAGTGATTTCATTTCTAGAACTATAGGACACATGATACACTTTAGTGAATTGATTGACCCGAGTGAGATAGCCCTAGTCATGTAACATCCTATCATGCTTGCGGAAAAGGGTTAGGGAATAACAAAAAGAGAAAAACAAAATTTTCGCTTCTGTGTCTTGCTAAACAAAGATCAATTGATCACTACGAATAAAAATTATTGGTGCTAAGAGCTCGAAAGTTTGCTTGAGGACAAGCAAAGTTTAAGTGTGGGATATTTGATATCGGCTAAAAAGTCACGTTATTACCCCCGATATTGAGTCCCAAAAACATAAAGTTCCAAACTTTGTCGGCAAAATAATCTCTTTTTTGGTTAAATTTGTAGATTAATTAATTACGAAGATGATGCAAAAAGAATCAAGAGAATCGGAGTTAAAACGAAGATTCTAGAACGAAAACGGTGAAAGACAAGAAATCAAGTTATGATCCAGTGAATTCAGCAAACCAGGAATGCCAAACGGCTTACCAAACGGCCTGCCACTATAAGAAATGACCTGCCAAATGGCCCAAGCAAACGACCATCAAAAATTGGCTGCCTCAGCAAACGGGCACTGCACTAGA
Organism: Rutidosis leptorrhynchoides; assembly: GCF_046630445.1. Classification (NCBI taxonomy): domain Eukaryota; kingdom Viridiplantae; phylum Streptophyta; class Magnoliopsida; order Asterales; family Asteraceae; genus Rutidosis; species Rutidosis leptorrhynchoides. Next base: position 201,603,449 of record NC_092337.1, read on the forward strand.
GCTTTTAAGGCCTTCACTCTTTAACTACAATACACTTTCTCTCACCAGAGCTTTCAAGGCCTTCTCACCTCCAAGTGGGAAATTAAGTACCCAGAGGCGAACAACAAATATTGTAATAGGATCGGTCTAGAGGATGTTAGCACTTGTAATGGTCCAGATCTCATCTGTAAACGGTGAATGCTTTCCTTAATTTAATAAAGTTATCTTGTTACTTTAAGTTGCTTTCATCTTGAATGCTTATCTATCCGTTGCAAATGTTTATTACATGTTGAATACCTTATCTAAAACTTATGCTATTGTTATGCTGAAACCTTGATGGTTTAGAAGTCTAATTTACGGATCACCATTTCTACTTATTCACGTGACTATAACCTAGTATTAGGACTTGATCAGCCCTAGGATACAAGGTAACTAGTTATGTGTGCTTAACGACACAATAGGGATATAGTACCTACATACGAATAACCATTTATCAATTAAAGAAGAGCTGCCCATTTAGGTTGTGATTAGAGTCGGTAATATAGAGTTCAGTGAACACTAGCTTGCTCAAAAGCATGATTCGTGTCAGAAGCAATGTTCTTGAGATGTTGTAAGATGATCCAGGGTTAAGTAACTGATCATAAAGGAGAGACCTCTAATCCAATTAGCAGTACCTTAGAATATCTAAGATTGCAAATCTGTTAATGTTAAGGCATAGCTTAGTATTAAGTGGTGGAATATTACTGTAGTTAGATCAACTAGGATTAAGAAAAGCTGAGACCTTCCTTTAGGGATATACCACTTTATTCATGTACCAAGGATTCTATCCATAAGGTCGTTTAAACCTTCTAAGGTTAACGTTGGGAGTAGGGATATTCGTCTTAGACAGAATCTTCAAAGCCAAAACTCTTAGTGACAAATCAGTTAGGTTCATAGCCCATTTGATTGAGGTTTATGTTTATTCTAAAAAGTTAAACTCTTGTGATAATTCCCCATCGGGATTCTATTCTTTATACCTATCCATTTTTATCTTTATAGTTTATATTACTGTTAGTTAATCTTAATCTATCACCACTTGTCACTAGAGTTAACTATTTAGGCACTTTTGTCCCACATTACAGAGCAAACATACAAAATACGAACCTGAGTTATATTTACCACTTACACGTTAAAAGGAAGATAAGTAGGTGAACTATAGCTAGGAAACCCAGCTAAATATAAATAATAAAACCACTACTCTCTTCTGGTAATCGATTCTGACGGGTTGCAACCTAATGACATCGTATAAATAAAATCGTCCGTTTTGGTCATATCATTACCCAAAGAAGGAATATCGGAAGAGCCAAAGAAAAATTCTAGACAAAGTCTTAGCAAAATCCGCATCTTCCGAAGAAATATTTTACTGAATTTAAGTCGTTCTCTATCCAAAATGGATACTCTGAGGAATCAAAATCTATCAATTATCCTTAAAAATCAAAAGATCTGGATACCTTTCACCTTTCCAAAAATTTCTCAACCAACCCTGCAACCCATCTTCCTCTTGAAAGAATGCATAGGAAGAAGATCAGTATCGTCCTTACTTAACCGGTGGACATATCGATGCTTTACCAAGCCTATGAGGAAAACTATTACACGACTGGCTAGTGAGAAGCCTGGTCATGTATACTCTACATCTAGATTTAGAAAGTACGCCTTTTTCACTATGGACGCGATTGAAATCTAGCGACTAAAATCATCAAAGTTCGAAACTTTCTCTAATATTTTTTGAAAGATGTGACAACTTCTGATGAAGGCATAACAAAAGAATCCAAGGGTGGGCAAGTAAGAATCTATTAGGAAGAACCTTATATTCCATCTTTTTGCTTGAGGATAAGCAAAGCTAAGTGTGGGGTATTTGATATTGGCCAAAAAGTCACGTTTTTACCCCCGATATTGAGCCCTAAATCAATAAAGTTCCAAACTTTGTCTGCAAATTTATCGTTTTGTCGGTTGATTTTGTAGATTAGGTAATTACGAAGGAGATGCAAAAAGAATCAAGTAAAACGGAGTAAAACAAGAATCTAGAGCGAAAACGGTGAAAGACAAGTTACGATCAAGAAAATCAAGTTACGATCCAGGAAACAAGCTGACTGATATGCCACTAACGAACGGTTTTATTTGTGAGGGGTTGTTAAGTCGCAGGATGTTCGATTCGGTAGCACACAGTGTCTTCGTTTATTTATATTGTGCGGGGACTAAATTTACTTTTACTTTCTAAGGTGTAGAAGGTGTAAGTTAACCTAGTGTCGTATTTTTATGCTGATTAACGAATTGAAGATCAAGTGAATAATTGTCTTTTAGCTAAATTACCTGGATAAAAGATAGTAGTTGATTTTAGCTAAAAGTCCTAAATGCAGAAAAGTAAATAAAGTTGAAGGATATCCGGAGTATGCGGATCAGGGAAATGTTGACCAAGATATCAGTATTGGGTTAGGGAAAGGTAATTATGCTTATGTTAAGACTATGCTTGGAATGATGTAGATCTGGTTGGATGAGCCAATTACACAGACCTACTTATCTCTGAACTCTCGGAGTTCTCTTTGAGCAGTGAGAAGTATGTCACTTGGTCGTATAACTGAAGTGTAATAATACCTTGGAGGTTATCCCCAGTAGAGTACTAGGCTTATTAGTGAGTTAAGCTCTAATCCTAAACCTCGTTATCAGTTTAGGTAACTGAATAACAACGTGCCGTGTTGATTGAACACTGATCAAAAACGGAAGGAGTCCGTCGATTTAAGTTGGCAAAACCTTAAATGGAAACTAACAATCATTCCATCATACTAATGAGATCTTAACAATTCAAACATTATACAACATCACAGTTAATATACTGATAGTGAAGCAGATAGAAATCTAATGAATACCTAAACAGTTGGTATGACTAAGATTGTAACGACCCGACTTCTTCGACTTATATTATTACTTGTTACTTTTACGAAACTGCGTATTTATGAGTACTAAGTTAGATTAACTACTAGGATCATTAATTTTGTTAATTACTTTCGTTGATGCCTTACAACGTGTTTTTAAGTACTAGGTTACTTAACGTGATCCTTGATTTCATTTATGACCATTAGTGTTAGTTATTGATTAAAACGAACTACGAACTTGGTACACGATAAACTTTTGCCATGATTGGGATATTATGGCTACGTAAACATAATTGTTGCTTATTAATGACAATTACTTAGTTTTATGGTTCCTTAATTATGCTTAGGTGTTTACTTGGGCTTACTAGTACCTTAATGGACTTAGCACCTTAATGGACTTCCATGGCCCAACCTACTCAACTTAGTGGACCACTTAATGGGGTAATTAGCCCATGAAATTAATAATTAAGTCCATGAAGTAATGAGACAATTATCATGCATGCTTGTTTACTAATACTAGTATTATGTCTCAAACCACCTAACATGTATAACCACCACCATGTACCACCATCCAATAGCAAGCCATGGTCCCCCTTGCTCCCTTGGCCGTCGGCCACCCCACACACACACACACCCTCACTTTATTTTTTTAAGGCTTATTACATTCTCATTCACTTCATTTCAAACACACACACTTATCCTCTCAATTTTCTCTCTACTTTCTCTCATCATTTCTTGAAGAAAACTTGAAGGTTTGAATCTTTTTCTCTTCCTTTTTTCTTCCCAAAACCGTAAATCACCATCATCATTATCTATTTTTGGATTTTGGTTTTTATAACTTCAATCCTCATGTGATCTTGCATTCTTTGATCTCTTTTATGATAAAGAAGCAAGAACAAGGATCAAAGCTTCATAGCTTTTGATTCTACATGAACTTATTACAACTTTTAAGATCAAGTTACTTTATGATCTTCTTTATATTCAAGTATTGGAACTTTGAAGTTCATTTCATGAAGATTTAAGTTTATGACTTGATATCTTTTTACATAAAGGATCCTTACTTGAACTTGTTTACTTTTAACTTTAAACCTATTATTATTGTTATGGAATTTTATTTGTTTGAGTTACTTGGTCAAAGATTACTTGTTAACTTTGATCCCATAAATCTTGTAACCAAAGTCTAACTTTGAAGGTTCAAGAACAAGAAAGTTTAAGCTTACTAGTTTATAACTTTCACACATGTAAGATTGATCTAAGATATATAACTTATGGTCATCTAACTTGTTAAAACAAGAATTTATTTATTTATGCTCACTTTACTTTACAAAATCTAAGTTTCATAGCTTATGGTTGTGTAAAGTGGAAAGTCTAAGTGTTTTGACTTAGGGTTTCACCAAGAACATGGGATCTAGACTTTTTAGTCTAAGATCATTAATGACTAGTTAAGATCTAAGCTCTCTAGCTTAGGTTCTTGCTTATTTAGTTTAATTCAAAGTTTATAGCTTAATAAGACTTGTAATTGTGTTGAAACTAAGAAAAGTGATGCAACTTTGGTTCATCACCTTGCTCAAACTCTCACATGAGTTGTGTTTGGATTCTTAGTCTTGATAATTGTGTGTTGATGGTAGAACCTTGGTCATAGTGATGCAAACACATCAACGAGTTGTACACTTGAAGCTATAAGCATCAAGGATGAGAACCGTGATGAGCATCAAGCACCAAGAAAACTACCGGAGCATTGTTTACTGTTTTCTGGATCTGATCAATCACCTGATCTACTGGAAAAGTTGATTTTCAGTTAGTTTGGTTCGAGTAGATGATTTTCTGATTAGGCCCCGTCTTAATCCGATATACGGTTTAGGATTTATAGCCTTCCGAAAGTCACGATGCCCTTGTAACGTTGTGCTGAAATTTCTGACCTACTCGCACTTAATCCGTCGCCACAGTCAAACGATGACGAGTTAGGTTCTGTAAATTTATCAACAGTTAGAGGACTCATATACGGAGCCTTGGCCATTGGTCTCATGTCATTTCAGTTTGTATAGAGGTCGTAGCAGCTGAACGAAGTCATCATTTGTTTCGATCTCTATTCTTGATTTAAATCTTACTTTACTTTCTACGTATGATGTTGATGATGATGACACTTATGATTTAACATACGTACTTTTAAACCCTTTTGGGACAACTTACTGACTTAGTAACTTTTGACTTAGGTTGAGGACCTTTCGGACCGACTTACTTGCTTACTTACCTTGTATCGACTTTTACCGCATTTTCACTGTGAGTTATAGCTCTCTTTTTACTTAAACTATTTTTTGGGACTGAGAATACATGCGCTTTTTATGTTTTACTTACTAGGCACGAGTACTTAAACTTTATATATGTGTGGGTGATATAACGGCATAAACTTTCCCCGTAGCTCGGTAACGTTTAGTCATTGGTTTTTGAACATGTGAACGCGAATCTTAGATATGGATCCATAGGGTTTGACATCCTCACTCGAGCTAGTCGCGCTAACATTTAATGGGTGTTTAATACTTCGAATACATACGCACTCGCCAAGTGTACTATTAGGGGGTGATATTTATGTTAAGTTAGTTACCAATTGCCCACAGTTAAGCATATACTTTTCATACTATTTTGAATACGAAATCTCGTGGCCTACATTACATTAATGTTACAATTAAACTATAGCTCACTAACATTCGTGTTGACTTTTTAAGCATGTTATTTCTCAGGTGCTTAGACGTTTGATGCTTCCGCTGTATTAGTCTCACTGTTAGACTTGCTGTGTAGACTCCCGCTGCTTTGATTAGAGATGTCTCTGCATGAACCTTTTACCTTGCATTCACAAACTATGTTACTTTTGAACAATGAATTTGTAATGACCCTTGGGTCTCGTACTTATGTTAATTGCTTTCTATTCATAGAAGCACGCTATCTTTTGTAAAACTTTATCTTTCCATGAATGCAAACTTGTTTTAAAACAGCATATAGTATTGTAACTGTGTGTTGATCCTGTTGATGATGATCTGTACACGTTGATTTTGTATGGGGCATCACATTTGGTATCAGAGCATTGGTGGTAGGGAATTAGGTTGCATTAGTGAGTCTTGACCGAGCCGAGTAGGATTCGCTAATAGGACTAATCTATAACTTGCTTGCTTACTTGTTTCTGCAGAACTTGTTGCATGCTACTGCTTACTTATACTATTATATGAACTCGCTGTATGCTACCGTTTATTCTCGCTACTGAATGCTACTATCTTCTTTCGATTTCATGATACTTCTGTAGGATTTTATAATTCTGCCATGCTATGTACTGCTATAGACAATCTAGGTTGCTGTAGTGCCTAATACGTGCTTGCTATATGTCTTACTGACATGGAAAAATTTATTTTTCCTTGTTCAGATGACGGGTATACCGCCCATTATCATCGACTTGGAAAGCGACTCGGATACAGCTGCTACTTCGCCTACTATTGTTGCTGACTCACAGATCCCGTCACCGCTACCCTCCGACGACTTCGGTGATTCGTCTTCTGGGAATAGTAGCCCCGCACCTGACCTGATAGACATCTCAGATGGAGACGAGGATCCCGAGATGATTCCAGCTCCACCTAGCCCTAGACTCCCAGGGCTACAGCACCATTCTGGTGATGCTATAATTGCTGAGGGAAATGGAGACGGTCCTTTCCGTAATGAGCATGGACATTGGGCTAGACACCTTGCTGATGGACGTGTCGTGCTGATCCCACCTGGCAGATACCGACTTATGACCACTGGCCAGGCACATCCACCCTCAGATGATTCGAGCAATTCATCATCTGATGACTCCAGCGAGGAGAGTTCCAAGGAGGATTCCGAGGAGGAATCCGAGGAGGAGCCCGTGTAGCCACCCTCTACCCCGCCGAAGAAGCGGTACCGCTTCGATGGCACTATTATTTCGGGGGTTAATGGAGGTAAGTCGTTTCTTAACGCACATGGACTGAGGGTTAGGGTCACCGCCCGCAAGCGGGTTGTGCCGTATCCCGCTGATCCATTCGTGTGTTAGGTCAGCCGTTTTGTGCCATGTACTTCTGGTACTGCACTATCCGCTCCATCTGCACCACCTGCCCCACCAGCATCTCCCACCGCGTTGGAACTGACGAGGGAAGTGCATACCCTCCGTGCTCGTGTGACTGAGCTCGAGGACCAGATGTCCCACATAATGGACATCATTTACCCACCATCACCATAGGGCTATTGTATTAGATTCCATTATGTAATTCCATCAGTAGTTTCATGTTTTATTCAATATTGTACGAACCTTATGAAGATGTATGCAATTTCTTATTAATGAATGAAATTACTGTACGGCATTTTTACTTAAATTATAACATGATGATTTCCGTGCTATCTACAACTAGCTTACCATGCTTAGATGACGTGTAATGTGATATTTCTAAATTGATTACCTTATACCATAGCATTATGAATTACTGAATGCTGGATTTTGACTTAAGTCGAAATTTTTGTTTAGAAGATCAATGGCAAACGGAAGAGTTCCAAGGGACTTGCCCACAGTAGCTCAGATTGAGGAGATGATAGCTGCTTGAGTAGCCACGGCTATGGCAGATGCTAACCCCCAAGCTCCACCAGCTAACCAGAACATTCAGAACGGGTGTACTTATAAGGAATTCCAGAGCTGCAAGCCCCAAAATTTCAGCGGTACTGAAGGGCCAGTTGGGCTGACAAGATGGTTTGAGAAATTGGAAGCTGTGTTCCGTGTGAGTAACTGCTCTGAAGTGAACAAAACTAAGTACGCCTCCTACACGCTGTCGGATGGTGCTTTAACCTAGTGGAACATACTCACCTAAGCTCAAGGAATTGATGAGGCTTATGCTATACCATGGGAAGAGTTTAAGAGTCCTATGATCGAGGAGTATTTCCCCAGAACTGAAATTCAGAAAATGGAAGCGGAGTTTTTGGAACTGAAAGTTGTAGGAACTGACCTTGATGGCTATAAATGAAGGTACTTGGAGTTGGCTTTGATGTGCCCTATGATGGTTACTCCTGAATTTAAGCGAATGGAACGGTATTTGTGAGGACTTCCCAAGACCATCCAGGGAAATGTCACCTCTTCGAAGCCAGTAAATGTCTCGGAAGCTATGCGTATGGCGCACACCCTAATGAACCAGATCACCCAACAAGAGCCAGAAAAGGTGAGATCAGAATCGGGAGCTAGTAATGGGAAATGTAAGTGGGATGGAAACAAGGGAAAAGTCTTTGATCAAAACCCAGCTAAGAGGTATGAAAATTTCAAGGGAAACAATGACTGGAGAAACCCTAACCCGAACCCTAGCTGAAACCCTAACTACAAAGGTACCCTTCCTCAATGTAAGAGATGCTACAAGCATCACACTGGATACTGCAACGTGGTATGTGAAAAGTGTAAGAGAACTGGACACATCAGCAAAGACTGTAAGATCACCACCCCAGCTATGAGAACAAATCCAAATGGGCCGAAGAAGTGTTTTGAATGCGGTCAGCAGGGACACTTTAAGAATGAATGTCCTAACAAAAAGAAGGATGGCGGGCCAGCACGTGGAAGAGTCTTCAACATGAATGCCAGAGATGCCCGTGAGGATCCTGACTTGGTTATAGGTACATTCACTGTCAATAAACTATTAGCTTACGTCTTGTTTGATACTGGTGCCGATAGGAGTTATGTATGTAGACACTTTTGCTCTAGGATAGATTGGTCATTAGTTCCTTTGGACGAGAGTATGCTGGTAGAGGTAGCCAATGGGAAACTTGAGAAGGTTGACCAAATTGGCCGAGGAGGTATAATAAACTTAGCTGGCATAGATTTTGAGATTGATTTGATACCCATTAAGTTGGGAAGCTTTGATGTGATAGTTGGTATGGACTGGTTGTCTAAGGTAAGAGCCGAAGTTATCTGTGGTGAGAAGATTCTTCGGATACCTCGCGACAATGGTGAGCCTCTGATTGTCTACGTAGATAGATGTAGTCCGAAGTTGAACCTTATTAGTTGCTTGAAGGCACAAAAGATTATGAAGAAGGGATGTTTTGCTATTCTAGCGCATGTGAAGAAGTTGGAGACCGAGGAGAAAAGTGTAGATGATGTGCGAATTGTGAACGAATTTCCAGACGTCTTTCCAGAAGAACTGCCAGGATTACCCCCAACGAGAGCAGTAGAGTTTCAGATTGACCTAGTGCCAGGAGCTGCACCTGTAGCTCGAACACCTTATCGACTCGCACCTTCCAAAATGCAAGAGTTGCAGAGTCAACTGCAAGAACTATTAGACCGCGGATTCATCCAACCAAGCTCGTCGCCTTGGGGCACACCTGTCTTGTTTGTAAAGAAGAAGGACGGATCTTTCCGCATGTGTATTGATTATCGCGAACTCAACAAGTTGACGATTAACAATCGGTATCCCCTTCCTAGGATTGACGATCTTTTCGATCAGATGCAAGGATCAAGCATTTACTCTAAGATCGATTTACGATCAGGTTATCACCAGTTGAGGGTGAAGGAGAGCGATGTACTTAAGACTACATTCCGAACTCGTTATGGTCATTATGAGTTTCTTGTGATGCCATTCGGATTGACCAACGCACCTGCCGTGTTTATGGATCTCATGAATCGTGTATGCATGCCATACCTGGACAAATTCGTTATCGTCTTCATAGATGATATCCTCATCTATTCAAAAAGTGAAGAAGAACACGAACAACATCTTCGACTACTGTTGGAACTCTTGAGACAAGAGCAACTTTATGCCAAGTTCTCCAAGTGTGAATTTTGGTTGAAGGAAGTCCAATTTCTTGGTCATATCGTGAGCGATCAAGGTATCAAACTTGATCCCGCAAAGATCGAAGCTATCAGCAAGTGGGAAACCCCCACTACTCCGACTCATATGCGTCAATTTTTAGGTCTCACCGGTTATTATCGAAGATTCATCGAAGGTTTCTCTCTGATTGCACGACCATTAACAGCATTGACTCATAAAGGAAAGAAGTTCGTTTAGGCAACCGAACAAGAGTCGGCATTCCAAACTCTGAAGCAGAAGTTAACCACCGCACCTATATTATCCCTTCCTAAAGGCAGTGATGACTTTGTCATGTATTGCGACGCCTCGAAACATGGTTTTGGTTGTGTGTTGATGCAACGAACAAAGGTTATTGCTTACGCCTTTCTACAACTGAAGATTCACGAGCGAAATTACACAACGCACGATCTTGAACTTGGAGGTGTTGTTTTCGCACTCAAACTGTGAGACATTATCTTTATGGAACAAAGAGTACTATCTTCACCGACCACAAAAGCCTCCAACACATCTTTGATCAGAAGCAACTGAATATGAGACAGCGTCGATGGATCGAGAGATTGAACGACTATGATTTTGAACTCCGTTACCACCCTGGCAAATGTTATAGCCGATGCCTTAAGCCAAAAGGAGAGAATGGTACCTGTTCGTGTCCGAGCCTTGAACATCACCATTCATTCAAATCTCAATAACCAGATCTGCGTAGCTCAAGATGAGGCTCTCAAGGAGGAGAATATTTCTCATAAGCACTTGAACATTCTCATCTCTCGATTCGAAGTCAAGGAGACTGGACTTCGATATTTTGCCGGAAGGATTTAGGTGTCTAGTTATAGGGATTTACGAAGCCTTATTCTAGATGAAGCGCATAAGTCAAGATATTCGATACATCTAGGAGCCGGTAAGATGTACCACGATCTCAAGGAACAGTATTGGTGGCCTAATCTTAAGAAGGATGTCGCTACTTACGTTGGGAAGTGTTTGACTTGTTCGAAGGTTAAGGCCGAACATCAAAGGCCATCTGGGTTACTTCAACAACCAGAAATCCCGCAATGGAAGTGGGAAAGGATAACAATAGACTTCATTACGAAACTACCGAAGATGGTGGGCGGAAATGATACCATCTGGGTTATCATTGACCGTCTTACCAAATCTGCACACTTCTTAGCCATGAAGGAAACTGATACGATGGACAAACTCGCACAACTATACATAAAGGAAATTGTATCTCGTCATGGTGTGCCCTTATTGATTATTTCAGACCGAGATACCCGTTTTGCTTCTAGATTTTGGCGTTCTTTGCAAGAAGCCTTGGGAACGCGTCTCGACATGAGTACCGCATATCACCCGCAGATCGACGGACAAAGCGAACGCACGATTCAAACTTTGGAGGACATGTTGCGTGCTTGTGTTATTGATTTTGGCAAAGCTTGGGAGAAGCACTTACCGCTAGCCTAGCTTTCTTACAACAACAGCTACCATTCGAGCATTAATGCCGCACTTTTCGAAGCGTTGTATGGCCGCAAGTAACGATCTCCTATTTATTGGGTGGAAGTAGGCGAGAAGCAAATCACCGGACCCAAACTCGTTCATGAAACAACCGAGAAAATTTTTCAAATTCAAGCGAGGCTTAAGACGGCCCGTGATCGTCAAAAGAGCTATGCTGACCTTCAACGTAAAGATTTTGAATTTCAAGTGGTTGACCGCGTGATGTTGAAAGTCGTACCTTGGAAAGGTGTAATCCGTTTCGGAAAGCATGGGAAGTTAAACCCGCGATATATTGGTCCGTTTGAAATTTTGTAACGTATTGGACCCGTTGCTTACCGTTTGGATCTTCCGACACAATTGAGCTCCGTTCATCCTACTTTTCACGTGTCGAATATGAAGAAGTGTCTTGCTGAGCCAGAACTTGTCACACCACTAGAAGAGCTTTCGATTGATGACAAACTCCACTTCGAGGAAGAACCCATCAAAATTATGGACTGTGAGGTCAAAACCTTGAAACGCAACAAGATTCCTATCGTCTGAGTCTGATGGAATGCAAAACGAGGACCTGAGTTTACTTGGGAACGAGAGGATCAAATGATGCAGAAGTATCCTCACCTATTTCCGACTCCACCATCTACCTCAGCTTAAATTTCGGGACGAAATTTTCATTAACAGGTGGGTAATGTAACGACCCGACTTCTTCGACTTATATTATTACTTGTTACTTTTACGAAACTACGTATTTGTGCGTACTAAGTTAGATTCACTATTGGGATCATTAATTTTGTTAATTACTTTCGTTGATGCCTTACAACGTGTTTTTAAGTACTAGGTTACTTAACGTGATCCTTGATTTCATTTACGACCATTAGTGTCACTTATTGATTAAAACGAACTACGAACTTGGTACATGATAAACTTTTGCCATGATTGGGATATTATGGCTACGTAAACGTAATTGTTGCTTATTAATGACAATTACTTAGTTTTATGGTTCCTTAATTATGCTTAGCTGTTTACTTGGGCTTACTAGTACCTTAATGGACTTAGCACCTTAATGGACTTCCATGGACCAACCTACTCAGCTTAATGGACCACTTAATGGGTTAATTAACCCATAAAATTAATAATTAAGTCCATGAAGTAATGAGACAATTATGATGCATGCTTGTGTACTAATACTAGTATTATGTCACAAACCACCCAACATGTACAACCACCACCATGTACCACCATCCAATAGCAAGCCATTCCCCCCCCCCCCTTGCTCCCTTGGTCATCGGCCACCCCACACACACACACCCTCACTTTATTTTTTTTAAGGCTTATTACATTCTCATTCACTTCATTTCAACCACACACACTTATCCTCTCAATTTTCTCTCTACTTTCTCTCATCATTTCTTGAAGAAAACTTGAAGGTTTGAATCTTTTTCTCTTCCTTTTTTCTTCCCAAAACCGTAAATCACCATCATCATTATCTATTTTTGGATTTTGGTTTTTATAACTTCATTCCTCATGTGATCTTGCATTCTTTGATCTCTTTTATGATAAAGAAGCAAGAACAAGGATCAAAGCTTTGTAGCTTTTGATTCTACATGAACTTATTACAACTTTTAAGATCAAGTTACTTTATGATCTTCTTTATATTCAAGTATTGGAACTTTGAAGTTCATTTCATGAAGATTCAAGTTTATGACTTGATATCTTTTTACATAAAGGATCCTTACTTGAACTTGTTTACTTTTAACTTTAAACCTATTATTATTTTTATGGAATTTGATTTGTTTGAGTTACTTGATCAAAGATTACTTGTTAACTTTGATCTCTTAAATCTTGTAACCAAAGTCTAACTTTGAAGGTTCAAGAACAAGAAAGTTTAGGCTTACTAGTTTATAACTTTCACACATGTAAGATTGATCTAAGATATATAACTTATGGTCATCTAACTTGTTAAAACAAGAATTTATTTATTTATGCTCACTTTACTTTACAAAATCTATGTTTCATAGCTTATGGTTGTGTAAAGTGGAAAGTCTAAGTGTTTTGACTTAGGGTTTCACCAAGAACATGGGATCTAGACTTTTTAGTCTAAGATCATTAATGACTAGTTAAGATCTAAGCTCTCTAGCTTAGATTCTTTCTTATTTAGTTTAATTCAAAGATTATAGCTTAATAAGACTTGTAATTGTGTTGAAACTAAGAAAAGTGATGCAACTTTGGTTCATCACCTTGCTCAAACTCTCACATGAGTTGTGTTTTGATTCTTAGTCTTGATCATTGTGTGTTGATGATAGAACCTTGGTCATAGTGATGCAAACACATCAACGAGTTGTACACTTGAAGCTATAAGCATCAAGGATGAGAACAGTGATGAGCATCAAGCACCAAGAAACCTACTGGAGCATTGTTTACTATTTTCTGGATCTGATCAGTCACCTGGGCTACTGGAAAAGATTATTTTCTGTTATTTTGATTCGAGTATATGATTTTTCATTTAGGCCCCGTCTTAATCCGATATACGGTTTAGGATTTATAGCCTTCCGAAAATCACTACGCCCTTGTAACGTTGTGCTGAAATTTCTGACCTACTCGCACTTAAACCGTCGCCACGGTTAAACGAAGATGAGTTAGGTTCTGGAAATTAATCAGAGGTTATAGGACTCATATACGGAGTTCATTTCAGTTTATATAGAGGTCGTAGAAGCTGAACGAAGTCAGCCTTTGTTTCGATCTCTATTCTTGATTTAAATCTTACTTTACTTTTTACGTATGATGTTGATGATGATGACACTTATGATTTAACTTACATACTTTTAAACCATTTTGGGACAACTTAATGACTTAGTAACTTTTGACTTAGGTTGAGGACATTTCGGATCGACTTACTTGCTTACTTACCTTGTATCGACTTTTACCGCATTTTTACTGTGAGTTATAGCTCCCTTTTTACTTTAACTATTTTTTGGGACTGAGAATACATGCGCTTTTTATGTTTTACTTACTAGGCACGAGTACTTAAACTTTATATATGTGTGGGTGATATAACGGCATAAACTTTCCCCTTAGCTCGGTAACATTTAGTCATTGGTTTTTGAACCTGTGAACGCGAATCTTAGATATGGATCCATAGGGTTTGACATCCCCACTCGGGCTAGTCGCGCTAGCATTTAACGGGTGTTTAATACTTCGAGAACATACGCACTCGCCAAGTGTACTATTAGGGGGTGATATTTACTTTAAGTTAGTTACCAAGTTCCCACAGTTAAGCATATACTTTTCATACTGTTTTGAATACGAAATCTCGTGGCCTACATTACATTACTGTTACAATTAAACTATAGCTCACCAACATTCGTGTTGACTTTTTAAGCATGTTATTTCTAAGTTGCTTAGACGTTTGATGCTTCCGCTGTATTAGTCTCGCTGTTAGACTTGCTGTGTAGACTCCCGCTGCTTTGATTAGAGATGTCTCTGCATGAAACTTTTACCTTGCATTCACAAACTATGTTACTTTTGAACAATGAAATTGTAATGACCCTTGGGTCTCGTACTTATGTTAATTGCTTTCTATTCATAGAAGCACGCTATCTTTTGTAAAACATTATCTTTCCATGAATGCAAACTTGTTTTAAAACAGCATATAGTATTGTAACCGTGTGATGATCCTGTTGATGATGATCCGTACACGTTGATTTTGTACGGAGCGTCACAAAGACCTAGGGCAACAATCAAACAAGAACATGCAATAGGTTTGGGTCATACAGAAAAGGCACTAACTAGATCTTAACAGCTCCTAAGAGGTCTCTTCGAAACAGTCAATAGGTATACTAGGTCATTCATGTCTCAATTCTTAAGTTCCGTGTCCTAAAAGTGCATTAGATGCCTCTCGGGAACTCCGGCTATACCGAGTTCATAGAATCTTCAGATACAGTATAACCAGGGGTCTTAATCCTATGAAGTAGCTAATTTCATATAGGTGGACAAGTCCTGATCACAACCTAGGTTGGTCAATCCTTAAGATGCTAGCATACAAATCTAACAGACTTCCTAGTTCAGAATTATAACAGTAATCGTACTAAATTAACATAATTACGCTAACCCAAACTTTTATCATGGCAACATATAGATAAACTAAGCTATCATGGCAATATCGGAACGCATTATTAAACATAAAAAGTAAGAATACATGTTTAATACAAAAGACAAGCGTTTTGGATAACAACCTGAAAAGGCCGAATAAATTTGCCCAAGATTGCAGGGACTCGCCGGGATATCCTCCGGAAAATAAAAGCTAAGCTAGCTACTACTAAAACTAACTAAAAGATTGAAAAAATAAAATGAATTGCAAGTTGAGTGTGTGTTGGAATGGATAGAGAGAGCCCTTTAAATAGACCTCATTTTTGCCTGCAAACAGCTAGCAGGCCGTATGGCAGGCCGTTTGGCAGGCCGTTTGCATGGCAAGCCGTATTAAGGGGCCGTTTGCTAGACCGTTTAGCAGGCCGTACCCCATACTGGCAGGCCGTATGGCAGGCCGTATGGCAAGCCCTATTCGGTGCTGGTCAGCCTTGATTCACTGGATCGTAACTTGATTTCTTGTATTTCACCATTTTTGCTCTAGAATCTTCGTTTTAGCTCCGTTTTACTTGATTCTTTTTGCATCGCCTTTGTAATTACTTAATCTACAAAATCAACTGAAAAAGTGATAATTTTGCCGACAAAGTTTTAGTCTTTATTGTTTTAGGGCTTAATTTAGGGGGTAAAAACGTGACTTTTTGCCCGATATCAAATACCCCACACTTGGCTTTGCTTGTCCTCAAGCAAAAAGCGGGAATATAAGGATGTTTCTAATAGATTCTCCCTTGCCCTACCCGTAGATCTTTTTATTACACCTTCATCAGAAGTCGGCACACCTTTCGAAAGTATTAGAAAAATTTTCGAGCTTCGATGATTTGGCAGCTAGATTTCAATTACGTCCATAGTGGAAAAGGCGTACTTTCCAACTCTCAGATGCAGAGTATACATGATCAGGCTCCTTACTGACGGATCACTCATATCACTCAAGTGTTTAGGGTGTCCTATTCTAATTATATTGTCACTCAAAAGCCAGTCATGTAACAGTTCTCATCATAGGCTTGGTAAAGCATCGATATCTCGACCGGTTAAGTAAGGAAGACACTGATCTTCTTCCTAAGCATTCTTTCAAGAGGAAGACGGGTTATAGGGTTTAATTGGAAATTTATGATTCGGTGAAAGGTATCCAGATCTTTTAATTTTTGAGAGAATTGATAGACTTTGATTCTTCAGAGTATCCATTTTGGATAGAGAATGGCTTAGAATTCCGTAAAGGTTTTCTTCGGAAGAGGCGGATTTTGCTAAGACTTTGTCTAGAATTTTCTTTTGCTCTTCCAGCATTCTTCTTCAGGGCATCTCCTCGGGTTTCTTTTTGCCTTATATAGAGACTTTGATCTTTCATAATCATATTTTTTTCGGCATACCCTTTCTTCATAACTTTTGTCTTTCGTTCCTGGTGCCCAGAGAGGAAGTGATAATCCACTGAAAATAGGTCTTTGACCTATCAAAAACAATCAGGGATTCGAAATCTTTCAACTAGTGCTTTTGAAACGAATTTGATCTATCAATCTCTTTATTAATCTCTGAATCTTTTGGTAAATGGAAAGGGGAGTGAATGGTAAATGGTGTATTTTGGGAGTGAATTTGGGGTGAATATTTCTGATTCATCAACTCTTTATGTGAGTTGGTCGGTTTAAATTGCGTGGAGTGGAAATGGAAATGGAGGGTTTTTGTCTTCTCTATTCAGAATGATTTCGGAAGGAGTATCACACCTGCACCATGTATGGCGCTTACTAACCATTGGTCTTGAAACGTATGTCTGAACCAAATTCTAACTCGAACCATACACCGGCACGCTCATCAATTGAAATAACAAAGTACTGTAGATTTGATGGGTCATACAGATACTTTAGGTCCAAGATTCCTCACTTTTTAGGAGTAGGGGTCGTGCTTGATCATGCGTAGCATTTTACATATTTCTTAAAAGAAATCTTTTGACACAAAACATAAGTTTCAGCTTCTTCATTACGTTCTAATAAATAATCCGAAAATCGATTTCTAGCAATTTTATTAGATCTTTTGGGCAAAAAACAAAGTAAGAATTTTTCAAAATTACCCAATATCCATTGCTTAATTACTTTTGGACAAAAGAATTTTTCAAAACTTGGCGTTTTATGGTTACTTGACTATTAAAACTTCGACCTTTAAAAACCTTTACCCATTACCCCACACTTAAAAGAACATTGTCCCTAATGTTCTCTGGTAAGAATATTTTGATACTATATAAATTAAGGACATTGACTTCTAAAATTCTAAGTTAGTTGCGGGAGTTACCCCACACTTAGAGATTTTAGTGCGTTATAATCGAAACAGGTTTGAGGAAGGATTACTTCCCTACGATCGTGTTACTTTCCTAGTGTTGTGTAGTGACCCGAACTTTTCTATGTTTATATATATTAAATAAAATTGATATTTACATGATTAAGTGTTTCCAACATGTTAAGCAATCAAACTTGTTAAGACTTGATTAATTGGAATAGGTTTCATATAGACAAATGACCACCCAAGTTGACCGGTGATTCACGAACGTTAAAACTTGTAAAAACTATATGATGACATATATATGATTATATATATAGTTAACATGATATTATGATAAGTAAGTATCTTATTAGGTATTTTAACAATGAGTTATGTACATAAAATTATGTTTATTGAATTAAGAAACTCGAAACGATATATATAACGATTATCGTTATAACAACGCCTTACTAATTACATATGAATCATATTAAAATATTGTTACACTATGTTTAATCATGATAAATGATAAGTAAACATGTCATTAAGTGTATTAACAATGAACTACATATGTAAAAACAAGACTACTAACTTAATGATTTTGAAACGAGACATATATGCAACGATTATCGTTGTAACGACATTTAATTGTATATATATCATTTTAAGATATATTAATATATCATAATATCATGATAATGTAATAATTTAACATCTCATTTAATATAATAAACAATGGGTTAACAAGACTTAACAGGATCGTTAACCTAAAGGCTTCAAAACAACATTTACATGTAACGACTAACGATGACTTAACGACTCAGTTAAAATGTATATACATGTAGTGTTTTAATATGTATTCATACAATTTTTAAAGACTTCAAGACACTTATCAAAATACTTCTACTTAACAAAAATGCTTACAATTACATCCTCGTTCAGTTTCATCAACAATTCTACTCGTATGCATCCGTATTCGTACTCGTACAATACGCAGCGTTTAGATGTATGTACTATTGGTATATACACTCCAATGATCAGCTCTTAGCAGCCCATGTGAGTCACCTAACACATGTGGGAACCATCATTTGGCAACTAGCATGAAATATCTCATAAAATTACAAAAACATTAGTAATCATTCATGACTTACATATCCTTTATATCTAATCCATATACCAATGACCAAAAACACCTACAAACACTTTCATTCTTCAATTTTCTTCATCTAATTGATCTCTCTCAAGTTCCATCTTCAAGTTCTAAGTGTTCTTCATAAATTCCATAAGTATAGTTTCATAAAAATCAAGAATACTTCCAAGTTTGCAAGTCTACTTCCAAGCTTTCTAATCCATTCCAAGTAATCATCTAAGATCAAGGAACCTTTGTTATTTACAGTAGGTTATCTTTCTAATTCAAGGTAATACTCATATTCAAACTTTGATTCAATTTCTACAACTATAACAATCTTATTTCGAGTGAAAATCTTACTTGAACTGTTTTCGTGTCATGATTCTGCTTCAAGAACTTTCAAGCCATCCAATGATCCTTTGAAGCTAGATCCATTTTTCTCATTTCCAGTAGCTTTATCCAGAAAACTTGAGGTAGTAATGATGTTCATAACATCATTCGATTCATACATACAAAGCTATCTTATTCGAAGGTTTAAACTTGTTCGCAAACAAAAGTTAATCCTTCAAACTTGACTTTTAAAATCAACTAAACACATGTTCTATATCTATATGATATGCTAACTTAATGATTTAAAACCGGAAAACACGAAAAACACCGTAAAATCGGATATACGCCGTCGTAGTAACACCGCGGGCTGTTTTGGGTTTGATAATTAAAAACTATGATAAACTTTGATTTAAAAGTTGTTCTTCTGGGAAAATGATTTTTCTTATGAACATGAAACTATATCCAAAAATTATGGTTAAACTCAAAGTGAAAGTATGTTTTCCAAAATGATCATCAAGATGTCGTTTTTTCGACGAAAATGACTACCTCTTTAGTAATTGACATGTAACTTAAATTTCCGACTATAAACCTATACATTTTCTGTTTAGATTCTAAAATTAGAGTTCAATATGAAACCATAGCAATTTGATTCACTCAAAACGGATTTAAAATGAAGAAGTTATGGGTAAAACAAGATTGGATATTTTTTGATTATTTTAGCTACGGGAAATGTTTAACAAATCTATACAAATCATATCCTAGCTAACTTATATTGTATTATACATGTATTCTAATATATTATGTAATCTTGGGATACCATAGACACGTATGCAAATGTTTTGACATATCATATCGACCCATGTATATATATTATTTGGAACAACCATAGACACTCTATATGCAGTAATGTTGGAGTTAGCTATACAGGGTTGAGGTTGATTCCAAAAATATATATACTATGAGTTGTGATCTAGCCTGAGACGTGTATACACTGGGTCGTGGACTGATTCAAGATAATTTATATCGATTTATTTATGTACATCTAACTGTGGACAACTAGTTGTAGGTTACTAACGAGGACAGCTGACTTAATAAATTTAAAACAGTAAAACGTATTAAAAATGTTGTAAATATATTTTGAACATACTTTGATATATATACATATTTGTTATAGGTTCGTGAATCGATCCGTGGCCAAGTCTTATTTCCGAGGAAGAAAATATCTGTGAAAGTGAGTTATAGTCCCACTTTTAAAATCTAATATTTTTGGGATGAGAATACATGCAGGTTTTATAAATGATTTACAAAATAGACACAAGTACGTGAAACAACATTCTATGGTTGAATTATCGAAATCGAATATGCCCCTTTTTATTAAGTCTGGTAATCTAAGAATTAGGGAACATACACCCTAATTGACGCTAATCCTAAAGATAGATCTATTGGGCCTAACAAACCCCATCCAAAGTACCGGATGCTTTAGTACTTCGAAATTTATATCATATCCGAAGGGTGTCCCAGAATGATGGGGATATTCTTATATATGCATCTTGTTAATGTCGGTTACCAGGTGTTCACCATATGAATGATTTTTATCTCTATGTATGGGATGTGTATTGAAATATGAAATCTTGTGGTCTATTATTACGATTTGATATATATAGGTTAAACCTATAACTCACCAACATTTTTGTTGAAATTTAAAGCATGTTTATTCTCAGGTGAATACTAAGAGCTTCCGCTGTTGCATACTAAAATAAGGACAAGATTTGGAGTCCATATTTGTATGATATTGTGAAAAAAAAACTGCATTCAAGAAACATATGTCGATGTAATATATTTCTATTGTAAACCATTATGTAATGGTCGTGTGTAATCAGTATATTTTAGATTATCATTATTTGATAATCTACGTAATGCTTTTGAAACCTTTATTGATAAAATAAAGGTTATGGTTGTTTTAAAAATGAATGCAGTCTTTGAAAAACGTCTCATATAGAGGTCAAAACCTCGCAACGAAATCATGGAACGTTTATAATCAATATGAACGGGACATTTCAGTTGGTATCCGAGCGTTGGTCTTAGTGAACCAGAAAATTGCATTAGTGTGTCTTACCGAGTTTGTTAGGATGCATTAGTGAGTCTGGACTCCGACCGTGTTTTTCTTCAAAAATGATTGCTTAACAATTTTTTTGTTGGAAACTATATATTATTAACATGTAAATATTATGTGATATATTAATCTCTTAACGTGTTTGATATTGTGTGATAGATGTCTACCTCTAGTACAAATACCATTGATTCACCTAATAATAATGAAGAATCGAATATATTTTGGGAAGATTCACAAATTCCCGAAGAGGAACCGGAAGAGGAGGAATCAGAAGAGGAGGAACCGAAAGAAGAGGAACCAGAAGAGGAGGAATCGGCAGAGGAGGAATCAGAAGAAGAAGAGGTTCCGGAGGAAGAAATATTGATACCTATAGTAAATCGATTAAATAAAATAAAATCCTCAACCAACGGACCAAAGTTAATAATGGTCAATGGTGTTTCCGCCGAGGAAGCAAAATATTGGGAAGATTACCAATTTTCTGATGAATCGGATCCCGATGAGGATTCCGATGTTGTTATAGAAATTACCTCGACCCAATTTAATGAAGCGAAAGAAAATAATAAGGGAAAAGGTATAAAATAGAGAAACCCGATTCCAACCCCGATGAACTTTATATGTATCGGCAACATCCGTATTTCCTAAAATGTAACAATGACCCGGGAACCTCGAAACCACCAGATTTCTCTAAACCATTGTGGAAAACGACGGCTCGTATTAGAGGAACACCATATATTCCAAGAAAATTAGGAAAATGAACCAAGTCCGAAGAAGAAGAAACCAGTGATTCAGATTAGAGGGTTATAATCATGTTGTGTATTATATGTATTGTAGTGTGCTTGTTCTTTTATGTTCTATGTAAAAATTGCTTGTATTGTTTGTTAATTATCTTTTACGATTCTAATCCTTGTCTATTTTACAGTATAAAAACAAAATGGACGTGAAGGGTAGACAACCGAATATTTTAGAAGACTTACCAGAGGATATGATTGAGGAAATCTTGTCTAGAGTCAGTCAGAATTCATCAGCATATTTAGTTATGGTGAAATTAACTTGTCAAACATTTGACAGACTTTCCAAAAATGCCTTAATTTATAAAAGGCTTTCCTTTGATAGGTGGGGTATATCACATTGGGGAGACCGTAAGTTACGCCGTGTTTTGTTTAAAGCGTTAAATGCGGGGAACCCAAATTCAATTTTACGCTACGGATTAAGAACCTATTTTGACTCAACATATCCCAACATAGGATTTCGTGAGTTAGAAAGAGCTTCTAACATGCAACATAAAGAAGCATGTTATGCTTATGGGTTAATAATGTTCGCTTCTCATCAAATTGAGAAAAAGAACATTGGGTTGCAACTTTTAAATAAAACATTCCCACAAGTGACGGATTCAGTAGTTGGGGTGAGAAACAAGGTTTTTAGATTATTATGAGGCTGTTGGACATTACGAAACCTCGTCCTTTTGACGACATTACAACATGCTGCCTAGCCAGTGGTCATAACGGTTATTTTCCACAAGACCAAGGATGGGAAGTCGTCTTAGTAAAACTAGAATGCATGACTTGTTTCTGGACATATGAATTACGTGTCTTTATTTTCTTTGCTGAACAACTTGCGTATTAACTAGATTTACCTTCAAAACTGTCCTGTATCAAAGTGTACTATATTTCATGTTTTATGTAATATAGCAAAGTTGTAAGTTTGAAGAATATTTGTATGTGATATATTATTATCAGTTTTTCATATGTAATTGTAGTAGTTGAATTGTATATTAGCTACTAAGTATGAACTTAACAGGTAGGTAGTACCCGAATTTAAACTTATAAAACGCTAATATGAAGAAAAAGCTTTTATAAATGAGTTCATATTATGCTACGAAATACTATTGACTACTCTTAATATTCTGTATGATTAACTCGATTCAATTGGCTATTTTGAAGGAAATGGCACCGACTACTCGACAGACCATGAATATGAGCGAAGAGGAATTTTGTACCTTTCTTGCTGCAAACATAGCCACAGTACAGGCTGCGCTTCATACCAACAATAACTCTGAATCTAGCAATGCAGCTAACGGTGCAAGAAATCGTGTAGGATGCTCCTACAAAGAATTTACTGCCTGCAAACCTTTGGAATTTGATGGAACCGAAGGACCAATTGGATTGAAACGGTGGACCGAGAAAGTCGAATCGGTGTTTGCCATAAGTAAGTGTACTGAAGAGGACAAAGTTAAGTACACTACGCATACCTTCACAGGTACTGCGTTAACATGGTGGAACACCTATCTTGAACAGGTAGGACACAATGCTGCTTATGTACTACCGTGGTCGGCATTCAAACACTTGATGAACGAGAAGTACCGTCCCAGAACCGAGGTCAATAAGCTCAAGTTAGAACTTAGAGGGTTACGAACACAGGGATTCGATATTACTTCGTACGAAAGACGATTCACAGAATTGTGCCTATTGTGTCCGAGAGCGTTCGAAGATGAGGAAGAAAAGATCGACGCGTTTGTGAAAGGGTTACCGGAGAGAATCCAAGAAGATATAAGTTCACACGAGCCTGACTCCATACAAAAGGCATGTACAATGGCTCACAAACTAGTGAACCAGATTGAGGGAAGAATTAAAGAACAGGCGCAACGTGAAGCTAGTCAAAAGTAAGTGGGAGGAAAACGGTGATAAGAGTCACCAATACAACAACAACAATCCCAACAATCGCAACATCATTCGCAACTACAACAAACGGCACAACAACAACAATAACAACAACAACAACAACAACAACAACAACTACAACAATCATGCCAACAACAATAACAACCGCAACAACAACAACAATCAGAAGCAGCTATGCCAAAGGTGTGAAAAGTATCACTCGGGGTTCTGCACCAAATTTTGCAACAAGTGTAAAAGAAATGGCCATAGCGCGGCGAACTGTGAGGTCTACGGACCAGGGGTTAACAGAACAAAAGGAACAAATGGTGTCGGAACGAGTAATGGCGGAGCAAGTAGTGTCGGAGCAAGTTATGCCAATGTAGTTTGTTATAAATGCGGAAAACCGGGCCACATTATTAGAAATTGCCCGAACCAGGAGAACACGAATGGACAAGGCCGCGGAAGAGTTTTCAATATTAATGCGGCAGAGGCATAAGAAGACCCGGAGCTTGTTACGGGTACGTTTCTTATTGACAATAAATCTGCTTACGTTTTATTTGATTCGGGTGCGGATAGAAGCTATATGATTAGAGATTTTTTTGCTAAATTAAGTTGTCCATTGACACCGTTGGATAGTAAATTTTTACTCGAATTAGCAAACGGTAAATTAATTTCAACAGATAATATATGCCGGAATCGAGAAATTAAACTGGGTAGCGAAATATTTAAGATTGATTTGATACCAGTAGAGTTAGGGAGTTTTGATGTAATAGTTGGCATGGACTGGCTGAAGAAGATGAAAGCAGAGATCGTATGTTATAAAAATGCAATTCGCATTGTACGAGAAGAAGGAGAACCCTTAATGGTGTACGAAGAAAAGGGCAACACGAAGCTACATCTTATTAGTAATTTGAAGGCACAAAAACTAATAAGAAAAGGTTGCTATGCTGTTCTAGCACACGTCGAGAAAGTACAAGCTGAAGAAAAGAGCATCAATGATGTTTCCGTCGCAAAAGAATTTCCCGATGTATTTCCGAAAGAATTACCGGGACTACCTCCACATCGATCTGTTGAATTTCAAATAGATCTTGTACCAGGAGCTGCACCAATAGCTCGTGCTCCTTACAGACTCGCACCCAGCGAGATGAAATAACTGCAAAGCCAACTGCAAGAACTATTAGAACGTGGTTTCATTCGACCAAGCACATCACCATGGGGTGCTCCTATTTTGTTTGTCAAGAAGAAGGATGGTACATTTAGGTTGTGTATTGACTGCAGAGAGTTGAACAAACTTACCATCAAAAACCGTTATCCACTGCCGAGAATTGACGACTTATTTGATCAACTACAAGGCTCGTCAGTTTATTCGAAGATCGATTTACGTTTTAGATATCATCAAATGCGAGTAAAGGAGGATGATATACCAAAAACTGCTTTTAGGACGCGTTATGGTCATTACGAGTTTATGGTTATGCCGTTTGGATTGACTAACGCACCAGCTGTGTTCATGGACCTTATGAACCGAATGTGTGGGCCATATCTTGACAAGTTTGTCATTATTTTCATCGATGACATACTTATTTACTCAAAGAATGATCAAGAGCACGAAGAACATTTAAGAAAACTGCTAGAAGTATTGAGGAAAGAAAAACTGTACGCTAAGTTTTCAAAGTGTGCATTTTGGTTGGAAGAAGTTCAATTCCTCGGTCACATAGTGAACAAAGAAGGTATCCAGGTGGACCCGGCAAAGATCGAAACCGTTAAAAAGTGAGAAACCCCAAAAACTCCGAAGCATATACGTCAATTTTTAGGATTGGCTGGTTACTACAGAAGATTCATCCAAGATTTCTCCAAAATAGCAAAACCCTTGACTGCATTAACGCATAAAGGGAAGAAATTTGAATGGAAGGATGAACAAGAGAAGGCGTTTCAGTTATTGAAGAAAAAGCTAACTACGGTACCTATATTGTCATTGCCTGAAGGGAATGATGATTTTGTGATTTATTGTGACGCATCAAAGCAAGGTGTTGGTTGTGTATTAATGCAACGAACGAAGGTGATTGCTTATGCGTCTAGACAATTGAATATTCACGAGCAAAATTATACGACGCATGATTTGGAATTAGGCGCGGTTGTTTTTGCATTAAAGACTTGGAGGAACTACTTATATGGGGTCAAAAGTATTATATATACCGACCACAAAAGTCTTCAACACATATTTAATCAGAAACAACTGAATATGAGGCAGCGTAGGTGGATTGAATTGTTGAATGATTACGACTTTGAGATTCGTTACCACCCGGGGAAGGCAAATGTGGTAGTCGACGCTTTGAGCAGAAAGGACAGAGAACCCATTCGAGTAAAATCTATGAATATAATGATTCACACTAACCTTACTACTCAAATAAAGGAGGCACAACAAGGAGTTTTAAAAGAGGGAAATTTAAAGGATGAAATACCCAAAGGATCGGAGAAGCATCTTAATATTCGGGAAGACGGAACCCGGTATAGGGATGAAAGAATTTGGGTACCAAAATTTAGAGAAGCATCATAAAACCAGATACTCAATACATCCTGGAACGGGAAAGACGTACAAGGATCTTAAGAAACATTTTTGGTGTCCAGGTATGAAAGCCGATATTGCTAAATATGTAGGAGAATGTTTGACGTGTTCTAAGGTCAAAGCTGAACATCAGAAACCATCAGGTCTACTACAACAATCTGAAATCCCGGAATGGAAATGGGAAAACATTACCATGGATTTCATTACTAAATTGCCAAGGACTGTAAGTGGTTATGATACTATTTGGGTAATAATTGATCGTCTCACCAAGTCAGCACACTTCCTGCCAATGAGAGAAGATGACAAAATGGAGAAGTTAGCGCGATTGTATTTGAAGGAGGTTGTCTCCAGACATGGAATACCCGTCTCTATTATCTCTGATAGGGATGGTAGATTTGTTTCAAGGTTCTGGCAGACGTTGCAACAAGCATTGGGGACTCGTCTAGACATGAGTACTGCCTATCATCCACAAACTTATGGGCAGAGCGAAAGAACGATACAAACGCTTGAAGACATGCTACGAGCATGTGTTATTGATTTTGAAAACAGTTGGGATCGACACCTACCGTTAGCAGAATTTTCCTACAACAATAGTTATCATTCTAGTATTGAGATGGCGCTGTTTGAGGCACTTTATGGTAGAAAGTGCAGGTCTCCAATTTGTTGAAATGAAGTGGGGGATAGACAGATTACGGGTCCGGAGATAATACAAGAAACTACCGAGAAAATCATCCAAATTCATCAACGATTGAAAACCGCCCAGAGTCGACAAAAGAGCTACGCGGACAGTAAAAGAAAAGATATAGAGTTTGAAATTGGAGAAATGGTCATGCTTAAGGTTTCACCTTGGAAAGGCGTTGTTCGATTTGGTAAACGGGGGAAACTAAATCCAAGGTACATTGGACCATTCAAGATTATAGATCTTGTCGGACCAGTAGCTTACCAACTGGAGCTACCTCAACAACTCGCGGCTGTACATAACACTTTCCACGTCTCGAATTTGAAGAAATGTTTTTCTAAAGAAGATCTCACTATTCTGTTGGACGAAATCCAAATTAATGAAAAACTTCAATTCATTGAAGAACCCGTCGAAATAATGGATCGTGAGGTTAAGAGACTTAAACAAAACAAGATACCGATTGTTAAGGTTTGATGGAATGCTCGTAGAGGACCCGAGTTCACCTGGGATCATGAAGATCAGATGAAGAAGATATACCCACATCTATTTCCAGAAGATTCGTCAACACTTTCAACAGCTTAAAATTTCGGGACGAAATTTATTTAACGGGTAGGTACTGTAGTGACGCGAACTTTTCCATGTTTATATATATTAAATGAAATTAATATTTACATGATTAAGTGTTTCCAACATGTTAAGCAATCAAACTTGTTAAGACTTGATTAATTGGAATAGGTTTCATATAGACAAATGACCACCCAAGTTGACCGATGATTCACGAACGTTAAAACTTGTAAAAACTATATGATGACATATATATGATTATATATATAGTTAACATGATATTATGATAAGTAAGTATCTCATTAGGTATTTTAACAATGAGATATGTACATAAAATTATGTTTATTGAATTAAGAAACTCGAAACGATATATATAACGATTATCGTTATTACAACGTCTTACTAATTACATATGAATCATATTAAAATATTGTTACACTATGTTTAATCATGATAAATGATAAGTAAACATGTCATTAAGTGTATTAACAATGAACTACATATGTAAAAACAAGACTACTAACTTAAAGATTTTGAAACGAGACATATATGCAACGATTATCGTTGTAACGACATTTAATTGTATATATATCATTTTAAGATATATTAATATATCATAATATCATGATAATGTAATAATTTAACATCTCATTTAATATAATAAACAATGGGTTAACAACACTTAACAGGATCGTTAACCTAAAGGCTTCAAAACAACATTTACATGTAACGACTAACGATGACTTAACGACTCAGTTAAAATGTATATACATGTAGTGTTTTAATATGTATTCATACACTTTTGAAATACTTCAAGACACTTATCAAAATACTTCTACTTAACAAAAATGCAGTTTCATCAACAATTCTACTCGTATGCACCCGTATTCGTACTCGTAAAATACACAGCTTTTAGATGTATGTACTATTGGTATATACACTCCAATGATTAGCTCTTAGCAGCCCATGTGAGTCACCTAACACATGTGGGAACCATTATTTGGCAGCTAGCATGAAATATCTCATAAAATTACAAAAACATTAGTAATCATTCATGACTTATTTACATGAAAACAAAATTACATATCCTTTATATCTAATCCATATACCAACGACCAAAAACACCTAAAAACACTTTCATTCTTCAATTTTCTTCATCTAATTAATCTCTCTCAAGTTTCATCTTCAAGTTCTAAGTGTTCTTCATAAATTCCATAAGTATAGTTTCATAAAAATCAAGAATACTTCCAAGTTTGCAAGTCTACTTCCAAGCTTTCTAATTCATTCCAAGTAATCATCTAAGATCAAGGAACCTTTGTTATTTACAGTAGGTTATCTTTCTAATTCAAGGTAATACTCATATTCAAACTTTGATTCAATTTCTACAACTATAACAATCTTATTTCGAGTGAAAATCTTACTTGAACTGTTTTCGTGTCATGATTCTGCTTCAAGAACTTTCAAGCCATCCAATGATCCTTTGAAGCTAGATCCATTTTTCTCATTTCCAATAGCTTTATCTAGAAAACTTTAGGTGGTAATGATGTTCATAACATCATTCGATTCATACATATAAAGCTATCTTATTCGAAGGTTTAAACTTGTAATCACTAGAACATAGTTTAGTTAATTCTAAACTTGTTCGCAAACAAAAGTTAATCCTTCTAACTTGACTTTTAAAATCAACTAAACACATGTTCTATATCTATATGATATGCTAACTTAATGATTTAAAACCAGAAAACACGAAAAACACCGTAAAATCGGATATACGCCGTCGTAGTAACACCGCGGGCTGTTTTGGGTTTGATAATTAAAAACTATGATAAACTTTGATTTAAAAGTTTTTATTCTGGGAAAATGATTTTTCTTATGAACATGAAACTATATCCAAAAATTATGGTTAAACTCAAAGTGAAAGTATGTTTTCCAAAATGGTCATCAAGATGTCGTTTTTTCGACGGAAATGACTACCTCTTTAGTAATTGACATGTAACTTAAATTTCTGACCATAAACCTATAATTTTTCTGTTTAGATTCTAAAATTAGAGTTCAATATGAAACCATAGCAATTTGATTCACTCAAAACGGATTTAAAATGAAGAAGTTATGGGTAAAACAAGATTGGATATTTTTTGATTATTTTAGCTACGGGAAATGTTTAACAAATCTATACAAATCATATTCTAGCTAAATTATATTGTATTATACATGTATTCTAATATATTATGTAATCTTGGGATACCATAGACATGTATGCAAATGTTTTGACATATCATATCGACCCATGTATATATATTATTTGGAACAACCATAGACACTCTATATGCAGTAATGTTGGAGTTAGCTATACAGGGTTGAGGTTGATTCCAAAAATATATATACTTTGAGTTGTGATCTAGCCTGAGACGTGTATACATTGGGTCATGGATTGATTCAAGATAATATATATCGATTTATTTCTGTACATCTAACTGTGGACAACTAGTTGTAGTTTACTAACGAGGACAGCTGACTTAATAAATTTAAAACAGTAAAACGTATTAAAAATGTTGTAAATATATTTTGAACATACTTTGATATATATACATATTTGTTATAGGTTCGTGAATCGATCCGTGGCCAAGTCTTATTTCCGAGGAAGGAAATCTCTGTGAAAGTGAGTTATAGTCCCACTTTTAAAATCTAATATTTTTGGGATGAGAATACATGCAGGTTTTATAAATGATTTACAAAATAGACACAAGTACGTGAAACAACATTCTATGGTTGAATTATCAAAATCGAATATGCCCCTTTTTATTAAGTCTGGTAATCTAAGAATTAGGGAACAGACACCCTAATTGACGCGAATTCTAAAGATAGATCTATTGAGCCTAACAAACCCCATCCAAAGTACCGGATGCTTTAGTACTTCGAAATTTATATCATATCCGAAGGGTGTCCTGAAATGATGGGGATATTCTTATATATGCATCTTGTTAATGTCGGTTACCAGGTGTTCACCATATGAATGATTTTTATCTCTATGTATGGCATGTGTATTGAAATATAAAATCTTGTGGTCTATTGTTACGATTTGATATATATAGGTTAAACCTATAACTCACCAACATTTTTGTTGACATTTAAAGCATGTTTATTCTCAGGTGAATACTAAGAGCTTCCGCTGTTGCATACTAAAATAAGGACAAGATTTGGAGTCCAAGTTTGCATGATATTGTGTAAAAAAAAAAACTGCATTCAAGAAACATATGTCGATGTAATATATTTCTATTGTAAACCATTATGTAATGGTCGTGTGTAATCGGTATATTTTAGATTATCATTATTTGATAATCTACGTAATGTTTTTGAAACCTTTATTGATAAAATAAAGGTTATGGTTGTTTTAAAAATGAATGCAGTCTTCGAAAAACGTCTCATATAGAGGTCAAAACCTCGCAACGAAATCAATTAATATGGAACGTTTATAATCAATATGAACGGGACATTTCATGTTGGGCCTTCCTACGGTCAATCTCCTACGGACTAGTCTCTTTTGATTATATTTCTGCATAAAGAACAAAAAGAGAAAGGCAGCATTTCCACTATATATATTTTTCAGTACAATGCTTTAAAAAGATAAAAGATAAAATAAAGATAAGGTAGTCTATGGGATACTATCCTGGTCAATGCGCTGAGTCTGCTCTGCGAAGTATCTGAAGATCTCATCATCCTCTAGGTTCGACAAGTACTCGAGAGGTTGCCCTATATCCAAATCAGGGCCTAGTAATGATTCCAGACGTAAGTCTGACGACATCTCCAGGTGGGATAAGTCTGGGAAAGGCTCCTCGTCAGGTATGCTCCCAGTGATCTCAAATGCCTGGGCCGTTAGTGGCTCCACTGAAATGGGAATAGTGACTAGGTAACAACCCTCTGGTAACTCAGTGACTAGAACTGGCTCGGCGACTAGAGCAGCGGTGTGATGGGAATAGGAGTAGCATGTGCAGGCATAGCAGCTGAGGCAACTGAGTGAACTGAGGCCGGTGTGGAACGCTTGGACGTAGCTTGTCGTGTCGGCTGAACACGGCGCGCTAGCCAAAATGAAGACGGGCCCAGAGTACTGCGTGGCATCCCCTCGCATTGGAGGTATGCTCTCAGAGCTCTGTAGAGTCTCTGCTGATCTCTGAGTAACTCCCATGCAACATCAGGGTCACTCAAAGTGGCTCCGTAATGTATCACTATCTTTGGCTCATGCATAAATTGTGTGTGCTCGGCTGGTCTCCTGGCTAAATGTCTAGATCGTCGAACGGGAGGAGCTGGCGGTGTTGTGCCGATATCCTCCTCAACGCTCTCTAATATCAATCGCCTTAGGCCTAGTTGCCCTGTTGATGGCCTGTTCTGATCAGCACTACTTCCGAAAGAGTAAACTCTAGGAGTCCTCCTCCTGCGAACTGGAATGTAAGCTGAAGCTCCTGAACTTGGCATTTTGCCTGAACACATTCAACAATCTTGTAAGTACTAATCGCAAGTATGGTGCTTAGTTGTTAGTACACAGATAATATCTTAAGACTGAAAATAATTGAAATAAAAATAAATAAGTACTAAAAAGGATAAGCAAGGGCCGCCTCCCAAGAGGGCTTTATTTATCAAATCGTTACAGCTCAACTTTTCCTTGTCAGATCTTTAGAATGGATCAAAGGAGAAGAGGTTCTCCTCCTTATCGTGGTCTTCTTGATAAGCTTTCAACCGGTGGCCATTCAACTTGAAGTTACCAGTAGGTCCTTCCAATTCCACGGCTCCGTGTGGAAAAGCGTGTACAACTTTATATGGGCCACTCCATCTTGGTCTAAATTTTCCCACGAACTTCTAAAACCGAGAATTGAAAAGAACTTTATCTCCAGGGGCGAACTTTGTAGGGATCAATTTTGCATCATGCGTAAGCTTTGTTTCTTCCTTGTAGATGTATGACGTTTCATATGCTTGGTCTCTCAATTCATCGAGTTCGTTCATTTGCATTTTCCTATGTCTTCCGGTAATTGAGGGATTGAGGTTGCAGGCCTTCAGTGCCCAGAGAGCTTTATATTCAAGTTCTAGCGGAAGGTGACAAGCTTTTCCATAGATCATGCAGTAGGGTGTAGTTCCTAGAGGATTCTTGTAGGCAGTCCGGAATGCCCACAGAGCATCATCTAGCTTCTCGACCCATTTATTTCCATGATGGCCGATAGTTTGTTCTAAGATTCTTTTGAGTGCTCTGTTCATGACCTCTGCTTGTCCGTTGGTCTGCGGATGATAGGCAGTGAACATTTTGTGGGTAACTCCGCATTATTGCATCACCTTCATAAACTGAGTATTACAGAAGTGTGTGCCTCTATTACTTATTATCGTACGGGGAGCTCCAAATCTGCAGAAGAGCCTCTTCAGGAAATTTGTGACGACTTTGGCATCATTAGTTGGAAATGCTTGAGCTTCGACCCATCTGGAGACGTAATCTACTGCTACGAGGACATATTCTTTCGCGTTAGACTTTGGGAATGGGCCCATGAAGTCTAATCCCCATATATTGAAGATCTCGCAAGCTTGGATATTAGTCCGAGGCATCTCGTTCTTCATAAAGATGATACCTTGCCTTTGGCATGCGTCGTAACGCTTTACAAGCTCTTGCGCATCTCGGAATATAGACAGCCAGTAGAATCCTGATTCGTAGACTTTTCTCGCGGTTAAGTTTGCTCCATGATGACCTCCAGTTGGTCCATGGTGACATTGGTGAAGAATCCATGCGGCTTGCTTTTCATCTACGCACCTCCTGATTAACTGATCAGGGCAAATTCTAAATAGGTAAGGATCTTCCCAGTAGTAGTACTTGGCATCCCTGAAGAACTTCCTTCTTCGGTAGGTACTCATTCCCTTTTGTACTACTCCAGCAACTAGGTAGTTGGCCATGTCGGCATACCAAGGAGTGTCAGTAAATTGTGATCCTATGTGAGTTTGTCCTAAACTCATAAGTTGTTCTTCCAGAAATTTATCTATGATATCTTGTTCAGCAAGTTTTTCCATCGTTGGGTTCTCCAAATGACTAAGATGGTCTGCTGTGATGTTCTCTGCTCCTTTCTTATCTTTAATCTCAATATCGAATTCCTGAAGGAGTAAGATCCATCGTAGGAGTCTTGGTTTCACGTCTTGCTTAGTGAATAGATATTTGAGGGCTGAATGATCTGTATAGACTGTAGTTTTGGACAGGATGAGATAGGAACGGAATTTGTCAAAGGCGAATACTACGGCTAGCAGCTCTTTCTCCGTGGTAGTGTAATTCTCTTGAGCTCTGGTTAAGGTTTTGATTGCGTAATAGATTGGATGAAAGTGTTTATTTACCCATTGTCCAAGCACAGATCTAACTGCGAAATCACTCGCATCACACATGATCTCTAAGGGCAGACTCCAATCTGGAGCTATCATGATGGGCGCATGTGTTAGCTATTCTTTCAGATAGTTTAATGCTTTTTGACATTCTTCATCGAAGACAAATGGGACTTCCTTCCCTAGGAGATGAGTGAGAGGTCTTGTGACCTTTGAAAAATCCTTAATGAAGCGTTGGTGGCGTGTCCTAGGAAACTCCTTACCGCTCTTACTGTGGTAGGTTCTGGAAGTTTAGTAATGCTCTCAATCTTAGCCTTATCAACTTCTATTCCTGCTTTTGAGATCTTATGTCCTAAAACTATCCCTTCTTTTACCATGAAGTGACATTTTTCCCAATTCAGAACTAAATTCGACTCTTCGCACTGGGTGAGCATCTTGTCAAGGTTTGAAAGGCATGAATCAAAGGTACTACCAAAGACTGAGAAGTCGTCCATGAAGACTTCCATACAACACTCAATCATGTTGTGGAATATTGCTACCATGCATCGCTGGAATGTAGCTGGTGCATTGCATAACCCAAAGGGCATACGTCGATATGCAAATGTTCCATAAGGACAGGTAAAGGATGTTTTCTCTTGGTCCTTTGGATCGAGGGGAATTTGAAAGTAGCTGAAAAAACCGTCAAGTAAACAGTAGTAATCATTTCCTGATAGACGTTCCAACATTTGATCGATGAAAGGTAATGGAAAATGATCCTTCCGGGTTGCATTGTTTAGTTTACGATAATCTATGCAAACTCTCCAACCGGTGACTTCCCGAGTTGGAGTAAGCTCATTATTCTCATTTTGAATTACGGTCGTCCCTCCCTTTTTGGGTACCACTTGAACAGGACTAACCCATGGTGAATCGGAGATGGGATAGATCAGACCGGTGTCCAGAAGTTTGATTACTTCTTTCTTGACGACTTCTTGAATCATAGGGTTGACCCTTCTTTGCCTCTGAACTGAAGGTTTGAAATCATCTTCCATAAAGATCTTGTGGGTGCAATAGTTGGGGATGATCCCTTTGATGTCGGAGATCTTCCAAGCAATTGCCTTCTTATGTGATTTCAAAACTTGAATCAATTTCGCCTTCTCTTGTGGCGTGAGGTCTTTCGATATGATCACAAGGAGTTGCGATTCTCCTTTTAAGAATGCATACTCCAGATTGTTGGGTAACTTCTTTAACTCTAATTCCGAAGGCTCCTCGATAGATGGCTTCATCCTAGCTATCTCCTTTCGGTCTAACGAGTCATACTTCTCTTGGAATTCTGATTCTTCAGTAGCGGTCACTGATGCTAGCTGTTCTTCATTTCTGAAAATTGTCCTTCTTAATGCTTCCTCTTCGGAAACGTCTTCTTTAGTTTCGAAGGTAGGTTTGGGAAATTCCTCACAGTCTTCCCTTGACTGGGGTTCCTGATATACCGGAATGAAATCTGTTTCTTCATTCGGTCTTCTCCTAAATAGATGTAAAGGAATGCCTTGTCCTAGTGGTTCTATTTGAATAGTATTGCCAAGAAAGTTACTTTCAGAGAGGGGAGATATGTGTTGACTAAGGTTCATGGATGAATGGTTGCCGAGATTTCCTTCAGGAGGTGTAAAGAACAGATCCTTAGAAATTTGATCTTGACTACATATAGCCATAGTCTCTTCCAGGTATTCATTGACGAGTTCTTGAAAAGAATCAGAGAGATTCACATCTTCTTCCTTAGGATGGTTCATGAGGCGATCAACATTGAATGTGATTTCTTCTCCTCCAACCCGTAACTTTAATGATTTCTCGTGAACGTCAATTACGGCCTTGGCAGTATTCAGGAATGGTCTGCCAAGAATGAGTGAGACCTTCGTGTCTTCCTCAATATCCATAATGACGAAATCAACGAGAAACACGAACTTATCCACTCTAACTAGGACATCCTCAGCTATTCCCCGAGGAATTTTAACTGATCTGTCCGCTAGTTGGATAGTCATTCTGGTTGGTCTTAAGTCATTTAATCCTAGCTTTTTGAATAACGAATAGGGCATTAGGTTTACTGGCTCCTAAGTCTGCTAACGCATTGCTGATTTGGACATCTTGGAGGTAGCAAGGTACCGTAAATCTTCCTGTATCTCCTAACTTAGGGGGAATTCCATGTTGTAACACTAACGAGCATTCTTCACTTAAGGGCAAGCTAACTATTGTAGTGACCCGAACTTTTCCATGTTTATTTATATTAAATGAAATTTATATTTACATGATTAAGTGTTTCCAACATGTTAAGCAATCAAACTTGTTAAGACTTGATTAATTGAAATAGGTTTTATATGGACAATTGACCACCCAAGTTGACCGGTGATTCACGAACGTTAAAACTTGTAAAAACTATAGGATGACATATATATGGATATATATATATATAGTTAACATGATATTATGATAAGTATGTATCTCATTAGGTATTTTAACAATGAGTTATATACATAAAATTGAGTTTATTGAATTAAGAAACTCGGAACGATATATATAACGATTATCGTTATAACATCGTCTTACTAAATACATATGAATCATATTAAGATATTGATACACTATGTTTAATCATGATAAATGATAAGTAAACATGTGATTATGTATATTAACAATGAACTACATATGTAAAAACAAGACTACTAACTTAAGGTTTTCGAAACGAGACATATATGTAACGATTATCGTTGTAACGACATTTAAATGTATATATATCATATTAAGATATAGTAATATATCATAATATCATGATAATATAATAATTTAACATCTCATTAGATATAATAAACATTGGGTTAACAACATTTAACAAGATCGTTAACTTAAAGGTTTCAAATCAACATTTACATGTAACGACTAACGATGACTTAACGACTCAGTTAAAATGTATATACATGTAGTGTTTTAATATGTATTCATACACTTTTGAAAGACTTCAAGACACTTATCAAAATACTTCTACTTAACAAAAATGCTTACAATTACATCCTCGTTCAGTTTCATCAACAATTCTACTCGTATGCACCAGTATTCGTACTCGTACAATACACAGCTTTTAGATATATGTACTATTGGTATATATACTCCAATGATCAGCTCTTTGCAGCCCATGTGAGTCACCTAACACATGTGGGAACCATCATTTGGCAACTAGCATGAAATATCTCATAAAATTACAAAAATATGAGTAATCATTCATGACTTATTTACATGAAAACAAAATTACACATCCTTTATATCTAATCCATATACCAACGACCAAAAACATCTACAAACACTTTCATTCTTCAATTTTCTTCATCTAAGTGATCTCTCTCAAGTTCTATCTTCAAGTTCTAAGTATTCTTCATAAATTCTATAAGTTCTAGTTTCATAAAATCAAGAATACTTCCAAGTTTGCTAGCTTACTTCCAATCTTTTAAAGTGATCATCCAACTTCAAGAAATCTTTCTTATTTACAGTAAGATATCTTTCTAATACAAGGTAATACTTATATTCAAACTTTGATTCAATTTCTATAACTATAACAATCTTAATTCGAGTGGAAACACTACTAGAAAAACTGAGATTAGCGACCGAATTTCCGACGGTCAATATTTCCGTCCCAAATTACCGACGGTTTTCCGACGAATTTCCAATGAACATATAAATAATTGATATGGGACTCATTTGGGACAGTTTACCGACGGATTAGGGACGGAATATAATCCGTCGAAAATCAGTCCCTAATTAAACGTTCGTCCCAAACCCGTCGGTAAATTTTAGTATTAGCGACGGATTTCCGACGGACTTTTGATGTCAATTAGAAAATATATATATATATATATATATATATATATATATATATATATATATATATATATATATATATATATATATATATATATATATATATATATATATGTATATATATATATATATGTATATATATATATATATGTATATATATATATATATGTATATATATATATATATATATATATATGTATATATATATATGTATATATATATATATCTATATGTGTATATGTATATATATATATATATGTATATATATATATAAGCAAAGTCCGTCCCAAATCCGTCGGTAAATAATAAACTTAGGGACGGCTCAGTTTTGTTCGTCCCTAATCCATCAGTAATTTTAAGAATTAGGGATGGATTAAGGACGAAAAATTATGTAATTTTTCATTTTCTCAAATACACGAGAACTTATACGCACGTTGAAGTGCTAATAAATATTTATTTACATATAATGTACTAATGGAACGATATATACACAAATATATGATCTTCCTGTTGTGTTTAAACCTTGATCTGAGTTTATGTATTTGTAGTTTTATACTCGAAAATCGATAGTTGTATGTATAGTGGCACAGGTAGGGTGAGTTTTTAAGTTTTTAATTTATAAGTATGTTTATTTAATGATATATTTGTATGTAGGAGTGAATGTTAATGCATTTTTATGTAAAGCTTATTTTTAAAAAATATAAAATAAAAAGTGTCCATCCCTAATCCGTTGGTAATTTTAAGAATTAGGGACGGATTAGAGACAGAAAATTATTTAATTTTTCGTTTTCTCGAGTATACGAGCACTTGTACGTACGTTGAAGTGCTAATAAGTGTTTGTATACATATAATGTACTAATGGAACGATATATACACAAATATACGATCTTCTTGTTGCGTTTAAACCTTTATCTGAGTTTATGGATTTGTAGTTTTATACTCGAACATCAGTAGTTTTATGTATAGTGGCACAGGTGGGGTGAGTTTTTAAGTTTTTAATTTTTAAGTATGTTTATTTAGTGATATATTTGTATGTAGGAGTGAATGTTTATGCATTTTTATGTAAATCGTATTTTTTAAAAATATAAAAATAAGTGGTCGTCTCTAATTCGTCGGTAATTTTAAGAATTAGGGACGGATTAGAGACGAAGAATTATGTAATTTTTTATTTTCTCAAGTACACGAGCACTTGTACGCACGTTAAAGTGCTAATAAGTGTTTGTATACATATAATGTACTAATGGAACGATATATACACAAATATACGATTTCTTGTTGCGTCTAAACCTTTATATGAGTTTATGTATTTATGGTTTTATACTCGAACATCGGTAATTGTATGTATAGTGGCACGGGTGTGTGAGTTTTTAAGTTTTTAAATATGTTTATTTAGTGATATATTTGTATGTAGGAGTGAATGTTTATTCATTTTTGTGTAAGTCGTATTTTAAATAAATATAAAACTAAGTGTCTGTCCCTAATCCGTCAGTAATTTAAAGAATTTGGGACGGATTAGGGACGTAAAGTTATTAAATTTTTCATTTTCTCAAGTACACGAGCACTT
The DNA here is from genome assembly GCF_046630445.1 of Rutidosis leptorrhynchoides. NCBI lineage: Eukaryota > Viridiplantae > Streptophyta > Magnoliopsida > Asterales > Asteraceae > Rutidosis > Rutidosis leptorrhynchoides. The sequence goes on from NC_092337.1 coordinate 201,642,802, forward strand.
GTACGCACATTAAAGTGCTAATAAGTGTTTGTATACATATAATGTACTAATGGAACGGTATATACATAAATATATGATTTTATTATTGCGTCTAAACCTTTATTTGAGTTTATGTATTTGTAGTATACTCGAACATCGGTAGCTGTATGTATAGTGGCACGGGTGTGTGCGTTTTTAAGTTTTTAAATATGTATATTTAGTGATATATTTGTATTTAGGTGTGAGTGTTTATGAATTTTTTGTGTAAATCGTATTTTTAGAAAATATAAAATAAGTGTTCGTCACTAATTCGTCTGTAATTTTAAGAATTAGGGACGGATTAAGGACGGAAAACTATGTAATTTTTTATTTTTCCGAGTACGTGAGCACTTTTATGCGGAATAAATTGTTTGAATAATAGTAAATAATCACATTATCCTTATAAAGTTAATTGTTGTATTTTTGTATTCTTAACATTATTATATTATCAAAATCTATTTTTTCAAAATAACCACTCAACTTTGCTCAAAAGACAAATCGAATGACCCCCAACTTTGGTCAAAATACAAATCGTCCCCCTAACCAGAATTTTCAAAACAAATCTTACGGGACATATCTTCTCGCTCGCCGCGAGTTAAATATTCCCAACAATACCGTTGAACTCGAAATAATTTTACGAACATAACACAACTAACTACTCACAAAACGGATGCCTTTTAAAAAACGCTAAATGGTTTGGGCCACCTTTCATACACATTTTTTTCCCCAAACACTTGGTTTTCCATTAGGACTTGCTTTGAAGTTCCGCTGCGAAGCGCGGACTACTTAACTTGTTAAACTAGTACGAAGTTTCTTTAATAACAATTTATTTATTATTATATTATATTATATACTATTATTGTTAACTAACACTTTAAATGGAATTCTCCAGAATATACACCATTCTCCTAACTTATGGACTAAATAAAGAGCTTAGTCTTCCAACACACTTTAATATAATTCACATATTTTGGAATCAAGATCTCCTATTGGTCCAGTAGGATTCACACGGATCACCTTTCATTTATAATCCAACGGATGGCATTCGTCAATCTAAAACCTTTACCTTTTTTTCTTTCAACTCGCTGGTACCAACATATATGCAATATGAATATAAATAAATACTCCGTAAATAATACTGTGTACTACTCCAACAACATCAAAAATTATTTCAGCAGCAAACAAAATCAAATGTCATATTTGTTGTTCTAGTTCACGAACAAACGTGTGCTCAAGATCTTTCTACATAATTTAATAAGAGATGCGTTACGTACACCGGACAAGCTAGAAGAGAGACGGTTACGGCTATTCATGTTTTTATGCTTTGAAGAGATAAAGGCGTACTTATCTTGTTTGTTAGGGTTGGGGCTTAGATTTGAGATGTTGAACTTGTTACGATTTATTGTTGAATTTCAATTCAATTGAAGGTACTGTAATCGAGTTAGGTAGTGAATATAAATCTATAATTTCCTTAACGAAAGTTGTAAATGTTTGTTGATTATGTTATTCAAACTGTTTGTCAAGATTCTGGAATTAATTGGTAAAATAAAGTTTCATTTCATTTGGTTCCTAAACACTCTGTATGTGAAATATTGGATGCAATTGTTTTTGCTTTTTTAATGGGTGAAGCCGAAATGAATTAAGTTTTTTTTTGTTTAATCATAATTAGCGACGGATTTTGGACAGCAATGTCTGTCATTAAATGTTTGTCGTTAATCTGACGGAAAACTAAGGTCTCAAATCCGTCGAAAATCTGTCCGTACACTAGTCCGTCGGTAAATTAGCCGTCCCAAATCTGTTGGTAATACGACCGTCGCAAATCCATCGCAAAATGCATCCGTCACAAATCCATCGGTAAAATGGCCGTCCTAAATCCGTCGCTAAAAGTAATGTCCGTCCCAAAATTCGTCGGTAAATATTACCGAGGGCGATTTTAGGGTCCGCTCGAATTCGTCCCAAATCCGTCGGAAAACGCGTTTTGGGACGGATTTGGGACAGATTTTGCCATCGCTAATTCCTGATTTTCTAGTAGTGAAATCTTACTTGAACTTGTTTTCGTGTCATGATTCTGCTTCAAGAACTTTCAAGCCATCCAAGGATCCTTTGAAGCTAGATCTATTTTTCTCATTTCCAGTAGGTTTATCCACCAAACCTGAGGTAGTAATGATGTTCAGAACATTATTCGATTCATATATATAAAACTACCTTATTCAAAGGTTTAAACTTGAAATCACTAGAACATAGTTTAGTTAATTCTAAACTTGTTCGCAAACAAAAGTTAATCCTTCTAACTTGACTTTTAAAATCAACTAAACACATGATCTATATCTATATGATATGCTAACTTAATGATTTAAAACCGAAAAACACGTAAAACACCGTAAAACCGGATATACACCGTTGTAGTAAAACCGCGGGCTGTTTTGGGTTAGTTAATTAAAAACTATGATAAACTTTGATTTAAAAGTTGTTCTTCTGGAAAAAGATTTTTCTTATGAACATGAAACTATATCCAAAAATCATGGCTAAACTCAAAGTGGAAGTATGTTTTCCAAAATGGTCATCTAGACGTCGTTCTTTCGACTGAAATGACTACCTTTACAAAAAAGACTTGTAACCTATAATTTTGACTATAAACTTATACTTTTTCTATATAGATTCATAATTTTAAGTTCAATATGAAACCATAGCAATTGGATTCACTCAAAGTGGATTTAAAACCAAGAAGTTATGGGTAAAACAAGATTGGTTATTTTTGCTTGTTGTAGCTACGTGAAAATTGGTAACAAATCTATATTAATCATATCCTAGCTAACTTATATTGTATTATACATGTATTCTAATATATTATGTAATCTTGGGATACCATAGATACGTACGCAAATGTTTTGACATATCATATCTACCCATCTATATATATTATTTGGAACAACCATAGACACTCTATATGCAGTAATGTCGGAGTTAGCTATACAGGGTTGAGGTTGATTGCAAAAAAATATATAGTTTGAGTTGTGATCTAGCCTGAGACGTGTATACACTGGGTCGTGGATTGATTCAAGATAATATATATCGATTTATTTCTGTACATCTAATTGTGGACAACTAGTTGTAGGTTACTAACGAGGACAGCTGACTTAATAAAATTAAAACATTAAAACGTATTACAAATGTTGTAAATATATTTTGAACTTACTTTGATATATATGTACATATTTGTTATAGGTTCTTGAATCGACCAGTGGACAAGTCTTACTTCCCGACGAAGTAAAAATCTGTGAAAATGAGTTATAGTCCCACTTTTAAAATCTAATATTTTGGGATGAGAATACATGCAGTTTTATAAATGTTTTACGAAATAGACACAAGTAAATGAAACTACATTATATGGGTGAATGATCGAAGCCAAATATGCCCCTTTTGCTTGGTAGCCTAAGAATTAGTAAACCGATCTACTAATTGACGCGAATCCTAAAGATAGATCTATTGGGCCTAACGAACCCCATCCAAAGTATCGGATGCTTTAGTACTTCGAATTCATTTTTATCATGTCCGAAGGATTTCCCGGAATGATAGGGGATATTCTTATGTGCATCTTGTTAATGTTGGTTACTAGGTGTTCACCATATGAATGATTTTTATCTCTATGTATGTGATGTATATTGAAATATGAAATCTTGTGGTCTATTATTATGATTTAATAATATATAGGTTAAACCTATAACTCCCCAACATTTTTGTTTAGGTTTTAAGCATGTTTATTCTCAGGTGATTATTAAGAGTTTCCGCTGTTGCATACTAAAATAAGGACAAGATTTGGAGTCCATGCTTGTATGATATTATGTAAAAACTGCATTCAAGAAACTTATTTTTGATGTAATATATTCTTATTGTAAACCATTATGTAATAGTCGTGTGTAAATAGTATATTTTAGATTATCATTATTTGATAATCTATGTAATGCTTTTGAAACCTTTATAGATAAAATAAAGGTTATGGTTGTTTTAAAAATGAATTCAGTCTTTGAAAAACGTCTCATATAGAGGTCAAAACCTCGCGACGAAATCAATTAATATGGAACGTTTATAATCAATATGAACGGGACATTTCAGTTGGTATCAGAGCGTTGGTCTTAGAGAACCAGAAAATTGCATTAATGTGTTTTAAAGAGTTAGTTAGGATGCATTAGTGAGTCTGGACTTCGACCGTGTTTTTCTTCAAAAACGATTGCTTATCATTTTTTTGTTGGAAACTATATATTATTAACATGTAAATATTATGTGATATATTAATCTCTTTACGTGTTTGATATTGTGTGATAGATGTCTACCTCTAGTACAAATACCATTGATTCACCTAATAATAATGAAAAGTCGAATATATTTTGGGAAGATTCACAAATTCCCGAAGAGGAACCGGAAGAGGAGGAACCGGAAGAGGAGGAACCAAAAGAGGATGAATCGGAAGAGGATGAATCGAAAGAGGAGGAACCAGAAGAAGAAGAAGAAGAGGTTCCGGAGGAAGAAATATTGATACCTATAGTAAATCGATTAAATTAAAGAAAATCCTTAACCAACGGACCATAATTAATAATGGTCAATGGTGTTTCCGCCGAGGAAGCAAAATATTGGGAAGATTACCAATTTTTCGATGAATCGGATCCCGATGAGGATTCCGATGATGTTATAGAAATTATCTCGACCCAATTTAATAAAGCGAAAGAAAATAATAAGGGAAAGGTATAAAAATAGAGAAACTCGATTCCAACCCCGATGAACTTTATATGTATCGACAACATCCGTATTTCCTAAAATGTAACAATGACCCGGGAACCTCGAAACCACCAGGTTTCTCTAAACCATTGTGGAAAACGACGGCTCGTATTAGAGTAACACCATATATTCCTAGAAAATTAGGAAAACGAACCAAGTCCGAAGAAGAAGAAACCAGTGATTCAGATTAGAGGGTTATAATCATGTTGTGTATTATATGTATTGTAGTGTGCTTGTACTTTTATGTTCTATGTAAAAATTGCTTGTATTGTTTGTTAATTATCTTTTACGGATCTAATCCTTGTCTATTTTACAGTATAAAAATAAAATGGACGTTAAGGGTAGACAACCGAATATTTTAGAAGACCTACCAGAGGATATGATTGAGGAAATCTTGTCTAGAGTCGGCCAGAATTCATCAGCACATTTAGTTATGGCGAAATTAACTTGTCAAACATTTGAAAGACTTTTCAGAAATGCCTTAGTTTATAAAAGGCTTTCCTTTGATAGGTGGGGTATATCACACTGGGGAGACCGTAAGTTACGCCGTGTTTTCTTTAAAGCATTAAATGCGAGGAACCCAAATGCAATTTTACGCTACGAGTTAAGAACCTATTTTGACTCAACATATCCCAACATAGGATTTCGTGAATTAGAAAGAGCTTCTAACATGCAACATAAAGAAGCATGTTATGCTTACGGGTTAGTGATGTTCGCTCTTACCAAAGTGAGAAAAAGAACATCGGATTGCAACTTTTAAATAAGACCTTCCCACAAGTGACGGATTCAGTAGTTGGGGTGAGAAACAAGGTTTTTAGATTATTATGGGGCTGTTGGACATTATGAAACCCTCGTCCTTTTGACGACATTACAACATGCTGCCTAGCCAATGGTCATAACGGTTATTTTCCACAAGACCAAGGATAGGAAGTCGTCTTAGTAAAACCAGAATGCATGACTTGTTTCTGGACTTATGAATTACTTGTCTTTATTTCGTTTGCAGAACAACTTACGTATTAACTAGATTTATCTTCAAAACTGTCCTGTATCAAAGTGTACTATATTTCATGTTATATGTAATATAGCGAAGTTGTAAGTTTGAAGAATATTTGTATGTGATATATTATTATAATCAGTTTTTCATATGGAATTTTAGTAGTTGAATTGTATATTAGCTACTAAGTATGAACTTAACGGGTAGGTAGTACCCGAATTTAAACTTATAAAACGCTAATATGAAGAAAAAGCTTTTATAAATGAGTTCATATTATGCTACGAAATACTATTGACTAATCTTAATATTCTGTATGATTAACTCGATTCAGTTGGCTATTTTGAAGGAAATGGCACCGACTACTTGACACACCATGAATATGAGCGAAGAGGAATTTCGTACTTTTCTTGCTGCAAACATATCTACAGTACAGGCTGCGCTACATACCAACAATAACTTTGAATCTAGCAATGCAGCTAACGGCGCAAGAAATCGTGTAGGATGCACCTACAAAGAATTCACTGCCTGCAAACCTTTGGAATTTGATGGAACCGAAGGACCAATTGGATTGAAACGGTGGACCGAGAAAGTCGAATCGGTGTTTGCCATAAGTAAGTGTACTGAAGAGGAAAAAGTTAAGTACGCTACGTATACCTTCACAGGTACTGCGTTAACGTAGTGGAACACCTATCTTGAACAGGTAGCACAAAATGCTGCTTACGCACTACCGTGGTCGGCATTTAAGCAATTGATGAACGAGCAGTACCGTCCTAGAAACGAAGTCAATAAACTCAAGGCAGAACTTAGAGATTTACGAACACAAGGGTTCGACGTTACCACATATGAACGACGATTTACAGAGTTGTGCCTATTGTGTCCGGGAGCATTCGAAGATGAAGAATAGAAGATCGACACATTTGTAAAAGGGTTACCAGTAAGGATTCAAGAAGATGTAAGTTCACACGAGCCCGCTTCTATACAGAAGGCAAGTCGAATGGCTCATAAACTCATAAATCAGATTGAAGGAAGAATTAAAGAGCAGGTGGGCAAAGAAGCCAACACGAAACAACTCAAGAGGAAGTGGGAGGAAAACGGTGACAAGAGTCACCCGTACAACAACAACAACAACAACAATTACAACCACAATCGCAACAACTATCCCAACAACCGCAACAACAACCGCAACAATAACCGCAATCCTAACAATAACTACAACAAACATCCCAACAACAACAATAACTACAACAACCGTTTCAACAACAATAACAATCCTAACAACAACCTCAATAACAACAACGGCAACAAAAACCAAAAACAGCCATGTCATAGGTGTGAAGAAAATCATCAGGGGTTTTGCATGACATTTTCCAACAGGTGTAAAAGAAATGGTCATAGCGCGACAAAGTGTGAGGTCTACGGACCAAAGTTTAACAGAACAAAAGGAACAAATAATGTCGGAACAAGTAATGCCGAAATGAATAGTGTCGGAGCAAGTAATACCAACGCTGTTTGTTATAAATGTGGAAAACCGGGCCACATTATTAGAAATTGCCCGAATTAGGGGAATACTAATGGGTAGGGCCGTGGAAGAGTTTTCAATATTAATGCAGCAGAAGCACAGGAAGACCCAGAGCTTGTTACGGGTACGTTTCTTATTGACGATAAATCTGCTTATGTTTTATTTGATTCGGGTGCGGATAGAAGCTATATGAGTAGAGAATTTTGTGCTAAATTAAGTTGCCCATTGACGCCTTTGGATAGTAAATTTTTACTCGAATTAGAAAACGGTAAATTAATTTCAGCAGATAATATATGTTGGGAGAGAGAAATTAAACTGGGGGATGAAACGTTTAAAATTGATTTAATACCAGTCGAGTTAGGGAGTTTTGATATAATAATTGGCATGGACTGGTTGAAAAAGGTGAGAGCAGAGGTCGTTTATTACAAAAATGCGATTCGCATTATGCATGAAAAAGGAAAACCTTTAATGGTGTACGGAGAAAAGAACAACGCGAAATTAAATCTTATTAGTAGTTTGAAGGCACAAAAACTAATAAGAAAAGGTTGTTACGTCATTCTAGCACACATCGAGGAAGTTAAACCTGAAGAAAAGAACATCAGTGATGTTCCCGTCGCAAAAGAATTTCCGGATGTATTTTCGAAAGAATTACCGGGATTACCCCCACATCGATCCGTTGAATTTCAAATAGACCTTGTACCAGGAGCTGCACCAATAGCTCGTGCTCCATACAGACTCGCACCCAGCGAAATGAAAGAATTATAAAGTCAGTTACAGGAACTTTTAGAGCGTGGTTTCATTCAACCAAGCACATCACCATTGGGAGCTCCTGTTTTGTTTGTCAAGAAGAAAGATGGTACATTCAGGTTGTGTATCGACTACCGAGAGTTGAACAAACTTACCATCAAGAACCGCTACCCACTACCGAGAATCGAGGACTTATTTGATCAACTACAAGGCTCGTCTGTTTATTCGAAGATCGATTTACGCTCTGGATATCATCAAATGCGGGTGAAGGAGGATGATATTCCAAAGACTACTTTTAGGACGCGTTACGGTCATTACGAGTTTATGGTTGTGCTGTTTGGATTAACTAACGCAACAGCTGTGTTCATGGACCTCATGAACTGAGTGTGTGGGCCATATCTTGACAAGTTTGTCATTGTTTTCATCGATGAAATACTTATTTACTCGAAGAATGATCAAGAGCACGAAGAACATTTGAGAAAAGTGCTAGAGTTGCTGAGAAAAGAAAAACTGTACGCTAAGTTTTCAAAGTGTGCATTTTGGTTGGAAGAAGTTCAATTCCTCGGTCACATAGTGAACAAAGAAGGTATTCAGGTGGATTCAGCAAAGATTGAAACCGTTGAAAAGTGGGAAACCCCGAAAACTCCGAAACACATACGCCAATTTTTAGGACTAGCTGGTTACTACAGAAGGTTCATCCAAGACTTTTCCAGAATAGCAAAACCCTTGACTGCATTAACGCATAAAGGGAAGAAATTTGAATGGAAAGATGAACAAGAAAAAGCGTTTCAATTGTTAAAGAAAAAGTTAACTACGGCACCTATATTGTCATTACCTGAAGGGAATGATGATTTTGTGATATATTGTGATGCCTCAAAGCAAGGTCTCGGTTGTGTATTAATGCAACGAACGAAACTAATTGCTTATGCGTCTAGATAATTGAAGATTCACGAACAGAATTATACGACGCATGATTTGGAATTAGGCGCGGTTGTTTTTACATTAAAGACTTGGAGGCACTACTTATATGGGGTCAAAAGTATTATATATACCAACCACAAAAGTCTTCAACACATATTTAATCAGAAACAACTGAATATGAGGCAGCGTAGGTGGATTGAATTGTTGAATGATTACGACTTTGAGATTCGTTACCACCCGGGGAAGGCAAATTTGGTAGCCGACGCCTTGAGTAGAAAGAACAGAGAACCCATTCGTGTAAAATCTATGAATTTAATGATTCACACTAACCTTACTACTCAAATAAAGGAGGCGCAACAAGGAGTTTTAAAAGAGGGAAATTTAAAGGATGAAATACCCAAAGGATCGGAGAAACATCTTAATATTCGGGAAGACGGAACCCGGTATAGGGCTAAAAGAATTTGGGTACCAAAATTTGGAGATATGAGAGAAATGGTACTTAGAGAAGCTCATAAAACCAGATACTCAATACATCCTGGAACGGGGAAGATGTACAAGGATCTCAAGAAACATTTTTGGTGGCCAGGTATGAAAGCCGATGTTGCTAAATACATAGGAGAATGTTTGACATGTTCTAAGGTCAAAGCTGAGCATCAGAAACCATCAGGTCTACTTCAATAACCCGAAATCCCGGAATGGAAATGGGAAAACATTACCATGGATTTCATCACTAAATTGCCAAGGACTGCAAGTGGTTTTGATACTATTTGGGTAATAGTTGATCGTCTCACCAAATCAGCACACTTCTTGCCAATAAGAGAAGATGGCAAGATGGAGAAGTTAGCACGACTGTATTTGAAGGAAGTCATCTCCAGACATGGAATACCAATCTCTATTATCTCTGATAGGGATGGCAGATTTATTTCAAGATTCTGGCAGACATTACAACAAGCATTAGGAACTCGTCTAGACATGAGTACTGCCTATAATCCACAAACTGATGGGTAGAGCGAAAGGATGATACAAACGCTTGAAGACATGCTACGAGCATGTGTTATTGATTTCAGAAACAGTTGGGATCGACATCTACCGTTAGCATAATTTTCCTACAACAACACTACCATTCAAGCATTGAGATGGCACTGTTTGAAGCACTTTATGGTAGAAAGTGCAGGTCTCCGATTTGTTGGAGTGAAGTGGGGGATAGACAGATTACGGGTCCAGAGATAATACAAGAAACTACAGAGAAGATCATCCAAATTCAACAACGGTTGAAAACCACCTAAAGTCGACAAAAGAGCTACGCCGACATTAAAAGAAAAGATATATAATTTGAAATTGGAGAGATGGTCATGCTTAAGGTTGCACCTTGGAAAGGCGTTGTTCGATTTGGTAAATGAGGGAAATTAAATCCAAGGTATATTGGACCATTCAAGATTATTGATCGTGTCGGACCAGTAGCTTACCGACTTGAGTTACCTCAACAACTCGTGGCTGTACATAACACTTTCCGAATTTGAAGAAATGTTTTGCTAAAGAAGATCTCACTATTCTGTTAGACGAAATCCAAATCAACGAAAAACTTCAATTCATCGAAGAACCCGTCGAAATAATGGATCTTGAGGTTAAAAGACTTAAGCAAAACAAGATACCAATTTTTAAGGTTCAATGGAATGCTCGTAGAGGACCCGAGTTCTCCTGGGAATGAGAAGATCAGATGAAGAAGAAGTACCTGCACTTATTTCCAGAAGATACGTCAACACCTTCAACTGCTTAAAATTTCGGGACGAAATTTATTTAACGGGTAGGTACTGTAGTGACCCGAACTTTTCCATGTTTATTTATATTAAATGAAATTTATATTTATATGATTAAGTGTTTCCAACATGTTAAGCAATCAAACTTGTTAAGACTTGATTAATTGAAATAGGTTTTATATGGACAATTGACCACCCAAGTTGACCGGTGATTCACGAACGTTAAAACTTGTAAAAACTATAGGATGACATATATATGGATATATATATATATAGTTAACATGATATTATGATAAGTATGTATCTCATTAGGTATTTTAACCATGAGTTATATACATAAAATTGAGTTTATTGAATTAAGAAACTCAGAACGATATATATAACGATTATCGTTATAACAACGTCTTACTAAATACATATGAATCATATTAAGATATTGATACACTATGTTTAATCATGATAAATGATAAGTAAACATGTCATTATGTATATTAACAATGAACTACATATGTAAAAACAAGACTACTAACTTAAGGTTTTCGAAATGAGACATATATGTAATGATTATCGTTGTAACGACATTTAAATGTATATATATCATATTAAGATATAGTAATATATCATAATATCATGATAATATAATAATTTAACATCTCATTAGATATAATAAACATTGGGTTAACAACATTTAACAAGATCGTCAACTTAAAGGTTTCAAATCAACATTTACATGTAACGACTAACGACGACTTAACGACTCAGTTAAAATGTATATACATGTAGTGTTTTAATATGTATTCATACACTTTTGAAAGACTTCAAGACACTTATCAAAATACTTCTACTTAACAAAAATGCTTACAATTACATCCTCGTTCAGTTTCATCAACAATTCTACTCGTATGCACCCGTATTTGTACTCGTACAATACACAGCTTTTAGATGTATGTACTATTGGTATATACACTCCAATGATCAGCTCTTAGAAGCCCATGTGAGTCACCTAACACATGTGGGAACCATCATTTGGCAACTAGCATGAAATATCTCATAAAATTACAAAAATATGAGTAATCATTCATGACTTATTTACATGAAAACAAAATTACACATCCTTTATATCTAATCCATATACCAACGACCAAAAACACCTACAAACACTTTCATTCTTCAATTTTCTTCATCTAAGTGATCTCTCTCAAGTTCTATCTTCAAGTTCTAAGTGTTCTTCATAAATTCTATAAGTTCTAGTTTCATAAAATCAAGAATACTTCCAAGTTTGCTAGCTTACTTCCAATCTTGTAAAGTGATCATCCAACTTCAAGAAATCTTTCTTATTTACAGTAAGATATCTTTCTAATATAAGGTAATACTCATATTTAAACTTTGATTCAATTTCTATAACTATAACAATCTTATTTCGAGTGGAAATCTTACCTGGACTTGTTTTCGTGTCATGATTCTGCTTCAAGAACTTTCAAGCCATCCAAGGATCCTTTGAAGCTAGATCTATTTTTATCATTTCTAGTAGTTTTATCCATAAAACCTGAGGTAGTAATGATGTTCAGAACATCATTCGATTCATATATACAAAACTACCTTATTCGAAGGTTTAAACTTGAAATCACTAGAACATAGTTTAGTTAATTCTAAACTTGTTCGCAAACAAAAGTTAATCCTTCTAACTTGACTTTTAAAATCGACTAAACACATGTTCTATATCTATATGATATGCTAACTTAATGATTTAAAACCGGAAAACACGAAAAACACCGTAAAACCGGATATACGCCGTTGTAGTAACACCGCGGGCTGTTTTGGGTTAGTTAATTAAAAACTATGATAAACTTTGATTTAAAAGTTGTTCTTCTGGAAAAAGATTTTTCTTATGAACATGAAACTATATCCAAAAATCATGGTTAAACTCAAAGTGGAAGTATGTTTTCCAAAATGGTCATCTAGACGTCGTTCTTTCGACTGAAATGACTACCTTTATAAAAATGACTTGTAACCTATAATTCTGACTATAAACTTATACTTTTTCTGTATAGATTCATAAACTTAAGTTCAATATGAAACCATAGCAATTGGATTCACTCAAAATGGATTTATAACGAAGAAGTTATGGGTAAAACAAAATTGGTTATTTTTGCTTGTTGTAGCTACATGAAAATTGGTAACAAATCTATATTAATCATATCCTAGCTAACTTATATTGTATTATACATAAATTCTAATATATTATGTAATCTTGGGATACCATAGACACGTATGCAAATGTTTTGACATATCATATCGACCCATCTATATATATTATTTGGAACAACCATAGACACTCTATATGCAGTAATGTCGGAGTTAGCTATACAGGGTTGAGGTTGATTCCAAAAATATATATAGTTTGAGTTGTGATCTAGCCTGAGACGTGTATACACTGGGTCATGGATTGATTGAAGATAATATATATCGATTTATTTCTGTACATCTAATTGTGGACAACTAGTTGTAGGTTACTAACGAGGACAGCTGACTTAATAAACTTAAAACATTAAAACGTATTACAAATGTTGTAAATATATTTTGGACATACTTTGATATATATGTACATATTTGTTATAGGTTCGTGAATCGACCAGTGGCCAAGTCTTACTTCCCGACGAAGTAAAAATCTGTGAAAGTGAGTTATAGTCCCACTTTTAAAATCTAATATTTTGGGATGAGAATACATGCAGTTTTATAAATGTTTTTCGAAATAGACACAAGTAAATGAAACTACATTATATGGGTGAATGATCGAAGCCGAATATGCCCCTTTTGCTTGGTAGCCTAAGAATTAGTAAACCGATCTACTAATTGATGCGAATCCTAAAGATAGATCTATTGGGCCTAACGAACCCCATCCAAAGTACCGAATGCTTTAGTACTTCGAATTCGTTTTTATCATGTCCGAAGGATTTCCAAAAATGATAGGGGATATTCTTATATGCATCTTGTTAATTTCGGTTACTAGGTGTTCACCATATGAATGATTTTTATCTCTATGTATGTGATGTATATTGAAATATGAAATCTTGTGGTCTATTATTATGATTTGATAATATATAGGTTAAACCTATAACTCACCAACATTTTTGTTGACGTTTTAAGCATGTTTATTCTCAGGTGATTATTAAGAGCTTCCGCTGTTGCATACTAAAATAAGGACAAGATTTGGAGTCCATGCTTGTATGATATTATGTAAAAACTGCATTCAAGAAACTTATTTTTGATGTAATATATTCTTATTGTAAACCATTATGTAATGGTCATGTGTAAACGGTATATTTTAGATTATCATTATTTGATAATCTATGTAATGCTTTTTAAACTTTTATAGATAAAATAAAGGTTATGGTTGTTTTAAAAATGAATGCAGTCTTTGAAAAACGTCTCATATAGAGGTCAAAACCTCGCGACGAAATCAATTAATATGGAACGTTTATAATCAATATGAACGGGACATTTCAGTTGGTATCAGAGCGTTGGTCTTAGAGAACCAGAAAATTGCATTAGTGTGCCTTACCGAGTTTGTTAGGATGCATTAGTGAGTATGGACTTCGACCGTGTTTTTCTTCAAAAACGATTGCTTATCATTTTTTTGTTGGAAACTATATATTATTAACATGTGAATATTATGTGATATATTAATCTCTTAACGTGTTTGATATTGTGTGATAGATGTCTACCTCTAGCACAAATCCCATTGATTCACCTAATAATAATGAAGAGTCGAATATATTTTGGGAAGATTCACAAATTCCCGAAGAGGAACCGGAAGAGGAGGAACCGAAAGACGATGAATCGGAAGAGGATGAATCGAAAGAGGAGGAACCAGAAGAAGAAGAGGTTCCGGAGGAAGAAATATTGATACCTATAGTAAATCGATTAAATAAAAGAAAATCCTTAACCAACGGACCAAAATTAATAATGGTCAATGGTGTTTCCGCCGAGGAAGCAAAATATTGGGAAGATTACCAATTTTTCGATGAATCGGATCCCGATGAGGATTCCGATGATGTTATAGAAATTATCTCGACCCAATTTAATAAAGCGAAAGAAAATAATAAGGGAAAAGGTATAAAATAGAGAAACTCGATTCCAACCCCGATGAACTTTATATGTATCGACAACATCCGTATTTCCTAAAATGTAACAATGACCCGGGAACCTCGAAACCACCAGGTTTCTCTAAACCATTGTGGAAAATGATGGCTCGTATTAGAGGAACACCATATATTCCTAGAAAATTAGGAAAACGAACCAAGTCCGAAGAAGAAGAAACCAGTGATTCAGATTAGAGGGTTATAATCATGTTGTGTATTATATGTATTGTAGTGTGCTTGTTCTTTTATGTTCTATGTAAAAATTGCTTGTATTGTTTGTTAATTATCTTTTACGATTCTAATCCTTGTCTATTTTACAGTATAAAAACAAAATGGACGTTAAGGGTAGACAACCGAATATTTTAGAAGACCTACCAGAGGATATGATTGAGGAAATCTTGTCTAGAGTCGGTCAGAATTCATCAGCACATTTAGTTATGGCGAAATTAACTTGTCAAACATTTGAAAGACTTTCCAGAAATGCCTTAGTTTATAAAAGGCTTTCCTTTGATAGGTGGGGTATATCACACTGGGGAGACCGTAAGTTACGCCGTGTTTTCTTTAAAGCATTAAATGCGAGGAACCCAAATGCAATTTTACGCTATGAGTTAAGAACCTATTTTGACTCAACATATCCCAACATAGGATTTAATGAATTAGAAAGAGCTTCTAACATGCAACATAAAGAAGCATGTTTTGCTTACGGGTTAGTGATGTTCGCTCTTACCAAAGTGAGAAAAAGAACATCGGATTGCAACTTTTAAATAAGACCTTCCCACAAGTGATGGATTCAGTAGTTGGGGTGAGAAACAAGGTTTTTAGATTATTACGGGGCTGTTGAACATTATGAAATCCTTGTCCTTTTGACGACATTACAACATGCTGCCTAGCCAATGGTCATAACGGTTATTTTCCACAAGACCAAGGATGGGAAGTCGTCTTAGTAAAACCAGAATGCATGACTTGTTTCTGGACGTATTAATTACGTGTCTTTATTTCGTTTGCTGAACAACTTGCGTATTAACTAGAATTATCTTCAAAACTGTCCTGTATCAAAGTGTACTATATTTCATGTTATATGTAATATAGCGAAGTTGTAAGTTTGAAGAATATTTGTATGTGATATATTATTATAATCAGTTTTTCATATGGAATTTTAGTAGTTGAATTGTATATTAGCTACTACGTATGAACTTAACGGGTAGGTAGTACCCGAATTTAAACTTATAAAACGCTAATATGAAGAAAAAGCTTTTATAAATGAGTTCATATTATGCTACGAAATACTATTGACTACTCTTAATATTCTGTATGATTAACTCGATTCAGTTGGCTATTTTGAAGGAAATGACACCGACTACTTGACACACCATGAATATGAGCGAAGAGAAATTTCGTACTTTTCTTGCTGCAAACATAGCTGCAGTACAGGTTGCGCTACATACCAACAATAACTTTGAATCTAGCAATGCAGCTAACGGCGCAAGAAATCGTGTAGGATGCACCTACAAAGAATTCACTGCCTGCAAACCTTTGGAATTTGATGGAACCGAAGGACCAATTGGATTGAAACGGTGGACCGAGAAAGTCGAATCGGTGTTTGCCATAAGTAAGTGTACTGAAGAGGACAAAGTTAAGTACGCTACGTATACCTTCACAGGTACTGCGTTAACGTGGTGGAACACCTATCTTGAACAGGTAGGACAAAATGCTGCTTACGCACTACCGTGGTCGGCATTCAAGCAATTGATGAATGAGCAGTACCGTCCTAGAAACGAAGTCAATAAACTCAAGGCAGAACTTAGAGAGTTACGAACACAAGGGTTCAACGTTACCACATATGAACGACGATTCACAGAGTTGTGCCTATTGTGTCCGGGAGCATTCGAAGATGAAGAAGAGAAGATTGACGCATTTGTAAAAGGGTTACCAGTAAGGATTCAAGAAGATGTAAGTTCACACGAGCCCGTTTCTATACAGAAGGCAAGTCGAATGGCTCATAAACTCATAAATCAGATTGAGGGAAGAATTAAAGAGCAGGCGGCCAAAGAAGCCAACACGAAACAACTCAAGAGGAAGTGGGAGGAAAACGGTGACAACAGTCACCCGTACAACAACAACAACAATTACAACCACAATCGCAACAACTATCCCAACAACTATCCCAACAACCGCAACAACAATCGCAACAATAAACGCAATCCTAACAATAATTACAACAAACATCCCAACAACAACAACAACTACAACAACCGTTTCAACAACAATAACAATCCTAACAACAACCTCAATAACAACAACGGCAACAAAAACCAAAAACAGCCATGTCATAGGTGTGAAGAAAATCATCAGGGGTTTTGCACGACATTTTGCAACAGGTGTAAAAGAAATGGTCATAGCGCGACAAAGTGTGAGGTCTATGGACCAAAGTTTAACAGAACTAAAGGAACAAATAATGTCGGAACAAGTAATGCCGAAACGAATAGTGTCGGAGCAAGTAATACCAACGCTGTTTGTTATAAATGTGGAAAACCGGGCCACATTATTAGAAATTGCCCAAATCAGGGGAATACTAATGGGCAAGGCCATGGAAGAGTTTTCAATATTAATGCGGCAGAAGCACAGGAAGACCCGGAGCTTGTTACGGGTACGTTTCTTATTGACGATAAATCTGCTTATGTTTTATTTGATTCGGGTGCGGATAGAAGCTATATGAGTAGAGAATTTTGTGCTAAATTAAGTTGCCCATTGATGCATTTGGATAGTAAATTTGTACTCGAATTAGCAAACGGTAAATTAATTTCAGCAGATAATATATGTCGGGAGAGAGAAATTAAACTGGGGGATGAAACGTTTAAAATTGATTTAATACCAGTCGAGTTAGGGAGTTTTGATATAATAATTGGCATGGACTGGTTGAAAAAGGTGAGAGCAGAGGTCGTTTATTACAAAAATGCGATTCACATTATGCGTGAAAAAAGAAAACCTTTAATGGTGTACGGAGAAAAGAACAACGCAAAATTAAATCTTATTAGTAGTTTGAAGGCGCAAAAACTAATAAGAAAAGGTTGTTACATAATTCTAGCACACATCGAGGAAGTTAAACCTGAAGAAAAGAACATCAGTGATGTTCCCGTCGCAAAAGAATTTCCCGATGTATTTCCAAAAGAATTACCGGGATTACCCCCACATCGATCCGTTGAATTTCAAATAGACCTTGTACCAGGAACTGCACCAATAGCTCGTGCTCCATACAGACTCGTACCCAGTGAAATGAAAGAATTACAAAGTCAGTTACAGGAACTTTTAGAGCATGGTTTCATTCGACCAAGCACATCACCATGGGGAGCTCCTGTTTTGTTTGTCAAGAAGAAAGATGGTACATTCAGGTTGTGTATCGACTTCCGAGAGTTGAACAAACTTACCATCAAGAACCGCTACCCACTACCGAGAATCGACGACTTATTTGATCAACTACAAGGCTCGTCTGCTTATTCGAAGATCGATTTACGCTCTAGATATCATCAAATGCGGGTGAAGGAGGATGATATTCCAAAGACTGCTTTTAGGATGCGTTACGGTCATTACAAGTTTACGGTTATGCCGTTTGGATTAACTAACGCACCAGCTGTGTTCATGGACCTCATGAACCGAGTGTGTGGGCCATATCTTGACAAGTTTGTCATTGTTTTCATCGATGACATACTTATTTACTCGAAGAATGAGCAAGAGCACGAAGAACATTTGAGAAAAGTGCTAGAGTTGCTGAGAAAAGAAAAACTGTACGCTAAGTTTTCAAAGTGTGCATTTTGGTTGGAAGAAGTTCAATTCCTCGGTCACATAGTGAACAAAGAAGGTATTCAGGTGGATCCAGCAATGATTGAAACCGTTGAAAAGTGGGAAACCCCGAAAACTCCGAAACACATATGCCAATTTTTAGGACTAGCTGGTTACTACATAAGGTTCATCCAAGACTTTTCCAGAATAGCAAAACCCTTGACTGCTTTTAACGCATAAAGGGAAGAAATTTGAATGGAAAGATGAACAAGAAAAAGCGTTTCAATTGTTAAAGAAAAAGTTAACTACGGCACCTATATTGTCATTACCTGAAGGGAATGATGATTTTGCGATATATTGTGATGCCTCAAAGCAAGGTCTCGGTTGTGTATTAATGTAACGAATGAAAGTAATTGCTTATGCGTCTAGATAATTGAAGATTCACGAACAGAATTATACGACGCATGATTTGGAATTAGGCGCGGTTGTTTTTACATCAAAGACTTGGAGGCACTACTTATATGGGGTCAAAAGTATTATATATACCGACCACAAAAGTCTTCAACACATATTTAATCAGAAACAACTGAATATGAGGCAGCGTAGGTGGATTGAATTGTTGAATGATTACGACTTTGAGATTTGTTACCACCCGGGGAAGGCAAATGTGGTAGCCGACGCCTTGAGCAGAAAGGACAGAGAACCCATTCGTGTAAAATCTATGAATTTAATGATTCACACTAACCTTACTACTCAAATAAAGGAGGCGCAATAAGGAGTTTTAAAAGAGGGAAACTCAAAGGATGAAATACCTAAAGGATCGGAGAAACATCTTAATATTCGGGAAGACGGAACCCGGTAGAGGGATGAAAGAATTTGGGTACCAAAATTTGGAGATATGAGAGAAATGGTACTTAGAGAAGCTCATAAAACCAGATACTCAATACATCCTGGAACGGGGAAGATGTACAAGGATCTCAAGAAACATTTTTGGTGGCCAGGTATGAAAGCCGATGTTGCTAAATACGTAGGAGAATGTTTGATGTGTTCTAAGGTCAAAGCTGAGCATCAGAAACCATCAGGTCTACTTCAACAACCAGAAATCCCGGAATGGAAATGGGAAAACATTACCATGGATTTCATCACTAAATTGCCAAGGACTGCAAGTGGTTTTGATACTATTTAGGTAATAGTTGATCGTCTCACCAAATCAGCACACTTCCTGCCAATAAGAGAAGATGACAAGATGGAGAAGTTAGCACGGCTGTATTTGAAGGAAGTCGTCTCCAGACATGGAATACCAATCTCTATTATCTCTGATAGGGATGGCAGATTTATTTCAAGATTCTGGCAGGCATTACAACAAGCATTAGGAACTCGTCTAGACATGAGTACTGCCTATCATCCACAAACTGATGGCACCATTCAAGCATTGAGATGGCACCATTTGAATCACTTTATGGTAGAAAGTGCAGGTCTCCGATTTGTTGGAGTAAAGTGGGGGATAGACAGATTACGGGTCCAGAGATAATACAAGAAACTACCGAGAAGATCATCCAAAGTCGATAAAAGAGCTACGCCGACATTAAAAGAAAAGATATATAATTTGAAATTGGAGAGATAGTCATGCTTAAGGTTGCACCTTGGAAAGGCATTGTTCGATTTGGTATACGAGGAAAATTAAATTCAAGGTATATTGGACCATTCAAGATTATTGATCGTGTCAGACCAGTAGCTTACCGACTTGAGTTACCTCAACAACTCGTGGCTGTACATAACACTTTCCACATCTCGAATTTGAAGAAATGTTTTGCTAAAGAAGATCTCACTATTCCGTTAGACGAAATCTAAATCAACGAAAAACTTCAATTCATCAAAGAACCCGTCAAAATAATGGATCTTGAGGTTAAAAGACTTAAGAAAAACAACATACCAATTGTTAAGGTTCGATGGAATGCTCGTAGAGGACCCGAGTTCACCTGGGAATGAGAAGATCAGATGAAGAAGAAGTACCTGCACTTATTTCCAGAAGATACGTCAACACCTTCAACTGCTTAAAATTTCAGGACGAAATTTATTTAACGGGTAGGTACTGTAGTGACCCGAACTTTTCCATGTTTATTTATATTAAATGAAATTAATATTTACATGATTAAGTGTTTCCAACATGTTAAGCAATCAAACTTGTTAAGACTTGATTAATTGAAATAGGTTTTATATGGACAATTGACCACCCAAGTTGACCGATGATTCACGAACGTTAAAACTTGTAAAAAATATTGGATGACATATATATGGATATATATATATATATATATATATATATATATATATATATATATATATATATATATATATATATATAGTTAACATGATATTATGATAAGTATGTATCTAATTAGGTATTTTAACAATGAGTTATATACATAAAATTGAGTTTATTGAATTAAGAAACTCGGAACGATATATATAACGATTATCGTTATAACAATGTCTTACTAAATACATATGAATCATATTAAGATATTGATACACTATGTTTAATCATGATAAATGATAAGTAAACATGTCATTATGTATATTAACAATGAACTACATATGTAAAAACAAGACTACTAACTTAAGGTTTTCGAAACGAGACATATATGTAACGATTATCGTTGTAACGACATTTAAATGTATATATATCATATTAAGATATAGTAATATATCATAATATCATGATAATATAATAATTTAACATCTCATTAGATATAATAAACATTGGGTTAACAACATTTAACAAGATCGTTAACTTAAAGGTTTCAAATCAACATTTACATGTAACGACTAACGATGACTTAATGACTCAGTTAAAATGTATATACATGTAGTGTTTTAATATGTATTCATACACTTTTGAAAGACTTCAAGACACTTATCAAAATACTTCTACTTAACAAAAATGCTTACAATTACATCCTCGTTCAGTTTCATCAACAATTCTACTCGTATGCACCCGTATTCGTACTCGTACAATGCACAACTTTTAGATGTATGTACTATTGGTATATACACTCCAATGATCAGCTCTTAGCAGCCCATATGAGTCACCTAACACATGTAGGAACTATCATTTGGCAACTAGCATGAAATATCTCATAAAATTACAAAAATATGAGTAATCATTCATGACTTATTTACATGAAAACAAAATTACACATCCTTTATATCTAATCCATATACCAATGACCAAAAACACCTACAAACACTTTAATTCTTCAATTTTCTTCATCTAAGTGATCTCTCTCAAGTTCTATCTTCAAGTTCTAAGTGTTCTTCATAAATTCTATAAGTTCTAGTTTCATAAAATCAAGAATACTTTCAAGTTTGCTAGCTTACTTCCAATCTTGTAAAGTGATCATCCAACTTCAAGAAATCTTTCTTATTTACAGTAATATATCTTTCTAATACAAGGTAATACTCATATTCAAACTTTGATTCAATTTCTATAACTATAACAATCTTATTTCGAGTGGAAATCTTACTTGAACTTGTTTTCGTGTCATGATTCTGCTTCAAGAACTTTCAAGCCATCCATGCATCCTTTGAAGCTAGATCTATTTTTCTCATTTTCAGTAGGTTTATCCACAAAACCTAAGGTAGTAATGATGTTCAGAACATCATTCGATTCATATATATAAAACTACCTTATTCGAAGGTTTAAACTTGAAATCACTAGAACATAGTTTAGTTAATTCTAAACTTGTTCGCAAACAAAAGCTAATCCTTCTAACTTGACTTTTAAAATCAACTAAACACATGTTCTATTTCTATATGATATGCTAACTTAATGATTTAAAACCGAAAAACACGAAAAACACCGTAAAACCTGATATACGCCGTTGTAGTAACACCGCGGGCTGTTTTGGGTTAGTTAATTAAAAATTATGATAAACTTTGATTTAAAAGTTGTTCTTCTGGGAAAATAATTTTTCTTATGAACATGAAACTATATCCAAAAATCATGGTTAAACTCAAAGTGGAAGTATGTTTTCCAAAATGGTCATCTAGACGTCGTTCTTTCGACTGAAATGACTACCTTAACAAAAATGACTTGTAACATGTAATTCCGACTATAAACTTAAACTTTTCTGTATAGATTCATAAACTTAAGTTCAATATGAAACCATAGCAATTGGATTCACTCAAAACGGATTTAAAACGAAGAAGTTATGGGTAAAACAAGATTGGTTATTTTTGTTTGTTGTAGCTACGTGAAAATTGGTAACAAATCTATATTAATCATATCCTAGCTAACTTATATTGTATTATACATGTATTCTAATATATTATGTAATCTTGGGATACCATAGACACGTATGCAAATGTTTTGACATATCATATCGACCCATCTATATATATTATTTGGAACAACCATAGACACTCTATATGCAGTAATGTCAGAGTTAGCTATACAGGGTTGAGGTTGATTCCAAAAATATATATAGTTTGAGTTGTGATCTAGCCTGAGACGTGTATACACTGGGTCGTGGATTGATTCAAGATAATATATATATCGATTTATTTCTGTACATCTAATTGTGGACAACTAGTTGTAGGTTACTAACGAGGACAGCTGACTTAATAAACTTAAAACATTAAAACGTATTAAAAATGTTGTAAATATATTTTGAACATACTTTGATATATATGTACATATTTGTTATAGGTTCGTGAATCGACCAGTGGCCAAGTCTTACTTCCCGACGAAGTAAAAATCTGTGAAAGTGAGTTATAGTCCCACTTTTAAAATCTAATATTTTGGGATGAGAATACATGCAGTTTTATAAATGTTTTATGAAATAGACACAAGTAAATGAAACTACATTATATGGGTGAATGATCGAAGCCGAATATGCCTCTTTTGCTTGGTAGCCTAAGAATTAGTAAACCGATCTACTAATTGACGCGAATCCTAAAGATAGATCTATTGGGCCTAACGAACCCCATCCAAAGTACCGGATGCTTTAGTACTTCGAATTCGTTTTTATCATGTCCGAAGGATTTCCCGGAATGATAGGGGATATTCTTATATGCATCTTGTTAATGTCGGTTACCAGGTGTTCACCATATGAATGATTTTTATCTCTATGCATGTGATGTATATTGAAATATGAAATCTTGTGGTCTATTATTATGATTTGATAATATATAGGTTAAACCTATAACTCACCAACATTTTTGTTGACGTTTTAAGAATGTTTATTCTCAGGTGATTATTAAGAGCTTCCGTTGTTGCATACTAAAATAAGAACAAGATTTGGAGTCCATGCTTGTATGATATTATGTAAAAACTGCATTCAAGAAACTTATTTTTGATGTAATATATTTTTATTGTAAACCATTATGTAATGGTCGTGTGAAAACGGTATATTTTAGATTATCATTATTTGATAATCTACGTAATGCTTTTTAAACCTTTATAGATAAAATAAAGGTTATGGTTGTTTTAAAAATGAATGCAGTCGTTGAAAAACGTCTCATATAGAGGTCAAAACCTCGCGACAAAATCAATTAATATGGAACGTTTATAATCAATATGAACGGGACATTTCAACTATCTCTCTTAATCTCTCTTTATTTGAAAGCAGTTCTTTGAAAAATTTAGCGCAGTTTGGCATTTCTACTAAAGCATCTACTAGACGTACATTCAAATGCAAATTCTTAATAATGTCCCAATACTTAGCGAATTGCGCTTCTTGTTTTTCCTTCCTAAGCCTACATGGGAATGGTATGCGGGCACGTGGAATAATTTCCGGGGCCTTAGGAGAGATAGGTTTCGGTGGATTGACGACTGGGTCAATTGGCACAGGTTCCTTATCGGAAAAATCTTGTATGGGTATAGTAACAGTTGTCTCCTTCCCTCCTCTAGTAATTACTAGGGCATCAAACTCACTACACTCTATATCAATTTTAGTGGTTAATCGTTTAAGCGTAAGCTGAAAATTAGTGATTAATTCTTCAAAATTCTTTATTAAAGTGTCGAACTTGTTCTGGTATTCTATGACTTGAAGGTTTATCATATATTGCTTTTTCATAAATTCAACTAAAATTTCCTTAGAGTGGAGAGTAGGTTTGTGCAACGGGAATATTATATTATGCTCCGAGCTATTTTGTTGTTTGTGTGCCCATCTAGGGTAAGGATACCTTAGATTGGTTCTAGTAGCATCGGACTTTCTAGAAATTGGTAAACTTTGAAGAGTGAGGGTGAGATCTTGTAACCTGGTTTCCAGCATTTTTACTGTATGAGCGAAGGCGTCAACCTTCTCAGCAGCTTCATTGTTCCAATCTTCCTGTTGTGCAGCTATTGTGTTCAAGAGATTCCATGCTTCATCTGCTGTTCGGGACTTGAAATTGCCTTGCTAGGCCATGTGTAGGAGAGACTTATCATCCTTGGTCAAACCATTGTAAAGCGTACAGATTATGTCTGCCTGACTTAACGAATAATTCGGACATCTTTTAAGCATCATCTTTACTCTATTCCATGCTAGACACACTGACTCATTTTCTTTTTGAGAAAAGTTTGTGATGTCATTTCTTAGACAGGTTTGCAGGGAGGGTGGATAAAATTTGTTTAAAAATTTAGTGGCTAAATCCTCCCATGTATGGATTGAATTCGGGTTAAGTTCGTCAAACTATGCTGAAGCGTGTGCAGAAAGTGAATATTGAAAAAGATGAAGTTTTAAAATGTTTTTCTCGTTTGATTCCTTCTTAAAAGAGTCAACCAGACTGATAAATTTGTTTATATGAAAGTTCAGATCGTCAGTCGGTAATCCTTGAAATTTACAGATCATACTGACTAGTTTAATCATGTGTGAACTGATTTCAGGAATTCCTTCGGTTCCTAAGGTGATTGGTCCTCCTCTTTCCTCTAAGCATGACTTATGCATAGAAGCAAGGGTATCTTGTTGTTCCATTTTTTTAGATTTTCTGTTTAAAAATACTTAAAAGTAACTTTTAGAAAATATTAATTTACTAAAAGGATCGATAATTTAATAAAAAACAATTATTCTTGAAATTCGGTCGCTAACCAGATCGGATATCTTAACTGATAGGACTTCTCACAGATTACTCATATCGAGGTGGCCAGGCTGACTACGGAGAGGCAGGATCCTTTTGGTTCCAATATAATTGGAGACTGTTCGGAAAATCCAACAACCAAGTCCGTGTATAATTGTCTTTCTTAGACACCACCAAACAATACTTCGTCTGTTTAAAATCTTTCTCGATCAAAATATTCGATTTCCCAGCAGCGACGCCAAGAAGAAGGAGTGCAACTGATATGCCACTAATGGACGGTTTTATTTGTGCGGTGTCTTTAAGTCGCAGGATGTCCGATTCGGTAGCACACAGTGTCTTCATTTATTTAAATTTTGTGGGGCCTAAATTTACTTTTACTTTCTAAGGTGTAGAAGGTGTAAGTTAACCTAGTGTCTTATTTTTATGCTGATTAATGAATTGAAGATCAAGTGGATAATTGTCTTTTAATTAAATTACCTGGATAAAAGATAGTAGTTGATTTTAGCTAAAAGTCCTAAATGCAGAAAAGTAAATAAAGTGGAAGGATATCCGGAGTATGCAGATCAGGAAAATGTTGACCAAGATATCAGTATTGGGTTAGGGAAATGTAATTATGCTTATGTTAAGACTATGCTTGAAATGATGTAGATCTAATTGGATGAGCCAATTACACAGACCTACTTATCTCTGAACTCTCGGAGTTCTCTTTGAGCAGTGAGAAGTATGTCACTTGTCGTATAACTGAAGTGTAACAATACCTCAGAGGTTATCCTCAGTAGAGTACTAGGTTTATTAGTTAGTTAAGCTCTAATCCTAAACCTCGTTATCAGTTTAGGTAATTGAATAACAACGTGCCGTGTTGATTGAACACTGATCACAAACGGAAGGAGTCTGTCGGTTTAAGTTGGCAAAACCTTAAAGGGAAAATAACAACCATTCCATCATACTAATGAGATCTCAACAATTCAAACATTATACAGCATCACAGTTAATATACTGATAGTGAAGCAGATAGAAACCTAATGAATACCTAAACAGTTGGTATGACTAAGACCTAGGGCAACAATCAAACAAGAACATGCAATAGGCTTGGGTCATACAGTAAAGGCACTAACTAGATCTTAACAGCTCCTAAGAGGTCTCTTCGAAACAGTAAATAGGCATACTAGGTCATTCATATCTCAATTTCTAAGTTCCGTGTCCTAAAAGTGCATTAGATGCCTCTCGGGAACTCCGGCCATACCGAGTTCATAGAATCTTCAGATACAGTATAACCAGGGGTCTTAATCCTATGAATTAGCTAATTTCATATAGGTAGACAAGTCTTGATCACAACCTAGGTTGTCCAATCCTTAAGAAGCTAGCATACAAATCTATCAGACTTCCTAGTTCAGTATTATAAAAGTAATCGTACTAAATTAACATAATTACGCTAACCCAAACTTTTATCATGGCAACATACAGATAAATTAAGCTATCATGGCAATATCGGAAAGCATTATTAAACATAAAAAGTAAGAATATATGTTTAATACAAAAGACAAGCGTTTCGGATAAAAACCTGAAAAGGCCGAACAAATCTGCCCGAGATCGCAGGGACTCGCCGGGATATCCTCCAGAAAATAAAAGCTAAGCTAGCTACTACTAAAACTAACTAAAAGATTGAAAATATAAAATGAATTGCAAGTTGAGTGTGTGTTGGAATGGATGGAGAGAGCCCTTTAAATATACCTCATTTTTGCCTGCAAACGGCTGGCAGGCCGTATTTGGCAGGCCGTTTGCATGGCAAGCTGTATTAAGGGGCCATTTGCTGGACCATTTGGTAGGCCGTACCCCATACTGGCAGGCCGTATGGCAGGCCGTATTCGGTGCTGGTCAGCCTTGATTCACTGGATCGTAACTTGATTTCTTGTCTTTCACCGTTTTTGCTCTAGAATCTTCGTTTTAGCTCTGTTTTACTTGATTCTTTTTGCATCGCCTTTGTAATTACTTAATCTACAAAATCAAACGAAAAAGCGATAATTTTGCCGACAAAGTTTTAGTCTTTATTGTTTTAGGGCTTAATTTAGGGGGTAAAAACGTGACTTTTTGCCCGATATCACTGACCAGGGCAGGCCAAACAGCTTTCTAAACGGCCTGCCACAATGGAAAACAGCCTGCCAAATGGGCTATGAAAACGGGCATAAAAACAGGCTACCAAAGCAAACGGGCCCTGTAAACGGCTTGCCAAATGGCGTGCCAGCCGTTTGCAGGCAAAATCTAAGTCTATTTAAAGGGCTTCTTCCATTAATTTTTACACATTCTCAATTTGTACTTCACTTTATATTTTCAAACTTTTTAGTTAGTTTTTAGTAGTAGCTAGCTTATCTTTTATTTTTCGAAGGATATACCGGCGAGTCCCTGCGATCTCGGGCAGATTTCTTCAGCATTTTCAAGTTTTTATCTGAAACGCTTGTCTTCTGTGTTAAACATGTATTGTTACCATTTATGTTTAATAATGCGTTTCGATATTACCATGTTAACTTAATTAATATGTATGTTGTCATGATCTAAGTTTGGATTAGCGTAATTATGTTAAATTAGTACGGTTACTGTTGTTATGCTGAATTTGTGAGTGTGATAGATTTGTATGTTAGCATCTTAAGGATTGACCAACCTAGGTTGTGATCAGGACTTTTCCACATATATGAACTTAGCTACTTCATAGGATTAAGACCCCTGGTTATACTTTTTTTGAAGATTCTATGAACTCAGTATGGCCGGAGTTCCCGAGAGACATCTAATGCACTTTTAGGACACGAAACTTAGGAATTGAGACATGAATGACCTAGTATGCCTATTGATTGTTCCAAAGAGACCTCTTAGGAGCTGTTAAGATCTAGTTAGTGCCTTAACTATATGACCCAAACCTATTGCATGTTCTTGTTTGATTGTTGCCCTAGGATTAAGTCATATCAACTGTTTAGGTATGTTAGGTTTCTATCTGCTTTACTTTCAGTATATCAACCGTAATGCTGTATAAAGTTTGGATTAGTATGATATCATTACTATGATGAAATGGTTGTTAGTTTTCATTCAAGGTTTTGTCAACCTAACCAGACGAACTCCTTCCATTTGTGATCAGTGTTCAATCAACACAGCATGTTGTTATTCAGTTAACTAAACTGATAACGAGGGTTAGGATTAGACCTCAACTCACTAATAAACCTAGTGCTTTTTTGAGGATAACCTCCGAGGTATATTTACGTTTCAATTATACAACTAAGTGACATACTTTTCACTACTCAACGAGAACTCTGAGAGTCTAGGGATAAGTAGGTCTGTGTAATTGGCTCATCCAACCAGATCTACACCATTCCAATCATAGATTTAACATAAACATAATTACCTTTCCCTAACTCAAACTAATATCTTGGTCAACATTTCCCTGATCTGCATACTCAGGATATCCTTCCACTTTCTTTACTTTTCTGCAATTAGGACTATTAGCTTAAAACCAAATACTATCCTTTATCCAGGTAATTTAAATAAAGACAATTATCCAGTTGATCTTCAATTCGTTAAACCGGTCAAAAACACGACCCTAGGTTAACTTACACCTTGTACCATTAGAAAGTTAAAAAGGAAATTTAGGCCCTGTAAAATATAAATAATAAAACACTGTTTGCTACCTTGATCAGCTAACACTGATGCCCTACAGCCTAACAATACCGTATGAATAAAAACCGTTTCTTTCAGTCATATTAGTAAACCGCAATGCGACCGCAGAATTCACTGTCACCATTTTTTATCAAATTTAGTTTGACCACTTCCCGACATCTATAATTCACGAGAACTTTCTCAACACAGTTAGAATAGATGCCTCCTTCATACTCAATTGAGTTTTGGTCATAAAAACACTAATCTTGGTTAATCACGCTTAATTACATCTTAATGACAATTTAACCATGATTAGGCATAACACATAAGTGTTAATCAATAACTTGTGATCTTAAAACTTATCAATAAATTCTTAGAATGATCACCAAGTACCAACACACATAAGGTAATGTCACTAGAACACTAATTACAGTTAAAGATTACTTAGTGACAAATTAAGGCTAAATGAAGAACAATATTTTTAAGTGTACCTAGTAAAGACTTATAATCCTAAAATACACTTAGATACATTTTGGATGGTCACCAAGTCCCAACTAGAGATTGCTCTTCTCTTGTACATGTGTTGGATATTAATGTGTGCTTACACATTAATCAAGCAATATGTTATATTGCAAGTAAGCTTGCTAAAGCTTAAACCATAGTGTTGTGTAAATATCCATATGATTGATTTTAGAATAACTATCTCTTGCTATATGTGAGTATTACTTGCTACTTGCTAATATATTTGATACTCATAAATTTTCCAACTTGTTAACATGCTCTTAAACTTGCTATGTGTTATTAGTTAGAACACTAGGATTCAAATAACTAGTTTACTTCAATGAATTAAGTGTATAATGGTTCACAAACAATAATGGTCAATAATATATTTGGTCTTGTCTAAGTAACACATTATGTAACATGTCCAAGTACAAGTTAACATTGATTTCTTTACACACTTAATGTTTAACTTAGAAAGACATCTTTCAATTATTCTGTATTCAATCTTGAAATGAATATGATTTATGATTAATTGAAACTATGAAGTTAATGACATGTTGACTAGTCTTTAGGATTGACCCAAATGCATTAATGAACCTAACTAAGTCTTGACCAAACTGAGATTATCCAAAATGACAATCAAGACACTTCTCCAAGAATGTTGGGTTTACCACATTTGGAGTACTATGTCATTTTCACACAATAAGACCAAATCTCACACACTTAATGCATATAGTACTTGTATAGGATATTGGATTTCTTTTGCAGGTGCTAGATAAAGTAAAGATTTCAAAATATGGTG
This sequence comes from Rutidosis leptorrhynchoides, assembly GCF_046630445.1. Lineage (NCBI taxonomy): Eukaryota > Viridiplantae > Streptophyta > Magnoliopsida > Asterales > Asteraceae > Rutidosis > Rutidosis leptorrhynchoides. The sequence continues at coordinate 201,673,454 of NC_092337.1, forward strand.
TTCAAATCTGAGTCAAACGGCTATACAACGGATACATATTTTGGACTAAGGCACGCACGGTCGAACCACGACCGGCCGTTCCAGTGACCGTGTGACAACGACTAGTTTTTGAATTCCACTATAAATAGCAAGCATTGGAGAGCATTTGAAGCTGACCCTTTTGCACATTTAAAAGGCATATTTCTAGAGATCACAAGGGCTTTAATTACTACTCAAATGTGATCAAGCAAGAGAAGATTATATGATTTTATAGATATAGAATTTGGTTATTGTAAACTTACTAATCAAATTTGTTTATCTTGTGAGTTTACTTAGTGTGATGTATGTCCTAGAATTGTCTTAGGATCATTATCACTAATTGTATGAGTCTTGTAACTTCAATTAGTAGAAGCATAGGCTAGCTTAGTGATCTACTTCCTTAAAGGGACTTAGGAAGTTGATTAATCTTATTTGAAGATTAATACTTGTTCAAGTTGAAGACAAGTTGAGCTAGGTTGGAGTTAGTCTTTCAAAGGCTTAGAAATATTAGGTTTGTTGTCTACCAAAGAAGTTGAAGACTTGTAAATTGGATCTCCATCGGGTTTGGAGAAAAGTGCTTAGTGAAGCAAGAAATCCCGATTAGTGTAATCGGGGAGTGGATTAAGGTTGATTAGTTAACATCCACCCGAACCACTATAAATCCTTGTGTCTATGTTATTTACATTACTTTACTTGTCATTTTGAACATAAACACCACACACATCAAGTTTGAGTTGAATTGGTTGATCATAGTTAATCAAATTTAGTGATCAATCGAAAAAGTGTTAAAAACGTATTAACTATTCACCCACCCCCCCCCCCCTTCTAGTTACTTACACACATTCATTTATACAAAAGAGAATCATTTTGACATTAGAGTAGTGTTTAAACAGCAAGCGGTTCTTTCCTTGCAGGGATAGGACTTATAACTACCACTTACCAAAAGAAGAGTCTTCTAGCCAACACTTCAAATCTTCTCTTTACCTTTACTACTAGCGCCAACTTCTCCTAAAACATAAAATAACTTAAAGGAGTAAGCATAAATCTTAGTGAATATATAAAAATGCAAATTGCTAAAACACTAATTAAAACATACAAACATAATCAAGTAGTAACACTTACTACATAGTATGTCATCGGATCAGAAGTCTAAACACAATTTGTGACAACCGCTCAAGGCTTATTGCCACCTAATCATACTAGCTTTAGCTAGTTAACTAAACATACTTAGGGATTAAATCCACATCCAAATCACATGTCATTACTTGTTAATTTCAAGTATATGACATATGACTCATTTACAAATTTATATACACACCTTGACAAGTAGTCTATCGCAATAAGAGTGCAAACAAGAGACAAGTTCCTTAGTAACCTATTACACATAGGACATACACATACACATTACAACCTAAACTCACCTACTAAACATACTCACAACTAATTTATGAATTATCCAAACACTCTACATTCCCTTACCCAATTTGTCACCTTAAATTTAATTAGAACACTTCCAATAATACACATACATAAATCACAATTCATTTTATAAAACAAAACATTACACATGTAATATCTTTCACACAACCAAAAAGTTTTGAATTATTAAATGAAGTACTACTAAGTTCATTCTTAGTAAATCATCATCCAATTTCTTTCCCCAAACTAAAGCTAGAGATGATTTAGCTCATTTTTACTAAATTAGGGTTGATGTTATAAAACACCAATTCTTAGCTTTGGATATGATTAATTCTTCAAGTAATAGCTTTAAAAAACTGATTACTAGTCATAACCCACCTAAATAGAAATAATCTTACAAAAGCCCTAAAATTCATGAATAATAAAATTAGGGTTTCATAAAAATTGATGAAGATGGAAGAATGGAAATGCTAGCAGAGATTAAGCCTTCTCCTTGTGCATTCTCTTCAATTGATAGGTAGATAAAATTTGAACTAAGATTTAACAAAGTCTTCTTTAATCTTCTTCTTCCTTTTTCTTTCTTTTCTCTCAAAATGAGTTATGTGAAGAAAATGACTGGTACCAGATCTGGAATCCCACTTATATCACGTAATTTCCAATAAATCCCCAAACTTAGCAAAATTAACAAAATAGTCCTTGTAGTTTCCAGGAATCCTACGCGGTGCGCTAGAATTTACGAGGCGCGCTGCTTAGACAAAAAGTGGGATGTCACACTTTGTATGATTTCCATTTAATGTTCGTCGTTGTAATGTGATTTAATTCAAAGTAACTTTGTATGATGTTGCTCGTAGTTGAAATGTTTTAAGTAACTTTGTTAGGAATCGAAAATAACTTCGATTTTCAATTCATTTAATATAAAGTACAATAAAATATCAAAACTCGACATAATTAAATTAAAACACAATAAAATATTATAAAACGACATAATTAAACAAAAACACAATAAAAGTTTCTTCATCTTTGAAAACTAAATAAAGAAAAATGTGATTAGAATGCCAATCCACGGTTTCTTATATACCGTACCACTGATCGACGGTATGGAAATATGTAGCGGACAATTCTGGAACAGAATCAGCTTTAAAATACAGCACGTCAGTGTGTTCAAATGGTACATTTTCTTTCAAGAAATTCTAACAAGTCCTCTAAACCAAGGTCGCGAGCGTCAATTTCTTCAAACGAAGCTTTCAAAGCACGCGTATAATCGTAAACTTTATTTTCATTATGGAATTTACTATCGTAATACACGTCGAATGAGACAATAATTTATAACATTTTAAGTGTGTTTGAGGTTAAAAAATGTTAGTAATAATTATGTGTTTGAGGATAAAAAAAGGTACTAATGTTGTTTAAATAGAAAAGATCAGCTGATGAGTCATCCCAGAAAGTTTTTAGGGATGACATATCGTCCCTAAATGTTTGGCGCGAAGATGTTAACTTTTTAGAGCCATTTTTTTGCCACAAAAAAATGATATTTTCTTTTGGAACGACTTTTGGGGACGACTAGTCGTCCCTAAAAGTTTGGCGCAAAAGTTTTGTAACACCCCGTTTTTCTAAACATGACGCTCGGGGCGTCATACGGAGTCCAAGGACATGTGTTTGATCTTTTGGAAGTATTTACTTGACCACGTTGGACTTAGGATGATTTTAAAAGTGGAATTGAGTTGGAACTGGAATACCATCGCGTCAGGAGCAAGTGTATCGCGTCTGGGATCGTCGCGTAACGCGATAAAAGGTGTTCAAATGCGATAGCCTTAAAACTCCTTGACCTGATCAGTGTGTCGCATTTGAGTCAGTGTATCATGTACGGGGTTGTCGCGAAATGCGACAGGCAGTCGCGAAACGCGACAATTGTGCATGAAGTCCATTTTAGGCTCGTTTTTGGGTTTAAAATGGAGGTATTTGTGTCTTTTCACTTTAAAACCGGGTTATATGCTTGAGAACAGTTCCAAACCTTATCCCAATCTCATTTTTCACACACTCACCTCCTTCATCAAACCCTAGTGTGAAAAACTCATTTTAGTGAGAGAAAGCTCCATTTGGAGAAGAAGAAGAGTGTTTCGGGTGAAAGCTCAAGTGTTAAAGTTGGTCCATTCGTCAGCGACATCATTTTGGTGGTATTGGTAAGTCTCAACTCCAAATTTCATCTTTATGATTTGATATTCAAGTTAGAGTTTGGGTTCTAATTGTTGAGGAAACCCATCTAGACCTTAAATGGGTTATTTGTAGCAATTTATTGTTGTTGGTAGTGGGTTTTGGGTTGGTTGATGATTAGCCATGATTAGGGCTTTAATTTGAGTGTAATCACTAGTGTTAGTGATTATGTTGTTAAAAGAACTCAAATGGGTGTTGTTGGAAACTTGATTTTGAATTGGGTCAAATTAAGAGTTGTAAGTTAATTTTGGTGAAGACAAGTGTTTAAAACTTGTGGTTTAGTTAAATTGTTGGAACCATTTTCACTAGTGTTAGTGATTATGGAAGCGTTGGAACCATTTTGGGTGTTTTGGTTGACTAATTTTGAAATGAGTCAAAATTAGGATTTATGTGTCAATTTGGGCAAGATATGTGCTTAACACTTATGATTGGGTTTGATTGGTGTATTAGGACCATTATCACTTGTGTTAGTGATTATTGGTTAGTTTGGGCGCGGTTTGTGCTTAGAAGTGCATTTGGGTCGAAATTGCACTATGTGTCAATTTGGGTTGATTTGTAAATCCACCCTAATTGTGTTGTTTGTTATGTGATTAATGGAATAGGTACATTCCATTGGCGATTGCGGATTATTCGGTTGCATCCATCAAGATTTCAAGGTGAGTGTAAATGTATTATATGCGTATGTATGCATAGGATGGGTGCGGGTTGGTAGAGTGATCCTTGCTCGGTTTCACTCTACATGTGATGGGAGAATGGATTCTTGGAGTTTGAGTCCATGTTGTACGCTTATGCGTTTTGGGTTATCACCCTTGGGGTAGTGAAGTGAATCTTTGGAGTATACGGATTCACGTTGGCCTGTCGGGCCAACCCCGTCGTTGATGATGTTGAGGAGATGAATCTCGGGTAGTGCGGATTCGTGATGACTCGAGTAGTTCGGCCATCTTATTGATGAGGTGGTGAATCTCGGGTAGTGCGAATTCACTAAGGCACGGTTAGTTCGGCCAACCTCGGTTCTTGAAGCGGTGAAGGAAGTGAATCTCGGGTAGTGCGAATTCACTAAGGCTAGGGTAGCTCAGCCAACCTTCATATGTATGAGGTTAAGGGGTTAACCTTGGTGTCTTTGTTATATTTGGTATATGCGTGTATATACTTATTACATGTTGTAGCTAATATTGCGGATTTGACTTTGTGGTACGTTAGGTATATCTTGCTAGTTATACTTGGATTGCGGTTTGCAAGGTGGCTTGGGTAAGCATGGGGACTAGTGCTTGCAGGTTGCTTTAGAAAATTGTACTTTAGACTTTTGATTTGGATTGGGTAGCGTTCCCAATCACCATGCTCGGTTTTGTTAAAAAGTAAAATAGTCGGGTCAAGGATTACCTTTTGGTTATGTCAAACGGGTCGTGGGTTGTATGCCCATTTTTTATTTCAACTTATGTCATGTATGTTTTTAAGTTGACTAAACTTACTATTGTAATGAAGTTGTTTTTGGAAATATAATTGAGACCTAATTGTTAATAATATTAATGTATTAAAAAGAAAAAATTTTATGGGACGGAATACGATGGGTTGGGTCATTTCAAGTGGTATCAGAGCATGGTCTAAAGGATTTAGGCGACTTGAGATAGGTGCCTAGACTTAGAGTTTTGTGTGTGCTTGTTTGTTGCGGGACTTGCAGGTGAACGGGTCGGACTGGGATATACGCCGTTGTAGTAACACCGCGGGCTGTTTTGGGTTAGTTAATTAAAAATTATGATAAACTTTGATTTAAAAGTTGTTCTTCTGGGAAAATAATTTTTCTTATGAACATGAAACTATATCCAAAAATCATGGTTAAACTCAAAGTGGAAGTATGTTTTCCAAAATGGTCATCTAGACGTCGTTCTTTCGACTGAAATGACTACCTTAACAAAAATGACTTGTAACCTGTAATTCCGACTATAAACTTAAACTTTTCTGTATAGATTCATAAACTTAAGTTCAATATGAAACCATAGCAATTGGATTCACTCAAAACGGATTTAAAACGAAGAAGTTATGGGTAAAACAAGATTGGTTATTTTTGTTTGTTGTAGCTACGTGAAAATTGGTAACAAATCTATATTAATCATATCCTAGCTAACTTATATTGTATTATACATGTATTCTAATATATTATGTAATCTTGGGATACCATAGACACGTATGCAAATGTTTTGACATATCATATCGACCCATCTATATATATTATTTGGAACAACCATAGACACTCTATATGCAGTAATGTCGGAGTTAGCTATACAGGGTTGAGGTTGATTCCAAAAATATACATAGTTTGAGTTGTGATCTAGCCTGAGACGTGTATACACTGGGTCGTAGATTGATTCAAGATAATATATATCGATTTATTTCTGTACATCTAATTGTGGACAACTAGTTGTAGGTTACTAACGAGGACAGCTGACTTAATAAACTTAAAACATTAAAACGTATTAAAAATGTTGTAAATATATTTTGAACATACTTTGATATATATGTACATATTTGTTATAGGTTCATGAATCGACCAGTGGCCAAGTCTTACTTCCCGACGAAGTAAAAATCTGTGAAAGTGAGTTATAGTCCCACTTTTAAAATCTAATATTTTGGGATGAGAATACATGCAGTTTTATAAATGTTTTATGAAATAGACACAAGTAAATGAAACTACATTATATGGGTGAATGATCGAAGCCGAATATGCCTCTTTTGCTTGGTAGCCTAAGAATTAGTAAACCGGTCTACTAATTGACGCGAATCCTAAAGATAGATCTATTGGGCCTAACGAACCCCATCCAAAGTACCGGATGCTTTAGTACTTCGAATTCGTTTTTATCATGTCCGAAGGATTTCCCGGAATGATAGGGGATATTCTTATATGCATCTTGTTAATGTCGGTTACCAGGTGTTCACCATATGAATGATTTTTATCTCTATGCATGTGATGTATATTGAAATATGAAATCTTGTGGTCTATTATTATGATTTGATAATATATAGGTTAAACCTATAACTCACCAACATTTTTGTTGACGTTTTAAGCATGTTTATTCTCAGGTGATTATTAAGAGCTTCCGTTGTTGCATACTAAAATAAGAACAAGATTTGGAGTCCATGCTTGTATGATATTATGTAAAAACTGCATTCAAGAAACTTATTTTTGATGTAATATATTTTTATTGTAAACCATTATGTAATGGTCGTGTGAAAACGGTATATTTTAGATTATCATTATTTGATAATCTACGTAATGCTTTTTAAACCTTTATAGATAAAATAAAGGTTATGGTTGTTTTAAAAATGAATGCAGTCGTTGAAAAACGTCTCATATAGAGGTCAAAACCTCGCGACAAAATCAATTAATATGGAACGTTTATAATCAATATGAACGGGACATTTCAACTATCTCTCTTAATCTCTCTTTATTTGAAAGCAGTTCTTTGAAAAATTTAGCGCAGTTTGGCATTTCTACTAAAGCATCTACTAGACGTACATTCAAATGCAAATTCTTAATAATGTCCCAATACTTAGCGAATTGCGCTTCTTGTTTTTCCTTCCTAAGCCTACATGGGAATGGTATGCGGGCACGTGGAATAATTTCCGGGGCCTTAGGAGAGATAGGTTCCGGTGGATTGACGACTGGGTCAATTGGCACAGGTTCCTTATCGGAAAAATCTTGTATGGGTATAGTAACAGTTGTCTCCTTCCCTCCTCTAGTAATTACTAGGGCATCAAACTCACTACACTCTATATCAATTTTAGTGGTTAATCGTTTAAGCGTAAGCTGAAAATTAGTGATTAATTCTTCAAAATTCTTTATTAAAGTGTCGAACTTGTTCTGGTATTCTATGACTTGAAGGTTTATCATATATTGCTTTTTCATAAATTCAACTAAAATTTCCTTAGAGTGGAGAGTAGGTTTGTGCAACGGGAATATTATATTATGCTCCGAGCTATTTTGTTGTTTGTGTGCCCATCTAGGGTAAGGATACCTTAGATTGGTTCTAGTAGCATCGGACTTTCTAGGAATTGGTAAACTTTGAAGAGTGAGGGTGAGATCTTGTAACCTGGTTTCCAGCATTTTTACTGTATGAGCGAAGGCGTCAACCTTCTCAACAGCTTCATTGTTCCAATCTTCCTGTTGTGCAGCTATTGTGTTCAAGAGATTCCATGCTTCATCTGCTGTTCGGGACTTGAAATTGCCTTGCTAGGCCATGTCTAGGAGAGACTTATCATCCTTGGTCAAACCATTGTAAAGCGTACAGATTATGTCTGCCTGACTTAACGAATAATTCGGACATCTTTTAAGCATCATCTTTACTCTATTCCATGCTAGACACACTGACTCATTTTCTTTTTGAGAAAAGTTTGTGATGTCATTTCTTAGACAGGTTTGCAGGGAGGGTGGATAAAATTTGTTTAAAAATTTAGTGGCTAAATCCTCCCATGTATGGATTGAATTCGGGTTAAGTTCGTCAAACTATGCTGAAGCGTGTGCAGAAAGTGAATATTGAAAAAGATGAAGTTTTAAAATGTTTTCCTCGTTTGATTCCTTCTTAAAAGAGTCAACCAGACTGATAAATTTGTTTATATGAAAGTTCAGATCGTCAGTCGGTAATCCTTGAAATTTACAGATCATACTGACTAGTTTAATCATGTGTGAACTGATTTCAGGAATTCCTTCGGTTCCTAAGGTGATTGGTCCTCCTCTTTCCTCTAAGCATGACTTATGCATAGAAGCAAGGGTATCTTGTTGTTCCATTTTTTTAGATTTTCTATTTAAAAATACTTAAAAGTAACTTTTAGAAAATATTAATTTACTAAAAGGATCAATAATTTAATAAAAAACAATTATTCTTGAAATTCGGTCGCTAACCAGATCGGATATCTTAACTGATAGGACTTCTCACAGATTACTCATATCGAGGTGGCCAGGCTGACTACGGAGAGGCAGGATCCTTTTGGTTCCAATATAATTGGAGACTGTTCGGAAAATCCAACAACCAAGTCCGTGTATAATTGTCTTTCTTAGACACCACCAAACAATACTTCGTCTGTTTAAAATCTTTCTCGATCAAAATATTCGATTTCCCAGCAGCGACGCCAAGAAGAAGGAGTGCAACTGATATGCCACTAATGGACGGTTTTATTTGTGCGGTGTCGTTAAGTCGCAGGATGTCCGATTCGGTAGCACACAGTGTCTTCATTTATTTAAATTTTGTGGGGCCTAAATTTACTTTTACTTTCTAAGGTGTAGAAGGTGTAAGTTAACCTAGTGTCTTATTTTTATGCTGATTAATGAATTGAAGATCAAGTGGATAATTGTCTTTTAATTAAATTACCTGGATAAAAGATAGTAGTTGATTTTAGCTAAAAGTCCTAAATGCAGAAAAGTAAATAAAGTGGAAGGATATCCGGAGTATGCAGATCAGGAAAATGTTGACCAAGATATCAGTATTGGGTTAGGGAAATGTAATTATGCTTATGTTAAGACTATGCTTGAAATGATGTAGATCTAGTTGGATGAGCCAATTACACAGACCTACTTATCTCTGAACTCTCGGAGTTCTCTTTGAGCAGTGAGAAGTATGTCACTTGGTCGTATAACTGAAGTGTAACAATACCTCAGAGGTTATCCTCAGTAGAGTACTAGGTTTATTAGTTAGTTAAGCTCTAATCCTAAACCTCGTTATCAGTTTAGGTAATTGAATAACAACGTGCCGTGTTGATTGAACACTGATCACAAACGGAAGGAGTCTGTCGGTTTAAGTTGGCAAAACCTTAAAGGGAAACTAACAACCATTCCATCATACTAATGAGATCTCAACAATTCAAACATTATACAGCATCACAGTTAATATACTGATAGTGAAGCAGATAGAAACCTAATGAATACCTAAACAGTTGGTATGACTAAGACCTAGGGCAACAATCAAACAAGAACATGCAATAGGCTTGGGTCATACAGTAAAGGCACTAACTAGATCTTAACAGCTCCTAAGAGGTCTCTTCGGAACAGTAAATAGGCATACTAGGTCATTCATATCTCAATTTCTAAGTTCCGTGTCCTAAAAGTGCATTAGATGCCTCTCGGGAACTCCGGCCATACCGAGTTCATAGAATCTTCAGATACAGTATAACCAGGGGTCTTAATCCTATGAATTAGCTAATTTCATATAGGTGGACAAGTCTTTATCACAACCTAGGTTGTCCAATCCTTAAAAAGCTAGCATACAAATCTATCAGACTTCCTAGTTCAGTATTATAAAAGTAATCATACTAAATTAACATAATTACGCTAACCCAAACTTTTATCATGGAAACATACAGATAAATTAAGCTATCATGGCAATATCGGAAAGCATTATTAAACATAAAAAGTAAGAATATATGTTTAATACAAAAGACAAGCGTTTCGGATAAAAACCTGAAAAGGCCGAACAAATCTGCCCGAGATCGCAGGGACTCGCCGGGATATCCTCCAGAAAATAAAAGCTAAGCTAGCTACTACTAAAACTAACTAAAAGATTGAAAATATAAAATGAATTGCAAGTTGAGTGTGTGTTGGAATGGATGGAGAGAGCCCTTTAAATATACCTCATTTTTGCCTGCAAACGGCTGGCAGGCCGTATTTGGCAGGCGGTTTGCATGGCAAGCTGTATTAAGGGGCCATTTGCTGGACCGTTTGGTAGGCCGTACCCCATACTGGCAGGCCGTATGGCAGGCCGTATTCGGTGCTGGTCAGCCTTGATTCACTGGATCGTAACTTGATTTCTTATCTTTCACCGTTTTTGCTCTAGAATCTTCGTTTTAGCTCTGTTTTACTTGATTCTTTTTGCATCGCCTTTGTAATTACTTAATCTACAAAATCAAACGAAAAAGCGATAATTTTGCCGACAAAGTTTTAGTCTTTATTGTTTTAGGGCTTAATTTAGGGGGTAAAAACGTGACTTTTTGCCCGATATCACTGACCAGGGCAGGCCAAACAGCTTTCTAAACGGCCTGCCACAATGGAAAACAGCCTGCCAAATGGGCTATGAAAACGGGCATAAAAACAGGCTACCAAAGCAAACGGGCCCTGTAAACGGCTTGCCAAATGGCGTGCCAGCCGTTTGCAGGCAAAATCTAAGTCTATTTAAAGGGCTTCTTCCATTAATTTTTACACATTCTCAATTTGTACTTCACTTTATATTTTCAAACTTTTTAGTTAGTTTTTAGTAGTAGCTAGCTTATCTTTTATTTTTCGAAGGATATACCGGCGAGTCCCTGCGATCTCGGGCAGATTTCTTCAGCATTTTCAAGTTTTTATCTGAAACGCTTGTCTTCTGTGTTAAACATGTATTGTTACCATTTATGTTTAATAATGCGTTTCGATATTACCATGTTAACTTAATTAATATGTATGTTATCATGATCTAAGTTTGGATTAGCGTAATTATGTTAAATTAGTACGGTTACTGTTGTTATGCTGAATTTGTGAGTGTGATAGATTTGTATGTTAGCATCTTAAGGATTGACCAACCTAGGTTGTGATCAGGACTTTTCCACATATATGAACTTAGCTACTTCATAGGATTAAGACCCCTGGTTATACTGTTTTTGAAGATTCTATGAACTCAGTATGGCCGGAGTTCCAGAGAGACATCTAATGCACTTTTAGGACACGAAACTTAGGAATTGAGACATGAATGACCTAGTATGCCTATTGATTGTTCCAAAGAGACCTCTTAGGAGCTGTTAAGATCTAGTTAGTGCCTTAACTATATGACCCAAACCTATTGCATGTTCTTGTTTGATTGTTGCCCTAGGATTAAGTCATATCAACTGTTTAGGTATGTTAGGTTTCTATCTGCTTTACTTTCAGTATATCAACCGTAATGCTGTATAAAGTTTGGATTAGTATGATATCATTACTATGATGAAATGGTTGTTAGTTTTCATTCAAGGTTTTGTCAACCTAACCAGACGAACTCCTTCCATTTGTGATCAGTGTTCAATCAACACAGCACGTTGTTATTCAGTTAACTAAACTGATAACGAGGGTTAGGATTAGACCTCAACTCACTAATAAACCTAGTGCTTTTTTGAGGATAACCTCCGAGGTATATTTACGTTTCAATTATACAACTAAGTGACATACTTTTCACTACTCAACGAGAACTCTGAGAGTCTAGGGATAAGTAGGTCTGTGTAATTGGCTCATCCAACCAGATCTACACCATTCCAATCATAGATTTAACATAAACATAATTACCTTTCCCTAACTCAAACTAATATCTTGGTCAACATTTCCCTGATCTGCATACTCAGGATATCCTTCCACTTTCTTTACTTTTCTGCAATTAGGACTATTAGCTTAAAACCAAATACTATCCTTTATCCAGGTAATTTAAACAAAGACAATTATCCAGTTGATCTTCAATTCGTTAAACCGGTCAAAAACACGACCCTAGGTTAACTTACACCTTGTACCATTAGAAAGTTAAAAAGGAAATTTAGGCCCTGTAAAATATAAATAATAAAACACTGTTTGCTACCTTGATCAGCTAACACTGATGCCCTACAGCCTAACAATACCGTATGAATAAAAACCGTTTCTTTCAGTCATATTAGTAAACCGCAATGCGACCGCAGAATTCACTGTCACCATTTTTTATCAAATTTAGTTTGACCACTTCCCGACATCTATAATTCACGAGAACTTTCTCAACACAGTTAGAATAGATGCCTCCTTCATACTCAATTGAGTTTTGGTCATAAAAACACTAATCTTGGTTAATCACGCTTAATTACATCTTAATGACAATTTAACCATGATTAGGCATAACACATAAGTGTTAATCAATAACTTGTGATCTTAAAACTTATCAATAAATTCTTAGAATGATCACCAAGTACCAACACACATAAGGTAATGTCACTAGAACACTAATTACAGTTAAAGATTACTTAGTGACAAATTAAGGCTAAATGAAGAACAATATTTTTAAGTATACCTAGTAAAGACTTATAATCCTAAAATACACTTAGATACATTTTGGATGGTCACCAAGTCCCAACTAGAGATTGCTCTTCTCTTGTACATGTGTTGGATATTAATGTGTGCTTACACATTAATCAAGCAATATGTTATATTGCAAGTAAGCTTGCTAAAGCTTAAACCATAGTGTTGTGTAAATATCCATATGATTGATTTTAGAATAACTATCTCTTGCTATATGTGAGTATTACTTGCTACTTGCTAATATGTTTGATACTCATAAATTTTCCAACTTGTTAACATGCTCTTAAACTTGCTATGTGTTATTAGTTAGAACACTAGGATTCAAATAACTAGTTTACTTCAATGAATTAAGTGTATAATGGTTCACAAACAATAATGGTCAATAATATATTTGGTCTTGTCTAAGTAACACATTGTGTAACATGTCCAAGTACAAGTTAACATTATTTTCTTTACACACTTAATGTTTAACTTAGAAAGACATCTTTCAATTCTTCTGTATTCAATCTTGAAATGAATATGATTTATGATTAATTGAAACTATGAAGTTAATGACATGTTGACTAGTCTTTAGGATTGACCCAAATGCATTAATGAACCTAACTAAGTCTTGACCAAACTGAGATTATCCAAAATGACAATCAAGATACTTCTCCAAGAATGTTGGGTTTACCACATTTGGAGTACTATGTCATTTTCACACAATAAGACCAAATCTCACACACTTAATGCATATAGTACTTGTATAGGATATTGGATTTCTTTTGCAGGTGCTAGATAAAGTAAAGATTTCAAAATATGGTGTTCAAATCTGAGTCAAACGGCTATACAACGGATACATATTTTGGACTAAGTCACGCACGGTCGAACCACGACCGGCCGTTCCAGTGACCGTGTGACAACGACTAGTTTTTGAATTCCACTATAAATAGCAAGCATTGGAGAGCATTTGAAGCTGACCCTTTTGCACATTTAAAAGGCATATTTCTAGAGATCACAAGGGCTTTAATTACTACTCAAATGTGATCAAGCAAGAGAAGATTATATGATTTTATAGATATAGAATTTGGTTATTGTAAACTTACTAATCAAATTTGTTTATCTTGTGAGTTTACTTAGTGTGATGTATGTCCTAGAATTGTCTTAGGATCATTATCACTAATTGTATGAGTCTTGTAACTTCAATTAGTAGAAGCATAGGCTAGCTTAGTGATCTACTTCCTTAAAGGGACTTAGGAAGTTGATTAATCTTATTTAAAGATTAATACTTGTTCAAGTTGAAGACAAGTTGAGCTAGGTTGGAGTTAGTCTTTCAAAGGCTTAGAAAGATTAGGTTTGTTGTCTACCAAAGAAGTTGAAGACTTGTAAATTGGATCTCCATCGGGTTTGGAGAAAAGTGCTTAGTGAAGCAAGAAATCCCGATTAGTGTAATCGGGGAGTGGATTAAGGTTGATTAGTTAACATCCACCCGAACCACTATAAATCCTTGTGTCTATGTTATTTACATTACTTTACTTGTCGTTTTGAACATAAACACCACACACATCAAGTTTGAGTTGAATTGGTTGATCATAGTTAATCAAATTTAGTGATCAATCGAAAAAGTGTTAAAAACGTATTAACTATTCACCCCCCCCCCCCCCTTCTAGTTACTTACACACATTCATTTATACAAAAGAGAATCATTTTGACATTAGAGTAGTGTTTAAACAGCAATCGGTTCTTTCCTTGCGGGGATAGGACTTATAACTACCACTTACCAAAAGAAGAGTCTTCTAGCCAACACTTCAAATCTTCTCTTTACCTTTACTACTAGCGCCAACTTCTCCTAAAACATAAAATAACTTAAAGGAGTAAGCATAAATCTTAGTGAATATATAAAAATGCAAATTGCTAAAACACTAATTAAAACATACAAACATAATCAAGTAGTAACACTTACTACATAGTATGTCATCGGATCAGAAGTCTAAACACAATTTGTGACAACCGCTCAAGGCTTATTGCCACCTAATCATACTAGCTTTAGCTAGTTAACTAAACATACTTAGGGATTAAATCCACATCCAAATCACATGTCATTACTTGTTAATTTCAAGTATATGACATATGACTCATTTACAAATTTATATACACACCTTGACAAGTAGTCTATCGCAATAAGAGTGCAAACAAGAGACAAGTTCCTTAGTAACCTATTACACATAGGACATACACATACACATTACAACCTAAACTCACCTACTAAACATACTCACAACTAATTTATGAATTATCCAAACACTCTACATTCCCTTACCCAATTTGTCACCTTAAATTTAATTAGAACACTTCCAATAATACACATACATAAATCACAATTCATTTTATAAAACAAAACATTACACATGTAATATCTTTCACACAACCAAAAAGTTTTGAATTATTAAATGAAGTACTACTAAGTTCATTCTTAGTAAATCATCATCCAATTTCTTTCCCCAAACTAAAGCTAGAGATGATTTAGCTCATTTTTACTAAATTAGGGTTGATGTTATAAAACACCAATTCTTAGCTTTGGATATGATTAATTCTTCAAGTAATAGCTTTAAAAAACTGATTACTAGTCATAACCCACCTAAATAGAAATAATCTTACAAAAGCCCTAAAATTCATGAATAATAAAATTAGGGTTTCATAAAAATTGATGAAGATGGAAGAATGGAAATGCTAGCAGAGATTAAGCCTTCTCCTTGTGCATTCTCTTCAATTGATAGGTAGATAAAATTTGAACTAAGATTTAACAAAGTCTTCTTTAATCTTCTTCTTCCTTTTTCTTTCTTTTCTCTCAAAATGAGTTATGTGAAGAAAATGACTGGTACCAGATCTGGAATCCCACTTATATCACGTAATTGCCAATAAATCCCCAAACTTAGCAAAATTAACAAAATAGTCCTTGTAGTTTCCAGGAATCCTACGCGGTGCGCTAGAATTTGCGAGGCGTGCTGCTTAGACAAAAAGTGGGATGTCACACTTTGTATGATTTCCATTTAATGTTCGTCGTTGTAATGTGATTTAATTCAAAGTAACTTTGTATGATGTTGCTCGTAGTTGAAATGTTTTAAGTAACTTTGTTAGGAATCGAAAATAACTTCGATTTTCAATTCATTTAATATAAAGTACAATAAAATATCAAAACTCGACATAATTAAATTAAAACACAATAAAATATTATAAAACGACATAATTAAACAAAAACACAATAAAAGTTTCTTCATCTTTGAAAACTAAATAAAGAAAAATGTGATTAGAATGCCAATCCACGGTTTCTTATATACCGTACCACTGATCGACGGTATGGAAATATGTAGCGGACAATTCTGGAACAGAATCAGCTTTAAAATACAGCACGTCAGTGTGTTCAAATGGTACATTTTCTTTCAAGAAATTATAACAAGTCCTCTAAACCAAGGTCGCGAGCGTCAATTTCTTCAAACGAAGCTTTCAAAGCACGCGTATAATCGTAAACTTTATTTTCATTATGGAATTTACTATCGTAATACACGTCGAATGAGACAATAATTTATAACATTTTAAGTGTGTTTGAGGTTAAAAAATGTTAGTAATAATTATGTGTTTGAGGATAAAAAAAAGGTACTAATGTTGTTTAAATAGAAAAGATCAGCTGATGAGTCATCCCAGAAAGTTTTTAGGGATGACATGTCGTCCCTAAATGTTTGGCGCGAAGATGTTAACTTTTTAGAGCCATTTTTTTGCCACAAAAAAATGATATTTTCTTTTGGAACGACTTTTGGGGACGACTAGTCGTCCCTAAAAGTTTGGCGCAAAAGTTTTGTAACACCCCGTTTTTCTAAACATGACGCTCGGGGCATCATACGGAGTCCAAGGACATGTGTTTGATCTTTTGGAAGTATTTACTTGACCACGTTGGACTTAGGATGATTTTAAAAGTGGAATTGAGTTGGAACTGGAATACCATCGCGTCAGGAGCAAGTGTATCGCGTCTGAGATCGTCGCGTAACGCGATAAAAGGTGTTCAAATGCGATAGCCTTAAAACTCCTTGACCTGATCAGTGTGTCGCATTTGAGTCAGTGTATCATGTACGGGGTTGTCGCGAAATGCGACAGGCAGTCGCGAAACGCGACAATTGTGCATGAAGTCCATTTTAGGCTCGTTTTTGGGTTTAAAATGGAGGTATTTGTGTCTTTTCACTTTAAAACCGGGTTATATGCTTGAGAACAGTTCCAAACCTTATCCCAATCTCATTTTTCACACACTCACCTCCTTCATCAAACCCTAGTGTGAAAAACTCATTTTAGTGAGAGAAAGCTCCATTTGGAGAAGAAGAAGAGTGTTTCGGGTGAAAGCTCAAGTGTTAAAGTTGGTCCATTCGTCAGCGACATCATTTTGGTGGTATTGGTAAGTCTCAACTCCAAATTTCATCTTTATGATTTGATATTCAAGTTAGAGTTTGGGTTCTAATTGTTGAGGAAACCCATCTAGACCTTAAATGGGTTATTTGTAGCAATTTATTGTTGTTGGTAGTGGGTTTTGGGTTGGTTGATGATTAGCCATGATTAGGGCTTTAATTTGAGTGTAATCACTAGTGTTAGTGATTATGTTGTTAAAACAACTCAAATAGGTGTTGTTGGAAACTTGATTTTGAATTGGGTCAAATTAAGAGTTGTAAGTTGATTTTGGTGAAGACAAGTGTTTAAAACTTGTGGTTTAGTTAAATTGTTGGAAACATTTTCACTAGTGTTAGTGATTATGGAAGCGTTGGAACCATTTTGGGTGTTTTGGATGACTAATTTTGAAATGGGTCAAAATTAGGATTTATGTGTCAATTTGGGCAAGATAGGTGATTAACACTTATGATTGGGTTTGATTGGTGTATTAGGACCATTATCACTTGTGTTAGTGATTATTGGTTAGTTTGGGCGCGGTTTGTGCTTAGAAGTGCATTTGGGTCGAAATTGCACTATGTGTCAATTTGGGTTGATTTGTAAATCTACCCTAATTGTGTTGTTTGTTATGTGATTAATGGAATAGGTACATTCCATTGGCGATTGCGGATTATTCGGTTGCATCCATCAAGATTTCAAGGTGAGTGTAAATGTATTATATGCGTATGTATGCATAGGATGGGTGCGGGTTGGTAGAGTGATCCTTGCTCGGATTCACTCTACATGTGATGGGAGAATGGATTCTTGGAGTTTGAGTCCATGTTGTACGCTTATGCGTTTTGGGTTATCACCCTTGGGGTAGTGAAGTGAATCTTTGGAGTATACGGATTCACGTTGGCCTGTCAGGCCAACCCCGTCGTTGTTGATGATGTTGAGGAGATGAATCTCGGGTAGTGCGGATTCGTGATGACTCGAGTAGTTCGGCCATCTTATTGATGAGGTGGTGAATCTCGGGTAGTGCGAATTCACTAAGGCACGGTTAGTTCGGCCAACCTCGGTTCTTGAAGCGGTGAAGGAAGTGAATCTCGGGTAGTGCGAATTCACTAAGGCTCGGGTAGCTCAGCCAACCTTCATATGTATGAGGTTAAGGGGTTAACCTTGGTGTCTTTGTTATATTTGGTATATCCGTGTATATACTTATTACATGTTGTAGCTAATATTGCGGATTTGACTTTGTGGTACGTTAGGTATATCTTGCTAGTTATACTTGGATTGCGGTTTGCAAGGTGGCGCCTTGGGTAAGCATGGGGACTAGTGCTTGCAGGTTGCTTTAGAAAATTGTACTTTAGACTTTTGATTTGGATTGGGTAGCGTTCCCAATCACCATGCTCGGTTTTGTTAAAAAGTAAAATAGTCGGGTCAAGGATTACCTTTTGGTTATGTCAAACGGGTCGTGGGTTGTATGCCCGTTTTTTATTTCAACTTATGTCATGTATGTTTTTAAGTTGACTAAACTTACTATTGTAATGAAGTTGTTTTTGGAAATATAATTGGGACCTAATTGTTAATAATATTAATGTATTAAAAAGAAAAAATTTTATGGGACGGAATACGATGGGTTGGGTCATTTCAAGTGGTATCAGAGCATGGTCTAAAGGATTTAGGCGACTTGAGATAGGTGCCTAGACTTAGACTTTTGTGTGTGCTTGTTTGTTGCGGGACTTGCAGGTGAACGGGTCGGACTGGGATTTGGTTAGTGCCTTAGTGTGTAGGTGAACTAACTAGGATTGTGGCTTGTATGGTGATATTATTTTTGTGTGTATCTATATCGCGTTGCGTTTGTGAATATCATTGAGTGAGATAGTCATTGTACTAATGAGTTGATACGGCGTGTGCACGTAATAATGACTAGCTACCATTGTTACGAGTACAAATCGTGTCTAATAAGTGATGTACGATGAATATTGAGCAAGATGGGGTGGTGTTGTGCGTGTGGTTTTATACGTTTATGATCTAATCGCTTTGCATTCTTTACAATGTCGACGAGAAACGGGATCGAGATAAACGGCGATGAGTTTAACATTAGAGTTGCGACCGCCGTGGCGGAGCAAATGGGTGCGTTACGAGAAGAAATGGATAGGAAGTATTCCGAATTTCGGAGTAGTGGTGAAATGGAGCGTTGTCTTAAGAGCTTCATGATGACTAAACCTCTGATGTATGACGGAAAACCGAATCCTTTGATAAGTACAACATGGATCTCGGATGTCGAAGGGTGTTTTCGTACTATGCAAAAATGCCCTCCCGAGTAGAGGACAAGACTCGCTACTATCTAGTTGCGGGAAGGTCAAAGGATTGGTTGGAAGATAAAATTGATATTGTTGGTGGTGAATCGTTTATGAGGTTATCGTGGGACGATTTTAAGAAGGAATTCTTCGAGGAATTCCGGATGCAAGCCGATTTGTCGGATTTGCGTGATGAGTTGCGAAATTTTCGACAAGGATCTATGGACTTGAATACTCTCAAGACGACCTTTATGGCAAAAGCTCGATTTACCGGAGTATATTTGGAATGATCATGCGTTGATGGGGGATTTCTATCGAATTTTGAATGATGACTTGCGGAACAAAATTAGCTGGGGTCAAGTGAAGTCGTTTGCGGAGTTATTCGCGGTGGCTAGGGGTTTCGAATCGCATTCGCAATCGATGGTTAGTGAACCTTCAAGTAAGAGAAAGGTTGATTCGTATGGTGCTCCAAGTAAGAAAACTAAGGGTGCAAGTGCGAGTACGGGTAATGTGGGGAAAGGCATGATGGATTCTCCTGCACCCAGATGTTTCATTTGTGGTGTTAGGGGCCACAAGTTATGGGAGTGCACAATGTCGAGAAGTGATGACGGAATGTGCTACTATTGTCATAAAGAGGGACATCGAAAGCCGGATTGTCCCGAGTTGGCGGCGGTGAATGCCGCGAGGAGACATTAAGGTACTTTTCATTTTAATAAATATGACCTTAGTTATTTATTGTGTACTAAAGATTTCGGGTTTGTTAAATGCATTGTGTTGTGCACATTATTGTTATGGGTGATATCCCTAATGGGATTTCCCTACGGTGGCGTTTGGATTGACGGGCGAAGGGCGTAAGACTTGGTGCAACCAAGCATTCCTTTGTGTTAGGAAATGTTTCTACTAAGCCATGGGAATGGGCTTTGGTGTTCGGTTGTTAAGCGCGTGTTCGCTTTTGTGTTGAGGATGGTGGAACCATGAGGTTCATCGGGTGGATGGAACCCTAGAGATCGAGTGTTTGATCTCAATGTATGTTGGTAATAGAGTCTACGGGACGTAATGTTAGGTGCCTTTTTCATACCTGCTAGCGTGGTATTCGACTCCGATGGTGTTGCGGTCACATTGAATTTAGGGTACCAGTGAGAAACCCTTAGGTGTTTGAGTGACGGTGTAAAAGTTACAAGTAATAGCAACCCGGTGATTGCTAGAGTTATACTTGTACGGTTTGGTAAGTACTTCGGTTGAAGTAGTGAAGGATAATCTGAAATCCTTCGTGTGCTCAGGGATGGAGCAAAGTGTTGTGATGTGTATATCATGGAATACAAGACGGATGGATCTTGTCTTTCTTTAGCATGTTGGTTGTATGAGTCTCGGTGAGACGGAGACGGGCTCGGCGATTGACTAAGTCAACAATGAGTGGATAGTGGTTTCGCGGGATACTTTTATCTCGATGATGCGGTTACGGAAAGGAGTTCTAAGTGGGGGAGTTTGTACTCTCGCACGAAGATGTTCTAGTGTGTTGATATTGGGTGACGCTCGTATAGATTCGAGGCTAGCGTTGAGACATACGTTGGTCGATTGTGGTAAAAAGTACAGTTTGGAATAAATTGTACTTATGGTTTTGGATTTAAATTACCACCAAGATGGTAATGTGGTGAATCTCTTTGGGGAATAAATGGACGTGTTTGATGAGCAAGGTGTGATCCCCGGTTTAGGAATGTGCATGTCGGATTCTCTTCTAGAGAATTATTGTTTTGTGCCTATGTACGATATAGGTGGTTCTTGCTCGATTGTGATGTCGTGGTGTACGCGTACGTATGATGCGTGTACAAAGATTCCAAGTGGGTGAAATGTTCCTAAGTATGTGTATATACTTGTTGCTTGGGGTGGATGGTTAGTGTATTCCGTTAGGATTCACTATGGTGTAGCAGGGCGCGATGTTACACTGCTCGTTGAGATCGAGGCCAAAATAGCGTGTGTAGGTTAGTGATTATCCGTCAGGATTCACTATGGTGTGTGCAGTGCGCGATGCCACACTACTCATTGATTGAGGCCAAAAGAGTGTGTGTGATTGGTGGGTTATGGCCATTGATTCAGTCCGCTAACTTCAACTTGGGAGTAGTGTTATATCGGCATGGTATAACGTTATCGGGAAATGCGAGTACCAGTAGGGAATGGGAGTACCATTCTTTGCGTTGTGATTTGGGACGTGAATATCGGGTTGTTCGTATTCATAATATTTCGGGTAGTACGATTTTCCCTGTTGGTTGGACTCATAGTTTGAGGTAGTGAATGTCGGGTAGTTCGAATTCACTAAGGCTCGGTTTGCACGGCCATCCTCGGTTATACTATGTGGTGGAGGTAGTGAATATCGGTTTGCGCGTATTCACAATGACTCGGGTTGTGCGGTCATTTCGTTGTAGGAAATATGGATTGGGTTGGTGAATTTCGGGTTGTTGCGAATTCACTAAGGTTCAGGTTGTTTTGACCATCCTCCATATATGTTTAGGCTCAGGTTGTTTCGGCCATTTTGGTGTGAATTGTGATGCAATAGTCGTGTTTTGCTCACGTGTTTGCGGTAGTTGCGTATTAGCCGTGTTTGCGCACTACAAGGGATGTTAAGTGGTAAGTGTTATCCGTAAGGATTCGCTTTTATTCGGTCTTCATCGGTTAGATGGTTGACCTTATTTTTTTTGGGTGTGTGGTTGCTACTAGTAATGTACTTGGTATAGGTACACTAGGAGTTGATATCTCGGTTCGAGATTGGATGAGTTTTCCCGATGTGAGGGATTGAGCAGGTTCTTGTGCTCAGATTTGTGGGTTCGATAAATCGCGGGTGAAGATTTAGTTGTTAAAGGTGACTCTTTGAGAAGAATCGCCTAGAGGAGTTAGAAGAATACATAGTGATTCTGCGTATTCTAAGTGATCGTTATAGACTTCGGATGTTGTGTGTGTTGCATGACTCGGAATGCGTGCAAGTGCGTATTTAGTTAATGGAATAATCTTAGAGATTACGAGAAATGTGGTGGAAATCGGATTGGAACGTTTGTTTAAGGAACGTAGAGTGTAGGTCCGGGCGGTTAAGTGACTAGGATCACGGGGACGTGATCTTTTGGAAGTATTTACTTGACCACGTTGGACTTGGGATGATTTTAAAAGTGGAATTGAGTGGGAACTGGAAAACCTTCGCGTCAGGAGCAAGTGTATCGCGTCTGGGATTGTCGCGTAACGCGACAAAAGGTGTTCAAACGCGATAGCCTTAAAACTCCTTGACCTGATTAGTGTGTCGCGTTTGAGTCAGTGTATCACGTATGGGGTTGTCACCAAACGCGACAGGCAGTCGCAAAACGCAACAATTGTACATGAAGTCCATTTTAGGCTCGTTTTTGGGTTTAAAATGGGGGTATTTGTGTCTTTTCACTTTAAAACCGGGTTATATGCTTGAGATCAGTTCCAAACCTTATCCCAATCTCATTTTTCACACACTTCACCTCCTTCATCAAATCCTAGTGTGAGACACCCATTATAGTGAGAGAAAGCTCCATTTAGAGATGAAGAAGAGTGTTTCGGGTGAAAGCTCAAGTGTTAAAGTTATTCCACTCGTCAACGGCATCATTTTGGTGGTATTGGTAAGTCTCAACTCCGAATTTCATCTTTATAATTTGATATTCAAGTTAGGGTTTGGATTCTAATTGTTGAGGAAACCCATCTAGACCACAAATGGGTTATTTGTAGCAAGTTATTGTTGTTGTTGGTGGGTTTTGGGTTGCTTGATGATTTAGCCATGATTAGGGCTATAATTTGAGTGTAATCACTAGTGTTAGTGATTATGTTGTTAAAAGAACCCAAATGGGTGTTGTTGGAAACTTGATTTTGAATTGGGTCAAATTAAGAGTTGTAAGTTGATTTTGGTGAAGACAAGTGTTTAAAACTTGTGGTTTAATTAAGTTGGCATTGTTGGAACCATTTTTACTAGTGTTAGCGATTATGGAAGCGTTGGAACCATTTTGGGTGTTTTGGTTGACTAATTTTGAAATGGGTCAAAATTAGGGTTTATGTGTCAATTTGGGCAAGATAGGTGTTTAACACTTATGATTGGGTTTGATTGGTGTATTAGGACCATTCTCGCTTGTGTTGGTGATTATTGGTTAGTGTGGACGCGGTTTTTGCTTGGAAGTACAATTGGGTCGAAATTGCACTAGGTGTCAATTTGGGTTGATTTGTAAATCCACCCTAATTGTGTTGTTTCTTATGTGATTAATGGAATAGGTACATTCCATTGGCGATTGCGGATTATTCGGTCGCATCCATCAATATTTCAAGGTGAGTGTAAATGTATTATATGCGTATGTATGCATAGGATGGGTGCGGGTTGGTAGAGTGATCCTTGTTCGGATTCACTCTACATGTGATGGGAGAATGGATTCTTGGAGTTTGAGTCCATGTTGTACGCTTATGCGTTTTGGGTTATCACCCTTGGGGTAGTGAATCTTTGAAGTATACGGATTCACGTTGGCATGTCGGGCCAACCCCGTCGTTGTTGATGATGTTGAGGAGATGAATCTCGGGTAGTGCGGATTCGTGATGACTCGGGTAGTTCGGTCATCTTAGTGATGAGGTGGTGAATCTCGGGTAGTGCGAATTCACTAAGGCACGGGTAGTTCGGCCAACCTCGGTTGTTGAAGCGATGAAGGAAGTGAATCTCGGGTAGTGCGAATTCACTAAGGCTCGGGTAGTTCGGCCAACCTTCATATGTATGAGGTAAAGGGGTTAACCTTGGTGTCTTTGTTATATTTGGTATATGCGTGTATATACTTATTACATGTTGTAGCTAATATTGCGGATTTGACTTGGTGGTACGTTAGGTATAGCTTGCTGGTTATACTTGGATTGCGGTTCGCAAGGTGGCGACTTGTGTAAGCATGGGGACTAGTGCTTACGGGTTGCTTTAGAAGATTGTACTTTAGACTTTTGATTACGATTAGGTAGCGTTCCCAATTACCATGCTCGGCTTTATAAAATTGTCGGGTCAAGGATTACCTTTTGGTTATGTCAAACGGGTCGTGGGTTGTATGCCCGTTTTGTATTTCAACTTATGGCATGTATGTTTTTAAGTTGACTAAACTTACTATTGTAATGAAGTTGTTTTTGAAAACATAATTGGGACCTAAATGTTAATAATATTAATGTATTAAAAAGAAAAAAAATTATGGGCCGGAATACGACGGGTTGGGTCGTTTCAAGTTTTTCTTTTTTGGAGCCAATTTTTGTGAACGAAAAATGAATAAAAAATGGTATTTTCTTTCGAGACCTCATGTCGTCCCAAATTGTCATCCGGAAAAAAATGGTCAAACTTTGCAGAAAAAGTTGTCTCAGTTTTGTCGTTTAGTTTACGTTTGGGGACGACCTCATGTCATCCTAAAAGTGTGACCCCTGTTTTGCGTTTTTGTGTAGTGATTGTTATCTGGGACACGTAATCTTGACTCATCTCGGACCCGAGATGGGGGCACGACAGTTTAGTAGACTTTTCGAGATTAGATTTTGTGGTCCCTAATGGTACTTTTTTTTTCTTGTAGTGTGGTGCGGATGTTGCTCCCATTTCTTGCAAGAAGATGAATGTGGCCAAGTCTAAGGATTCAGTCGGTGTTAGTGTGGATAAAAAGGTGGCTTCTTCGCCGTCATTTGATTCTGCCATGGCTTCTCCATATTAAATGTGTAAATATGAAACTTTTTAATTATAAAGCAATCATTAATTGACTCGTCGAAAACTGTACGCATTTATCTATTTTACCGTTAAATTCAAACAGATGAAGTATGAATTTAGATTTATTGAGAAATAAAACTGTTTTTTTTTTTTTTTTTTTTAACACTTGTACATTGATGATGATATATTAGCTCGATCAAGATATGCTACCGAGTGCATTAGCTTTCTCCCTAAGCAAAAACTTTTGCACCTTCCCGGTTGAGGTTCTCGGCAACTCGTCAAAAACAACGGTCTTAGGTGCCATATAACGTGGCATCCGTTCACGACAATAGTCAATAAGATCTTCACTTTTCAGACTAAAACCATCCCTTAACTTCACAAACGCGCACGGTGTTTGACCCCAGTGGTTATCAGGTCGTGCCACTACAGCGACCTCAAGAACCGCTGGGTGACTATAGATTACAGTTTCAACCTCAACCGTACTTATATTTTCCCCGCCCGAAATGATAATATCTTTCGAACGATCCTTAACTTCGATATACCCATCCAAATGTTTCACCGCTAAATCACCACTCCTAAACCATCCTCCCGAAAACGCCTCTTTTGTTGATTTTCTGTCCTTATAGTACCCATTCATGACCGTATTCCCTTTAAACATGATCTCCCCGATTGATTTCCCATTATGTTCGACACTCTCCATAGTTACCGGATCTTTCACATCCACACCTTCCAACCCGAGATGTCTCACTCCTTGTCTCGTTTTCAACTTTAATCGTTCTTCGACCGGCAACAAATCCCATTCAGGCTTCCAAGCACACAAAGTCCCTGGCCCGTATGTTTCGGTAAGCCCATACAAATGTGACACATTGAACCCTAACTCCTCCATCTTCGAAAGAATTAACGGAGGTGGTGGGGCACCACCCGTCATGATCTCGACCTTATGAGGAAGCGGTTTACGATCAGGAAAATTTACAAGCATGTTTAAAACTGTAGGAGCACCACTCATATGTGTCACCTTATGTTGAGCTATATTATCAAACACATCTTTTGGATCACATCTTCGAATGCATACATTCGTACCCCCGATTGCAGCTAGGCCCCACGCGAGGCACCATCCGTTGCAGTGAAACATAGGAACGGACCAAAGGTACGTTGTCATGGGGCCCATTCCGTGCATGAATATAGAAGCGATCGAGTTCAAATACGCGCCACGATGATTATAAACCACTCCTTTTGGGCTTGATGTCGTGCCCGAAGTATAATTTAAACTAATCGGGTCCCACTCATCGTTCGGTCTGACTACAGAAAATTTATCAACCCCACCTTCGATGACGCTTTCGTATTCATAAGCAGTGGTGGCTAGATCAGAGAGTGGTATATTGAGGCCATCTTCTGTGATGATAACAAGGAGAGGGGGTTTTTGGTGAGTGGTTTTAAGAAGATCGATTGCGGGTAAAACGATATCGAGAAACTGATGATCAACGAACAGGATTTTAGTTTCGGAATGGGTTAAAAGTGTGGCAATCATGGTGGAATTATGGCGGGTGTTTAAAGTGCAGAGGATGGCTCCAGCCATTGGAACGGCAAAATGAAGTTCTTGCATTGCCGGAATATTTGGTGCTAGAGTCGCTACCTGCATATCATCATTGATATATGTCAAACAAAGATTTAAAGAACACTTGTTGATCGTTGAAATAAGTTCAGCATTAATGGATTCCTGAAAGCTGTACAGATATGGACATATGGTGTATCTTAATTTACCTAAAAATTACTAGCATGAACAGGGTCGGTCCTGAGAATTTAAAGGCCTAGAGCGAGATGAAAAAAAAGGGCCCCTAGGCCCTAACAAACAAATTAATCTCCTTAAAAAAAAGACAACTAACGTCATCACAATAAACATATCACAATAAACATAAAGAATATAAATTTAGAATTGCATACCTTAAAGCTAACAACAACAATACTGTCTATCTTAATAATCTTATATTTTATCATAAAAAGAATTGCAACATACAAATCAATAACTAAAAAAAAAAAAACTTATTATTACTATTACTTTATTCTATATTACAATTAAAAATCAAAATTTTGATCACATGACGCATGGTACTCCACTACTCCGTATATGAGTCGGTTTTAATTTAATTCGTCATCACAAAGTTATATTCAGGGCCTAACGTTATCAGTCATCAAATATTCACATGGTTATAGCACTTCCTAAAGATCTATAATCTATTAGACCATTTGTAATGGTAAATGGTTGATGGTGTAGGTTTTTTTTTTTTTTTTTTTTCAGGTTTTTGATGATTTGGCAATGTGGGTTTTTTTTTGTGAAGTAATGGTGGTGTAAGTTAGAGAGATTGTGATAATGTGTTAAAAATAGGAGTAAAGTAAGATATTAAAATAATATTTAAAAATAATATAAAATTATTAAATTTAAACCCGCACCCGTGGCTTTTGGTGTGGGATTCCAACGCAGCCTCACTTTCTTTCCTTGAAGCCACGGTGCAGTAGGCCAATTTTGTGGCGTGGGATACTTGCCACGTATGAAACCACGGGGTGGGTTGAACCCTACTAGGAATGGTCTTATCAACTTTATATATAAAATACTTATTCATGATTCATGTATTGTATTGTATTAATAATTGATGATTACTGAAATTAAAATAATAAATAGAAGAACTTGCGGGCATAGCCCAATGGTTCTCCCCGTATACTTTGTGTCAGGAGATAGGGAGAGGTCATGGGTTCGTTCCTTAGGGATGACATGATTTTCTTTAAACCAATTGAACACCAATAATGGTGGTATATATTGACCATATAGGGAGGTTTTACCGGATTCGTTCACGGACCCCTACCCGGAACCACTGCCCGAATGGATGTGTTCCCGGGTACCGTCGATCAGGTTCGGGTTTCCGCCTGAACGTGTGTGTTACGTGCAAATGATGAGGGTCGTTGAAAGAAATGATCTACTGATGCCAAAAAAATCGCCGTTAAAAAAAAAAAATTAGAAGAACAAAAAAAGTTTACCTATTGAATAGCGATTACTGAACCCTTAGTTGCATTTCCCTGTTTTTTTGGACATTTGAAAAGTGGGCTCGAGAAAATGGGCTTGAAAAAAAAAAGTCCTAAAATTACATAAACTAATATCCAAATTATAAATTTTTGAGTCCTTGATAAATTGGGCCCTGATCAAGTGATCATCTTGATCCCCTTGTGGGTCGGCCCTGTGTATCAAGTATTTAATTAATATAAGTCAACATGCTAGAATATATTTCATGTTTACGACATTTAAAAAATGAATTCGTTGTTGTTTGAGTAAATATAGTCCACAGTTCGAAAAAGTAACATAAATTACTCAATTTAACACTAAAAGTAATCCCTAATTTGCTTAAGCTTGAAAAAGATTACGATTTTTAATTTGGTATAGAAAAGAACTACGATTTAAAAAAAAGTGTAAAATTAGGGAAATCATCGTCAAATTCCTTAACAATCGTTAGTTTAAAATACGCGGTTAATCCCTGAAATTTCTTAAAAATTGCACCCATCGTCCTCTTCATCATTTTCATTATCATTCCCAAACAAGCATATACTAAACAAGCATCAAGATTAAATAGAAATACCAAACAAGTATATACCAAACAAACGGCAGATCTAAACAACCGAACAAGCAGCAGATCAGCAGATCTAAACAAACAAAACCCGTGCTTTAAAAACGAATTAGAAAATCTAAACACCAATTAGCAACAGCGCGGCAGATCGAATTTTCTTGACAATCAAAGTTTCAGACCTAAAAACGAATTAGCAAATCTAAACAAGCCAACCTCGAATTAGCAAAACCCTTTTTATAATTTTGTTGACTTTTTTGGAGTATTAAAGATCAAGATCGAATTAAGAAAATATTATGTGGAAAGGTTGAGAATCATTTAGTGATAATATCCTCAAAATACAGACCCTAACTCTTCTTATTCACCGAGTTATTAATTTTTCTCGTTTTAAAAACAATCCTCACTGAAATCGATTGGTTTCCTCGATTTGAAATGTTTTGGGGAAAACTAACATTGGAGACATGTTTATCGTTATCATGTGCTACTATCATATTGCTCTATTATTTGAGTCAACAGCAAGTGTCGATTTATTGGCGTCTTGACTGCCGTTTAGACCCTAAATTGAATTTCATGCAGGATTTAAAACCTCATAGAAATTTGATTTACCATTTTCATGGCGTCTAATGTTTTATTTTTTTATTTTTACTTATTTTTTTTCTTTTTTAACTTTTTTTCCAACTTAAAGGTCGGAGGTCCTCTTGGAAGCAATCTCTTTATCCGTCGAATATTGAGAGGGATGACTCTCTACTCTTGAAGTGTTTCACTCTGGGTGGTGAAATGACTCCTCTTTATTCTCAGATAGGAGAAGGATTCTCTACATCTCTTCATAATTTATTGTTCAGTATTTTATTTTGAAGTGCTCTAATTAATTGTCTATTTTTATATGTTTTTTCTGTATGTGAATATGATTAAAGGAGAAATAAATGATAAAAAAAAACTGAAAAATAAATAAAAAATATAATCTTTTTATAATATTTTGTAAAACTGCGTATTTTTAATTTTATTTGATAACAATTAATATGATGGAACCGAGTATATGTCGAGAGGCTGGAGCTTTTTAAGAACAGGACAATTTTTTGTCATTTAGACATTTACTGTTTGGCTGCTTGCCTGTTTGGATAAGTTTAAGGTACACCTGGCATCTAATTATTAGAGTTTGTTGCAACACAACTTTTTTTTTTTTTATTCACACACAATTAAAAATGTTTTTATGTGTTATACTGTATAATATTATAAAGTATTTTTGATTATGTATAGATAAAAAAGTAATCGTGTACGGATGAATCCCTTTTGATATACATTCACACAAATATTAAAAAGTGTGATTTAAATTCTTTAAATGCAATATAGATCTTATGATTGTTGGTTTTAGGCATTTGTAGCGTTGTTTTAAATTACCTACTAGTTTTTAGAATCAGGAGCTTTTTATCTTGATTTATAATTTTAGTTCGGTATTAGTCGTGTTTGTATATTTAAATAAGTTTTCATCTTTTAGATGAAATCCTTTTTTATTTATAGAACTTATACCTTTTTTCAAAAAAAAAAAAAAAAAAAAAAAAAAAAAAAAAAACTAGTAATAAATTAATGTTAACGTATATCTAAAAGACATGCTAAACAGAGCATGATAAAATTATCACTTTTCGCCGAATTTCACAAAATATTATCCTACTTCCAGAAAGTAATTTTATCAATAAACTCATACTACACATTTCTACAAAACTGATTCAAACAGTAGATAAGAGTAAAAATGCTTACACCAGTAGAAGTGATGACGGAATTCTATAATGTCTGAAACTTTTAAGGTGAAAATGTAATAAATGAAAGTGTTTAATTCTGGGTTTAATATTAAAAAGGGCTCAGGATTCTATTCTGTTTTTAAACAAAAGAAAAGATCAAAATCAAAAAGAAAAAGGTTTCAGGATGTGCATAGATACATTGGATAGAAATGTTTGATTGTATTATGGATTATTAATTATTATTATTATTAAATGCAAATTAGCCATGAATTCTTAAGAAGAAAAAAGACAAAAAAAAAAAAAAATAATAATAAAAACGTACCACATCACCACGAGAAATCCCCAATTTAGTTAAAGCAGAAGCCAGTTTAAGACACCTTGTATGTGTTTGTTCCCAAGTATACTTGACCGAACCGTAAATTACAGATGTCTGGTCTCTATAAACATCTGCCGATCTTTCTAAAAAGCTAATTGGCGTCAAAGGAACGTAGTTAGCAGAGCACCGTACAAGTCCTTCAATCGATCGCCATGTTCCCCGTTGCGGACCCTCGATCGGTGGCGTGTCAGCTATTTGAGACGATTGAGTGTATTGACGATGAGTTTGAAGTCGATTTGTAGTAGTCAAAGGTCGGATGAGCCATGGGTTTGACTTTCTGATTATTTTGTTCATGTTTTGAGCTTGAGGAAGGAGAGAGGGAGTTTATGATGTTAGGCAGTTTATGGAGTGTAACGACTTTCATTTGCTACTAATTTATTCAACTATTTCTACTGAATCGTACATAATATTTCTTCTTTCCTAATTTTTTTTAAGGGCGGTCAAGCGCTATTGACAGCGTTCCAATGACATGTTGGAACCGATCCACACGATGTCGAATCATTACAATCTTATCACCACCCCGGCGTATCAATACAGAATCGTGTGTCATAGAACCTCCCAGGGTGAAGCTCAAACGCATAGACAATCAAAATTTCTGAGACTCATGAAATGAATTGGTAACCATAAGAGAAATACATTTATAGTTACCATTCAAAGTCGTCACTAAATCTGTCATTATATGATATTAGTGACGAAAAAATAATTGTCACAAAAATATGTACACAGTAGAGATCAAATAGTGGTCACTATTTTAAAAAAATAGATAAAAAAAAATAGTTGTCACACAATTATATTTTCCAGAATATGTTACTAAAATTATATCTGACATTTGAGACGATTAAGTGTATTGACGTCAAAGGAACGTAGTTAGCAGAGCACCGTACAAGTCCTTCAATCGATCCCCATGTTTCCCGTTTTGAACCCTCGATCGGTTGCGTGCCAGATATTTGAGACGATTGAGTGTATTGACGATGAGCTTGAAGTCGATTTGTAATAGTCAAAGGTCGGATGAGCCATTGTTTTTAGTTTCTGATTATTTTATTCATGTTTTGAGGTTGAGAAAGGAGGGAGGGAGTTTATGATGTTAGGCAGTTTATGGAATGTAACGACTTTCATTTGCTAGTAATTTATTCAACTATTTCTACTGAATCGTACATAATAATATTCCATCCTTCCTAATTTTTTTTAAGGGCGGTCAAGACTCAAGAGCTAGTGACGGTGTCTGAATGACATTGGAACTGATCCACTAGATTATTTTCCTAGTCGAATCATTACAATCTTATCCCCCACCCCCGCGACGTATCTGTCATACCTCCAAATAGGGCCGGGGAAATATGACTACACAATATCACAACACAAGTATTTATAAACGAGAACGACTCTATATGAGACGTTTTAGTTGATAACCAATGTATTAAAACAGCGAAAAGTGTTAAGTGAAATGTCCCGTTCTTATTGATTAAAAACGTTCCATATTAGTTGATTTCGTTGCGAGGTTTTGACCTCTATATGAGACGTTTTTCAAAGACTGCATTCATTTTTAAAACAAACCATAACCTTTATTTCATAAATAAAGGTTTAAAAAGCTTTACGTAGATTATCAAATAATGATAATCTAAAATATCATGTTTACACACGACCATTACATAATGGTTTACAATACAAATATGATACAACAAAATAAGTTTCTTGAATGCAGTTTTTACACAATATCATACAAGCATGGACTCCAAATCTCGTCCTTATTTAAGTATGCGACAGCGGAAGCTCTTAATAATCACCTGAGAATAAACATGCTTAAAACGTCAACAAAAATGTTAGTGAGTTATAGGTTTAACCTATATATATCAAATCATAATAATAGACCTCAAGATTTCATATTTCAATACACATCTCATACATAGAGATAAAAAATCATTCATATGGTGAACACCTGGTAACCGACATTAACAAGATGCATATATTAGAATATCCCCATCATTCCGGGACACCCTTCGGATATGATATAAATTTCGAAGTACTAAAGCATCCGGTACTTTGGATGGGGTTTGTTAGGCCCAATAGATCTATCTTTAGGATTCGCGTCAATTAGGGTGTCTGTTCCCTAATTCTTAGATTACCAGACTTAATAAAAAGGGGCATATTCGATTTCGATAATTCAACCATAGAATGTACTTTCACGTACTTGTGTCTATTTTGTAAATCATTTATAAAACCTGCATGTATTCTCATCCCAAAAATATTAGATTTTAAAAGTGGGACTATAACTCACTTTCACAGATTTTTACTTCGTCGGGAAGTAAGACTTGGCCACTGGTTGATTCACAAACCTATAACAATATATACATATATATCAAAGTATGTTCAAAATATATTTACAACACTTTTAATATATTTTGATGTTTTAAGTTTATTAAGCCAGCTGTCCTCGTTAGTAACCTACAACTAGTTGTCCACAGTTAGATGTACAGAAATAAATCGATAAATATTATCTTGAATCAATCCACGACCCAGTGTATACGTATCTCAGTATTGATCACAACTCAAACTATATATATTTTGGAATCAACCTCAACCCTGTATAGCTAACTCCGACATTCACATATAGAGTGTCTATGGTTGTTCCGAAATATATATAGATGTGTCGACATGATAGGTCGAAACATTGTATACGTGTCTATGGTATCTCAAGATTACATAATATACAATACAAGTTGATTAAGTTATGGTTGGAATAGATTTGTTACCAATTTTCACGTAGCTAAAATGAGAAAAATTATCCAATCTTGTTTTACCCATAACTTCTTCATTTTAAATCCGTTTTGAGTGAATCAAATTGCTATGATTTCATATTGAACTCTATTTTATGAATCTAAACAGAAAAAGTATAGGTTTATAGTCGGAAAAATAAGTTACAAGTCGTTTTTGTAAAGGTAGTCATTTCAGTCGAAAGAACGACGTCTAGATGACCATTTTAGAAAACATACTTCCACTTTGAGTTTAACCATAATTTTTGGATATAGTTTCATGTTCATAATAAAAATCATTTTCTCAGAATAACAACTTTTAAATCAAAGTTTATCATAGTTTTTAATTAACTAACCCAAAACAGCCCGCGGTGTTACTACGACGGCGTAAATCCGGTTTTACGGTGTTTTTCGTGTTTCCAGGTTTTAAATCATTAAGTTAGCATATCATATAGATATAGAACATGTGTTTAGTTGATTTTAAAAGTCAAGTTAGAAGGATTAACTTTTGTTTGCGAACAAGTTTAGAATTAACTAAACTATGTTCTAGTGATTACAAGTTTAAACCTTCGAATAAGATAGCTTTATATATATGAATCGAATGATGTTATGAACATCATTACTACCTTAAGTTCCTTGGATAAACCTACTGGAAAAGATAAAAATGGATCTAGCTTCAACGGATCCTTGGATGGCTCGAAGTTCTTGAAGCAGAATCATGACACGAAAACAAGTTCAAGTAAGATTATCACTTGAAATAAGATTGTTATAGTTACAGAAATTGAACCAAAGTTTGAATATGATTATTACCTTGTATTAGAATGATAACCTACTGTAAGAAACAAAGATTTCTTGAGGTTGGATGATCACCTTACAAGATTGGAAGTGAGCTAGCAAACTTGAAAGTATTCTTGATTTTATGTAACTAGAACTTGTAGAATATATGAAGAACACTTAGAACTTGAAGATAGAACTTGAGAGAGATCAATTAGATGAAGAAAATTGAAGAATGAAAGTGTTTGTAGGTGTTTTTGGTCGTTGGTGTATGGATTAGATATAAAGGATATGTAATTTTGTTTTCATGTAAATAAGTCATGAATGATTACTCATATTTTTGTAATTTTATGAGATATTTCATGCTAGTTGCCAAATGATGGTTCCCACATGTGTTAGGTGACTCACATGGGCTGCTAAGAGCTGATCATTGGAGTGTATATACCAATAGTACATACATCTAAAAGCTGTGTATTGTACGAGTACGAATACGGGTGCCTACGAGTAGAATTGTTGATGAAACTGAACGAGGATGTAATTGTAAGCATTTTTGTTAAGTAGAAGTATTTTGATAAGTGTATTGAAGTCTTTCAAAAGTGTATAAATACATATTAAAAAACTACATGTATATACATTTTAACTGAGTCGTTAAGTCATCGTTAGTCGTTACATGTAAGTGTTGTTTTGAAACCTTTAGGTTAACGATCTTGTTAAATGTTGTTAACCCAATGTTTATAATATCAAATGAGATTTTAAATTATTATATTATCAAGATATTATCATGTATGAATATCTCTTAATATGATATATATATACATTAAATGTCTTTACAACGATAATCGTTACATATATGTCTCGTTTAAAAATAATTAAGTTAGTAGTCTTGTTTTTACATATGTAGTTCATTGTTAATATACTTAATGATATGTTTACTTATCATAGTATCATGTTAACTATATATATATATATATATATCCATATATATGTCATCATATAGTTTTTACAAGTTTTAACGTTCGTGAATCACCGGTCAACTTGGGTGGTCAATTGTCTATATGAAACATATTTCAATTAATCAAGTCTTAACAAGTTTGATTGCTTAACATATTGGAAATATTTAATCATGTAAATATCAATCTCAATTAATATATATAAACATGGAAAAGTTCGGGTCACTACAGTACCTACCCGTTAAATAAATTTCGTCCCGAAATTTTAAGCTGTTGAAGGTGTTGATGAATCTTCTGGAAATGGATGCGGGTATTTCTTCTTCATCTGATCTTCACGCTCCCAGGTGAACTCGGGTCCTCTACGAGCATTCCATCGAACCTTAACAATTGGTATCTTGTTTTGCTTAATTCTTTTAACCTCACGATCCATTATTTCGATGGGTTCTTCGATGAATTGAAGTTTTTCGTTGATTTGGATTTCATCTAACGGAATAGTGAGATCTTCTTTAGCAAAACATTTCTTCAAATTCGAGACGTGGAAAGTGTTATGTACAGCCGCGAGTTGTTGAGGTAACTCAAGTCGGTAAGCTACTGGTCCGACACGATCAATAATCTTGAATGGTCCAATATACCTTGGATTTAATTTCCCTCGTTTACCAAATCGAACAACGCCTTTCCAAGGTACAACTTTAAGCATGACCATCTCTCCAATTTCAAATTCTATATCTTTTCTTTTAATGTCAGCGTAGCTCTTTTGTCGACTTTGGGCGGTTTTCAACCGTTGTTGAATTTGGATGATCTTCTCGGTAGTTTTTTGTATAATCTCTGGACCCGTAATCTGTCTATCCCCCAATTCACTCCAACAAATCGGAGACCTGCACTTTCTACCATAAATTGCTTCAAACGGCGCCATCTCAATGCTTGAATGGTAGCTGTTGTTGTAGGAAAATTCTGCTAACGGTAGATGTCGATCCCAACTATTTCCGAAATCAATAACACATGCTCGTAGCATGTCTTCAAGCGTTTGTATCGTCCTTTCGCTCTGCCCATCAGTTTGTGGATGATAGGCAGTACTCATGTCTAGACGAGTTCCTAATGCTTGCTGTAATGTCTGCCAGAATCTTGAAATAAATCTGCCATCCCTATCAGAGATAATAGAGATTGGTATTCCATGTCTGGAGACGACTTCCTTCAAATACAGTCGTACTAACTTCTCCATCTTGTCATCTTCTCTTATTGGCAGGAAGTGTGCTGATTTGGTGAGACGATCAACTATTACCCAAATAGTATCAAAACCACTTGCAGTCCTTGGCAATTTAGTGATGAAATCCATGGTAATGTTTTCCCATTTCCATTCCGGGATTTCGGGTTATTGAAGTAGACCTGATGGTTTCTGATGCTCAGCTTTGACCTTAGAACACGTCAAACATTCTCCTACGTATTTAGCAACATCGGCTTTCATACCCGGCCACCAAAAATGTTTCTTGAGATCCTTGTACATCTTCCCCGTTCCAGGATGTATTGAGTATCTGGTTTTATGAGCTTCTCTAAGTACCATTTCTCTCATATCTCCAAATTTTGGTACCCAAATCCTTTCAGCCCTATACCGGGTTCCGTCTTCCCGAATATTAAGATGCTTCTCCGATCCTTTGGGTATTTCATCCTTTAAATTTCCCTCTTTTAAAACTCCTTGTTGCGCCTCCTTTATTTGAGTAGTAAGGTTATTATGAATCATTATATTCATAGATTTTACTCGAATGGGTTCTCTGTCCTTCCTGCTCAAGGCATCGGCTACCACATTTGCCTTCCCCGGGTGGTAACGAATCTCAAAGTCGTAATCATTCAATAATTCAATCCACCTACGCTGCCTCATATTCAGTTGTTTCTGATTAAATATGTGTTGAAGACTTTTGTGGTCGGTATATATAATACTTTTGACCCCATATAAGTAGTGCCTCCAAGTCTTTAATGCAAAAACAACCGCGCCTAATTCCAAATCATGCGTCGTATAATTTTGTTCGTGAATCTTCAATTGTCTAGACGCATAAGCAATCACCTTCGTTCGTTGCATTAATACACAACCGAGACCTTGCTTTGATGCATCACAATAAATCACAAAATCATCATTCCCTTCAGGCAATGACAATATAGGTGCCGTAGTTAGCTTTTTCTTCAATAACTGAAACGTTTTCTCTTGTTCATCATTCCATTCAAATTTCTTCCCTTTATGCGTTAATGCAGTCAAGGGTTTTGCTATTCTGGAAAAGTCTTGGATGAACCTTCTGTAGTAACCAGCTAGTCCTAAAAACTAACGTATGTGTTTCGGAGTTTTCGGAGTTTCCCACTTTTCAACAGTTTCTATCTTTGCCGGATCCACCTTAATACCTTCTTTGTTCACTATGTGACCGAGGAATTGAACTTCTTCCAACCAAAATGCACACTTTGAAAACGTAGCGTACAATTCTTCCTTCCTCAATACTTCTAACACCTTTCTCAAATGTTCACCGTGTTCTTGGTCATTCTTTGAGTAAATAAGTATGTCATCAATGAAAACAATGACAAACTTGTCAAGGTATGGTCCACACACTCGGTTCATAAGGTCCATGAACACAGCTGGTGCATTAGTTAAACCAAACGGCATGACCATAAACTCGTAATGACCGTAACATGTTCTAAAAGCAGTCTTTGGAATATCATCTTCTTTCACCCGCATTTGATGATACCCGGAACGTAAGTCAATCTTTGAATAAACAGACGAGCCTTGTAGTTGATCAAATAAGTCGTCGATTCTCGGTAGTGGGTAGCGGTTCTTGATGGTAAGTTTGTTCAACTCTCGGTAGTCGATACACAACCTGAATGTACCATCTTTCTTCTTGACAAACAAAACAGGAGCTCCCCACGGTGATGTGCTTGGTCGAATGAAACTACGCTCTAAAAGTTCTTGTAATTGGCTTTGCAGTTCTTTCATCTCGCTGGGTGCGAGTCTGTAAGGAGCACGAGCTATTGGTGCAGCT
The DNA here is from genome assembly GCF_046630445.1 of Rutidosis leptorrhynchoides. Taxonomy (NCBI): domain Eukaryota; kingdom Viridiplantae; phylum Streptophyta; class Magnoliopsida; order Asterales; family Asteraceae; genus Rutidosis; species Rutidosis leptorrhynchoides. Next base: position 201,711,719 of record NC_092337.1, read on the forward strand.
CCTGGTACAAGATCTATTTGAAATTTAACGGATCGATGTGGGGGTAATCCCGGTAATTCTTTCGGAAATACATCGGAAAATTCTTTTGCAATGGGAACATCATTGATGCTCTTTTCTTCAGTTTGTACTTTCTCGACGTGTGCTAGAATAGCATAGCAACCTTTTCTTATTAGTTTTTGTGCCTTCAAATTACTAATAAGATGTAGCTTCGTGTTGCCCTTTTCTCCGTACACCATTAAGGGTTTTCCTTTTTCTCGTATAATGCGAATTGCATTTTTGTAACAAACGATCTCTGCTTTCACTTCTTTCAACCAGTCCATACCGATTATCACATCAAAACTCCCTAACTCTACTGGTATCAAATCAATCTTAAATGTTTCGCTAACCAGTTTAATTTCTCGATTCCGACATATATTATCTGCTGAAATTAATTTACCATTTGCTAATTCGAGTAAAAATTTACTATCCAAAGGCGTCAATGGACAACTTAATTTAGCACAAAAATCTCTACTCATATAGCTTCTATTCGCACCCGAATCAAATAAAACGTAAGCAGATTTATTGTCAATAAGAAACGTACCCGTAACAAGCTCCGGGTCTTCCTGTGCCTCTGCCGCATTAATATTGAAAACTCTTCCGCGGCCTTGTCCATTCGTGTTCTCCTGGTTCGGGCAATTTCTAATAATGTGGCCCGGTTTTCCACATTTATAACAAACTACATTGGCATAACTTGCTCCGACACTACTTGCTCCGCCATTACTCGTTCCGACACCATTTGTTCCTTTCGTTCTATTAACCCCTGGTCCGTAGACCTCACACTTCGCCGCGCTATGACCATTTCTTTTACACTTGTTGCAAAATTTGGTGCAGAACCCCGAGTGATACTTTTCACACCTTTGGCATAGCTGCTTCTGATTGTTGTTGTTGTTGCGGTTATTATTGTTGTTGGGATGATTGTTGTAGTTGCTGTTGTTGTTGTTGTTGTTATTGTTGTTGTTGTTGTTGTTGTTGGGCCGTTTGTTATAGTTACGATTGATGTTGCGATTGTTGGGATAATTGTTGCGATTATTATTGTAATTGCTGTTGTTGTTGTATTGGTGATTCTTATCACCGTTTTCCTCTCACTTTCTTTTGACTTGCTTCACATTGGCCTCTTCAGCAGTCTGTTCTTTAATTCTTTCTTCAATCTGGTTCACTAGTTTGTGAGCCATTCTACATGCCTGTTGTATGGAGGGGGGCTCGTGTGAACTTATATCTTCTTGGATTCTTTCCGGTAATCCTTTCACAAACGCGTCGATCTTCTCTTCCTCATCTTCGAATGCTCCCGGACATAATAGGCACAATTCTGTGAATCGTCTTTCGTACGTGGTAATATCAAATCCTTGGGTTCGTAACCCTCTAAGTTCTGTCTTGAGCTTATTGACCTCGGTTCTGGGACGGTACTTCTCGTTCATCAAGTGCTTGAATGCTGACCACGGTAGTGCGTACGCATCGTCTTGTCCCACTTGCTCTAGATAGGTATTCCACCATGTTAACGCAGAACCTGTGAAGGTATGCGTAGCGTACTTCACTTTGTCCTCTTCAGTACACTTACTTATGGCAAACACCGATTCGACCTTCTCAGTCCACCGTTTCAATCCGATCGGTCCTTCGGTTCCATCAAATTTCAAAGGTTTGCAGGCAGTGAATTCTTTGTAGGTGCATCCTACACGATTTCCTGTACTGCTAGATCCAAGGTTATTGTTGGTATGTAGCGCAGCCTGTACTGCGGCTATGTTTGAAGCTAGAAAAGTACGGAATTCCTCTTCATTCATATTCACGGTGTGTCGAGTAGTCGGTGCCATTTCCTTCAAAATAGTCAAATGAAACAAGTTAATCATACAGAATATTAAGAGTAGTTAATAGTATTTCGTAGCATAATATGAACTTATTTATAAAAGCTTTTTCTTCATATTAGCGTTTTATAAATTTAAATTCTGGTAGTACCTACCTGTTAAGTTCATACTTAGTAGCTAATATACAATTCAACTACTACAATTCTATATGAAAAACTGATTATAATAATATTTCGCGTTCAAACTTTTACACAATATTTTACAAACTTACAATACCGTTTATTTTACATATAGCATGAAATATAGCACACAATAAATTTGATACAAGATGGTTGTGAAGATAATTCTATTTAGTACACAAGTCGTTCAGCAAAGGCAATAAAGACACGTAATTCATACGTCCAAAAACAAGTCATGCATTCTGGTTTTACTAGGATTACTTCCCATCCTTGGTCTTGTGGAACATAACCGTTATGGCCGTTGATAAGACAGCGTGTTGTAACGTCGTCAAAGGGATGAGGGTTACATAATGTCCAACAGTCCCGTAACAATCTAAAAACCTCATTTCTTACCCCAATTACCGACTCCGTCACTTGTGGGAACGTTTTGTTTAATAGTTGTAGCCCGATGTTCTTGTTCTCACTTTGGTGAGAAGCGAACATTACTAATCCGTAAGCATAACATGCTTCTTTATGTTGCATGTTAGCCGCTTTTTCTAAATCACGAAGTCCAATATTCGGATATATTGAGTCAAAATAATTTCTTAACCCATTGCGTAAAATAGCATTTGGGTTCCCCGCAATATATGCGTCAAAGTAAACACATCGTAACTTATGAATTTCCCAATGTGATATCCCCCATCTTTCGAACGAAAGCCTTTTATAAACCAAGGCATTCTTGGAACGTTCTTCGAATGTCTTACAAACTGATCTCGCCTTAAGTAGTTGTGCCGAAGAATTCTGACTGACTCTAGACAAGATTTCATCAATCATGTCTCCGGGTAGGTCTCTTAAAATATTGGGTTGTCTATCCATTTTGTGTTTTTATACTGTAAAATAGACAAGAGTTAGATTCATAAAAAAAATACTTATTAATACAAGCAATTTTTACATATATCATAAAGCATAAGCACACTATATTACATATATTACACCACACGAATACAACTATCTTATTCCGACTCGCTTGTTTCTTCTTCTTCGGTTTTGGTTCGTTTTGCCAAGTTTCTAGGGATATATGATGTTCCCCTAATACGAGCCGTCGTTTTCCACATTGGTTTAGAAAAACCTGGTGGTTTAGAGGTTCCCGGGTCATTGTTACAACTTAAGAACTTCGGGGGTTGACGATACATATAAAGTTCATCGGGGTTGGAATTAGATTTCTCTATTTTTATGCCCTTTCCCTTATTATTTTCTTTTGCCTTTTTAAATTCAGTTGGGGTAATTTCTATAACATCATCGGAATTCTCGTCGGAATCCGATTCATCGGAGAATTGGTAATCCTCCCAATATTTTGCTTCCTTGGCGGAAACACCATTGACCATAATTAACCTTGGTCGGTTGGTTGAGGATTTTCTTTTACTTAACCGTTTTATTATTTCCCCCACCGGTTCTATTTCTTCATCCAATTCCGATTCTTCTTCCGGTTCCGATTCTTCTTCCGGTTCCGACTCTTCTTCCGGTTCCTCTTCGGGAACTTGTGAATCAGTCCATGAATCATTCCAATTTACATTTGACTCTTCATTATTATTAGGTGAGTCAATGGAACTTGTTCTAGAGGTAGACATCTATCACATAATATCAAACGCGTTAAGAGATTAATATATCACATAATATTCACATGTTAAAAATATATAGTTTCCAATAAAATTTGTTAAGCAATCATTTTTCAAGTAAACACGGTCGAAGTCCAGACTCACTAATGCATCCTAACAAACTCGATGAGACACACTAATGCAAAATTCTGGTTCTCTAAGACCAACGCTCTGATACCAACTGAAATGTCCCGTTCTTATTGATTAAAAACGTTCCATATTAGTTGATTTTGTTGCGAGGTTTTGACCTCTATATGAGACGTTTTTCAAAGACTGCATTCATTTTTAAAACAAACCATAACCTTTATTTCATAAATAAAGGTTTAAAAACTTTACGTAGATTATCAAATAGTGATAATCTAAAATATTCTGTTTACACACGACCATTACATAATGGTTTACAATACAAATATGATACAACAAAATAAGTTTCTTGAATGCAGTTTTTACACAATATCATACAAGCATGGACTCCAAATCTCGTCCTTATTTAAGTATGCGACAGCGGAAGCTCTTAATAATCACCTGAGAATAAACATGCTTAAAACGTCAACAAAAATGTTGGTGAGTTATAGGTTTAACCTATATATATATCAAATCATAATAATAGACCACAAGATTTCATATTTCAATACACATCCCATACATAGAGATAAAAAATCATTCATATGGTGAACACCTGGTAACCGACATTAACAAGATGCATATATTAGAATATCCCCATCATTCTGGGACACCCTTCGGATATGATATAAATTTCGAAGTACTAAAGCATCCGGTACTTTGGATGGGGTTTGTTAGGCCCAATAGATCTATCTTTACGATTCGCGTCAATTAGGGTGTCTGTTCCCTAATTCTTAGATTACCAGACTTAATAAAAAGGGGCATATTCGATTTCGATAATTCAACCATAGAATGTAGTTTCACGTACTTGTGTCTATTTTGTAAATCATTTATAAAACCTGCATGTATTCTCATCCCAAAAATATTAGATTTTAAAAGTGGGACTATAACTCACTTTCACAGATTTTTACTTCGTCGGGAAGTAAGACTTGGCCACTGGTTGATTCACGAACCTATAACAATATATACATATATATCAAAGTATGTTCAAAATATATTTACAACACTTTTAATATATTTTGATGTTTTAAGTTTATTAAGTCAGCTTTCCTCGTTAGTAACCTACAACTAGTTATCCACAGTTAGATGTACAGAAATAAATCGATAAATATTATCTTGAATCAATCCACGACGCAGTGTATACGTATCTCAGTATTGATCACAACTCAAACTATATATATTTTGGAATCAACCTCAACCCTGTATAGCTAACTCCAACATTCACATATAGAGTGTCTATGGTTGTTCCGAAATATATATAGATGTGTCGACATGATAGGTCGAAACATTGTATACGTGTCTATGGTATCTCAAGATTACATAATATAAAATACAAGTTGCTTAAGTTATGGTTGGAATAGATTTGTTACCAATTTTCACGTAGCTAAAATGAGAAAAATTATCCAATCTTGTTTTACCCATAACTTCTTCATTTTAAATCCATTTTGAGTGAATCAAATTGCTATGGTTTCATATTGAACTCTATTTTATGAATCTAAACAGAAAAAGTATAGGTTTATAGTCGGAAAAATAAGTTACAAGTCATTTTTGTAAAGGTAGTCATTTCAGTCGAAAGAACGACGTCTAGATGACCATTTTAGAAAACATACTTCCACTTTGAGTTTAACCATAATTTTTGGATATAGTTTCATGTTCATAATAAAAATCATTTTCTCAGAATAACAACTTTTAAATCAAAGTTTATCATAGTTTTTAATTAACTAACCCAAAACAGCCCGCGGTGTTACTACGACGGCGTAAATCCGGTTTTACGGTGTTTTTCGTGTTTCCAGGTTTTAAATCATTAAGTTAGCATATCATATAGATATAGAACATGTGTTTAGTTGATTTTAAAAGTCAAGTTAGAAGGATTAACTTTTGTTTGCGAACAAGTTTAGAATTAACTAAACTATGTTCTAGTGATTACAAGTTTAAACCTTCGAATAAGATAGCTTTATATATATGAATCGAATGATGTTATGAACATCATTACTACCTTAAGTTCCTTGGATAAACCTACTGGAAAAGAGAAAAATGGATCTAGCTTCAACGGATCCTTGGATGGCTCGAAGTTCTTGAAGCAGAATCATGACACGAAAACAAGTTCAAGTAAGATTATCACTTGAAATAAGATTGTTATAGTTACAGAAATTGAACCAAAGTTTGAATATGATTATTACCTTGTATTAGAATGATAACCTACTGTAAGAAACAAAGATTTCTTGAGGTTGGATGATCACCTTACAAGATTGGAAGTGAGCTACCAAACTTGAAAGTATTCTTGATTTTATGTAACTAGAACTTGTAGAATATATGAAGAACACTTAGAACTTGAAGATAGAACTTGAGAGAGATCAATTAGATGAAGAAAATTGAAGAATGAAAGTGTTTGTAGGTGTTTTTGGTCGTTGGTGTATGGATTAGATATAAAGGATATGTAATTTTGTTTTCATGTAAATAAGTCATGAATGATTACTCATATTTTTGTAATTTTATGAGATATTTCATGCTAGTTGCCAAATGATGGTTCCCACATGTGTTAGGTGACTCACATGGGCTGCTAAGAGCTGATCATTGGAGTGTATATACCAATAGTACATACATCTAAAAGCTGTGTATTGTACGAGTACGAATACGGGTGCCTACGAGTAGAATTGTTGATGAAACTGAACGAGGATGTAATTGTAAGCATTTTTGTTAAGTAGAAGTATTTTGATAAGTGTATTGAAGTCTTTCAAAAGTGTATAAATACATATTAAAAAACTACATGTATATACATTTTAACTGAGTCGTTAAGTCATCGTTAGTCGTTACATGTAAGTGTTGTTTTGAAACCTTTAGGTTAACGATCTTGTTAAATGTTGTTAACCCAATGTTTATAATATCAAATGAGATTTTAAATTATTATATTATCAAGATATTATCATGTATGAATATCTCTTAATATGATATATATATACATTAAATGTCTTTACAACGATAATCGTTACATATATGTCTCGTTTAAAAATCATTAAGTTAGTAGTCTTGTTTTTACATATGTAGTTCATTGTTAATATACTTAATGATATGTTTACTTATCATAGTATCATGTTAACTATATATATATATATATCCATATATATGTCATCATATAGTTTTTACAAGTTTTAACGTTCGTGAATCACCGGTCAACTTGGGTGGTCAATTGTCTATATGAAACATATTTCAATTAATCAAGTCTTAACAAGTTTGATTGCTTAACATGTTGGAAACATTTAATCATGTAAATATCAATCTCAATTAATATATATAAACATGGAAAAGTTCGGGTCACTACATTAAGTCGTTACAATTGTAAACTTTAATGTTCTAATGCAATAACATGATTGTATAAATGCGGACTTCAAAAGCAGCAAAGTCCAAATAACAAATAATCTTTAGCAATCTTCACCTGAGACAAAACATGCTTAAAGTGTCAACCAAAAATGGTTGAGTGAACAACATAGGTTTAATAATTATAACAAGTTTTAGACCACAAGATTTAAATAAGCTGTTTAATCAGTTCGGTAGTAGTGCTGGTGTATATGATATCGATACTAACCATAAGTTACCCTAAACACATCACGTTCGTGTCGTTCATCGTTATTATGTATCCATTGACCAGCGGTCATCCGGATAGAGACGTCACCCTCAATAGCGCTATCACAATAACTAAGCTTATCAAATTCCAGTAATTAACGATATCATGGTAGGGATTAAGCATGAATCAAAGCATGTTAGCACAGTTTGAACTAATCAAAATAAAGTTTGAGTACTTGTGTCTAAGCGTAAAACAGTTTAAAAACAAGCATGTGTCTCACCCCAAAGTTATAAAACAGTTAAGAAATAGTAAAAGAGGGGCTATGAAGTTCACCTTAGTAGCAAGCAAGAAATTCCACGCAAGTAATATGAACAGGGTATGTAAACGGAGATCTCAACCTAGAGATATAACCTTTGATTCGTTAATGTCTAACAGACAAAGAGTTTGTTTATTAATATAATGAATTATATTAACAATGACAGTCCTTGAAAGAAAGTTTCTACTTGTTATGTGTGTATAGGAATACAACACGTTCAATATTATATGTATTATTATACTTAATAGTTATTTATATTTTTAATATATTACTAATTAGTAAAGTATTATATAATGAATAATAACTTAATTAAATTAGGATGTTACAATAAAGGATAAGTTTATACGTTATAATATTATCTTTATGAAATTTTATCCACTTTTATGTTATTTCAATTTTAACCCTATCTCTAAGTTATACTCTACTAATTTAAATCCATTCTTAAACAAAATCTTTATACTTTTCATAATCATAATCTTTTTTTTTTAATATATAATCTTATCATCTTAATAATTCGTACCATTATGACTACATAATAATTATAATAGTATAAGTTTTAACTTTTAATATGTATATATATACATATTAGGTCATATCATATCCCATATTCTTTTATAGGTTTTCTAACTTATAATCTTTACCAAATTCAATTAATAATCCTAACCAAGCTTTTAATATTAATCACCTTTTATTCATTTGTTATCATATCAATAAAAATCATAAGCTTTATATTCAATTCGTAACTTAACATATATGTCAGGGATTGTAAATGAAAAATAATACAAATTTTCTTTGAATTCCCTTTTAGTCGACGTACAACAACAAAAACAATATTTTAGAAAAAGAAAAACTTTTTTTTTTACTAATATTGTAACCTTATAAATAGTATAGGGACTAGTTTCGTAGTTTCTATTTACCAATTCATGTGTACAGGTAGACTCACCAAATTCATTTGATTTTTCTTGTTTTGTTTTGTTTTTTTTATTTTTTTATTTTTTTTTCATACGTAAACAAAAAATATGCATGTATATTTATTTTAATAAAATTTGTAAAAGAGATCAAACTACAAGGACCTGATGTGTAAACTTAGAAAAAAAATCTCAATTCCTTTTCCTAATCTCATACGTACATGGGCAAATTCTATATATATTTTTATTTTATTAACTTTTGTAAACTATTGATAGTCTAGGGACTGTATGTGTAACTTATAAATAACACCATCTTGTTTCTTTGTCTGTTACTCCACGCCAACATCAGAAAACAGAGCATCCATATATTTATTTTTACATACTTTTATAACTATGATTCAATTAGTTTAGTGATAAGAACGAAATCCTTTATCATAATCCTTTAACAAGTGTTAATTAAAATCACAATACTTAAACAAGTTTGGTTTGGATTCGAATCAATAACAACAACATTAACAGTTTATAGATCTTTTATTCATTGTCATATTAATAAATATGTAGTAGAGTATTAGTTAATACTTCAAAGTTTTAAGTCAATAAGCTTATGTTTCGGATGTACCTTCGGGCGAACAAGACAACAAGGAAACGAGTGTGTGAGAGTGTGGGTCACTACCGGAACAGCAGCAACAACGGTCGAGCAGCAGTAGCAGCAAACGAAAACTGGGCAGCGGCAGATTACAAAGGTGTATGCGTGTTGGTGGTGGTCAAGGGTTGTTATGAGGGTGGTGGTATTAGTCGACTAGGAAGTATCCGAAGGTGATGGTGGTTCTCGGCTACAAGATGGAGCCGAAGATGATGGTTGTTTGGGTTGAATGCTTGTCGATAGCCAACAAGAGCAGAAGGCAGAGAAGAGTGGTTTGGATCGAGAGTTTGGATGAGAGAATAGGTGAAATTGTGAATGAATGAGCAAGGTATTAAATGGATTTATATAGGCTATTAGTTAGAATTAGATTATTGAGTCTCTAATCCATTGGAAGCAAATGGAACTTTGATTTGTATTATGATTCTTACACTTAATATTTATCCCTTTTTTGACTAATGAAAGATATCATTTAGTATGTTATAATACATGCGAACTTATCAGTGGTCGAAACCTGACTAGGATAACATCTAGTTGCAACCCACGAAGGAAGAAAATGTTTATAGCAACACATAAGTGTCATAAACGTTAAGGTAACTCATCTAGAGAGGATAGCGAGGATTATAGACTTGTAAAATAATTTATATTACATTCAAAAAGGAAACTCATGAAACGTGTGATCCCTTAATGAGAGAGACGATCTCGCACAAACGGGCGAGTTGATCTTAGAGTTTATCTTCACTAATAAGTTTAAGTGCTGATGAGAAGAAAAACGTGAATCATTGGCTATAAAGAATAGTTTACACGAGGTGGGAAAATCTTTGAAAATGATTTCTCGTGCCACAAAATATTGAATCATAGAATTGATTATTATTATTTTTTTACGAGGGTGTTGCGGTTTAGCCGTGAAATATCAAAAGCAGAAACTTCTCAATGGTCAACCTCAAAAGGGAAAAGTTGATGAGAACCTAGAGTTTTGAATGATGAACTGAATGATAAGTTTCGAAGGACAAGAGGAATTGTGATTAATACGTGGTGTAGAATAATATGAAAATTTTTATGTAAACAAGCAATGAAAATTTTATAGAAGTTCGAGTCGTTTAAGGTGATAATATAAAAAGGAACGAAGTTCTTAGTAAAACTAGAGTTATGTACAACATGTACTATTTTAAGTAAAATATCTTTTAAATAAAATAATTGATTTGTAAAAGTGAGATTATTTTTATATGTACTAGTCAAAAATAAGTAAAGGTAAATTTTATTTACTTTATTATGTAATCATATACGATTTATAAAATTTGCACGAATGGAAGTAAATAAATTTATAAAATTTCGAGAGGATCGCACAGTAAAATGGTGTGTGTAAAATTTTGGTAAGCAGAATTTTTAAGTTACAAAAAGATTTGAGTGAAAGATTTTTTATTTTATTTTTTTTTTTTTTGAAAATTTCGGGTGATATTTGAGCAACAATATTACAAGGTAATGAAATCTATTGTATTTAAATGTGGTTGTTGACTATTATTAGGGCATAAGTTCTTGAAATTCAAAATGTTCATGTGTGAAGCTGTTGCTGACAAGTGAGGTACGAATGGTAGAGCATGAGAACGTGAAGTAAATCCACTGTTGACTTTGAAATGTCAAGAGGTCAGACTAGTATTAGAGTTGGAAGGCTGGGAGTAAGTGCCCTTATTAAATACTCGTGGATTGCTTGATTCCGTCATTCACAAAGATTTCATAATATGTTCTCATAGACATGTATGAAGACACGCTAATGGAGTGACTTTCGACCATGGGATGATCATTGAAAAATCAATTTATCAAGTTCTCGCTAAATCCGTGGTAAATGCCGGGATGGTATGAATTTCCCAAATGAGTAAGGGCAATGCAAGGACATGGTGTCACTTGCCTATTTATTTGAACCATTAATATATAATCATTTAATGATGGATCTAACATGCTTTTAACACCGAAGCGAAATCGTAAGATTTTTAAGAAAATGGTTAACGGTTCAAAGGTCGTGACTTATTGTTTAGATACAACAAATCACGCGATGTTTGACCATAAGTAACGTAATGATAATCATATCAATGCTACCTTTGATCATATGGAGCGTGGGATCACGTGCTTTTCAATATGGTGATGGAAATATATGCATACTTCAGTCTTAACTGGCCAGGAATGTGGATACTATCCACTAGAGTATGATGGGGTTCTTTTAATTGCTATAGTAGTTTTCAGATGTGATTAGGGGGGTTTAGCTCAAGCCGCAGCTCGCAAGAAAACGGAAAAACTTCAGGTGGTGTATCTAACCTTAGATTTTGAATTGACAGTGATCGATTATTGCATGGTGCAAAGTAATAAATGTATGAGCACAAAAAGTTTTCCTTGTTTATGGTAATCAAAAGATACTTGTTGGAAGGTCCTATCCTTCATGAGATTATGCCTGTGAGATATTGACCATCTCGACACAGAGAACGTGATATTGTATGTGGTGTTTGTAATATCTTCTTTTGAATATTCAAATGAAAATCTTGCGAGTGGTTGTCGCTTATCTTCGACGGGTTTCCTAATGGGTTTATGAAAATCTACACTAGGAGCGTAATTACAGATAACAGGAAGCATGCTTCGAAGAAATTTCAGGGGTGTCACTTCAGGTCACTTAAGAACATGCATCATTCCTTCTAGCGGAGATGTGATAATTAAGCGTCAATGATAAAGAGATAGGTTGTTTAAGAAAGAATGAATGCAAAGCTTTACAACTTTTATGGCATAGAAGAATTTGTTAATCTACTCATGGGTATGAGATAGATAGTTTGATCGTAACGATCTCTTCGTATATCAGATGATAATTACCCTTCATGTAATAACATTGAGATTTTTGAATGAATGGCTTGGAAATTTTTCTTTGATTCACTTTCTATTCCATATGTCATCATATTGGAATTTCTATATGAATTACCATAATATAATCACGTTGGCCAAGCGTCATTATATTTCACTAATTCATACTTCCACTTCAATATCACCCCATAAGGTCAGGACACGTGATCAAACTTTAGATAGTTGATGCTGGAATGTTGAGTCATGAGTGACATCCCTTCGCGTGAGTCAAAGAATACTTTGAATCACAATGGTGAAGTCATGTAATAAGATATGTATGGATATGATAACAATCACATACTAACCGATTATTTAGAGTCGGGATCAGGCAAGATGATAGGGTTTTGGCTTGATATCCTTAAGAAAGGATACAGAATATCACCAGAGGTAAAGGAAGGAAGTAAGATGAAATAGCAGTATAAAGATCAAAGGAAAAGCGCTTAAAACTAAGGCAGGAAAGGTTATAGTCCTAAAGATTGCTAAGGCACCTAACTAACACATAAGACACACATAAAATACAATCCTGGTTCTCTATAACAACCTGGCTCTGATACCACTCTGTCATACCTCCAAATAGGGCCAGGGAAATATGACTACACAATATCACAACACAAGTATGTATAAACGAGAACGACTCTATATGAGATGTTTTAGTTGATAACCAATGTATTAAAACAGCGAAAAGTGTTAAGTCATTACAATTGTAAATGATGTGGTAGCGTGGGGGTACGTGATAGTACTATATTTTACTACGAAATACGTTACAAATTACACAAGTTTTAATTATTTATTTACAAATGGGATATACCTAAACCTTGCTACAACACTATAGGCAGTGTACCTAATCATACAGTAGTGTAGTTTTTAGTAAGTCCGGTTCGTTCCACAGGGAGCGGGCTTATTGCACACTATATTTTTAAACAATTATATTTGTACAAAATATATTATATTAATAATATATAAAAGGGGGTTTTTACCGTTTAATGACCGGTTTGTCGATTTTAAAACTTTAGTCGCAGTTAAAACCGAATGTAAAATAAATATAACTTAATTTAAAACGTAAAATAAATAACGATAATGAAATTTCGATAAATAAAAGTGCGATAATTAAAAAGTATGATAATTAAAAGTGCAATTAAATACAATAACAATAAATAAAAGTGCAATAATTAGAAGTGGAATTAAATATGAAAATAAAGGAATTATGCTTATTTAATCTTCCATAATCATGATGTTTGACGTGTTGATTTTAGTTTTATGCCCATGGGTTAATTGTCCTTTGTCCTGGATTATTTAATATGTCCGTCTGGTTTTTTTCCATAACAGTCCATCGGTCATAAATTTAAAGTGCGAGTGTCCTCGTCAAATTATCCTTATACCCGAAGTCAAATATTCCAACTAATTGGGGACTTAAACTATAACAAGGTTTTAATACTTTGTTTAATAATTACACCAGGATATCGACTGTGTGTAACCCAAGGTTTTAATACTTTGTTATCAATTATGCCAAATATCCTTGTACATAATTTCACCCCTATTTTAATAATTCCATAGACTATTAATCCATTCCCCTGTCCGGTTAAATGAACGATTATTCGTACATATAAATATCCCGCCCATCGTGTCCGATCGAGTGTATATGGTTATTTATAGGGACGTCCAATTGTAAATCTTTATATTAAAATTAACAAACTATCATTTAGTTAAACAAATATAAAGCGCATTTATAGCCCACAGTCTAATTTCCACAAGTGTCGTTCTTTTGTCCAAACCCCAATTAAGGTACAAAGCCCAATTACCCCGTCTTTAATATTTAGTCCAACATCATGATTACTTTGGCTCAAATAAGCATAATAATAACTTAAGTACGAGACATTAATTTAAAAAGGAGAACATAACTTACATTGAGTATTTATCGCGTAGTGTTACACGGACAGAATTTCGACTTCAAAAACCCGTAAAATAACCTTTACATAACCCGAACTAATCTAATATAAAACTACCCTATACTATATATATTTTATATATATTTATTTATTTATTTATTACAAAGTATTATTATTATTATATTTTTTTATTTTTACTCGCAAAATTCGTGACCTTTTATAGGCATTTTGGAATTTGGCAGCTCCGCGAGTCGTGGAGTTTTTGGCCTCAGTCGTGGAGTTTGAAAATCCAGCTCACAAACTTTTGGCTCCTAGCTTGTCGACATAATAAATATATAAATATAAAATATAAATAATTAATATAATTATTTATATATTATATTATATTTTTGTGCATAGTAGACTTGTAATTTTTGCACCGTTGCGTCGCGCGTTGAGAGTTGACTCATGTCCCGGTTCCGAATTTTTGAACGTCCTTGCGTACAATTTAATATCTTGTACTTTGCGTTTTGTAACTTGTACTCTTGTCATTTTTAGACGTTTTTCATCAATAAATTGAACCTTTTGAATTGTATATTGTACATTTGAGCTTTTTGGATGTTTGTGTCTTCAAATCTTCGTTTTCGCCTTTTGTCTTCGCACTTATTTATTTAAACAATTACAATGAAAATATAATACAATTACATATGAAAACCTATTATTTAGGAGGGATATTGCTATGAAATATATGTTCCTTTTTAGTCTTATCAAATATCCCCACACTTGAGCGTTGCTTGTCCTCAAGCAATACATAACTTGAAATAAAATCACACTTCACTCGAATCACTTTTTTATTCTCACACTTTGTACATCAGTGATTTTGATATAGCGGTATAAACAATGATAGTAACGATGGTTAAAGGTGGGTGTGTCATCCACAGTTGCCTCGGGTTTAGGTCAACGACACTTGCAATCAAATAGCCGATTTACTTTCGGTTTTCAAAGAAAAGTGCACATTTGAAAGGCGGTTTACAGTCCCACATGACTATGAAAATGTAGATCCTTAAGGAAATTGGATCTTTATGAAAACATTTGATCTTTTGAAAATTCAATCTAGCTTTTACCCTAGATAAGTTTTCCGGAATAACCCTTCACCGGTGTTTGCAAAATATTTTTGTGGGTTGTGTGGGTTTCAGCTTTGAAAATTTTAGCTCAACACTTGTGGTTTTGTGTTACCCACTTGCTAACCTTGTATTAGGAAAGAAACACGTCCAGTATACTTGCTCCGTATATTACCTTTCGGTAAACTACCGTCCGATTGTAAAGGAAAGCGATGAACAAGCAACTGTTAAGGCAATGTCCCGTGACTTGCTTTTGATTATGGTCTATAACGTGTCGGACGCAATTACTATCCTTTGTAGGAGCAATAGTAAAGCTCACCCTTATAATTTTTCTGTCTGGCACAAGGTCCTGTCTTCGACCATGCTATGCAACCACCGTTCTTACGGTTGACACCCGATTTGGTTCAGGTGACCTAATGAATTCCAGGTGAATTCCTAGGATTTTACGTTCAATGGTAATGAACGCATTGAAAATGGGTTTTCAGAAAACAAATCGGTTTGTATTTTTGATCAAAATATTTTCTCGTTCAAGCTCGAGTTTAGATATCATTGAATTCCATGAGTTTGTAATTCTCAATCTTTAAGGTCAATATCAAGGATTGAGTAATATCAGTCTTAAAAGCTGATTTTTGATCTTTAAGGAGATTATCCTTTCTGGGGATCTGATTCATTAGTCTTATCAAGCTAATTTGCACGGTGCCCCCCCATTGTACGAGATAAATCCTTCTCATGGTTAGGATAAATCTGACCACTTGGCGACCCTGTTTGATCCTGAGGTCCGTGGATTTTCTGCTAATTTTAGAGATGACTTTTCTAGATTTTTCGTCAACCTACAACTGGTCTGGACGAGAACTTCCTGACCTAAATCAAGAAGCGCGTGTTTTTTTTTGAAAGACTTTACTTCCTCTTAATGATGGAATTGATTCATCGTGTAGATCCATCTCTATTTACAGTAAATCGGGTAAGACAGTTAATTTAGTTCAAAAAGCACCTTCAATAACTTTACAGAAACATGTGATAGATAGTTTTTAATTGAATAACTTGGTACATTCTCCCCACACTTGGCTTTTTTCATGCTTCTTTTTATATCCTAATAAATAAATTCAAGCGTTTTAGTTGTTTCTCAATTTATGTCCTTTCTGAGGTAACGATAATTTCGGTATTAACACCTAGTTTTCACCGTTCATAAATATATATAAACATGATTTTGAATTCATTTAGTTGAAATTTTTTTAAAATTTTCATAAAATTTAGAAAATAAACCAAGTATGAACCCGAGAGAATTTATAACCCTTCCCCACACTTCAGATCATGCAATGCCCTCATTTGCATGAAATCAGACTATAATTATAAATTCATGAGGGTGATTAGTGTAGAAAAGTAATTAAAAATACCCAGTTTGTAATTACAAAGCTCGGCGAATGATAGATGGCGCGCCTCATCGTTCATTCCTTCTTGTTTTATCACACATATTTTTCTTCAAAAACGATTGCTTTTCTGAACTGTTTGCTAATCTTTAAAAATGCGTCTTTTACCCTAATTTATTATGCATGTTTATTAACGAGTTATGCACTAACCCGAACCCCTAATTTAACGTTAAGTGGGGTTAGACTTCCCCACACTTAGCTGACGACATGTGAAGTCGGTAGAATAAGTTCCACGAATTAAAATAGTAAGCCAGTTATTTACATCTCGGGTGGTGTATAATATATCAATGGGTTTAAAGTTTAGACTCACCCGATCGTCACTACTTAATTCTTTTTTAAGTGTAGCTTTTAGTAAATGGATATGTCTCTTTTCTGGTTCTTGGTCAAATGGATCGATATACACCGACATACTTATTTCTATAGGGTGGACAATTCCTAATATTTCCTTCCGTTCATTCTCGGGATTAAAGGTTTCACCTCTATTACCCAATTGGGTGAAATTCGAGGTGTCATTATCTATTACAGCTCGTAGTTCATATTTGGTAGATGACTCGTCTATTGAGAATATTGGGTTGGAAAGTTGTGGAATAGTGAATTTCGGGATCGAAGTAGATTCTTCTTCATTAACGGTACTTATCGGTCCCACTATTTTGGTCTCGGGGGTAAAATTTTCAACGTTATCGTTTTCCTAAGAGTACCAATTTGTCACCCTTACTTCTTCTTCATTCATTGATGGATCGATGATTTTGTCGGTAGAGGCTAATGTGTCGATATGTTGTGAAATTGGTAAGACTGAATAAAAAGTATCATCGGGATAGTTTGTGATTTCGGAGCTCTCGAATTCATCAAAATTCGATGATATGAGATTTTCTTGCACACGACTCCTCAGATCAACAGGTGCGTAGTCTGATAGAGTTTCAGCTTGCCGGTTTACAAACTCTCTCATTTGTTCATTTTGAGCATTGAGTTCTTCGAGTTTGATTTTCATATTGTCTAATAAATTTTCAGACACATAATTTTCCTCGTCTACTGGTTGTTGAGTTTGGATATATTCTTGGGAATAATCCCAATTAGAATTGTATTCCTCATAATTATTCCATTCAGGTTCCATGGGTGAGTAATTTTCCACAGGAACGTAATAATAACATTCCCATGTTGAGTGATAATCTCCACAGATTTCACAACCAGTTATTGTTTCGTCATTCGTGATCCAAGATTGACCGAACGAATTGTCATCAACACTCAGTTGAGAGTATTGATTTCGTATGTCGTAAAGAGTTTCCAAAATATCTTCGAGACTTTTCATAATGCGCTTATTACCAAATTTTAATTATCCTATTAGTTATAAATATAAAAATTATATAAGTTATCAAATTAATAGACTTTTCTGCTTTTGCCCACGTTTCGAATAGCCAACAGATGCAGCAGGGAGCCAGAACCCTTTAAATCGGGAGCTCACAACTCAGCCACTAACAAATCCAACTATTACTACGAAGCAGAAAATTTGGATGTCTATCAATTTAACCACTTAAAATAATTTTTCGTTTGGAATTATTAGAGAAGAAGTAGAGAAAATTTCTAAGTCCTAAAAACTAGCGTGGCGAGAAATAAGAAAGAAAAAGATTGCGCGTCGAAAAACGTCGAAAAAAAAAAATAAGAAAGAAAAACGTCGAAACTTAAAAGTCTAAAAATTATATCTAAAAAGTTACGCCTAAAGGTCTAAAGGTAAATGCAATTTTATTCAGAAAACGGCAATTACTTAAAGGCACTAAAATCTATTTAAAACTAAAGCGAAAAACGGCGTCGCAAAATTCCAAAGCGCCTAAATCTTAATCTAAAGAAAAAGTACTTAAGGGATTTTACTGCAAAGCCTAAAAATCTAGAAAATAAAAATAAGCTACGGTAAAATACTAGAACTTAAAACTAGCTACGAACGAAAAATATACAAATATTACGCTAAAACAAATGAAAAGATACAAAATATAAAAATAAACTTAAAGTTATAAAAATTATTTATTTTTATAAAAATATTATTTTTATATTATTTATTTTATAAAAGTATTAATTTATATATATATTTAATAATACTAATTAATATTTAAAATACAAATTAATTTAAAAACTAAAACTAAATATTAATATTAAATATAAACCTAATTAAGTTTTAATAATAATAATAAATTATACTCGTAATAAATGCCAAATTAGGGTTCTGGGTGCGTCTGTTAGGGTGGCTCCGCGAGTCGTGGAGTTTTAAGCCTGCAAACTCCTCGAGTCGTGGAGTTTGCATTTTCGGTTTTTTTTTTTTACTTTTATATATTTTTTTCTAAAATGATATATAAATATATTTATACAAAAATAAATTAAAAATATAGAGTTTCGCCGACTCCCCGGCAGCGGCGCCAAAAACTTGATGTGGTAGCGTGGGGGTACGTGATAGTACTATATTTTACTACGAAATACGTTACAAATTACACAAGTTTTAATTATTTATTTACAAATGGGATATACCTAAACCTTTCTACAACACTATAGGCACTGTACCTAATCGTACAGTAGTGTAGTTTTTAGTAAGTCCGGTTCGTTCCACAGGGAGCGGGCTTATTGCACACTATATTTTTAAACAATTATATTTGTACAAAATATATTATATTAATAATATATAAAAGGGGGTTTTTACCGTTTAATGACCGGTTTGTCGATTTTAAAACTTTAGTCGCAGTTAAAACCGAATGTAAAATAAATATAACTTAATTTAAAACGTAAAATAAATAACGATAATGAAATTTCAATAAATAAAAGTGCGATAATTAAAAAGTATGATAATTAAAAGTGCAATTAAATACAATAACAATAAATAAAAGTGCAATAATTAGAAGTGCAATTAAATATAAAAATAAAGGAATTATGCTTATTTAAACTTCCATAATCATGATGTTTGACGTGTTGATTTTAGTTTTATGCCCATGGGTTAATTGTCCTTTGTCCTGGATTATTTAATATGTCCGTCTGGTTTTTGTCCATAACAGTCCATCGATCATAAATTTAAAGTGCGAGTGTCCTCGTCAAATTATCCTTATACCCGAAGTCAAATATTCCAACTAATTGGGGACTTAAACTGTAACAAGGTTTTAATACTTTGTTTAATAATTACACCAGGATATCGACTGTGTGTAACCCAAGGTTTTAATACTTTGTTATCAATTACGTCAAGTGTCCTTGTACATAATTTCACCCCTGTTTTAATAATTCCATAGACTATTAATCCATTCTCCTATCCGGTTAAATGAATGATTATTCGTACATATAAATATCCCGCCCATCGTGTCCGATCGAGTGTATATGGTTATTTATAGGGACGTCCAATTGTAAATCTTTATATTAAAATTAACAAACTATCATTTAGTTAAACAAATATAAAGCGCATTAATAGCCCACAGTCTAATTTCCACAAGTGTCATTCTTTTGTCCAAACCCCAATTAAGGTACAAAGCCCAATTACCCCGTCTTTAATATTTAGTCCTACATCATGATTACTTTGGCTCAAATAAGCATAATAATAACTTAAGTACGAGACATTAATTTAAAAAGGAGAACATAACTTACATTGAGTATTTATTGCGTAGTGTTACACGGACAGAATTTCGACTTCAAAAACCCGTAAAATAACCTTTACATAACCCGAACTAATCTAATATAAAACTACCCTATACTATATATATTATATATATATTTATTTATTTATTTATTACAAAGTATTATTATTATTATATTTTTTTATTTTTACTCGCAAAATTCGTGACCTTTTATAATCATTTTGGAATTTGGCAGCTCCGCGAGTCGTGGAGTTTTTGGCCTTCAAACTCCGCGAGTCGTGGAGTTTGAAAATCCAGCTCACAAACTTTTGGCTCCTAGCTTGTCGACATAATAAATATATAAATATAAAATATAAATAATTAATATAATTATTTATATATTATATTATATTCTTGTGCATAGTAGACTTGTAATTTTTGCACCGTTGCGTCGCGCGTTGAGAATTGACTCATGTCCCGGTTCCGGATTTTCGAACGTCCTTGCGTACAATTTAATATCTTGTACTTTGCGTTTTGTAACTTGTACTCTTGTCATTTTTAGACGTTTTTCATCAATAAATTGAACCTTTTGAATTGTATATTGTACATTTGAGCTTTTTGGATGTTTGTGTCTTCAAATCTTCGTTTTCGCCTTTTGTCTTCGCACTTATTTATTTAAACAATTACAATGAAAATATAATACAATTACATATGAAAACCTATTATTTAGGAGGGATATTGCTATGAAATATATGTTCCTTTTTAGTCTTATCAGTAAACTTTAATGTTCTAATGCAATAAAATGATTGTATAAATGCGGACTCCAAAAGCAGCAAAGTCCAAATAGCAAATAATCTTTAGCAATCTTCACCTGAGACAAAACATGCTTAAAGTGTCAACCAAAAATGGTTGAGTGAACAACATAGGTTTAATAATTATAACAAGTTTTAGACCACGAGATTTAAATAAGCTGTTTAATCAGTTCGGTAGTAGTGCTGGTGTATATGATATCGATACTAACCATAAGTTACCCTAAACACATCACGTTCGTGTCGTTCATCGTTATTATGTATCCATTGACCAGCGGTCATCCGGATAGAGACGTCACCCTTAATAGCGCTATCACAATAACTAAGCTTACCAAATTCCAGTAATTAACGATATCATGGTAGGGATTAAGCATGAATCAAAGCATGTTAGCACAGTTTGAACTAATCAAAATAAAGTTTGAGTACTTGTGTCTAGGCGTAAAACAGTTTAAAAGCAAGCATGTGTCTCACCCCAAAGTTATAAAACAGTTAAGAAATAGTAAAAGAGGGGCTATGAAGTTCACCTTAGTAGCAAGCAAGAAATTCCACGCAAGTAGTATGAACAGGGTATGTAAACGGAGATGTCAACCTAGAGATATAACCTTTGATTAGTTAATGTCTAACAGACAAAGAGTTTGTTTATTAATATAATGAATTATATTAACAATGACAGTCCTTGAAAGAAAGTTTCTACTTGTTATGTGTGTATAGGAATACAACACGTTCAATATTATATGTATTATTATACTTAATAGTTATTTATATTTTTAATATATTACTAATTATTAAAGTATATAATGAATAATAACTTAATTAAATTAGGATGTTACAATAAAGGATAAGTTTATACGTTATAATATTATCTTTATGAAATTTTATCCACTTTTATGTTATTTCAACTTTAACCCTATCTCTAAGTTATACTCTACTAATTTAAATCCATTCTTAAACAAAATCTTTATACTTTTCATAAGCATAATCTTTTTTTTAATATATAATCTTATCATCTTAATAATTCGTACCATTATGACTACATAATAATTATAATAGTATAAGTTTTAACTTTTAATATGTATATATATACATATTAGGTCATATCATATCCCATATTCTTTTATAGGTTTTTTAACTTATAATCTTTACCAAATTCAATTAATAATCCTAACCAAGCTTTTAATATTAATCACCTTTTATTCATTTGTTATCATATCAATAAAAATCATAAGCTTTATATTCAATTCGTAACTTAACATATATGTCAGGGATTGTAAATGAAAAATAATACAAATTTTCTTTGAATTCCCTTTTAGTCGACGTACAACAACAAAAACAATATTTTAGAAAAAGAAAAACTTTTTTTTTTACTAATATTGTAACCTTATAAATAGTATAGGGACTAGTTTTGTAGTTTCTATTTACCAATTCATGTGTACAGGTAGACTCACCAAATTCATTTGATTTTTCTTGTTTTGTTTTGCTTTTATTATATTTTTTATTTTTTTTTTCATACGTAAACAAAAAATATGCATGTATATTTATTTTAATAAAATTTGTAAAAGAGATCAAACTACAAGGACCTGATGTGTAAACTTAGAAAAAAAATCTCAATTCCTTTTCCTAATCTCATACGTACATGGGCAAATTCTATATATATTTTTATTTTATTAACTTTTGTAAACTATTAATAGTCTAGGGACTGTAAGTGTAACTTTTAAATAACACCATCTTGTTTATTTGTCTGTTACTCCACGCCAACATCAGAAAACAGAGCATCCATATATTTATTTTTACATACTTTTATAACTATGATTCAATTAGTTTAGTGATAAGAACGAAATCCTTTATCATAATCCTTTAACAAGTGTTAATTAAAATCACAATACTTAAACAAGTTTGGTTTGGATTCGAATCAATAACAACAACATTAACAGTTTATAGATCTTTTATTCATTGTCATATTAATAAATATGTAGTAGAGTATTAGTTAATACTTCAAAGTTTTAAGTCAATAAGCTTATGTTTCGGATGTACCTTCGGGCGAACAAGACAACAAGGAAACGAGTGTGTGAGGGTGTGGGTCACGACCGGAACAGCAGCAACAACGGTCGAGAAGCAGTAGCAGCAAATGAAAACTGGGCAGCGGCAGATTACAAAGGTGTATGCGTGTTGGTGGTGGTCAAGGGTTGTTATGAGGGTGGTGGTATTAGTCGACTAGGAAGTATCTGAAGGTGATGGTGGTTCTCGGCTGCAAGATGGAGTCGAAGATGATGGTTGTTTGGGTTGAATGCTTGTCGATAGCCAACAAGAGCAGAAGGCAGAGAAGAGTGGTTTGGATCGAGAGTTTGGTTGAGAGAATAGGTGAAATTGTGAATGAATGAGCAAGGTATTAAATGGATTTATATAGGCTATTAGTTAGAATTAGATTATTGAGTCTCTAATCCATTGGAAGCAAATGGAACTTTGATTTGTATTATGATTCTTACACTTAATATTTATCCCTTTTTTTTATGTTTTATGTATTTACATGTACCGTATCATATATTATTATTATTATTATTATTATTATTATTATTATTATTATTATTATTATTATTATTATTATTATTATTATTATTACAACGTAATGGATAACACTTCTCTTTATGAGAATCAAGAAACACAATGGGATGTTGACAGGAGTTTTCTTTGACTGTAAAAAAAATACAAATTGAATTGGATATGGACTTGAGATCCAATTTTATTTATATTTATATTATAATAGTTACTGTTTTTTTTTATTTAATTTCTTTAATCTTTTTTTTTTCCAAGTCCCTAATTGTTCGGGTAAATTTATTAATTTATTTGATGATGATCCAAGATTATAAAAGTTGGGAAGTAAATTATCCAAGTCTCGTTGGTCTCAAATGAACTATCGATTTTCTAACCGGATATGTTTCAAGTTTGCTTCGCATAGCCTAGAACTTGGTCCTAAGTTTCACGTTTCATTAAATACTTAATAGAAATCGAGACGGAAAAAGTATGGTTGTTATAGTATCAATACGGGAATTGAGTTTCATAGAACCTCTTCGGGTGAAACTTAAATGAATAAACGTTCGGAATCTCTGAGACTCATGAAATTGGTTGGTAACTACAAGAGTAATATATTTACAGCAAATGGAAGTTAAATCCATGACTCCTTTATGAGAAGTCAGGTCACAATTAATTCAACAACATCTTACAGTTTAATCCGTGGGTAATTTGAGTTTTATCCTAACCTTAATTCTCTATTGATCTATATATATATATATATATATATATATATATATATATATATATATATATATATATATATATATATATATATATATAGAAATGTATTCAAATAAGAACATTATCATTTATAAAATTGATGAGAACATTGTTAGTTACTAGATAATTACATTTTAATCCTTTTAAAAGCTATAACAACACTAAAGGGTATAATAGTAACTTTTTGTTCCACTTGTCAACAATACATTCAATTCTTCTACGGAGTATCTTCTTCTCTAAACATTCGGCCACCACAAACGAGCAGTTAATTATCAATTAAATAACCATCACCTAAATTACGTTTCTTCAATGCCCCATTCAAAAATATATTAATAAAAATCTTTTTAATTTAATTTTAACGAGGATGTCGATCTAGAACACAACAATAAATAATAACGGATGCATTTTTAGTTTGACTTTTTTGCTTCGTTGGTCCCTGTATTAACGATGTTAGCCAAATGGGGTATAATACACGAACCAACGGAGCAGAAAAGTCTTTTAGTTTCCCATTAATCCAACTTCGAGTCATCCGGCCATAAGTGCATACATATGACCAGAACCATATACTTACTGGACATGCATCCAAAATAATTCAAAATATGCATATATTAATTGATCGACTAAATATATATCATCCCTTCTAATGTTGGTATCTATCATCCATGTATTCATGTTAAGTGCATCCAAATCTATTGAATATTTGAGGGATGCGTGAATGCCATATTTGTTGCATGTGTGAAGGATATCAAAACAACAAGAAAAAGTGTGTTTTAGTGTTAAGGCGCGTTGTGGCTCAACACATGAATGAGGTTAGAGAGTTGTAAAAAAGCTGTTCTGAAATCATGCCTTAAGCCACGGCGCAGCTCCTCTAGCCACGACGCGGCTTAAGCCTATCTGGGAGCCTGGCGAGGAAAAATGCATTTTCTTGCTCTTTAAGTTGTTTCCTTGTTATTTTATTACTATTTAAGGACTCTTATGTAACCTTAAACTGTACCTACAAAAATTATAATAAAATCCTCTCTGTTTGGCCGTGGAGTTAACCAATTCGTTCGAATTAAACGATTGAACATAACCACGTTAATTCCTTGTTCTTTACATTTCTTGTTCTTATCTTTATTTGTGTTGGTGATTATTTGTTTGTTGCATAGAGGGTTGATAACTAGGGTTATCAAGTTCTTGTTAGGGCTCACCTAGAATTCCTAACAAGTGGTATATAGAGCTCAAGGTTCATGATTATTACCTGGAGCAATGGCAGATAGAGACACAGTAAAAATAAATAAGCTTGATGGGTCAGATTTTAGCTTCTAGAAGATGCAGATCAAAGACGTTAATGATACGCATAATGATCCGTCTCAAAACGACATTAACAAAGTAACGACCGGTTAGGATCTTACCCTGCACGGTCCATCCCGGAAGAAGGGCTACTCTCCAACATCATCCGTCATCATGTAGCCAGTCATGATAACTATAACCGTGAAGAAACACTTAGAATAAATAGAAAGCAAAACCTTCTCGGATTAGACGGAGAGCTCCGTGATACCTTAGCCGGAACCGACACGCTGCTGGTACCGTCACCACTTCTCGGTTCGATATTTCAACCCAGCATAAGGATACCCTCCCGGGACAAGCACGCCGTCCCGAAGAAAGTGCACTGTCCCGGAGTAGACACTTCATCCCAGAACGAATACTCGATCTCGGAACAAACGACAAACAAGTCGCATGCCACGTCAGCCCACGAATCTAGAAAAGTTTGTTAGGATCTGCTCGATTGTTCCCATGAAAAGGACAGGTGCCACGTCACCCCTCGGGATTGGCAAAGTTTGTTACAACCATGAAAGGGATATGTGCCACGTCATCATTCCCTCATAACATCTATAAATACGTGAACAAGATCATTTATTCCATAACACTAGATGCATTAATGTTACTCTGCCCAAATCGACTATGGTAGCATTACTCCAGTCGTTAACTCTATTCTGATCAATGCTCCGATCATCGTCGGAATTAATCCCCTCTCTTAGATATTAACTTATTCGATTTCAATTGAATTAGGTTAATCTGATCGATTGTTTTACTCCCTTGGAATCCAGATTCCAAATCGGAGTTCGCACAATTATTGGAGTTAAAACATTCGACTCACTCTTTTTTCCAAAATCAAGCACTCAAACCCAAAATCTACTCTGACCAGACGATTTTGGTTTGATCAAATGGCGCTATCTAAAGGTATGAAATTAATCACTACTAACCACAACGAGCTAGAAGACGAAGAAACAAGCATAAATAGCACCGACGACGCTAATGTGCATATGATCCACTCATGGGTCGTGGGACAATGACGAAAATTAGGGGTATTAGATGAATGCAAGCATGAACCAATCGTCTTCCCCTCGTTATTCAATATCAACCCATCTTCTGACCCTGTTATCATACGGGCAAGCATCTCCAACTGCCAAATTGGGCGAATATACACCGACACCGGTGCGGGGACAGAAGTCATGTTTGAACATTGTTTTCTGCAGCTACCAGAAAACATCAGACGGTGGAAGAAAGCCGCAACTATGCCATTGGTAGGATTCAACAGCGCTGCAACCTGGCCGGTGGGTTCCATCACGCCGGAGGTTGTGTTGGGAACATTACCTTTCCAGAGTACCGCAGACATCGAATTATCCATAGTCAAAAAAGACTCACGGTATAAAGTTATCCTAGAACGTAACGCCATGCAAAAATTTGGGGCAATCACATCCACAGTGCACGTCATGCTAAAATTTCCAACCCCGGCCGGCGTAGCAACCATCCGAACATAAGAGATGAAGCCGGTTGAGTGCTTGCAAATATTTAAAGGTACAGATCACATCACAATACATGACGACTGCTATGTGTCACCAAACCCCAAATACCCAGAGTAAAGGATCCAAACCGGGATGGCTTTGAGTGGTAACGCAAAGGATACACTTTGCAAACTCCTAGTGGCAAACATCGATGTCTTCGCCTGGGAGCCTTCCGACATGACAGGAGTCCCTCGCGAGATAGCACAACACCGGCTAAATGTAAACCCGAACATCACACCGGTCGTTCAGAAGAAAAGAGCAATGGCGTTAGAAAGGAGCGAATTCCTGGACAATGAAGTATAACGGATGGTCGATGCCGGTATAATGAAACAAGTAAAATATCAAACATGGGTGGAGAACCCCGTGATGGTAAAGAAGGCAAACGGATCTTGACGCATGTGTGTCGACTACAAGGACATCAACAAAGCATGCCCAAAAGACAATTACCCTCTGCCGGAAATCGATTGGAAGGTTGAGTCCCTCTCGGGTTTCCAGTACCTAAACTTCCTGGATGCATACAGGGGTTACCAACAAATCCCAATGGCAGAAATCGACGAAGAAAAGACCGCATTCTTCACAAACAAAGGCATTTTCTACTATAAAAAAATGCCATTTAGGTTAAAGAATGCCGGAGCAACATACCAACAGGTATTCGACAAAGCATTCCAGGACAAAATCGGACAAAATATCGAAGCATACGTGGACGACATCGTCATCAAAAGCAAAACAGAAGAACAAATGATTTTAGACATCATTGAAACGTTCGATTCGCTACGCAAAATCAATATGAAGCTAAATCCGTCAAAATGCTCTTTCGGAATGGAAGAAGGCCATTTCTTAGGCTTCACGATCACTCCAAGAGGAATTAAGGCAAACCCGAAGAAAATCTGTGACGACCCGACAAAATCACCATTGACGGCGCCGTCAACTTAGGTCCCGTTACTTGGTCATAGTCCCTAAATGAGACGCGTTTGACCAAAATTATGTCGCATTCATTTGAAATGTACATGACTTGCAAAGTTTTAAGTTACCAAACGGTTCGACAATGAGTTTAAGTTTACAGAAGTTGTAAAGTATAAATGAAATAACTTGCGACATAATATAAGTTGAAAATCACGAATGCTATCAATAGCGTAGGCATGTAAACATTAAGTTCGAAACCAAAGATGCTATCACTAGCGTATGCATGTATGCTCAACCCCACGCAAGTAATCAAAGGGTGCAGAAGCATGTATCAAGTAGCCAAGTATGAACCTGAGAAACATATAGAAAACTATCAACGAAAAATGTTGGTTAAATCATAAGTGTATTTGTAAACGTTGTTTTTGAACCACAAGATTTTGTATAAGTTGATTATCCAAACCGTTTGCATTCCAAAGATGTTGATCGTTTGTCGAGCACCCAATTATCAAGGCTTAACTGAATGGTACCTCTGAATCATAGTGTTAGAACCTACACTATACCCGAAAATATATTTCATCCGCCGACGGTAGCGAACCGTCCGAATGAGGGTTCGTCAAACTCGTATGGCCACACAACATAAGTTCACGCTTACACTTACACCCTGCAAGTGTAACTGATGATAATTAGACTTGAGGATTTTTTTTTCTAACTTGTACATGGAACGTTTGTTTTAGTACTTGTGTTCAAATTATAAAAGTATAAAAGTATAAACCGTATATGTTTCTCATCCCATGATTTAAAAGTATAAAAGTTGTTGAAAAGATGGGACTATGATCTCACCGTAGTTGCACGCCAAAGTACTTCATTCTAAACATTGTGCAATGAAAGTTGTTTAGTCTTGACCTAAACAAGTAAGTTGTATCAATACCGGGTAAGACACAAGGTCGGTCGAAATGTGTTCAATTAGTCCTATGGCTCGTTATGACTCGATTATGTAGCATGTGAGTCAAGTTGTCAAGTTTCATGCAAGAATCAAGTATGAGAGAAAGGTTATAACGATTAAACAAAGTATTGGTTAAGTTTGAATAAAAGTCAACTTTGGTCCAAGTCAAAGTCAACGAAAAAGTCAACACATTCGGGTCGGGTCTCGAACAATTTTTCTAAGTTATATAATCATATATGAGCATGTTAGAACAAGTTACATGTTAATCGGAGGTGCGTAGCATAGTTGGACTTAAACGAAAATTGCAAAGTTGGACAGCCCTTGGCAGTTCATCTGGATGTCGTCCAGAATGGCTGGACGGCGTCCAGCAATGAAAGCCAGGATGGCGTCCAAGGTTTGGGACGGCGTCCAAAACACCTGAGCTGCTGCATTTGCTGAAATTTCACAAGTCTCGAACAAAAACTCATTCAAACACAAATTATGAACCGAAAACACTTACAATACTTAACTTATATCGTTGGAAAGGTATTTTGACAAGGAATACAACTAAGAACATATCATCAACCAAAACTAGCATTTACAACAATTAAATCTGCATCGAAAGATCAATGAATGTTCATTATCAAAAGTTCAAAGTTCATAAACGCATAAGATGATTCGGGAATCCAATTTACACATACGATATGCCGTTTCGAAGGTAATTATGCATACAATGCAACTAAACACTCACCAATAACATCTCATAGCATTCAAGGCATCAAAAGTTCATTTTAAATGCTACTAAACCCTAACCAAGAATCATGAATTCAACATTTATGTTAATGAAGTTTTTCCAAGTGAACCTACACATCAAATTGAAGCTAATGATGCTAGTAACACATTTAATACATGAGCTTTAATGTTTAACAACATTAAATCACCCAAAAATCAAGATTAAACAAACCCTTTTTCAAGTTCATGATAGTTTATGAAAAATAACAAGATCGAGGAAATAAATCACATATTTGTGTTAGACTCGAGCCATAGACACTAATTAACACTTTTATTGGTCAAGAACACCAAGAACAAGAAATCTAGAGTTTTTAGAAAGTTACCCAAAAGAGATGAAATTAGTATCAAGTTGTAGAGAAAGATGCAAGGATTCCAAATATGTAATTCATTTTGTGATGAGCTTCCTAGATTGAATTTAGATGATGATTCTTTATTGAGTGGATTGAGAGTAAAAATGGAAGTATCAAAAATGGAAGTAGGAGGTGAAATGAAATGAGTGGAGGAGATGGGGCTTGACTAGTTGACCTAGTCAACTAGTTTGGTCCCTTGACAACTTTAGTCCCTCGAGTTTAAAAGCGGGTACGTGAATTTACCAAACGAATTATTTTAAATACGCAAGACTAAACGGGATATGTTATAATTAAATAACGTGAATATTAGAAATGCTAAATAATGAAAGGTATGAATCTAGATACGAAAGGTATTATAAAAAAAAGAAGGGCGTTAAAATAATTTAACGGAAAAAGGCGGGTTATTACATTACCTACACCTAAAAAGAAATTTCGTCCCGAAATTTAGTTGGAAGTAGTAGTCGTTGTTTCTTCCTCGAGACCTTGCGTTGCAAATTCTACGAATAAGTGAGGGTACTTCCTTTGCATTTGATCTTGTCTTTCCCATGTAAACTCGGGTCCTATTTTAGCATTCCAACGAACTTTGACGATCGGGATTTTACTTTGTTTTTAAGTTTGGTTTCACGATTCATAATTTGAACCGGTTTTCCCATGAAGTGGAGTTTGTCATCGATATTAAGCTCATCGAAGGAATAACAAGTTCTTGTTCGGCAAGACACTTCTTTAAGTTTGATACATGGAATGTAGGATGAACGAAATTCGATTGAGTTGGGAGTTCAAAATGGTAAGCAACAGGTCCAATACGCTCTAAGATTTCAAAAGGATCAAAATATCGCGAATTTAGCTTTCTACGTTTCTCGAAACAGATTACACCTTTCCATGGTGTGACTTTTAACATTACGCGGCCACCCACTTGGAATTTGAGAGGTTTACATCTAACATCAGCATAGTGGCGATTACGGGCCGTCTTGAGCCTTTCTTGGATTTGAACGATCTTAACAGTTATTTCATGAATGAGCTCGGATCTGGTGATTTGCTTGTCGCCTAATTCGGCCCAATTATTAGGAGAACGACATTTGTGGTCATATAAAATTTCAAAAGGTGCTGCGTTAATACTCGAATGATAACTATCATTGTAAGAGGAATCAATTAAAGCAACAATACAATTTCGTGATATGTTTTTCCAAGGTTTGAATTGTAGTGACCCGAACTTTTTCATGTTTATATATATTAAATGAAATTAATATTTACATGATTAAATATTTCCAACATGTTAAGCAATCAAAATTGTTAAGACTTGATTAATTGAAATAGATTTCATATAGACAATTGACCACCCAAATTGACCGACGATTCACGAACGTTACAAATTCGTAAAAACTACATGATGTTATATATATAGACATATATATGGTTAACATGAAATTATGATAAGTAAGTATCTTACTAAGTGTATTAACAATGAGTGATATACATAAAAATGAGATTATTGAAATAAGAAACTCGAAACGATATATATAACGATTATCGTTATAACAACGTCTTACTAAATACATATGAATGATATTAAGATATAGATACACTATGTTTAACATGATAAAATGATAATTAATTATATCATCAAGTGTGTTAGCAATGAACTACATATGTTAAAACAAGACTACTAACTTAAGGATTTCGAAACGAGACATATATGTAACGATTATCGTTGTAACGACATTTTAATGTATAAATATCATATTAAGATATATTCATACATCATAATATCATTATAATGTAATAATTTAACATCTCATTAGATATAATAAACAATGGGTTAACAACATTAAATGAGATCGTTAACTTAAAGGTTTCAAAACAACACTTACATGTAACGACTAACGATGACTTAACGACTCAGTTAAAATGTATATACATGTAGTGTATTAAGATGTATTTGTACACTTTTGAAAGACTTCAAGACACATATCAAAGTACTTCTACTTAACAAAAATGCTTACAATTACATCCTCATTCATTTTCATCAATAATTCTACTCGTATGCACCCGTATTCGTACTCGTACAATACACAGCTTCTAGATGTATATACTATTGGTATATACACTTCAATGATCAGATCCTTAGCATCCCATGTGAGTTATTAAAGATGTGGGAACCATCATTTGGCAACTAGCATGAAATATCTCACAAAATTACGAAAAATATTATAAATCATTCATGAATTATTTACATGAAAACAAACTTACACATCCTTTATATCTAATCCATATACCAACGACCAAAAACACCTAAAACACTTTCATTCTTCAATTTTCGTCATCTAATTAATCTCTCTCAAGTTCTAACTTCAAGTTCTAAGTATTCTTCATAAATTCTATAAGTTCTAGTTTCATAAAATCAAGAATACTCTCAAGTTTACAAGTCTACTTCCAAGCTTTCTAATCCATTTTAAGTGATCATCCAATCTCAAGAAATCTTTCTTATTTACAGTAAGATATCTTTCTAATTCAAGATAATACTCATATTCAAACTTTGGTTCAATTTCTATAACTATAACAATCTTATTTCGAGTGATAATCTTACTTGAACTTGTTTTCGTGTCATGATTCTACTTCAAGAACTTTCAAGCCATACAAGAATCCTTTGAAGCTAGATAAATTTTTTTCACTTACAGTAGGTTTACCTACTAAACCTAAGGTAGTAATGATGTTCATAACATCATTCGATTCATATATATAAAACTATCTTATTCGAAGATTTGAACATGTAATCACTAGAACATAGTTTAGTTAATTCTAAACTTGTTCGCAAATAAAGTTAATCCTTCTAACTTGACTTTTAAAATCAACTAAACACATGTTCTATATCTATATGATATGCTAACTTAATGATTTAAAACCTGGAAACACGAAAAACACCGTAAAACCGGACATACGCAGTTGTAATAACACCGCGGGCTGTTTTGGGTTTGATAATTAAAAACTATGATAAACTTTGATTTAAAAGCTATTCTTCTGGGAAAATTATTTTTCTTATGAACATGAAACTATATCCAAAAATCATGGTTAAACTCAAAGTGAAAGTATGTTTTCCAAAATGGTCATCTAGACGTCGTTCTTTCGACTGAAATGACTACCTTTACAAAAATAACTTGTAACCTGTATTTTTGACTATAAACTTATACTTTTTATGTTTAGATTCATAAGCTTAAGTTCAATATGAAACCATAGCAACTTGAATCACTCAAAACGGATTTAAAACGAAGAAGTTATGGGTAAAACAAGATTGGATAATTTTGCTTGTTGTAGCTACGTGAAATTTGTAACAAATTTATAAAAATCGTAACTTAACTAACTTATATTGTATTATACATGTATTCTAACATATATTATGTAATCTTGGGATACCACAGACACGAATACAATGTTTTGACATATCATATCGACCCATCTATATATATATATTTCGGAACAACCATAGACACTCTATATGCAGTAATGTTGGAGTTAGCTATACAGGGTTGAGGTTGATTCCAAAATATTATATATACTTTGAGTTGTGATCTAGCCTGAGACTTGTATACACGAGGTCGTAGATTGATTTGAGATAATATATATTGCTTTATTTCTGTACATCTAACTATGGACAACTAGTGTCATACCCCCAAATAGGGCCGGGGAAATATGACTTCACAATATCACAACACAAGTATGTATAAACGAGAACGACTCTATATGAGACGTTTTAATTAAAAACCAATGTATTATAAGCGGCAGAAAGTATTAAGTCATTACAAATGACTCCTTAAAATTTAAATCTAATCTAAAATGTTCTAATGCAATAATATGAATGATGATATGCGGACTCCAAAAGCAGCAAAGTCCAAATAACAAATAATCTTTAGCAATCTTCACCTGAGACAAAACATGCTTAAAGTGTCAACCAAAAATGGTTGAGTGAACAACATAGGTTTATCAATAATAACCAAGTTTTTAGACCACAAGATTTAATTATAAAGTTTAATCAGTTCGGTAGTAGTGCTGGTGTATACGATATCGAAACTAACCATAAGTTACCCTAAACACATCACGTTCATGTCGTTGAATCATTATTATGTATCCATTGACCAACGGTCATCCGGATAGAGACGTCACTCTCAATAGTGCTACTCACAATAACTAAGCTTGCCTTTATATGTAGCAATTAACGATATCATGGCAGGGATTTAGCATGAATCAAAGCATGTTAGCACAGTTTGAACTAATTAAAATAAAGTTTTCATGTACTCGTGTCTAAGCGTAAAACAGTTTAAAAGCAAGCTTGTGTCTCACCCCAAAGTTCAAAATAAATAATAGAAACAGTTAAAAAGTGGGCTATGAAGTTCACCTTAATAGCAGATAGATATTCCACGCAAGTTATATGATCGGAGTGTTGAATACGGAGATCTCAACCTAGAGATATTATGTTCGATTAGTTAATGTCTAATAGATATAAAGTTTGTTTATTAATATAGCAAACTATATTAACAGTGACCGTTCTCAAGAAAAGTTATATTTATATAAGTGATAATATACTTAGTGTACTTAAGTGTTACTATATAGATAAGTGTATAGGTTATACTAATAATAGTATTATTATTTAATTAATCAACCACTATGTACACTTATCATTATATAATTATACTTATGTGATACATACAGATATATATATATATATATATATATATATATATATATGAGGTGTAGGTGTTATATATACATAAGTGTATGATGATACATACATATATATATATATATATATATATATATATATATATATATATATATATATATATATATATATATATATATATATATATATATATATGAGGTGTAGGTGTTATATATACATAAGTGTATGATGATACATATATATATATATATATATATATATATATATATATATATATATATATATATATATATATATATATACACTTATTACTTTTTATTATTATGTTTACTAACTTAATATAACTTACATAATGCACATTCATACATACATACACACGTACATATACATCCATATATACACATACATATACACGTATGTATATATTTACATATACACACACATATACATACAGTGTATACATGCACATACGTACATATACATGCATGCGTGCACGTACACCATGATCATAATTACTTTACTAATCCATAATCATAACCTTTTATCATAATCTTAAACTAATAGCTTTAACATAATATCATAAGTTTTTAACATAATAACTAGTAATCTTATTAGCCATAATCAATTCATAATCTTTATCTATTTTAATCTTCATAACAAAGATCATGATCATATCTTAACCCTAATCTTCTTTTTATCAATATTCATTCATAATCTTGCAATCTTGTAACCTAGCTTATTAACAACCATAACACTTTTTAATTTTTACAATCTTATTAATTATAACCTTCATTATCTTTTAACCTTAACATTACCCATCACAATATCATAATCTACTTATTAACTTTACAGATAAAATCATAAATTTCTTCTTCATATTCATAACCTAACTCATAATCATAATCTACATCTTATTATTAACTAGCTTGTTAACCAATAACCCTAATCATTATTACTTTTAACTTAGCAATTGTATTAATCAACAACATAATTCTTTTAATCATAAACATAATCAATACTTTAATCTTATTCATAATCCTTTAATAACTTTTAATCACTATCAATACATAAACATAATACTTATAAGTAATTAAATTAAGAATAAGATTAACTAGGGTTTAGACTACCTTAGGGTTTAAATATCAAGGATTTGGTGATGATGATTTGCGAACAGACACAGACCAGTAGCTGCAGCAACCACGACCCAAAAAAAGGCTGTTTGGGTCTTCTTTAATCACGAACTAAAACAGACTACATCAGCAGCAATACTCGATCAATAAGAGGGTTTCTTGGACTGAATTTTGGTTTGACAAACACAACAGGAATAGCAGTAACAAAACAGATACAGCAGGCGATTTGCAGTAGGTGTTTGTGGTGGTGTTTGTCGACTGCACAGCAAGCACAAAAACTGGACAGAAAATCGAATGCAGGAGGGTTTTTGTGGGGATTTTAGTCGACAAAAAGGACAGGCTGGATGAGGGTTATTGATCGACTAAATAGCAGGCTTGGTGGGTGATTTTTAGTCGACAGATGGAGGGAAAAAGGCTGGATATTATCGACTGGCTTCAGCAGGTTTTGGTGGTGAAAGATTATGGAAATCTTGAGGGTTTTTATAAGTGTTGTTGGGTTTCCTAATTAAACTAGGATTCTTGGTGATCAAGGATGGTAGTTTGAGTTTAATTAGGACTAGTTTACTTATGGATCAAGTTAATAATCTCCTATTTTAATCCTAGCCTAGCCGTTTTTTTGTTAGTGAATATAATTGTTTTTATATATTTTTTTATACGGCATTCCCTTATTTATTATGTATTTTATATATTTATTATTATTATTATTATTATTATTATTATTATTATTATTATTATTATTATTATTATTATCATTATTATTATCATCATTATTATTATTATTATTATTATTATTATTATTATTATTATTATTATTATTAATAATATTAGGGTACATTTTATTTAATTATTAACTCCTAACTTTTACAAATTTTATTAAGTTCCAATTAGTTTACATTAATTCGTATTTGTTTGAATCTTATAAATATTGTCACATTTTAATTAGTACATATAATCTATACAAAAATAGAAACACAGAAATACATAAACTTTATATTAACAGAAGGTATCGATCAAAAATTACTATTTAATCAAAGTTGTTAAACAAAGTTTACGAGTACATAAAGTCTAATTAATGGAACAATAATAACAGAAATGAAAATTTGAGGGTCGTCATAGTACCTCCCCGTTAATAAAAACTTCGTCCCGAAGTTTTAGGTGGACTTCTCGGATGCATCTGCGTTTGAGAAGAGATGGAGATATTTCCGTCTCATTTGGTCTTCACGTTGCCAGGTATACTCGGGGCCTCGTCGTGAATTCCAACGGATTTTAACAACAAGAATAGAGCTTTGTTTCAAACGTTTAACCTCACGACTCAGGACTTCTATAGGTTTTTCGGTAAGATCATTCAAGGGAATAACAAGTATGTCATCAACAAGACACTTTTTAAGATTCGAGATGTGAAATGTATGAACTTTAATTAACAGGAAGTGTTGGCTAAAAATTACCATTCGGCCCACGTTTTGTTAAAGCAAAGTTTACACTTAATTATGTGGGGATCTACTTGAGTGATAGTTAATATTGTATGAAATTTCAGCCAAAAGAGCATGGGTGATTAGAATATCTAGTCCTATGGACTTCATTCATGACTAGTTCTCGAAAATTTCTGAATAGCGGTGATTTTTTTATAGGATCGACATGTATTCCTTCACTATCAACTACATGTCTAAGAAATTGTACGGTTCGCAGCCAAAGTTCACACTTGAATAACTTGGTATATAGTTGTTCCTTCTTTAAGAGCTCTACAATCAATCGCAGATGTTGCTCATGCTCTTTCTCGCTCTTGGAATAGATTAAGATGTCATAAATGAAAACGGTTACGGATTTATCAAGATAAGGTTTGCATACATGGTTCATTAGATCCATGAATACAGCAGGAGCATTGGTTAAACCAAAAGGCATGACAAGAAACTCATAATGCCCATAACGGATTCGGAAAGCAGTCTTAGAAACGTCAACTTCATTGACTCTCAATTGATGATAACTTGACCTAAGATCAATCTTCGAATAGATACTTAACCCTTGCAGTTGGTTAAACGGGTAATCAATAAGCGGGAATGGATAACGATTCTTGATGGTTAGCTTGTTGAGATCTCGGTAATTAATACACATCCTCAACGTGCCACCTTTCTTCTTAACGAAAAGAACGGGTGCTCCCCATGGAGGCAAGCTATGATAAATGAAACCTTTCTCCAAAAGTTCTTTG
Organism: Rutidosis leptorrhynchoides; assembly: GCF_046630445.1. Lineage (NCBI taxonomy): Eukaryota > Viridiplantae > Streptophyta > Magnoliopsida > Asterales > Asteraceae > Rutidosis > Rutidosis leptorrhynchoides. Next base: position 201,749,681 of record NC_092337.1, read on the forward strand.
GGATTAGCTGGGTAATTCCTTCATTTCGGATGGAGCTAAACGGTATGGTGCCCTTTCAATAGGTGCAGCACCGGGCGTGGATAATTTACAAGCGAAGGATAATATAATATCTAAGGTTGATATTTTTAGTTGACAATATAGTGATAAGGAGTAAGTAATGGTACACAATGGTCCTAAGGTTGATCAAATCTTATCCCCATCATGATCCATTAGGATTTCTGCATGATTTATCATAATATAATTACGTTGATCAAGTGTCATTATATTATTCTAAATCATACTTTTATCACTCCATAAGGTTACTACTATGTCATCTAGTCAATATTCATTTTCTTCGAGGCGAATAATTCAATGGAAAATGAAAGGAAAGAAAATAACATCATTCATTCATTTAAAAGAAAATACCCAGAGTATTACAGGAACTTAACAAAATCTTCCAAAATATAAAAGTACTAAATGGTAACACAAAGAATACTATGAAGATGAAAAATTTAAATGACTCTTGTGGTTTCCAAAAACTCTTCATTGTGCCTCTTCATTCTTCTTCTTATCTGAACATTTATTTTTGAAATGCCCTACTCCTCCGTAGTTATAGCAAGTAGGAATGGTTGTATTTGCCTTTGTAGCTGGAGTTTTGGTTGATGGAATAACAACTCTACAATTCTTGGCTACATGACCCACCTTCTTGCACTTGGTGCACTTGGCCTTACACCATCCTTCATGATGTCTCTCACATATTTTACAATAAGGACGTTTTCCTTTATACAACTTGTTGAATTTTCCCTTATAAAGCTTGTTGAATTTGCTTTTAGAATTTTCTTGCTCCATCCCTTCTCTCTTCCTTTTTGCACCTTCTTTCTCCTTATGTTTATCGATGAAATAGCTTGCCATGCAAGCAGCTTCTCGCATGGTACCAGGGTTATCCAAGATAACATCTCTCCGGACTTCATCAGGTAATCCATTGATGTAGCATTGGATCCCTAGATACTCGGGAGTAGCCATGAGAGCAAACTCTTGAAATCGGTTGATGTAGCTCATGAGATCAGCATTCACCATTTCTATATTACTGAGCCCAGGTCTTTCAGTACTCTTGTATGTAGGGGGCGGGTAGCTTATAAAACTTTGATAAGAACAAATAGTCGAAAGGTTTCGTGCTGCGCCGTTGTTGGCATTGCCTTGCGCGGCAGCCAACAGTTGTTGAAATTGTGCGGGAGTCAAAGTGACATTTGGAAGAGCGTTAGCGCCACGAGTTGGTTGAGCCATTGATCTTCAACACATACAACAATATTAGTCGAAGAGTTATGAAGTTATAAGTTTGTTTAACGATGCATAAATTTCACACAACATATATTAGGAAAATAGATAGGAGAAATAACGAGATGTTTTAAAAATACTTGAATTTCATTAAACATCACAAAGATAGCTAACATCTTTTATTACACTCGAAACGAAACTAGAATAAACACGAAACAAAACTAAGATAGTTGGTTTAGGCAAAGCCTTTACAATGAACGAAAACTAATACAGAAATAGAAAAGAAATCCTAAGATCTAATTCTTAGGTGATGGGGGTTGGGTCTTGAAAATGTTCCCACAGAAGATCCTTGAGAAACTGCGCATCCTTCTATAGTTCCTCAATCTTTTGATCTTGAAGCTCAATCTCTCTATCATGTCTCCTAGCAGTCTTTCTAAAGATGTTATACACATCATACGAGTATTTTGAAAATTCCTCTTGTTGATCTTCAAGCATACTAAATTGTCCATCAAGAAGTTCCTTTATCTTACCAAATTCTGTCTTCACTTTTTGTAAATCACTCTTTACCTTAGCATGTTCAACAGAGTTCGTGCAAAGCACGGGTACAGTGGTAAGACGGGGTTCCTTGGATGAACCTGAACTCTCGGTTTTTGATGTTTCGGGTTCCTTTCTTTTTAAAGAAGAAGGTAAGGCAACAGAGGGCTCGAACTTGGATTCTTCCTCGGGTTCTTCCTTAGAAGGCTCCTCTTCCACTTCTTCTTCAGTCATCTCTTCCACAAACTCTTTCTCCTCATCATCCCCATCATAATTATCATTAGTGTGGGATTCTTCCAAATGAGGGGAGTGTGGTAGACTAGCAGGGATATAATTTGGGTGAGTTGGTGATAATGGCGGGAAAACGGGTCCATAAGCCAGTGTGCGGACAGATCTTTCGGAGTAGGATCCCTCGGAGTCAGAAATGACGATCGGGTTAAGGCGAGACATCCTAAATGAAAAGAAAGAGAGATGATTAGGTAGGTTCTAAGGATGACGCAAAAGCACGAATAAAATGTAAGGGAAAAATGCACTAGAACTAAAACAGGAAAGGTTATAGTCCTATAGATTACTAAGGCACCTAAATTGTAACATTCTGTTTTTCCAGCAAGTTGGGACGCCATCCAAAAGCTTGGGACGCCGTCCAACTTTGAAGGGCTGAACGCCGTCCAGATTGTGGGACGCCGTCCAGAATAACTGGCGAGCCAGCTGTGGGATTTTAGATATTTAGAAGGGGTATTTTGGTATTTTCACATTGGAATGTGTTTAAAGCCTCTAGATCAGTTTTAGGGTGTGTCATTACTCCACTTTCAACAACCTCAACCCTACCACTTCAAGTTGAGAGAGAGAGAGATTTCTAGTGTGAGAAAGCTCAAGCAAAGGAAGAAGAAGCTAGTTTTGGGTCTTACCTCGAGTGATAAAGTTGTTCGTCTAGTCGCTAGCTACGTAGTGATAGTAGTGGTAAGTCCTAATCTTCATTTTCTTACTTAATTAGTGTTAAAGGGTTAGGGTTTGGGTTAGTGTTGAACATAAAACCCATAATTGGTGATTTTGGGGGTTTGTGGGTAAGATTGAGTCATGAGGACTCAAGAATGACTAACCTACGGTTTCAAAGTAATAATTGGTGTTATTGAGTCTAAAATGATTAGTTATTCACTAGCTCACTTGTGTTGCTAGTAAAAATTGGTTCTAGGGTTTATGGTTGACTTAAAATGGGTCAAATGGGTGGGTTTGACCTAGCAGGATAAATTGAGTATAAAAACACCCTAGTTATGTGTTGATGGAAGTCTTAGAACCTAGTCACTAGCTTTTAGTGATTAGTTGGGAGTCTTGACCTTTAATGAGCGATTCTAGTGCAAATGGGTCATAAATGCACTAGTGAGGCTAGTTGGTGGAAAGTCCAACTTATTATGTGAATTAATTGAGAATTAATTGTGTTAGGTGACTCGCTTTGAAGTTACAAGTTGTTATTGGAAATCTCACCAAGTCGACAAGGTGAGTGGAATGATTATACATGTGTGTATATAATGTATCTATTTGTACGGCGGGAAAGGGGCCGGGTATATGTTGTCTATACCACCAAGAGTTAGTGATATATTTCGCTATACACTAACGATGGATATTTCGTTGTCCAAATCGCCCAAGAGTTAGTGATATATTTCATTGTACACTAACGATTGCTTTGAACGGATATTTCGTTGTCCGTGTCGCCTAGGGGGTTAGTGATATATTTCGTTGTACACTAACGGTTGTTATGAACACCGATGAGAAATTCGAAGTACCATTCCCATGTATTATTGGTTAACCATAATTACGTGTTGTAGTGTAGCATATTATATTATTCGGGTTATATATATGCTATTGTTGTGCTAGCTTGCGATCTCAAAGGGTTTAGAGTTATACTTGCGATGGTATGCAATGTAAATTGCTAGCGTGTATGAGTTATTTGTGTAAGTGTATGCAAGTAGGTATATTATATATGTATGTGTATAATTATTGCATTCACTAAGCGTTAGCTTACCCTCTGTTGTTTACCTTTTTAGGATCCGGCTTGGATAAGGGCAAAGGTATTCGCTTGGATTAGTGGCTCTCGGGGGTTATGGCTTTTTAGAAGTTCGACCAAGATTTGGATAGTTTAACCCCAAACACCATGCTCTAGTGACGTTTGGCAATTAAACTTTTTGTGTCGAAACTCGTATTCGTACTTAATGGTATTTTGGGCATATGTGGGCCCCGAGATGTAAAACAAGTTTTTATTGTGGAAATCCATTAGTTTTACATATATTATTATGATGTGATAAATTGCTTCGTTGGAAAGTGTCGGGAAGCAGGTTTTTCGTTCACGTGTAAAAGAAAACTGACCAGTCTCCGTTAGTACAATTGGACGTCATCCTAAAGTGTTGGACCCCGTCCAAGGCTTAAGTACTGGACGCCGTCCAGGAATCTGGACGCCGTCCAAATGTGCAGGTTCAAATTTTTTTTTTTGGGTCGTGTTTTTGGAATATCGAGAGTTGGGTCGTTACAAGTGGTATCAGAGTATGGTCTAAGAGATTTAGGTGACTTGAGATAGGCGCCTAGACTTAGACTTATGTGTTGTTGAATTATGTGCGGGACTTGTAGGACTAGGGGTCGGTACGGGTTTTGATTAGTTCTTTGGTGCATAGGTGGACTAACTATGCTTATGTTATGACATACTAATCATGTGTTATTGTTTTGAACATCGAGCAAGATGGTTGTGATACGTTTGAGCATGACACGGAATGTGAGCGTAATTGTGAGTCGCGACCACTATTACGGTTGCAAGTTAAGTCAAACAAGGATGTGCGACAAGTATCGAGCTAGATGTGGTGTGTGTGCGGTCATATGCATAGGTATATATGTGTATTAAATTGTTGGTGATGTCTAACCCATTTTTAATCTTTAGAATGAAGACGACAAACGGAACAGATACGAATGGCAATGGTGGTCCCTCTCATGTGGAGGAAGATGAGATGACTACCAAGATTGAGACTGCTTTAGAAAACTATGTTTCGGTTTTCTCACGAAGGGTTAAACAAATATTCGAAGAGTCGGTTTCGGAACAAATTGTCGATATGATTCAAGAACGTATGACCAATGCCGTCAAAGAAGAAGTTGAAAGGAGGTTTCCTAGACCTCAAAATGGGGGCGAGTTGGAGTTTAGCTATAAGAACTTTTTGGCGACTAAGCCTCCTCACTTTCACGGGGATCCCGACCCCATGAAAAGTGCGGCTTGGATCTCCGATGTTGAAGGTTGTTTTCGCACGACCGAGTGCCCACCCGAGAAGAAGACAAGGCTTGCTACTAGTTTGTTGAGGGGCCATGCTAAAGATTGGCTCGATGGTAAAATTGATATGGTGGGTGATGCGGCTTTTGTGGGGTTATCTTGGTCGGAGTTCAAGAAGGAGTTTTTCCTTGAGTATCGTACGCAAGCGGATCTTTCCAAGTTATGCAACGAATTAAGGAACATGCCTTAAGGGTCTTTGGACCTAAGCACTCTCAAAACTAACTTTCTCGCCAAGGCGCGTTTTTGCCCCGAGTATGTGGGGAACGATCAATTGTTAATGGAAGACTTTCATGCGACCCTTAGAGATGATTTGAAGGGTAAAATTAGTATTGGTCATGTTGAGACTTTTGCTAAGCTTTTGGCGGTGGCAAAAGGGTTCGAAGCGCAAGCTCCGAGTCCGGTTAGTTATGCGCCAAGTAAAAGAAAGTTTGAAGCTTCTAGTTTTTCGAACAAGAAGAGTAAGGGAGCAACCGAAAGTGTTAGTAGTGTGAAGAAAGGTGCTTCTAATATCCACGTGACCACGTGCTACAATTGTGGGAAAAAAGGTCACTACTCTCGTGATTGCCCAAAACCGCGTACTAATGTGATCACATGTTTTAATTGTCAACAAGAAGGGTACCGAAAGTCGGAGTGCCCCGATCTCCGAAATGATCAAGTTAAGAGGATAGAGAAGGCGGCGGGGTCGGCAAGGGGCGTAATTATTTGATGACCAATGATGAAGCTAAGCAATCTAATGAAGTCGTCTCAGGTACTTTCATGGTTAACTCTAATCCGGCGAGGATTCTATTTGATAGCGGTGCAAATTTGTCGTTTGTGTCTCCAAAATTTGTGCCTAAACTTAGTAAACCGTTAGCTAAGTTGAGTCGTCTGGTAGAAGTCGAAATAGCGGTGAAATGACCTGACCGAATCCATAGGGATGAATACAATAACATATGATTACATCGAGAGGCATTTGACCTCTATATGATACGTTTTATAAACATTGCATTCTTTTGAAAAGATATACCATAAATGAATATTTAAAATTCAATGTTTTCGACATCTGATGATTTCTACATGTAGACAATCACCGTAAATAACAGTTTACAAGAATACTTCTGTTGACAATGCAGTCAAAATAAATACACGGTGATGATTTTGTGAATGCAATGCTTCCTCGAATAAAACATGTATGACTCCATGCACATGGTTTCTCTAACATATATTCAAACAGCGAAAGACTTCTAGGAACCTGAGAATAAACATGCTTTAAACGTCAACATAAAGTTGGTGAGATATAGGTTTAATGCTAGCAGCGTTATAAATATAGACCACAAGATTTCATATACATAAACGTTTTAATAAAAATATTCTAAGTGGTTGAGCACTTGATAACCATACTTAACATTTAATCAACGTCGCATATTTCCTTTATTATGAAATCTCACTACACTGTACCAAGTGTAGTCACCGAAACGAAGTACTGTGCAACCGTTGAATACTGGTCGTCCAGCCCGGTTGGGGTTGTCAGGCCCGATAGATCTATCAACAGGATTCGCGTTTACAATACCACATGTAAATAGTAGTTACCAAGCTACAGGGAAGTATGCCAGTGGTACAACTCAACGTAGAATATATTTTTTATCACTTGTGTCCATAACGTAAATCATAAAATGCATGTATTCTCATCCCGAAATATTTAGAGTTTAAAAGTGGGACTATATACTCACTTTTGCCTTGAAGGTATTTAACTCGACTTGGTCTCCGATAGATATCACGAACCTAACCATATATATATAATATATCAACATATTTTCCTTTCAAGTAATCGTTATATATATATATATATATATATATATATATATATATATATATATATATATATATATATATATATATGTATATATATATATGTATATATATACTTATAATACTTTTAATATTTTCTTAGTCCGTAGTTAGCAGTCCGATGTTAGTGGTCTACAATTAGTTGCTCAATAAAATAAATAAAGACCCCATCGTATTCGTATTGATCAGAATTAATCTCGACCCATGGTACCATGTTGTCAAATGACGTGTTGCGTACATAAAGTACCGTGTTGTCAAATGACGTGTTGCGTACAATCATGAGGTCTTATGATTAATCTTCTCGTGTTGTTTACGGGTGGTCCTGAAATATATAAAATCAAATCATAAGTAATTATATATAAAATATCATATTAATTAGAAAAGATATGATTAATTTACTTTATCTCCAAATATTTTCGTAGCTAAACTAGCTTCGGATACCCAATCTTGTTTTAGTCGTAGTTTCTTCATTACAACTCCGTTTTTGTTGGTTCAACTTGACACTTCCTTGGATCGAGTCAAATTTTAATAATATGAACTGAAAATACCTTAGTTTGTATTCAAAATCACAGGTTATAGGTCAAACTTTGGTAAAACTTATGAAAGTGATCATTTTCCATCATAAAAACAACATTTAATGATCATTTTTCTAAAAATACTTACACTTTGAGTTAAACCATGAAATTTTTATGTGTTAACATATTCATAAGAAATATCATTTTTCCAGAACATGAACTTCCAATTCAAAGTTCAAGATGGTTTTTAATTATCCAACCCAAAACAGCCCCCGGTTACACTCCGACGACGTAGATTCAGTTTTTAAGGTGTTCTTTGTAAAACCAAGTTATATCTTGTTAAGTTAGCATATCATTATGATATATTACAGGTCTTGAAGTGTTTTAAAAGTTTAGTTAGAAGGATCTATTTAGTTTGCAAACAAGTTTGAAATCATTCAAACTATGTTCTTGTTGTTAAAATTTTACAATATAAAATAAGATAGCTATATAATTATGAATCGAACAAGATTATGAACAAGGTTACTACCTCAAGTTACTTGGACAAAGTTACAGTAAGAGATAAGAAAAAATCTTGGAATCAAAGAGTGGTGAAGTTAGATCAAAAGGTTGGAAGTATACTTCTTCAAATGAGTGGTTATTTTGATATGTTCTTGAAAGAGTTTTCTTATGGTGTTTAAGGCTTGTAATTGAAGCTAAATGATGGGGAAAATGCTTGGAGATGATCAAGTATGAAGTTAGGAGTATTTTTAGAGAGAAATGAGGGTGTAGGTATGAGAAAATGGAGTGAAGAAATGGTGTTCATTCATAAAAATGTTTTTAGTTTATAAAGAAAGAAAAGGATTCCTAATTTCATTTTCTTACTAATAATTCATGCTACTTGATAAATCCTAATTACCTCATATCTAGGGCAGTAATAATGTTGATTAGGATGTTGATTTGATGTGTATATACCAATAGTAAATACATATAGAAGCTGGGTATGATACGGGTACATATACCCTAGATATACGTATAGAAATCTTGAGGAAACGGAATGAGAATTCAAATATAGCTATCTTTTGTGAATATACTTATATTGTTTTATGTATTTAAGTCCTTAAAAAGTGATTTAATACATTATAGGTTATAAGTATATATATCAAAGAATGTTACGTATAGTTATCGTTTTGAAAACTTAAGTTAGTAGTTTCAAAATATACTTATAACTCATTGTCATTAGTACACAATGAGATGTTAAACCATCCTTAGATCATGTTAAATATATATAAATACATATATATACACAAACGTATAATTATCGTATGTTATATAGTTCGTGATATCATCGGTTAAATTGGACGGTCAAACGTTGTGTAAAACTCTTTTCAAAAACACAAGTATCAACAATTTGGATTGCTTATCATGTTGGTAAGGTTTAATTTATGTAAATATTAATCTCATAAGTATAAAACGATTGGAAAAATCCGGGTCGTTACAGTACCTACCCATTAAATAAATTTCGTCCCGAAATTTGAATGGGATGGTCATGGCTGACAATAAGTATGTTTTCATGACGTATACGAGTTGGAAATTAGAGTTTTATTATCATCAAGTAATATTGATAAAGCAATTTGATTTTTGAGAAGAGTACGAGTGAGGCTATCACCAAAGGGTAAAATGAGTAGGTATAGATTCGTCATATCTTTTGACGTAGATAGGATTGATTTCCAAGTTCAAGAGATTTGGAGTAAAATCTTCATAATGAGATTTGATTCTTCGATAATCAAGGAAATTAGAATTCGCTTTAAATGCGATCATCTATTTTGATTGCTCTGTCGGATCTTTTACTATAAATCCACCTCCCTTCATTTCCTTACAACTCATACCTTCTATTCTTCCTCCCTCAATTCATACTTTAAAACATTTATCAGTATGCTTCATCCAGTACTGATCCTGGATATACTCTTAACTTTTATCTCTGTCATTCTTCTTTTTCATCTACCTCCGGAGGATTTTATTTATTTCTACTATTACCTTGGGGTTATAGTATTGTTAATTCTCCCGTGCCTTTACGTTGCAATACGTATTGATATACACGGTTTGTAATTTATTTGTTGTTGTCGAGATTTATATTTTCTTTTATATTTAACTGTTCCATAATTCTGTTTCCTCTTCCCGACTTCGAGTCAAGCGAATAATGGTCCGGAATTCGTAGGTATGGATTTTGAAATAAACATAGTTAATGTTCTAAGAAGGAAATAGTAATTGCATGATCTTGATTTGGTAAGTTACCAGAATGTCCGAAAAGATAGAATTATCAAGGAGATATGTTCTTAATATGTTTGGAGATTGGGTAGAATGTAAGAGTTGTGTAACATGGCACATGATGACGTTATGATCTGTGAATCATTATGTTCCATTTAGAAACTCAGCATGAATTACTGTAATATAATCACGTTGATCAAGTGTCATTATATTATACTAATTCATGCTTCAGTTTCCAACACTACTTCAAAACATTCATATTTTAAACTCGAATTTTTCAGAATTTAGAAACTAACACAGTTTCTTTTATGTTGTAACGCAAATATTGTGAAGAGATAAATGATTTTTGATGAGGATAGTTGGGAATATATCTTCAGGAATATCGGAGATATTTATAATGAAAAATATGATGATATCTTAGAATATCTAAGATCAGGGAATGACGCGGAAAATTTGTCCGTGAAGGTTTAGAATAAGGAGTAAGGTTTACTAACGGTTTCAGCAGACACTGAATCATTTGAATCCTTTGAAGGTAGATTTCGTCATTGTGATTTGTCCACGACCTCCTTTATACTTTGCTCAATCCGTTTTCCAGTACCAAATTTTTCGTTCGAGCTTTTCCAATCTATTATTCTTTATTGTCAAACTTCTGATCGTAATTGTTGTCTACTGTCTTTACCACTTTATCAGTCTTTTCCAAAACTTAATAGCACTAATTCGTAGACTGGAGCATTTTTCAGAAACTTCACATTTGAAATATGTAATTCTTGGGGATAGACGTTGTATATATATATATATATATATATATATATATATATATATATATATATATATAACTGCCGAAATAGAAATGCTGCGAGATTTCAAAATACCAATTGTTGATTCCGCCAAAGGGGTAACGAGTTGCTGGTACATCTGCTGATAATGTCGTGGAATATAAAAGGTTCCTTGGTAACAAAAGGGTAATCGTATGTATTACAGGTTATAATAAGGCTACTTCGAATGGAAAGTCGAGGTTGACTTGCTGAAACTGTGACAAAATTTACTATTTTGAAAAGGAATCGCAAAGTTATTTTTGCTAATAAATGCTAAAGGATTTAACGCGGATACGTGTTAAATTATGTCCATGATTTTGAGAGCTTTTCAGGTGCAAGACTGCGGGTAATGTATGGTTGGATCATCATCTCGATTGTCCATTATTTGAAGTGTCTTCAGGAATTTCGAAGGGTTTGATCATAGATTGTAATCGTTAATATACATATGATGTTTTAGGACTTTGAATGATACAAATATTTTTCTGGGTTCCAAGAATCGAATGATGTTCTAGCATAGTTTTGAAGTCAAAGTATAGTTTTGAAAGATGTAAGAGTCCTAAAAGTGATGTCTTCTGTTAAGTCTTGACTTGGATTTCGTTTTGTCGTAATCAAATTTGGATGAGAATGGTTGTTTTGATTTCTATGAAAGAATGTATATTATTGTGAAGGTAGTGAGTATAGTTGATGATTGTTGAATCAGAGTCGAAGAATATAATCATATTAATTGTGAATTTATATATCTCTCGGGTATTACCTACCCGTTAAAAAAAAAAATTCACAAGTAATGTTTTGTACCAGAGAATTTTTTACAATCTTTATGAAAATATATGTACATATATATCTTCTTCAGATGTAATCATGAATTTAATAAGTCAATATAATATTAGACTCATTTGATTTTCGGTTTGAGCTAGAATAAGTAATCTCTAAAATGATTAGGAACCACATATTCTTCACAGAATATTAAAGAAGTTATGGATCAATACTTCATTATTTATTCTTATATATATTTCCTTAGTGAATCATGCTGATACTCATTGAACTCTTGCTAACTTCGCAAGATATGAATGTTGTTTCCTAGTAAGCTTCGGGTACATTGAAGATGAAAGTGTAAAATCAAACATATTATTGAATAATACACTTGGTTTATTATAAAATGAAATTCATTGAATTAAAACAGGGATTGTAGTTAACGATGATTAAGTTGCTGACGAAGGACGTACATCATTGCATATTTGTAATATGAATTTAAACGAGTAGTATCTACCCTTTTTCAATTCATACTTAATAGCTTAGTACGAAAAGATTTATTTTGGTTTCCGAATTCATATATATAAAATATTTATATAAATTCTTCAGAAGAATGAGTTAATACTTCATAACTCGTTGATGCAATATACGCGTTATTGATGATGTCCACGGTGATTCTTGAACTGGTGGAGCTTGTGATGTTAAAGTTGCTGACGATTCTAACGATGTTGATAGCACTGACTGTGTTGGTGAGGCTAAGGGTACTGCTGATGTTGTTGGTAAAACAAGTCTAGCTTGTACCTTACGCATCATTCTTGTCAGGGTTTCTACTCTTCCTTTTATCATTTCTGTCCACTCATCTGATTTATGGTTAAGGCAGAAATAGGTAATCTCTATGTCTTTAGAGATTACATAATCACCATAGAATGTTTCTCCGATGAAGTTATGAATCAATACTTCATCGTTTGTTGTTGTTGGTACTTCTTGGTATCTATGGTGCGTGTGACGTTGATATCCGAGGTAAGGATGGTGATATTAAGGCATGTGATGCGGATGTGATTGTTGGTGGTGGTAATGATCCTGTTGATGTTGATGATGGTGATAACGTTGATGCTGGTGATGCTGCTGATGCTTAGGGTATTGAGGCTTGCGATGTTGATGTTATTGACGGTACTGGTAATGCTGCTAATGCTGCTGATGGTGTTTGTAACCTTCGTACCGTATTCTCCAAAGCCACTACCCGAGTGCGAAGCTCGTTGACTTCTTCTATTACACCGGGGTGATTGTCGGTTCGGACGAGCGGATAAATAAAATCTAGAATTTGATGTAGTATATAATCATGACGAGATACTCTGGAAATGAGAGAGAAAATGGTTTCTCGAACAGGTTCGCCGGTAAGTGCTTCAGGTTCATCGTCAAGAGGGCAATTTGGTGGATGGAAGGGATCACCTTCTTCTTGTCTCCAATGATTGAGGAGGCTACGAACCTATCCCCAATCCATCCAAAATAGATGATGACTGATTGGTTGATCCATTCCGGTCACACTGCTTTCGGAGCTTGAGTGGTATTCCATATCGGAATCCGAGGGACTTCAACTAGTGACGAGTTCCATTTCATATAATTGAATAAAGGATTTTTCGATATGAAATGATTTTCCGGCTATCGGGTGGTATTCTAATTATATAGAATATCCACATATATAGACCAAAAGATCTCATAGATTACGGAGGGATTTACGGAATATGTCAGACAAAGTTTACAGTAATAGATACGCGTAGATATGAATTAGCAAATACACTAAGATATGAATTTTGTCTATACACCATTCATGCAATGAATGCAGTAAGATGCGTTTAGACTTAAGATGATAAGCAGGTAATTTCCTACAGATGATAAGTAGATGATTTTCGACACAAAATGATAAGCAAAATTTTGACATGCAGACACGGTCGAAGTCCAGACTCACTAATGCAACCTAACGACTTATCAGTTAGACACACTAATGCAGACCTGGTTCGCTAAGACCACCGCTCTGATACCACATGAAACGACCCGACCCAATCCATAGGGACGAATACAATAACATATGATTACAACGCGAGGCATTTGACCTCTATATGATACGTTTTATAAACATTGCATTCTTTTGAAAAGATATACCATAAATGAATATTTAAAATTCAATGTTTTCGACATCTGATGATTTCTACATGTAGACAATCACCGTAAATAACAGTTTACAAGAATACTTCCGTTGACAATGCAGTCAAAATAAATACACGGTGATGATTTTGTGAATGCAATGCTTCCTCGAATAAAACATGTATGACTCCATGCACATGGTTTCTCTAACATATATTCAAACAGCGAAAGACTTCTAGGAACCTGAGAATAAACATGCTTTAAACGTCAACATAAAGTTGGTGAGATATAGGTTTAATGCTAGCAGCGTTATAAATATAGACCACAAGATTTCATATACATAAACGTTTTAATAAAAATATTCTAAGTGGTTGAGCACTTGATAACCATACTTAACATTTAATCAACGTCGCATATTTCCTTTATTATGAAATCTCACTACACTGTACCAAGTGTAGTCACCGAAACGAAGTACTGTGCAACCGTTGAATACTGGTCGTCCAGTCCGGTTGGGGTTGTCAGGCCCGATAGATCTATCAACAGGATTCGCGTTTACAATACCACATGTAAATAGTAGTTACCAAGCTACAGGGAAGTATGCCAGTGGTACAACTCAACGTAGAATATATTTTTTTATCACTTGTGTCCATAACGTAAATCATAAAATGCATGTATTCTCATCCCGAAATATTTAGAGTTTAAAAGTGGGACTATATACTCACTTTTGCCTTGAAGGTATTTAACTCGACTTGGTCTCCGATAGATATCACGAACCTAACCATATATATATATAATATATCAACATATTTTCCTTTCAAGTAATCATTATATATATATATATATATATATATATATATATATATATATATATATATATATATATATATATATATATATATATATATATATATATATATATATATATATATATATATATATATATATATATATATATATATATATATATATATATATATATATGTATATATATATACTTATAATACTTTTAATATTTTCTTAGTCCGTAGTTAGCAGTCCGATGTTAGTGGTCCACAATTAGTTGCTCAATAAATAAATAAAGACCCCATCGTATTCGTATTGATCAGAATTAATCTCAACCCATGGTACCATGTTGTCAAATGACGTGTTGCGTACATAAAGTACCGTGTTGTCAAATGACGTGTTGCGTACAATCATGAGGTCTTATGATTAATCTTCTCGTGTTGTTTACGGGTGGTCCTGAAATATATAAAATCAAATCATAAGTAATTATATATAAAATATCATATTAATTAGAAAAGATATGATTAATTTACTTTATCTCCAAATATTTTCGTAGCTAAACTAGCTTCGGATACCCAATCTTGTTTTAGTCGTAGTTTCTTCATTACAACTCCGTTTTTGTTGGTTCAACTTGCCACTTCCTTGGATCGAGTCAAATTTTAATAATATGAACTGAAAATACCTTAGTTTGTATTCGAAATCACAGGTTATAGGTCAAACTTTGGTAAAACTTATGAAAGTGATCATTTTCCATCATAAAAACAACATTTAATGATCATTTTTCTAAAAATACTTACACTTTGAGTTAAACCATGAAATTTTCATGTGTTAACATATTCATAAGAAATATCATTTTTCCAGAACATGAACTTCCAATTCAAAGTTCAAGATGGTTTTTAATTATCCAACCCAAAACAGCCCCGGTTGCACTCCGACGACGTAGATTCAGTTTTTAAGGTGTTCTTTGTAAAACCAAGTTATATCTTGTTAAGTTAGCATATCATTATGATATATTACAGGTCTTGAAGTGTTTTAAAAGTTAAGTTAGAAGGATCTATTTAGTTTGCAAACAAGTTTGAAATCATTCAAACTATGTTCTTGTTGTTAAAATTTTACAATATAAAATAAGATAGCTATATAATTATGAATCGAACAAGATTATGAACAAGGTTACTACCTCAAGTTACTTGGACAAAGTTACTGTAAGAGATAAGAAAAAATCTTGGAATCAAAGAGTGGTGGAGTTAGATCAAAAGGTTGGAAGTATACTTCTTCAAATGAGTGGTTATTTTGATATGTTCTTGAAAGAGTTTTCTTATGGTGTTTAAGGCTTGTAATTGAAGCTAAATGATGGGGAAGTGCTTGGAGATGATCAAGTATGAAGTTAGGAGTATTTTGAGAGAGAAATGAGGGTGTAGGTATAAGAAAATGGAGTGAAGAAATGGTGTTCATTCATAAAAACGTTTTTAGTTTATAAAGAAAGAAAAGGATTCCTAATTTTGTTTTCTTACTAATAATTCATGATACTTGATAAATCCTAGTTACCTCATATCTAGGGCAGTAATAATGTTGATTAGGATGTTGATTTGATGTGTATATACCAATAGTAAATACATATAGAAGCTGGGTATGATACGGGTACATATACCCTAGATATACGTATAGAAATCTTGAGGAAACGGAATGAGAATTCAAATATAGCTATCTTTTGTGAATATACTTATATTGTTTTATGTATTTAAGTCCTTAAAAAGTGATTAAATACATTATATATACGATACATGTATAAGTATTATAGGTTATAAGTATATATATCAAAGAATGTTACGTATAGTTATCGTTTTGAAAACTTAAGTTAGTAGTTTCAAAATATACTTATAACTCATTGTCACTAGTACACAATGAGATGTTAAACCATCCTTAGATCATGTTAAATATATATAAATACATATATATACACAAACGTATAATTATCGTATGTTATATAGTTCGTGATATCATCGGTTAAATTGGACGGTCAAACGTTGTGTAAAACTCTTTTCAAAAACACAAGTCTCAACAATTTGGATTGCTCATCATGTTGGTAAGGTTTAATTTATGTAAATATTAATCTCATAAGTATAAAACGATTGGAAAAATCCGGGTCGTTACAAGCGGACGGCAAGACGGTGCTAGTGGTTGATGTGTGTAAAAATTGTAATGTTGTGTTTGGTGCCGAAAACTTTAAAATTGATCTCATCCCGATGACTTTGGGTGATTTTGACATCGTGGTTGGTATGGATTGGCTCGATCATAATAGAGCCAATATTGCATGCCATGAAAAATCTATTCGCGTGAAGACCCCAAGTGGGGGAGAGTTAATTATTCATGGCGATAAGCGTAGAAGACTTGTGCCGATATGCACTTTTGCACGGGCACGTCGTTTCCTTGTTAGTGGTGGCATGGCTTTTCTTGCCCATGTTGTTGATACTCGTGATGAGCTACCACCCATTAGTGAGATTCCGGTGGTAAGTGAATTTGAAGACATTTTTTCGGATGAGTTACCGGGTGTTCTGGCGGAAAGACAAGTTGAATTTCGCATTGAGTTGGTTCCGGGGGCTACTCCCATTGCTAAAACTCCTTATCGTTTAGCACAGACGAAAATGCAAGAATTGTTAAATCAAACCCAAGAGTTACTTGAGAAGGGTTTTATTCGACCGAGTGCTTCGCCATGGGGTGCTCCGATCTTGTTCGTGAAGAAGAAAGATGGTAGTATGCGTATGTGCATCGATTATCGGGAGTTGAACAAAGTGACGATCAAGAATCGTTATCCATTGCCTAGGATTGACGATTTGTTTGACCAACTCCAAGGTACGACATATTTCTCTAAAATTGACCTACGTTCCGGCTATCATCAAATGCGGGTTCGTGAGGAAGATATTGAGAAAACGGCCTTTCGAATGCGTTACGGGCATTTTGAGTTTGTAGTTATGCCTTTTGGTCTTATGAATGCACCGGCAGCATTCATGGATCTTATGAACTGAGTGTGCCAACCTATGTTGGACAATTCGGTAATTGTGTTCATCGACGACATACTTGTCTATTCGAGGAGTATGAAGGAACATGAACATCATTTGCGTAGTGTGTTGAAGACGTTGCGGAAGGAGAAGTTGTATGCTAAGTTCTCAAAATGTGAATTTTGGCTAAGGGAGGTTCAATTCCTTAGCCATATTGTGAACGAGAATGGTATTCAAGTAGATTCGGGGAAGATAGAGACGGTGAAGAGTTGGGGACAACCGACTACGCCTACGGAAATCCGAAGTTTTCTCGGATTGGCCGGTTATTATCGTCGGTTTATCCAAGACTTTTCAAAGATTGCTTCTCCATTAACTAAGTTGACAAGGAAGAATACGAGGTTCAATTGGGAGAACGAGCAAGAAATCGTTTTTTAATTGTTGAAAGAGAAATTGTGTCAAGCTCCGGTCTTAGTGTTGCCGGAAGGTGTAGATGATATGACGGTTTATTGTGATGCTTCTTTGAATGGGCTCGGGTGTGTTCTAATGCAACAAGGTAAAGTCATCGCTTACGCCTCTCGCCAATTAAAGGAACATGAAAAGAGATACCCGACTCATGATCTTGAATTAGCGGCGGTGGTCCATGCTTTGAAGATTTGGTGCCATTACTTGTATGGTGTCAAGTGTACGATTTATTCGGATCACATGAGCTTGAAACATTTTTTTGGTTCAACGGGATTTGAATTATCGTCAACGTAGATGGATGAATGTGGTGAAGGATTATGATTGTGAGATACTTTATCATCCGGGAAAGGCGAATGTGGTCGCGGATGCGTTAAGCCGAAAGAGTCACCACCCAGTGTTACGATTGGGATTGTTACGTACGATTATTACTAACGATTTTCTTAAAAAGCTTGGTGTGATTCAAATAGAGGCTTACGTTCATAACAAGCATACAGAACGAATTGTGGGGCAATCGGAATTCATTACTATGGGTTCGCGTAGTTTGTTGTCTTTTCAAGGAAGAGTGTGGGTGCCTAAGATGGGTGATTACCGGCGGGTGCTACTTGATGAAGCACATAAGTCAAAGTATTCCATTCATCCGGGCGCGACGAAAATGTATCTTGATTTGAAGAAAGATTATTGTTGGCCGGGCATGAAACGCGACGTTGTTAAGTATGTAGAGCAATGCGTCACGTGTTTGTAAGTTAAAGCTGAACACCAAAAGCCGTATGGTAAGTTGCAACCGCTAGAAATTCCGATGTGGAAGTGGGAGCATATTACCATGGATTTTATTACCAAGTTGCCAAAGATGGCAAGGACCCAATTTGATACTATTTGGGTGATTGTTGATAGATTGACGAAGAGTGCATTGTTTCTTCCTATCAAAGAAGCAATTACATCGGAGGCACTTGCGAAGATGTTCATTAAGGAAGTGATATCGAGACATGGCGTTCCCACGTCTATCGTTTCGGATCGGGACACGCGTTTTACTTCTCGATTTTGGAAGAAGTTTCATGAAGATATGGGTACGAGGGTGAATATGAGTACGGCGTATCATCCTCAAATGGACGGTCAAACTGAACGTACGAATTAAACATTGGAGGATATGTTGCGAGCGTGTATTATTGATTTCGGTGGTAGTTGGGATGAACACTTGCCTTTGGTGGAATTTGTAGTGACCCGAACTTTTCTATGTTTATATATATTAATTGAGATTGATATTTACATGACTAAATGTTTCCAACGTGTTAAGCAATCAAACTTGTTAAGACTTGATTAATTGAAATAGGTTTCATATAGACAATTGACCACCCAAGTTGACCGGTGATTCACGAACGTTAAAACTTGTAAAAACTATACGATGACATATATATGGTTATATATATAGTTAACATGATTTTATTATAAGTAAGTATCTCATTAGGTATTTTAACAATGAGTTATACACATAAAAATGAGTCTATTAAATTAAGAAACTCGAAAACGATATATATAACGATTATCGTTATAACGTCGTCTTACTAGGTACATATGAATCATATTAAGATATTGATACACTTGGTTAATTATGCTAAATTATAAGTAAATATATCATTAAGTGTATTAACAATGAACTACATATGTAAAAATAAGACTACTAACTTAATGATTTCGAAACGAGTCATATATGTAACGATTATCGTTGTAACGACATTTAACTGTATATATATCATACTAAGATATATTATATATCATAATATCATGATAATGTAACAAATTAACATCTCATTTGATACAATAAACAATGGGTTAACAACATTTAACAAGATCGTTAACCTAAATGTTTCAAAACAACATTTACATGCAACGACTAACGATGACTTAACGACTCAGTTAAAATGTAAATACATGTAGTGTTTTAATATGTATTCATACACTTTTGAAAGACTTCAAGACACTTATCAAAATACTTCTACTTAACAAAAATGTTTACAATTACATCCTCATTCAGTTTCATCAACAATTCTACTCGTATACACCCGTATTCGTACTCGTACAATACACAGCTTTTAGATGTATGTACTATCGGTATATACACTCCAATGATCAGCTCTTAGCAGCCCATGTGAGTTACCTAACACATGTGGGAACCATAATTTTGCAACTAGCATGAAATATCTCATAAAATTACAAAAATATGAGTAATCATTCATGACTTATTTACATGAAAACAAAATTACATATCCTTTATATCTAATCCATATACCAACGACCAAAAACACCTACAAACACTTTCATTCTTCAATTTTATTCATCTAATTGATCTCTCTCAAGTTCCATCTTCAAGTTCTAAGTGTTCTTCATAAATTCCATAAGTATAGTTTCATAAAAATCAAGAATACTTCCAAGTTTGCAAGTTTACTTCTAAGCTTTCTAATCCATTCCAAGTAATTATCTAAGATCAAGGAACCTTTTGTTATTTACAGTAGGTTATATTTCTAATTCAAGGTAATATTCATATTCAAACTTTGATTCAATTTATACAACTATAACAATCTTATTTCGAGTGAAAATATTACTTGAACTGTTTTCGTGTCATGATTCTGCTTCAAGAACTTTCAAGCCATCCAAGGATCCTTTGAAGCTAGATCTATTTTTTTCATTTCAAGTAGTTTTATCCAGAAAACTTGAGGTAGTAATGATGTTCATAACATCATTCGATTCATACATATAAAGCTATCTTATTCGAAGGTTTAAACTTGTAATCACTAGAACATTGTTTAGTTAATTCTAAACTTGTTCGCAAACAAAAGTTAATTCTTCTAACTTGAATTTTAAAATAAACTAAACACATGTTCTATATCTATATGATATGCTAACTTAATGATTTAAAACCTGGAAACACGATGAACACCATAAAATCGGATATACGGCGTCGTAGTGAAACCGGGGGCTGTTTTGGTTTGGATAATTAAAATCTATGATAAACTTTGATTTAAAAGTTGTTCTTCTGGGAAATGATTTTTCTTATGAACATGAAACTATATCCAAAAATTATTGTTAAACTCAAAGTGAAAGTATGTTTTCCAAAATGGTCATCAAGATGTCGTTTTTTCGACGGAAATGACTACGTCTTTAGTAATTGACATGTAACTTAAATTTCCGACTATAAACCTATACTTTTTCTGTTTATATTCTTAAATTAGAGTTCAATATGAAATCATAGCAATTTGATTCACTCAAAACGGATTTAAAATGAAGAAGTTATGGGTAAAACAAGATTGGATATTTTTTTGATTATTTTAGCTACGGGAAATGTTTAACAAATCTATACAAATCATATCTTAGCTAACTTATATTGTATTATACATGTATTCTAATATATTATGTAATCTTGGGATACCATAGACACGTATGCAAATGTTTTGACATATCATATCGACCTATGTATATATATTATTTGGAACAACTATAGACACTCTATATGCAGTAATGTTGGAGTTAGCTATACAGGGTTGAGGTTGATTCCAAAAATATATATACTTTGAGTTGTGATCTAGCCTGAGACGTGTATACACTGGGTCGTGGATTGATTCAAGATAATATATATCGATTTATTTCTGTACATCTAACTGTGGACAATTAGTTGTAGGTTACTAACGAGGACAGCTGACTTAATAAATTTAAAATAGTAAAACGTATTAAAAATGTTGTAAAAATATTTTGAACATACTTTGATATATATGTACATATTTGTTATAGGTTCGTGAATCGATCCGTGGCCAAGTCTTATTTCCGAGGAAGGAAATATCTGTGAAAGTGAGTTATAGTCCCACTTTTAAAATCTAATATTTTTGGGATGAGAATACATGCAGGTCGAATTATCGAAATCGAATATGCCCCTTTTTATAAAGTCTGGTAATCAAAGAATTAGGGAACAGACACCATAATTGACGCGAATCCTAAAGATAGATCTATTGGGCCTAACAAACCCCATCCAAAGTACCGGATGCTTTAGTACTTTGAAATTTATATCATATCCTAAGGGTGTCTCGAAATGATGGGAATATTCTTATATATGCATCTTATTAATGTCGGTTACCAGGTGTTCACCATATGAATGATTTTTAACTCTATGTATGGGATGTGTATTGAAATATGAAATCTTGTGGTCTATTGTTACAATTTGATATATATAGGTTAAACCTATAACTCACCAACATTTTTGTTGATGTTTAAAGCATGTTTATTCTCAGGTGAATACTAAGAGCTTTCGCTATTGCATACTAAAATAAGGACAAGATTTGGAGTCCATGTTTGTATGATATTGTGTAAAAACTGCATTCAAGAAACATATGTCGATATAATATATTTCTATTGTAAACCATTATGTAATGGTCGTGTGTAAACAGCATATTTTAGATTATCATTATTTGATAATCTACGTAATGTTTTTAAAACCTTTATTGATAAAATAAAAGTTATGGTTGTTTTAAAAATGAATGCAGTCTTTAAAAAACGTCTCATATAGAGGTCAAAACCTCGCAACGAAATCAATTAATATGGAACGTTTATAATCAATATGAACGGGACATTTCAGAATTATCGTACAATAATAGTGTTCACTCTAGTATTGGAATGACACCATATGAGATGTTATATGGTAGAAGGTGTCGAACCCCGATTTGTTGGGGCGAAGTGGGTCAAAGGGAAGTCGGGAGCACCAACTTGGTATTAGAAACAAATGATAAAATCGACATGATTCGGGCTCGTTTAAAGGCGGCGCAAGATAGATAAAAATCTTATGTTGATAAATGTAGGCGACCGATCGAGTTTCAAGAAGGTGACATGGTGATGCCTAAGGTTTCGCCGTGGAAGGGTATTATTCGGTTTCGAAAACGGGGAAAGTTAGCTCCTCGGTTTATTGGACCATTTAAGATTTTGGCTCGTGTTGGTGAAGTCGCGTTTCGGTTGGAATTACCCGAAGAGCTTGCGGGGATCCATAATACATTTCATGTTTTCCATCTCCGTAAGTGTCTTACGGATGATTCGTCATGGATGCCACTAGATGAGATCGAATTGAACAACAAGTTAGAGTATGTTGAAGAGCCGATTGCTATACTTGATGAAAAGGTGAAGATGTTGCGTAACAAAGAGGTGAGGACTTTTAAGGTCCAATGGCATCGTAGTAAAGGTTCCGAGTTTACATGGGAACCCGAAGAATTTGTTTTGGTTTATCTTCCTTCTTGTCATGCGGCGTGGATTGCGAGGACGCAATTCGGTTCAAGTGGGGGAGAGTTGTAACATTATGTTTTTCCAGCAAGTTGGGACGCCGTCCAAAAGCTTGGGACGCCGTCCAACTTTGAAGGGCTGGACGCCGTCCAGATTGTGGGACGCCGTCCAGAATAACTGGAGGGCCAGCTGTGGGTTTTTAGATATTTTAGAAGGGGTATTTTGGTATTTTCACATTGGAACGTGTTTAAAGCCTCTAGATCAGTTTTGGGGTGTGTCATTACTCCACTTTCAACAACCTCAACCCCTCCACTTCAAATTTAGAGAGAGAGAGATTTCTAGTGTGAGAAAGCTCAAGTAGAGGAAGAAGAAGCTAGTTTCGGGTCTTACCTCGAGTGATAAAGTTGTTCCTCTAGTCGCTAGCTACGTGGTGATAGTAGTGGTAAGTCCTAATCTTCATTTTCTTACTTAATTAGTGTTAAAGGGTTAGGGTTTGGGTTAGTGTTGAACATAAAACCCATAATTGGTGATTTTGGGGGTTCGTGGGTAAGATTGAGTCATGAGGACTCAAGAATGACTAACCTACTGTTTCAAAGTAATAATTGGTGTTATTGAGTCTAAAATGATTAGTTATTCACTAGCTCACTTGTATTGCTAGTAAAAATTGTATCTAGGGTTTATGGTTGACTTGAAATGGGTCAAATGGGTGGGTTTGACCTAGCGGGATAAATTGAGTATGAAAACACCCTAGTTATGTGTTGATGGAAGCCTTAGAACCTAGTCACTAGCTTTTAGTGATTAGTTGGGAGTGTTGACCTTTAATGAGTGATTCTAGTGCAAATGGGTCATAAATGCACTAGTGAGGCTAATTGGTGGAAATTCTAACTTATTATGTGAATTAATTGAGATTTAATTGTGTTAGGTGACTCGCTTTGAAGTTACAAGTTGTTATTGGAAATCTCGCCAAGTCGACAAGGTGAGTGGAATGATTATACATGTGTGTATATAATGTATCTATTTGTAGGGCGGGAAAGGGGCCGGGTATATGTTGTCTATACCACCAAGAGTTAGTGATATATTTCGTTATACACTAATGATGGATATTTCGTTGTCCAAATCGCCCAAGAGTTAGTGATATATATATCATTGTACACTAATGATTGCTTTGAACGGATATTTCGTTGTCCGTGTTGCCTAGGGGGTTAGTGATATATTTCGTTGTACACTAACGGTTGTTATGAATACCGATGGGAAATTCGAAGTACCATTCCCATGTATTATTGGTTAACCATAATTACGTGTTGTAGTGTAGCATATTTTATTATTCGGGTTATATATATGCTATTGTTGTGCTAGCTTGCGATCTCGAAGGGTTAGAGTTATACTTGCGATGGTATGCTATGTAAATTGCTAGCGTATATGAGGTATTTGTGTAAGTGTATGCCTGTAGGTATATTATATATGTATGTGTATAATTATTGCATTCACTAAGCGTTAGCTTACCCTCTCGTTGTTTACCTTTTTAGGATCCGGCTTGGATAAGGGCAAAGGTATTCGCTTGGATAAGTGGCTCTCGGGGGTTATGGCTTTTTGGAAGTTCGACCAAGATTTGGATAGTTTAACCCCAAACACCATGCTCTAGTGACGTTTGGCAATTAAACTTTTTGTGGTCAAAACTCGTATTCGTACTTAATGGTATTTTGGGCATATGTGGGCCCCGCGATGTAAAACTAGTTTTTATTGTGGAAATCCATTAGTTTTACGTATATTATTATGATGTGATAAATTGCTTCGTTGGAAAGTGTCGGGAAGCGGGTTTTTCATTCACATGTAAAAGAAAACTGATCAGTCTCCGTTAGTACAATTGGACGCCGTCCAAGGCTTAAGTACTGGACGCCGTCCAGGAATCTGGTCGCCGTCCAGGAATCTGGTCGCCGTCCAGATGTGCAGGTTCAAATTTTTTTTTTTGGGTCGTGTTTTTGGAATTTCAAGGGTTAGGTCGTTACATAACTAACACATAAGGAACACATAAAATGCAATTCTGGTTCTCTATAACAACCTTGTTCTGATACCACTCTGTCATACCCCCAAATAGGGCCGTGGATATATGACTTCACAATATCACAACACAAGTATGTATAAACGAGAACGACTCTATATGAGACGTTTTAATTAAAAACCAATGTATTATAAGCATCGGAAAGTATTAAGTCATTACAAATGACTCCTTAAAATTTAAATGTAATCTAAAATGTTCTAATGCAATAATATGAATGATGATATGCGGACTCCAAAATCAGCAAAGTCCAAATAGCAAATAATCTTTAGCAATCTTCACCTGAGACAAAACATGCTTAAAGTGTTAACCAAAAATGGTTGAGTGAACAACATAGGTTTATCAATAATAACCAAGTTTTTAGACCACAAGATTTAATTATAAAGTTTAATCAGTTCGGTAGTAGTGCTGGTGTATATGATATCGAAACTAACCATAAGTTACCCTAAACACCTCACGTTCGTGTCGTTGAATCATTATTATGTTTCCATTGACCAACGGTCATCTGGATAGAGACGTCACTCTCAATAGCGCTACTCACAATAACTAAGCTTGCCTTTATACGTAGCAATTAACGATATCATAGCAGGGATTTAGCATGAATAAAAGCATGTTAGCACAGTTTGAACTAATCAAAATAAAGTTTTCATATACTCGTGTCTAAGCGTAAAACAGTTTAAAAGCAAGCATGTGTCTCACCCCAAAGTTCAAAATAAATAATAGAAACAGTTAAAAAGTGGGGCTATGAAGTTTACCTTAATAGCAGATAGATATTCCACACAAGTTATATGATCGGAGTGTTGAACACGGAGATCTCAACCTAGAGATATTATGTTCGATTAGTTAATGTCTAATAGACATAGAGTTTGTTTATTAATATAGCAAACTATATTTATAGTGACCGTTCTCAAGAAAAGTTATATTTATATAAGTGATAATATACTTAGTGTACTTAAGTGTTACTATACAGATAAGTGTATATGTTATAGTAATAATAGTATTATTATTTAATTAATCAACCACTATGTACACTTATCATTATATAATTATACTTATGTGATACATACAGATAGATATATATATATATATATATATATATATATATATATATATATATATATATATATATATATATATGAGGTGTAGGTGTTACATATACATAAGTGTATGATGATACATATATATATATATATATATATATATATATATATATATACACACACTTATTACTTTTTATTATTATGTTTACTAACTTAATATAACTTACATAATGCACATTCATACATACATACACACGTACATATACATACATATATACACATACATATACACGTATGTATATATTTACATATACACACAAATATACATACAGTGTATACATGCACATACGTATGTATACATGCATGCATGCATGTACACCATGATCATAATTACTTTACTAATCCATAATCATAACCTTTTATCATAATCTTAAACTAATAGCTTTAACATAAAATCATAAGTTTTTAACATAATAACTAGTAATCTTATTAGCCATAATCACTTCATAATCTTTATCTATTTTAATCTTCATAACAAAGATCATGATCATATCTTAACCCTAATCTTCTTTTTATCAATATTCATTCATAATCTTTTAATCTTGTAACCTAGCTTATTAACAACCATAACACTTTTTAATTTTTACAATCTTATTAATAATAACCTTCATTATCTTTTAACCTTAACATTACCCATCACAATATCATAATCTACTTATTAACTTTACACATAAAATCATAAATTTCTTCTTCATATTCATAACCTAACTCATAATCATAATCTTCATCTTATTATTAACTAGCTTGTAAACCAATAACCGTAATCATTATTACTTTTAACTTAGCAATTGTATTAACCAAGAACATAATTCTTTTAATCATAAACATAATCAATACTTTAATCTTATTCATAATCCTTTAATAACTTTTAATCACTATCAATACATAAACATAATACTTATAAGTAATTAAATTAAGAATAAGATTAACTAGGGTTTAGACTACCTTAGGGTTTAAAGATCAAGGATTTGGTGATGATGATTTGCAAACAATCACAGACCAGTAGCTGCAGCAACCACGACCCAAAAGAAGGCTGTTTAGGTCTTCTTTGATCACGAACCAAAACAGACTACAGCAGCAGCAATACTCGATCAATAAGAGGGTTTCTTGGACTGAATTTTGGCTCGAAAAACACAACAGGAATAGCAGCAACAAAACAGATACAGCAGGCGATTTGCAGTAGGTGTTTGTGGTGGTGTTTGTCGACTGCACAGCAAGCACAGAAACTGGACAGAAAATCGAATGCAGGAGGGTTTTTGTGGTGATTTTAGTTGACAAAAAGGACAGGATGGATGAGGGTTATTGATCGACTAAATAGCAGGCTTGGTAGGTGATTTTTAGTCGACAGATGGAGGGAAAAAGGCTGGATATTATCGACTGGATTCAGCAGGTTTTGGTGGTGAAAGATAATGGAAATCTTGAGGGTTTTTATAGGTGTTGTTGGGTTTCCTAATTAAACTAGGATTCTTGGTGATCAAGGATGGTAGTTTGAGTTTAATTAGGACTAGTTTACTTATGAATCAAGTTAATAATCTCCTCTTTTAATCCTAGCCTAGCCATTTTTTTTCTTAATGAATATAATTGTTTTTATATATTTTTTTATACGGCAATCCCTTATTTATTATGTATTATATATATTTATTATTATTATTATTATTATTATTATTATTATTATTATTATTATTATTATTATTATTATTATTATTATTATTATTATTATTATTATTATTATTATTAATAATATTAGGGTTACATTTTATTTAATTATTAACTCCTAACTTTTACAAATTTTATTAAATTCCAATTAGTTTACATTAATTCGTATTTGTTTGAATCTTATAAATATTGTCACATTTCAATTAGTACATATAATCTATACAAAAATAGAAACATAGAAATACATAAACTTTATATTAACAGAAGGTATCGATCCAAAATTACTATTTAATCAAAGTTGTTAAACAAAGTTTACGAGTACATAAAGTCCTATTAATGGAACAATAATAACATAAATGAAAATTTGAGGGTCGTCATAACTAGTTGTAGGTTACTAACGAGGACTGCTGACTTAACAAACTCAAATCATTAAAACGTAATAAAAAATGTTGTAATTATATTTTGATTATACTTTGATACATATGTACATATTTCTTATAGGTTCGTGAATCGACCAGTGGCCAAGTCATTTTTCTGGCGAAGAAAAAATCTGTGAAAGTGAGTTATAGTCCCACTTTTAAATCTAATATTTTTGGGATGAGAATACATGCAGTTTTGTAAATGTTTTACAAAATAGACACAAGTACTTGAAATTACATCTATGTTGGATTATGAATGCCGAATATCACCCTTTTAGCTTGGTAGCCTAAGAATTAAGGAACAGACACCCTAAATGACATGAATCCTAAAGGTAGATCTACGGGCACTAACTCCCCCCATACTGGAAAATGCTATGCTTTAGTACTTCGAGTTATTAATACAGATGGATTTCTATTTTGGGGATATTCTATATGCATTTTTGTTAATGTCGATTACTAGGTGTTCAACATATGAATGATTTTTATACAGATTATATGTTATTGAAAGATGAAATCTTGTGGTCTATTATTACGATTTGATATATATAGGTTAAACCTATAACTCACCAACATTTTTGTTGACGTTTAAAGCATGTTTATTCTCAGGTGATTATTAAGAGCTTCCGCTGTTGCATACTAAAATAAGGGCAAGATTTGGAGTCCATGATTGTATGATATTGTGTAAAAACTGCATTCAAGAAACTTATTTCGATGTAATATATTTTTATTGTAAACCATTATGTAATGGTCGTGTGTAAACGGTATATTTTAGATTATCATTATTTGATAATCTACGTAATGTTTTTTTAAAAAAGCTATATCGATAAAATAAAGGTTATGGTTGTTTTAAAAATGAATGCAGTCTTTGAAAAACGTCTCATATAGAGGTCAAAACCTCGCGACGAAATCAATTAATATGGAAAGTTTATAATCAATATGAACGGGACATTTCAGTTGGTATCCGAGCGTTGGTCTTAGAGAACCAGAATTTTGCATTAGTGTGTCTTACCGAGTTGTTAGGATGCATTAGTGAGTCTGGACTTCGACCGTGTTTTCTTCAAAAATGATTGCTTAACACTTTTTGTTGGAAACTATATATTATTAACATATAAATATTATGTGATATATTAATCTCTTAATGTGTTTGATATTGTGTGATAGATGTCTACTTCTAGTACAAATCCCATCGACTCACCTAATAATAATGAAGAGTCAAATATATTTTGGGAAGATTCACATAATCCCGAGGACGAACCAGAAGAGGAGGAACCGGAAGAAGAGGAACCGGAAGAGGAGGAACCGGAAGAAGAAGAGGTTTCAGAGGAAGAAATATTAATACCTACAGTTAAACGATTAAATAAAAGAAAATCCTCAACCAACGGATCAAAGTTAATAATGGTCAATGGTGTTTCCGCCGAGGAAACAAAATATTGGGAAAATTACCAATTTTCTGATGAATCGGATCCCGACGAGGATTCCGATGATGTTATAGAAATTACCTCGACCCAATTTGAAAAAGCAAAAGAAAACAATAAGGGAAAAGGTATCAAAATAGAGAAACCTAATTACAACCCCGATGAACTTTATATATATCGTAAACACCCGTACTTCTTAAATTTTAACAATAACTCGAGAACCTCTAAGCCACCAGGTTTTTCTAAACCATTTGTGAAAATGACGGCTCGTATTTGGGGAGCACCATATATCCCTAGGAAATTAGTGAAACAAACCAAGTCTAAAGAAGAAGAAACAAGTGAGTCGGAATAAAGAGTTGTAATCATGTGATGTAATATATGTAATATAGTGTGCTTGTGCTTTTATGATAAATGTAAAAATTGCTTGTGTTATTTATTAAGTATCGTTTATGAATCTAACCCTCGTCAATTTTTACAGTATAAAAACACAAAATGGATGTTAAGGATAGACAACCAAAAATTTTAAAAGACCTACCCGGGGACATGATTGATGAAATCTTGTCTAGAGTCGGTCAGAATTCGTCGGCACAATTGTTTACGGTAAAATAGTTTGTAGAACATTTGAAGAACGTTTCAGGCATGCCTTAGTTTATAAAAGGCTTTCTTTTAAAAGATGGGGTATATCACATTGGGGAGACCTTAAGTTACGCCATGTTTTCTTTAAAGTGTTAAATGCGGGGAACCCAAGTGCAATTTTACGCTACGGGTTAAGAACCTATTTTGACTCAACATATCCCAACTTAGGACCTCGTGCTTTAGAAAGAGCTTCTAACATGCAACATAAAGAAGCATGTTATGCTTACGGGTTAGTGATGTTTGCTTCTCACCAAAGTGAGAAAAAGAACATCGGATTACAACTTTTAAATAAAACCTTCCTACAACTTTTAAAGTGTGTTTTAGTGTTAAGGCGCGTTGTGGCTCAACACATGAATGAGGTTAGAGAGTTGTAAAAAAGCTGTTCTGAAATCATGCCTTAAGCCACGGCGCAGCTCCTCTAGCCACGACGCGGCTTAAGCCTATCTGGGAGCCTGGCGAGGAAAATGCATTTTCTTGCTCTTTAAGTTGTTTCCTAGTTATTTTATTACTATTTAAGGACTCTTATGTAACCCTAAACTGTACCTACAAAAATTATAATAAAATCCTCTCTGTTTGGTCGTGGAGTTAACCAATTCGTTCGAATTAAACGATTGGACATAACCACGTTAATTCCTTGTTCTTTACATTTCTTGTTCTTATCTTTATTTGTGTTGGTGATTATTTGTTTGTTGCATAGAGGGTTGATAACTAGGGTTATCAAGTTCTTGTTAGGGCTCACCTAGAATTCCTAACAAGTGGTATATAGAGCTCAAGGTTCACGATTATTACCTGGAGCAATGGCAGATAGAGACAGAGTAAAGATAAATAAGCTTGATGGGTCAGATTTTAGCTTCTAGAAGATGCAGATCAAAGACGTTAATGATACGCATAATGATCCGTCTCAAAACGACATTAACAAAGTAACGACCGGTTAGGATCTTACCCGGCACGGTCCATCCCGGAAGAAGGGCTACTCTCCAACATCATCCGTCATCATGTAGCCAGTCATGATAACTATAACCGTGAAGAAACACTTAGAATAAATAGAAAGCAAAACCTTCCCGGATTAGACTGAGAGCTCCATGATACCTTAGCCGGAACCGACACGCTGCTGGTACCGTCACCACTTCTCGGTTCGATATTTCAACCCAGCATAAAGATACCCTCCCGGGACAAGCACGCCTCCCGAAGAAAGTGCACTGTCCCGGAGTAGACACTTCATCCCAGAACGAATACTCGATCTCGGAACAAACGACAAACAAGTCGCATGCCACGTCAGCCCACGAATCTAGAAAAGTTTGTTAGGATCTGCTCGATTGTTCCCATGAAAAGGATAGGTGCCACGTCACCCCTCGGGATTGGCAAAGTTTGTTACAACCATGAAAGGGATATGTGCCACGTCATCATTCCCTCATAACATCTATAAATACGCGAACAAGATCATTTATTCCATAACACTAGATGCATTAATGTTACTCTGCCCAAATCGACTACGGTAGCATTACTCTAGTCGTTAACTCTATTCTGATCAATGCTCCGATCATCGTCAGAATTAATCCCCTCTCTTATATATTAACTTATTCGATTTCAATTGAATTAGGTTAATCTGATCGATTGTTTTACTCCCTTGGAATCCAGATTCCAAATCGGGGTTCGCACAATTATTGGAGTTAAAACATTCGACTCACTCTTTTTTTCCAAAATCAAGCACTCAAACCCGAAATCTACTCTGACCAGACGATTTTGGTTTGATCAAATGGCGCTATCTAGAGGTATGAAATTAATCACTACTAACCACAACGAGCTGGAAGACGAAGAAACAAGCATAAACTGCACCGATGACGCTAATGTGCATATGATCCACTCATGGGTCGTGGGACAATGACGAAAATCAGGGGTATTAGATGAATGGAAGCATGAACCAATCGTCTTCCCCTCATTATTCAATATCAACCCATCTTCTGACCCTATTATCATACGGGCAAGCATCTCCAACTGCCAAATTGGGCGAATATACACCGACACCGGTGCGGGGACAGAAGTCATGTTTGAACATTGTTTTCTGCAGCTACCAGAAAACATCAGACGGTGGAAGAAAGCCGAAACTACGCCATTGACAGGATTCAACAGCGCTGCAACCTGGCCGGTGGGTTCCATCACGCCGGAGGTTGTGATGGGAACATTACCTTTCCAGAGTACCGCAGACATCGAATTATCCATATTCAAAAAAGACTCACGGTATAAAGTTATCCTAGAACGTAACGCCATGCAAAATTTTGGGGCAATCACATCCACAGTGCACGTCATGCTAAAATTTCCAACCCCGGCCGGCGTAGCAACCATCCGAACACAAGAGATGAAGCCGGTTGAGTGCTTGCAAATATTTAAAGGTACATATCACATCACAATACATGACGACGGCTATGTGTCACCAAACCCCAAATACCCAGAGTAAAGGATCCAAATCGGGATGGCTTTGAGTGGTAAAGCAAAGGATACACTTTGCAAACTCCTAGTGGCAAACATCGATGTCTTCGCCTGGGAGCCTTCCGACATGACAGGAGTCCCTCGCGAGATAGCATAACACCGGGTAAATGTAAACCCGAACATCACACCGGTCGTTTAGAAGAAAAGAGCAATGGCGTTAGAAAGGAGCGAATTCCTGGACAATGAAGTACAACGGATGGTCGATGCCGGTATAATGAAACAAGTAAAATATCAAACATGGGTGGAGAACCCCGTGATGGCAAAGAAGGCAAACGGATCTTGACGCATGTGTGTCGACTACAAGGATATCAACAAAGCATGCCCAAAAGACAATTACCCTCTGCCGGAAATCGATAGGAAGGTTGAGTCCCTCTCGAGTTTCCAGTACCTAAACTTCCTGGATGCATACAGGGGTTACCAACAAATCCCAATGGCAGAAATCGACGAAGAAAAGACCTCATTCTTCACAAACAAAGGCATTTTCTACTATAAAAAAATGCCATTTAGGTTAAAGAATGCCGGAGCAACATACCAACAGGTATTCGACAAAGCATTCCAGGACAAAATCGGACAAAATATCAAAGCATACGTGGACGACATCGTCATCAAAAGCAAAATAGAAGAACAAATGATTTTAGACATCATTGAAACGTTCGATTCGCTACGCAAAATAAATATGAAGCTAAATCCGTCAAAATGCTCTTTCGGAATGGAAGAAGGCCATTTCTTAGGCTTCACGATCACTCCGAGAGGAATTAAGGCAAACCCAAAGAAAATCTGTGACGACCCGACAAAATTGCCATTGACGGCGCCATCAACTTAGGTCCCGTTACTTGGTCATAGTCCCTAAATGAGATGCGTTTGACCAAAATTATGTCGCATTCATTTGAAATGTACATGACTTGCAAAGTTTTAAGTTACCAAACGGTTCGACAATGAGTTTAAGTTTACAGAAGTTGTAAAGTATAAATGTAATAACTTGCGACATAATATAAGTTGAAAATCACGAATGCTATCAATAGCGTAGGCATGTAAACATTAAGTTCGAAACCAAAGATGCTATCACTAGCGTATGCATGTATGCTCAACCCCACGCAAGTAATCAAAGTGTGCAGAAGCATGTATCAAGTAGCCAAGTATGAACCTGAGAAACATATAGAAAACTATCAACGAAAAATGTTGGTTAAATCATAAGTGTATTTGTAAACGTTGTTTTTGAACCACAAGATTTTGTATAAGTTGATTATCCAAACCGTTTGCATTCCAAAGATGTTGATCGTTTGTCGAGCACCCAATTATCAAGGCTTAACTGAATGGTACCTCTGAATCATAGTGTTAGAACCTACACTATACCCGAAAATATATTTCATCCGCCGACGGTAGCGAACCGTCCGAATGAGGGTTCGTCAAACTCGTATGGCCACACAACATAAGTTCACGCTTACACTTACACCCTGCAAGTGTAAGTGATGATAATTAGACTTGAGGAATTTTTTTTTCTAACTTGTACATGGAACGTTTGTTTTCGTACTTGTGTTCAAATTATAAAAGTATAAAAGTATAAACCGTATATGTTTCTCATCCCATGATTTAAAAGTATAAAAGTTGTTGAAAAGATGGGACTATGATCTCACCGTAGTTGCACGCCAAAGTACTTCATTCTTAACGTTGTGCAATGAAAGTTGTTTAGTCTTGACCTAAACAAGTAAGTTGTATCAATACCGGGTAAGACACAAGGTCGGTCGAAATGTGTTCAATTAGTCCTATGGCTCGTTATGACTCGATTATGTAGCATGTGAGTCAAGTTGTCAAGTTTCATGCAAGAATCAAGTATGAGAGAAAGGTTATAACGATTAAACAAAGTATTGGTTAAGTTTGAATAAAAGTCAACTTTGGTCCAAGTCAAAGTCAACGAAAAAGTCAACACATTCGGGTCGGGTCTCGAACAATTTTTCTAAGTTATATAATCATATATGAGCATGTTAGAACAAGTTACATGTTAATCGGAGGTGCGTAGCATAGTTGGACTTAAACGAAAATTGCAAAGTTGGACAACCCTTGGCAGTTCATCTGGACGTCGTCCAGAATGGCTGGACGGCGTCCAACAATGAAAGCCAGGATGGTGTCCAAGGTTTGGGACGGCGTCCAAAACACCTGAGCTGCTGCATTTGCTGAAATTTCACAAGTCTCGAACCAAAACTCATTCAAACACAAATTATGAACCGAAAACACTTACAATACGTAACTTATATCGTTGGAAAGGTATTTTGACAAGGAATACAACTAAGAACATATCATCAACCAAAACTAGCATTTACAACAATTAAATCTGCATCGAAAGATCATTGAATGTTCATTATCAAAAGTTCAAAGTTCATAAACGCATAAGATGATTCGGGAATCCAATTTACACATACGATATGCCGCTTCGAAGGTAATTACGCATACAATGCAACTAAACACTCACCAATAACATCTCATAGCATTCAAGGCATCAAAAGTTCATTTTAAATGCTACTAAACCCTAACCAAGAATCATGAATTCAACATTTATGTTAATGAAGTTTTTCCAAGTGAACCTACACATCAAATTGAAGCTAATGATGCTAGTAACACATTTAATACATGAGCTTTACTGTTTAACAACATTAAATCACCCAAAAATCAAGATTAAACAAACCCTTTTTCAAGTTCATGATAGTTTATGAAAAATAACAAGATCGAGGAAATAAATCGCATATTCGTGTTAGACTCGAGCCATAGACACTAATTAACACTTTTATTGGTCAAGAACACCAAGAACAAGAAATCTAGAGTTTTTAGAAAGTTACCCAAAAGAGATGAAATTAGTATCAAGTTGTAGAGGAAGATGCAAGGATTCCAAATATGTAATTCATTTTGTGATGAGCTTCCTA
Organism: Rutidosis leptorrhynchoides; assembly: GCF_046630445.1. Lineage (NCBI taxonomy): Eukaryota > Viridiplantae > Streptophyta > Magnoliopsida > Asterales > Asteraceae > Rutidosis > Rutidosis leptorrhynchoides. Next base: position 201,785,244 of record NC_092337.1, read on the forward strand.
GATTGAATTTAGATGATGATTCTTTATTGAGTGGATTGAGAGTAAAAATGGAAGTATCAAAAATGGAAGTGGGAGGTGAAATGAAATGAGTGGAGGAGATGGGGCTTGACTAGTTGACCTAGTCAATTAGTTTGGTCCCTTGACAACTTTAGTCCCTCGAGTTTAAAAGCGGGTACGTGAATTTACCAAACGAATTATTTTAAATACGCAAGAGTAAACGGGATATGTTATAATTAAATAACGTAAATATTAGAAACGCTAAATAATGAAAGGTATGAATCTAGATACGAAAGGTATTATAAAAAAAAGAAGGGCGTTAAAATAATTTAACGAAAAAAGGCGGGTTATTACATTACCTACTGTAATGACCCGCACTTTTTCGATCGTTCTATACTTATAAGATTAATATTTACATAAATTAAACCTTACCAACATGATAAGCAATCCAAATTATTAAGACTTATGTTTTTGAAATGAGTTTTACACAACGTTTGACCGTCTAGTTTGATCGATGATATCACGAACTATATAACATATGATAATTATACGTTTGTGTATATATATGTATATATACATATTTAAAATGATCTAAGGATGTTTTAATATCTCATTTTGTATTAATAACAATAAGTTATAAGTATATTTTGAAACTACTAACTTAAGTTTTCAAAACGATAACCATACGTAACGTTATTTGACATAAATACTTATAACATATAATGTTTATACATATATCGTATATGTAATGTATTTAATCACTTTTAAAGACTTAAATACATAAAACAATATAAGTATATTCACAAAAGATAGCTATATTTGAATTCTCATTCCATTTTTCACAAGATTTTCTATACGTATATCTAGAGTATATGTACTCGTATCATACCTAGCTTCTATACATATTTACTATTGGTATATACACATCAAATCACCACCAACCAGCCCTTGTTCATGCCTTATGTATAAGGTAACTCTCTTGTTCATGCATTATGTATAAGGTAACTACTTTTGATGTTTAGTATGACTAATTACATAAAAATACAACATGAAATTTTGTCCATGTTTTTCCATTAATCATGTTTTTATGGCCTTAAATACATCTTCCATTTTCAAATTTTATTACCTCATTTCTTTAACCAAAAACACACTCTTAAGAAACTCCATAACCATTCAGCTAGTATCCATGAAGATCTAGCCATAAAAACATCACTTAAACACCATAAGAAAAACCTTACAAAAACACTTCAAGAATCCTTTCAAGAACACAAGTTTACTTCCAATCTTTCATCCAATTCCATCACTCTTTTGGTTCTAGGTTTTTACTCCTCTTTTACAGCAATCTTGTCCAAGTAACTTGAGGTAGTAACTTTGTTCATAACCTTATTTGATTCATATATATATAGCTATCTTATTTTATGATATAAAATTTTAACAACAAGAACATAGTTTGAATGTTTTCAAACTTGTTTGCAAACTAAATAGATCCTTCTAACTTAACTTTTAAAATACTTCAAGACATGTAATATATCATAAATATATGCTAATTTAACAAGGTATAACTTGGTTTTTCAAAGAACACCTTAAAAACTGTTTTTACGACGTCGGAGTGCAACCGGGGGCGGTTTTGGGTTGATAATTAAAAACCATCTTAAACTTTGAATTGGAGGTTTATTTTCTGGAAAAATGATTTTTACTATGAATATGATAACACATAAAAATTTCATGATTTAACTCAAAGTATAAGTATTTTTATAAAAATAATCATTTAAGGTTGTTTACATGATGGAAAATGATTAAATTCATAAGTTTCACTAAAGTTTGACCTATGACCTGTGATTTCGAATACAAACTAAGGTATTTACAGTTCATAGTATTAAAGAGGGACTCGATCCAAGGAAGTGGCAAGTTGAATCAACGAAAACGGAGTTGTAACGAAGAAACTATGACCAAAACGAGATCGGATATCTAAGACTAGTTTAGCTACGAAAATAATTGGAGAAAATTAAATAAATCACATCTTTTTAAAATAACATGATATTTTATATATATGTACTCATAATTTAATTTTATATGGTTCAGGATCACCCGTAAACAATACGAGAAGATTAATCATAAGATCCCATGATTGTACGCAACACGTCATTTGACAACACCGGTACTTTATGTACGCAACACGTCATTTGACAACACCGGTACCGTGGGTCAAGATTAATCCCGACCAATACAAATACGATGGGGTTTTATTTATTTCGATGGGGGTTTTATTTATTAAACACCTAAATAAGAACCATTAAAATTGAATTACTAACATCGGACTGCTAACTACGGACTAAGAAATTATTAAAACTATTAAAAGTATAATAAGTATATATATGTGACGATTGTTTAAAATGGAAATATATTGATAAACTATATATGGATAGGTTCGTGATATCAACCGGAGACCAAGTCAAAATATATATATCTTCAAGGCAAAAGTGAGTATATAGTCCCACTTTTAAACTCTAAATATTTCGGGATGAGAATACATGTATTTTATGTTTTACGATATGGACACAAGTAACTGAAAAATATATTCTACGTTGAGTTGTACCACTGGCATACTTCCCTGTAGCTTGGTAACTATTATTTACAGCGGTATTGTAAACGCGAATCCTGTTGATAGATCTATCGGGCCTGACAACCCCAACCGGACGGGACGACCAGTATTCAACGGTTGCACAGTACTTCGTTTCGTGACTATACTTGGTACGGTGTAGTAAGATTTCATAATAAAGGGAATATGCGACGTGATTAAATGTTAAGTATGGTTACCAAGTGCTCAACCACTTAGAATATTTTTATTAAAATGTTTATATATGAAATCTTGTGGTCTATATATATTGCTGCCGGCATTAAACCTATATCTCACCAACTTTATGTTGACGTTTTAAGCATGTTTATTCTCAGGTGATAACTAAAAGCTTCCGCTGCAACATGTTGAATTTAAACAAGATCTTGAGTATGCATATTTGTGTCAAAAATAAAACTGCATATCGGAGGATTTGTAATGTAAAATATGCTAGAAATCGTATTGTTATCATCACATGTAAAGTTTGTAAGTCTAAGATTATCGCTAAACGATAATCATCTTTTTATTGTCTAAAGCTTGTATTAAAATAAGAGTTATGGTTTGTAATGTAAAATAAATGCAGTTGTTCTTTTAAAAATGTCGCATATAGAGGTCAATACCTCGCAATGAAATCATACGTTATCTAACTCGTTCTTATGGTTAAGGACGGGTTATGACATGTGGTATCAGAGCGGTGGTCTTAGCGAACCAGGTTTGCATTAGTGTGTCTAACTGATAAGTCGTTAGGATACATTAGTAAGTCTGGACTTTGACCGGGTCTGATTTAAAAACCATTGCTTATCATTGTTGGTTAAAATTTATATGTAAATATTATGTAGTACTAATGGGTTAGTTGTTATGTGATAGATGTCGGGCTCAAAACTTGTCATCACATTCAGCGACTCCGAATCAGAATCTTCAGATGGTGTTTCAGTCATTAACCTATCCGATGACGAAAATAATATCTTTGGGGAAGACTCACAAATTCCGGATGAACCGACTATAGAGAACCCGGAAAGTGAACCCGAGGAGGAAAGTGACCCGAGGAAGAAATACAAGAAATTACGAAAGACAAGTTCGAACTAGGAAAGAAACGAAAGGCTAATGAATTAGAAAATTCAAATCCTGAGTTTAGTAAGGATGATGTGGCACCAACTCCACTAGACACTACCACCCCTATTCCCGCTATTCCTATTCGTTCTATCCCGGCATCTAGTTCTTCAGCCCCACAGCCAAAATATAGGCAGACAGCTAGGATAAGCGTTAGGCCATTCTTTGAACCTAAACGTCCTAGAAAATAGACCAAACGATGCGCTGCCGTATTAAACCATGGGATCATATAATGTTTTGTATAATATTATTAGTGTGGTTTGCTTAATGTTCGATGTAAGATAAGCATATGTAAAATAGTGAAGTATGAAATGCAATAATTTTCCATGGTTAAGTATTATTTAGATGGTAGTAATTGGTTCTGTACTAAGCTATTAAGTATGAACATTAACGGGTAGGTACTACCCTAGATATAATTATAAAATGCTAATAAGAAGAAAAGGCTTTTATAATAATACCTGGTTCATATTGTTAACAAGCTATAATGTACTATAAATACACACTACATCTATAATATTCCATGTGAATAATTATTTTCTTTCATTAGGAAATGGCGTGATTGAATCGAATGACGGAACAAGAAGTCGAGGAATTCATCAACCAGCGAGTGAACGACAGAATGTTATGGGTCGAAGCTGCAAGAGCTGCTGCAGTTAACCCATATCCTCGTGTAGGATGTACCTACAAAACTTTTCAAGCTTGCAAGCCCTCATCATTCAGTGGAACAGAAGGACCGATCGGTTTAACCCGGTGGATAGAAAAGATGGAGACTGTGTTTAAAATCAGTGGTTGTGTTGAGAAGGACATGACCAAGTATGCATCGTGCACTTTACAAGATAGTGCACTCACATGGTGGAAAAATTTTGTGAAGGCTGTAGGAGGAGATGTAGCTTATGATACTCCATGGGAAGAATTCAAAACAATGTTAATCAACGAATATTGTCCAAGGAACGAGATTAGGAAGTTGGAAGATGAATTACGAAGTCTGAAGGTTATTGGTACTGAAATCACCAACTACAATCAGCGATTCATGGAATTAGTTTTGCTATGTCCTGAATTGGTTCCAACCGAAGAACGGAAGATTGAAATGTACAAAGATGGTTTGCCCAAAAAGGTCAAGGCAAATGTTACAGCATCGAAACCTAAGACAATTCATGAAGCTATAACCATGGCAAACGAGCTAATGGATCAGGTCATCATGGATAAGAAAGTATCCAATACTGATGTGAAGGTATCAGGTAACAAAAGAAAGTGGAATGGAAATTATGATCGAGGTAACCAACAACAATCTTTTAAGAAACAAGAAATCACGCAAGGTGCGGGTAGTGGTTTAAGCTTTGGTTACAAAGGACAAAATCCTTTATGTAACCGATGCCACAAACATCACTCTGGCTACTGTAATGTGGTATGCAACAAATGTAATCGAAAGGGTCATCTTGCTGAAGATTGTAGGGCTCTCGTTACAAATACAAATGGTACCAAGACTCCTGCCACCAATGCAAATAGAACTGCTTTGGCTACCATTACTTGTTATGGGTGTGGAAAACAGGGTCATTATAAGAGCCAGTGTCCGAATCCAGAGAAGAATAATGGATCTGCACGAGGAAGAGCATTTGTTATTAATGCTAGAGAGGCGTGTGAAGACCCGGAGCTTGTTACGGGTACGTTTACCATTAATAACTTATCCGCATCTATTATATTTGATACTGGTGCTGATAGAAGTTACGTGTGTAGAGACTTTCACGCTAAATTGAATTGTTCATCATTACCTCTAGATGCTAAGTACATGATTGAGTTAGCTAATGGTAAACTAATTAAAGCCGATAAAATTTGCCGTGATTGTAAAATAAATTTAGCCGGAGAAACATTTAAGATTGATTTGATACCCGTAGAATTAGGAAGTTTTGATGTAATAGTCGGCATGGACTGGATGTCCAAAGTAGGAGCTGAAGTTGTGTGTGCCAAGAAGGCAATTCGCATTCCTTGTAAGGATAAAATGCCGGTGATGATTTATGGAGAGAAGGGTAACTCAAAGCTAAAACTCATTAGCTGTTTGAAAGCCAAGAAGTGTTTAGAAAAGGGATGTTATGCTATTCTAGCACATGTTAATAAAGTCGAAAAGAAAGAAAAAGAGAAGAGCATCAATGACGTGCCTGTGGCAAGAGATTTTCCTGAAGTCTTTCCGGAAGAGTTGCCGGGATTACCTCCATTTAGATCTGTAGAATTTCAAATAGATTTAGTACCAGGAGCTGCACCAGTGGCTCGTGCTCCATATAGACTTGCACCGTCCGAGTTAAAAGAACTTCAGAGTTAGTTAAAAACATTACTGGATCGTGGATTCATACGACCAAGTACTTCACCATGGGGAGCTCCGATTCTATTTGTTAAAAAGAAAGATGGATCTTTTAGGATGTGTATAGATTATCGTGAATTAAATAAGTTAACTATCAAGAATCGGTATCCACTACCGAGAATTGACGACTTATTTGATCAACTGCAAGGATCATGTGTGTACTCAAAAATTGACCTAAGATCGGGCTATCATCAATTACGCGTCAAAGAAGAAGATATACTGAAAACTGCTTTTCGGACACGTTATGGTCATTACGAATTTTTGGTCATGCCGTTTGGATTGACGAATGCGCCAGCTGTATTCATGGACCTCATGAATCGAGTTTGTAGTCCATATTTAGATAAGTTTGTTATCGTTTTCATTGATGATATTCTTATCTATTCCAAGAGTGAGCAAGAGCATGAACAGCATTTAAGGTTGATATTAGAGTTGTTGAGAAAAGAACAACTATATGCTAAATTTTCTAAATGTGCTTTCTGGTTGAAAGAAGTGCAATTTCTTGGCCACGTTGTTAGTAGCAAAGGAATTCAGGTTGATCCAGCAAAAATTGAAGCCATTGAAAAATGGGAGACTCCTAAGACACCAACGCAGATACGCCAATTTTTGGGTTTAGCCGGTTATTATAGAAGGTTTATTCAAGATTTTTCCCGAATAGCTAAGCCGTTGACAGCATTAACGCAAAAAGGGAAGAAATACGAATGGACCTCGGAGCAGGAGAACGCATTTCAATTACTGAAGAAGAAGTTAACTACGGCGCCTATTTTATCGTTACCTGAAGGGAACGATGATTTTGAAATATATTGTGACGCTTCGCGACAAGGTTTTGGTTGTGTTCTTATGCAACGAAAGAAAGTTATTGCATACGCATCCCGACAATTGAAGATTCACGAGCGGAATTATACGACGCATGATCTAGAACTGGGAGCAGTCGTGTTTGCATTGAAGATATGGAGACACTACTTGTATGGGGTTAAATGCACTGTGTTTACTGATCATAAAAGCCTTCAACATATTTTTGATCAGAAACAGCTGAACATGAGACAACGTAGGTGGGTCGAGTTAATAAACGACTATGATTGTGAAATTCGTTATCATCCCGGGAAGGCGAACGTGGTGGCCGATGCTTTAAGCAGAAAGGAACGAGAACCAATTCGAGTTCGAGCGATGAACATAAAAATTCGCATGAATCTCAACTCACAAATCAAAGAGGCTCAACGAGAAGCACTTACTAAAGAAAATATAGGAAATGAAATAATGAAGAAGTATGAGAAGCAACTCGTTATACGGGAAGATGGAATTCGATATTTTGCAAATCGTATTTGGGTACCGAAGTTGGGTGGATTAAGGAAGTTGATATTGAACGAGGCACATAAGACAAGATACTCGATACATCCTGGAGTGGGAAAGATGTACCAAGATCTTAAGACACATTATTGGTGGCCAAATTTAAAGACAGACGTTGCAACATATGTTGGGGAGTGTTTAACTTGTTCCAAAGTCAAAGCAGAACACCAGAAGCCGTCAGGGTTACTTCAACAACCAGAAATCCCAGAATGGAAATGGGATGGTATTACCATGGATTTCATCACGAAGTTACCAAAGACTGCCTGGGGATACGACACCATTTGGATAATTGTTGATCGTCTTACCAAATCTGCACATTTCTTGCCTATAAAGGAAACAGATAGAATGGAAAAATTATTACGATTATATATAAAGGAAATAGTTTCAAGGCATGGAATACCTATTTCCATTATATCTGATCGTGAAAGTAGATTTACCTCAAAGTTCTGGAAATCACTACAGGAGGCACTAGGAACTCGTTTGGATATGAGTACCGCATATCATCCGCAAACCGACGGGCAAAGTGAAAGAACAATTCAGACTCTTGAAGACATGCTCAGGGCATGTGTGATCGATTTTGGAAACGGATGGGATAAATATCTACCATTAGCAGAATTCTCGTATAATAATAGTTACCATGCGAGCATTAAAGCTGCACCATTCGAAGCACTGTATGGAAGGAAGTGTAGATCTCCTATCTGTTGGAATGAAGTAGGAGATCGACAATTAACTGGTCCCGAGATCATACATGAAACTACTGAAAAGATAGTACAAATTAAGTAGAGATTGAAAACAGCCCGTAGTTGCCAAAAGAGCTACGCCGATGTTCGAAGGAAACCATTAGAGTTTCAGATCGGTGACATGGTTATGCTAAAGGTGTCACCTTGGAAAGGTGTAATACGTTTCGGAAAAAGGGGTAAACTGAACCCAAGATATGTAGGCCCGTTCAAGATCATCGAACGCATCGGACCGGTAGCTTATCGACTCGAGTTACCGCAACAACTCGCCGGAGTACATAATACATTTCACGTCTCGAACCTTAAAAAGTGTCTTGCAAAGGAAGACCTCACCATTCCTATTGAAGAAATTCAAGTTGACGAGAAACTACAATTCATAGAAGAACCAATCGAGATCATGGACCGTGAAGTTAAATGGCTCAAGCAGAGCAACATACCGATCGTTAAGGTTCGTTGGAATGATCGAAGAGGTCCTGAGTTTACTTGGGAACGAGAGGATCAGATGAAACAAAAGTATCCACACTTGTTTCTCGATGACGCAAAATAGGTACAATTTTAAAATTTCGGGACGAAATTTATTTAACGGGTAGGTACTGTAATGACCCGCATTTTTTCGATCGTTCTATACTTATAAGATTAATATTTACATAAATTAAACCTTACCAACATGATAAGCAATCCAAATTGTTGAGACTTATGTTTTTGAAATGAGTTTTACACAACGTTTGACCGTCTAGTTTGACCGATGATATCACGAACTATATAACATATGATAATTATACGTTTGTGTATATATATGTATATATACATATTTAAAATGATCTAAGGATGTTTTAATATCTCATTTTGTATTAATAACAATAAGTTATAAGTATATTTTGAAACTACTAACTTAAGTTTTCAAAACGATAACCATACGTAACGTTATTTGACATAAATACTTATAACATATAATGTTTATACATATATCGTATATGTAATGTATTTAATCACTTTTAAAGACTTAAATACATAAAACAATATAAGTATATTCACAAAAGATAGCTATATTTGAATTCTCATTCCATTTTTCACAAGATTTTCTATACGTATATCTAGAGTATATGTACTCGTATCATACCTAGCTTCTATACGTATTTACTATTGGTATATACACATCAAATCACCACCAACCAGCCCTTGTTCATGCCTTATGTATAAGGTAACTCTCTTGTTCATGCCTTATGTATAAGGTAACTACTTTTGATGTTTAGTATGACTAATTACATAAAAATACAACATGAAATTTTGTCCATGTTTTTCCATTAATCATGTTTTTATGGCCTTAAATACATCTTCCATTTTCAAATTTTATTACCTCATTTCTTTAACCAAAAACACACTCTTAAGAAACTCCATAACCATTCTGCTAGTATCCATGAAGATCTAGCCATAAAAACATCACTTAAACACCATAAGAAAAACCTTACAAAAACACTTCAAGAATCCTTTCAAGAACACAAGTTTACTTTCAATCTTTCATCCAATTCCATCACTCTTTTGGTTCTAGGTTTTTACTCCTCTTTTACAGAAATCTTGTCCAAGTAACTTGAGGTAGTAACTTTGTTCATAACCTTATTCGATTCATATATATATATAGCTATCTTATTTTATGATATAAATTTTTAACAACAAGAACATAGTTTGAATGTTTTCAAACTTGTTTGCAAACTAAATAGATCCTTCTAACTTAACTTTTAAAATACTTCAAGACATGTAATATATCATAAATATATGCTAATTTAACAAGGTATAACTTGGTTTTTCAAAGAACACCTTAAAAACTATTTTTACGACGTCGGAGTGCAACCGGGGGCGGTTTTGGGTTGGATAATTAAAAACCATCTTAAACTTTGAATTGGAGGTTTATTTTCTGGAAAAATGATTTTTACTATGAATATGATAACACATAAAAATTTCATGATTTAACTCAAAGTATAAGTATTTTTAGAAAAATAATCATTTAAGGTTGTTTACATGATGGAAAATGATTAACTTCATAAGTTTCACTAAAGTTTGACCTATGACCTGTGATTTCGAATAAAAACTAAGGTATTTACAGTTCATAGTATTAAAGAGGGACTCGATCCAAGGAAGTGGCAAGTTGAATCAACGAAAACGGAGTTGTAACGAAGAAACTATGACCAAAACGAGATCGGATATCTAAGACTAGTTTAGCTACGAAAATAATTGGAGAAAATTAAATAAATCACATCTTTTTAAAATAACATGATATTTTATATATATGTACTCATAATTTAATTTTATATGGTTCAGGATCACCCGTAAACAATACGAGAAGATTAATCGTAAGATCCCATGATTGTACGCAACACGTCATTTGACAACACCGGTACTTTATGTACGCAACACGTCATTTGACAACACCGGTACCGTGGGTAAAGATTAATCCCGACCAATACAAATACGATGGGGTTTTATTTATTTCGATGGGGGTTTTATTTATTAAACACCTAAATAAGAACCATTAAAATTGAATTACTAACATCGGACTGCTAACTACGGACTAAGAAATTATTAAAACTATTAAAAGTATAATAAGTATATATATGTGACGATTGTTTAAAATGGAAATATATTGATAAACTATATATGGATAGGTTTGTGATATCAACCGGAGACCAAGTCAAAATATATATATCTTCAAGGCAAAAGTGAGTATATAGTCCCACTTTTAAACTCTAAATATTTCGGGATGAGAATACATGTATTTTATGTTTTACGATATGGACACAAGTAACTGAAAAATATATTCTACGTTGAGTTGTACCACTGGCATACTTCCCTGTAGCTTGGTAACTATTATTTACAGCGGTATTGTAAACGCGAATCCTGTTGATAGATCTATCGGTCCTGACAACCCCAACCGGACTGGACGACCAGTATTCAACGGTTGCACAGTACTTCGTTTCGTGACTATACTTGGTACGGTGTAGTAAGATTTCATAATAAAGGGAATATGCGACGTGATTAAATGTTAAGTATGGTTACCAAGTGCTCAACCACTTAGAATATTTTTATTAAAATGTTTATATATGAAATCTTGTGGTCTATATATATATTGCTGCCGGCATTAAACCTATATCTCACCAACTTTATGTTGACGTTTTGAGCATGTTTATTCTCAGGTGATAACTAAAAGCTTCCGCTGCAACATGTTGAATTTAAACAAGATCTTGAGTATGCATATTTGTGTCAAAAATAAAACTGCATATCGGAGGATTTGTAATGTAAAATATGCTAGAAATCGTATTGTTATCATCACATGTAAAGTTTGTAAGTCTAAGATTATCGCTAAACGATAATCATCTTTTTATTGTCTAAAGCTTGTATTAAAATAAGAGTTATGGTTTGTAATGTAAAATAAATGCAGTTGTTCTTTTAAAAATGTCGCATATAGAGGTCAATACGTCGCAATGAAATCATACGTTATCTAACTCGTTCTTATGGTTAAGGACGGGTTATGACACCTACACCTAAAAAGAAATTTCGTCCCGAAATTTAGTTGGAAGTAGTAGTCGTTGTTTCTTCCTCGAGACCTTGCGTTGCAAATTCTACGAATAAGTGAGGGTACTTCCTTTGCATTTGATCTTGTCTTTCCCATGTAAACTCGGGTCCTATTTTAGCATTCCAACGAACTTTGACGATCGGGATTTTACTTTGTTTTAAAGTTTTGTTTCACGATTCATAATTTCAACCGGTTTTCTCATGAAGTGGAGTTTGTCATCGATATTAAGCTCATCGAAAGGAATAACAAGGTCTTGTTCGGCAAGACACTTCTTTAAGTTTGATACATGGAATGTAGAATGAACGAAATTCGATTGAGTTGGGAGTTCAAAATGGTAAGCAGCAGGTCCAATACGCTCTAAGATTTCAAAAGGATCAAAATATCGTGAATTTAGCTTTCTACGTTTCTCGAGACGGATTACACCTTTCCATGGTGCGACTTTTAACATTACGCGGCTACCCACTTGGAATTCGAGAGGTTTACATCTAACATCAGCATAGTGGCGATTACAGGCCGTCTTGAGCCTTTCTTGGATTTGAACGATCTTAACAGTTATTTCATGAATGAGCTCGGATCTAGTGATTTGCTTGTCGCCTACTTCAGCCCAATTATTAGGAGAACGACATTTGCGATCATATAAAATTTTGAAAGGTGCGGCGTTAATACTCGAATGATAACTATCGTTGTAAGAGGAATCAATTAAAGCAACAATACAATTTCGTGATATGTTTTTCCAAGGTTTGAATTGTAGTGACCCGAACTTTTTCATGTTTATATATATTAAATGAAATTAATATTTACATGATTAAATATTTCCAACATGTTAAGCAATCAAAATTGTTAAGACTTGATTAATTGAAATAGATTTCATATAGACAATTGACCACCCAAATTGACCGGCGATTCACGAACGTTACAAATTCGTAAAAACTACATGATGTTATATATATAGACATATATATGGTTAACATGAAATTATGATAAGTAAGTATCTTACTAAGTGTATTAACAATGAGTGATATACATAAAAATGAGATTATTGAATTAAGAAACTCGAAACGATATATATAACGATTATCGTTATAACAACGTCTTACTAAATACATATGAATCATATTAAGATATAGATACACTATGTTTAACATGATAAAATGATAATTAATTATATCATTAAGTGTGTTAACAATGAACTACATATGTTAAAACAAGACTACTAACTTAAGGATTTCGAAACGAGACATATATGTAACGATTATCGTTGTAACGGCATTTTAATGTATAAATATCATATTAAGATATATTCATACATCATAATATCATTATAATGTAATAATTTAACATCTCATTAGATATAATAAACAATGGGTTAACAACATTAAATGAGATCGTTAACTTAAAGGTTTTAAAACAACACTAACATGTAACGACTAACGATGACTTAACGACTCAGTTAAAATGTATATACATGTAGTGTATTAAGATGTATTTGTACACTTTTGAAAGACTTCAAGACACATATCAAAGTACTTCTAACAAAAATGCTTACAATTACATCCTCATTCATTTTCATCAATAATTCTACTCGTATGCACCCGTATTCGTACTCGTACAATACACAGCTTCTAGATGTATATACTATTGGTATATACACTTCAATGATCAGCTCCTTAGCATCCCATGTGAGTTATTAAAGATGTGGGAACCATCATTTGGCAACTAGAATAAAATATCTCACAAAATTACGAAAAATATTATAAATCATTCATGAATTATTTACATGAAAACAAACTTACACATCCTTTATATCTAATCCATATACCAACGACCAAAAACACCTACAAACACTTTCATTCTTCAATTTTCATCATCTAATTAATCTCTCTCAAGTTCTATCTTCAAGTTCTAAGTGTTCTTCATAAATTCTATAAGTTCTAGTTTCATAAAATCAAGAATACTCTCAAGTTTACAAGTCTACTTCCAAGCTTTCTAATCCATTTCAAGTGATCATCCAATCTCAAGAAATCTTTCTTATTTACAGTAAGATATCTTTCTAATTCAAGGTAATACTCATATTCAAACTTTGGTTCAATTTCTATAACTATAACAATCTTATTTCGAGTGATAATCTTACTTGAACTTGTTTTCGTGTCATGAATCTACTTCAAGAACTTTCAAGCCATCCAAGAATCCTTTGAAGCTAGATCAATTTTTGTCACTTCCAGTAGGTTTACCTACTAAACTTAAGGTAGTAATGATGTTCATAACATCATTCGATTCATATATATAAAACTATCTTATTCGAAGATTTGAACATGTAATCACTAGAACATAGTTTAGTTAATTCTAAACTTATTCGCAAATAAAGTTAATCCTTCTAACTTGACTTTTAAAATCAACTAAACACATGTTCTATATCTATATGATATGCTAACTTAATGATTTAAAACCTGGAAACACGAAAAACACCGTAAAACCGGACATACGCAGTTGTAGTAACACCGCGGGCTGTTTTGGGATTGATAATTAAAAACTATGATTAACTTTGATTTAAAAGCTATTCTTCTGGTAAAATGATTTTTCTTATGAACATGAAACTATATCCAAAAATCATGGTTAAACTCAAAGTGAAAGTATGTTTTCCAAAATAGTCATCTAGACGTCGTTCTTTCGACTGAAATGACTACCTTTACAAAAATGACTTGTAATCTGTATTTTTGACAATAAACTTATACTTTTTCTGTTTATATTCATAAGCTTAAGTTCAATATGAAACCATAGCAACTTGAATCACTCAAAACGGATTTAAAACGAAGAAGTTATGGGTAAAACAAGATTGGATAATTTTGCTTGTTGTAGCTACGTGAAATTTGTAACAAATTTATAAAAATCATAACTTAACTAACTTATATTGTATTATACATGTATTCTAACATATATTATGTAATCTTGGGATACCATAGACATGAATACAATGTTTTGACATATCATATCGACCCATCTATATATATATTTCGGAACAACCATAGACACTTTATATGCAGTAATGTTGGAGTTAGCTATACAGGGTTGAGGTTGATTCCAAAATATTATATATACTTTGAGTTGTGATCTAGCCTGAGACTTGTATACACAAGGTCGTGGATTGATTTGAGATAATATATATTGCTTTATTTCTGTACATCTAACTATGGACAACTAGTGTCATGCCCCCAAATAGAGCCGGGTAAATATGACTTCACAATATCACAACACAAGTATGTATAAACGAGAACGACTCTATATGAGATGTTTTAATTAAAAACCAATGTATTATAAGCAGCAGATAGTATTAAGTCATTACAAATGACTTAAAATTTAAATCTAATCTAAAATGTTCTAATGCAATAATATGAATGATGATATGCGGACTCCAAAAGCAGCAAAGTCTAAATAACAAATAATCTTTAGCAATCTTCACCTGAGACAAAACATGCTTAAAGTGTCAACCAAAAATGGTTGAGTGAACAACATAGGTTTATCAATAATAACCAAGTTTTTAGACCACAAGATTTAATTATAAAGTTTAATCAGTTCGGTAGTAGTGCTGGTGTATATGATATCGAAACTAACCATAAGTTACCCTAAACACATCACGTTCATGTCGTTGAATCATTATTATGTATCCATTGACCAACGGTCATCCGGATAGAGACGTCACTCTCAATAGTGCTACTCACAATAACTAAGCTTGCCTTTATATGTAGCAATTAACGATATCATGGCAGGGATTTAGCATGAATTAAAGCATGTTAGCACAGTTTAAACTAATTAAAATAAAGTTTTCATGTACTCGTGTCTAAGCGTAAAACAGTTTAAAAGCAAGCATGTGTCTCACCCCAAAGTTCAAAATAAATAATAGAAACAGTTAAAAAGTGGGGCTATGAAGTTCACCTTAATAGCAGATAGATATTCCACGCAAGTTATATGATCAGAGTGTTGAATACGGAGATCTCAACCTAGAGATATTATGTTCGATTAGTTAATGTCTAATAGACATAAAGTTTGTTTATTAATATAGCAAACTATATTAACAGTGACCGTTCTCAAAAAAAGTTATATTTATATAAGTGATAATATATTTGTGTACTTAAGTGTTACTATATAGATAAGTGTATAGGTTATACTAATAATAGTATTATTATTTAATTAATCAACCACTATGTACACTTATCATTATATAATTATACTTATGTGATACATACATATATATATATATATATATATATATATATATATATATATATATATATATATATATATATATATATATATATATGAGGTGTAGGTGTTATATATACATAAGTGTATGATGATACATATATATATATATATATATATATATATATATATATATATATATATATATATATATATATATATATATGTATATATATATATATATATATATATATATATATATATATATATATGAGGTGTAGGTGTTATATATACATAAGTGTATGATGATACATACATATATATATATATATATATATATATATATATATATATATACACTTATTACTTTTTATTATTATGTTTACTAACTTAATATAACTTACATAATGCACATTCATACATACATACACACGTACATATACATCCATATATACACATCATATACACGTATGTAAATATTTACATATACACACACATATACATACAGTGTATACATGCACATACGTATGTATACATGCATGCATGCACGTACACCATGATCATAATTACTTTACTAATCCATAATCATAACCTTTTATCATAATCTTAAACTAATAGCTTTAACATAATATCATAAGTTTTTAACATAATAACTAGTAATCTTATTAGCCATAATCAATTCATAATCTTTATCTATTTTAATCTTCATAACAAAGATCATGATCATATCTTAAACCTAATCTTCTTTTTATCAATATTCATTCATAATCTTGCAATCTTGTAACCTAGCTTATTAACAACCATAACACTTTCTAATTTTTACAATCTTATTAATTATAACCTTCATTATCTTTTAACCTTAACATTACCCATCACAATATCATAATCTACTTATTAACTTTACAGATAAAATCATAAATTTCTTCTTCATATTCATAACTTAACTCATAATCATAATCTACATCTTATTATTAACTAGCTTGTTAACCAATAACCCTAATCATTATTACTTTTAACTTAGCAATTGTATTAATCAACAACATAATTCTTTTAATCATAAACATAATCAATACTTTAATCTTATTCATAATCCTTTAATAACTTTTAATCACTATCAATACATAAACATAATACTTATAAGTAATTAAATTAAGAATAAGATTAACTAGGGTTTAGACTACCTTAGGGTTTAAAGATCAAGGATTTGGTGATGATGATTTGTGAACAGACACAGACCAGTAGCTGCAGCAACCACGACCCAAAAAAGGCTGTTTGGGTCTTCTTTAATCACGAACTAAAACAGACTACATCAGCAGCAATACTCGATCAATAAGAGGGTTTCTTGGACTGAATTTTGGTTCGACAAACACAACAGGAATAGCAGAAACAAAACAGATACAGCAGGTGATTTGCAGTAGGTGTTTGTGGTGGTGTTTGTCGACTGCACAGCAAGCACAAAAACTGGACAGAAAATCGAATGCAGGAGGGTTTTTGTGGGGATTTTAGTCGACAAAAAGGACAGGCTGGATGAGGGTTATTGATCGACTAAATAGCAGGCTTGGTGGGTGATTTTTAGTCGACAGATGGAGGGAAAAAGGCTGGATATTATCGACTGGATTCAGCAGGTTTTGGTGGTGAAAGATTATGGAAATCTTGAGGGTTTTTATAAGTGTTGTTGGGTTTCCTAATTAAACTAGGATTCTTGGTGATCAAGGATGGTAGTTTGAGTTTAATTAGGACTAGTTTACTTATGGATCAAGTTAATAATCTCCTATTTTAATCCTTGCCTAGCCGTTTTTTTGTTAGTGAATATAATTGTTTTTATATATTTTTTTTATACGGCATTCCCTTATTTATTATGTATTTTATATATTTATTATTATTATTATTATTATTATTATTATTATTATTATTATTATTATTATTATTAATATTAGGGTACATTTTATTTAATTATTAACTCCTAACTTTTACAAATTTTATTAAGTTCCAATTAGTTTACATTAATTTGTATTTGTTTGAATCTTATAAATATTGTCACATTTTAATTAATACATATAATCTATACAAAAATAGAAACACGGAAATACATAAACTTTATATTAACAGAAGGTATCGATCAAAAATTACTATTTAATCAAAGTTGTTAAACAAAGTTTACGAGTACATAAAGTCCAATTAATGGAACAATAATAACAGAAATGAAAATTTGAGGGTCGTCATAGTACCTCCCCGTTAATAAAAACTTCGTCCCGAAGTTTTAGGTGGACTTCTCGGATGCATCTGCGTTTGAGAAGAGATGGGGATATTTTCATCTCATTTGGTCTTCACGTTCCCAGGTATACTCGGGGCCTTGTCGTGAATTCTAACGGATTTTAACAACAAGAATAGAGCTTTGTTTCAAACGTTTAACCTCACGACTCAGGACTTCTATAGGTTTTTCGGTGAGTGAAATTTATCATTAATGCGAAGATCATTCAAGGGAATAATAAGTATGTCATCAACAAGACACTTTTTAAGATTCGAGATGTGAAATGTATGAACTTTAATTAACAGGAATTGTTGGCTAAAAATTACCATTCGGCCCACGTTTTGTTAAAGCAAAGTTTACACTTAACTATGTGGGGATCTACTTGAGTGATAGTTGATATTGTATGAAATTTCAGCCAAAAGATCCTGGGTGATTAGAATATCTAGTCCTATGGACTTCATTCATGACTAGTTCTCGAAAATTTCTGAATAGCGGTGATTTTTTTTATAGGATCGACATGTATTCCTTCACTATCAACTACATGTCTAAGAAATTGTATGGTTCACAGCCAAAGTTCACACTTGGATAACTTAGTATATAGTTGTTCCTTCTTTAAGAGCTCTAGAATCAATCGCAGATGTTGCTCATGCTCTTTCTCGCTCTTGGAATAGATTAAGATGTCATCAATGAAAACGGTTACGGATTTATCAAGATAAGGTTTGCATACACGGTTCATAAGATCCATGAATACAGCAGGAGCATTGGTTAAACCAAAAGGCATGACAAGAAACTCATAATGCCCATAACGAATTCGGAAAGCAGTCTTAGAAATGTCAACTTCATTGACTCTCAATTGATGATAACCCGACCTAAGATCAATCTTCGAATAGATACTTAACCCTTGTAGTTGGTCAAACGGGTAATCAATAAGCGGGAATGGATAACGATTCTTGATGGTTAGCTTATTGAGATCTCGGTAATTAATACACATCCTCAACGTGCCACCTTTCTTCTTAACGAAAAGAACGGGTGCTCCCCATGGAGGCAAGCTATGATAAATGAAACCTTTCTCCAAAAGTTCTTTAGGATTAGCTGGGTAATTCCTTCATTTCGGATGGAGCTAATCGGTATGGTGCCCTTTCAATAGGTGCAGCACCGGGCGTGGATAATTTACAAGTGAAGGATAATATAATATCTAAGGTTGATATTTTTAGTTGACAATATAGTGATAAGGAGTAAGTAATGGTAAACAATGGTCCTAAGGTTGATCAAATCTTATCCTTATCATGATCCATTAGGATTTCTGCATGATTTATCATAATATAATTACGTTGATCAAGTGTCATTATATTATTCTAAATCATACTTTTATCACTCCATAAGGTTACTACTATGTCATCTAGTCAATATTCATTTTCTTCGAGGCGAATAATTCAATGGAAAATGAAAGGAAAGAAAATAACATCATCCATTCATTTAAAAGAAAATACCCAGAGTATTACAGGAACTTAACAAAATCTTCCAAAATATAAAAGTACTAAATGGTAACACAAAGAATACTATGAAGATGAAAAATTTAAATGACTCTTGTGGTTTCCAAAAACTCTTCATGGTGCCTCTTCATTCTTCTTCTTATCTGAACATTTATTTTTGAAATGCCCTACTCCTCCGCAGTTATAGCAAGTAGGAATGGTTGTATTTGCCTTTGTAGCTGGAGTTTTGGTTGATGGAATAACAACTCTACAATTCTTGGCTATGACCCACCTTCTTGCACTTGGTGCACTTGGCCTTACACCATCCTTCATGATGTCTCTCACATATTTTACAATAAGGATGTTTTCCCTTATACAACTTGTTGAATTTTCCCTTATAAAACTTGTTGAATTTGCTTTTAGAATTTTCTTGCTCCATCCCTTCTCTCTTCCTTTTTGCACCTTCTTTCTCCTTATGTTTGTCGATGAAATAGCTTGCCATGCAAGCAGCTTCTCGTATGGTACCAGGGTTATCCAAGATAACATCTCTCCGGACTTCATCAGGTAATCCATTGATGTAGCATTGGATCCCTAGATACTCGGGAGTAGCCATGAGAGAAAACTCTTGAAATCGGTTGATGTAGCTCATGAGATCAGCATTCACCATTTCTATATTACCGAGCCCAGGTATTTCAGTACTCTTGTATGTAGGGGGCGGGTAGCTTATAAAACTTTGATGAGAACAAATAGTCGAAAGGTTTCGCGGTGCGCCGTTGTTGGCATTGCCTTGCGCGGCAGCCAACAGTTGTTGAAATTGTGTGGGAGTCAAAGTGACATTTGGAAGAGCGTTAGCGCCACGAGTTGGTTGAGCCATTGATCTTCAACACATACAACAATATTAGTCGAAGAGTTATGAAGTTATAAGTTTGTTTAATGATGCATAAATTTCACACAACATATATTAGGAAAATAGATAGGAGAAATAACGAGATGTTGTAAAAATACTTGAATTTCATTAAACATCACAAAGATTGCTAACATCTTTTATTACACTCGAAACGAAACTAGAATAAACACGAAACAAAACTAAGATAGTTGGTTTAGGCAAAGCCTTTACAATGAACGAAAACTAAAACAGAAATAGAAAAGAAATCCTAAGATCTAATTCTTAGGTGATGGGGGTCGGGTCTTGAAAATGTTCCCACAGAAGATCCTTGAGAAACTGCACATCCTTCTATAGTTCCTCAATCCTTTGATCTTGAAGCTCAATCTCTCTATCATGTCTCCTAGCAGTCTTTCTAAAGATGTTATACACATCATACGAGTATTTTGAAAATTCCTCTTGTTGATCTTCAAGCGTACTAAATTGTCCATCAAGAAGTTCCTTTATCTTACCAAATTCTGTCTTCACTTCTTGTAAATCACTCTTTACCTTAGCATGTTCAACAGAGTTCGTGCAAAGCACGGGTACAGTGGTAAGACGGGGTTCCTTGGATGAACCTGAACTCTCGGTTTTTGATGTTTCGGGTTCCTTTCTTTTTAAAGAAGAAGGTAAGGCAACAGAGGGCTCGGACTTGGATTCTTCCTCGGGTTCTTCCTTAGAAGGCTCCTCTTCCACTTCTTCTTCAGTCATCTCTTCCACAAACTCTTTCTACTCATCATCCCCATCATAGTTATCATTAGTGTGGGATTCTTCCAAATGAGGGGAGTGTGGTAGACTAGCAGGGATATAATTTGGGTGAGTTGGTGATAATGGTGGGAAAACGGGTCCATAAGCCAGTGTGCAGACAGATCTTTCGGAGTAGGATCCGTCGGAGTCAGAAATGACGATCGGGTTAAGGCGAGACATCCTAAATGAAAAGAAAGAGAGATGATTAGGTAGGTTCTAAGGATGACGCAAAAGCACCAATAAAATGTAAGGGAAAAATGCACTAGAACTAAAACAGGAAAGGTTATAGTCCTATAGATTACTAAGGCACCTAACTTGTAACATTCTGTTTTTCCAGCAAGTTGGGACGCCGTCCAAAAGCTTGGGACACCGTCCAACTTTGAAGGGCTGAACGCCGTCCAGAATAACTGGCGAGCCAGCTGTGGGTTTTTAGATATTTAGAAGGGGTATTTTGGTATTTTCACATTAGAACGTGTTTAAAGCCTCTAGATCAGTTTTAGGGTGTGTCATTACTCCCCTTTCAACAACCTCAACCCTACCACTTCAAGTTTAGAGAGAGAGAGATTTCTAGTGTGAGAAAGCTCAAGCAAAGGAAGAAGAAGCTAGTTTCGGGTCTTACCTCGAGTGATAAAGTTGTTCGTCTAGTCGCTAGCTACGTAGTGATAGTAGTGGTAAGTCCGAATCTTCATTTTCTTACTTAATTAGTGTTAAAGGGTTAGGGTTTGGGTTAGTGTTGAACATAAAACCCATAATTGGTGATTTTGGGGGTTTGTGGGTAAGATTGAGTCATGAGGACTCAAGAATGACTAACCTACGGTTTCAAAGTAAT
Organism: Rutidosis leptorrhynchoides; assembly: GCF_046630445.1. Taxonomy (NCBI): domain Eukaryota; kingdom Viridiplantae; phylum Streptophyta; class Magnoliopsida; order Asterales; family Asteraceae; genus Rutidosis; species Rutidosis leptorrhynchoides. The sequence goes on from NC_092337.1 coordinate 201,807,385, forward strand.
AATTGGTGTTATTGAGTCTAAAATGATTAGTTATTCACTAGCTCACTTGTGTTGCTAGTAAAAATTGGTTCTAGGGTTTATGGTTGACTTGAAATGGGTCAAATGGGTGGGTTTGACCTAGCGGGATAAATTGAGTATAAAAACACTCTAGTTATGTGTTGATGGAAGTCTTAGAACCTAGTCACTAGCTTTTAGTGAATAGTTGGGAGTCTTGACCTTTAATGAGTGATTCTAGTGCAAATGGGTCATAAATGCACTAGTGAGGCTAGTTGGTGGAAAGTCCAACTTATTATGTGAATTAATTGAGAATTAATTGTGTTAGGTGACTTGCTTTGAAGTTACAAGTTGTTATTGGAAATCTCACCAAGTCGACAAGGTGAGTGGAATGATTATACATGTGTGTATATAATGTATCTATTTGTACGGCAGGAAAGGGGCCGGGTATATGTTGTCTATTCCACCAAGAGTTAGTGATATATTTCGCTATACACTAACGATGGATATTTCGTTGTCCAAATCGCCCAAGAGTTAGTGATATATTTCGTTGTACACTAACGATTGCTTTGAACGGATATTTCGTTGTCCGTGTCGCCTAGGGGGTTAGTGATATATTTCGTTGTACACTAACGGTTGTTATGAACACCGATGAGAAATTCGAAGTACCATTCCCATGTATTATTGGTTAACCATAATTACGTGTTGTAGTGTAGCATATTATATTATTCGGGTTATATATATGCTATTGTTTTGCTAGCTTGCGATCTCGAAGGGTTTAGAGTTATACTTGCGATGGTATGCAATGTAAATTGCTAGCGTGTATGAGTTATTTGTGTAAGTGTATGCAAGTAGGTATATTATATATGTATGTGTATAATTATTGCATTCACTAAGCGTTACCTTACCCTCTCGTTGTTTACCTTTTTAGGATCCGGCTTGGATAAGGGCAAAGGTATTCGCCTAGATTAGTGGCTCTAGGGGGTTATGGCTTTTTTGAAGTTCGACCAAGATTTGGATAGTTTAACCCCAAACACCATGCTCTAGTGACGTTTGGCAATTAAACTTTTTGTGGTCGAAACTCGTATTCGTACTTAATGGTATTTTGGGCATATGTGGGCCCCGAGATGTAAAACTAGTTTTTATTGTGGAAATCCATTAGTTTTACGTATATTATTATGATGTGATAAATTGCTTCGTTGGAAAGTGTCGGGAAGCAGGTTTTTCGTTCACGTGTAAAAGAAAACTGATCAGTCTCCGTTAGTACAATTGGACGCCATCCTAAAGTGTTGGACGCCGTCCAAGGCTTAAGTACTGGATGCCGTCCAGGAATCTGGACGCCGTCCAAATGTGCAGGTTCAAATTTTTTTTTTTTGGGTCGTGTTTTTGGAATATCGAGGGTTGGGTCATTACAAGTGGTATCAGAGTATGGTCTAAGGGATTTAGGTGACTTGAGATAGGCGCCTAGACTTAGACTTATGTATTGTTGAATTATGTGCGGAACTTGTAGGACTACGGGTCGGTACGGGTTTTGATTAGTTCTTTGGTGCATAGGTGGACTAACTATGCTTATGTTATGACATACTAATCATGTGTTATTGTTTTGAACATCGAGCAAGATGGTTGTGATACGTTTGAGCATGACACGGCATGTGAGCGTAATTGTGAGTCGCGACCACTATTACGGTTGCAAGTTAAGTCAAGCAAGGATGTGCGACAAGTATCGAGCTAGATGTGGTGTTTGTGCGGTCATATGCATAGGTATATATGTGTATTAAATTGTTGGTGATGTCTAACCCATTTTTAATCTTTAGAATGAAGACGAGAAACGGAACGGATACGAATGGCAATAGTGGTCCCTCTCATGTGGAGGAAGATGAGATGACTACCAAGATTGAGACCGCTTTAGAAAACCATGTTTCGGTTTTCTCACGAAGGGTTAAACAAATATTCGAAGAGTCGGTTTCGGAACAAATTGTCGATATGATTCAAGAACGTATGACCAATGCCGTCAAAGAAGAAGTTGAAAGGAGGTTTCCTAGACCTCAAAATGGGGGCGAGTTGGAGTTTAGCTATAAGAACTTTTTGGCGACTAAGCCTCCTCACTTTCACGGGGATCCCGACCCCATGAAAAGTGCGGCTTGGATCTCTGATGTTGAAGGTTGTTTTCGCATGACCGAGTGCCCACCCGAGAAGAAGACAAGGCTTGCTACTAGTTTGTTGAGGGGCCATGCTAAAGATTGGCTCGATGGTAAAATTGATATGGTGGGTGATGCGGCTTTTGTGGGGTTATCTTGGGCGGAGTTCAAGAAGGAGTTTTTCCTTGAGTATCGTACGCAAGCGGATCTTTCCAAGTTGTGCAACGAATTAAGGAACATGCGTCAAGGGTCTTTGGACCTAAGCACTCTCAAAACCAACTTTCTCGCCAAGGCGCGTTTTTGCTCCGAGTATGTGGGGAACGATCAATTGTTAATGGAAGACTTTCATGCAACCCTTAGAGATGATTTGAAGGGTAAAATTAGTATTGGTCATGTTGAGACTTTTGCTAAGCTTTTGGCGGTGGCAAAAAGGGTTCGAAGCACAAGCTCTGAGTCCGGTTAGTTATGCGCCAAGTAAAAGAAAGTTTGAAGCTTCTAGTTTTTCGAACAAGAAGAGTAAGGGAGAAACTGAAAGTGTTAGTAGTGTGAAGAAAGGTGCTTCTAATATCCACGTGACCACGTGCTACAATTGTGGGAAAAAAGGTCACTACTCTCGTGAATGCCCAAAACCGCGTACTAATGTGATCACATGTTTTAATTGTCAACAAGAAGGGTACCGAAAGTCGGAGTGCCCCGATCTCCGAAATGATCAAGTTAAGAGGATAGAGAAGGTGGCGGGGTCGGCAAGGGGCATAATTATTTGATGACCAATGATGAAGCTAAGCAATCTAATGAAGTTGTCTCAGGTACTTTCATGGTTAACTCTAATCCGGCGAGGATTCTATTTGATAGCGGTGCAAATTTGTCGTTTGTGTCTCCAAAATTTGTGCCTAAACTTAGTAAACCGTTAGCTAAGTTGAGTCGTCTGGTAGAAGTCGAAATAGCGGACGGCAAGACGGTGCTAGTGGTTGATGTGTGTAAAAATTGTAATGTTGTGTTTGGTGCCGAAAACTTTAAAATTGATCTCATCCCGATGACTTTGGGTGATTTTGACATCGTGGTTGGTATGGATTGGCTCGATCATAATAGAGCCGATATTGCATGCCATGAAAAATCTATTCGCGTGAAGACCCCAAGTGGGGGAGAGTTAATTATTCATGGCGATAAGCGTAGAAGACTTGTGCCGATATGCACTTTTGCACGGGCACGTCGTTTCCTTGTTAGTGGTGGCATGGTTTTCTTGCCCATGTTGTTGATACTCATGATGAGCCACCACCCATTAGTGAGATTCCGGTGGTAAGTGAATTTGAAGACATTTTTTCGGATGAGTTACCGGGTGTTCTGGCGGAAAGACAAGTTGAATTTCGCATTGAGTTGGTTCCGGGGGCTACTCCCATTGCTAAAACTCCTTATCGTTTAGCACCGACGAAAATGCAAGAATTGTTAAATCAAACCTAAGAGTTACTTGAGAAGGGTTTTATTCGACCAAGTGCTTCGCCATGGGGTGCTCCGATCTTGTTCGTGAAGAAGAAAGATGGTAGTATGCGTATGTGCATCGATTATCGGGAGTTGAACAAAGTGACAATCAAGAATCGTTATCCATTGCCTAGGATTGACGATTTGTTTGACCAACTCCAAGGTGCGACATATTTCTCTAAAACTGACCTACGTTCCGGCTATCATCAAATGCGGGTTCGTGAGGAAGATATTGAGAAAACGGCCTTTCGAACGCGTTACGGGCATTTTGAGTTTGTAGTTATGCCTTTTGGTCTTATGAATGCACCGGCGGAATTCATGGATCTTATGAACTGAGTGTGCCAACCTATGTTGGACAAGTCGGTAATTGTGTTCATCGACGACATACTTGTCTATTCGAAGAGTATGAAGGAACATGAACATCATTTGCGTAGTGTGTTGAAGATGTTGCGGAAGGAGAAGTTGTATGCTAAGTTCTCAAAATGTGAATTTTGGTTAAGGGAGGTTCAATTCCTTAGCCATATTGTGAACGAGAATGGTATTCAAGTAGATCCGGGGAAGATAGAGACGGTGAAGAGTTGGGGACAACCGACTACGCCTACGAAAATCCGAAGTTTTCTCGGATTGGCCGGTTATTATCGTCGGTTTATCCAAGACTTTTCAAAGATTGCTTCTCCATTAACTAAGTCGACAAGGAAGAATACGAGGTTCAATTGGGAGAACGAGCAAGAAATCGTTTTTTAATTGTTGAAAGAGAAATTGTGTCAAGCTCCGGTCTTAGTGTTGCCGGAAGGTGTAGATGATATGACGGTTTATTGTGATGCTTCTTTGAATGGGCTCGGGTGTGTTCTAATGCAACAAGGTAAAGTCATCGCTTACGCCTCTCGCCAATTAAAGGAACATGAAAAGAGATACCCGACTCATGATCTCGAATTAGCGGCGGTGGTCCATGCTTTGAAGATTTGGTGCCATTACTTGTATGGTGTCAAGTGTACGATTTATTCGGATCACAAGAGTTTGAAACATTTTTTTGGTTCAACGGGATTTGAATTATCGTCAACGTAGATGGATGAATGTGGTGAAGGATTATGATTGTGAGATACTTTATCATCCGGGAAAGGCGAATGTGGTCGCGGATGCGTTAAGCCGAAAGAGTCACCACCCAGCGTTACGATTGGGATTGTTACGTGCGATTATTACTAACGATTTTCTTAAAAAGCTTGGTGTGATTCAAATAGAGGCTTACGTTCACAACAAGCATGCAGAACGAATTGTGGGGCAATCGGAATTCATTACTATAGGTTCGCGTAGTTTGTTGTCTTTTCAAGGAAGAGTGTGGGTGCCTAAGATGGGTGATTACCGGTGGGTGCTACTTGATGAAGCACATAAGTCAAAGTATTCCATTCATCCGGGCGCGACGAAAATGTATCTTGATTTGAAGAAAGGTTATTGTTGGCCGGGCATGAAACGCGACATTGTTAAGTATGTAGAGCAATGCGTCACATGTTTGTAAGTTAAAGCTGAACACCAAAAGCCGTATGGTAAGTTGCAACCGCTAGAAATTCCGATGTGGAAGTGGGAGCATATTACCATGGATTTTATTACCAAGTTGCCAAAGATGGCAAGGACCCAATTTGATACTATTTGGATGATTGTTGATAGATTGACGAAGAGTGCATTGTTTCTTCCTATCAAAGAAGCAATTATATTGGAGGCACTTGCGAAGATGTTCATTAAGGAAGTGATATCGAGACATGGCGTTCCCACGTCTATCGTTTCGGATCGGGACACGCGTTTTACTTCTCGATTTTGGAAGAAGTTTCATGAAGATATGGGTACGAGGATGAATATGAGTACGGCGTATCATCCTCAAATGGACGGTCAAACCGAACGTACGAATTAAACATTGGAGGATATGTTGCGAGCGTGTATTATTGATTTCGGTGGTAGTTGGGATGAACACTTGCCTTTGGTGGAATTTGTAGTGACCCGAACTTTTCTATGTTTATATATATTAATTGAGATTGATATTTACATGACTAAATATTTCCAACGTGTTAAGCAATCAAACTTGTTAAGACTTGATTAATTGAAATAGGTTTCATATAGACAATTGACCACCCAAGTTGACCGGTGATTCACGAACGTTAAAACTTGTAAAAACTATACGATGACATATATATGGTTATATATATATAGTTAACATGATTTTATTATAAGTAAGTATCTCATTAGGTATTTTAACAATGAGTTATACACATAAATATGAGTCTATTAAATTAAGAAACTCGAAAACGATATATATAACGATTATCGTTATAACGTCGTCTTACTAGGTACATATGAATCATATTAAGATATTGATACACTTGGTTAATTATGCTAAATGATAAGTAAATATATCATTAAGTGTATTAACAATGAACTACATATGTAAAAATAAGACTACTAACTTAATGATTTCGAAACGAGTCATATATGTAACGATTATCGTTGTAACGACATTTAACTGTATATATATCATACTAAGATATATTATATATCATAATATCATGATAATATAATAAATTAACATCTCATTTGATACAATAAACAATGGGTTAACAACATTTAACAAGATCGTTAACCTAAATGTTTCAAAACAACATTTACATGCAACGACTAACGATGACTTAACGACTCAGTTAAAATGTAAATACATGTAGTGTTTTAATATGTATTCATACACTTTTGAAAGACTTCAAGACACTTATCAAAATACTTCTACTTAACAAAAATGCTTACAATTACATCCTCATTCAGTTTCATCAACAATTCTACTCGTATACACCTGTATTCGTACTCGTACAATACACAGCTTTTAGATGTATGTACTATTGGTATATACACTCCAATGATTAGCTCATAGCAGCCCATGTGAGTCACTTAACACATGTGGGAACTATAATTTTGCAACTAGCATGAAATATCTCATAAAATTACAAAAATATGAGTAATCATTCATGACTTATTTACATGAAAACAAAATTACATATCCTTTATATCTAATCCATAAACCAACGACCAAAAACACCTACAAACACTTTCATTCTTCAATTTTCTTCATCTAATTGATCTCTCTCAAGTTCCATCTTCAAGTTCTAAGTGTTCTTCATAAATTCCATAAGTATAGTTTCATAAAAATCAAGAATACTTCCAAGTTTGCAAGTTTACTTCCAAGCTTTCTAATCCATTCCAAGTAATTATCTAAGTTCAAGGAACCTTTGTTATTTACAGTAGGTTATCTTTCTAATTCAAGGTAATATTCATATTCAAACTTTGATTCAATTTATACAACTATAACAGTTGTTCTTCTGGGAAATGATTTTTCTTATGAACATGAAACTATATCAAAAAATTATGGTTAAACTCAAAGTGAAAGTATGTTTTCCAAAATGGTCATCAAGATGTCATTTTGTCGACGGAAATGACTACCTCTTTAGTAATTGACATGTAACTTAAATTTCCGACTATAAACCTATACTTTTTCTGTTTATATTCTTAAATTAGAGTTCATTATGAAATCATAGCAATTTGATTCACTCAAAACGGATTTAAAATGAAGAAGTTATGGGTAAAACAAGATTGGATATTTTTTGATTATTTTAGCTACGGGAAATGTTTAACAAATCTATACAAATCATATCTTAGCTAACTTATATTGTATTATACATGTATTCTAATATATTATGTAATCTTGGGATACCATAGACACGTATGCAAATGTTTTGACATATCATATCGACCTATGTATATATATTATTTGGAACAACCATAGACACTCTATATGCAGTAATGTTGGAGTTAGCTATACAGGGTTGAGGTTGATTCCAAAAATATATATACTTTGAGTTGTGATCTAGCCTGAGACGTGTATACACTGGGTCGTGGATTGATTCAAGATAATATATATCGATTTATTTCTGTACATCTAACTGTGGATAATTAGTTGTAGGTTACTAACGAGGACAGCTGACTTAATAAATTTAAAATAGTAAAACGTATTAAAAATGTTGTAAAAATATTTTGAACATACTTTGATATATATGTACATATTTGTTATAGGTTCGTGAATCGATCCGTGGCCAAGTCTTATTTCCGAGGAAGGAAATATATGTGAAAGTGAGTTATAGTCCCACTTTTAAAATCTAATATTTTTGGGATGAGAATACATGCAGGTTGAATTATCGAAATCGAATATGCCCCTTTTTATAAAGTCTGGTAATCTAAGAATTAGGGAACAGACACCCTAATTGACGCGAATCCTAAAGATAGATCTATTGGGCCTAACAAACCCCATCCAAAGTACCGGATGCTTTAGTACTTTTAAATTTATATCATATCCGAAGGGTGTCCCGAAATGATGGGGATATTCTTATATATGCATCTTATTAATGTCGGTTACCAGGTGTTCACCATATGAATGATTTTTATCTCTATGTATGGGATGTGTATTGAAATATGAAATCTTGTGGTCTATTGTTACGATTTGATATATATAGGTTAAACCTATAACTCACCAACATTTTTGTTGACGTTTAAAGCATGTTTATTCTCAGGTGAATACTAAGAGCTTCCGCTGTTGCATACTAAAATAAGGACAAGATTTGGAGTCCATGTTTGTATGATATTGTGTAAAAACTGCATTCAAGAAACATATGTCGATGTAATATATTTCTATTGTAAACCATTATGTAATGGTCGTTTGTAAACAGCATATTTTAGATTATCATTATTTGATAATCTACGTAATGTTTTTAAAACCTTTATTGATAAAATAAAAGTTATGGTTGTTTTAAAAATGAATGTAGTCTTTAAAAAACGTCTCATATAGAGGTCAAAACCTCGCAACGAAATCAATTAATATGGAACGTTTATAATCATTATGAACGGGACATTTCAGAATTATTGTACAATAATAGTGTTCACTCTAGTATTGGAATGACACCATATGAGATGTTATATGGTAGAAGGTGTCGAACCCCGATTTGTTGGGGCGAAGTGGGTCAAAGGGAAGTCGGGAGCACCAACTTGGTATTAGAAACAAATGATAAAATCGACATGATTCGGGCTCGTTTAAAGGCGGCGCAAGATAGATAAAAATCTTATGTTGATAAATGTAGGCGACCGATCGAGTTTCAAGAAGGTGACATGGTGATGCTTAAGGTTTCGCCGTGGAAGGGTATTATTCGGTTTCGAAAACGGGGAAAGTTAGCTCCTCGGTTTATTGGACCATTTAAGATTTTGGCTCATGTTGGTGACGTCGCGTTTCGGTTGGAATTACCCGAAGAGCTTGCGGGGATCCATAATACATTTCATGTTTTCCATCTCCGTAAGTGTCTTACGGATGATTCGTCATGGATGCCATTAGATGAGATCGAGTTGAACAACAAGTTAGAGTATGTTGAAGAGCCGATTGCTATACTTGATGAAAAGGTGAAGATGTTGCGTAACAAAGAGGTGAGGACTTTTAAGGTCCAATGGCGTCGTAGTAAAGGTTCCGAGGTTACATGGGAACCCGAAGAATTTATTTTGGTTTATCTTCCTGCTTGTCATGCGGCGTGGATTGCTAGGACGCAATCCGGTTCAAGTGGGGGAGAGTTGTAACATTATGTTTTTCCAGCAAGTTGGGACGCCGTCCAAAAGCTTGGGACGCCGTCCAACTTTGAAGGGCTGGACGCCGTCCAGATTGTGGGACGCCGTCCAGAATAACTGGCGGGCCAGCTGTGGGTTTTTAGATATTTTATATGGGGTATTTTGGTATTTTCACATTAGAACGTGTTTAAAGCCTCTAGATCAGTTTTGGGGTGTGTCATTATTCCACTTTCAACAACCTCAACCCCTCCACTTCAAATTTAGAGAGAGAGAGATTTCTAGTGTGAGAAAGCTCAAGTAGAGGAAGAAGAAGCTAGTTTCGGGTCTTACCTCGAGTGATAAAGTTGTTCCTCTAGTCGCTAGCTACGTGGTGATAGTAGTGGTAAGTCATAATCTTCATTTTCTTACTTAATTAGTGTTAAAGGGTTAGGGTTTGGGTTAGTGTTGAACATAAAACCCATAATTGGTGATTTTGGGAGTTTGTGGGTAAGATTGAATCATGAGGACTCAAGAATGACTAACCTACTGTTTCAAAGTAATAATTGGTGTTATTGAGTCTAAAATGATTAGTTATTCACTAGCTCACTTGTATTGCTAGTAAAAATTGTATCTAGGGTTTATGGTTGACTTGAAATGGGTCAAATGGGTGGGTTTGACCTAGCGGGATAAATTGAGTATGAAAACACCCTAGTTATGTGTTGATGGAAGCCTTAGAACCTAGTCACTAGCTTTTAGTGATTAGTTGGGAGTGTTGACCTTTAATGAGTGATTCTAGTGCAAATGGGTCATAAATTCACTAGTGAGGCTAATTGGTGGAAATTCCAACTTATTATGTGAATTAATTGAGATTTAATTGTGTTAGGTGACTCGCTTTGAAGTTACAAGTTGTTATTGGAAATCTCGCCAAGTCGACAAGGTGAGTGGAATGATTATACATGTGTGTATATAATGTATCTATTTGTAGGGCGGAAACGGGGCCGGGTATATGTTGTCTATACCACCAAGAGTTAGTGATATATTTCGTTATACACTAACGATGGATATTTCGTTATCCAAATCGCCCAAGAGTTAGTGATATATTTCGTTGTACACTAATGATTGCTTTGAACGGATATTTCATTGTCCGTGTCGCCTAGGGGGTTAGTGATATATTTCGTTGTACACTAACGGTTGTTATGAACACCGATGGGAAATTCGAAGTACCATTCCCATGTATTATTGGTTAACCATAATTACGTGTTGTAGTGTAGCATATTATATTATTCGGGTTATATATATGCTATTGGTGTGCTAGCTTGCGATCTCGAAGGGTTAGAGTTATACTTGCGATGGTATGCTATGTAAATTGCTAGCGTATATTAGGTATTTGTGTAAGTGTATGCATGTAGGTATATTATATATGTATGTGTATAATTATTGCATTCACTAAGCGTTAGCTTACCCTCTCGTTGTTTACCTTTTTAGGATCCGGCTTAGATAAGGGCAAAGGTATTCGCTTGGATTAGTGGCTCTCGGGGGTTATGGCTTTTTGGAAGTTCGACCAAGATTTGGATAGTTTAACCCCAAACACCATGCTCTAGTGACGTTTGGCAATTAAACTTTTTGTGGTCAAAACTCGTATTCGTACTTAATGGTATTTTGGGCATATGTGGGCCCCGCGATGTAAAACTAGTTTTTATTGTGGAAATCTATTAGTTTTACGTATATTATTATGATGTGATAAATTGCTTCGTTGGAAAGTGTCGGGAAGCGGGTTTTTCGTTCACATGTAAAAGAAAACTGATCAGTCTCCGTTAGTACAATTGGACGCCGTCCAAGGCTTAAGTACTGGACGCCGTCCAGGAATCTGGTCGCCGTCCAGATGTGCAGGTTCAAATTTTTTTTTTTGGGTCGTGTTTTTGGAATATCAAGGGTTGGGTCGTTACATAACTAACACATAAGGAACACATAAAATGCAATCCTGGTTCTCTATAACAACCTTGCTCTGATACCACTCTGTCATACCCCCAAATAGGGCCGTGGAAATATGACTTCACAATATCACAACACAAGTATGTATAAACAAGAACGACTCTATATGAGACGTTTTAATTAAAAACCAATGTATTATAAGCATCGGAAAGTATTAAGTCATTACAAATGACTCCTTAAAATTTAAATGTAATCTAAAATGTTCTAATGCAATAATATGAATGATGATATGCGGACTCCAAAAGCAGCAAAGTCCAAATAGCAAATAATCTTTAGCAATCTTCACCTGAGACAAAACATGTTTAAAGTGTTAACCAAAAATGGTTGAGTGAACAACATAGGTTTATCAATAATAACCAAGTTTTTAGACCACAAGATTTAATTATAAAGTTTAATCAGTTCGGTAGGAGTGCTGGTGTATATGATATCGAAACTAACCATAAGTTACCCTAAACACATCACGTTCGTGTCGTTGAATCATTATTATGTATCCATTGACCAACGGTCATCCGGATAGAGACGTCACTCTCAATAGCGCTACTCACAATAACTAAGCTTGCCTTTATACGTAGCAATTAACGATATCATAGCAGGGATTTAGCATGAATAAAAGCATGTTAGCACAGTTTGAACTAATCAAAATAAAGTTTTCATATACTCGTGTCTAAGCGTAAAACAGTTTAAAAGCAAGCATGTGTCTCACCCCAAAGTTCAAAATAAATAATGGAAATAGTTAAAAAGTGGGGCTATGAAGTTTACCTTAATAGCAGATAGATATTCCACGCAAGTTATATGATCGGAGTGTTGAACACAGAGATCTCAACCTAGAGATATTATGTTCGATTAGTTAATGTCTAATAGACATAGAGTTTGTTTATTAATATAGCAAACTATATTTATAGTGACCGTTCTCAAGAAAAGTTATATTTATATAAGTGATAATATACTTAGTGTACTTAAGTGTTACTATACAGATAAGTGTATAGGTTATACTAATAATAGTATTATTATTTAATTAATCAACCACTATGTACACTTATCATTATATAATTATACTTATGTGATACATATATATATATATATATATATATATATATATATATATATATATATATATATATATATATATATATATAAATATATGAGGTGTAGGTGTTACATATACATAAGTGTATGATGATACATATATATATATATATATATATATATATATATATATATATATATATATATATACACACTTATTACTTTTTATTATTATGTTTACTAACTTAATATAACTTACATAATGCACATTCATACATACATACACACGTACATATACATACATATATACACATACATATACACGTATGTATATATTTACATATACACACACATATACATACAATGTATACATGCACATACGTATGTATACATGCATGCATGCATGTACACCATGATCATAATTACTTTACTAATCCATAATCATAACCTTTTATCATAATCTAAAACTAATAGCTTTAACATAAAATCATAAGTTTTTAACATAATAACTAGTAATCTTATTAGCCATAATCAATTCATAATCTTTATCTATTTTAATCTTCATAACAAAGATCATGATCATATCTTAACCCTAATCTTCTTTTTATCAATATTCATTCATAATCTTTTAATCTTGTAACCTAGCTTATTAACAACCATAACACTTTTTAATTTTTACAATCTTATTAATAATAACCTTCATTATCTTTTAACCTTAACATTACCCATCACAATATCATAATCTACTTATTAACTTTACACATAAAATCATAAATTTCTTCTTCATATTCATAACCTAACTCATAATCATAATCTTCATCTTATTATTAACTAGCTTGTTAACCAATAACCGTAATCATTATTACTTTTAACTTAGCAATTGTATTAACCAACAACATAATTCTTTTAATCATAAACATAATCAATACTTTAATCTTATTCATAATCCTTTAATAACTTTTAATCACTATCAATACATAAACATAATACTTATAAGTAATTAAATTAAGAATAAGATTAACTAGGGTTTAGACTACCTTAGGGTTTAAAGATCAAGGATTTGGTGATGATGATTTGCAAACAGTCACAGACCAGTAGCTGCAGCAACCACGACCCAAAAGAAGGTTGTTTGGGTCTTCTTTGATCACGAACCGAAAAAGACTACAGCAGCAGCAATACTCGATCAATAAGAGGTTTTCTTGGACTGAATTTTAGCTCGACAAACACAACAGGAATAGCAGCAACAAAACAGATACAGCAAGCGATTTGCAGCAGGTGTTTGTGGTGGTGTTTGTCGACTGTACAGCAAGCACATAAACTGGATAGAAAATCGAATGCAGGAGGGTTTTTGTGGTGATTTTAGTTGACAAAAAGGACTGGATGGATGAGGGTTATTGATTGACTAAATAGCAGGATTGGTGGGTGATTTTTAGTCGACAGATGGAGGGAAAAAGGCTGGATATTATCGACTGGATTCAGCAGGTTTTGGTGGTGAAAGATTATGGAAATCTTGAGGGTTTTTATAGGTGTTGTTGGGTTTCCTAATTAAACTAGGATTCTTGGTGATCAAGGATGGTAGTTTGAGTTTAATTAGGACTAGTTTACTTATGAATCAAGTTAATAATCTCCTCTTTTAATCCTAGCCTGGCCATTTTTTTTCTTAGTGAATATAATTGTTTTTATATATTTTTTTATACGGCATTCCCTTATTTATTATGTATTATATATATATTTATTATTATTATTATTATTATTATTATTATTATTATTATTATTATTATTATTATTATTATTATTATTATTATTATTATTATTATTATTAATATTAGGGTTACATTTTATTTAATTATTAACTCCTAACTTTTACAAATTTTATTAAATTCCAATTAGTTTACATTAATTCGTATTTGTTTGAATCTTATAAATATTGTCACATTTCAATTAGTACATATAATCTATACAAAAATAGAAACATAGAAATACATAAACTTTATATTAACAGAAGGTATCGATCAAAAATTACTATTTAATCAAAGTTGTTAAACAAAGTTTACGAGTACATAAAATCCTATTAATGGAACAATAATAACAAAAATGAAAATTTGAGGGTCGTCATAACTAGTTGTAGGTTACTAACGAGGACTGCTGACTTAACAAACTCAAATCATTAAAACGTAATAAAAAAATATTGTAATTATATTTTGATCATACTTTGATACATATGTACATATTTGTTATAGGTTCGTGAATCGACCAGTGGCCAAGTCTTATGTCCGGCAAAGAAAAAATCTGTGAAAGTGAGTTATAGTCCCACTTTTAAATCTAATATTTTTGGGATGAGAATACATGCAGTTTTGTAAATGTTTTACAAAATAGACACAAGTACTTGAAATTACATTCTATGTTGGATTATGAATACCGAATATCACCCTTTTAGCTTGGTAGCCTAAGAATTAGGGAACAGACACCCTAATTGACGTGAATCCTAAAGGTAGATCTACGGGCACTAACTCCCCCCATACTGGAAAATGCTATGCTTTAGTACTTCGAGTTATTAATACAGATGGATTTCTGTTTTGGGGATATTCTATATGCATTTTTGTTAATGTCAATTACTAGGTGTTCAACATATGAATGATTTTTATGCAGATTATATGTTATTGAAAGATGAAATCTTGTGGTCTATTATTACGATTTGATATATATAGGTTAAACCAATAACTCACCAACATTTTTGTTGACGTTTAAAGCATGTTTATTCTTAGGTGATTATTAAGAGCTTCCGCTGTTGCATACTAAAATAAGGACAAGATTTGGAGTCCATGATTGTATGATATTGTGTAAAAACTGCATTCAAGAAACTTATGTCAATGTAATATATTTTTATTGTAAACCATTATGTAATGGTCATGTGTAAACAGTATATTTTAGATTATCATTATTTGATAATCTACGTATTGTTTTTAAAAAAACCTTTATCGATAAAATAAAGGTTATGGTTGTTTTATAAATGAATGTAGTCTTTGAAAAACGTCTCATATAGAGGTCAAAACCTCGCGACGAAATCAATTAATATGGAACATTTATAATCAATATGAACGGGACATTTCATGAATCGTACGTTTGCTTGGTCCGTCGGTTTGTAGATGATACGCGGTACTCAAGTCTAAATGTGTTCCCAAGGCTTTTTATAAGTCTAGAAGTGAAACGAGCATCTCGATCCGAAACGAGGTACATTTCTTTAAGATATATTTGAACAAGTTTGTTAGGACTTGAAAACGTTTATTAGAACAAGTTTCTTATCGATTTCTTAAAACGTTCGTCCGGACTATTCACCCTCGTGGCGGATACTAGTATAACGTGAAGTGTCTATCTCTCTCCATTGAGAATTTAGATAAAAGATTTCGTTACACGGAAGTACGAGTGTAATGCGAGAGAAGTTTTCGCCTTGATGTAAGCATATCAAGCATTTTGTAGTTCGTCGATAAAACTGTGCAAAAACGAGATAGTATACACCTATAACATATATTTTGAAGTTGAAAGAATTGGACGTTTATTCAGAAGCATCAATATGGTTTGGCGAGAATCAAAGGTGTGTCCTTGGTATGGTTGTTATCAATATTCTCGGAGTTTTCGGATGGTAACAAGGAAAAATAAAGTCATGTACATGACACATGGTGGTGATTAGGTTGATCGAGTCCAATCATCATCACGAGTCATTAGAACTTTGGTATGATTACCATAATATAACCACATTGATCGAGTGTCGTTATATTACGCTAACTCATACCTCCATTTCCACATCACTCCATAGAATCAAGTTCGTGTAATCGTGAAGATTTAAAATGAACAAAGTGTAACGGCATCTCTAACGTGACTCGTATTTTGAAGAGACCCGTCCTAATCCATAAGGATGAATACAATAACATATGGTTACATTGCGAGGTATTAGACCTCTATATGAAACTCTTTACAAACATTGCATTCGTTTTTAAAAGACAAACTTTCATTTACATCGAAAGTTGAAGGCATGCATATCATTTCATAATATATCCAACTATAAATGACTTAATAATATTCTTGATGAACTCAACGACTCGAATGCAACGTCTTTTGAAATATGCCATGAATGACTCCAAGTAATATCTTTGAAATGAGCAAATGCACAGCGAAAGATTTCTTTCAAACCTGAGAATAAACATGCTTTCAAGTGTCAACCAAAAGGTTGGTGAGTTCATTAGTTTATCATAATCAATCATTTCCATAATTTTAATAGACCACGAGATTTAATTTTCATAGTTAACTACAGGAACACTCATCTGCAAAAATTATAATACAGGAACACTCATCTGTATAAAAATCATTCATATGGTGAACACCTGGTAATCGACATTAACAAATGCATATAGAATATCCCCAAATATACAGGTACACTCATCTGTATATAAAATCGAAGTACTAAAGCATCCATAACCTGGATGGGGTTTGTTAGGCCCATAGATCTATCTTTAGGATTCGCATCAATTAGGGGGTCTGTTCCCTAATTCTTAGGCTACCAAGCTAAAAGGGTGATATTCAATTTCGATAATCCAATCATAGAATGTAGTTTTGATTACTTGTGTCTATTTCATAAAACATTTATAAAAGCAGCACATGTATTCTCAGTCCCAAAAATATATATTGCAAAAACATTTAAAAAGGGAGCAAATGAAACTCACAATAATGTATTTTGTAGTAAAAATGCATATGACGAAACTGAACAATACAGGGTTTGACCTCGGATTCACGAATCTATATCATTCATATATATATATATATATATATATATATATATATATATATATATATATATATATATATATATATATATATATATATATATATATATATATATATATATATATATATATTTAAACATACAATCATCATCGAACAAATTTATATATATTTAGTTATGTATTAAGATTACTATTTATATATATTTATTAGTATAAATAATATATTATAATGCTTATTTGATATAATTTAGTTAACGTAATAATATTATATCATAATATTAAGTAATATTAGTATACTTATGTAATAAATATATTTTTATATAAATTCCTTCTGTTTGCAAAATAATAGTTATAATAATACTGGAATAAGTATAATATTAGTAATAATAATTTTAATAATAAAGGCAATCTTATTTAAAATGATAATTTTAATACAAATGATAATTTTAATACATATAATAATAATAATAATGCTAATAACAGTAGTTTTAATAAAAATGAAAAGTTTAATAATAATAATAATGAAAATAATAATTTTTTTAATATAATACTTAATACTTAATAATAATAATAATAATAATAATAATAATAATAATAATAATAATAATAATAATAATAAAAATCTTATTAATAATGATAATATTAATAATAATACAACTTAATAATAATAATAATAATAATATTAATAATAATAATAATAATAATAATAATAATAATAATAATAATAATAATAATAATAATAATAATAATAATAATAATAATAATAATAATAATAATAATAATAATAATAATAATAAAATAACTACCTTTAAATAATAAGCGTCCTAAAATAATAGTCACTGCCCATGCTCGAACCCGTGACCTCTTGTTCCCCAAACATACCACTAACCATCTAAACTGTATCGTTTTTCTGAAATTACTCACAGATTAAATCCTTTTAACCTTAATCCTGTCTGTCATCTTCTTAAAACCCATCAACTTAACTAGCATTATCATTATTTTATATCATCGTCTTTATTTTCATTACTTATCATCATCATTATCAGATGCATAACATCATCATCATTAACATAACCTAACCCTAATCCTTATCCTAATCATCATTAAACCATAACTCGCCATCATCATCATCATCATCGTGATTATTATGTATCGTTAATATCATTATCGAATCATCTGTATCATAATCATCGACTTAACTTCATCTGTTTAACCTTAACCTACATATGATCATTATCATATTATCTCATCGACAACATACACCATCTTCCTATTCATCTTAACATCATCAACATAATACATCATCAACCATTATCATTTATACTTCATTGTTTTTGTTACTGTACATCATCGCTTAGCATAACATTCACACTCGTCATTCATAATCTTCATCGTATATCATCTTTATTTAACAGAATCGTACAGCTGTGGTTCATGGGTATTCAATTGAAATAGAAACAAAGTAACCAGCGGCTGTTAGGATTGATGTTATGTTTAATGGACTGCAGTAGCCCACTTTAAGTGGTAGCCCAACTTTCCATGTAATTAGCAGCCCAATAACAATGGTAGTTAGGCAGGATCGAAAGCATCCTGCTTCAACAGCATGGCAGCACTATAGCAGTAACAGTAGAAACAATACACTAGTTCACGAAAAGAAAAGAAAAAAAATGCAGCAGTCGTAGCTGCACAGTAGCTGCAGCAGTGAACCGGGTTCATGTTTTGCGGCTCAACAGAATGGAAACAGAATTAAAAACAGCTTGTATTCATCGTAGGTTTTGATTAGGGTGGTGTTTTAAATGGGTTTCGTTGGTTGTTGATTCACGAAGGAACAGGAAGCAAAAATGGATTCAACCAATTTTAAATGGGTGGGATCAAAATAAAAAGTTTAGTGGTGAAGTGAGGTGGTGATGACCGAAGGTTGGGGTGGCGGTGAAGTGATGGATGTCGGGTGGTGAGTTGTGGTGGTGATGATGGTGGTTCCGATGGTGTGGTCGGGTGATGATCGATCAAGAAGATAGTAAGATTAGTTAGATAGAAGTGTTTGAGTAGTAAGTGGTTTTTATGTACTGATGGTGATGATATGCATAATGCATATATATGTCGTATATATATAATAGAAAGATAATAGTAAAGGTAATGATATGATAAATGATGTCTTCCATTAAACAAAAGAAAACAAGAAGGATGTACATTGGTTTTTGTTTATATGTTATTAAGTCAAATGTTATGGAAGTAAAAGTAATATAATATCTAATCCCACATTTAAACGTGGTTGTTATGAATTGAAAAAGGAAACATATAAAGTTGGCAAAATTTTCATTTCAATAATACAAGGATGCAAGTGTGGTTATATAATGTTAAAAAAATTATTGTCGTCACATTTTAATATTAAAATGCCTACGTTTAATTTAAAAGTTGTATCATGATTTGAAAAAGAAATATTTTCTGACAGTTTTACGGACTGGATTTCGTACTCCGTGGTTAATCAGTGACGGATAAAAGTCTTCGGAAAATTTTCAAAATTTTAAATTAACTATATTTATTTATTTTGGTCATTATGGTATAAAATTCGATCATTAATTCAAAAATTACATCAACTGTCCCTCTCGATTCTGGGTAAAATATGAAAAGTGTTGAAATTTATTAATTGGCTTCTAAATATATTTTTAGTAAGCCTAAAATTTATATAGCTCATTTTCGAATCACCGTTTATTTTAAAATCACATAAGTTCGTTTATAACTTGTTTGTTATCAATCAAATGATAATTGAGTGTTACTATCATTTTCCAAATAAATACGAAACTATATATATATATATATATATATATATATATATATATATATATATATATATATATATATATATATGTATATATGTATATATATATATGTATATATATATATATATGTATATATATATATATATATGTATATATATATATATATGTATATATATATATATATGTATATATATATATATATATATATATATATATATGTATATATATTCAATACACTTTATTTATATATATAGATACTTTTTAAATAATAATCATTATAATATCCTATTTTTATTTTACTATACATAAATAAATTTTAGTAACAACAACATACCATATTTAAATTATGTTTTCAATTATTATTTATATATATATATATATATATACACATATCAAGTTACAATTAATTGTTCGTGAATAGTCGGAACTGGTTGAAGGTCAAATGATTTCATAAAATAGTTCAAAAATTTTGAAATTCAATTTACTAGACTTTGCTTATCATGTCGAAACCATATAAAGATTAAGTTTAAATTTGGTCGAAAATTTTCGGGTCGTCACAGTACCTACCCGTTAAAGAAATTTCGTCCCGAAATTTGATAGAGATCGTCATGGCTAACAATAAGAATGTTTTCCTGACAAATATGAGCTGCTAAATATAGTTTTATCACTGTTGGGTTATATGGATAAAACAATTTCGTCTATGCGAAGCGTACGAGTGAACTGTATAAATGTAGGTTCGTCTTAACCGATGACGTAGTCACGGTTGATTTTCGGAAATTCAAGGAATTTAGAAGAAATATTCGTGATATGATTTGGTTCTTCGATAATTAAGGAAATTAGGATCTTCTTTGGTTAAATGTAATAATCTGTTTCAATTGCTCTGTCTGATATTTCACTATAAATCCTCCCTCTTCATCTGTGACGATCGCTCCAAATCCATATTGATGAACACGTCATTCATTGATTTCATTGCGAGGTATTTAACCTCTATATGATACGTTTTGTAAACATTGCATTCTTTTGAAAAGGCATACCATAAATGAATATTTAATTCCAAGGTTTTTCGACATCTGATGATTTCTACGTATAGACAATCACCGTAAATAATAGTTTACAATAATTCTTCCGTTGACATTGCAGTCAAAATAGATACATGATGATGGTTTTGTGAATGCAACATTTTCTTGAATAAATCATGCAAGACTCCATGCACATAGCTTGTATAACATGTAAGCAAACAGCGGAAGACTTCTAGGGAACCTGAGAATAAACATGCTAACAAGTGTCAACATAAAGGTTGGTGAGTTCATAGTTTTAGTGTTTCGCATAATCTGTATATAAAAGTGGATCACAAGATTTCAGTTGTTTCCTCCAGAAACGTTTATCAATAGATTCTACATAACAGAGCACCCTGGTAACTAAACTTTAATGTTATAATGATAAATACCCCATTCGTTTTGATACACGCAAATCAACGAAACTCAAATAACACACGTCCGTTAAAAGGCTAACGCTCTAGCTCGGACGGGGATGTCAAGCCCTATGGATCCATATACTATTCTTCGCGCCCACCAGTCCATATCCTATGTACTGGCAGCTACTAGTTACCAAAGCTAAGGGATTTTCGGTTCAAACTCAGTGTAGAATTAAGTATGTACTTGTATCCATTACGTTTAAAATAAATTGCATGTATTCTCAGCCCAAAAATATATATTGCAAAAGCAATTAAAAAGGGAGCAATGAAACTCACCTTAGCAGCATATAAAGTCGTTCACCAAAATGTGACCGAAACTCGGAATATCAAATAATCGTAGATCTCAACCTAGAGAACATATGTTGGTCAATAATTGTCTATTAAGCTAGGTTTGGTCATAGTGTATCACAAACCTAATGCTCGAGATCGACATACAATAGTTATCCAAAGTCGTTTCAAAAAGTCAATTTTGACAATGATTCAACAAAACGAGACATACCTTATATAAGGATTCATTTACTCGGTTGGTAATATTCAAAAATCCAATTTATCGATCTTACAAACAAGTTGTTTAAATATTAATTGCAGATTCAAAAGCAAATCCAATTAACATCAATCATAATTCAGTTGATCATATCTTTTAATTCGTTCACCAGAATTACGCGATTTCTAAATGAAAAGTTATTGATTTTTCGCCATCTTTCCAAAAACATGTAAATCATATACCTTTTACCAGTAATATATGTATTTAATTCGTGATTCATTATAAATTGTTTAGCGACAAAATTTAGCATACAAGCATGCATAAATATATATACTCGAGCACTAGACATGGATACACAATTAATATATAAAAGATAAAATATAAATGCTTACGTATTAATATTGTGATTCAATATTGCAGAAAAGTACGTAGATGCAACAGAGATGATAAACACTAGGTTTGACAACAGTACCCATGAATATTACCCATAACCTCGATAGCTATAACCCATAGTTTCCTTAGCTCTATCCCGTTTGAAAACCAGTTTTGAAAGTGACACGCTCATAACCTCGTCGTAATATTTTATGTATAATATTACTAAAAATATTAAGATTAATAATAATAATCTTAATAATATAATAATAATAATAATATTATTATTATTAATAATAATAATAATAATAATAATAATAATAATAATAATAATAATAATAATAATAATAATAATAATAATAATAATAATAATAATAATAATAATAATAATAATAATAATAATAATAATAATAATAATATATAGAGATCGAGAGATAGAAGGTGGATGGATTCAGCAAGGAAAATGCGGACTTTTATAGCCATTTCTGATTTTGACAGCTCCGCGATCGTGGAGTTTTTGTGCCTTACAGCTCCGCGATCGTGGAGTTCCCTGATCCAGCTCACACCTGATTTGTTTTCTTGTTTGTCGACGTTTTATTTTAATATATAATATAATATATTTAATTTATATAATTAATTATATATTATATTAAATTCACGTGCATAGTTGACTTGAAATTTTCGTTCGGATGACTCGTACGTTAACGCTTGACTAATGTCCCGGTTCCGGTTTTTCGAACGCATTTTCGTACGCTTATAAAACTAGTACTTTATGTTTCTTGACTCGCACCTTTGACAAAATATGGACTTAAATTATCCATAAACTATACCACTCGAGATATAACTTATACCTTTGAGTGTTTTGGTCATTTACTTCTATAAATCATTGTCTCGTTATTTATTAATATAATAGTATTTATCAAACGTTTCATAACCAAGTTAATATCTATTTTCAATATTTAAAAACACGTTTTAAATATACGTCGCAAGTTATTCACATATCCAATTCTAACAGTTAATATTCCTTATTATTGTATGTGTCCAAATTACGTTATTTAAACAAACAATTTACCATTTATTCCGAATACCGTTAAAAATGAATGATTTCTCAAATCAACGTGGACCTAACCATAGAGACCCGTAATAATATCATAATCATTAAGAGACCTGATAAGTATATTTTAATTCAATCGTTTGGCATTCTCTTTTAATTCCGTAGTTAAATATATCAATCAGATAATTAAACCAATAAGTTTAATACACAGTATCACTTTGTTACGTTTTCAAGTTATAGTATATATCTATTTACATATAATTGTTCGCGAATCTTTGAGAACAATCAAAAGTAATTGATTATATGAAGACAGTTCAAAGTTTTCGAGATTTCAACTTTATAGACTTTGTTTATCGTATTGGAAACGTTTAATCATACAAGATTAAGTTTAAATTTTGTCAGAAATTTCCGGGTCATCACATCATCTCCTTTATATTTTGGAGTTCCATCCTTTTATTTTCTCTTCCCGACTTTAAGTCAAGCGAATAATGGTCCAGAATTTGTAAGTATGGAGTTTCGAATGAACATGACTAATGTTCTAAGAGAGAGATTGTAATAGCACGATCTTGATTGGTTAACTTACCAGAATATAGGAGAAAAGATAGAACTATCTGGAAGATATGTTCTCGATATGTTTGGAGATCAAGTAGAATGTAAGAGTCATGTAACATGACACATGATGACGTTATGATCTGTGAATCATCATGTTCCATTAGAAACTCAGCATGACTTACTGTAATATAATCACGTTGATCAAGTTTCATTATATTATACTAACTCATGCATCAATTTCCAACACTACTTCAAAACATTTATATTTTAAATTCGAAAATTTTACAGAATATAGAAACTAAAATAGTTTCCTTTCATGAAATAACACAGATAGTGCGGAGAGATAATTAATATTGGATGAGAATATTTATGAAGATATCGTCAGAAATATTGAGGATATTTATAATGAAAGATACCATGATATCTAATAATTCTAGAACCAAAGTGTGATGAAGAAATTCATTCACAATGATTTGGACTGATTAAGGAGCGAGGTAATCGTCAAAGATTTCATCAGAAACATAATCATCAAGATTCTTTATGTACAAGTTTAATCCTTGTGATTTGTTCAGAGTCTCCTTCATGGTTGCTCCATTCTTTATTATCAAACTTTTGACTGTTAAGGCAGTCTTCAGTTTTCACTGCTTTATCAGCTTTTTCAAAACTCAGAAAACTGATTCATTGGCTAAAGCGCTTTTCAGAAATTTGGAATTGAAGTTCATAAATCCAGGAGACAGAATATATATATATATATATATATATATATATATATATATATATATATATATATATATATATATATATATATATATATATATATATATATATATATATATATATATATATATATATATATATATATATATATATATAATTGTTGTCGTAGAATCGCTGAGAAATTCGAGATTATCAATTGATGCCTCTCGGTATTTGGTATGATAATTATCGTTACAAGATGCCGATGAGTTCATGATAAGACTTCAATAGATAAATATAGTGGTTTGTCAGATAGATTTAAGCCAAGGAGCAACAAGGTTGCTGGTACGTCTGCTGGTGATATGGTGGAATATAAAAGGTTCCCTGCTAACAATAAAAGAGCACGCATATATATCAATATATATCAAGGTTATAATAAGGTTGTTTCGAACGAAAAGTCGAAGTTGACTTGTTGGAGCTGTGATAAAACTGGCTATCTTGAACAGGAGTTGCAAAGTTATTTTCGGTAATAATAACGCTAAAGGAATTAGCACAGCTACGTGTTAAACGTTTACTCAGTTTTTGAGTGTTTTCAGGTGTATAACTATATGCATCAATCTTTTCTTCCGTAGATGAAGTGTGGTTGGTTCATCCTCTCGATTGAGGTGTTTTCAAGAATCTTGAAAAGTTTGAATGCAGATTGTAATCGTTAAGATACAAATGAGGTTTAAGATGAAATCAAGTGGCAAACTTGAAGAAATGTTTAGTTTCATATGTTATAATCAATATTTTAATTCATTTTAATTATCCAATATTATTAGTCCACAGTTAGTAGTCCACAATTAGTAGTTCAACAATTCATATATAGTTTAATATATAATATTCGAATTAATTAATACGTATCGTGACCCATTGTATACATGTCTCAGACTCGATCACAACTCAAAGTATATATATTATCTTAGAATCAACCTCAACCCTGTATAGCTAACTCGAGCATTACTGCATATAGAGTGTCTATGGTTAATCCAAATAATATATATAGATGACGTCGATATGATATGTCAAAACATTTTATACGTGTCCCGATATTTAAAATGCATAAATAACAGTATTTAAATGACGATAAATAAAGTGCGGAAAATAAATAACAGAAATTAAATGATGATAAATAAAATTGCGATAAATAAATTGCGATAAATAAATGTAATAAGGAATTAACAGTTAGCTAGGAACAGTTAGCTAGGATTTTGTTAGCGTGGATTCTTAACAGAATTTCTCATAGTTAATTTGTTTGTTTATAACAAATTTTATTTTGTCTAATGTTTTCTTTATTATGCCACTTGTTGGATTCTGATAGGTCAAAATCCAAATATGAAATTGAATGAAAATGGTTATTCTGCGGTGAACAGATACGTATATCTGTGGATGTAAGTAGGATAGTAAATGACTGTTGAATCAAGTTCGAAGAATGTACAGTGTAACTTATTAATGTGAAATCTAAATATTCCTCGGGTATTAACTACCCGTTAAAATATTTTCACCATTAACAGTTTGTACAAAAGAATTTTTAATTACAATCTTTATGAAAACATATATACATATATATTTTCTTCAGATGTAATCATGGATTTAATGAGTCAATTATGATATTAATCTCATTTGATTTATCGTTAGAACTAGAATACATAATCTCTAAAACATTAGAAATTATATAATTGTCATGTAGAACGAAGATAAATGATGTAGAGCGATTCGTAAAACGATGATTATGCTCGAGGTACATAATGAGATGTTGAGACTTGGGTTGTTGGTGGTACTGGTATTGATGTTGGTGGTACTGTTGGTGGCGGTGATGTTGCTGAAGCTGGTACGTTTTGCACCATTTTTTTTCCAAGGCTACAACTCGGCGCGAAGCTCGTTAACTTATTACTCCGGAATTATTGGCGGTTGGAACAAGCGGATGAATAAGGTTCAGAATTTGAGATATCATATAATCGTTGCGAGATATCCGGGAAATGAGAGTGAAGATAGTGTTTCGGACTGGTTCGCCGGTAAGTGCTTCGGGTTCTTCATCAAGAAGGCAATTTGGTTGGTGGAAAGGATCACCTTCTTCGTGTCTCCATTGATTAAGTCGACTACGAACCCATCCCCAATTCATCCAGGATTGATGATGACTGATTGGTTGATCCATTCCAGTTACACTGCTTTCGGAGCTCGAGTGGAAATCCATATCGGAATAGCTATAGGAAGCTGAGGAACATGAACGGGTTGGGGCATCCATCTTGTATTTTTGGAAAAATGAATTTTCGATAAGAGATATATTATAGGACCTAGATTGGTATACATGATATGTAGATAATACCAAAATCCCATAAATTACGGAGGAATCTTTGGAAGATGTCAAGTAAAGTTTATAGTAACATATACGCTAAGAGGTTGGTGAGTTCATTAGTTTATCATAATAAATCATTTCCATAATTTTAATAGACCACAAGATTTTATTTTCATAGTTAACTGCAGGAACACTCATCTGCAAAAATTATAATACAGGAACACTCATCTGTATAAAAATCATTCATATGGTGAACACCTGGTAACCGACATTAACAAATGCATATAGAATATCCCCAAATATTCCGGTACACTCATCTGTATATATAATCGAAGTACTAAAGCATCCATAACCTGGATGGGGTTTGTTAGGCCCATAGATCTATCTTCAGGATTCGCGTCAATTAGAAGGTCTGTTCCCTAATTCTTAGGCTACCAAGCTAAAAGGGTGATATTCAATTTCGATAATCCAACCATAGAATGTTGTCTCGATTACTTGTGTCTATTTCATAAAACATTTATAAAAACAGCGCATGTATTCTCAGTCCCAAAAATATATATTGCAAAAGCATTTAAAAAGGGAGCAAATGAAACTCACAATACTGTATTTTGTAGTAAAAATACATATGACGAAACTGAACAATGCAGGGTTTGACCTCGGATTCACGAACCTATATCATTCATATATATATATATATATATATATATATATATATATATATATATATATATATATATATATATATATATATATATATATATATATATATATATATATATATATATATATATATATATATATATATATATATATATATTAAAACATACAATCGTCATCGAACAAATTTATATATATTTAGTTATTTATTAAGATTACTATTTATATATATTTATTAGTACAAATAATATATTATAATGCTTATTTGATATAATTTAGTTAACGTTATAATATTATATCATAATATTAAGTAATATTAGTATACTTATGTAATAAATATATTTTTATATAAATTCCTTCTGTTTGCAAAATAATAGTTATAATAATACAGGAATAAGTATAATATTAGTAATAATAATTTTAATAATAAAGGCAATCTTATTTAAAATGATAATTTTAATACAAATGATAATTTTAATACATATAATAATAATAATGCTAATAACAGTAGTTTTAATAAAAAATGGAAAGTTTAATAATAATAATAATGAAAATAATAAATTTTTTTAATATAATACTTAATACTTAATAATAATAATAATAATAATAATAATAATAATAATAATAATAATAAAAATTATAATATAAATCTTATTAATAATGATAATATTAATAATAATACAACTTAATAATAATAATAATAATAATAATAATAATAATAATAATAATAATAATAATAAAATAACTACCTTTAAAGAATAAGCATCCTAAAATAATAGTTACTGCCCAGGCTCGAACCCGTGACCTCTTGTTCCCCGACCATACCACTAACCATCTAAATTGTATCGTTTTTCTGAAATTACTCACAGGTTAAATCCTTTTAACCTTAATCCTGTCTGTCATCTTCTTAAAACCCATCAACTTAACTAGCATTATCATTATTTTATATCATCGTCTTTATTTTCATTACTTATCATCATCATTATCAGATGCATAACATCATCATCATTAATATAACCTAACCCTAATCCTTATCCTAATCATCATTAAACCATAACTCGCCATCATCATCATCATCTTGATTATTATGTATCGTTAATATCATTATCGAATCATCTGTATCATAATCAGTGTTGTAAATCTCCCGAGATCTCCCCCGAGATCTCGTTTTTAGAAGGCAACCTAGATGAGATGTTCATCTCCCAAGATTTCTCGGTCAACGAGGTCAAACATAGTCAAAGCCCTGATTTCTTGGATTTTTCTTGCTAATTTGTAAGATTTTCTTGTAAAATTCAGAATTTCTAAGATTTTCACGCTCATTTCTCGGATATTTTTGTAAAATTACGTAAAAACGTATATAAATATACATATATTTATGTTTTTATGTATATTTTTATTAAAAAAAACTATAAAGTCAACGTAAGTCAACATCCGAGATCTCCCCGAGATTATTCCGAGATGCCGAGATCTCCCTAAAAAGTCCAAACGAGATCTCTCCGAGATCCGAATTCTCCAACCTTGATCATAATCATTGACTTAACCTCATCTATTTAACCTTAACCTACATATGATCATTATCATATTATCTCATCGACAACATACACCATCGTCCTATTCATCTTAACATCATCAACATAATACATCATCAACCATTATCATTTATACTTCATTGTTTTTGTTACTGTACATCATCGCTTAGCATAACATTCACACTCGTCATTCGTAATCTTCATCGTATATCATCTTTATTTAACAGAATCGTACAGCTGTGGTTCATGGGTATTCGATTGAAATAGAAACAAAGTAACTAGCGGCTGTTAGGATTGATGTTATGTTTAATGGGCAGCAGCAGCCCACTTTAAGTGGTAGCCCAACTTTCCATGTAATTAGCAGCCCAATAACAATGGTAGTTAGGCAGGATCGAAAGTAGCCTACTTCAACAGTATGGCAGCACTCTAGCAGTAACAGTAGAAACAATAAACTAGTTCACGAAAAGAAAAGAAAAAAAATGCAGCAGTCGTAGCTGCAGCAGTGAACCGGGTTCACGTTTTGCGGCTCAACAGAATGGAAACAGTATTAAAAATAGCTTGTAGTCATCGTAGGTTTTGATTAGGGTGGTGTTTTAAATGGGTTTCGTTGGTTGTTGATTCACGAAGGAACAGGAAGCAAAAATGGATTCAGCCAATTTCAAATGGGTGGGATCGAAATAAAATGTTTAGTGGTGATCGAGTGGTGGATGAAGGTTATAAGGTGGTGAAGTAAGGTGGTGATGACCGAAGGTTGGGGTGGCGGTGAAGTGATGGATGTCGGGTGGTGAGTTGTGGTAGTGATGATGGTGGTTCTGGTGGAGTGGTCGGGTGATGATCGATCAAGAAGATAGTAGGAATAGTTAGATAGAAGTGTTTGAGTTGTAAGTGGTTTTTATGTACTGATGGTGATGATATGCATAATGCATATATATGTCGTATATATATAATATAAAGATAATAGTAAAGGTAATGATATGATAAATGATGTCTTCCACTAAACAAAAGAAAACAAGAAGGATGTACATTGGTTTTTGTTTATATGTTATTAAGTCAAATGTTATGGAAGTAAAAGTAATATAATATCTAATCCCACATTTAAACGTGGTTGTTATGAATTGAAAAAGGAAACATATAAAGTTGGCAAGATTTTCATTTCAATAATACAAGGATGCAAGCGTGGTTATATAATGTTAAAAAAATTATTGTCGTCACATTTTAAAATTAAAATGACTACGTTTAATTTAAAAGTTGTATCATGATTTGAAAAAGAAATATTTTCTGACAGTTTTACGGACTGGATTTCGTACTCCGTGGTTAATCAGTGACGGATAAAAGTCTTCGGAAAATTTTCATATTTTTAAATTAACTATATTT
Organism: Rutidosis leptorrhynchoides; assembly: GCF_046630445.1. Classification (NCBI taxonomy): domain Eukaryota; kingdom Viridiplantae; phylum Streptophyta; class Magnoliopsida; order Asterales; family Asteraceae; genus Rutidosis; species Rutidosis leptorrhynchoides. The sequence continues at coordinate 201,837,709 of NC_092337.1, forward strand.
ATTTATTTTGGTCATTATGGTATAAAAATTCGATCATTAATTCAAAAATTACATCAACTGTCCCTCTTGATTCTAGGTAAAATATGAAAAGTGTTGAAATTTATTAATTGGCTTCTAAATATATTTTTAATAAGCTTAAAATTTATATAGCTAATTTTCGGATCACCGTTTATTTTAAAATCACATAAGTTCGTTTATAACTTGTTTGTTATCAATCAAATGATAATTGAGTGTTACTATCATTTTCCAAATAAATTCAAAACTATATATATATATATATATATATACATATATATATATACATATATATATATACATATATATATATATATATATATATATATATATATATATATATATATATATATATATTCAATACACTTTATTTATATATATAGATACTTTTTAAATAATAATCATTATAATATCCTATTTTTATTTTACTTTACATAAATAAATTTTAGTAACAACAACATACCATATTTAAATTATGTTTTCAATTATATATATATATATATATATATATATATATATATATATATATATATATATATATATATATATATATATATATATACACACACACACACACACACACACACACATATCAAATTACAATTAATTGTTCGTGAATCGTCGGAACTGGTTGAAGGTCAAATGATTTCATAAAATAGTTCAAAAATTTTGAAATTCAATTTACTAGACTTTGCTTATCATGTCGAAACCATATAAAGATTAAGTTTAAATTTGGTCAAAAATTTCCGGGTCGTCACATATTTAATCGAAAGAATTAGTGCAACTCTGAAGATGCGTTTCCCGAGGAAAGTGTATAACTGGTTGTTCACATCAATGCGGTTCAAGTTAAACAATAATGTCTTTAGGTACGAAAAGAGTAACGAATTATGATAACGAGTAGTATGCAACTGTACTGATAAGTAGTGACGACGATACTCACCTAGAGTAGTGGTGGTAGTAACAAGAAGTGGTAGATAGAGAAAAACACCGGTGTAACATCGATAGTGGTTAGCGATTGCCATAGTGGTGGGAACTTTACAGCACTTGTGGATAGTAAGCTGGGACGGTGGTGAATAACCACCTGAAAGAGACAAAGTTCCCGAACTAGTGTAACTAATGAAGTCGTCGTCATCCTTACGCGTATGAATCTTGAATTTACGTGCGTTACCAGAAAGTGGCAGAATACGGATTCGCATGACGAGAGTTAGGTACAATTAAGAAGTTCACCTAAGAAAGATTCAAGTATAATGCACAAGTAGTCAAGTAAGTGCTATCTATAGCAAATGCAAGTCAGAATGCAATGACTAACTATCCGGTTGTAGTCTAGATTCACTAATGCGTCCTAACGACTCCGTCAGACACACTAATGCATATCCTAGATCCCTACCACCAATGCTCTGATACCAACTGTGACGACCCGAAAAAATCGCCAATGACGGCGCCGTCAACATAGGTACCGTTACGTGGTTATAGTCCCTAAATGAGACGCGTTTAACCAAAATTATGTCGCATTCATTTCAAATGTACATGACTTGCAAAGTTTTAAGTTACCGAACGGTTCAACAACGAGTTTAAGTTTACAGAATTTGTAAGTATAAATGAAATAACTTGAGACATAATATAAGTTGAAAATCACGAATGCTATCAATAGCGTAGGCATGCAAACATTAAGTTCGAAACCAAAGATGCTATCACTATCGTATGCATGTATGCTCAACCCCAAGCAAGTAATCAAAGTGTGCGGAAGCATGTATCAAGTAGCAAAGTACGAACCTGAGAAACATATATAAAACTATCAACGAAAAACGTTGGTGAAATCATAGGTGTATTTGTAAACGTTGTTTTTGAACCACAAGATTGAAATGTCCCGTTCATATTGATTATAAATGTTCCATATTAATTGATTTCGTTGCGAGGTTTTGACCTCTATATGAGACGTTTTTCAAAGACTGCATTCGTTTTTAAAATAAACCATAACCTTTATTTTATCGACAAGGTTAAAAGGACACCACCTAGATTATCAGAAATGATAATCTAAAAATATCACACTTACACACTACCAATACATATTGGTTTACAATATTAATATGTTACAACAAAGTAAATTTCGAATGCAGTTTTAAACAATATTATACAAGCATGCTGACTCCAAATCTTGTCCATATATTAGCATGCAACAGCGAAAGCTCTTAATAACCACCTGAGAATAAACATGCTTTAAACGTCAAAAAAAATGTTGGTGAGTTATAGGTTTAACCTATATATTTATCAAATCGTAATAATAATAGACCACAAGATTTCATATTTCAATATACATCCCATATATAGAGATAAAAATCATTCATATGGTGAACACCTGGTAACCGACATTAACAATATGCATATAAGAATATCCCCATCATTCCAGGACATCCATCGGACATGAGTTAAAAACTCGAAGTACTAAAGCATCCGCTACAACGGATGGGGTTTGTTGGGCCCAATAGAACTATCTTTAGGATTCGCGTCAATTAGTAGACTGGTTTACTAATTCTTAGGTTACCAAGTAAAAGGGGCATATTCGGCTTCGATCGTTCAACCATAGAAAGTAGTTTCATGTACTTGTGTCTATTTTGTAAAACATTTAAAAAGCTCCATGTATTCTCATCCAAAAAATATTAGATTTTAAAAGTGGGACTATAACTCACTTTCACAGATTTTTACTTCGTCGGGAATTAAGACTTGGCCACTGGTCGATTCACGAACCTATAACAAATATGTACATATATATCAAAGTATGTTCAAAATATAATTACAACATTTTTAATACGTTTTAAAGTTTTAAGTTTATTAAGTCAGCTGTCCTCGTTAGTAACCTACAATTAGTTGTCCACAGTTAGATGTACAGAAAATAAAGCAATATATATTATCTCGAATCAATCCAAAACCTCGTGTATACATGTCTCAGGCTAGATCACAACTCAAAATATATATAATATTTTAGAATCAATCTCAACCCTGTATAGCTAACTCCAACATTACTGCATATAGAGTGTCTATGGTTGTTCCGAAATATATATATAGATGGGTCGATATGATATGTCAAAACATTGTATTCGTGTCTATGGTATCCCAAGATTACATAATATATTAGAATACATGTATAATACAATATGAGTTAGCTAGGATATGATTAATATAGATTTGTTACCAATTTTCACGTAGCTACAATAAGAAAAATTATCCAATCTTGTTTTACCCATAACTTCTTCGTTTTAAATCCGTTTTGAGTGATTCAAGTTACTATGGTTTCATATTGAACTTAACTTTATGAATCTAAATAGAAAAAGTATAAGTTTATAGTCAAAAATACAGATTACAAGTCATTTTTGTAAAGGTAGTTATTTCAGTCGAAAGAACGACGTCTAGATGACCATTTTGGAAAACATACTTCCACTTTGAGTTTAACCATGATTTTTGGATATAGTTTCATGTTCATAAGAAAAATCATTTTCCCATATGAACAACTTTTAAATCAAAGTTTATCATGGTTTTTAATTAACTAACCCAAAACAGCCCGCGGTGTTACTACAACGGCGTATATCCGGTTTTACGGTGTTTTCGTGTTTTCAGGTTTTAAATCATTAAGTTAGCATATCATATAGATATAGAACATGTGTCTAGTTGATTTTAAAAGTCAAGTTAGAAGGATTAACTTTTGTTTGCGAACAAGTTTAGAATTAGCTAAACTATGTTCTAGTGATTACAAGTTTAAACCTTCGAATAAGGTAGTTTTATATATATGAATCGAATGACATTATGAACATCATTACTACCTCAAGTTTTGTGGATAAACCTACTGGAAATTAGAAAAATAGATCTAACTTCAAAGGATCCTTGGATGGCTTGAAATTTCTTAAAGCAAAATCATGACACGAAAACAAATTCAAGTAAGATTTCCACTCGAAATAAGATTATTATAGTTATAGAAATTGAATCAAAGTTTGAATATGAGTATTATCTTATATTAGAAAGATATCTTACTGTAAATAAGAAATATTTCTTGAGGTTGGATGATCTCTCAAAGTGGATTTGCAAGATTGAAAGTAAGCTAGCAAACTTGGAAGTGTTGTTGGTGTGTTCTTGAGTAGTTGTTTTATAACTTGGTTTATGTATGGATTTATGAACTAGATTGAGCTAGATTTTGATGAAGATGATGAAGACCACTTAGAACAATGGAAGAACACTTGAGAGAGAGTAGTTTGATGCATGAAAGTTGAAATGAAAATGTGTTTGTGTGTGAGCTCTTTCACGTGAATATGGGGTTCCCATATAGGCTCCATTCGTTTGTTATTTTGTGAGATATTTCATGCTAGATGTTAAATGATGGTTCCCACATGGTTAGGTGACTCACATGGGCTACTAAGAGCTGATCATTGAAGTGTATATACCAATAGTAAATACATTTAGAAGCTGTGTATTGTACGAGTACAAATACGAGTGTATACGAGTAGAATTGTTGATGAAAATGAATGAGGATGTAATTGTAAGCATTTTTGTTAAGTGGAAGTACTTTGATAAGTGTCTTGAAGTCTTTAAAAAGTGTATGAATACATATTAAAACACTACATGTATATACATTTTAACTGAGTCGTTAAGTCATCGTTAGTCGTTACATGTAAGTGTTGTTTTGAAACCTTTAGGTTAACGATCTTGTTAAATGTTGTTAACCCATTGTTTATTATATCAAATGAGATGTTAAATTGTTATATTATCATGATATTATGATATATAATACATCTTAGTATGATATATATATATATACAATTAAATGTCGTTACAACGATAATCGTTACATATATGTTTCGTTTCGAAATCCTTAAGTTAGTAGTCTTGTTTTTACATATGTAGTTCATTGTTAATATACTTAATAATATATTTACTTATCATTTATCATGTTTAACAAAATGTATCAATATCTTAATATGATTCATATGTACTTAGTAACACGTTGTTATAACGATAATCGTTATATATATCGTTTTCGAGTTTCTTAATTCAATAGTCTCATTTTTATGTATATAACTCATTGTTAAAATACCTAATGAGATACTTACTTATCATAATATCATGTTAACTATATATATAACCATATATATGTCATCATATAGTTTTTACAAGTTTTAACGTTCGTGAATCACCGGTCAACCTGTGTGGTCAAATGTCTATATGAAACCTATTTCAATTAATCATGTCTTAACAAGTTTGATTGCTTAACATGTTAGAAACACTTAATCATGTAATTATCAAATTCAATTAATATATATAAACATGGAAAAGATCGGGTCACTACAGTACCTACCCGTTAAATAAATTTCGTCCCGAAATTTTAAGCAGTTGGAGGTGTTGTCGTATCTTCTGGAAATAAGTGCGGGTATTTCTTCTTCATCTGATCTTCCCGTTCCTAGGTGAACTCAGGTCCTCTACGAGCATTCCATAAAACCTTAACAATTGGTATCTTGTTTTGCTTAAGTCTTTTAACCTCACGATCCATTATTTCGACGGGTTCTTCGATGAATTGAAGTTTTTCGTTGATGGTTTGTGAGTTGATTAGTGGGTTGGAAGTATTAGTTATCAAGAACACATGAGAGGAAGGATAATAAGACTTAGTGCAAAATGGATAACTAGTTCAATTAGGAGTGAGGAGGTTGTTTATATATGACAGCCTCCTAAGTTACAAAACATACAAAGTTACCATGGTAAAAATAGTAATTACATTACATGATAAGAATAAAACCGTGCGCCACTAATCTATTACATAAACATATGTCAACAATCTCCCCCTTGGCGTGCAGTTTTCAAAAAAATATCATCACATAATCATCAGCTTTGCCTGGCACTTTCTGAGGCCTTTTTCTTTGCTTCTTCCCCAGCTTTCATCGCCTTGATCACGTCACTTCCTGGTGTGTAATTCCTTTCATAGTGTTTGGGAATGATGAACTGTTTGAGGCTCGTGATTTTGTATTCGAACCTTGGAACATATTGTGAGCCTGTGAAGTAGTTTTTCTTTCTGTTGATTCCTAGTGAAGTGTCAAACTGCCTCATGTACCACCTAAATTCGAGAAGTTCATTGATGTGATTTGTCATCTCGTTTGTCATCAGCTTTTGGTAGTTCCCAATGTTTTCTGTTCGCTTGCATATGTCGAAGAACTTTAGTGCACGCTTGAGAGTCCCGTCAGAGTATTTTGGCAGCTCGAATTTGCGGATGAAAATTGGATTTGGTGTGAAGAGCATAATCTTCTTTCGAATATATTCGACAACTAGCTGCAGATCATATTGAGAAGCCAATTTAATTCTGTCTTTCATGAACCTTCTCACCCTTTTGATTGCCGTTTTGATAACCCGAGTCTTTCTCATTTTGTTTCTCAACCAATTGTAAAGAAAAAATACATCAACCGGATTGAGTTCAATCAGATCATACTCCGAGAACGTGTATTCATGGTTGTTTGAACGAATTACTCTAAAAAATGGAGTATACACTATTTTACATAATGTTCTGCAGAACACACTGTTTATGACGATAATCGAATTCTTGTTCTAGTCTTCCATTTCAAACTCATCCCAGTTCTCATAAACCCTCCTTTGGTAACGGTACATTATCAACTTTTCTTTGTCATTGAGAAAATCATAACACCCGATTGGTTTGAACCTTTCAGCTACTGGCACATTTATGATGTAATGACCCTGGATTTTCCAACGTTTATTTATTAGTAATTATTATTATTAATACGTGTAATTTAAACGAATGTATGTTATTACATTTACTTATTGCCATGATTGCCCGTACTTGATTCTTTAATGCCCGAAACGTCTTTGTGACACCCGGAACTTACACGAATAATATTTTCACATATTATTTACATTCATGATTAGTTTTAGTAATCATTTTGACTAACTATGGTGATTAGTTAGTTACTTGGGCTTTAATTGGATTTATTTGTTAAATACTTGAACTTGGGCTTGACAAAGCTAATGAACTCATGAATAAGGCTTATAAGCCCACCCTACATATTAAATGGACTTAATTTAGCCCATCACACTTGTAAGTAATACTTTCAAACATAAAATAGTTAGTTTAAGAAACTTGGAATAATTAACTAGGTGGAAGACAAGTTACTTACAAGCATGCTAGTCATCTTTCCCCCATATATTCCCCTTTTCCCATTCCACACAAACACCACACCCCATGCAAGAATCTAGCATGTTTACCACCCCATTGGAGGGCCATATGGCCGTGACCTTGCTGGGTATGGGGGGGGGGAATTCAAAGTTTTTTTTTTTACAACATATTACTAGCATTCACTCCACTCTTACACACACTCTTACTTGCTCTCATTTTTTCTCACATTCTTCTCTCTACTAGGTAAGTAACAAGATTTATTTTCTCTTCTTTTTCTTCATCTAAAACCGCCACCATCATCATTCTTTTACTTGGTTGTGTTGTTGTTTAATTACTTGTTCTTGTTGTTGATTACCTTCTTGAAGTTGTTTGTTGTTTTAAAGAATCAAACTCCCTAGTTTGTTCTTCATATTATCTTGTTATTCAAGAATAAGCAAGAACCTAAACTCTCTAGTTTATGCTTCTACAATTGATGTTTTAAAGATTTAAAGTTCATAAGTTCTAAAAATCATACATGCATTCATGTTTGTAAACTTGAGGTTTACTTTCTTAAGAATCAAAGCCTTGGCTTGAATCTTTAAAGTATGAATAACCATGAACTTATTACTTGTAAATTTAGTTTACTTCTTCGTTTCATACACTTTTAATTTCATGATTCTTGTTATAATGGTCAAAGTGTTACTAGTTAACCTTGATCTCATTTATCTTGAACTAAAGTTAAAAGTTCAAGAACATGCAAATGAAACTTTTAATTATAACTTTGTACACATATGTTTGATCTAACTTTTGGGTATTGGATCTTCAAGATCAAACTAACCACTTATTATTTTCAAGTTTGTGGTACAATATTACCTTTCTAATTCATGCATGTGTTGAATCTATGATCTTGATGCAACTTTGGTTCATCAAACTTCATACAACTCTTAAGTGAGTTGTGCTTCGTATCATAGACTTACACTAGTGTTATGATGGCCAAATCTTGGTTAAGACGATGCAAACACATCAATGAGTTGTACACTTGAAGCTATATGCATCAAGAATGAGAACCATGATGAACATCAAGCACCAAGACCACCGGAACTCACTTAAACTTACTGTTCTGTCCAAACCCTACTGACCTGCTGTTTCTGTAACAGACAAATAGACCTGGGCTACTGAGACCATAATTTTTAGATATAACTTTTCGAGTAGATAACTTTTCATATAAGACTCGTCTTAATCCGAGTTACGGTTTAGAATCTACGGCCCTCCGAGCGTCACTATGTCCAATTACTTTTCTGTTTTCTGTTTACAGTTTCTGTTTTTCTGGTTTCTGTAACAGACCATTACACCTGGGCTACTGTAACCTTTACTTTCAGATATCTCAGTTCGTGTAGATAACTTTTAATATAAGACTCGTCTTCATCCGAGTTACGGTTTAGGATTTATGGCCCTCCGATCGTCACTAGGTCCTTTTAACGTTGTGCAGAAATTTCAGACCTACTCGCACTTAAACCGTCACCACGGTCAAACGAAGACGAGTTTGCTTCTGAAATTTTTAGCACACTTAAGGGACTCATAGAAGGAGCCATGGCCACTGGTCTCACCTTAATTCAGTGAGGATAGAGGCCGTGGTGACAGACTGAAATCAGCCTTTGTTTTAAAATACATTCATAAACGAAACTCACTTTACGCCTTTTGTTAAATGATGAATGATAATGACCCTTAAGACCTTAATTACATACTTTTAAAACTATTCGGACGATTTACTGACTTAGTACTATATGACTTAGGTTGAGGACCTTCGGACCGATTACTTGCACACCTTTTCCGAACCGACTTTACGACTACATTATCATTGTGAGTTATAGCATCCCTTTTTACTTTAACTATTTTGGGACTGAAAATACATGCACGTTTTATGTTTTACATACTAGGCACGAGTACTTAAAACTTATATATGTGTGGGTTATACAACAGCATAAACATTCCCTTTAGCTCGGTAACGTTTAATCATTGGTTTTTGAACCGTGAACGCGAATCTTAGATATGGATCCATAGGGTTTGACATCCCCACTCGGGCTAGTCGCGCTAGCATTTAACGAGTGATTAATACTTCATAATCATACGCACTTGCCAAGTGTACCTTCAGGGGGTATAAACGTTAAGTTAGTTACCATGTGCCCACGGTTAAGCATATACTTTTACATACTTTTGAAACGCTCGTTGTAGCACTGAAATCTAGTGGCCTACTTACATTACTGTTATACTTAAACTATAGCTCACCAATCGTTGTGTTGACATTTTAAGCATGTTTTTCTCAGGTGCGTAAGGTTTACTTCCGCTGTGTACTTGTTGTGCTGTAGACACCCGCTGCTTAGAGTTGACAACGCATGAACTACTTTATTTTGCATTCAAACTTTCGTACTTTTGAACTATGACTTGTAACGACCATTGTGGTCACATACACTTATTATTTGCTTCTACTTAGTGAAGCCTGCTTTTGGATTGTAAAACATTCGATGTTGGTTTAGACATCACTTTATTATTGAATGCAAGCTCTTTTTGAAAATGATGTAGTACTTGACCTTGTAATGATCCTGTTGTTGATGATTTGTATACGATGGTTTTGTACGGGGCATCACATTTGGTATCAGAGCATTGGTTGTACGGAATTAGGATGCATTAGTGAGTCTAAGACCGACCCGAGTAGGATTCACTAATAGGACTAATCTACAACTTGCTAGTTTACTTGTTTCCGCTGAACTTACTGCATGCTGCTGCTTACTTTTTCTGCTATATGCCGTATGCTACTACATGATATCACTACTGCATGATGCTACTTGCTTTTGATTGCATGCTACTTTCATACGAATTGTTGTTATTGCCATACTAGTTACTGTTATACATGATTTAAACTGTTGGCCTAATACGTGCTTGCTTTATGACTTACTGACATAGAAAATTTATTTTTCCTTGTTCAGATGTCGGATGCACCACCTGCTAGCGTTTCGGTAGTACAGACTCAGACCCCGTCGCCCTACCTACTGCTACACCTGCTGCTGCTACTGCCGATACACCGGCCCCGACACCCACTAGTGATCCCGGCGCATCTACTTCCGGAGCTGGTACTAGTGCACCCGCTCCAGTGTCTGCTCCCGGACCCTCAAGGTCACTGCCCCGCATTGGTGGTATTGAGATCCCCGCGGAGTTCGGGGAAGGGCCGTTTCGTAACCACATGCGCACGCCTTGCCGACGCACTCCCGACGAACGTTTAGTCGTGATTCCGCCAGGCAGACACAGACAGATGTTGGCCGCCTTCGGACGCTTCGGATTACCAGCTCAGCCACCAGTATCACCACCACACGATTCGGATGACTCATCATCCGCCGATTCTTCATCATCAGACGACTCCAGCGATGATGAGGATCCTGCTGATAGACCTATTCAGGCACCCTCCACCCCGCCGAAGAAGTGGTACCGTTTCGACGGCACCGTCATCTCAGGGGTGAATGGAGGTCGCGCTTTTACTGACACATTTGGCCATCGTCGTAGAGTTACTGCTCGTAAACGAGTTGTGCCATACCCTGTCGACCCACAGATACATAAGGTTCCCCGTTACGTATTGACTATTCCTGGAACCGAACCACCTAGATTTAGATACGGACCACTTACATCTAGGGACGTACCGTCTACATCCGGAGCCGGACCATCTACATCAGCACCACCCGCACCACCCGCCCCACCTGCACCGCCTGCCCCACCAGCTCCCTCTAACGAGGAACTGACGAGGGAGATTGAGACTCTCCGAGCTCGAGTCACTGAGCTCGAGGAGCAGTTGGCTCGAGGAGCAGTTCACCTGCCTTCACCGTAGGACTTTTGTATTTAGATTTCGATATGTAATCTAGTTGTAGTTTATTGTATTAATCATGTATTGTACGGACTTATTTAGATGTATGAAACTTATTATTATTAATGAATGGAACTTTGCGTTATTTAATTCTTGCATGATGTTCTATTTACATTACTGTACGATGATTCTGTGGTATTTGTACCTAGATGCGTTATTTAATAACATGAGATGTTTTGATTCCATGTTGATTACTATATACTGTATTATTACTATTTGCATACTAGATTTTGACTTGAGTCAAAATGTTTGTTTAGAATACCATGGCCAACGGAAGATCCACACCTACCACCGCCCAGATTGAGGACATGATCAACGAACGGGTCGCTGCAGCCCTAGCTGAAAGAAATCTCCAAGCTCCACCGCCACCACCACCGGTTATCCCACCCGTTCGAAATGGGTGTACTTACAAGGAATTCCAGAGCTGCAAACCGCATAACTTCAGTGGAATCGAGGGACCGGTTGGTCTCACCAGATGGTTTGAAAAGCTTGAATCAGTATTCCGAGTTAGCAACTGTTTGGAGGACAACAAGACCAATTTTGCATCTTGCACGCTATCTGACGGCGCGCTAACGTGGTGGAACACGTTAGCTCAAGTGAAGGGCATTGATGAGGCGTATGATACGCCATGGGAGGAATTCAAAGGTACTATGATTGATGAGTACTGTCCGAGAACCGAAATTCAGAAGATGGAAATGGAATTCATGCAGTTAAAGGCCGTTGGGAACGAACTTGATGGTTACAACAGGAGTTTTCTTGAGTTAGCTCTTATGTGTCCGACAATGGTCACCCCGAAATTCAAGCGTATAGAGAGATACTTTTGGGGACTCCCTAAGTCCATCAAAGGAAACGTCACATCGTCCAAACCACCGAATGTTCCCGAAGCAATGCGCATGGCACATACTCTCTTGAATTAGATTCTTATTGATGAGCCGGAGAAGGCTAAGTTTGAGGCTGGTAGTAGCGAAAAGAGGAAATGGGACAACAATCACAACAACAACAACAACAACAACAGGGGGAGAAACTACGATCAAACCCCCGCTAAGAGACACAACAACGGTGGAAATCCCAAACCCGGCACAAGCTCCAACCCGAACTACAAAGGTACCCTACCGCAATGCAAGAGGTGTTACAAACACCACACCGGGTATTGTAACGTGGTTTGTGAGAAGTGCCAACGGTCTAGACATATAGGCAAGGATTGCAAGGTCACAACTTTGAATGCAAGGGCGAATCCCACCGGGTCGAAGAAGTGCTACGGATGCGGAAAGACGGGTCACTTCAGGAATGAGTGCCCCGACAAGCGAAAGGACGAAAGACCACCGCGAGGTAGAGCTTTTAATGTTAATGCAAGGGATGCACGCGAGAACCCTGACTTGGTGACAGGTATATTCACTATCAACAATCTTTTAGCTTCTGTCCTATTTGATACCGGTGCCGATAGAAGTTATGTATGTAGACACTTCTGTGATAAGATAAATCGGTCATTAGTCCCTTTAAAAGAAAGTATGCTTGTCGAGGTAGCCAACGGTAAACTTGAAAAGGTTGACCAAATTGGCCGAGGGGCTATCATTAATATAGCTGGTGCGAATTTCGAAATTGACTTGATACCTATCAAACTGGAAGTTTTGACGTGATCGTCGGTATGGATTGGTTGACCAAAGTAAGGGCCGATATTATTTGTGGAGATAAAGCTCTTCGTATACCACAAGGAGATGGCGAGCCGCTGATTATCTATGGGGAGAGATGTACGTCGAAGCTGAACCTCATTAGTTGCGTGAAGGCATAAAAGATTATGAAGAAGGGACGTTTTGCTGTCCTAGCACATGTGAAAACGGTAGAAACCGAGGTGAAGAATGTGAATGACGTACGGATTGTGAACGAGTTTCCTGATGTCTTTCCAGAGGAGTTACCAGGATTACCACCACCGAGGGCAGTGGAATTTCAGATCGATTTAGTCCCAGGAGCTGCACCTGTAGCTCGCGCACCGTACCGACTTGCACCTTCCGAGATGCAAGAGTTACAAAGCCAACTACAGGAACTCCTAGATCGAGGGTTTATTCAACCAAGTTCTTCGCCGTGGGACGCACCTGTTTTGTTTGTGAAGAAGAAGGATGGATCCTTCCATATGTGCATCGACTACCGTGAACTCAACAAATTGACAATCAAGAATCGGTATCCACTACCACGAATTGATGATCTTTTCGATCAGCTGCAAGGATCGAGCGTTTACTCTAAGATCGATTTGCGATCCGGTTATCACCAATTGAGGGTGAAAGGGAGTGACGTGATGAAGACTGCATTTAGGACACGCTATGGTCATTATGAATTTCTCGTAATGCAGTTCGGATTGACCAATGCACCTGCCATATTTATGGACCTCATGAATCGTGTCTGCAAGCCGTACTTGGACAAGTTTGTTATCGTATTCATAGATGATATCCTCATCTACTCCAAAAGCGAAAAGGAACACGAGCAACACCTCCGATTAGTGCTTAAACTCTTAAGACAAGAGCAACTTTACGCCAAATTCTCCAAGTGAGAATTTTGGTTGAAGGAAGTACAGTTTCTGGGCCATGTTGTGAGCGACCAGGGTATCAAATTTGATCCCGCGAAGATTGAAGCTATCAGCAAGTGGGAAACCCACACCACTCCGACTCATATTCGCCAATTCCTAGGTCTCGCCGGTTATTACCGAAGGTTTATCGAAGGTTTCTCTCTGATTGCGCGTCCTTTGACCGCACTGACTCACAAGGGCAAGAAGTTCATTTGGGAACCCGCACACGGATCAGCATTTCAAACCTTGAAGAAGAAGTTAACCACCGCACCTATCCTATCGCTTCCTGAGGGCAGTGACGACTTTGTTGTTTATTGCGATGCATTGAAGAAAGGATTTGGTTGCGTATTGATGCAAAGATCAAAGGTTATTGCCTATGCATCCCAACAATTGAAGATTCATGAGCAGAACTACACAACTCACGATCTCGAACTTGGAGCCGTTGTCTTCGCGCTCAAATTATGGAGACACTATTTGTATGGAACTAAAAGTACTATCTTCACCGATCACAAGAGTCTTCAACACATCTTCGATCAGAAGCAACTGAATATGAGACAACGTCGATGGATCGAGACGCTTAACGACTACGATTGTGAACTCCGTTATCACCCTGGCAAGGCCAATATTGTAGCTGACGCTTTGAGTCGAAAGGAGAGGATGGTACCTCTTCGCGTTCGGGCTCTGAACATCACCATCCATTCGAACCTCAATAATCAGATCCGAGTAGCCCAAGATGAGGCTCTCAAGGAGGAGAATATATCTCATGAACATTTGAACATACTTATCTCTCGATTCGAGGTTAGAGATACTGGACTCCGATGTTATGCCGGAAGAATTTGGGTACCTCGTTATGGAGATCTACGGAACCTTATACTTGATGAAGCACATAAATCGAGATATTCGATTCATCCTGGAGCGGGCAAAATGTACCACGACCTTAAGGAACAGTATTGGTGGCTGAATCTTAAGAAGGACATTGCGACTTATGTTGGTAAGTGTTTGACTTGCTCGAAGGTTAAAGCCGAGCATCAGAGACCTTCTGGTTTACTCCAACAACCAGAAATCCCACAATGGAAGTGGGAAAGGATAACAACGGACTTCATCACCAAGCTGCCAAAGACGGTGGGCGGATACGATACTATTTGGGTTATTGTTGACCGCCTTACAAAATCTGCACACTTTCTAGCGATGAAGGAAACGGATACGATGGAGAGACTTGCTCAACTATACATCAAGGAGGTTGTATCTCATCATGGTGTACCCTTATCGATCATCTCCGATCGCGATCCCCGTTTTGCCTCTAGATTTTGGCGTTCTTTGCAAGAAGCCATGGGAACTCGTCTTGACATGAGTACTGCTTATCATCCTCAGACTGACAGGCGAAGTGAACGAACGATTCAGACGTTGGAAGACATGTTGCGTGCATGTGTCATTGATTTTGGAAAGGCCTGGGAAAGGCATTTGCCACTAGCCGAATTCTCGTACAACAACAGTTACCACTCGAGCATTAATGCTGCACCTTTTGAAGCGTTGTATGGCCGTAAGTGCCGATCTCCTATCTGTTGGGCTGAAGTAGGCGAAAAGCAAATCACCGGACCCGAGGTAGTCCACGAAACCACGGAGAAGATTGCTCAGATCCAAGCTAGACTTAAGACTGCCCGTGATCGCCAAAAGAGTTATGCCGATCTTAAACGTAAGGACTTTGAATTCAACGTTGGTGATCGTGTAATGTTAAAGGTTGCACCTTGGAAAGGTGTGATCCGTTTTGGAAAACGTGGAAAGTTAAACCTACGATACATTGGCCCTTTTGAAATATTGGAACATGTTGGACCCGTTGCTTACCGTTTGGATCTACCAGCACAATTGAGTTCAGTTCATCCTACCTTCCACGTGTCAAACTTGAAGAAGTGTCTTGCTGCACCCGAACTCATCATACCACTTGAGGAACTTATGATTGATGACAAACTCCACTTTGTGGAGGAACCTGTTGAAATTATGGATCGTGAGATCAAAACTTTGAAGCGCAACAAGATTCCGATCGTCCGAGTACGATGGAATGCCAAACGAGGACCAGAGTTTACTTGGGAGCGAGAGGATCAAATGATGCGAAAGTATCCTCACCTTTTCCCGACTCCTCCATCTACCTCAGCTTAAAGTTTCGGGACGAAATTTTCTTTAACAGGTGGGTGATGTAACGACCCTGGATTTTCCAACGTTTATTTATTAGTAATTATTATTATTAATACGTGTGATTTAAACGAATGTATGTTATTACATTTACTTGTTGCCATGATTGCCCGTACTTGATTCTTTAATGCCCGAAACGTCTTTGTGACACTCGGAACTTAAACGAATAATATTTTCACATATTATTTACATTCATGATTAGTTTTAGTAATCATTTTGACTAACTATGGTGATTAGTTAGTTACTTGGGCTTTAATTGGATTTATTTGTTAAATACTTGAACTTGGGCTTGACAAAGCTAATGGACTCATGAATAAGGCTTATAAGCCCACCCTACATATTAAATGGACTTAATTTAGCCCATCACACTTGTAAGTAATACTTTCAAACATAAAATAGTTAGTTTAAGACACTTGGAATAATTAACTAGGTGGAAGACAAGTTACTTACAAGCATGCTAGTCATCTTTCCCCCATATATTCCCCTTTTCCCATTCCACACAAACACCACACCCCATGCAAGAATCTAGCATGTTGACCACCCCATTGGAGGGCCATATGGCCGTGACCTTGCTGGGTATGGGGGGGGAATTCAAAGTTTTTTTTTTACTACATATTACTAGCATTCACTCCACTCTTACACACACTCTTACTTGCTCTCATTTTTTCTCACATTCTTCTCTCTACTAGGTAAGTAACAAGATTTATTTTCTCTTCTTTCTCTTCATCTAAAACCGCCACCATCATCATTCTTTTACTTGGTTGTGTTGTTGTTTAATTACTTGTTCTTGTTGTTGATTACCTTCTTGAAGTTGTTTGTTGTTTTAAAGAATCAAACTCCCTAGTTTGTTCTTCATATTATCTTGTTATTCAAGAACAAGCAAGAACCTAAACTCTCTAGTTTATGGTTCTACAATTGATGTTTTAAAGATTTAAAGTTCATAAGTTCTAAAAATCATACATGCATTCATGTTTGTAAACTTGAGGTTTACTTTCTTAAGAATCAAAGCCTTGGCTTGAATCTTTAAAGTATGAATAACCATGAACTTATTACTTGTAAATTTAGTTTACTTCTTCATTTTATACACTTTTAATTTCATGATTCTTGTTATAATGGTCAAAGTGTTACTAGTTAACCTTGACCTCATTTATCTTGAACTAAAGTTAAAAGTTCGAGAACATGCTAATGAAACTTTTAATTATAACTTTGTACACATATGTTTGATCTAACTTTTGGGTATTGGATCTTCAAGATCAAACTAACCACTTATTATTTTCAAGTTTGTGGTACAATATCACCTTTCTAATTCATGCATGTGTTGAATCTATGATCTTGATGCAACTTTGGTTCATCAAACTTCATACAACTCTTAAGTGAGTTGTGCTTCGTATCATAGACTTACACTAGTGTTATGATGGCCAAATCTTGGTTAAGACGATGCAAACATATCAATGAGTTGTACACTTGAAGCTATATGCATCAAGGATGAGAACCATGATGAACATCAAGCACCAAGACCACCGGAACTCACTTAAACTTACTGTTCTGTCCAAACCCTACTGACCTTCTGTTTCTGTAACAGACCAGTAGACCTGGGCTACTGAGACCATTATTTTTAGATAGAACTTTTCGAGTAGATAACTTTTCATATAAGACTCGTCTTAATCCGAGTTACGGTTTAGAATCTACGGCCCTCCGAGCGTCACTATGTCCAATTACTTTTCTGTTTTCTGTTTACAGTTTCTGTTTTTCTGGTTTCTCTAACAGACCAATACAACTGGGCTGTAACCTTTACTTTCAGATATCTCAGTTTGTGTAGATAACTTTTCATATAAGACTCGTCTTCATCCGAGTTACGGTTTAGGATTTATGGCCCTCCGATCGTCACTAGGTCCTTTTAACGTTGTGCAGAAATTTCAGACCTACTCGCACTTAAACCGTCACCACGGTCAAACGAAGACGAGTTTGATTCTGGAATTTTTACCACACTTAAGGGACTCATAGACAGAGCCATGGCCACTGGTCTCACCTTAATTCAGTGAGGATAGAGGCCGTGGTGACTGACTGAATTCAGCCTTTGTTTTAAAATACATTCATAAACGAAACTCACTTTACACCTTTTGTTAAATGATGAATGATGATGACCCTTAAGACCTTAATTACATACTTTTAAAACTATTCGGACGATTTACTGACTTAGTACTATTTGACTTAGGTTGAGGACCTTCGGACCGATTACTTGCACACCTTTTCCGAACCGACTTTACG
Organism: Rutidosis leptorrhynchoides; assembly: GCF_046630445.1. Lineage (NCBI taxonomy): Eukaryota > Viridiplantae > Streptophyta > Magnoliopsida > Asterales > Asteraceae > Rutidosis > Rutidosis leptorrhynchoides. The sequence goes on from NC_092337.1 coordinate 201,855,784, forward strand.
ACTACATTATCATTGTGAGTTATAGCATCCCTTTTTACTTTAACTATTTTGGGACTGAGAATACATGCACGTTTTATGTTTTACATACTAGGCACGAGTACTTAAAACTTATATATGTGTGGGTTATACAACGGCATAAACATTCCCTTTAGCTCGGTAACGTTTAATCATTGGTTTTTGAACCGTGAACGCGAATCTTAGATATGGATCCATAGGGTTTAACATCCCCACTCTGGCTAGTCGCGCTAGCATTTAACGAGTGATTAATACTTCGTAATCATACGTACTTGCCAAGTGTACTTTCAGGGGGTATAAACGTTAAGTTAGTTACCAAGTGCCCACGGTTAAGCATATACTTTTACATACTTTTGAAACGCTCGTTGTAGCACTGAAATCTCGTGGCCTACTTACATTACTGTTATACTTAAACTATAGCTCACCAACCGTTGTGTTGACATTTTAAGCATGTTATTCTCAGGTGCGTAAGGTTTACTTCCGCTGTGTACTTGTTGTGCTGTAGACACCCGCTGCTTAGAGTTGACAATGCATGAACTACTTTATTTTGCATTCAAACTTTCGTACTTTTGAACTATGACTTGTAACGACCGTTTTGGTCACATACACTTATTATTTGCTTCTACTTAGTGAAGCCTGCTTTTGGATTGTAAAACATTCGATGTTGGCTTAGACATCACTTTATTATTGAATGCAAGCTCTTTTTGAAAACGCATGTAGTACTTGACCTTGTAATGATCCTGTTGTTGATGATTTGTATACGATGGTTTTGTACGGGGCATCACATATGAGTTTATCTTCACTTACGAAGATCCTATAAGCTTGTTCCTCCAACCAACAGCCCTGTAGTACTTCTTCAGATTGAGGTTCACCAAGTTTGATCGGAAATTATCTGTATTTGTTGAATTCTCCATGTTGAGGATCGGATGACGTGGATTGATCAGGAGGTGGTGGAGCAGTTGGTTTGGGAAACCTTGGTGCAGGTTCACCGGTGTATTCCTGAGTGACAAACCGGTCAAATTCATTCAGCTCTTCCTCGTCTGGAGCTTCTAAGTTTACGTAATTTTCTTTAGTGAAAGCTCCTTCAATGACCGTAGAAGGTTGGGGTTTCAAGTTTGTGAAGTATTCTTCCTCTTCTTCTTCTTCAGATTTTGGGATGATAAGCTGTGGTGCAGATGTGATGATTGTTTCAGACTGAGAGGTGATGGGTTTGACGTCAGGATTTGTGTACACCACCATTGCAAGGGAGGTTTCGGCTGAGGTAACCACTGCTTCGAACATTTTGATTTCGGTTTCAACTTCTTCTTTGACATCAACAAACATAACTTCATTGAAATCATCTTCATCATCAGAGTTGATTGTGATCACGTCATGTCCTTCTGGGGCAACATCATCTTCTACTACTGTGTAGTTAACACCTTCGACCATTCCTTTAGGCATGTCAGAGTCATCAACAATTTCTTTTCCTTTCCTGGAAGAGCTAGTTGGAGTTTGTGTTTGACTGATAGATTGAGTGATATGCACAGTGGTTCTTCCTCCGATATTCTCCCCCTCATGTTGGCCGCCGGAATCGGGGTCATCATGTCGCCTGGAGGAAGATGGTTGATCAGCATGACACGGGATTGGTTCAAGTACTGGTGGATAATTCGGGATGAGCTGAAGAGAGTTGAGAAGACCAAGGATAGCTTTCCTGATGTAGTCACCCTCAGAAAGATTAACTGAGAGAAGATAAGCGTGGAATTCGTTTTCTCGTTGAATGTACGTGAGATTTGGTTGATGAGTGACAGTCTGGGTGATAGGAGATGTTGTCATGATTGGAGGTAATGACGGTGGTGGGGAAGCATTGAGATCAGGTGGTGGTGATGTTAATCGTGGTGGTGAGAGAGCCATGGAGATAATTGGTGAGGATGTGATGGAGCCCTGCAAAGAAATGTTAGTGAACACATCCTGAGATTCTTGAAGAAACTCAGTTGTCACCACTGTTGAGCTAGAGAGCTGAGTAGTGAGGCCTGCTGAAACAGGACTTCCAAGCGATCTCAGAGAAGCAATTTTTGGAGATTTGCTAAGCTCTATGCTTGTTGTTGCAGTCTGAGCTATAGACACTGAACGTTCGATATAGGACTGCACCAAATCCTTGCGAGCACTAGACACATTTTCAAATTGTTTTTGGCGAATCTCATCTAGAGATGCCGATTCTAACTCATATGAAACATATGTTTGTGCATCTTAGTGGCTTCCTAATATTTGGGGGGGGGGGAGGGGGGGCTAACGTTTTCTTTTGGCCCCATCTCACTCCCAGTCCGCACATCCTCTCTTGATTTTTCAACTCCACCCTCATTTCTATCCTTATCACTCCGATCAATATCGTGAAGAACCTTCTGAAGTTGTTCAGAGGTTACCTGCTTTGGTTTTGATTTTCTTTCAGGCCTATTTTCACCCTCATTTCTTTTTCCCTCAAGTTTTCTTTTCTTTGACCCTCGCTTACTAGACCCCTCACCAGGTGTCCTATCAGCTCCTTGGGCAGGTTCCTCGGGTGGTATGGGATCCATAGGAGCTCCTATCTCTCTTAAGTAGCTCATTATTCTTGGATCGTCTCGTGGTCCGAGATTTAGTAAATGGGCAGGTATGAGTTGAGCTTGAACATGCTTGGACCCTATTCTCTTTTGAATATATTTGATATATTCCTGCTCCATAAATGGTTCAACTTGATCTATAGGGATAGGTTCTGGAGCTCTGGTGCTGTCATCAATGATGCCTGAGAGAATGTTTGCGTAGAATCTCAGAAATTGAATGTATGATGGGAGAGGTGCTGAGTGTATTTCTATCATGCGATCCTAGATAACTCGGCCAAAATTAGCAGTTGGCAGGAACACGATTCCATAGAAGATCTTTAGCAAGAAAATGGTGATGTGGTCGGATCCAGTCTGCATCGGGTTGAAACATCGGTTAACAAATGTATACAGTACTGCCCATCGTTGTGCCATACATTGTTTTTTGAACGCTCTTATCTTTGTGACCTCACCTTCATATCCAAGTTGTTGTACGGCTGCTAACATCTCATTCTCGGAAGGGAACGCATCATATTCAGCTCTTGCAGGGATGCCTAAGAATCTTCTCATGTCAGTTAGAGTGAATGAGACTCTCCGATCAGGGTTTTGAGTGACTAGGAAATAAAAGGAGTCAGGGGTGTCATCGATAGATGGATGGTAAGTCATGGTGTCTCGCATCAAGAGAAGCTGCCGCTCAGTAGCATGCTCATACTCAGTGAATACATTGCGCATTGGGTGGTTTAGTAATATGGGGATCCAGTAGTCACATGGGGTGGGGACATTTTCATCGAAAAAGGCATTGTTCGACATTGCTGTTGTATCATGAGCATGGTTAGTTAAAACAAAGTTCATATGGTGTGTTTGAAATGGTTGTGTCAAAAACATTTAATTATTTCAATTAAAATTTGACAAAGACAGGTTTAAAACATTTCCAACACTTAGAAAATTTTGAGCAGAAGCACTTTTCGAGCAATGGAAGGTTTTCAGGCAACAAGGGGTTTTTGAGCATGCACTAGTACTCATTTTCAGACAGGGTTTCAGACAGAGCTTTTCAAGTAGGGAGTTTTCAGGCACTACACAATTTTCAGGCACACTTTTCAGACAGGTTTTCAGTCATACTTTTAAGACAAAGATTTCGAGCAGAGAGTTTTCAGTTAGTTCTCAATGTTTATACGTGTTTTTCAGACAAAATATTTTGAGCTGCAAGTTTTCAGTCATTGAACATTTTTCAGGCAACAATGGTTTTCAGACAACAACTTTTTCAGGCACATTTTTCAGACAAAGACTTAAAGGTTTTCAGTCAGTCACTATTACGAGCACTGTTTTTGAGCGCTCGAAAACATGAGATTTTCGAGCACTCTGTCTGTTTGAGAACATATTCATTACAAAGCAGAAAAATCAACAAAGTATTCTAAATTGAGTTTTAATGAGTGAAATCTATGATAAACCTAACTCAATCAAAAGCATGAATTGAGGCCAAACCTTTAATATGATCAAAGTAAGTCACGAACCCTAAAATTGGCCCCTTTTCGAATTTGAAGTGACACAAGCATCTAACAATGAATTAAGGGAAGTAATCATGTTCTATTAATCACATACATGAACCCTAAGTCAATTTATCCTATCAGATTGTAATTATAGGTGTAATTTGAACAGAGCAAGATCTTAGGGTTCGAAACCCCATTGCACACAAAACAGAGATTAAGAACGTAATCATACAAATCATGGCATGTTTCATGTATTTAGGTGATTACAGTGACTTTAAAGCTTTTATGAAACAACAAATTTAATCACAAACACATGAAAATAGAGAAAAATACCAATTTGGTTGAAGGATGATGAAGGTGAACAGTGATGATGACGATGGTGTTCTTAGAGTACAAGTGGGTCTTGGAAATAATAATTTTAAAGTGAGATTTGAAAGTGATGGTTTAGAAAGTGAACTTTTCATCCTAATATAGACACGTGATGACTGAAAAATTCAATTTTCAGTCAGTGTTGCTCGAGAAACAATAAGACCAGATGCATTGCTCGAAAATTTACACTTTGGGCTTAATTGCTCGAAAACCTTCATCATATAGGCTTGCTCGAAAACTTTAAGCAGATTTGGATTTTAATGGGATTTTGGTACATCAAGATAACCTTTAAGAATTTTAAGAAATTCTGTGAAATAATCAAGTTAAAGTTTAAGCTTTAATTATTTTTCAAAATTTAATTTTCTCAGGTTTTAACAGTTATTGAGACCAGGAACCATGAGGCAGTCATCTAGACACATCCTCTTAAGGCAGTCACAGGGACACATCCTTCGTCATTTGTTGACTGTGGTGTTGAGGCAGTAATTTAGACACATCCTCTTGAGGCAGTCACAGGGACACATCCTCCGTCATTTGTTGACTGAGATTTTGAGGCAGTCATATAGACACATCCTCCTGAGGCAGTCACCAGGAGACATCCTCCATCATTGCTAACATTTTGATTGTAACTCCCCCTAGACAGTTGAAGGTTTCAGGAGAGTTAGATGAAGAGTGAGTTTTACATTGTTATTTGTTTAAAAGTCAGTTTACATTTTGTAAATCAAGTTAAGATACCGGGTCTCACACTGTAATTTATATTTGAGCCATTGTTCTCATCTCCCTCTCAAAATGTGATGCATCAGATTTTGAAAAACTCAATACTCCCCCTAGGCAAGTGCATCACTCCCCCTAGGCACTTGCCAGGTTCCTAAATGGAAAATAAATTAACCATGCCAATTTTACAAACCAGATTTTTAAAGGTAGGTTAATCTAGTGCCTTGGTCAGTAAGTCAGCAAGTTGACTTTTGGTGGATACAAAATACAATTCAGCATTCCCTTTCTCAACATGATCTTTAATAAAGTGATAGCGAATGTCAATGTGTTTGGTTCGAGAGTGGTGAACAGGATTGCTAGAGATAGCAATGGCACTCTGAGAGTCGCAGTAGATCTGGATTTTGTGGAATCTGAATCCATAGTCAAGTAGTTGGGACTGCATCCACAGTACTTGGGAGCAACAGCTTGCAGCTGCAATGTACTCAGATTCAGCAGTGGAAAGAGAGATACAGTTTTGCTTGCGAGAGGACCAACTGACTAACTTGTGACCTAGGAATTGGAGACCACTAGAGGTGCTTTTCCGGTTTACTTGGTCACCACCATGATTAGCATCCGTGAATTTTATAAGGTTGAAGCCAGTCCTGAAGGGATACCAGAGTCTAAGATTGGGCTTGCCTTTTAGATAGCTAAAGATTCTCATTACAGCCTTGTAGTGAGAATACCTAGGGTTGGCCTGAAAATGGGCACACAGACATACATCAAACATGATGCCGGGTCTACTAGCAGTGAGATACATCAATGAGCCAATGAGGCTCCTATAGAGAGTTTGATCGAAAGATTGACCATCCAAATCAGCATGTAATGATATGTTGATTGACATTGGAGTGGGGCTGATTTTCATCTCAGAAAAGTTAAACTTTTTGAACATATCAGAAATGTATTTTGATTGAATGATGAAAATCCCCTGTGGAAGTTGTTTAACTTCTAATCCTAGAAAGAAATGGAGTTCTTCGAGCATGCTCATTTCAAACTTGTTCTTCATGAGTTCAGAAAAATCATAGCAGAGAGTGGGGGAAGTGGAACTAAAGATGATGTCATCAACATAGACTTGAATTAACAAGATGTGTTCTTTCTGTTTTCTGATGAATAGAGTCGTGTCAATGGTTCCACGTGAGAAGTCGTTCTTGAGAAGAAATGCGGTCAGGGTTTCATACCACGCCCTGGGCGCCTGTTTTAGACCATAAAGAGCCTTGGAAAGGAGATACATGTGGTTGGGGTGTTTGGAGTCTACGAAACCTTTAGGTTGACTGACATAGACCTCTTCTTAAAGAATGCCATTCAGAAAGGCAGTTTTTACGTCCATTTGATAAACGGTGAACCGCTTGTGAGCAGCATATGAAAGAAATAGATGGATGGCTATCGAGCCACAGGAGAAAATGTTTCGTCGTAGTCAATTCCTTCTTGTTATCTGTATCCTTTTTCTACAAGACGTGCTTTGTTACGAATGATGATGCTGTGAGGATCCTTCTTATTTTTGAAGATCCACTTGGTATCAATAATGGTTTTTCCAGATGGACGAGGAACAAGTTCCCATACATCAAGCCGATCAAATTGATGAATTTCTTCTTGCATGGCTATAGACCAGTCGCAATCTTGGAGGGCCTCAAAGGCAGTTTTAGGTTCGATCGTGCTTAGAAAAAGGCAGCGAAGAGGCATTCATTATTGGAAGCCTTGCGAGTGCGGACAGGAGCGTCTGGATCACCAATGATTTGATGAATTGGCTGATCCACAGTCCATTTTGTGGAATGTGGAAGAGGTGGAGTAGATTCATCATTAAGAGAGGTGCGGTATGCGAGGAAGATGAGGATCCAGAAAGTTCAGTGTTGTCATTAGGGTAGGTGGCATTTTCTTCCCACAGAGGAACAAGGGTATCTGCATTTTGTTCGGTGGAAAGGATGGGAGGAGTTGAAGCATCTAGAGACCTAGTATCTGTTTCATTTGAAGGAGTATCTTCACTGGATTCGAGAGGAGACAATTCAACAGCTGGAGGATGAGAGTTGAGAATGGGAGCGTTGTTTGAGGAAACAATCCAGTGTCAAGGTCATCTAGAAGAAGAAATTCGGAGGAATTACTTTCGTTGGATGGTGATTCGCCCACGATCACTGGAGTAGAGGAACCAACTATGATTGATTCGGGGAGAGCCGATTCAGAGGGTACCGTGGGGTTTGACGACATTGGAGGGATGATGGGTTCAAACAACACATCTAGATTATCAGAGGTGGCCAGTGGAACATGTCGGAAGTGAGGATCAGAATTGAGTCCAGGGCGAGAGCCATTATGACCAAGCACCGTTCCAGACATCTCATCAAACTTGACATTGGTGCTTTCTTTAATGATTCGATTTCGACGATTGTAAACATGATATGACATACGATCTTGAGAGTAGCCAATAAATATTGCTTCATCACCGCGAACATCAAACTTTCCAAGGTTGTCCTCGTCATTTAGAACATAGCATACACATCCAAATATGCGAAAGTGCTTCACGTTAGGTCGACGATTGAAAAGAAGTTCATATGGAGTTTTGTCGAACCGACGATTAACGATGGACTGATTTTGGGTGAAGCACGCAGTGTTAACAGCTTCAGCTCAGAGGGACCGGGGTAGCTTGGAATAAACCAGCATTGTTCTTGCTGCTTCAACAAGGGTGCGATTACGTCTTTCAACAACTCCATTTTGTTATAGAGTACGAGCGGTAGAGGTTTGATGGGTGATATCGGCATGATCTAGATATGAGTTAAGAATAGAATTTTGAAATTCAGTGCCATTATCAGTTTTGAGGATACGTACAAGCTTATTGGTGGATAATTGGATTCTTTTCAGAAAATCAATGATTATTTTCGGAGTTTCAGACTTACTTTTCAGAAATCTGACCCATGTGTATCGTGAATAGTCATCAACTATCACCAGGATGTACTTTCTTCCACCAAGACTGGAAATACACATTGGTCCACAAAGGTCCATATGAAGCATATGAAGTGGACTGGAGGTGTTGAATTCGGTTTTTGATTTGTGGGAGGATCTATGAATCTTTCCCATGGCACATGAAGGGCAAACGTGTGTAGTATCGAATGAGAGGAGTGGAACACCGTCAACAAGGTTGTTGGAGACAAGTTTGTTGAGGTTCTGAGAGTAAAGATGTGACATCTGGTGATGCCACAACCATGTGGTTTCAGAGGAAGCTTTGGAAACCAGGCAGAGTGGTTGTAAGTTTGAAGACATGTTTTTCATGGCAAGAGAGTAAAGAGTGGATTCACGTTTGCCTTTGAGTAGGTTGTCTCCCTCCATGGTTTGAACACAGTACATAGATCTTTCAAAGATCACGTGGAGATCACTGTCACAGAATTAGCTGATACTGAAGAGACAGCACCCAAGCCCTCGAACATAGGACACACGTTTGATGGTCACACCGTTGAACACATAATCTCCATACCATTCGATGGTAGCAATTTCATCTTTTCCAAAGCGAACTATACCTAGGAACTTATTGACATAGTTTGTCAACATTGATTTATCACCAGTCATGTATCTGGAACAACCAGAATCCAGATACCAAACACATGCTGGGATAACCTGCAAAACAGAGTTAAGCACAAGTTTTAGGGACCCCAGTTATCTCGGGTTCCTTATGAGCAGATACATTCAGAGAATTTAGAGCATTAGGTTCTTTAGATGAAACATTCAACAAGGTCTGAACATTCATTACAACACACGAATCATGGTTTTGATGACCAAAATACAGACATCTTTTACATCTATTACACATTAATAACTCGGACTGAGAAGCAAGACTTGAAGATGCTTGGACTGTTTCAGTCTTGGGTTTCCATGCTTTCAAAATACTTTGTTTTGGTTTAGATCCTGTGAAATTTAAAACACCAAATTTAGACCCAGTTTGAAAACGATTCATGTCTTTAAGTAATGACTATCTAGCCCTTTGTGCTCTTTTGCGACGATTTCGCTTTTGAGTCTTGGTTAATCAATCAGATATCCGCTTTGCGGCATAGTGGAGATTTGGTAGTTGCGGATGTTTGATGGATTCGGAGTTTTGTTTCAATGATCTACCACTGTTGCTCTGGAAGGAGTTAGAGTGGTCGATATTTTGGTGGACGTGAGGGCTACTTGGACCACCCTTCCTTTCTAGAATAGGCGGTGCATGGTGGTTGTGGGCTTTTCTTGCCGAATGGTCATACACACCATGTTCTTAGATTATTCTTTGAACAGGGTTGTTTCGCCTTCCCATCAAGGTTGCGGAATATGGTGGTTTGGGATCAGCACCCCTTTTAGTGACAATCATCCCTAAACGAGAGCCATGAATATGGTTTTTTAGGATGGTGCCAGCTGGAATGAAAGGTTTCATTGAGTTCACTACAGTAGTGTACGGAAAGCCTTGGTGATGTGGGGGAAGAACTTGTTGAGAATAGGTGGGTACCCATGGTACAAATTTCTCTTTCATTGAATTTGATTCCTTTTGTTGAGAATAGTTTTGTGACAATGTTAGACCAAAATTCTTTTCGGCTTTTTCAAAATCACAATTCATTAAAACTTTTACTTGCAAATCAATGTTGTCCTTTTCAATAAGAGCAACATGTTTCTTATATCCTTTTAGTTCAAGTTTTAAGTCAACGATTTCTTTCCCAAGAGAATCAACAAGAACATTTGAGGGTTCGATAAGGAGGCAGGGTGACGGTTCCTGAGGGGCTTTGGACTTTAAAATCATTTCACAGAAAGTAGTCGCTTGAATAGGAATCTGTTTTTGAAGTTCATGCACATCATGAGTAAATTGATCATTTGTGGTCACTTGGAGTGAGATTTGGTGTTGCATTGCTTTTATGATCATCAGAAATTTTCGTTCATTGTCAAAAGAATTCATTTTATTTTTGAAAAGTTCCTTTTCTAAACCGATGATGTATTTTTCTAATACCAGAGTTGGTAAATAGACAACACGTTTTTGACCTTCTGAATTCTCACTTTCATTAAACAAATCAGGTAAGCTTTCATATGAAAATGAGTTTTTCTTTTTCAAATAAAGAGCGTTGATTTTATCATAGATTAGAGCAATTTCTCGTTTTACTTTAGTTGATCTTTTAGCCGATGCTTCCTCAACCTCACAGTTGGATGCAAATGTGAGTCGTGCAGGTAGGCCAATCATCAAGTATCTACTATCATACAGACAGGGCTCAGCTTTGGCCATATTGGACAAGGTGAGAGGATTTTCAAAGCCTAGGCCTTTGTTCTCATGGAAGGAGTCCTTTGGTCGATTCATGAAAAGGGTTTGATTCGAGATGTGTCCTGCTAAAACAACCTTAGACTGTTCGGTCATGTAGAGCTTTTCTTTAAATTGTCCTAGACGAGTTTGAAGGTCTAGATTATGTGCGGTAAGTTTAGAACATTCAGAGGTTTTCTTAGCAAGATCGAAGAGGGGTTCTCTTCTCTTTTCTTCTAAAGTATCTAGGAGAGTTTTCTTAGAAGCAGTGAGTTTCTTAATTTATTTCTCAGCATTGTCTACTTTCTCACTAAGAACTTCATTTCTTAACCTAAAGTTTGTCCTTTCTATTCGTAACGGTCTCACACTAGATTCTAGCTCCTTCAATTGTGTTACTTTATCAGCTAGATCCTTCTGAAGTGTTAGGTATGCATTGTTTGACACTTTGATTTTCAATTTAGCTTTTAACCTATGGTTCTCATTTTGTAGTCCACTAACTTGACTAGCAAGTGATCTAAGGTCCTTACTCATTTTAGCAAAGTTGTCAACATACATATCAGGCAATTCAGGGAGCATTTTATCATGATTATGGGAAGCAGGTTCATCTCTAATGGGCACATTAATTTGGATAGGTGGGTCATTGGGTCTCTTAGAGGTTGCTTGCAATACATCAGAAACACATTCAGAACTATTATTTACAGAGTTATAATATTTATGAATTATGTCGGTGTAAAGTTGTACCTCTTCCTCATCATCGAAAGAAACACTGTCAGGAGCATGGTTCATGTTGGTGAGTTTCACTACATTAGCGCGTTCGGGCTCCTGTTCACTGTCTGACCAGTTTAGCCAAACATCATCTGAGGCTTTGAGGACCTTCCCCTTTTCAGCATCTTGGGCGAGCAATATATTTTTCTTGTAATACTCGGCATCCTTTCGTTTGGGTAGTCTGCATTCTCGTGTAAAGTGACCTATTTTACCACATTTGAAACAAACATTATTGGGGTCCTTGTTGTCAGGGCCCCGGTATTGAGTGGTAGAGGTTTTGGGTTTTTTGTAATATGAAGAGCTGGATGAGGTTCGATTATGGTTGTTTTTGCTAAAACCTCCAGATGATCTCCTGAGATTCAGTTGCTTGCTGAACATTGCGGCAGCCTTGACGAGATCTCGATGTTCTTCATCAACATCAGAGTATGTGTCCTCATCAGAGGAAATGGTTTGTTTTGCTTTGAGTGAGTTGGAGCGGTTGGAAGGGGTTTTGGTGGAGCTTTTGTTAACAAACAGAGCCATTGGATCACTGGTTTCAGCGAGGTTGGATTTAGGGTTTTGGGCAGCTAGAACATCAGGTTGATGATTCATTAGTTTCCCTACAAATTCATGAATGTTGTACTTCTTGGTGTTTTTGGAGGCACGGAATTTGTTTCCATATGGTGTCCAGGTGGCATTTAGTTTCTTCAGAAATTTCATGTTCAGCTCTTGATTTTCCTTTTTCACTCCAACCTTCTTTAGCTCATTAATGACTTCATAGAAACTTCTGTAGTAGTCCTTTAGAGGTTCATCGGGTTTCTAAAAGTAGTCCTCATACATTGCAAGTGCTATGTCAAGTTTTGTCTGATCGGATTGACTGTATCCTTCCTGTTGACGGGTGATTTCATCTAGAAGTTCTTTTTCGGATTTCAGAGAGCTGACGGACTTGTACATGTCATGAGGAAGGACTTGCATGATAATGGACCTGGAATCGATATCGGCTTGAGCTCTCTTGGCTTCTTTACCCTGGAGTTCATAGGGTTTTAGAACCGCGCCGGTGTCAGGGTGAAGTGAGATCTTAGGTCCATTGAGAAATGATTCCCAGAGGTATTTGGTTTGTTCTCCTTTTTCATCGATGAAGTTGTCAAACCTTCCTTTCCATTCGTCAAACAATCCCTCGAACAGCATGGGAGGAGGGGTATCCGAGCCCACGACCAAAGCATCACGGTTTGCAGTAGCCATCTTAACTAGTAGTGTAAACTGAGTGGTGCAAAAGAGAGGAATTTTAACAAGAAATTGGTAAGAGGATGAGTTTGAGTGTAGAGAATCACTTGTGTAATCAGAGTGAAATTAGGGTTTTGGTGTAAAACCACTTGTATGAGCCAAGTGGTTTTTGAGCAAAGCCAAACTTCAAGTCAGACTATGTTTTCGAGCAGCAAAAAGTAGTAGAGAAAGGGAGGTTTTCGAGCAGGAAAGAGAATAGAGCACTAGAAAAGTTTTAGAGCAGGCAAAGTATTCGAACAGTTAAGGTATTCGAGCACCTAGCTAGTTCTAGAGCACCTAAATTTTCGAGCAGATAACTAGGGTTTCAAATAAAACCAAGCCTACAAATCAGGGTGGTTTTCGAGCAAAACCAGGTTCTCTGGAAACTAAATTTTCGAGCACTATGAGACAAAACTTAAGATTTTTCGAGCAGTAAAAGTTTTCGTGCAAGGTTTCAGGGCAGTAAAAATCACTGTTTTCAGACAATCTTTTAATTTTGAACATAATTTTTCGAGCAAATACACAAATTACACACTGTTCTCGAGCAAAGATCACACTTTTCACAATTTTTCGAGCAATTTGACTGAAAAACACTTAACTCAGTTTGTTTAAGTTCAAGTTGTTTGACTTTTAAGAGAGAGAGTATCAATGCACGTGAAAACTTACACAAAAGTACAAACTTATGCACAAAAGGACAAGTCCTTTGTCCTCTATGACACAAATCAAGGGATTATGTCAAGGACATGTCCTATTCACACCTAAAACTATCGGGTAATAGAAATTACGATGGGTATTGACTAGAAGTCCAAAGTTTGGAGCCAAAAATGACTCAACACGTGGGAAAGTGAACAGGATATTCGAGCAAAAACCTTAGGGTTTCACTGTAGTGATACTACCCTGGGAAGTTTTCGAGCAGTGTCAAACCCAGAAGGGGTTTTCGAGCACATGATCTGGGAAAAACTTAGGCAATTCTAGTGATTTTTAAGCAGATTTAGCAGAGATTATGGACATAACAGCAATGAATCATGAAACTTTAGGGCCTTTAATTAACCTTAACACGAATGAAGTGAAAAATTTCAAGTATTTTTCGAGTAAATCATGTAATAGAGTGACAAAATCATTATATTTCTGTTATGGCAGCAGAAACATGAACATATGAGCATGAAATATGGATAAAGCACATGAGTTAATCACTAAATTTCCAGAAAACAACATGAATTTCATACCATTTTAACATACATATCGTTTTCTTTAGACAGAAATATATTAAACATACTTCAACAAAACATTTTCGTGCATAACCTTTTTAAGAGCAAGTTAATCTAAGATAGAGCATGCATAATTTAGAACTTGTTAAGCATATAACACGGATTTCAAGCAGAAAGATAGATATTCTTAACAAACAACAAACGAATTCGTGACCCAATGAGAGTTAATCGTGATACCTCAACCGAAGAGCACCAAACACTCCAAAAACACGAATCTAGAAACTTTAATCCTTGGATCAACAAGCAAGATAGCGAGTCCCACTCTGATACCAATTGTTAGTCCCTAAAGAAGCCTAGATTGACGGTTTGTGAGTTGATTAGTGGGTTGGAAGTATTAGTTATCAAGAACACATGAGAAGAAGGATAATAAGACTTAGTGCAAAATGGATAACTAGTTCAATTAGGAGTGAAGAGGTTGTTTATATATGACAACCTCCTAAGTTACAAAACATACAAAGTTACCATGGTAAAAATAGTAATTACATTACATGATAAGAATAAAACCGTGAGCCACTAATCTATTACATGAACATATGTCAACACATTTCTTCAAATTCGAGACGTGGAAAGTGTTGTGTACAGCCGCGAGTTGTTGAGGTAACTCAAGTCGGTAAGCTACTGGTCCGACGCGATCAATAACCTTGAATGGTCCAATATACCTTGGGTTTAATTTCCCTCATTTACCAAATCGAACAACGCCTTTCCAAGGTGCAACTTTAAGCATGACCATCTCTCCAATTTCAAATTCTATATCTTTTCTTTTAATGTCAGCGTAGCTCTTTTGTCTACTTTGGGCGATTTTAAACCGTTGTTGAATTTGGATGATCTTCTCGGTAGTTTCTTGTATTATCTCCGGACCCGTAATCTGTCTATCCCCCACTTCACTCCAACAAATCGGAGACCTGCACTTTCTACCATAAAGTGCTTCAAACGGCGCCATCTCAATGCTTAAATGGTAGCTGTTGTTGTAGGAAAATTCTGCTAACAGAAGGTGTCGATCCCAACTGTTTTCGAAATCAATAACACATGCTCGTAGCATGTCTTCAAGCGTTTGTATTGTTCTTTCGCTCTGCCCATCAGTTTGTGGATGATAGGCAGTACTCATGTCTACACAAGTTCCTAATACTTGCTGTAATGTCTGTCAGAATCTTGAAATAAATCTGCCATCCCTATAAGAGATAATAGAGATTGGTATTCCATGTCTGGAGACGACTTCCTTCAAATACAGTCGTGCTAACTTCTCCATCTTGTCATCTTCTCTTATTGGCAGAAAATGTGCTGATTTGGTGAGACGATTAACTATTACCCAAATAGTATCAAAACCACTTGCAGCCCTTGGCAATTTAGTGATGAAATCCATGGTAATGTTTTCCCATTTCCATTCCGGAATTTCGGGTTGTTGAAGTAGACCTGATGGTTTCTGATGCTCCGCTTTGACCTTAGGACACGTCAAACGTTCTCCTACATATTTAGCAACATCAGCTTTCATACCCGGCTACCAAAAATGTTTCTTGAGATCCTTGTACATCATCCCCATTCCAGTATGTATTGAGTATCTGGTTTTATGAGCTTCTCTAAGTACCATTTCTCTCATATCTCCAAATTTTGGTACCCAAATTCTTTCAGCCCTATACCGGGTTCCGTCTTCCCGAATATTAAGATGTTTCTCCGATCCTTTGGGTATTTCATCCTTTAAATTTCCCTCTTTTAAAACTCCTTGCTGCGCCTCCTTTATTTGAGTAGTAAGGTTATTGTGAATCATTATATTCATAGCTTTTACGCGAATGGGTTCTATGTCCTTTCTGCTCAAAGCGTCAGCTACCACATTCGCCTTCCCCGGGTGGTAACGAATCTCAAAGTCGTAATCATTTAACAATTCAATCCACCTGCGCTGCCTCATGTTCAGTTGTTTCTGATTAAATATGTGTTGAAGACTTTTGTGGTCGGTATATATAATACTTTTGACCCCATATAAGTAGTGTCTCCAAGTCTTTAATGCAAAAACAACCGTGCCTGATTCCAAATCATGCGTCGTATAATTCTTCTCGTGAATCTTCAATTGTCTAGACGCATAAGCAATTACCTTCGTTCGTTGCATTAATACACAACCGAGACCTTGCTTTGAAGAGTTACAATATATCACAAAATCATCATTCCCTTCAGGTAATGACAATATAGGTGCCGTAGTTAACTTTTTCTTTAACAATTGAAACGCTTTCTCTTGTTCATCCTTCCATTCAAATTTCCTCCCTTTATGCGTTAATGCAGTCAAGGGTTTTGCTATTCTGGAAAAATCTTGGATGAACCTTCTGTAGTAACCAGCTAGTCCTAAAAATTGGTGTATATGCTTCGGAGTTTTCGGGGTTTCCCATTTTTCAACGGTTTCAATCTTTGCTGGATCCACGTGAATACCTTCTTTGTTCACTATGTGACCGAGGAATTGAACTTCTTCCAACCAAAATGCACACTTTGAAAGCTTAGCATACAGTTTTTCTTTGCTCAGCAACTCTAGCAGTTTTCTTAAATGTTCTTGATGCTCTTGATCATTCTTCGAGTAAATAAGTATGTCATCGATGAAAACAATGACAAACTTATCAAGATATGGCCCACACACTTGGTTCATGAGGTCCATGAACACAGCTGGTGCGTTCGTCAATCCAAACGGCATAACCATAAACTCGTAATGACCATAACGCTTCCTAAAAGCAGTCTTTGGAATATCATCCTCCTTCACCCGCATTTGATGATACCCAGAACGTAAATCAATCTTCGAATAAACTGACGAGCCTTGTAGTTGATCAAATAAGTCGTCGATTCTCGGTAGTGGGTAGCGGTTCTTGATGGTAAGTTTGTTCAACTCTCTATAGTCGATACAAAACCTAAATGTACCATCCTTCTTCCTGACAAACAAAACAGGAGCTCTCCACGGTGATGTGCTTGGAGCACGAGCTATTGGTGCAGCTCCCGATACAAGGTCTATTTAGAATTCAACGAATCGGTGTGGAGGTAGTCCCGATAATTCTTTCAGAAATACAACGGGAAATTCTTTTGTGACGGGAACATCATTGATGTTCTTTTATTCGGAATTGACTTTCTCTATGTGTGCTAGCACAGCATAGCAACCTTTTCTTATTAGTTTTTGTGCCTTCAGGTTACTAATAAGATTTAACTTCGCGTTGCTCTTTTCTCCATACACCATTAAGGGTTTTCCTTTCTCTCGTATAATGAGAATTGCATTTTTGTAACAAACGATCTCTGCTTTCACTTCTTTCAACTAGTCCATACCGATTATCACATCAAAACTCCCAAACTCTACTGGTATCAAGTCAATCTTAAATGTTTCGCTAACCAGTTTAATTTCTCGATTCCGACATATATTATCTGCTGTAATTAATTTACCGTTTGCTAATTCGAGTAAAAATTTATTATCCAAGGGCGTCGGTGAGCAACTTAGTTTAGCACAAAAATCTCTACTCATATAGCTTCTATCCACACGCGAATCAAATAAAGCATAAGCAGATTTATTGTCAATGAGAAACGTACCCGTAACAAGCTCCGGGTCTTCCTGCACTTCTGCCGTATTAATATTGAAAACTCTTACGTAGCCCTGTCCATTAGTATTCTCCTGATTCGGGCAATTTCTACTAAAGTGGCCCGGTTTTCCACATCCAAAACAAACTATGGCGATGTTATTTGTTCTGACATTGTTTGTTCTTTTAGTTCTGTTATGCATTGGTCCGTAGATTTCGCACTTCTTCGCGCTATGACCATTTCTTTTACACTTGTTGAAAAATGTCATGCAGAACCTCAGGTGATGCTCTTCACATCTTTGGCACGGCTGTTTTTGGTTTTTGTTGCCATTGTTGTTATTGAGATTGTTATTGGGATTGTTATTGTTGCTGTTGTTTTTGTTGTTATTGTTGTTGGGACGGTTATTGTAGTTGTTGTTGGGACATTTGTTGAAGTTGTTGTTGCGATTGATGTTGCAGTTATTGGGATAGTTTTTGCGATTGTGGTTGTTGTTGTTGTTGTATTGGTGACTCTTGTCATTGGTTTCTTCCTACTTTCTCTTGACTTGTTTCATGTAAGCCTCTTCGGTCGCCTGCCCTTTAATCTTTCCTTAGATCTGGTTCAATAATTTGTGAGCCATTTGACTTGCCTTTTGTATGGAGGCTGGCTCGTGTGAACTCGCATCTTCTTGAATTCTTTCCGGTAACCCTTTTACAAATGCGTCGATCTTCTCTTCTTCGTCTTCGAACATTCTGGGACACAATAGGCACAATTCTGTGAATCGTCATTCGTACGTGGTGATATCAAAACCTTGCATTCGTAATCCTCTAAGCTCTACCTTGAGCTTATTGACCTCGTTTCTGGGACGATACTTCTCATTCATCAATTGCTTGAATGCTGACCATGGTAGTGCATAAGCAGCATCTTGTCCTACCTGCTCGAGATAGGTATTCCACCATGTTAACGTCGTACATGTGAAGGTATGCGTAGCGTACTTAACTTTATAATCTTCAGTACACTTACTTATGGAAAACACCGATTCGACCTTCTCGGTCCACCGTTTCAATCCAATTGGTCCTTCGGTTCCATCAAATTCCAAAGGTTTGCAGGCAGTGAATTCTTTGAAGGAGCATCCTACACAATTTTTGCGGAATTAGTTCCACTGCTAGATCCAGAGTTATTGTTATTTCGCATCGCAGCCTGCACTGCGGCTATGTTCGCAGCAAGGAAAATACGGAAGTCTTCCTCACTCATGTTCAAGTTCTGACGAGTCACCGGTGCCATTTCCTTCAAAAATAGCCAAAAGAATTGAGTTAATCATATAGAATTTAAGAGTAGTCAATAGTATTTCGTAGCATTATATGAACTTCTTTATAAAAGCTTTTTCTTCATATTAGCATTTTATAGTTTTAATTTGGGTAGTACCTGCCCGTTAAGTTCATACTTACTAGCTACTATACAACTCAACTGCTACGCTTCTATATGGAAAACTTATTACAATAATATTTCGCGTTCAAACTTTATACAAAATATTACAAACTTACAATACCGCTATTATACATATAGGATGAAATATAGCACATAATAACATTGCCACTCGGCAGCTATAAAGGCAATTCTAGTTAATACGCAAGTTGTTCAGCAAAAGAAATAAAGACACGTAATTCATAAGTCCAGAAACAAGTCATGCATTCAGGTTTTACTAAGACGACTTCCCATCCTTGATCTTGTGGAAAGTAACCGTTATGACCATTTGCTAGGCAGCATGTTGTCATGTCGTCAAAAGGACGAGGATTTCGTAATGTCCAACAGCCTCATAGCAATCTAAAAACCGTGTTTCTTACCCCAAATACTGAGTCCGTCACTTGTGGGAATGTTTTATTTAAAAGTTGTAACTCGATGTTCTTTTTATCACTTTGGTAAGAAGCGAACATCATTAACCCGTAAGTATAACATGCTTCTTTATTTTGCATGTTAGAAGCTCTTTCTAACTCACGAAATCCTATGTTGGGATATGTTGAGTCAAAATAGGTTCTTAACCCGTAGCGTAAAATTGCATTTCGGTTCCCCGCATTTAACGCTTTAAAGAAAACACGACGTAACTTACAGTCTCCCCAATGTGATATACCCCACCTATCAAAGGAAAGCCTTTTATAAACTAAGGCATTTCTGGAAAGTCTTTCAAATGTTTGACAAGTTAATTTCACCATAACTAAATGTGCTGATGAATTTTGACCGACTCTAGACATGATTTCTTCAATCATATCCTCTGGTAGGTCTTCTAAAATATTCGGTTGTCTACCCTTAACATCCATTTTATTTTTATACTTTAAAATAGACAAGGATTAGATTTGTAAAAGATAATTAACAAACAATACAAGCAATTTTTTTCATAGGACATAAAGTACAAGCACACTACAATACATATAATACACAACATGATTACAACCCTCTAATCTGAATCACTGGTTTCTTCTTCTTCGGACTTGGTTCGTTTTCCTAATTTTCTAGGGATATATAGTGTTCCTCTAATACGAGCCGTTGTTTTCCACAATGGTTTAGAAAAACCTGGTGGTTTAGACGTTCCTGGGTTATTGTTACACTTTAGGAAATACGGACGTTGCCGATATATATAAAGTTCATCGGGGTTGGAATCAGGTTTCTCTATTTTTATACCTTTTCCCTTATTATTTTCTTTTGCTTTATTAAATTGGGTCGAGGTAATTTCTATAACATATTTGGAATCCTCATCGGGATCCGATTCATCGAAAAATTGGTAATCTTCCCAATATTTTGCTTCCTCGGCGGAAACACCATTGACCATTATTGACTTTGGTCCGTTGGTTGAGGATTTTCTTTTATTTAACCAATTTTCTGTAGGTATCAATATTTCTTCCTCCGGAACCTCTTCTTCTTCTGGTTCTTCCTCTTCCGGTTCCTCTTCTTCCGGTTCCTCCTCTTCAGGTTCCTCCTCTTCCGGTTCCTCTTCGGGAATTTGTGAATCTTCCCAAAGTATATTCGACTCTTCATTATTATTAGGTGAGTCGATGGGATTTGTACTAGGGGTAGACATCTATAACACAATATCAAACACATTAAGAGGTTAATATATCACATAATAATTACATGTTAATAATATATAGTTTCCAACAAAAGTGTTAAGCAATCGTTTTTAAAGAAAACACGGTCGAAGTCCAGACTCACTAATGTATCCTAACAAACTCGATAAGACACACTAATGCAAATTTCTGGTTCTCTAAGACCAACGCTCAGATACCAACTGAAATGTCGATTTCATATTGATTATAAACGTTCCATATTAATTGATTTCATTGCGAGATTTTGACCTCTATATGAGACGTTTTTCAAAGACTGCATTCGTTTTTAAAACAAGCCATAACCTTTATTTTATCGACAAGGTTAAAAGACACCACCTAGATTATCAGAAATGATAATCTAAAAATATCACACTTACACACTACCAATACATATTAGTTTACAATATTAATATGTTACAACAAAGTAAATTTCGAATGCAGTTTTAAACAATATTATACAAGCATGCTGACTCCAAATCTTGTCCATATATTAGCATGCAACAACGGAAGCTCTTAATAATCACCTGAGAATAAACATGCTTTAAACGTCAACAAAAATGTTAGTGAGTTATAGGTTTAACCTATATATTTATCAAATCGTAATAATAATAGACCACAAGATTTCATACTTCAATATACATCCCATACATAGAGATAAAAATCATTCATATGGTGAACACCTGGTAACCGACATTAACAAGATGCATGTAGTGACCCGAACTTTTCCATGTTTATATATATATTAAATGAAATTTTTATTTACATGATTAAGTGTTTCCAACATGTTAAGCAATCAAACTTGTTAAGACTTGATTAATTGAAATAGGTTTCATATAGACAATTGACCACCCAAGTTGACCGGTGATTCACGAACGTTAAAACTTGTAAAAACTATACGATGACATATATATGGTTATATATATAGTAAACATGATTTTATTATAAGTATGTATCTCATTAGGTATTTTAACAATGAGTTATATACATAAAAATGAGACTATTAATTTAAGAAACTCGAAAACGATATATATAACGATTATCGTTATAACAACGTCTTACTAGGTACATATGAATCATATTAAGATATTGATACACTTGGTTAATTATGTTAAATGATAAGTAAATATATTATTAAGTGTATTAACAATGAAATACATATGTAAAAATAAGACTACTAACTTAATGATTTCGAAACGAGATATATATGTAACGATTATCGTTGTAACGACATTTAACTGTATATATATCATACTAAGATATATTATATATCATAATATCATGATAATATAACAATTTAACATCTCATTTGTTATAATAAATAATGGGTTAACAACATTCAACAAGATCGTTAACCTAAAGGTTTCAAAACAACATTTACATGTAACGACTAACGATGACTTAACGACTCAGTTAAAATGTATATACATGTAGTGTTTTAATATATATTCATACACTTTTGAAAGACTTTAAGACACTTATCAAAATACTTCTACTTAACAAAAATGCTTACAATTACTTCCTCGTTCAGTTTCATCAACAATTCTACTCGTATGCACCCGTATTCGTACTCGTACAATACACAGCTTTTAGATGTATGTACTATTGGTATATACACTCCAATGATCAGCTCTTAGTAGTCCATGTGAATCACCTAACACATGTGGGAACCATCATTTGGCAACTAGCATAAAATATCTCATAAAATTACAAAAATATGAGTAATCATTCATGACTTATTTACATGAAAACAAAATTACATATCCTTTATATCTAATCCATACACCAACGACTAAAAACACCTACAAACACTTTCATTCTTCAATTTTCTTCATCTAATTGATCTCTCTCAAGTTCTGTCTTCAAGTTCTAAGTGTTCTTCATAAATTCTACAAATTCTAGTTTCATAAAATCAAGAATACTTCCAAGTTTGCTATCTTACTTCCAATCTTGTAGAGTGATCATCCAACCTCAAGAAATCTTTCTTATTTACAGTAAGATATCTTTCTAATACAAGGTAATACTCATATTCAAACTTTGATTCAATTTCTATAACTATAACAATCTTATTTCGAGTGAAAATCTTACTTGAACTATTTTCGTGTTATGATTATGCTTCACGAACTTTCAAGCCATCCAAGGATCCTTTGAAGCTAGATCTATTTTTCTCATTTCTAGTAGGTTTATCCAAGGAACTTGAGGTAGTAATGATGTTCATAACATCATTCTATTCATACATATAAAGCTATCTTATTCGAAGGTTTAAACTTGTAATCACTAGAACATAGTTTAGTTAATTCTAAACTTGTTCGCAAATAAAAGTTAATCCTTCTAACTTGACTTTTAAAATCAACTAAATACATGTTCTGTATCTATATGATATGCTAACTTAATGATTTAAAACCTGAAAACACGAAAAACACCGTAAAACCAGATTTACGCCGTCGTAGTAACACCGCGGGCTGTTTTGGGTTAGTTAATTAAAAACTATGATAAACTTTGATTTAAAAGTTGTTATTCTGGGAAAATGATTTTTATTATGAACATGAAACTATATCCAAAAATTATGGTTAAACTCAAAGTGGAAGTATGTTTTCTAAAATGGTCATCTAGACGTCGTTCTTTCGACTGAAATGACTACCATTACAAAAACGACTTGTAACTTATTTTTCCGACTATAAACCTATAATTTTTCTGTTTAGATTCATAAAATAGAGTTCAATATGAAACCATAGCAATTTGATTCACTCAAAACGGATTTAAAATGAAGAAGTTATGTGTAAAACAAGATTGGATAATTTTTCTCATTTTAGCTACGTGAAAATTGGTAACAGATCTATTCTAACCATAACTTAATCAACTTGTATTGTATATTATGTAATTTGAGATACCATAGACACGTATACAATGTTTCGACCTATCATGTCGACACATCTATATATATTTCGAAACAACCATAGACACTCTATATGTGAATGTTGGAGTTAGCTATACAGGGTTGAGGTTGATTCCAAAATATATATAGTTTGAGTTGTGATCAATACTGAGATACGTATACACTGGGTCGTGGATTGATTCAAGATAATATTTATCAATTTATTTCTGTACATCTAACTGTGGACAACTAGTTGTAGGTTACTAACGAGGACAGCTGACTTAATATACTTAAAACATCAAAATATATTAAAAGTGTTGTAAATATATTTTGAACATACTTTGATATATATGTATATATTGTTATAGGTTCGTGAATCAACCAGTGGCCAAGTCTTACTTCCCGACGAAGTAAAAATCTGTGAAAGTGAGTTATAGTTCCACTTTTAAAATCTAATATCTTGGGATGAGAATACATGCAGGTTTTATAAATGATTTACAAAATATACACCAGTACGTGAAACTACATTCTATGGTTGAATTATCGAAATCGAATATGCCCCTTTTTATTAAGTCTGGTAATCTAAGAATTAGGGAACAGACACCCTAATTGACGCGAATCCTAAAGATAGATCTATTGGGCCTAACAAACCCCATCCAAAGTACCGGATGCTTTAGTACTTCGAAATTTATATCATATCCGAAGGGTGTCCCAGAATGATGGGGATATTCTTATATATATGCATCTTGTTAATGTCGGTTACCAGGTGTTCACCATATGAATGATTTTTATCTCTATGTATGGGATGTGTATTGAAATATGAAATCTTGTGGTCTATTGTTACGATTTGATATATATAGGTTAAACCTATAACTCACCAACATTTTTGTTGACGTTTAAAGCATGTTTATTCTCAGGTGAATACTAAGAGCTTTCGCTGTTGCATACTAAAATAAGGACAAGATTTGGAGTCCATGTTTGTATGATATTGTGTAAAAACTGCATTCAAGAAACTGATTTCGATGTAACATATTTGTATTGTAAACCATTATGTAATGGTCGTGTGTAAACAGAATATTTTAGATTATCATTATTTGATAATCTACGTAAAGCTTTTTAAACCTTTATTTATGAAATAAAGGTTATGGTTTGTTTTAAAAATGAATGCAGTCTTTGAAAAACGTCTCATATAGAGGTCAAAACCTCGCAACGAAATCAATTAATATGGAACGTTTTTAATCAATAAGAACGGGACATTTCAGTTGGTATTAGAGCGTTGGTCTTAGAGAACCAGAATTTTGCATTAGTGTGTCTTATCGAGTTTGGTAGGATGCATTAGTGAGTATGGACTTCGACCGTGTTTACTTGAAAAATGATTGCTTAACAAATTTTGTTGGAAACTATATATTTTTAACATGTGAATATTATGTGATATATTAATCTCTTAACGCGTTTGATATTACGTGATAGATGTCTACCTCTAGAACAAGTCTCATTGACTCACCTAATAATAATGAAGAGTCAAATGTAAATTGGAATGATTCGTGGACTGATTCACAAGTTCCCGAAGAGAAACCGGAAGAAGAGTCGGAACCGGAAGAAGAATCGGAATCGGAAGAAGAATCGGAACCGGATGAAGAAATAGAACCGGTGGTGGAAATAATAAAATGGTTAAGTAAAAGAAAATCCTCAACCAACCGACCAAGGTTAATTATGGTCAATGGTGTTTCCGCCAAGGAAGCAAAATATTGGGAGGATTACCAATTCTCCGATGAATCGGATTCCGACGAGAATTCCGATGATGTTATAGAAATTACCCCAACTGAATTTAAAAAGACAAAAGAAAATAATAAGGGAAAGGGCATAAAAATAGAGAAATCTAATTCCAACCCCGATGAACTTTATATGTATCGTCAACCCCCGAAGTCCTTAAGTTGTAACAATGACCCGGGAACCTCTAAACCACCAGGTTTTTCTAAACCAATGTGGAAAACGACGGCTCGTATTAGGGGAACATCATATATCCCTAGAAACTTGTCAAAACGAACCAAAACCGAAGAAGAAGAAACGAGCGAGTCGGAATAAGATAGTTGTATTCGTGTGGTGTAATATATGTAATATACTGTGCTTATGCTTTATGATATATGTAAAAATTGCATGTATTAATAAGTATTTTTTTTATGAATCTAACTCTTGTCTATTTTACAGTATAAAAACACAAAATGGATAGACAACCCAATATTTTAAGAGACCTACCTGGAGACATGATTGATGAAATCTTGTCTAGAGTCGGTCAGAATTTATCACCACAACTATTTAAGGTGAGATCAGTTTGTAAGACATTCGAAGAACGTTCCAAGAATGCCTTGGTTTATAAAAGGCTTTCGTTCGAAAGATGGGGGATATCACATTGGGAAATTCATAAGTTACGATGTGTTTACTTTGACGCATATATTGCGGGGAACCCAAATGCTATTTTACGCAATGGGTTAAGAAATTATTTTGACTCAATATATCCGAATATTGGACTTCGTGATTTAGAAAAAGCGGCTAACATGCAACATAAAGAAGCATGTTATGCTTACGGATTAGTAATGTTCGCTTCTCACCAAAGTGAGAACAAGAACATCGGGCTACAACTATTAAAAAAAACGTTCCCACAAGTGACGGAGTCGGTAATTGGGGTAAGAAATGAGGTTTTTAGATTGTTACGGGACTGTTGGACATTACGTAACCCTCATCCCTTTGACGACGTTACAACACGCTGTCTTATCAACGGCCA
Organism: Rutidosis leptorrhynchoides; assembly: GCF_046630445.1. Classification (NCBI taxonomy): domain Eukaryota; kingdom Viridiplantae; phylum Streptophyta; class Magnoliopsida; order Asterales; family Asteraceae; genus Rutidosis; species Rutidosis leptorrhynchoides. Next base: position 201,881,718 of record NC_092337.1, read on the forward strand.
TAACGGTTATGTTCCACAAGACTAAGGATGGGAAGTAATCCTAGTAAAACCAGAATGCATGACTTGTTTCTGGAGGTATGAATTACATGTCTTTATTGCCTTTGCTGAACGATTTGTGTACTAGCTAGAATTATCTTCACAACCATCTTGTATCAAATTTATTGTGTGCTATATTTCATGCTATATGTAAAATAAGCGGTATTGTAAGTTTGTAAAATATTGTGTAAAAGTTTGAACGCGAAATATTATTATAATTAGTTTTTCATATAGAATTGTAGTAGTTTAATTGTATATTAGCTACTAAGTATGAACTTAATGGGTAGGTACTACCCGAATTTAAACTTATAAAACGCTAATATGAAGAAAAAGATTTTATAAATGAGTTCATATTATGCTACGAAATACTATTAACTACTCTTAATATTCTGTATGATTAACTTGTTCCGTTTGACTATTTTGAAGGAAATGGCACCGACTACTCGACACACCGTGAATATGAATGAAGAGGAATTCCGTACTTTTCTAGCTTCAAACATAGCCGCAGTACAGGCTGCGCTACATACCAACAATAACCTTGGATCTAGCAGTACAGGAAATCGTGTAGGATGCACCTACAAAGAATTCACTGCCTGCAAACCTTTGGAATTTGATGGAACCGAAGGACCGATCGGATTGAAACGGTGGACCGAGAAGGTCGAATCGGTGTTTGCCATAAGTAAGTGTACTGAAGAGGATAAAGTGAAGTACGCTACGCATACCTTCACAGGTTCTGCGTTAACATGGTGGAATACCTATCTAGAGCAAGTGGGACAAGACGATGCGTACGCACTACCGTGGTCAGCATTCAAGCACTTGATGAACGAGAAGTACCGTCCCAGAACCGAGGTCAATAAGCTCAAGACAGAACTTAGAGGGTTACGAACCCAAGGATTTGATATTACCACGTACGAAAGACGATCCACAGAATTGTGCCTATTGTGTCCGGGAGCGTTCGAAGATGAGGAAGAGAAGATCGACGCGTTTGTGAAAGGATTACTGGAAAGAATCCAAGAAGATATAAGTTCACACGAGCCCGCCTCCATACAACAGGCATGTAGAATGGCTCATAAACTAGTGAACCAGATTGAGGAAAGAATTAAAGAACAGACGGCTGAAGAGGCCAATGTGAAGCAAGTCAAAAGAAAGTGGGAGGAAAACGGTGATAAGAATCACCAATACAACAACAACAGCAACTACAATAATAATCGCAACAATTATCCCAACAATCGCAACATCAATCGCAACTATAACACACGGCCCAATAACAACCGCAACAACAACAACAATCAGAAGCAGCTATGCCAAAGGTGTGAAAAGTATCACTCGGGGTTCTGCACCAAATTTTGCAACAAGTGTAAAAAAAATGGTCATAGCGCGGTGAAGTGTGAGGTCTACGGACCAGGGGTTAACAGAACGAAAGGAACAAATGGTGTCGGAACGAGTAATGGCAGAGCAAGTAGTGTCGGAGCAAGTTATGCCAATGTAGTTTGTTATAAATGTGGAAAACCGGGCCACATTATTAGAAATTGCCCGAACCAGGAGAACACGAATGGACAAGGCCGCGGAAGAGTTTTCAATATTAATGCGGCAGAGGCACAGGAAGACCCGGAACTTGTTACGGGTACGTTTCTTATTGACAATAAATCTGCTTACGTTTTATTTGATTCGGGTGCGGATAGAAGCTATATGAGTAGAGATTTTTGTGCTAAATTAAGTTGTCCATTGACGCCATTGGATAGTAAATTTTTACTTGAATTAGCAAACGGTAAATTAATTTCAGCAGATAATATATGTCGGAATCGAGAAATTAAACTGGTTAGCGAAACATTTAAAATTGATTTGATACCAGTAGAGTTAGGGAGTTTTGATGTGATAATCGGTATGGACTGGTTGAAAGAAGTGAAAGCAGAGATCATTTGTTACAAAAATGCAATTCGCATTATACGAGAAAAAGGAAAACCCTTAATGGTGTACGGAGAAAAGGGCAACATGAAGCTACATCTTATTAGTAATTTGAAGGCACAAAAACTAATAAGAAAAGGTTGCTATGCTATTCTAGCACACGTTGAGAAAGTACAAACCGGAGAAAAGAGCATCAATAATGTTCCCGTCGCAAAAGATTTTCCCTATGTATTTCTGAAAGAATTACCGGGACTACCTCCACATCGATCTGTTGAATTTCAAATAGATCTTGTACCAAGAGCTGCACCAATAGCTCGTGCTCCTTATAGACTCGCACCCAGTGAGATGAAAGAACTGCAAAGCCAACTGCAAGAACAATTAGAACGTGGTTTCATTCGACCAAGCACATCACCATGGGGAGCTCCTGTTTTGTTTGTCAAGAAGAAGGATGGTACATTTAGGTTGTGTATTGACTACAGAGAGTTGAACAAACTTACCATCAAAAACCGTTATCCACTGCCGAGAATTGACGACTTATTTGATCAACTACAAGGCTCGTCGGTTTATTCGAAGATCGATTTACATTCTGGATATCATCAAATGCGAGTAAAGGAGGATGATATTCCAAAAACTGCTTTTAGGATGCGTTATGGTCATTACGAGTTTATGGTTATGCCGTTTGGATTGACTAACGCACCAGCTGTGTTCATGGACCTTATGAACCGAGTGTGTGGACCATACCTTGACAAGTTTGTCATTGTTTTCATTGATGACATACTTATTTACTCAAAGAATGACCAAGAACACGGTGAACATTTGAGAAAAGTGCTAGAAGTATTGAGGAAAGAAAAACTGTACGCTAAGTTTTCAAAGTGTGCATTTTGGTTGGAAGAAGTTCAATTCCTCGGTCACATAGTGAACAAAGAAGGTATCCAGGTGGACCCGGCAAAGATCGAAATCGTTGAAAAGTGGGAAACTCCAAAAACTCCGAAGCATATACGTCAATTTTTAGGATTGGCTGGTTACTACAGAAGATTCATCCAAGATTTCTCCAAAATAGCAAAACCCTTGACTGCATTAACGCATAAAGGGAAGAAATTTGAATGGAAGGATGAACAAGAGAAGGCGTTTCAATTTTTGAAGAAAAAGCTAACTACGGCACCTATATTGTCATTGCCTGAAGGGAATGATGATTTTGTGATTTATTGTGACGCATCAAAGCAAGGTCTCGGTTGTATGTTAATGCAACGAACGAAGGTGATTGCTTATGCGTCTAGACAATTGAAGATTCACGAGCAAAATTATACCACGCATGATTTGGAATTAGGCGCGGTTGTTTTTGTATTAAAGACTTGGAGGCACTACTTATATGGGGTCAAAAGTATTATATATACCGACCACAAAAGTCTTCAACACATATTTGATCAGAAACAACTGAATATATGGGGCAGCGTAGGTGGATTGAATTGTTGAATGATTACGACTTTGAGATTCGTTACCACCCGGGGAAGGCAAATGTGGTAGCCGACGCCTTGAGCAGGAAGGACAGAGAACTCATTCGAGTAAAATCTATGAATATAATGATTCACAATAACCTTACTACTCAAATAAAGGAGGCGCAACAAGGAGTTTTAAAAGAGGGAAATTTAAAGGATGAAATACCCAAAGGATCGGAGAAGCATCTTAATATTCGGGAAGACGGAACCCGGTATAGGGCTGAAAGGATTTGGGTACCAAAATTTGGAGATATGAGAGAAATGGTACTTAGAGAAGCTCATAAAACCAGATACTCAATACATCCTGGAACGGGGAAGATGTACAAGGATCTCAAGAAACATTTTTGGTGGCCAGGTATAAAAGCCGATATTGCTAAATATGTAGGAGAATGTTTAACGTGTTCTAAGGTCAAAGCTGAACATCAGAAACCATCAGGTCTACTACAACAACCTGAAATCCCGGAATGGAAATGGGAAAACATTACCATGGATTTCATTACTAAATTTCCAAGGACTGCAAGTGGTTATGATACTATTTAGGTAATAGTTGATCGTCTCACCAAGTCAGCACACTTCCTGCCAATAAGAGAAGATGACAAGATGGAGAAGTTAGCACGACTGTATTTGAAGGAAGTCATCTCCAGACATGGAATACCAATCTCTATTATCTCTGATAGGGATGGCAGATTTATTTCAAGATTCTGGCAGACATTACAGCAAGCATTGGGAAATCGTCTAGACATGAGTACTGCCTATCATCCACAAACTGATGGGCAGAGTGAAAGGACGATACAAACGCTTGAAGACATGCTACGAGCTTGTGTTATTGATTTCGGAAACAGTTGGGATCGACATCTACCGTTAGCAGAATTTTCCTACAACAACAGCTACCATTCAAGCATTGAGATGGCGCTGTTTGAAGCACTTTATGGTAGAAAGTGCTGGTCTCCGATTTGTTGGAGTGAAGTGGGGGATAGACAGATTACGGGTCCGGAGATAATACAAGAAACTACCGAGAAAATCATCCAAATTCAACAAAGATTGAAAACCGCCCAGAGTCGACAAAAGAGCTACGCGGACAGTAAAAGAAAAGATATAGAGTTTGAAATTGGAGAAATGGTTATGCTTAAGGTTTCACCTTGGAAAGGCGTTGTTCAATTTGGTAAACAGGGGAAACTAAATCCAAGGTACATTGGACCATTCAAGATTATAGATCGTGTCGGACCAGTAGCTTACCAACTGGAGCTACCTCAACAACTCGCGGCTGTACATACCACTTTCCACGTCTCAAATTTGAAGAAATGTTTTGCTAAAGAAGATCTCACTATTCCGTTGGACGAAATCCAAATCAATGAAAAACTTCAATTCATTGAAGAACCCGTCGAAATAATGGATCGTGAGGTTAAGAGACTTAAACAAAACAAGATACCGATTGTTAAGGTTCGATGGAATGCTCGTAGAGGACCCGAGTTCACCTGGGAGCGTGAAGATCAGATGAAGAAGAAATACCCGCATTTATTTCCAGAAGATACGTCAACACCTCCAACTGCTTAAAATTTCGGGATGAAATTTATTTAACGGGTAGGTACTGTAGTGACCCGAACTTTTCCATGTTTATATATATATTAAATGAAATTGTTATTTACATGATTAAGTGTTTCCAACATGTTAAGCAATCAAACTTGTTAAGACTTGATTAATTGAAATAGGTTTCATATAGACAATTGACCACCCAAGTTGACCGGTGATTCACGAACGTTAAAACTTGTAAAAACTATACGATGACATATATATGGTTATATATATAGTTAACATGATTTTATTATAATTATGTATCTCATTAGGTATTTTAACAATGAGTTATATACATAAAAATGAGACTATTAATTTAAGAAACTCGAAAACGATATATATAACGATTATCGTTATAACAACATCTTACTAGGTACATATGAATCATATTAAGATATTGATACACTTGGTTAATTATGTTAAATGATAAGTAAATATATTATTAAGTGTATTAACAATGAAATACATATGTAAAAATAAGACTACTAACTTAATGATTTCAAAACGAGACATATATGTAACGATTATCGTTGTAACGACATTTAACTGTATATATATCATACTAAGATATATTATATATCATAATATCATGATAATATAATAATTTAACATCTCATTTGTTATAATAAATAATGGGTTAACAACATTCAACAAGATCGTTAACCTAAAGGTTTCAAAACAACATTTACATGTAACGACTAACGATGACTTAACGACTCAGTTAAAATGTATATACATGTAGTGTTTTAATATGTATTCATACACTTTTGAAAGACTTTAAGACACTTATAAAAATACTTCTACTTAACAAAAATTCTTACAATTACATCCTCGTTCAGTTTCATCAACAATTCTACTCGTATGCACCCGTATTCGTACTCGTACAATACACAGCTTTTAGATGTATGTACTATTGGTATATACACTCCAATGATCTGCTCTTAGCAGCCCATGTGAGTCACCTAACACATGTGGGAACCATCATTTGGCAACTAGCATAAAATATCTCATAAAATTACAAAAATATGAGTAATCATTCATGACTTATTTACATGAAAACAAAATTGCATATCCTTTATATCTAATCCATACACCAACGACTAAAAACACCTACAAACACTTTCATTCTTCAATTTTATTCATCTAATTGATCTCTCTCAAGTTCTATCTTCAAGTTCTAAGTGTTCTTCATAAATTCTACAAGTTCTAGTTTCATAAAATCAAGAATACTTCCAAGTTTGCTATCTTACTTCCAATCTTGTAGAGTGATCATCCAACCTCAAGAAATCTTTCTTATTTACAGTAAGATATCTTTCTAATACAAGGTAATACTCATATTCAAACTTTGATTCAATTTCTATAACTATAACAATCTTATTTCGAGTGAAAATCTTACTTGAACTGTTTTCGTGACATGATTCTGCTTCAAGAACTTTCAAGCCATCCAAGGATCCTTTGAAGCTAGATCTATTTTTCTCATTTCTAGTAGGTTTATCCAAGGAACTTGAGGTAGTAATGATGTTCATAACATCATTCTATTCATACATATAAAGCTATCTTATTCGAAGTTTAAACTTGTAATCACTAGAACATAGTTTAGTTAATTCTAAACTTGTTCGCAAATAAAAGTTAATCCTTCTAAATTGACTTTTACAATCAACTAAACACATTTTCTATATCTATATGATATGCTAACTTAATGATTTAAAACCTGGAAACACGAAAAACACCGTAAAACCAGATTTACGCCGTCGTAGTAACACCGCGGGCTGTTTTGGGTTAGTTAATTAAAAACTATGATAAACTTTGATTTAAAAGTTGTTATTCTGGAAAAATGATTTTTATTATGAACATGAAACTATATCCAAAATTTATAGTTAAACTCAAAGTGGAAGTATGTTTTCTAAAATGGTCATCTAGACGTCGTTCTTTCGACTGAAATGACTACCATTACAAAAACGACTTGTAACTTATTTTTCCGACTATAAACCTATAATTTTTCTGTTTAGATTCATAAAATAGAGTTCAATATGAAACCATAGCAATTTGATTCACTCAAAACGGATTTAAAATGAAGAAGTTATGTGTAAAACAAGATTGGATAATTTTTCTCATTTTAGCTACGTGAAAATTGGTAACAGATCTATTCCAACCATAACTTAATCAACTTGTATTGTATATTATGTAATCTTGAGATACCATAGACACGTATACAATGTTTCGACCTATCATGTCGACACATCTATATATATTTCGGAACAACCATAGACACTCTATATGTGAATGTTGGAGTTAGCTATACAGGGTTGAGGTTGATTCCAAAATATATATAGTTTGAGTTGTGATCAATACTGAGATACGTATACACTGGGTCGTGGATTGATTCAAGATAATATTTATCGATTTATTTCTGTACATCTAACTGTGGACAACTAGTTGTAGGTTACTAACGAGGACAGCTGACTTAATAAACTTAAAACATCAAAATATATTAAAAGTGTTGTAAATATATTTTGAACATACCTTGATATATATGTATATATTGTTATAGGTTCGTGAATCAACCAGTGGCCAAGTCTTACTTCCCGACGAAGTAAAAATCTGTGAAAGTGAGTTATAGTCCCACTTTTAAAATCTAATATTCTGGGATGAGAATACATGCAGGTTTTATAAATGATTTACAAAATAGACACAAGTACGTGAAACTACATTCTATGGTTGAATTATCGAAATCGAATATGCCCCTTTTTATTAAGTCTGGTAACCTAAGAATTAGGGAACAGACACCCTAATTGACGCGAATCCTAAAGATAGATCTATTGGGCCTAACAAACCCCATCCAAAGTACCGGATGCTTTAGTACTTTGAAATTTATATCATATCCGAAGGGTGTCCCGGAATGATGGGGATATTCTTATATATATGCATCTTGTTAATGTCGGTTACCAGGTGTTCACCATATGAATGATTTTTATCTCTATGTATGGGATGTGTATTGAAATATGAAATCTTGTGGTCTATTGTTACGATTTGATATATATAGGTTAAACCTATAACTCACCAACATTTTTGTTGACGTTTAAAGCATGTTTATTCTCAGGTGAATACAAAGAGCTTTCGCTGTTACATACTAAAATAAGGACAAGATTTGGAGTCCATGTTTGTATGATATTGTGTAAAAACTGCATTCAAGAAATTGATTTCGATGTAACATATTTGTATTGTAAACCATTATGTAATGGTCGTGTGTAAACAGGATATTTTAGATTATCATTATTTGATAATCTACGTAAAGCTTTTTAAACCTTTATTTATGAAATAAAGGTTATGGTTTGTTTTAAAAATGAATGCAGTCTTTGAAAAACATCTCATATAGAGGTCAAAACCTCGCAACGAAATCAATTAATATGGAACGTTTTTAATCAATAAGAACGGGACATTTCAATGCATATAAGAATATCCCCATCGTTCCGGAACATCCATCGGACATGATATAAAAACTCGAAGTACTAAAGCATCCGCTACAACGGATGGGGTTTGTTGGGCCCAATAGATCTATCTTTAGGATTCACGTCAATTAGTAGACTGGTTTACTAATTCTTAGGTTACCAAGTAAAAAGGGCATATTCGGCTTCGATCGTTCAACCATAGAAAATAGTTTCATGTACTTGTGTCTATTTTGTAAAACATTTAAAAAGCTGCATGTATTCTCATCCCAAAAATATTAGATTTTAAAAGTGGGGCTATAACTCACTTTCACAGATTTTTACTTTGTCGGGAAGTAAGACTTGGACACTGGTCGATTCACGAACCTATAACAAATATGTACATATATATCAAAGTATGTTCAAAATATAATTACAACATTTTTAATACGTTTTAATGTTTTAAGTTTATTAAGTTATCTGTCCTCGTTAGTAACCTACAACTAGTTGTCCGCAGTTAGATGTACAGAAAATAAAGCAATATATATTATCTCGAATCAATCCACGACCTCGTGTATACAAGTCTCAGGCTAGATCACAACTCAAAGTATATATAATATTTTGGAATCAACCTCAACCCTGTATAACTAACTCCAACATTACTGCATATAGAGTGTCTATGGTTGTTCCGAAATATATATATAGATGGGTCGATATGATATGTCAAAACATTGTATTCGTGTCATGGTATCCCAAGATTACATAATATATTAGAATACATGTATAATACAATATGAGTTAGCTAGGATATGATTAATATAGATTTGTTACCAATTTTCACGTAGCTACAACAAGAAAAATTATCCAATCTTGTTTTACCCATAACTTCTTCGTTTTAAATGCGTTTTGAGTGATTCAAGTTGCTATGGTTTCATATTGAACTTAAGTTTATGAATCTAAACATAAAAAGTATAAGTTTATAGTCAAAAATACAGATTACAAGTCATTTTTGTAAAGGTAGTCATTTCAGTCGAAAGAACGACGTCTAGATGACCATTTTGGAAAACATACTTTCACTTTGAGTTTAACCATGATTTTTGGATATAGTTTCATGTTCATAATAAAAATCATTTTCACAGAAGAAAAACTTTTAAATCAAAGTTTATCATAGTTTTTAATTAACTAACCCAAAACAGCCCGCGGTGTTACTACGACGGCGTATATCCGGTTTTATGGTGTTTTTCGTGTTTTCAGGTTTTAAATCATTAAGTTAGCATATCATATAGATATAGAACATGTGTCTAGTTGATTTTAAAAGTCAAGTTAGAAGGATTAACTTTTGTTTGTGAACAAGTTTAAAATTAACTAAACTATGTTCTAGTGATTACAAGTTTAAACCTTCGAATAATGTAGTTTTATATATATGAATCGAATGACGTTATGAACATCATTACTATATCAGGTTTTGTGGATAAACCTACTGGAAATGAGAAAAATAGATCTAGCTTCAAAAGATCCTTGGATCGCTTGAAAGTTCTTGAAGCAAAATCATGACACGAAAACAAGTTCAAGTAAGATTTCCACTCGAAATAAGATTGTTATAGTTATAGAAATTGAATCAAAGTTTGAATATGAGTATTACCTTATATTAGAAAGATATCTTACTCTAAATAAGAAAGATTTCTTGAGGTTGGATGATCTCTCAAAGTAGATTTGCAAGATTGGAAGTAAGCTAGCAAACTTGGAAGTGTTGTTGGTGTGTTCTTGAGTAGTTATTTTATAACTTGGTTTATGTATGGATTTATGAACTAGAATGAGCTAGATTTTTATGAAGATGATGAAGAACACTTAGAACAATGGAAGAACACTTGAGAGAGAGTAGTTTGATGCATGAAAGTTGAAATGAAAATGTATTTGTGTGTGAGCTCTTTCACGTGAATATGGGGTTCCCATATAGGCTCCATTAGTTTGTTATTTTGTGAGATATTTCATGCTAGATGTTAAATGATGTATGACGACCCGGAAATTTTCGACCAAATTTAAACTTAATCTTTACATGATTTCGACACGATAAGAAAAGTCTGTTTGGTTGAGTCTCAAAAAGTTTGAACTGTTTTATATATGCAATACCCTTCGACTATTCTCAATGATTCACGAACAACTATTTGTAAATAGATACATATATATATTTAAATTAATTTGAAATATTATTGGAAATAATATACAAATAAATTATTAGAAATAAATTTTATTATAAATCTACATATATAAAGTATGTTGAATATACATATTGGGTTTCGAACTCATTTAGTAAACAATGGTAGCACTTGTTCATCAATCGATGGTTATTTAAGCAAGTTAAATTCAAACTTATATTTATTTTAAAATAAACGGTGATTCGAAAATGAGAACTATAAATTTTAGGCTTACCAAAAAATGTATTTAAGACCTAGTTATTAAGTTTTAACATTTTTATTTTTCACCCATAAATGGGAGGGACAGTTGAGGTAATTTTTATTTAACAAGTTAATGCTCGAATTTTATACCATATTGATCAAAATAAATAAATATAGTTAATTTAAAAATATGGGATCTTGCAGAGGACTTTTTATCCGCCACTATTTATCAACGAAGTACGATATAATACTCTCCGTAAAAAAAACGTCAGTACTATAAAACAAGTTTATAGGCTGCTATCAGATTTCCTTACCAAGTTTTAATTGATTATTATTATTAAATTATTACTTTATTTATATTATTCTATCAAATACCTACAATATGCATACATACAATCAGAGAATCCAAAAATTTATTGTTACTAGTCTTTGTCATCTATTCTCATTCACGACTTTTCAGCCAACTTATTTCTTTTAATTTGACATGTTTGATTAGTGTTTGCTTTCTATCTAAATCTAATTCTTGTATATGTACAAATTATAGAACATCAATATATATATATATATATATATATATATATATATATATATATATATATATATATATATATATATATATATATATATATGAATCGCCCCCAACCCATTTAAACAAACACTTAACATAATGGTCAAAATTACTTAAAGACATATGCATATTTTTATAACTTGAACACTCCACCTCTTCTTGACTTGCCACCACCTTTAATCCTGTTTCGTTGGATAACCACCACCATGATAACCACAAGCACCACCATCAAACCATCTTAGTTGGTTTCCTATCTCGTTTGCATCACCACCACAGTCACCTTCCTCCTTCTTCATCGTAATCTTTAACACCACCACCATCAAGAACAAATCGAACCACCATCGAACTAAACAGCTAATATGTTCTGTTTATACTCGAATACCTTGCAAACCAACTCATCACTAATGAGCCAACATAAGCTGCTACTTTTATTAACCAAGAACCATTTTTTTATATATCTCTATTCTCAATCTCTCTCATCTTCTCTCTCTCAATACTATGGTTTCATTGTATGCTCAAAACCACTTACTACTGCACTAATTATGTTCCTATTTATTTTCAAACAATCACATACGAGCAACTATTGGAATAACCGTCACCTCTAATCTCGTGTTCTTGTTGAGAACAACCCACCTTGTCTCTTCGGTTACTAAACCAACACCACAAGAAACCATCGATACATACCCAAACACGGCTGCAAATGTTTCTTTTTCAGCTGCAAAACTGACATTCACAACCTCACTTCGACCACCCCAATCCACCATCTTCAACCTTGAACAACCACTACCACTATGGTTCCTACTGTCATACCTTCTGTTTATGATCGAAGTGAAAACCACAAACTACCATTGAAGACCACCATTATCGTAACTACAACTGTTTATGTTCCTGACTTCGGTTCACAGTAATAACGGTGATGATATTGAGTTTTCACTACTGCTGCAACTGTAGAATGAAACAATAATGGTGATAGAAGATCACGAAGATGGTGACATTACATAAGGGGATAACGATGATGTGATTGGTGATGAAGATAAACGGAGATGACGATATTATAAGTGATGAAAAGGGGTCTGTTGCAACTCGTTTTATGTTTTCTTTTCCACTGTAACGAAATCGATGATGCTCTAATTTTATTGATGATGATTGTGTTAATAAATTAATTTTGATGATAATAATGAATAAAGTCGATGATTGATTTTTGATGGGAACCAGCTGGATAATTAGGTCGGTTTAGTTTGGTGATTAACTGGACTGAAATTAGATTTCACACTTATTAAATGTTGGGCTCGTGGAACTGTGTTTGGGCCGAAAGAATGTTGGGCTTGTAGTACCCGCTTAACTCAATAGTCGAGCATTTTAAAACAAATAAAAACGGATAGATTGGTGGTTCGGAGTGTGCTTACTATACAAGGAGGTCTTGGGTTCGAACCAAGACTGCGACGTTTTTTTTTTCTTCATTATATAGAAGATGCATAAGTTAGGCCATCGGGCTATACACAACAATAGGCTAAACGGTGGCTACATCGGACGTGAACCAAACCCAACACACTCGTTACTCGTTTACTCGTTCTCTCGATATGGGTTCGTGAATCCGAGGCCAACCCTACATTTCTTCAGTGTCGTCATATGTATTTTACTACAAAATACAGTATAGTGAGTTTCATTTGCTCCCTTTTTAATTGTTTTTGCAATATATATTTTTGGGCTGAGAATACATGCGTTGTTTTATAAATGTTTTACGAAATAGGCACAAGTACTAAAACTAATTCTATGTGGGTTTAAACTAGAAATATACCCTTAGCTTGGTAACATTAAACTACTTGTCTATGTACGGTATGCGCGAATCCTAAAGATAGATCTATTGGGCCTGACAAACCCCATCCTAACTATGGGATGCTTTAGTACTTCGAGGTTATTTTAAACACACCTGATCTGGTGTACTTCAGAGGGTAAAACATGAACGTTAAGGCTTGTTACAGGGTGCCTACAGCTTATAGAATACTTTTATACACTTGCGAGTGTACATATATTTATAAACAGAAATCTTGTGGTCTATTAATATATTGAAATGATTATTATGATAAACCTATGAACTCACCAACCTTTTGGTTGACACTTTAAAGCATGTTTATTATCAGGTATGAAAGAAATCTTCCGCTGCACATTTTCTTATATTACATGGAGTCATTCATGGCATATAGAGGTCAGAACCTCGCAATGGGACCAACTGTTAAAGACTTCATCCAGATGGATTAGGACGGGTCGTTTCAGGTGGTATCAGAGCGGTGGTCTTAGCGAACCAGGTCTTGCATTAGTGTGTCTGACTGATAGTTGTTTAGATGCATTAGTGGGTCTGGACTTCGGCCGTGTCTGCCTGTCAAAAGTTTTGCTTATCATTTAGTGTCGAAAATTATTTGCTTCTCATCTTTAAAGTCTAGACACGTCTTACTGCCTCTATTGCATAGACTGTGTATAGATAAATTCATATCTTAGCGTATCTGTTATTGTTACCTTTGCCTGACAGCTTCCGTAGATTTCTCCTTAACTTATGGGATTTTAGTATTATATATGCATATGTAAAATTTTGTATTGCAGGGTACTAATCTACATCCTATAATCTATTTCTAAAAAAAAAAAAAAATCCTTCATCTGATCGTACGAAATGAATCCCTCAACCAGTTCGAGTCCCTCAGATTATGACAGCTATCCCGACATGGATATTCACCTAAGCTCCGGAAGCAGCGTCACCAGAATGAATCAACCAATCAGCCATCCCCAAATTATCTGATGGGTTCGTAGTCGACTTAATCAATGGAGACGCATAGAAGGCGATTCCTTCCACCAACCAAATTCACCTCTTGGTGGAGAATCTGAAGCACTTACCGGTGAACCTGTACGAAATACCATGTTCTCACTCATTGTTAGAGTATCTCATCACGATTATATACTATCCCACATTCTGAACCTTATTCATTCGCTCGTTCCGACCGACAATCATCCCGGAATAATAGAAGAAGTCAACGAACTTCGCGCTTGAGTTGTATCTTTGGAAAATATGGTGCAAAACCTACCAACTTCAGCAACATTACAGGCACCAACAACACCACCAACATCGACACCAGTACCACCAACAACCCAAGTTTCAACATCACACGCCTCAATATCACCATCTGTACTTCAAATATGATCTCCGTTCTACATATCGTTCTATACCGACTATCTTCGTTCTACATATCGTTCTATATCAATTACCTTTGTTCTACATGACGATTATGTAATCTCTAATGTTTTAGAGATTATATATTCTTGTTCTAACAGTAAATCAAATGAGATTAATATCATATTAACTCATTAAATCCATGATTACATCTGAAAAAAAATATATATGCAAGTATATTTTCATAAAGATTGTAATTAAAAATTTGTTTGTACAAACTGTTAATGGTGAAAATATTTTAACGGGTAGGTAATACCCGAGGAATATTTAGATTTCACATTAATAAGTTGCACTGTACATTCTTCGACTCTGATTCAACAGTCAGTCACTATTCTACTTATATCCATAGATATACGTATCTGTTCATCACAGAATCCATTTTCGTTCAATTTCATATTTGGATTTTGACCTATCAGAATCCAACAAGTGGCATAATGAAGAAAACATCGAACAAAGTAAAATTTGTTAGAAACAAACGAACTAAGTAATTGAAATATTGTTAAGAATCCACGCTAACTGTTCCTAGCTAACTGGTTTCATTTTATTTATCGCAATTTAATTATCGCAATTTACATTCTCGCAATTTACATTCTCGCAATTTACATTCTCACAATTTACATTCTCGCAATTTTATTTATCGTCATTTAATTTCTGTATTTATTTTTCGCACTTTAAATAACGGGACACGTATACAAGGTTTCGACATATCATATTGACCCATCTATATATTTATCTTGGAACAACCATAGACACTCTATATGCAAATGACGGAGTTACCTATACAGGGTTGAGGTTGATTCTAAAATATATATATAGTTTGAGTTGTGATCAATACTGAGATCGGTACACGGGTCACGATACGTATTAATTAATTCGAATGTTATATATTAAACTATATATGAACTATTGGACTATTGGACTACTAACTTTGGACAATTAAAATGAATTAAAATATTGATTATAATATATGAAACTAAATAATTCTTCAAGTTTGCCACTTGATTTCATCTTAAACCTCATTCGTATCTTGACGATTACAGTTTGCGTTCAAACCTTTCATGATTCTTGAAAACATCTCAATCGAGAAGATGAACCAACCGCACTTCATCTACGGAAGAAAAGATCTATGCATATAGTTATGCACCTGAAAACTCTTGGAACCTGAGTAAAGGTTTAACACGTATATGCGCTAGCTCCTTTGGCGATGTTACTACCGAAAATCACTTTGCAATCCTTTTCCAAAGTAGCCAATTTTGTCACAGCTTCAGCCAATCAACTTCGATTTTTCATTCGAATATGTCTTATTATAACGTTGATATATACGATTGGATTTTCTCATCGTTACCGGAGAACACTTCATATTCCACCATATTACCATCAACGTTTAATCATCTAAAAACACAATTCTCCTGAAACCACCTCAGTTTGATAACCGATGACCTAGATCCGTTAACTTTGAAAATGCTGACGAAGCAGCATGTTGTATATGGTCTTAACGGCCAAAAGTTGATGATAAAGAAGGATGTGTTAGGAACGCTCGATAGAAAATTTGGTACTGAAAATCGGATTGAGCACACCATGAAAAAGACCAAGATAAATACAAGGACCAAACCCTATATTCAAAGAATCCAGGTAATTCTGGATCCGCCGAAATCTTTAGAGAATATCTTGTTCTGAAGTCATGTTAAAATCTGGTGAAAAAAATTTTCTTCATCAACTTTCGAACTCAGAAATTCCAAAATATCATCACAAATATCTTCGATATTTCTGAAGATATTTTCATAAATATTCTCGTCTGAAAAAATATACCTCTTCGTGCTATCTGTATTCCATTATATTGGAAACTTCTGTAAAATCTAAGTATAAATTATGAATGAATTGTGGAGAAGTGTTGGGAATTGAAGCATGGGTTAGTATAATATAATGATGCTTGGCCAACGTAATTAAATTACAGTAAGTCATGCTGAATTTCTAATGGAACGTGATGATTCACAGATTATAACGTCATCATGTGCCATGTTACACGACTCTTTCATTCTACTTAATTTCTAAGCATATCACGAAAATATTTCCTTGATATTTCTGTTTTTCCGTAATTCCAACAGTTGCTAATAATTCGTGCTAATACATTTTCTTTTTGATTAGAAGATTTCCTTAAATCCCTTGAATTTCGGAAATCAACCCTGACTACGTCACCGGTTAAGACGAACTGGCATTTTCTCATTTCATTCTTTTGTGATAACTTCACTCGTACACTTCACATAATCGAATCATTTTATCTATATTATTCAATGATGATAAAATTCTAATTATCAACTCATATTCGTCATGAAAACATTTTTATTGTTAGCCATGACCACCTCACTTAAATTTCGGGACGAAAGTTCTTTAACGGGTAGGTACTGTGACGACCCGGAAATTTTCGACCAAATTTAAACTTAATCTTTACATGATTTCGACACGATAAGAAAAGTCTGTTTGGTTGAATCTCAAAAAGTTTGAACTGTTTCATATATGCAATACCCTTCGACTGTTCTCAATGATTCACGAACAACTATTTATAAATAGATACATATATATTTAAATTAATTTGAAATATTATTGGAAATAATATACAACTAAATTATTAGAAATAAATTTTATTATAAATCTACATATATAAAGTATGTTGAATATACATATTGGGTTTCGAACTCATTTAGTAAACAATGGTAGCACTCGTTCATCAATCGATGGTTATTTAAGCAAGTTAAATTCAAACTTATATTATTTTAAAATAAACGGTGATTTGAAAATGAGAACTATAAATTTTAGGCTTACCAAAAAATGTATTTAAGACTTAGTTATTAAGTTTTAACATTTTTATTTTTCACCCATAAATGGTAGGGACAGTTGAGGTAATTTTTATTTAACAAGTTAATGCTCGAATTTTATACCATAATGATCAAAATAAATAAATATAGTTAATTTAAAAATATGGGATCTTGCAGAGGACTTTTTATCCCCCACTATTTATCAACGAAGTACGATATAATACTCTCCGTAAAAAAAACCTCGGTACTATAAAACAACTTTATAGGCTGATATCAGATTTCCTTACCAAGTTTTAATTAATTATTATTATTAAATTATTACTTTATTTATATTATTCTATCAAATACCTACAATACGCATACATACAATCAGAGAATCCAAAAATTTATTGTTACTAGTCTTTGTCATCTATTCTCATTCATGACTTTTCAGCCAACTTATTTCTTTTAATTTGACATGTTTGATTAGTGTTTGCTTTCTATCTAAATCTAATTCTTGTATATGTACAAATTATAGAACATCAATATATATATATATATATATATATATATATATATATATATATATATATATATATATATATATATATATATATATATGAATCGCCCCCAACCCATTTAAACAAACACTAAACACCATCGTCAAAATTACTTAAAGACATATGCATATTTTTATAACTTGAACACTCCACCTCTTCTTGACTTTCCACCACCTTCAATCCTGTTTCGTTGGATAACCACCACCATGATAACCACAAGCACCACCATCAAACCATCTTAGTTGGTTTCCTGTCTCGTTTGCATCACCACCAAAGTCACCTTCTTCCTTCTTCATCGTAATCTTTATCACCACCACCATCAAGAACAAATCGAACCACCATCGAACTAAACAGCTGCTATGTTCTATTTATACTCGAATACCTTACAAACCAACTCATCACTAATGAGCCAACATAAGCTGCTACTTTTATTAACCAAGAACCATTTTTTATATATATCTCTATTCTCAATCTCTCTCATCTTGTCTCTCTCAATACTATGGTTTCGTTGTATGCTCAAAACCACTTGCTACTGCACTAATTATGTTCCTATTTATTTTCAAACAATCACAAACGAGCAACTATTGGAATAACCGTCACCTCTAATCTCGTGTTCTTGTTGAGAACAACCCACCTTGTCTCTTCGGTTACCAAACCAACACCACAAGAAACCATCGATACATACCCAAACACGGCTGCAAATGTTTCTATTTCAGCTACAAAACCGACATTCACAACCTCACTTCGACCACCCCAATCCACCATCTTCAACCTTGAACAACCACTACCACTATGGTTCCTACTGTCATACCTTCTGTTTATGATCGAAGTGAAAACCACAAACTACCATTGAAGACCACCATTATCGTAACTACAAATGTTTATGTTCCTGACTTCGGTTCACAGTAATAACGGTGATGATATTGAGTTTTCACTACTGCTGCAACTGTAGAATGAAACAATAATGGTGATAGAAGATCACGAAGATGGTGACAATACATAAGGGATAACGATGATGTGATTGGTGATGAAGATAAACGGAGATGACGATATTATAAGTGATGAAAAGGGGTCTGTTGCAACTCGTTTTATGTTTTCTTGTCCACTGTAACAAAATCAATGATGCTCCAATTTTATTAATGATGATTGTGTTAATAAATTAATTTTGATGATAATAATGAATAAAGTCGATGATTGATTTTTGATGGGAACCAGCTGGATAATTAGGTCGTTTTAGTTTGGTGATTAACTGGACTGAGATTAGATTTCACACTTATTAAATGTTGGGCTCATGGAACTGTGTTTGGGCCGAAAGAATGTTGGGCTTGTAGTACCTGCTTAACTCAATAGTCGAGCATTTTAAAATAAGTAAAAACGGATAGATTGGTGGTTCGGAGTGTGCTTATTATACAAGGAGGTCTTGGGTTCGAACCAAGACTGCGACGTTTTTTTTTCTTCATTATATAGAAGATGCATAAGTTAGGCCATCAGGCTATACACAACAATAGGCTAAACGGTGGCTATTTCGGACGTGAACCAAATCCAACACACTCGTTACTCGTTTACTTGTTCTCTCGATATGGGTTCGTGAATCCGAGGCCAACCCTACATTTCTTCAGTGTCGTCATATGTATTTTACTACAAAATACAGTATAGTGAGTTTCATTTGCTCCCTTTTTAATTGTTTTTGCAATATATATTTTTAGGCTGAGAATACATGCGTTGTTTTATAAATGTTTTACGAAATAGGCACAAGTACTAAAACTAATTCTATGTGGGCTTAAACTAAAAATATACCCTTAGCTTGGTAACATTAAACTACTTGTCTATGTACGGTATGCGCGAATCCTAAAGATAGATCCATTGGGCCTGACAAACCCCATCCTAACTATGGGATGCTTTAGTACTTCGAGGTTATTTTAAACACACCTGATCTGGTGTACTTCAGAGGGTAAAACATGAATGTTAAGGCTTGTTACCGGGTGCCTACAGCTTATAGAATACTTTTATACACTTGCAAGTGTACATATATTTATAAACAGAAATCTTGTGGTCTATTAATATATTGAAATGATTATTATGATAAACCTATGAACTCACCAACCTTTTGGTTGACACTTTAAAGTATGTTTATTCTCAGGTATGAAAGAAATCTTCCGCTGCGCATTTGCTTATATTACATGGAGTCATTCATGGCATATAGAGGTCAGAACGTCGCAATGGGACCAACTGTTAAAGACTTCGTCCAGATGGATTAGGACGGGTCGTTTCATGATGGTTCCCACATGGTTAGGTGACTCACATGGGCTGCTAAAAGATGATCATTGGAGTGTATATACCAATAATAAATACATTTAGAAGCTGTGTATTGTACGAGTACAAATATGAGTGTATACGAGTAGAATTGTTGATGAAAATGAAAGAGGATGTAATTGTAAGCATTTTTGTTAATTAGAAGTACTTTGATAAGTGTCTTGAAGTCTTTCAAAAGTGTATGAATTCATATTAAAACACTACATGTATATACATTTTAACTGAGTCGTTAAGTCATTGTTAGTCATTACATGTAAGTGTTATTTTCAAACCTTTAGGTTAACGATCTTGTTAAATGTTGTTAACCCATTGTTTATTATATCAAATGAGATGTTAAGTTATTATATTATCATGATAATATGATGTATTAATATATCTTAATATGATATATATATATATATATATATATATATATATATATATATATATATATATATATATATATATATATATACAATTAAATGTCGTTACAACGATAATCGTTACATA
Source organism: Rutidosis leptorrhynchoides (assembly GCF_046630445.1). NCBI lineage: Eukaryota > Viridiplantae > Streptophyta > Magnoliopsida > Asterales > Asteraceae > Rutidosis > Rutidosis leptorrhynchoides. Next base: position 201,902,490 of record NC_092337.1, read on the forward strand.
TATGTCTCGTTTCGAAATCCTTAAGTTAGTATTCTTGTTTTTACATATGTAGTTCATTGTTAATATACTTAATAATATATTTACTTATCATTTATCATGTTTAAAAAAATGTATCAATATCTTAATATGATTCATATGTACTTAGTAAGACGTTGTTATAACGATAATCGTTATATATATCGTTTTCGAGTTTCTTAATTCAATAGTCTCATTTTTATGTATATAACTCATTGTTAAAATACCTAATGAGATACTTACTTATCATAATATCATGTTAAATATATATATAACCATATATATGTCATCATATAGTTTTTATAAGTTTTAACGTTCGTGAATCTCCGGTCAACTTGGGTGGTCAAATGTCTATATGAAACCTATTTCAATTAATCACGTTTTAACAAGTTTGATTGCTTAACATATTGGAAACACTTCATCATGTAATTATCAAATTCAATTAATATATATAAACATGGAAAAGTTCGGGTCACTACAAAGATTTTGTATAAGTTGATTATCCAAACCGTTTGCATTCCAAAGATGTTGTTCGTTTGTCGAGCACCCAATTATCAAGGATTAACTGAATGGTACCTCTGAATCATAGTGTTAGAACCTACACTATACCCGAAAATATATTTCATCCACCGACGGTAGCGAACCGTCCGAATGAGGGTTCGTCAAACCCGTATGGCCACACAACATAAGTTCACGCTTACACTTACACCCTGCAAGTGTAACTGATGATAATTGGACTTGAGGATTTTTGTTCTAACTCGTACGTGGAATGTTTGTTTTCGTACTTATATTCAAAGTATAAAAGTATAAACCGTATATGTTTCTCATCCCATGATTTAAAAGTATAAAAGTTGTTGAAAAGATGGGACTATGATCTCACCGTAGTTGCACGCTAAAGTACTTCATTTTAAACGTTGTGCAATGAAAGTTGTTTAGTCTTGACCTAAACAAGTAAGTTGTATCAATACCGGGTAAGACACAAGGTCGGTCAAAATGTGTTCAATTAGTCCTATGGATCGTTATGACTCGATTATGTAGCATGTGAGTCAAGTTGTCAAGTTTCATGCAAGAATCAAGTATGAGAGAAAGGTTATAACGATTAAACAAAGTATTGGTTAAGTTTGAATAAAAGTCAACTTTGGTCCAAGTCAAAGTCAATGAAAAAGTCAACACATTCGGGTCGGGTCTGGAACAATTTTTCTAAGTTATATAATCATATATGAGCATGTTAGAACAAGTTACATGTTAATCGGAGGTACGTAGCATAGTTGGAATTAAATGAAAATTGGCAAAGTTGGACAGCCCTTGGCAGTTCATTTGGAAAACGTTCAGAATGGCTGGACGACGTCCAACAATGAAAATCAGGACGACGTCCAAGGTTTGGGACGGCGTCCAAAACACCCGAGCTGCTGCATTTGCTGAAATTTCATAAGTCTCGAACCAAAACTCATTCAAACACAAATTATGAACCGAAAACACTTACAACACGTATCTTATATCGTTGGAAAGGTATTTTGACAAGTAATACAACTAAGAACATATTATCAACCAAAACTAGCATTTACAACAATTAAATCCGCATCGAAAGATCATTAAATGTTCATTATCAAAAGTTCAAAGTTCATAAACGCATTAGATGATTCGGGAATCCAATTTACAGATACGATATGCCGTTTCGAAGGTAATTACACATACAATGCAACTAAAAACTCACCTATAACATCACATAGCATTCAAGGCATCAAAAGTTCATTTTAAATGCTACCAAACCCTAACCAAGAATCATGAATTCAACATTTATGTTAATGAAGTTTTTCCAAGTCAACCTACACATCAAATTGAAGCTAATGATGCTAGTAACACATTTAATACATGAGCTATAACGTTTAACAACATTAAATCATCCAAAACTCAAGATTAAACAAACCCTTTTTCAAGTTCATGCTAGTTTATGCAAAATAACAAGATCGAGCAAATAAATCACATATTCGTGTTTGACTCGAGCCATTGTAACACCCCATTTTTCTCCGTACATGATTTATAGGTTTATTGTGTATGTACGATAGGCGTATGAAGGGTTCGGGACCTATTCGGGTGTTAAGGTCTTGTATGCAAGGAAATGAGTCAGACCACGTTGAACGTTGCGGCGCGGCAAAGAAGGCCGCGGCGCGACATTTAACTGGAATCCAGATCAGAAGCTTGATAAAAAATGATCCCAGAACTAGGCAAATGTCGCGGCGCGGCATTCTGGCCAAACTGGTGCCGGATTTTTGTAATATTACATGAGAAGCAAGGGCATTTTGGTCTTTTCACATTTGAGCCAGATTTGAGGCTTTAACCTCATCCACTCATTCATTTTCCTAATTTCATTTTCCTTTTCTTTTCATTTTTCTCTCAAAACTCAATCACCCATTTGATTTCAAAGGAATTTTTGGAAAGGAAGAAGCGGGATTTGATCTTTGGCGTAGTTGACTAGGTTGTTCTCCTCGTTCTTAGCTACACGATGATACTAGTGGTAAGCTCTAACTCCAAATTTTATTATCGTGTTCATCATTCAAATTTGGGGCTTTTGATTGTATGATTCATAGATGGAACCCATTTAGTTGTTAATTGGAGATTAACACCAAGATTCGGGTTTGTAAGTGTTAAAGGCGGGTTTTGGGTTGGTTAATGATTTAACCATGTTTAAGACTTGAGAATGGTGTATAATCACTAGCATTAGTGATTATTGGTGTTTTGGAGACTTTTAGGGTTTTCGTGGTTGACTAATTTTGACTAGTGTCAAAATTAGGATTTGTTGAGGATTATGACCCGAATGTCGATTCGATGAGGTTTGTAAACTTAAAATGGATTAAGTTGAAGTATAAAACCGAGTTAAATACGTTTTGGTGTCAAAACTTGTAAATGGTGAGATTTTGACCTTATGGGTCAAAATTAGGGTTTATGGGCGATTTTGAGAATGATAAGTGTTTAACACTTGTGTTCGGGTTTAATTGGCATATTATGACCATTATCACTTGTGTTAGTGATTATTGGTTAGTTTGGGCGCGGTTTGTCCTTGGAAGTGCATTTGGGTAGAAATTGCACTAAGTATCGAATTGGGTTGGTTTGTAGATCCAATCTAAGTGTGTTGTTGAATTTGTGATAATGGAAAAGGTACTTTTCATTGACAAGTTGCAGATTACTTGGAGGCATTCATCGAGGCGAAAAGGTGAGTGTTAATATCCTATATGCATATGTATGTGTAGGATGGCTGCGGGTCGGGTGAAGTGGTTCTCGGTCATAGAGCTCACTTCACATATAGGTGGATTGATGGACTTGTGTATAGGTCCAATTGGTATGTTTGTGCATTTTGGTTGACCACCTTTGGCGAGGTACACGCTTGTGTGTATGTTATCACACGTGGTTGTGATTTGGATGTTATAACCCCAATTGCGAAGGGTTGATATTGTTGTGAAGTGGATGACCCCGATGTGGTGGATTTTATAATCCCGTGACCGTGGGTTTTAATGTTGAGAAGTGAATCGCGTGTAGTTCGGATTCACGATGACTCGTGTAGTTCGGTTATCTTATTGAGGTAGTAATCTCGTGTGGTTTCGGATTACTAAGGCTCATCTAGTTCGGCCAACCTCGATGTTGTGAAGATAGTAATCTCGTGTGGGTTCGAATTACTAAGGCTCGTGTAGCTCGGCCAATCTTCATTGTGGCATTTGGTATTCGGTAATGGGTTAAGGGGTTAACCTTATTCGTTTTATATTGTTATATATATTAATGTAATGTTGTGTTGTAGCTAACCCTCCGGGTGTAGCTTATTGGCGTTGTTCACATCGTCGTTGGTGAACTTATATTTGTTGATGTATCTTTAGCGTATTGCTTAGTGACTACGGTATGCTTAGTTTAGCTTGCCTAATACTTGTATGCTACGTATGCGGTATTTTTTTATTTGTGTGGCGTGTCCATTTTATGCATATATATGTATGTAGTATATTATCATTCACTAAGCGTTAGCTTACCCTCTCGTTGTTGATATTTTTATAGGTTCGTGTGATGGAGGCTCGGGTAAGCATGGGGATTAGAGATCTTGGCTAGGTTGCTTTAGAAGATCTTGCTTTTGGACTCGATTAGGATTTGGGTAGCGTAGTCCCAAATCACCATGCTCGGTTTTGTTGGAAATTAAACTAGTCGGGTCGTGTATGTCCGTTTGGACAATTAATCAATGTATTAAATATTTTAAGGTTTATTAAACCTTCTATTGTATTAAAGATGTTTATGAAAACACAATTGGGACCTAAAGTATTATTTAACGCGTATTAAAAGGAAAAAAATTTATGGGCCGGTTTTAATACGGGTTGGGTTGTTTCAGCCATAGACATTAATTAACACTTTTATTGGTCAAGAACACCAAGAATAAGAAATCTAGAGTTTTTAGAAAGTTACCCAAAAGAGATGAAATTAGTATCAAGTTGTAGAGGAAGATGCAAGGATTTCAAATATGTAATTCGTTTTGTGATGAGTTTCCTAGATTGAATTTAGATTATGATTCTTTGTTGAGTGGATTGAGAGTAAAAATGGAAGTATCAAAAATGGAAGTGGGAGGTGAAATGAAATGAGTGGAGGAGATGGGGCTTGACTAGTTGACCTAGTCAACTAGTTTGGTCCCTTGGCAACTTTAGACCCTCGAGTTTAAAAGCGGTTACGTGAATTTACCAAATGAATTATTTTAAATACGCAAGAGTAAACGGGAGATGCTATAATTAAATAACGTGAATATTAGAAACGCTAAATAATGGAAGGTACGAATCTAGATACGAAAGGTATTATAAAACAAAAGACGGGCGTTAATATAATTTAACGGAAAAAGGCGAGTTATTATAAAATCCAAACAATCGAAGACATGCAGTCACCCAGAAGTAAAAAAGACGTGTAAAGCTTAAACGGGAAGCTAGAGGCACTCACAAGGTTTTTGTCACGTTAAACTGGAAGCTCTCCCCTAAGGGCTGCCTGAGCAAAAAAGATTTCATTTGGATGGATGAGGCCGAGAAGGCCTTCCAGGATGTAAAGGCATTCTTAAAGGAACTTCCAACATTAACGGCACCTATACCGGGTGAAACCTCACGGTATACCTTGCCGCCTCTTTCGAGGCAATCAGCTCTGTCCTAATTACCTACAGAAGCAAAACTCAAATGCCGATGTATTTCGTAAGCATAGTATTAAAAAACGGAGAAGTAAACTACCCGGCCATGGAAAAACTAATTTATGCTTTAGTACACACAGCCAGGCGGTTACGACGATATTTTTAAGCACATCTGATACAAGTTTTCACGGACCAACTGATCAAACAAATCCTGACTAGGCCGGAAATTTCTGGAAGGATGGCGAAATGGGCAATAGAACTTGGAGAGCACGAAATCACCTTCCTCCCGAGACATTCGGTCAAGGCCCAAGTCATAGCCGACTTTCTGGTGGAGCTCCCTTCTGACATTATCAAGCAAGGCGAAACCACAGTTACAAGAAGGGAAATGGACGAATTATGGGAACTATATACGGACGGAGCGTCAAGTGAGGAGGGGGCTGGCATAGGCCTACTCCTCATTTCCCCAAACGGAGAAGAAATAACCTACGCTATCCGGTTGAAGTTCGCCGCCTCAAACAACGAGGCCGAGTACGAAGCACTAATAGCCGGATTACGCTTGGCTAAAAGTATCGATGTGCGACAACTCACAGCTTATGTTGACTCACAACTGGTAGCAAGCCAGTTAAATGGTAGATTCAAAGCAAGGGATACATCGGTGCAAAAATACCTGGAACTTACGAAAGCACTAACCAACACCTTCGCATCATTTGAAATAAAACAAATACCCCGTAACCGTAACAAGAAAGCAGATGCTTTGAGCAAGCTTGCCTCTTTGCTATACGACCACTTCACCAAAAAAGTTATGGTTGAAGTACTGAAAAGAAATTCAACTGAAGAGGATACTCTCATGGCAACAATCACAACAGAGGAATAATGTTGGATGACACCTTTCATAAAATACCTTGCCGACGGTACCCTCCCTGAAGACAAATTACAAGCCCGTAGGATACGAATACGGGCACCAATGTATAACTTTAAAAATGGCATCCTGTACAGGAAATCATTCATAGAGCCTTACTTAAGGTGCGTTGGCCCGGCGCAGGCCAAATAGAAAATATGAGAAATGCACAAAGGAGCCTGCTCCACACATTTCGGCTACCGGACGATAGTTAGCAGGATCAAGAGAATGGGTTATTTCTGGCCACACATGTACCGGGACACATATGATCTGATCGTAAACTGTGAGGCATGTCAAATACACGCTCCCGTCAACAGATCCCCTCGTTGAAACATGATTCCTATACACACCACTTGGCCGTTCTGCAAATGGGCGATCGACATCGTCAGCCCATTCCCAAGAGGTGTCGGTAACGTTAAATTCCTAGTAGTCGATATCGACTACTTTACAAAATGGGTTGAGGCAAAACCGTTAAGCACGATTACAGGAAGAAAAATCTTAACGTTTGTATGGGAGGACATTGTTTGCCGTTTCGGTTTACCACGAGAGATAGTCAGCGACAACGGCACACAATTTGCACAAAATCCATTTAAGGACTGGTGTACAGACATGGACATTCAACAGTCATTTACTTCCGTGGCCTACCCACAGGCCAACGGACAAGTCGAGGTCATTAATAGAGACATCGTTGCCGTCATAAAAGCAAGACTAGGAAAACACCGGCAAGGATGGGTGGATGAACTCCAACATGTACTATGGGCACACCGAAAAACATCGAAAGATAGTACGAACGAAACACCTTTCAGTCTGGTGTACTGCACCGAAGCGGTTATCCCAGTTGAAGTGCTTGTCCCAACCAACCGAATAACAACATTCGATGAACAACAAAACTATGAAGCATTGAGAGAAAACTTAGATGCTTTGGAAGAACGACGGACGGTAGCACATATCCGAGAAGCCGAAAAGAAACAAAAAATCGCAAACCACTATGACAAAAAAGTCAAGCCACTGGACTTTCAGTTAAATAACTTGGTGTTACATAGCAACGAAGCCAACCGACAGCAAGACGTCGGAAAATTGGGCCCAAGATGGGAGGGACCTTACAGGGTCGTCGACATAACCGAATATGGTGCATACCACCTGGAGACACCAGACGGAGTTCTAATACAACGCCCAATTTTGAAGAAATATCATGTGTAACTTATCTGCGACCAGGAGGACTGATCACCTACCCAGATGGCAGAAATGCAAAACACTTATATACTCAAATCATTTCTATGTATAAGTCATCAATAAATTTTCATTTTATATACTTATGCACTGTAACGACTCTGAATATGACACAAGTAAAATCAAAAGTCTTTTGGCATATTTCAGACCTACCGCTAGAAGAAATGCTTTCTAGCTTTCGTTGGTAGGAGGACACCCCTTGAAGAACCTTCTCGGATAACAAGGGTGTCTGACCATATCATTGATGGTCCCGTTCTACCGTATAAACAACTCGACCATACTCACGCGTAGTTTAGATATCTACGTTTTTGTCATGACAATATACGCAACTCAATGCAAAATAAACTAGTTTATACACAATATGTAACAAGATATAAAGAAGTCACATTCATCATACAAAACACAACCGAGTGCATATCTCTACGGTTGTTAATTTACAATATTCTCCACGGATGGGTTCTTGTCCTTACAGATTTTGTCTAAATCTTCAAAACTAATCTGGTCGGGGGCCTCATGTGCCCGCTGGTAGTCCTGGACACAGGTAGCACTCAAATCAGTCTTCATCTTTTGAGCAGCGCTACCAGGCGGCAGGAAATGTTGCACCGCCTTCAACACCTCAAATGTAGTCAGCTTCTTGATAGCCTCAGTAAAGGCATTGAACGGCTGATGAATAATGGATAACTTCAGGAGACGGGCAAAAAGTACAGGAATACCTTGTTGAAGGCGGGTAAGTTTGCCTAACGTGGCTGACACCTTCTCTGATAACTTCTTATTGTCATCATAAAGTAGGGTGACCTTCTCCTGTTCCTGGGTGAGTGCCGCCTTCAACGTTTCCTGCGCTTCCCGGGAAATACGTAACTCATCCTGGGTGGGCTCTAAGGCCTCCTTCGCTGATGCCAGCTCCCTCTCATGGCGAGTGATAATCCCCGACAACTCCGCCAATCATTCTCAAACATCACACAATGCTCGTGAATGCGACGAGCATCACCCTCGCTCCGGTTCAATTCATCCACCGCAAGATGCTGAGCAAACACGGAAAACTGAGAACACAATTGTTGTGCCTGAGTGGCGAAAAGAGCGGCCAACACCTCTATCAGAGCCAGAATGGTTATGAAGTCCAGATATTCCTATTAACCGGGTAGTCTGAAGCATCACAGTGAAGAAGATCACGAAATGGCTAGACATTACAGTCAGGCAGAACGTAAACATTCTGCCCAGCATTTGTTGTCAGCCGGGGGCGAGCATCCGAGGCCTCCACGGCGGGTTCTTTGCCAGGACGGTGCCTCCTCCTCAGCCACCCGACTCTCCCCCACAACCGGCTCAAGCCTCTCCGGGGGAGCAGCTCCCTCCAACAACGGAAACATGGGGGCAGATGCCCACGTCCCCGCAGAAGTCACACCAGCGTTACCTATGCATACACGAAAGAAAGTAATGTAGTCAGCACAAGATACTATTAGGCAAGCTAAAGTGAGTACAAGTCAAGGGCATACCTTCAGCTGCTGCAGACGGCTCAATCCGACGCCTGGTACGACGGATCAGCCCACCCTTGGAAGAACCGCCATTGGAAGATTCCAAGTCTTCAGGAGGCGGTGCCCTGTGTGTGATGACCCGGGAATTTCCGACCAAATTTAAACTTGAATCTTATTTGATTTCGATACGATAAGCAAAGTCTGTAATATTAAGTCTCGAAATTTTTGAACTGTTTTATGAAAACAAGTGACCGTGACTATTACCGACGATTCACGAACCTTTGAATTGTAAATACAAATGTATATATATAAATGATTATATAGGTAAATAACTACATATAATAAATGAGATATATTAATGAACTATTTTGTGATTAAAGATAGTTTAAAACAACTAAAACTTGTTATTTTAAATATATAGAGTATATTGAAAATAAATGAATTCGAATATAATTTGTCAATGTTAACAAAGTATTTAATGTATAATATTATACCCTGAGATTTATTTGTTCAATATATATATAATTAATACATTTATTTACTAGATATTAAAACATAATTGTATATATATAGTAGTATACATATATATAAATATAAATCTATATATGATTTATAATCAAGATTATATTGTAATATATATATATATATATATATATATATATATATATATATATATATATATATATATATATATATAATGTATAAACATTAAATATTCAATGAATGTTATTGTATAATATATTAAGCAATTATTAAATATTACATAAATTTAATAGATTGTATATAAAGTGTAAATACAAGTTAGGAATATAGTCGCTATAATAACCATACTATTACTTTCATTATTAGTACTAATATCAATATCAGTATCAGTTTTATGTATATATTATAATTGTAATCTAAATATTATCAGTTAATATAATTATCTACTTAATATTTAAAAGCATAATTATGGGTATAGTATTTGAAATATATATATATAAACGCTATACATAAGTTATTATTATACGTATATTGGATTATATATAAAAGGTATAGATTTTATATGTCAAAACTTATAATGAAATCACGTATATTTTAAATAAATATGTACTCATAAATATAAAACAATTATATATATACTCTCCAACACATATTATATAATGATATATGTTATATAAGATATTAAATGTTCAATATATGTTATTATATTATTAAATACTACATAATTAATAATTTGTGATTTTAAGGGTAGTTATAAGTTAAAATAATTATTATTGTAATATTAGTATTATTATTATTATTAATATAAATAATATAAAGGGTATTATATTTAATAAAATAATTTAATCTGTATAAATTAAATACAAAATACAGATATTAACGCATCATAATCAGTATCTGTTTCCTTGTATTTTTTCCCTAATATTATATACCACTCGTGAATTTCTGCCTCCCCAAAAGTCTCAGTAGCAAACACAAATCAATATTATCTTGTCTGCTACAATCAATCGATCTATTACTGTCCTCTATATCGTTACATAATGCTAATTCTGACTGCAAATCGAATTAAAAAAACCCCAATAGAGTCGCTGAACCAGTCGACTGTACTTTCAACTTTTTGCTCTTAATTCGAAATCGAATCCCATTTAAAAATCTAGAAATGTCATGTTTTTAGGAATCATTCATTCCATCTTTCTGCAAAACTAGAGATTCCAATTCTTTAAATTGAGGGAGAATTTCTGCGTCAAAGTTTTTTTTTTTAAAGTCAACAAGTGTTCTTCAAGCAAATTCGAAAACTCTGTTATGTTTTAATTCAAATTGAGGGTTAGGAAAGTTTATATGAATGTTTTCGAAACTTTTTCATGTTATAATCACTACCTAAAACTTTCTCAAAATCATAATCAAATTTTTATTTTTATTTTTGTTGATAGCAGCGACGAGCTGTAGGCTTGTTTTTATTTTATTTTTTAATTTTTTTGCCAATCAAATTAATCATTTATAATTGTTTATCTGTTGTTTAGTAAATCCTAGAAATCATATTTGTATTTATAATCAAGAGTAAGTGGATTTTGGTTGATTTGATCTTGTTAAAGATGAAGAAGATGATAGAATTCGTTTAAGGGTTAAATAAATATGAGGTGAGGATAATGTAAGAAAAGAAGACGCAGAGGAGTGGCTGGGTGTTGGTGTCGGGAAGCGAGAGGTCTTGGGTTCGAGCCCCGTCATGGACATTTCTTTTTAGGACAATTTTTCTTAAGGGTATACATTTTTTTTCTTTTTAATTTTATTTTTATTGTTATTATTATTATTAGTATTATGTTAATTATTATTATAGCTAGTATTATTATTGTTATTGTTATGTTATTTTTATTGTTATTATTATTGCTAGTATTATAATTACTATTATTAATTATTATTAGTATTACTATTAGTACTAATATTATCATTTTTAAAACTAGTAGTATTATCATTAGTAACATTATCATTATAGTATTATTATTGATATTATTATTAACAGAATTTTGAACATATTAATAACCTTTATATTACGAAATTTATAATAAATGTAGATACGGCAAAAATTATGAATATGGTTATAGTTTTAAATTATAGGAATCATAGATATAAGTTTAGAAACTAAACATGAAATTTATGATCAATCTGATTATTTTTATTAACACTGCTATTATTTTATTATTATTATCAGTAGTTTTATTATTATGTAAGTACTAAAACCAGTATCATGACTACCATTAACACTAAAATCAATATTGCTACAAGTATTATTATTACTATGATTCTTATTATAATTATTATTATAAGTAATGTTATTATTAATATTATCATTATAAATAAATACAACTTTTATCTACTATATTATTAATTATATAACAAGATACATATAAGTAATATTACATATAAGTATGAATATATTATATTAACAATTTTTATATAAATATTCATATAAAACAAATTAGATATTTTTAACATATATATATATATATATATATATATATATATATATATATATATATATATATATATAACTATATAATTAATAATCATTTTCAAATATATATACAAATTAACTAAATAATAAATAAAGTTATAATATATGAAATGGTTCGATTACGATTATATGTATTAATGAATATACAAATAATATAGGTTCGTGAATCCGAGGCCAACCCTGATTTATTCGATGTCGTCCAATGTATTTTTACTACAAAATACAGTATAGTGAGTTTCATTACTCCATTTTTAAATGCTTTTGCAATATATATTTTTGGGACGGAGAATACATGCGCTTTTATAAATGTTTGACGAAATATACACAAGTATGTGAAACTACATTCTATGGTTGAATTATCGAAATCGAATATGCCCCTTTTTATTAGGTCTGATAATCTAAGAATTAGGGAACAGACACCCTAATTGACGCGAATCCTAAAGATAGATCTATTGGGCCTAACAAACCCCATCCAAAGTACCGGATGCTTTAGTACTTCAAAATTTATATTATATCCGAAGGGAGTCCCGGAATGATGGGGATATTCTTATATATGCATCTTGTTAATGTCGGTTACCAGGTGTTCACCATATGAATGATTTTTATCTCTATGTATGGGATGTATATTGAAATATGAAATCTTGTAGTCTATTAACATATTAAAATGATTGTTATGATAAACTAATGAACTCACCAACCTTTTGGTTGACACTTTAAAGCATGTTTATTCTCAGGTATGAAAGAAATCTTCTGCTGTGCATTTGCTCATTTTAGAGATACTACTTGGAGTCATTCATGACATATTTCAAAAAATATTGCATTCGAGTCGTTGAGTTCATCAAGATTATTATTATGTCAATTATAGTTGAATATATTATGAAATGGTATGCATGCTGTCAACTTTCGATATAATAAAAGATTGTCTTTTCAAAAACGAATGCAATGTTTGTAAAATGTATCATATAGAGGTCAAGTACCTCGCGATGTAATCAATTGTAATGTATTGGTCCGGATGGATTAGGATGGGTCGTTAGAGTTGGTATCAGAGCGGTGGTCTTAGCCATCCAGGTCTTGCATTAGTGTATCTAACTGATAGTTGTTTAGATGCATAGTGAGTCTGGACTTCAACCTTGTCTGTATGTCAAAAGTTTTGCTTATCATTTCTAGGCGAAAATCATTTGCTTATCATCCTTAGAAAATTATCTACTTATCATTTTTAGTCTAGACACGTCTTACTGTAGTTAGTGCATCGATAGTGTATAGACAAAATTCATATCTTAGCGTATATGTCACTATAGACTTTACCTAACAGATTCCGTAGATTCCTCCGTAACTTATGGGATTTTAGTATTATATATGCATATGTAAATTATGTATTGCAGGGTATTAATTTACATCCTATAATCTATTTCTTATTGAAAATCCTTCATCTGATCGTACGAGATGAATCCCTCAACCAGTTCGAATTCCTCGGATTCCGACAGCTATTCCGATATGGATATCCACCTGAGCTCTGAAAACAGTATGACCTAAATGGATTAACCAACCAGCCATCACCAATTCATCTGATGGGTTCGTAGCCTTCTTAATCATTAGAGACAAGAGGAAGGCGATACTTTCCATCAACCAAAGTTCCCTCTTAGCGATGAACCTGAAGCACTCACCGGTGAACCAAATCGAAACACCATTTTCAGCCTCATTTCCAGAGTATCTCATCACAACTATATACTATCTCAAATACTAGATCTTATTCATTCGCTCGTTCTGACCGACAATCATCCCGGAGTAATACAAGAAGTCAACGAACTTCGCGCTCGAGTAATCAATTTGGAGAATATGGTGCAAAACGTACCAGCTTTAGCAACATCATCGGCATCAATAGTACCACCAGCAACATAAGTTTCAACATCACATGCCCAATATCTCATCCTGTACCTCGAGTATAATCATCGTTTTACGAATCATTCTACCTTATTTATCTTCGTTCGACATGGCGATTATTTAATCTCTAATGTTTTAAAGATTATATATTCTTGTTCTAATGGTAAATCAAATGAGTTTAATATCATATTGACTCATTAAATCCATGATTACATCTGAAGAAAATATATATGTATATATATTTTCATAAAGATTGTAATTAAAAATTCTTTCGTACAAACTATTAACAGTGAAAATATTTTAACGGGTAGGTAATACCCGAGGAATATTTAGATTTCACATTAATAAGTTATATTGTACATTCTTCGAATACGATTCAACAGTCAATTACTATCCTACTTACATCCACAAGATATACGAATCCGTTCACCACAGACTAATCCTTTTAATTCAATTTCATATCTGGATTTTGATCTATCAGAATCCAACAAGTGGCATAATAAAGAAAACGTTGGACAAAAATAAAAATTTGTTAGAAACAAACAAATTAACCATGAGAAATTTTGTTAAGAATCCACGCTAACTAAATCCAGCTAACTGTTCCTAGCTAACTGATTACATTTTATTTATCGCAGTTTATTTATCGCAATTTACATTCTCGCAACTTTATTTATTGTTATTTAATTTCTGTTATTTACTTTACGCACTTTATTTATAGTTATTTAATTTTTGTTATTTATTTTTGCGCATTTTAAATATCGGGACACGTATACAAGGTTTTGACATATCATATCGACACATCTATATATTATTTGGAATCACTATAGACACTCTATATGCAGTAATTATCGAGTTCTATATACAGGGTTGAGGTTGATTCTACAATAATATATATAGTTTGAGTTGTGATCGAGTCTGAGACATGTACACGGGTCACGATACGTATTAATTAATTCGAATATTATAAATTAAACTATATATGAATTATTGGACTGTTAACTGTGGACTATCGACTGTGGACTAATAACATTGAATAATTAAAATGAATTAAAATATTGATTATAACATATGAAACTAAACATTTCTTCAAGTTGCCACTTGATTTCATCTTAAACCTCATTTGTATCTCGACGATTACAATCTGCGTTCAAACTTTTCATGATTCTTAAAATCACCTCAATCGAGATGATGAACCAACCGCACTTCATCTACGGAAGAAAAGATTGGTGCATATAGTTATACACCTAAAAACACTCGGAACCTAGGTAAACGTTTAACATATATCCGTGTTAACTCCTTTGGCGTTGTTATTACCAAAAATAACTTTGCTATCCCTTTCAAAGTAGCAAATTTTGTCACAGCTCCAACAAGTCAACTTCGACTTTCATTCGTATTAGCCTTATTATAACCTTGATATATATGCGTGTTCTTTTGTTATTACCGGGGAACCTTTTATATCCCACCATATTATCAGCAGATGTACCAGCAACCTCATTGCTCCTTGGCTTAAACCTCTCCGATAAATCACTATATTTATCCATTGAAACCCTATCATATACTCATCTGCATCTTGTAACAAGAATTGCCATACGAATCATCGGGAATTAGCAATCATTATTTTGAAATCTCGCAGCATGCCTATGCCAACAGTTATTTGTGTACATATAACGTCTATCATCTGGACTTACATGCTTGAATGTGAAGTTTCTGAAAAATAGCCTGAACTACGAACTAGTCCTCGAAATGCTGATGAAGCAGCAAATATCGTAAACGACCTTAATCATCGAAAATTTTATGATAAAGTATAGTATGTTGGAAAAGCTCAGAAAAGTTGGAACTGGAAAACGGATTGAGCTAACCACGAAGGAGACCAAGGACAAATACAATGACCATACCCTATATTCAAAGAATCCAGGTAATTCTAGATCCGTTGAAATCTTTAGAGAATATCTTGCCCCAAGGTCATGTTAAAATCTTGCAGAAAAATTTTTCTTCATCAACCTTCGAACTTAGAAATTTCAAAATATCATTATAAATATCTTCGATATTTCTGAGGATATTTTCTTAAATATTCTCTTCCGAGATTATATACCTCTTCGTGCATCCTTTGTTTCATTATATTGTAAACTTCTGTAAAATCTAAGTTTAATTTATGAATGAATTCTGGAGAAATGTAAAGAAATTAATGCATGAATTAGTATAATATAATGACACTTGATCAACGTGATTATATTACAGTAAGTCATGCTGAGTTTCTAATGAAATGTGATGATTCACGGATCATAACATCATCATGTGTCATGTTACATAATTCTGTCATTCTGCTTAATTTCTAAGCAAATCAAGAAAGTAAATTCTTGATAGTTCTATCCTCAGTGATTTTGATAAATTTGAAAAAATCAAATTGTGCTATCACGTTCCTTCCTACTTAGAACATTATAATCATTTGAAACTCCATACTTACGAATTCTGGACCATTACTCGCTTTACTAGGAGTCGAGAGGAGAAAAAAAGGCAAAGAGCTCCAAAATATAAGAGAAAATATAAAGCCCAATAACAGCACGGATATTACAAACCGTGAATATTAATACGAATAGCAATATAAAAACACGGTAGAATTAAGAATAGTATCATCCTAAGGTAATAATAGAAGTAACCAAATCTTTCTGGTGGAAGATTGAAAAGAAGGATGACAGAAATGATGATTACGAAAATATCAAGGAATAGAATGGGATTAAGTATTTTCACAATCTTCTGGATGTACGAACTAAGAAAGGACGAATAGGAATGGTGAGAATAATGGAACGGAAGAGTTTAATTTATAATGGAAATATCAGACGGAGTAATCGAGACAGATCACCGTATTTAATTATAGATATCTTAATTTCCTTATTCGCTGAAGAATCAAATCTTTTAGATTTTGAAGATTTTCTTCAAATCCATTGAATTCCGGAATTCAACCCTGGCTCCGTCAAAAGTTAAGACGTACTTTTTTTCTAAATTCAACCATGACAACATCAAAAGTAAAGACGAATATCTATTACCTTATCTCCATCTTTTGTGATAGCTTCACTCGTACGCTTCGAGTAATCGTTTTATCCAAATTATTCAATAATGATAAAACTCTATTTATCAGCTCATATTCGTCAGGAAAACAAATTTATTGTTAGCCATGACAACCTCACTCAAATTTTGGGACGAAATTTCTTTAACGGGTAGGTACTGTGATGACCTGGGAATTTTCGACCAAATTTAAACTTGAATCTTATTTGATTTCAATACGATAAGCAAAGTCTGTAATATTAAGTCTCGAAATTTTTGAACTGTTTTATGAAATCAAGTGACCTTGACTATTACCTACGATTCACGAACCTTTGAATTGTAAATACAAATGTATATATATAAATGATTATATATTTAAATAACTACATATAATAAATGAGATATATTAATGAACTATTTTGTGATTAAAGATCGTTTAAAACAACTAAAACTTGTTATTTTAAATATATAGAGTATATTGAAAATAAATGAATTCGAATATAATTTGTCAATGTTAACAAAGTATTTAATGTATAATATTATAACCTGAGATTTATTTGTTCAATATATATATATATATATAATTAATACATTTATTTACTAGATATTAAAACATAATTGTATATATATAGTAGTATACATATATATAAATATAAATCTATATATGATTTCTAATCAAGATTATATTGTAATATATATATATATATATATATATATATATATATATATATATATATATATATATATATATATATATATATATATATATATAATGTATAAACATTAAATATTCAATGAATGTTATTGTATAATATATTAAGCAATTATTAAATATTACATAAATTTAATAGATTGTATATAAAGTGTAAATACAAGTTAGGAATATATTCGTTATAATAACCATGCTATTACTTGCATTATTAGTACTAATATCAATATCAGTATTAGTTTTATGTATATATTATAATTGTAATCTAAATATTATCAGTTAATATAATTATCTACTTAATATTTAAAAGCATAATTATAGGTATATTATTTGAAATATATATATATATATATATATATAAACGCTATACATAAGTTATTATTATACGTATATTGGATTATATATAAAAGGTATAGATTTTATATGTCAAAACTTATAATGAAATCACGTATATTTTAAATAAATATGTACTCATAAATATAAAACAATTATATATATACACTCCAACACATATTATATAATGATATATGTTATATAAAATATTAAATGTTCAATATATGTTATTATATTATTAAATACTACATAATTAATAATTTGTGATTTTAAGGGTAGTTATAAGTTAAAATAATTATTATTGTAATATTAGTATTATTATTATTATTATTATGAATAATATAAAGGGTATTATATTTAATAAAATAATTTAATCTGTATAAATTAAATACAAAATACAGATATTAACGCATCATAATCAGTATCTGTTTCCTTGTATCTTCCTAATATTATATACCACTCGTGATTTTCTGCCTCCCCAAAAGTCTCACTAGCAAACACAAATCAATATTATCTTGTCTGCTACAATCAATCGATCTATTACTATCCTCTATATCGTTACATAATGCTAATTCTGATTGCAAATCGAATTAAAAAAAAAACCCCAACAGAGTCGCTGAACCAGTCGACTGTACCTTCAACTTTTTGCTCTTAATTCGAAATCGAATCCCATTTAAAAATCTAGAAATGTCATGTTGTTAGGAATCGTTCATTCCATCTTTCTGCAAAACTAGAGATTCCAATTCTTTAAATTGAGGGAGAATTTCTGAGTCAAAATTTTTTTTTAAAAAAGTCAACAAGTGTTCTTCAAGAAAATTCGAAAACTCTGTTATGTTTTAAGTCAAATTGAGGGTTTAGAAAGTTTATATGAATGTTTTCGAAACTTTTTCATGTTATAATCACTACCTAAAACTTTCTCAAAATCATAATCAAATTTTTTTTTTGTTGATAGCAGCGACGAGCTGTAGGCTTGTTTTTATTTTTTTTTATTTTTTTTTGCCAATCAAATTAATCATTTATAATTGTTTATCTGTTGTTTAGTAAATCCTAGAAATCATATTTGTATTTATAATCAAGAGTAAGTAGATTTTGGTTGATTTGATCTTGTTAAAGATGAAGAAGATGATAGAATTCGTTTAAGGGTTAAATAAATATGAGGAGAGGATAATGTAAGAAAAGCAGACACAGAGGAGTGGCAGGGTGTTGGTGTCGGGAAGCGAGAGGTCTTGGGTTCGAGCTCCGTCATGGACATTTCTTTTTAGGACGATTTTTCTTAAGGGTATGCATTTTTTTTCTTTTTAATTTTATTTTTATTGTTATTATTATTATTAGTATTATGTTAATTATTATTATAGCTAGTATTATTATTGTTATTGTTATTGTTATTGTTATTGTTATTATTATTTCTAGTATTATAATTACTATTATTATTATTATTAGTATTACTATTAGTACTAATATTATCATTTTTAAAAATAGTAGTATTATCATTAGTAACATTATCATTATAGTATTATTATTGATATTATTATTAACAGAATTTTGAACATATTAATAACCTTTATATTACAAAATTTATAATAAAAGTAGACACGGCAAAAATTATGAATATGGTTATAGTTTTAAATTATAGGAATCATAGATATAAGTTTAGAAACTAAACATGAAATTTATGATAAATCTGATTATTTTTATTAACACTGCTATTATTTTTATTATTATCAGAAGTTTTATTATTATGTAAGTACTAAAACCAATATCATGACTACCATTAACAGTAAAATCAATATTGCTACAAGTATTATTATTACTATGATTCTTATTATAATTATTATTATAAGTAATGTTATTATTAATATTATCATTATAAACAAATACAACTTTTATCTACTATATTATTAAGTATATAACAAGATACATATAAGTAATATTACATATAAGTATGAATATATTATATTAACAATTTTTATATAAATATTCATATAAAACAAATTAGATATTTTTAACATATATATATATATATATATATATATATATATATACATATATATATATACATATATATATATACATATATATATATATATATACATACATATATATATATATACACATATATATATATATATATATATATTTATATTTATATAACTATATAATTAATAATCATTTTCAAATATATATACAAATTAACTAAATAATAAATAAAGTTATAATATATGAAATGGTTCGATTACGATTATATGTATTAATGAATATACAAATAATATAGGTTCGTGAATCCAAGGCCAACCCTGCTTTGTTCGATGTCGTTGATGTTATGCGAGGTGTATATAAAATAGCTTAAATTTTAGCAGGAAATACTATTAAATACGATACAATTTTACACAAGATATTTATTTATTTATAGAATGGATATACTTAAACCTTGCTACAACACTTATAGGCAGTATAACTAATCGTACAGTAGTGTAGTTTTTAGTAAGTCCGGTTCGTTCCACAGGGAAAATCTTTTAATCAAAGCTTAACGCTATATTAGTTTACTTTTATAAAAATACAAATATATATATATAAGTAATATTATTATTATAAAGGGGGGTTTTTACCGTTTAATGACCAGTTTGTCGATTTTAATTCTTTAGTCGCAGTTAAAACCAAATGTAAAATATTAAATAAAAGACTTAATTTAAAGCGTAAAGTAAATAACGATAATGAAATTACGAATAATAAAAGTGCGATAAAATAAACTTGCGATAATTAAAAAGTGCTATAATTAGAAGTGCAATTAAATATAAAATAAAGGAAATTAAATATGAAATAAAAGAATTATGCTTATTTAAACTTCCGTAATCATGATGTTTGACGTGTTGATTTTAGTTTTATGCCCATGGGTTAATTGTCCTTTGTCCTGGATTATTTAATATGTCTGTCTGGTTTTTGTCCATAACAGTCCATCAGTCATAAATATAAAGTGCGAGTGTCCTCGTCAAATTATCCTTATACCCGAAGTCAAATATTCCAACTAATTGGGGACTTAAACTGTAACAAGGTTTTATTACTTTGTTTAATAATTACACCAGGATGTCGACTGAGTGTAACCCAAGGTTTTAATACTTTGTTAATAATTATGCCAAGTGTCCTTATACATAATTTCACCCCTGTTTTAATAATTCTAGTGGCTATTAATCTATTCCCGTGTCCGATTAAATGAACGATTATTCGTACATATAAATATTCCGCCCATCGTGTCCGATTGAGTGTATATGGTTATTTATAGGGACGTCCAATTGTAAATCTTTATATTAATATTAACAAACTATCATTTAGTTAAACAAATATAAGGCCCATTAATAGCCCATAGTCTAATTTCCACAAGTGTCGTTCTTTTGTCCAAACCCCAATTATGGTACAAAGCCCAATTACCCAATTTTAATATTTTTAGGACAACATCATGATTATTCGGATTAAATAAGCATAATAATAACTTAGCTACGAGACATTAATGTAAAAAGGTTAAACATAACTTACAATGATTAAAAATAGCGTAGCGTTACACGGACAGAATTTTGACTTACACCCTTACAACATTCGCTAACATACCCTTATTATTAGGATTTAAAATTAAAATTAAAATTAAAATATAAATATAAATATAAATATTACGTATAGATATAGAGAGATTGATATATTGGATGATAAAAATGATCAGAATTCGTTGGGTTTTATAGGGATTTTCGTATTTGGCTGCTCCGCGAGTCGCGGCATTTTTGGCCTCCATACTCCGCAACTCGCGGAGTTCGTAATTCCAGCTCACAAAGGTTTGTCTTTTAATTTGCCGACGTTTTATAAATATATTATAATATATATATATTGATTTTAAGAATTAATTATATATTATATTATATTTATATACATAGTTAACTTGTAATTTTTAGTCCGTTGCGTCGAGCGTTGAGAGTTGACTCTGGTCCCGGTTCCGGATTTTCGAACGTCCTTGCGAACAATTTAATATCTTGTACTTTGCGTTTTGAATCTTGTACTCTTGTAATTTCGATACGTTTCTTATCAATAATTGGAACCTCTTTGATTGTATTTTGACTTTTGAGCTTTTTGTTCGTTTGCGTCTTCAGTTCGTCAAATCTGTCTTTTGTCTTCACCTTTTAATATTTAAACGAATATCACTTGTAAATAGAACATTTGCAACTAAAAGCTTGTCTTTCTTGGGGAATAATGCTATGAAATATATGTTCGTTTTTAGCATTATCAAATATTCCGACACTTGAGCGTTGCTTGTCCTCAAGCAATATAGTCTTGAAATACTAGAATCACTTCTTTATTCTTCACACTTTGTACATCAGTGATTTCTTTACGGCGGTATAAACAATGGTAGTAACGATATGGTTTACAGTCCCACATGACTATAAAAATTTAGATCCATTAAGGAAATTGGATCTTTATGAAAACATTTGATCTTTTGAAAATTAAATCTAGTTTTTACCCTAGATAAGTTTTCCGGAATAACCCTTCACCGGTGTTTGCAAATTATTTTTGTGGGTTTGGTGGGTTTCATATTTGAAAATTTTAGCTCAAAACTTATGGTTTTGTGTCACCCACTTGCTATCCTTGTATTAGGAAAGCAACACATCCAGTTTACTTGTCCCGTATATTACCTTTCGGTAAACTACCATCCGGTTGTAAAGGAAAGCGTTGAACAAGCAACTGTTAAGGCAATGTCCCCTGACATGCTTTTAATTATGGTCTATAACGTGTCGGACGCAATTACTATCCTTGGTAGGAGCAATAGTAAAGCTCACCCTTATAATTTTCCGGTCTGGCACAAGGTCCTGTCTTTGACCATGCTATGCAACCACCGTTTTTACGGTTGACACCCGATTTGGTTCAGGTGACCTAATGAAATCCAGGTGAATTCCTAGGATTTTACGTTCAATGGTAATGAACGCATTGAAAATGGGTTTTTAGAAAACAAATCGGTTTGTAATTTTGATCAAAATATTTTCTCGTTCAGGCTCGAGTTTAGATATCATTAAATTCCATGAGTTTGTAATTCTCAATCTTTAAGGTCAATCTCAAAGATTGAGTAATATCAGGCTTAAAAGCTGATTTTTGATCTTTTAAGGAGATTATCCTTTCTGGGGATCTGATTCATTAGTCTTATCCAGCTAATTTGCATGGTACCCCCCCATTATACGAGATAAATCCTTCTCATGGTTAGGATAAATCTGACCACTTGGCGACCCTGTTTAATGCTGAGGTCCGTGGATTTCCTGCTGATTTTAGTGATGACTTTTCTAGATTTTTCGTCAACCTACAGCTGGTCTGGACGACAACTCCCTGACCTAAATCAAGAAGCGCGTTTCTTTTTCGGAAGACTTTACTTCCTTTTAATTGTGGAATTGATTCATCGTGTAGATCCATCTTTCTTACAGTAAATCAGGTAAAACTTTTTAGTTTAGTCCAAAGCAAAAGTATTTTCAGTTATTTGTACAAAAATATGTGACATATGTTTTGAATAAATTGGAGAATTTTCCCACACTTGGCTTTTATTTTTCCTTTTTGTTCTCCTCTATTCCATTCTTAAATGAATTTTAACATTTTGGTTTGTTTCTCAATTTATGTCCTTTCCGAGGTAACAATAATTTCGGTGTTAAAACCTAGTTTTATCATTCATAAATATGTATAAACATGATTTCGAGTTCATTTAATTGAAAATTTTGAAAAATTTTACTAGAATTGGGTAGTCAGTATATAAGACTAGGGCTGTTCTTTATTATCAGAGAGCACTAGATTCTAATACAACTGCTGCTTTACTAGTATTTTTAATGGTAACCAAGTGTTTAAGATAAAAATTTTAAAATCCGAAAGAATTTAACCCCTTCGCACACTTAAGATCTTGCAATGCCCTCATTTGCAAGAAATCAGTAACAAAGTTTCCAAACATATTTGTGTTTGTGTTGAATGATAAATGGTGCACATCATTTGTTCATTCCGTCTTGTTGTTATTTCACATATATTTTGCATCTTGTCGTCAAAATTAGTTGCTTTTGCTGAACTTAATGCCAGTCTTTGAAAATGCGTTGTTTTACCCTGTTGTGTACATAAGATAAACTGCAAACATATATACATATTTTTGAAGTTTGGTATATTACCCCACATTCAAAAATTATTAAAATCTAATAATAAAATTTAGAAAATAATAAAACTATTACAAATCCAACATAAGTATTAAATGTATCAACATTACAAATAATAAAATAAAATAAAAAAAACTAAGTAGACTAGGGATGATACTGATACCAGAAGGGGTTCCATGCATAACCATATGTGCTATAAAATGCTTCGGCTGGGTTATACGTAGGATACGGTGGTTGGATCTCTATAGACCAGGGAGGGAATATGGGCGATGGAGTAGGAATATAGTTTCTACCTATATGTTGGCAATAAGCTATGATTTGGTTTTGATGAACTTGCCAATCTTCAAATGCTCTATGTCTAGCATTTTCATACTCTTGTGAAGCTATAAACCTTTGCATTTCTGCCATTTCATTTCCCCCTCCTACATTACCTTGCTGTTGGTTTCTCTCAACCTGTGGATGTCTACCATTATATCATACTGCGGCGTTATTTCGCCTCTTCAAAACTTATGGTATACATTTAAACCTATTGTATCTCGGGGTTCTGGTTCTTCGATTAGTAATCCCCCCCGACTTATATCCACACCGAGATATTCAGCAATCAAAGTAATAAATATACCACCTCCTATTATGCTATGCGGTCTCATCCCCATAACCATAGCTGATAAATAATAACCCACACAATAAGGTATACTTACAGCGCTTTGTGGGTCTCGAATACACATGTGGTAAAACAAATCCTGTTCATTTACCTTTTCCTTGTTCTTACCTCGTTGTGTAATCGAATTGGCTAAAAACCTATGAATTACTCTTAATTCAGCTCTATCTATATCCAAATAAGAGTAATTTCCCCCTTTAAATCGGTGATGGCTAGTCATTTGACTCCATACACCATGCGTATCAAAATTTTCCTCTATCTTTCTACCATTTAGTATCAACCCTCTACAATCGGCAGATGCTAGCTCCTCAGGCGTATATATACGTAAAGCCTGAGCCATGTCTAGTAAAGACATGTGGCGCATCGAACCTCCTAACAAAAATCTAATAAAAGATCGATCGGTTAAACTAGCTACCCGATCATTTAATTCTATACTACACAACAATTCTTCACACCATACTTTATATACAGGTCTACGCATGTTGAATAAACGTACCCAATCGTTAAAAGTAGAATTACCATACCTCTGTGCAAGTAATTCCCTAATTGGCCCGGCCAATTCTACAGCTTCTAATGGTCCCCATTCTATGACCCTAGGTACTTCAACAGCTTTAGAATGAAGAGTATGCAAACCCCTTTGGTATTTTAGATAATCTATCCAAAGTCTGTCAAATCTCAGGTTCGGGTGCAAATCTTCCAAGTGCATATCAGAAAATGTCATGACTTGATGAGGTATATCTTGTTTGTAGTAGTTATCCACCTCCTGTTGTTCTGCATTCTCAGCAGGAGCATTGCGAGCTTGGGATGAAGATTCACTCCTTTCAGTCTGCAAAACACATCAAACACAATTTTTGTGCATCCAAATATGCATTAGTGTCAGCAAAATCATCAATCAAAATAATTACAATGAGATGATCAATTTATATCAAACTTAAGCTCATTTTCATATTTTCATCAAATCTACACTTTTTCAAATAAGCATATACGAAAATGTTCGCCAAGTTCATAAGCATTCAACTCAAATAACATGTCAAAATAATCCTTACTAGCAATTAAACAAGTTTCAAATGGCATTATCTCTCAAAAATCAAGTTCATGAATTTTAGACTTGAAAAAGTCCACTTTAATTCTCAAAATCATGTTTAGGCTCAAAGTTTGGATCATTTAACTACCTAAACATGTTACACTACTTAATTTAGCAACAATTCATGACAAAAATCGGCCATAACCTGTTTATATCAAAAAGCCCCAAATTGCTCAAGAACACAAACCCTAGATTACTCAAAATTTGAAGTTTAAGGCTTCTAATCATATTAAATAACATCAATCTAGGTTATACAAGCATAATACATAAACAATTTAAGCATAATTACACTAAAAAGCATCAAAATCAAATTAGGTATAAAATTGATCAAGAACACTAATTTTCGGATTAAATGGTGTTTAGGTGTAGAAATTTACCGTTTTTCTTGAGTAATTCTTTGATAGCATCCTTCTTAACATAATTTTAGTAAAAGATTTGATGATTAACGGTGAAAAATTGTGAATTTGGGAGTGTTTTCTCGGGTTTTTTCGCAGTATTTTAGCAGTTTATTTTTGTGTTGTGGTGTGTGGACTGAGCTGATTACGTTTTTATTTTTTCTGGGTTTTGGTCCCTCCGCGAGTCGCGGTGTTTGACCCTTCAAACTCCGCGACTCGCGGAGTTTGTATTTTTTTTTATATCTTATACTAATTAAAACAATTAAGTAATTAATTTTAAAATTTTGTTTCCCTTGTTATTTAGGACGAGGTCGTTTCGGATCGATGTCCTAGTCCGTCCTTTGACAAAATTTTAAAATTTGTCTTTTTGTAGCGATTGTTTTAAAAGCTAAGATTTTTAGGTTTTTTTTAATGTTTTTGGCATACTTTAATTCAATAAGATTAAAAATAATAATAATAAAAGTTCTCGTCCCTCCCTCGGGTAAAGCAATTTCGGTTCAATGACCTAGTCTTCAACTTACGACGAATTTTAAAAATCATATTTTTAACTTAATGAGATAAAGTAAATTTTTGTTTTTAAATTCACACCAAACTTAAAATAAAAATACATAAAATTCAAAATTAATATTAAAAATTCACACCAAACTTAAAATTTGAAATGCATAAAATTAAAAATTCTTATTTAAAAATTAAAAATTCACACCAAACTTAATTTAAAAATTCATATTATAAAATCACACCAAACTTATATTATATTTTTCAAATATTTACAATTTTAAATATATTGTTTTTACAAAGTTTACATTATTAATTTAAGATTTATATATTAAAATTAAAAACATGGTAAAAATAAAATTAAAAATCTTTTTGGCTTTTTATCCCACTTTAATCAATCAAATATTATCAAAAATATGCGCCCCTCTTTTCGGTAAATTAATTTCGGTTCCATGACCTAATTTAACTCATGACGAATTTTTGAAATATTTTGGGTTGATTGATTAAAGATATTTATACCTTAAGAATAAACGTTAAATTTCGCCGTGATGTAATAAATTTTTGAATGATATCAATAATTTCGGTCGCCAAACCTAATTTTATTCAATACCAATTTAATACTTTATAGCGAACAAATTAGCGTTTATTATCAAAAGGTTAAAAATAAAAATAAAAACTATACAGACTTACCTGTGAGATAGTATTCTTTAGTTATATGATCTATCCCATTCATAAGATAGTCGGTTTAATTGGTTTTCCATGGCTACATAGGCGTAACCTCGAGCATTCAGTTTTTTTCTTCTAAACATATGAACGGTCCGTCTCTGCATAAAGTAACAAATTCGGTATTTGAATAGGTTTGATTATTTGAACATTTACCTCCATGTGACCATTTTCCGCATTTGTGACATCTTTCTAGGTGTCGTGCTCTTCTTTTCGCTGCGGATTTTGATTTTCCTTTACCAAATTGTGACTTATTATCTTTGCATCTGGATTCTTTTCTTACTCCGTCCAATCTTTCTCTGATTACTGATACTATTTCACTCGGAAGTGTGTCATTATTACGTTTAGTGATCAAAGCGTGTAGCATTAGACCATGGTTTAGTTCACAGGCAGTCTTCATTTCCTAAAAAAAATAAAAATTCAGAATGGGGGGAGAAGACTAGTTCTTTAGGGTCTGCTAGGGAAAGACCATTCGGGTTCCATTTTCGAGAACTACAAGAAAATAGACAATCTAACTCTCACAGAAATACATATTATCCTTTAAAGACTTGATTCTCCCCATACTTAGTTAGCTGTGGTATCGAAATTGTGATTAACTTCATTGTCGAATTCCATCGGACTATCTATGTAGTGTTTAACTCTGTGACCATTAACTATAAATTCAATCCCATTTGAATTTATTAATTCTATCGTTCCGTATTGCAAAACTCTTTTGACTATGAATGGTCCAGACCATCTTGATTTCAATTTTCCAGGAAATAGCTTGAATCGTGAATTGAAAAGAAGAACTCTGTCTCATTCTTTAAATTCTTTTAAACTTCTGATTCTTTTATCATGCCATTTCTTCGTTCTTTCTTTATAGATTAACGAATTTTCATATGCTTCATGTCTTAATTCTTCTAATTCGTTTAGTTGACTTAATCGTAGATGTCCAGCTTCATGTATATCAAGATTACATGTCTTTAAAGCCCAAAATGCTTTGTGTTCAATTTCTACTGGAAGATGACATGCTTTTCCGTAAACGAGTCTAAAAGGTGTGGTTCCAATTGGAGTTTTGTAGGCTGTTCTAAAAGCCCAGAGTGCATCCTCAAATTTAATGGACCATTCCTTCGGATTTGATCCTACGGTTTTCTCTAGAATACGTTTTAAAGCTCGGTTGGTATTTTCAACTTGTCCACTTGTTTGTGGATGATATGCGGTGGAGATTTTATGAGTTACTCCATATCTTTTGAGAACTTTCTCAATTTGATTATTACAGAAACATGTTCCCCGATCACTTATTAAAGCTTTCGGTGTTCCAAAACTTGCAAAAAGACGTTTTAAAAAGTTGACTACAACTCGTGCATCATTAGTTGGGAGAGCTTGTGCTTCCGCCCATTTAGATACATAATCAATGGCAACGAGAATATAGAGATTATTATGAGATTTTGGAAATGGACCCATAAAGTCAATACCCCAAATGTCAAATACTTCACATACTTGGATAACATTTTGTGGCATTTCATCACATTGACTTATTTTTTCGGCCCTTTAACAAGCATCACAGGATTTGCAAAGAAGGTGTGCGTCTTTGTAAATTGTAGGCCAATAGAATCCATCTTCATAAACTTTTCTTGCTGTTAGTTGAGGCCCATAATGCCCTCCAGTTGGTCCTGTGTGACAATGGTTTAAAATTTTACTAGCTTCATCTCCAAATACACATCGGCGTATTATTCCATCTGGACAACTTTTAAACAGATGTGGATCTTCCCAAAAATAGTGTTTTATATCACTAAAGAATTTCTTTCGTTTTTGGTACGATAATCTTTTTTCAAGGAATCCACAAACTAAGTAGTTTGCATAGTCTGCAAACCATGGAATTTCATTATAATCTATCTTCAATAGATATTCATCAGGAAAGTTGTCTTGTATGGCCGATTCATTTAGAACTTCTAATTCGGGATTTTCAAGACGAGAAAGATGATCAGCGGCGAGATTTTCTGCTCCTCTTTTATCTCGGATTTCAATATCGAACTCTTGTAAGAGTAAGATCCAACGGATTAATCTTGGTTTGACATCTTGTTTTGAAAATAGGTATCTAAGAGCAGAATGGTCGGTATAGACCACCGTTTTAGCTAGAACGAGATATGATCGAAATTTGTCAAAAGCAAAGACAATAGCAAGGAGTTCTTTTTCAGTAGTTGTGTAATTCGTTTGTGCTCCTTTTAACGTCTTACTAGCATAATATATAGGTTGTAATGTTTTTTCAATCCTTTGTCCTAAAACGGCTCCCATTGCAAAATCACTTGCATCGCACATTAGTTCAAACGGTAGATTCCAATTTGGTGTTATCATGATCGGCGCATTAGTGAGTTTCTCTTTAAGAATATTAAAAGATTTGATACATTCATCTGAAAAGATGAATGGAGCATCCTTTTCTAGGAGTTTATTCATAGGAGTGGCAATTTTAGAAAAATCTTTTATGAAACGTCGGTAAAAAACGGCATGCCCTAGAAAACTCCTAACTCCTCTAATATTGGTGGGATGTGGAAGTTTAGCAATTACATCTACTTTAGCTCTATCCACTTCAATTCCTTCTTTTGAAATTTTATGTCC
Source organism: Rutidosis leptorrhynchoides (assembly GCF_046630445.1). Lineage (NCBI taxonomy): Eukaryota > Viridiplantae > Streptophyta > Magnoliopsida > Asterales > Asteraceae > Rutidosis > Rutidosis leptorrhynchoides. The sequence continues at coordinate 201,932,295 of NC_092337.1, forward strand.
AAGAACGATGCCTTCTTTAACCATGAAATGGCATTTCTCCCAATTAAGTACTAGATTTGATTGTTCGCATCTAATCAGCATTCCTTCAAGATTAACTAGACATGATTCAAATGTATCACCGAAGACTGAAAAGTCATCCATGAAAATTTCCATGCATTCTTCTATCATGTCATGAAAAATCGCCATCATACACCTTTGAAAGGTTGCAGGGGTGATGTTATGCGAGGTGTATATAAAATAGCTTAAATTTTAGCAGGGAAATACTATTAAATACGATACAATTTTACACAAGATATTTATTTATTTATAGAATGGATATACTTAAACCTTGCTACAACACTTATAGGCAGTGTACCTAATCGTACAGTAGTGTAGTTTTTAGTAAGTCCGGTTCGTTCCACAGGGAAAATCTTTAAACAAAGCTTAACGCTATATTAGTTTACTTTTATAAAAATGCAAATATATATATAAGTAATATTTTTATTATAAAGGGGGGTTTTTACCGTTTAATGACCGGTTTGTCGATTTTAAAACTTTAGTCGCAGTTAAAACCAAATGTAAAATAATAAATAAATATAAGACTTAATTTAAGGTGTAAAGTAAATAACGATAATGAAATTGCGAATAATAAAAGTGCGATAAAATAAACTTGCGATAATTAAAAAGTACGATAATTAAAAGTGCAATTAAATACAATAACAATAAAAATGCGATAATTAGAAGTACAATTAAATATAAAATAAAGGAAATTAAATATGAAATAAAAGAATTATGCTTATTTAAACTTCCGTAATCATGATGTTTGACGTGTTGATTTTAGTTTTATGCTCATGGGTTAATTGTCCTTTGTCCTAGATTATTTAATATGTCCGTCTGGTTTTTGTCCATAACAGTTCATCAGTCATAAATATAAAGTGCGAGTGTCCTCGTCAAATTATCCTTATACCCGAAGTTAAATATTCCAACTAATTGGGGACTTAAACTGTAACAAGATTTTAATACTTTGTTTAATAATTACACCAGGATGTCGACTGATTGTAACCCAAGGTTTTAATATTTTGTTATCAATTATACCAAGTGTCCTTGTACATAATTTCACCCCTGTTTTAATTATTCTAGTGGCTATTAATCCATTCCCGTGTCCGGTTAAATGAACGATTATTCGTACATATAAATACCCCGCCCATCGTGTCCGATCGAGTGTATATGGTAATTTATAGGGACGCCCAATTGTAAATCTTTATATTAACATTAACAAACTATCATTTAGTTAAACAAATATAAAGCCCATTAATAGCCCATAGTCTAATTTCCACAAGTGTCGTTCTTTTGTCCAAACCCCAATTATGGTACAAAGCCCAATTACCCAATTTTAGTAATTAGCCCAACATCATGATTACTTCGGATTAAATAAGCATAATAATAACTTAGCTACGAGATATTAAATTAAAAGGGTTGAATATAACTTACAATGATTAAAAATAGCGTAGCGTTACACGGACAGAATTTCGACTTACACCCTTACAACATTCGCTAACATACCCTTATTATTAGGATTAAAATTAAAATTAAAATTAAAATATAAATTATAAATATATATATTACGATATAGATAGAGAGAGATTGATATATTGGATGATAAAAATGATCAGAATTCGTTGGGTTTTATATGGATTTTCGTATTTGGCTGCTCCGCGAGTCGCGGCATTTTTGGCCTCCATACTCCGCAACTCGCGGAGTTCGTAATTCCAGCTCACAAAGGTTTGTCTTTTAATTTGCCGACGTTTTATAAATATATTATAATATATATATTAATTTTAAGAATTAATTATATATTATATTATATTTATATACATAGTTAACTTGTAATTTTTAGTCCGTTGCGTCGAGCGTTGAGAGTTGACTCTGGTCCCGGTTCCGGATTTTCGAACGTCCTTGCGTACAATTTAATATCTTGTACTTTGCGTTTTGAATCTTGTACTCTTGTAATTTCGAGACGTTTCTTATCAATAATTGGAACCTCTTTGATTGTATTTTGTACTTTTGAGCTTTTTGGTCGTTTGCGTCTTCAGTTCGTCGAATCTGTCTTTTGTCTTCACCTTTTAATATTTAAACGAATATCACTTGTAAATAGAACATTTGCAACTAAAAGCTTGTCTTTCTTGGGAAATAATGCTATGAAATATATGTTCGTTTTTAGCATTATCAGTCGTCCAATGTATTTTTACTACAAAATACAGTATAGTGAGTTTCATTACTAACTTTTTAAATGCTTTTGCAATATATATTTTTGGGACTGAGAATACATGCGCTTTTATAAATGTTTGACGAAATAGACACAAGTACGTGAAACTATATTCTATGGTTGAATTATTGAAATCGAATATGCCCCTTTTTATTAAGTCTGGTAATCTAAGAATTAGGGAACAGACACTCTAATTGACGCGAATCCTAAAGATAGATCTATTGGGCCTAACAAATCCCATCCAAAGTACCGGATGCTTTAGTACTTCGAAATTTATATCATATCTGAAGGGAGTCCCAGAATAATGGGGATATTCGTATATATGCATCTTGTTAATGTCGGTTACCAGGTGTTCACCATATGAATGATTTTTATCTCTATGTATGGGATGTGTATTGAAATATGAAATCTTGTGGTCTATTAAAATATTTAAATGATTGTTATGATAAACTAATGAACTCACCAACCTTTTAGTTGACACTTTAAAGCATGTTTATTCTCAGGTATGAAAGAAATATTTCGCTGTGCATTTGCTCATTTTAGAGATACTACTTGGAGTCATTCATGACATATTTCAAAAAATGTTGCATTCGAGTCGTTGAGTTCATCAAGATTATTATTATGTCAATTATAGTTGAATATATTATGAAATGGTATGCATGCTGTCAACTTTCGATGTAATGAAATATTGTCTTTTCAAAAACCAATGCAATGTTTGTAAAATGTATCATATAGAGGTCAAGTACCTCGCGATGTAATCAATTGTAATGTATTCGTCCAGATGGATTTGGATGGGTCGTTAGACTGTGACGGCTGGAAGACGCCGGAGGCATACCCTCAACCACCTTGTCGGTAAAAATCATGTCATCCAGACTCGTCGCCCTCAGAACCTCCGACACAGTTAACTCTGCATAGATCATAAAAACGTCATTTTATAAATCATGACTACTTAAAAAAGGATGGAAAACGTCACATGGATAAATACCTCTCTCGCCTCTGCGAGCGATAGGGATCCTATTAGAATTGGTCAAGGTGTTGCTAACATTAGCCATTACCAACACCTGCTCATCATAAGATCGTTGAGGAATCCTCAGGCCCCTCAACTGGTTAACTACCAATTCGCCCAGCTCAGACAGTTATCTCGGCTGCTGAACAGTCATCGACCTAAACAGATAGGACTGTACGTTCCTCAATGGAAAGTCAGAAGACTTGGCAAAAACGAACGATTGCACCCAGTTATCTGCAATCGCAGGTGCCTCCCCAAGGAAATCAATCTCATCAGTAAATGTGTACCGCCCTCTGCGATAGGACGATAGCCGAAAAATGCTTCTAAAAATGTTCAAGCTTTGAACCATGCCTAAACCATTAAAATACATTTCAAACAGCACGATCGCGCGAACCCCATTCGGATGCAAACGAGCAACACTAAGGCTGTAGAAATTTAAAACCTTCTTGAAGAAGCGAGTAAATGGGTATCTCAGATTTGAGACCTCAAAGGGTCTCAAATAGATAGCACAATGATTTGGTGGGGGCCCACAAACGCGCTGCTGTGACCTTGGAATCACCAACCCCAAGTCTCGTAGTTGAGGGCATATATAGCAAATCCTATCAAGATAGGCTTGATCGACGTTGCTAGGAGCACGTAATACGTCATGAAGAATATTAGCAGATCTGGAAGCCATATTGAACGAAGAAGAAAATAGAGAGATTTAAATTGAAGAAGATAAGAAAATTGTTTCTCTGTATTATGCAAAGCGAATACTATCGAAGGTAGAAAAACTTGAATGAAGATAAATGATCATTTATATAGGCAAAAATCCTATGCGGGTCCCATAAAACTCAAAAAGGTGCATTGAAACACGAGAATCACTTTACTATGATTAAGACAGCATGCAACGCGCATCAATTGCACGTTGTGGGTCATGTTAACTTAAGTTTGGCGATGCAACTGTTCCAGCCGACCTCACCAAACCGGGGGACTTAATGATACGCATAATGATCCGTCTCAAAACGACATTAACAAAGTAATGACCGGCTAGGATCTTACCCGGCACGGTCCATCCTGGAAGAAGGGCTACTTCCCGACATCATCTGTCATCATGTAGCCATTCATGAAACCTTCCCGGATTAGACTGAGAGCTCCGTGATACCTTAGTCGACACGCTGCTTGTGACAACCCGGAAATTTCCAATCAAATTTAAACTTTAATCTTTATATATTCCCAACACGATAAGCAAAGTTTGTAAGTTGAATCTCATGAATTTTAAACTGTGTTCATACACTCATTTAACCTCGAACAAATTCCAATGATTCACGAACCATTATATGAACGAACATGATTATATACATATATGTGTATATATTATAACTTGAAAACATTAACAAAATATTAGATGTATAATACTTTATATAAATGTATTTTTTTCAAAATATATTTAAAAGATAATATCAAATGATTGAATTATTAGATACATTGAATTATGGCTACGAGTCCCTATTAGGAGGTCCACTTTGATTTAGGAAAACTTTCCCTTTTAACCATATTCGGAAAATGGTAAAGTGATTTTACAAATAAGAACAAAGTGTCAACTAACGAGAACTAGATAAGTGTTAGTAAAGATTCCTATTTGATTTTTAATTCATACCTTACAACATTTTCTTTGTGATGTTAATAAGATAACTATTATGACTATCATTTTAAAGTTGGAATGTGGAATATAAATAACTTAGACTTTGGGTATCGACATATTACATTAAGGTGATTTCGCACGTTTATCTAACCTTTAAACTTTATATCAAGTTGCACCAATAAACGTTAAAAACTTGAAACCTATGAATAGTATATTCAATCTTATTTCTCTAAAATGTTTTACGATATAACAATTTCTATTAATATAACCTTGTTAGTAAAATGATTCTTAAATATACTTAGTTTTGGAAAATAAAGTTTTCATACTTAATTAATATTGTTTCAAACGTACAAAAACAAATTTTAAAGAACTTTATTAGTGAAACGTTTTATAAATTGTTCATAAATTTTAAGAAGCTTAATTAAAGCTTTGTATCATAAATTATATATATATATATATATATATATATATATATATATATATATATATATATATATATATATATATATATATATATATATATATATATATATATATATATATATATATATATATATATATATATATATATATATATATATATATATATATATATATATATATATATATATATATATATATATATATATATATATATATATATATATATATATATATTGTTTCAAAAACATAAAACGTGATACGACATAATATTTTCTATTGCTTAAATGTTTTGAACTTTGAAATATAATTAGATAGATATTTCAATTATATATAAGATATACAAAATTATATTCTTAAGTAACAATATATATATTTTACAAACGCGTTAATGTATAATTTAAATATAAAACGTTTCGATATTATTAAACGTATTATAGTAAACAACGAGACTATGATTTATAGAAGAAAATGACCACAATGCTTAATTTTATAAGTTACATTTATTATAAGGTAATTTGTTGATGAGAAAGTCAAATTATTAATAAGGATACACATCGCGTAACGTAAAAGGCTAGTTTTCTAAATATGCGAAAATGTGTTCGAGAAACCGGAAATGGGACATAAGTCGAATGACAACGTACGAGTCATCAGAACAAAAATTACAGGTCAACTATGCACGTAAATTTAATATAATATATAATTAATTATATAAATTAAATATATTATTTATATATATATTAAATAAAAAAATGAGAAACCTTGTAGTTGGAGCAAGTTAACCATTAGCTGGATCCCTTTAAGTTCATGATTGTGGAAAACATGTACACAACACTTTTGCAATTGCGGAGGTTCTTCGGGTTATAAAAGCTCGAAGTAATATGCTCATTAAATCCATTTTCCATTCTACTATATATGCTCGTATATTACTTAATATTACTTAAGTTAATTAATATTATTAATATTATTAAGAATAATATTATTATTAATCTTAACGTTATTTTTTATTAATATTATACATAAAATACTACGATGAAGTCATGAGTGTATTATTTCAAAATGGTTTTTCGAGTGGGATAGGGCTAAGGAAATTATGGGTTATAGCTATGGAGGTGATGGATAATGTTCAAGGGTATGCTCATGAGGTTAATCTAGTGTTTATCATCTCCGTTGCGTCTACGTACCTTTCCTGCAATATTGAATCTCAATATTGATACTTGAGTACTCATAATTTAATTTTTACATACTAATAGTGTATCCCTGACTAGTGCTCGAGAATATAGGATTATGCATGCTTGTACTTTTGATATTGCTATTAGATAGGATATGTTGAATCCTGAATTAGTTACATATGCGGTTGAGATAAGGTATAAGATATACATGTCATTGGAAAGCTAGCGAAAAATTAAGAACTTTTCATTTAGATATCGAATGGTTTCGATGAACGGATTTGAAGTTATAGTCAATCGAATTTTTGTTTTATTATTAAAAATGATTATTATTATCGTCGTTATTATCGTCGTTATTATCGTCGTTATTATCGTCGTTCTAGTTTTATCTTATTATTATTATTATTATTATTATTATCTTTATCAATAAAAAGAATTATCATTAAAATTTGTTATTTTTATTATTATTACTATCGTTATTATCGTTAAAATTATAATTAGTACTATTATTATTATTATTATTATCTAATTATTATTATTATTATTATTATTATTATTATTATTATTATTATTATTATTATTATTATTATTATCATTATTATTATATATATCATTATTTAAAAATGGTTATTGTTATTGTTATTGTTATTATTATTATTATTATTATTATATTATCATTAAAATAATTATTAGTATTATCGTTAATAATGTCATAGTAATTATCATTATTAGTATTATTGTAATTAAAACTAATATTATTAACACCTAATTATTTTGATTACTATTATTATCATTATTATGAACACGATATAAATGAAGGTATTTCGTATGCCCGAGAGACATATTAAATTAACGTGGCTAATGTGTTTTGATCCAAGTCGGGTCATACCCAATAACAAGCTTACCGACACCTTATTCGTATTTGATCTTTGCGATTGGATTATTGATTAAATACGCGACACTTGAATTTTAGAAAAATGGTTTTCTAAAATAATATTACTTGATGTGTATATAAATTATGGAATAATTTATATAAAATGTGTTTAATTATTTATGGGCTAAATAATTGATTATGTTATGTTACATTTTGTAAAATACATTTATAAATAATGTACACATACATAATAAATAAAATGGAAGTTTTATTAATTTTATAAAATAAAACCATTTTATTTAATAGATATAGAAGTGGCATTGGGAGGGACATACACATGCTAAAAGATTCCATCTTTTGGTCAATCCTTCCCATTTTCACAAGTATATGTCTAGCACTCTTGGAGACCAAAACACATGCACATTCACATCAAAATAACAAGAAAAAAAAACTGCATTTTTCTCTCCTTACTTGCTGTCCAAGCCGTGGCCTTTGGTGGTCAAAGAGGAGTTCATTTTTTTTAAAGCTTGTATTCAAGTGTCAATAAAATCCTAACTAAAGCTAAGGTGTTAGTGCATTAGCTTGGGGTATAACTACTTGAGGTTTCATCCATTTGAGGCTCCATTCTTCATCATCATCTTCATCATACACTTACAAGCTTGGAGTAGGTATAAACTCTTTACTTGCTTGTAATTTGTAAGCATACTTAATAACTTGATCCTAATTGGGATTTAACTTTAAATGGTTAAAGATTAACAAGTTTAAATGGTAATAACATCATGCTTCCGTTTTAATTTGAATCTTAAAAGGTTTTAAGTATTATGTAACTTGTTAAATCCCAACAATGGTATCTAGAGCCGAAGTTGTTGAAATATGCTTCGAGATGGTTATTAAACTCGCTATACATTTTGCATTTTATGTACATGCATGAAATTAAAATGCAAAAATTATATGTTTTGGGTGGGTGTGTTTTTTGGCCGAATTGTTTGGGACCCAAAATGGGTTTTGGGTCTTCCATTTTGGTCATATTTGGTTGCATGTTGTTGTTCACAATCTTAACCTTGACCTTGTGTTTGGTTGCATGCTTGTTTGGTTGAATTAATTCATTCATTTGGTATGTAATATTAATTCATTCATTTGGTTTGTAATAATATTATTTTGATTATGTAATTTATTTTATATTTGGTATGTAAAATAGATTAGATTGTAATTTCATTTTTTAGAGAAAAATGTATTAGGATATATTTTTTTTGTAAAAATGATGAAGACTTGAAGAACACAAGAAGAAGCATTTGGATGCACGATTAAGTGGGAGATTTGAAATCTCCTACTTTGTGTTATAACCCTTTACCGGTGGCATTTGTTTTCGACTAAACAAATGTCTACCAAAATGGCTTGATTGTGAACATATTGTTTTGCATGCATGGTTGTTTATTGTATGATTGTGGATTGTATGTTTGTATGCTACAAGTTAATCACACAAGTTAACAACAAACAAAATAGCAATTTAATTGGTTAAATTAAACATTATTAACGCCATGCAAAACGTCAATTTAAATGGTTAAATTAAAAACAGCTAAAAGGACATTAATAAACGGTTATTAAGAACATGATAAGGATCATATATATAGAATGGTTTATATCAAGTAATTGGCTAAAATTACAAGACTTGAAAATGGATTTCAAATGAACCATACACTAAATGCATGTTGGTGTATGACATAAAAGTTTTCTTAAACTAGAAATAATGAAAACTTAAAATCCCTTACTAACAAGGCAAACAAGTTAAACGCCATCCATTTGTGTGACACTTGAAAATATTAGGGAACTCATAATGGGATAAAGGTCACATAACCGTTATGAGCAAACTAATACAATTAAGGTGAATTTCGCACACTTGTGGGATAAAGGTCACCTAACCACTTGTATGTTAAATTTACACGTTTACACAAGTAGGACGACTTGATTTAGGAATCATGAACTTAGGGTCACCGAAGCATGAGGAACAAATAGGCGTTGATGGGATAAATGTGCCATGCAAAAAGATTGCATGATCCCATAACTTAGAAGTTGCAAAAGGATTGCAATTGTCATATAATGACTACCTAGCTAAATCAAATGACGGGATAAAGGTCACCTAACCTAAATTTGGTTTACCGTTGGATTCTAAAATTTAATAAATATCAATTGGATTTAAAGGGTATTGATTGTTAAATTAAAATTAATACTTAAACGACTTTGTTAAATTTTGTAGATGGCCGCCAATAACAAAAACAACATTCCAAACGCACCTATCAACTTTAACAACCTATCGTTGAGGTCAATCCTCGAAAAGGAAAAACTCAACCATACGAACTTCATGGATTGGTTTCGTAATCTATGAATTGTCCTCAAACTAGAGGACATGGCGTATGTGTTGGAAGACCCCATTCCCGATCAACCGGACGAGGATGATATGGAAGGCATGGCCTATTGGGAGAAATATTGCACCGATTCGTTGCAAGTTTCTTGCCTCATGCTTGGGACTATGATACCCGAACTCCAAAAGGACTTCGAGCATCATAGTGCATATGACATGATCACACAGTTGAAGGAGATGTTCCTTCAACAAGCTCGTGTCGAGCGCTTTGAAACGGTCCGAGCGCTTCATGCATGTCGGATGGACGACTCCCAATCCGTTTCATCTTATGTCCTTAAGATGAAAAGCCTAATTGATCGAGCGAACCGTCTAAACTGCAACATGTCTAATGAATTAGCCACAGACCTTATTCTCAACTCATTGTCAAAAAGGTTTGACACATTTGTAATGAATTACAACATGAATGGTTGGAATAAAAGCATTGGTGAAGTACATGCCATGCTTAAGACGGCAGAAGCAAGCATGGGTAAAAGGGCTTCACCCGTGTTTACGATCAATGAAGGCGGGTCCAAAAACAATAACACTTCTAAGCCGAAAGCGGCTAAGAAGAAAGGACCCATCTACTAAGGCAAGGGCAAGGGAAAGGAGAAGATGGTTACCCCAACCAACAACGAGAAGCAAAAGGTTGCCGGTAAAGCTAACCCCAAGGAAGATCCGTGCTTTGGTTGCGGTGAGATGGGTTACTGGAAATGCAACTGCCCGATCTACCTTAAGGAGTTGAAGGAAAAGAGGGATGCAGGGCAAACCTCAGGTAATGTATATATGGTATACATTGAGCTTAGTATTACTTCTTCTAATACATGGGTATTAGACACAGGATGTGGAACTCACATTTGCAATTCTATGTAGGGGTTCAAAAGAAGTAAACAAGAAGCGGGAACATCAAGTCTCTACATGGGAAATGGAGCTAAAGTGCATGTAGTAGCTCAAAGAGACTTTATTCTAAAGCTTCCAAGTGGTTTGGAACTTATTTTGAAAAATGTTTTGTATGCACCCGATTTATCGCGAAACATTATTTATGTATCTCATTTGAAACAATATGGTTTTAATCTTAATTTCATTAATGATGATATCCATGTTTCTTTAGATAATGTGTTCTTTTTCAAGGCTTCGCCTGTGAATGGTATTTATGAATTGGTTCATGATGACACATCATACAATAGCTCAATATACCATGCAAACACCAAGAAACTCAAAAGGGATTTGAGTGATTCCTACTTATAGCATTGTCGCCTTGGTCACATAAACAAGAATTGAATGCATACACTTCAAAAGAATGGACTTTTGAAATCAAATGAACTAGACTCGTTTGATGTATGTGAATCTTGTTTACAAGGCAAAATGACTAAAGCACCTTTCAAAGGGACCTATAAAAGGGCTAAAGACTTATTGGGATTAATACATTCGGATGTATGTGGACCCTTTAAGCCCATGATTAGAAAAGGTGAAAGATACTTCGTCACTTTCGTTGATGACTTTAGTCATTTCGGATATGTCTACTTGTTAAGACATAAGGACGAAACTTTTGAAGCATTCAAGGAATATCAAAACGAAGTACAAAATCAACTCAATAAGATAATCAAGGTACTTTGTACCGATAGAGGAGGTGAATACCTAAGCGATGCTTTTCAAGATCATCTTAAAAGTTGTGGTATTATCTCGCAACTCACTCCTCCTGGAACGCCCCAACTTAATGGAGTTTCCGAAAGGAGGAATCGAACCCTAATGGATATGGTTCGATCTATGATGGCGAGAAGCTCGTTACCTCTATCATTTTGGGGTTATTGTCTATGCTCTGCGGCTCGTATTTTAAATATGGCCCCAACCAAGAAAGTGGAACAAACTCCTCATGAGATGTGGTTTGGAAAACCTCCATATCTATCATACTTGAAGGTATGGGGATGTGAAGCTTACCCTAAGCGTTACGTCCCTAATAAGTTGAATGCTCGATCCACGAAGTGTATCTTCATAGGATATCCCAAGGATGATATGGGATACTATTTCTATGATCCTTCCGAGCAGAATGTATTTGTTGCTCGGAAGGCTGAATTCCTTGAAACTAATTTCCTAATGGAAGGAAATAGTGAAAGGAAGATAGATCTTGAAGAGGTTCAAGATCAAGTAGATGACACATAATTTGTTGACACTAGCACTCAAAATGAAAATGTTGAGAGTGATCAAATGGATGATCAAAATATACAAGACGTTCGCAGATCTGGTAGGATCAGTAATCCTCCTGAGAGATATGGGTTTCTCATGGATGGTTGCTATGTGGTTGATTTGGATGAACCAACAAACTACTAAGATGCTTTATCAAGGATTGATAAAGATAAATGGCAGGAAGCCATGAACGCTGAGATGCAATACATGTATGACAACCAAGTTTGGGAACTTGTTGAACAACCTACTGGCTCAAGGCTAGTTGATTGTAAATGGCTTTTCAAAATGAAAACTGACATACATGGAAACTTGGATACATATAAAGCTAGACTTGTAGCAAAAGGTTTCACTCAAACTCAAGGGGTTGACTATGATGAAACTTTTTCGCATGTGGCAATGCTAAAGTCTATTAGGATATTACTTGCCATTGCTGCTTATTATGATTATGAAATATGGCAAATGGATGTCAAGACCGCTTTCCTGAATGGACATCTTGAGGAAGATGTCTATATGGTTCAGCCTGAAGGTTTTGTTGATCCGAAATATCCTAAAAAGGTATGCAAGTTAAAGAAGTCAATCTATGGATTGAAACAAGCATCTAGAATGTGGAATCATCGTTGTAATGAGGAAGCCAAGAAATTTGGCTTCATTAAAAATGGTGATGAAGCTTGTATATACAAGAAGGCTAGTGGGAGCACAATCATGTTCCTTGTACTGTATGTGGATGATATATTGTTATTTGGAAATGATATTCCGGCAATGCAAGGAGTTAAAACTTGGTTAAGTAAATGCTTCTCCATTAAGGATCTTGGAAAAGCACAATACATTTTAGGGATTGGGATCTATAGGGATAGATCCAAGAAACTGATAGGTTTGAATCAAAGTGCATACATTGAAAAGATCTTGAAAAGGTTCAAGATGGAGAACTCTAAGAAAGGTTTGGTACCTATTCAAAAGGGAACACTTCTCAGTTCATCTCAGTGCCCCACCATGAGAGATGAACAGGAGAGAATGAAGAAAGTCCCATATGCGTCTGCCATTGGGTCAATCACGTATGCAATGATATGCACGAGACTGGATGTGTCATGCGCTCTAAGCCTGACAAGTAGATACCAGAATAACCCAGGAAACAGTCATTGAATTGCTGTCAAAAGTATATTGAAATACCTTAGGAGGACTAAGGATATGTTTCTAATATATGGGTCTGGTGAGGAGGAACTCGTTGTAAAAGGTTACATGGAAGCGAGTTTCCAAACTGATCGAGATGATTCTTGATCACAATCCGGTTACGTCTTCGCGTTAAATGGAGGTGCGGTCTCTTGGAAGAGTTCAAAACAGGATGTTGTTGCTTTATCCACTACAGATTCGGAGTACATCACCGCATCATTGGCAGCTCAGGAAGCTGCATGGATGAAGAAATTCATCGACGACTTAGGAGTAGTCCCTTCCATTCAGGACACTCTTGAGATCTTTTGTGACAACGAGGGTACGATTGCACAAATCAAGGAACCTCGTGCTCACCGAAAGACCCGTCACATTGAGCGGAGATTCAACTACATAAAGGATGAAGTTGAAAAGGGAAAGATATGTATTCGCAAAGTTCACACAGATCTTAATATAGCGGATCCTCTCACGAAGCTCTTACATGGAGCAAAACATGCAGGACATGTTTGTGCATTAGGGCTCCGATATTCTAGTGATTGGTCATGATCTGTTTTAAGTATTGTAATGGAACGAAATTGTTCAAACTCATTAATATAATTATGTTTTAATTTATTTTGAGTTAAGTTACTATTTTACATATTTTATCCATGAATAAGTTATTATTCTAAATTCCGTAGTCGATCACATTTATGGGAACAAGTGTGAGGTTTAGACTATTATGAACTTGGATTGGCATACATTCACGGAATGAATGTGGGGCAAGGTTGCAACCAAGATTCATAGATATTTGTGGGATACAAATATTGGAAGACCCTCCCTCAAGATTTACTAAATGGAACCTTTGTGGTTGATCACATGTAATCTTGAGTAAAGGCGAATATCATTGTATCCTCTGACTTGAGATACATATTGGGCTCGAATATTTACCAAGTATTGTGCCTTGATTCTTTCCTTCGCTATTCTCAAATATGGTAGTTCATAAGGAAGAGCTCAGGTATAATGCAAGGTGTATATTTAGGACGTATGTAGTCAAGATGGAATTTGTCCCTCTTATTCGTTGAGAGTCAGATGTCTAAGGCCTGATAAAGTTAAATCTAAAAGAGAGTGATCACTCTGTATCTCTTGGATTTAACATGACATCTAGGACGAAAGGATATAATGAAAGATTTACCTATTCATATTCGAGATGGGAACTCGAAAGGGATGATGTTATTGAATGGCACAAATTCAAAACATATTGGGGGTGATGGACGGTCGTTAGGTGGTATCCATCACTTGCATTAATTTCTTATGTTTCTCGTGCAAGTGGGAGATTGAAGGTATTTCATATGCCCGAGAGACATATTAAATTAATGTGGCTAATGTGTTTTGATCCAAGTCGGGTCATACCCAATAACAAGCTTACCGACACCTTATTCGTATTTGATCTTTGCGATTGGATTATTGATTAAATACGCGACACTTGAATTTTAGAAAATGGTTTTCTAAAATAATATTACTTGATGTGTATATAAATTATGGAATAATTTATATAAAATGTGTTTAATTATTTATGGGCTAAATAATTGATTATGTTATGTTACATTTTTGTAAAATACATTTATAAATAATGTAGACATACATAATAAATAAAATGGAAGTTTTATTAATTTTATAAAATAAAACCATTTTATTTAATAGATATAGAAGTGGCATTGGGAGGGACATACACATGCTAAAAGATTCCATCTTTTGGTCAATCCTTCCCATTTTCACAAGTATATGTCTAGTACTCTTGGAGACCAAAACACATGCACATTCACATCAAAATAACAAGCAAAAAAACTGCATTTTTCTCTCCTTACTTGCTGTCCAAGCCGTGGCCTTTGGTGGTCAAAGAGGAGTTCATTTTCTTTTTTTTTAAGCTTGTATTCAAGTGTCAATAAAATCCTAACTAAAGCTAAGGTGTTGGTGCATTAGCTTGGGGTATAACTACTTGAGGTTTCATCCATTTGAGGCTCCATTCTTCATCATCATCTTCATCATACACTTACAATCTTGGAGTAGGTATAAACTCTTTACTTGCTTGTAGTTTGTAAGCATACTTCATAACTTGATCCTAATTGGGATTTAACTTTAATTGGTTAAAGATTAACAAGTTTAAATGGTAATAACATCATGCTTCTGCTTTAATTTGATTCTTAAAAGGTTTTAAGTATTATGTAACTTGTTAAATCCCAACAATAAAAGACGAATAAAAGCTATTAAACGAAACGATTAGGAAATAATGAGTAAGAGTATCTTGATGAAATTAAAATATTATAAGATATTGATTTAGATAAAATTATCGTTCTTATTATATTTATCATTACTATTATTATTAAAAGTATCGTTAGTATTAAAACTATCATTTTAACAAAAATTATCATTTTAATAGAAATGTCATTGTTATTATAAAATACCACTATCATTATCATTTTAAATAGAATTATTATTTTAAAGATAATATTAAAAAGTGTCGTAAATATTAAAGTTATCATAATTAGAATTATCATTTTATCATAATGTCATCTTAGTAATTATAAATATTGATATTTTTATTAATAAAATAATAATTATTATTATTACAAAATAATACAACTTTTACTTACTATTATTATGGATATTATTTTATCAAATAAATATGTGATATAAACATATTTTACTACGTGTAATAAAATTTCTTTAATAATACCTATCATATTATCTTTATGATGTTAAATGAACTCTATAAATCTTATTACTTAATATATATAAAAGTATATTTTATTATATAAATTTTAATATAAAATTTTATTTATTAATAAATGAATTATATTATTTACTCTAATAATTTTTTTTTAAAATACTTAAAAATATAAAACGACGACATTTAAACTATATATTAATTATGTATAGATTTTGGAAATCATTTTGAGTCAAATTGACTTTTGTTGACCTATGCATATTAGTCTCGAGCATTAGGATTATGGTACACTATGACTTGACCTAATTTGTTAGACAAACATTGACCAACACATAAATATATATAATTAATATAGGTTCGTGAATCCGAGGCCAACCCTGCACTTGTTCAATGACGTTATATGTATTTTTACTACGAAATACAGTATGGTGAGTTTCATTTGCCTTTTTACCCTTTATATTTTTGGGCTGAGAATACATGCGCAATTTTTATAAATGTTTTACGAAATAGACACAAGTAATTGAAACTACATTATATGGGTGAATGATCGAAGCCGAATATGCCCCTTTTGCTCGGTAACCTAAGAATTAGTAAACCGATCTACTAATTGACGCGAATCCTAAAGATAGATCTATTGGGCCTAACGAACCCCATCCAAAGTACCGGATGCTTTAGTACTTCGATATTGTTTTTATCATGTCCGAAGGATTTCCCGGAATGATAGAGGATATTCTTATATGCATCTTGTTAATGTCGGTTGAAATCCATTAAGATTATTATTAAGTCAATTATAGTTGGATGTATTCTGAAATGGTATGCATGCCGTCAACTTTCGTTGTAAAGAAAGTTTTTCTTTTAGAAACGAATGCAATGTTTATAAAATGTATCATATAGACGTCAAATACCTCGCGATGTAATCAACTATTGTGAATCGTTTATAGTTTATATGAACGGGTCCTTTCACTGCTGGTACCATAACTACTTCTCGGTTCGATATTTCAACCCGGCATAAAGATACCCTCCCAAGACAAGCACGCCGTCCCGGAGAAAGTGTACTGTCCCAGAGTAGACACTTCATCCCGGAATGAATACTTAATCCAGGAACAAACGTACAAACAAGTCGCATGCCACGTCAGCCCACGAATCTAGAAAAGTTTGTTAGGATCTGCTCGATGGTTCCCATGAAAAGGATAGGTGCCACGTCACCCCTCGGGATTGGCAAAGTTTGTTGCAACCATGAAAGGGACATGTGACACGTCATCATTCCCTCATAACATCTATAAATACGCGAACAAGATCATTTATTTCATAACACTGGATGCATTAATGTTACTCTGCCCAAATCTACTACGGTAGCATTACTCCAGTCGTTAACTCTATTCCGATCAATGCTCAGATCATCGTCAGAATTAATCCCCTCTCTTAGATATTAAATTATTTGATTTCAACCGAATAAGGTTAATCTGATCGATTGTTTTACGCCCTTAGAATCCAGATTCCAAATCGGGGTTCGCACAATTATTGGAGTTAAAACATTCGACTCACTCTTTTTTCCAAAATCAAGCACTCAAACCCGAAATCTACCCTGACCAGACGATTTTGGTTTGATCAGACGTGTTATAACAGAAGGGTTTATATATGTCGATCACGGGTGATAAACCTGAACAGATGAAGCAAGAGGAGTGGGATCTCCTGGATAGAAAATCACTCGGAGTAGTTCGGCTTTCTCTCGCCAAGAATGCGCCTACAACATCGTGGTTGAAACCACGACTAAAGGAGTGTTTACTTCTTTGTCCAATATGTACGAGAAACCCTCGACTTTAAATAAAGTCTTCTTGATCAGGCAGCTTGTTAATACAAAGATGAAAGAAGGATCTTCTGCAGCAGATCATGTTAATGATTTCAATCTGATTTTGACTCATCTTAAATTAGTTGATGTTAAATTTGAAGATGAGCTGGAAGCCTTGTTTCTTTTGTCATCATTACCCGAGAGTTGGTTTGACACAGTTACAATAGTTAGTGGTTCATCTGGAACTACTAAGTTGATGTTTGAAGGGATCCGTGATTCAATTCTCAGTGAGGGAATTAGAAGAAAAGATTATGAAAATTCGGGTTCTCTTTTGAATGTGTCTGGAAGATCTAGGGGTAGAATTAGAAGCAGGATGAAGATCTAAGAGAGATCCATCTCAGGGAAGAAACGTTGTTTGTTGGAATTGTCAGCAAGTCGTTCACTTTAGATCGCAGTGCCAGGGTGTAAAGGCGAGTGAGAACACAGTGGCGGTGATTGAAGATGCTTTGATTTGCCATGAGGAGTTTCTTGACAAATCTTGGATTTTAGATTCAGGTGCCTCATATCATGCGTCCCGGTAAAGTTCGAGTTGCGGACGGGAATCTACTTGATATTGCTGGTATTGGTGATCTTGCTATAAAACACTTGGATTATATTTGGATCTTGAGAAAGTGAGATTCGTACTCAAACTAGCGAAAGGTTAATTTCAGTTGGGCAGTTGGATGATGAAAATTGTCATGTTTCGTTTTGAGATCAAAGGTAGAGAGTGTCTAAAGGTGGTCGGACCATTACTTGTGGGGTGAAAAGGGAAACCATGTATATGGTTGAGATTCCTATTGAGGAATGGCTAGGTGAGCGAGTAGGTGCTAAAAATCATAGCATGCTTGAACTTTCTAATTTTATTGAGGGATCTTGTTTGAGTGGGAGCTCGGGAAGACTTGGAACTAGTGGGGAATCGGGTTTGAGTGGGAGCGTTGAAGCCACTAAACTGTAACGACCCAACCCGTTATCCAATCGAAAACACAAATATTTTTTTTAATAAAATACCAGTTTTAGACATATGGAGCGCCGCTCCATATAGGGGCGCGCCGCTCCAAAGTGGCCTGTCCACTTCCTTTTTATGCTCCTTCGTAAAACGCGTTTCTCAACACTTTTAAATGAAACAAATTATCAAAACATGTCAATATAAGTAAAACTAAGAATTTCCCACAATAAAACGAGTTTTACGACCCCAGGCCCACATCGGGCCGTTTTACGAATTACGTACAAAATACAATTTTCGACCACATGAGTTTAACACAAAATAAAGACCGAGCATGGTGATTGGGGATACGCTACCCAATCATAATCAATCCAAAAGCACGTCTTCTAAAGCAACCTACGCAATCCACTAGTTCCCACGCTTACCCGAGCCTCCACCTCCACGCGAATCTATAAAAATGTAAACAACGAGAGGGTAAGCTATGAAAGATTAGTGAGTATAAACATACTATATACATACATATGCATAAAATGAATACGCCACAACAAACACGTATAGTAAACACATACCGCATACCAAGTATAACTAAGCAAAGCTATACATAACGTACCACCAAGTCAATTCCGCAAGATTAGCTACAACATACGTGAAATATATATACGCATACATAATATAACCAAAACACCAAGGTCAACCCCTTAACTTAATACATATGAAGGTTGGCCGAACAATCCGAGCCTTAGTGAATTCGTACTACCCAAAATTCACTTCCTTCACCGGTTCAACAACCGAGGTTGGCCGAACTACCCGTGCCTTAATGAATTCACACTACCCGAGATTCATCTCCTCAATATCATCAACAACGACGGGATTGGCCCAAAATGCCAACGTGAATCCGTATACTCCAAAAATTCACTACCCCAAGGGTGGTAACCCAAAACGCATAAGCGTACAACATGGACTCAGCTCCAAGAATCCATTCTCCCATCACATGTAGAGTGAATCCGAGCAAGGATCACCCTACCAACCCACACCCATCCTATGCATACATACGCATATAATATATTTACACTCACCTTGAAATCTTGATGGATGCACAAACCAAAATCCGTAATCGCCAATGGAACGTACCTATTCCATTTATCACATAACAAACAACACAATTAGGGTGGATTACAAACCGACCCATAATGATACCTAGTGCAATTTTGACCCAATTGCACTTTCAAACACAAACCATGCCCAAACTTACCAATAATCACTAACTAGAGTGATAATGGTTCTTAAACGCCAATCAATCCCAATCATAAGTGTTAAACATCTATCTTACCCAAGATGACACCTAAACCCTACTTGATTATACACCATTTACAAGCTTTAAACATGGTTACATCATCAACCAACCCAAAACCCACCAAGTAGCAAAAATAACTAGTCACCATAAACCCACTTCATCATCTAAATGAGTTTTACAACTAACAAGCTCAAAACCCTAACATAGAATCTCAAATCAAACAATGAAATTCTGAGTTAAAACTTAGTACAACAACTAAAACGTATCTAGGAACGAGGTGAACAACTTTAACACTCGAGCTTTTGATTGATTCAAGCTTCTTCTTCCCTAGAACCCCAAATCTCTCTCTAGAAATCTCTATCTCTCTCTAAGAATGGATGAGAGTGTTTAGTGGATGTGAAAGTGATCCAAAGTTGGATCCAAACCAGCTGATATGGCCTCAGATCTGGCCTCAAGTGCAATGACCAAAAAGCTCCTCATTTAACTCAAATTAGAAAAAGACAAGAAATCTGTCCCAGGTGATGTGCGCAGCGCGCGCCCATAACCCTGCGCGGCGTGCAAGATGCTCAATTCAGTCTGTCAGCTTATAAATTTATACCACACTTCACACACTTAATGTACACCATAAATACTCTATGTACAATAAATATTTGGGTCTTACAACTCTCCCCCACTTAAAGTCGATCACGTCCTCGTGATCCTCGTCACTTAACCGACCGGACCCACACTCTATGGTCCTCAACATACGTTCCAAACCGACTTCTACCACATTTATCATTAACTCAAAGATTATTCCATTTACCCATTGAAATGTCCCGTTCTTATTGATTAAAAACGTTCCATATTAATTGATTTCGTTGCGAGGTTTTGACCTCTATATGAGACGTTTTTCAAAGACTGCATTCATTTTTAAAACAAACCATAACCTTTATTTCATAAATAAAGGTTTAAAAAGCTTTACGTAGATTATCAAATAATGATAATCTAAAATATCCTGTTTACACAAGACCATTACATAATGGTTTACAATACAAATATGTTACATCAAAATCAGTTTCTTGAATGCAGTTTTTACACAATATCATACAAACATGGACTCCAAATCTTGTACTTATTTTAGTATGCAACAGCGGAAGCTCTTAATATTCACCTGAGAATAAACATGCTTTAAACGTCAACAAAAACGTTGGTGAGTTATAGGTTTAACCTATATATATCAAATCGTAACAATAGACCACAAGATTTCATATTTCAATACACATCCCATACATAGAGATAAAAATCATTCATAGGGTGAACACCTGGTAACCGACAATAACAAGATGCATATATAAGAATATCCCCATCATTCCGGGACACCCTTCGGATATGATATAAATTTCGAAGTACTAAAGCATCCGGTACTTTGGATGGGGTTTGTTAGGCCCAATAGATCTATCTTTAGGATTCGCGTCAATTAGGGTGTCTGTTCCCTAATTCTTAGATTACCAGACTTAATAAAAAGGGGCATATTCGATTTCGATAATTCAACCATAGAATGTAGTTTCACGTACTTGTGTCTATTTTGTAAATCATTTATAAAACCTGCATGTATTCTCATCCCAAAAATATTAGATTTTAAAAGTGGGACTATAACTCACTTTCACAGATTTTTACTTCGTCGGGAAGTAAGACTTGGCCACTGGTGAATCACGAACCTATAACAATATATACATATATATCAAAGTATGTTCAAAATATATTTACAACACTTTTAATATATTTTGATGTTTTAAGTTTATTAAGTCAGCTGTCCTCGTTAGTAACCTACAACTAGTTGTCCACAGTTAGATGTACAGAAATAAATCGATAAATATTATCTTGAATCAATCCACGACCCAGTGTATACGTATCTCAGTATTGATCACAACTCAAACTATATATATTTTGGAATCAACCTCAACCCTGTATAGCTAACTCCAACATTCACATATAGAGTGTCTATGGTTGTTCCGAAATATATATAGATGTGTCGACATGATAGGTCGAAACATTGTATACGTGTCTATGGTATCTCAAGATTACATAATATACAATACAAGTTGATTAAGTTATGTTTGGAATAGATTTGTTACCAATTTTCACGTAGCTAAAATGAGAAAAATTATCCAATCTTGTTTTACCCATAACTTCTTCATTTTAAATCCGTTTTGAGTGAATCAAATTGCTATGGTTTCATATTGAACTCTATTTTATGAATCTAAACAGAAAAAGTATAGGTTTATAGTCGTAAAAATAAGTTACAAGTCGTTTTTGTAAAGGTAGTCATTTCAGTCGAAAGAATGACGTCTAGATGACCATTTTAGAAAACATACTTCCACTTTGAGTTTAACCATAATTTTTGGATATAGTTTCATGTTCATAATAAAAATCATTTTCTCAGAATAACAACTTTTAAATCAAAGTTTATCATAGTTTTTAATTAACTAACCCAAAACAGCCCGCGGTGTTACTACGACGGCGTAAATCCGGTTTTACGGTGTTTTTCGTGTTTCCAGGTTTTAAATCATTAAGTTAGCATATCATATAGATATAGAACATGTGTTTAGTTGATTTTAAAAGTCAAGTTAGAAGGATTAACTTTTGTTTGCGAACAAGTTTAGAATTAACTAAACTATGTTCTAGTGATTACAAGTTTAAACCTTCGAATAAGATAGCTTTATATGTATGAATCGAATGATGTTATGAACATCATTACTACCTTAAGTTCCTTGGATAAACCTACTGGAAAAGAGAAAAATTGATCTAGCTTCAACGGATCCTTGGATGGCTCGAAGTTCTTGAAGCAGAATCATGACACGAAAACAAGTTCAAGTAAGATCATCACTTGAAATAAGATTGTTATAGTTATAGAAATTGAACCAAAGTTTGAATATGATTATTACCTTGTATTAGAATGATAACCTACTGTAAGAAACAAAGATTTCTTGAGGTTGGATGATCACCTTACAAGATTGGAAGTGAGCTAGCAAACTTGAAAGTATTCTTGATTTTATGTAACTCGAACTTGTAGAATATATGAAGAACACTTAGATGAAGAAAATTGAAGAATGAAAGTGTTTGTAGGTGTTTTTGGTCGTTGGTGTATGGATTAGATATAAAGGATATGTAATTTTGTTTTCATGTAAATAAGTCATGAATGATTACTCATATTTTTGTAATTTTATGAGATATTTCATGCTAGTTGCCAAATGATGGTTCCCACATGTGTTAGGTGACTCACATGGGCTGCTAAGAGCTGATCATTGGAGTGTATATACCAATAGTACATACATCTAAAAGCTGTGTATTGTACGAGTACGAATACGGGTGCATACGAGTAGAATTGTTGATGAAACTGAACGAGGATGTAATTGTAATCATTTTTGTTAAGTAGAAGTATTTTGATAAGTGTATTGAAGTCTTTCAAAAGTGTATAAATACATATTAAAACACTACATGTATATACATTTTAACTGAGTCGTTAAGTCATCGTTAGTCGTTACATGTAAGTGTTGTTTTGAAACCTTTAGGTTAACGATCTTGTTAAATGTTGTTAACCCAATGTTTATAATATCAAATGAGATTTTAAATTATTATATTATCATGATATTATCATGTATGAATATCTCTTAATATGATATATATACATTAAATGTCTTTACAACGATAATCGTTACATATATGTCTCGTTTAAAAATCATTAAGTTAGTAGTCTTGTTTTTACATATGTAGTTCATTGTTAATATACTTAATGATATGTTTACTTATCATAGTATCATGTTAACTATATATATATCCATATATATGTCATCATATAGTTTTTACAAGTTTTAACGTTCGTGCATCGCCGGTCAACTTGGGTGGTCAATTGTCTATATGAAACATATTTCAATTAATCAAGTCTTAACAAGTTTGATTGCTTAACATGTTGGAAACATTTAATCATGTAAATATCAATCTCAAATAATATATATAAACATGGAAAAGTTCGGGTCACTACAGTACCTACCCGTTAAATAAATTTCGTCCCTAAATTTTAAGCTGTTGAAGGTGTTGACGAATCTTCTGGAAATAGATGTGGGTATTTCTTCTTCATCTGATCTTCACGCTCCCAGGTGAACTCGGGTCCTCTACGAGCATTCCATCGAACCTTAACAATTGGTATCTTTTTTTGCTTAAGTCTTTTAACCTCACGATCCATTATTTCAACGGGTTCTTCGATGAATTGGAGTTTTTCGTTGATTTGGATTTCATCTAACGGAATAGTGAGATCTTCTTTAGCAAAAAATTTCTTCAAATTCGAGACGTGGAAAGTGTTATGTACAGCCGCGAGTTGTTGAGGTAACTCAAGTCAGTAAGCTACTGGTCCGACACGATCAATAATCTTGAATGGTCCAATATACCTTGGATTTAATTTCCCTCGTTTACCAAATCGAACAACGCCTTTCCAAGGTGAAACTTTAAGCATGACCATCTCTCCAATTTCAAATTCTATATCTTTTCTTTTAATGTCAGCGTAGCTCTTTTGTCGACTTTGGGCGGTTTTCAACCGTTGTTGAATTTGGATGATCTTCTCGGTAGTTTCTTGTATAATCTCCGGACCCGTAATCTGTCTATCCCCCACCTCACTCCAACAAATCGGAGACCTGCACTTTCTACCATAAAGTGCTTCAAACGGCGCCATCTCAATGCTTGAATGGTAGCTGTTGTTGTAGGAAAATTCTGCTAACGGTAGATGTCGATCCCAACTGTTTCCGAAATCAATAACACATGCTCGTAGCATGTCTTCAAGCGTTTGTATCGTCCTTTCGCTCTGCCCATCAGTTTGTGGATGATAGGCAGTACTCATGTCTAGACGAGTTCCTAATGCTTGCTGTAATGTCTGCCAGAATCTTGAAAAAAATCTACCATCCCTATCAGAGATAATAGAGATTGGTATTCCATGTCTGGAGACGACTTCCTTCAAATACAGTCGTGCTAACTTCTCCATCTTGTCATCTTCTCTTATTGGCAGGAAGTGTGCTGATTTGGTGAGACGATCAACTATTACCCAAATAGTATCAAAACCACTTGCAGTCCTTGGCAATTTAGTGATAAAATCCATGGTAATGTTTTCCCATTTCCATTCCGGGATTTCGGGTTGTTGAAGTAGACCTGATGGTTTCTGATGCTCAGCTTTGACCTTAGAACACGTCAAACATTCTCCTACGTATTTAGCAACATCGGCTTTCATACCCGGCCACCAAAAATGTTTCTTGAGATCCTTGTACATCTTCCCCGTTCCAGGATGTATTGAGTATCTGGTTTTATGAGCTTCTCTAAGTACCATTTCTCTCATATCTCCAAATTTTGGTACCCAAATCCTTTCAGCCCTATACCGGGTTCCGTCTTCCCGAATATTAAGATGCTTCTCCGATCCATTGGGTATTTCATCCTTTAAATTTCCCTCTTTTAAAACTCCTTGTTGCGCCTCCTTTATTTGAGTAGTAATGTTATTATGAATCATTATATTCATAGATTTTACTCGAATGGGTTCTCTATCCTTCCTGCTCAAGGCATCGGCTACCACATTTGCCTTCCCCGGGTGGTAACGAATCTCAAAATCGTAATCATTCAATAATTCAATCCACCTACGCTGCCTCATATTCAGTTGTTTCTGATTAAATATGTGTTGAAGACTTTTGTGGTCGGTATATATAATACTTTTGACCCCATATAAGTAGTGCCTCCAAGTCTTTAATGCAAAAACAACCGCGCCTAATTCCAAATCATGCGTCGTATAATTTTGTTCGTGAATCTTCAATTGTCTAGACGCATAAGCAATCACCTTCGTTCGTTGCATTAATACACAACCGAGACCTTGCTTTGATGCATCACAATAAATCACAAAATCATCATTCCCTTCAGGCAATGACAATATAGGTGCCGTAGTTAGCTTTTTCTTCAATAACTGAAACGCTTTCTCTTGTTCATCATTCCATTCAAATTTCTTCCCTTTATGCGTTAATGCAGTCAAGGGTTTTGCTATTCTGGAAAAGTCTTAGATGAACCTTCTGTAGTAACCAGCTAGTCCTAAAAACTGGCGTATGTGTTTCGGAGTTTTCGGGGTTTCCCACTTTTCAACAGTTTCTATCTTTGCCGGATCCACCTTAATACCTTCTTTGTTCACTATGTGACCGAGGAATTGAACTTCTTCCAACCAAAATGCACACTTTGAAAACTTAGCGTACAATTCTTCCTTCCTCAATACTTCTAACACCTTTCTCAAATGTTCACCGTGTTCTTGGTCATTCTTTGAGTAAATAAGTATGTCATCAATGAAAACAATGACAAACTTGTCAAGGTATGGTCCACACACTCGGTTCATAAGGTCCATGAACACAGCTGGTGCATTAGTTAAACCAAACGGCATGACCATAAACTCGTAATGACCGTAACGTGTTCTGAAAGCAGTCTTTGGAATATCATCTTCTTTCACCCGCATTTGATGATACCCGGAACGTAAGTCAATCTTTGAATAAACAGACGAGCCTTGTAGTTGATCAAATAAGTCGTCGATTCTCGGTAGTGGGTAGCGGTTCTTGATGGTAAGTTTGTTCAACTCTCGGTAGTCGATACACAACCTGAATGTACCATCTTTCTTCTTGACAAACAAAACAGGAGCTCCCCACGGTGATGTGCTTGGTTGAATGAAACCACGCTCTAAAAGTTCTTGTAATTGGCTTTGCAGTTCTTTCATCTCGCTGGGTGCGAGTCTGTAAGGAGCACGAGCTATAGGTGCAGCTCCTGGTACAAGATCTATTTGAAATTCAACGGATCGATGTGGGGGTAATCCCGGTAATTCTTTCGGAAATACATCGGGAAATTCTTTTGCGACGGGAACATCATTGATGCTCTTTTCTTCAGTTTGTACTTTCTCGACGTGTGCTAGAACAGCATAGCAACCTTTTCTTATTAGTTTTTTTGCCTTTAAATTACTAATAAGATGTAGGTTCATGTTGCCCTTTTCTCCGTACACCATTAAGGGTTTTCCTTTTTCTCGTATAATGCGAATTGCATTTTTGTAACAAACGATCTCTGCTTTCACTTCTTTCAACCAGTCCATACCGATTATCACATCAAAACTCCCTAACTCTACTAGTATCAAATCAATCTTAAATGTTTCGCTAACCAGTTTAATTTCTCGATTCCGACATATATTATCTGCTGAAATTAATTTACCATTTGCTAATTCGAGTAAAAATTTACTATCCAAAGGCGTTAATGGACAACTTAATTTAGCACAAAAATCTCTACTCATATAGCTTCTATCCGCACCCGAATCAAATAAAACGTAAGCAGATTTATTGTCAATAAGAAACGTACCCGTAACAAGCTCCGGGTCTTCCTGTGCCTCTGCCGCATTAATATTGAAAACTCTTCCGCGGCCTTGTCTATTCGTGTTCTCCTGGTTCGGGCAATTTCTAATAATGTGGCCCGGTTTTCCACATTTATAACAAACTACATTGGCATAACTTGCTCCGACACTACTTGCTCCACCATTACTCGTTCCGACACCATTTGTTCCTTTCGTTCTATTAACCCCTGGTCCGTAGACCTCACACTTCGCCGCGCTATGACCATTTCTTTTACACTTATTGCAAAATTTGGTGCAGAACCCCGAGTGATACTTTTCACACCTTTGGCATAGCTGCTTCTGATTGTTGCTGTTGTTGCGGTTATTATTGTTGTTGGGATGATTGTTGTTGTTGCTGTTGTTGTTGTTGTTGTTGTTGTTGTTGTTGTTGGACCGTTTGTTGTAGTTGCGATTGATGTTGCGATTGTTGGGATAATTGTTGCGATTATTGTTGTAATTGTTGTTGTTGTTGTATTGGTGATTCTTATCACCGTTTTCCTCCCACTTTCTTTTGACTTGCTTCACATTGGCCTCTTCAGTAGTCTGTTCTTTAATTCTTTCTTCAATCTGGTTCACGAGTTTGTGAGCCATTCTACATGCCTGTTGTATGGAGGCGGGCTCGTGTGAACTTATATCTTCTTGGATTCTTTCCGGTAATCCTTTCACAAACGCGTCGATCTTCTCTTCCTCATCTTCGAATGCTCCCGGACACAATAGGCACAATTCTGTGAATCGTCTTTCGTACGTGGTAATATCAAATCCTTGGGTTCGTAACCCTCTAAGTTCTGTCTTGAGCTTATTGACCTCGGTTCTGGGACGGTACTTCTCGTTCATCAAGTGCTTGAATGCTGACCACGGTAGTGCGTACGCATCATCTTGTCCCACTTTCTCTAGATAGGTATTCCACCATGTTAACGCAGAACCTGTGAAGGTATGCGTAGCGTACTTCACTTTGTCCTCTTCAGTACACTTACTTATGGCAAACACCGATTCAACCTTCTCGGTCCACCGTTTCAATCCGATCGGTCCTTCGGTTCCATCAAATTCCAAAGGTTTGCAGGCAGTGAATTCTTTGTAGGTGCATCCTACACGATTTCCTGTACTACTAGATCCAAGGTTATTGTTGGTATGTAGCGCAGCCTGTACTGCGGCTATGTTTGAAACTAGAAAAGTACGGAATTCCTCTTCATTCATATTCACGGTGTGTCGAGTAGTCGGTGCCATTTCCTTCAAAATAGTTAAATGGAACAAGTTAATCATACAGAATATTAAGAGTAGTTAATAGTATTTCGTAGCATAATATGAACTCATTTATAAAAGCTTTTTCTTCATATTAGCGTTTTATAAGTTTAAATTCGGGTAGTACCTACCCGTTAAGTTCATACTTAGCAGCTAATATACAATTCAACTACTACAATTCTATATGAAAAACTGATTATAATAATATTTCGCGTTCAAACTTTTACACAATATTTTACAAACTTACAATACCGCTTATTTTACATATAGCATGAAATATAGCACACAATAAATTTGATACAAGATGGTTGTGAAGATAATTCTAGCTAGTACACAAGTCGTTCAGCAAAGGCAATAAAGACACGTAATTCATACGTCCAGAAACAAGTCATGCATTCTGGTTTTACTAGGATTACTTCCCATCCTTGGTCTTGTGGAACATAACCGTTATGGCCGTTGATAAGACAGCGTGTTGTAATGTCGTCAACGGGACGAGGGTTACGTAATGTCCAACAGTCCCGTAACAATCTAAAAACCTCATTTCTTACCCCAATTACCGACTCCGTCACTTGTGGGAACGTTTTGTTTAATAGTTGTAGGCCGATGTTCTTGTTCTCACTTTGGTGAGAAGCGAACATTACTAATCCGTAAGCATAACATGCTTCTTTATGTTGCATGTTAGCCGCTTTTTCTAAATCACGAAGTCCAATATTCGGATATATTGAGTCAAAATAATTTCTTAACCCATTGCGTAAAATAGCATTTGGGTTCCCCGCAATATATGCGTCAAAGTAAACACATCGTAACTTATGGATTTCCCAATGTGATATCCCCCATCTTTCGAACGAAAGCCTTTTATAAACCAAGGCATTCTTGGAACGTTCTTCGAATGTCTTACAAACTGATCTC
Organism: Rutidosis leptorrhynchoides; assembly: GCF_046630445.1. NCBI lineage: Eukaryota > Viridiplantae > Streptophyta > Magnoliopsida > Asterales > Asteraceae > Rutidosis > Rutidosis leptorrhynchoides. Next base: position 201,961,710 of record NC_092337.1, read on the forward strand.
GCCTTAAATAGTTGTGCCGAAGAATTCTGACCGACTCTAGACAAGATTTCATCAATCATGTCTCCGGGTAGGTCTCTTAAAATATTGGGTTGTCTATCCATTTTGTGTTTTTATACTGTAAAATAGACAAGAGTTAGATTCATAAAAAAAAATACTTATTAATACAAGCAATTTTTACATATATCATAAAGCATAAGGACAATATATTACATATATTACACCACACGAATACAGCTATCTTATTCCGACTCGCTTGTTTCTTCTTCTTCGGTTTTGGTTCGTTTTGCCAAGTTTCTAGGGATATATGATGTTCCCCTAATACGAGCCGTCGTTATCCACATTGGTTTAGAAAAACCTGGTGGTTTAGAGGTTCCCGGGTCATTGTTACAACTTAAGGACTTCGGGGGTTGACGATACATATAAAGTTCATCGGGGTTGGAATTAGATTTCTCTATTTTTATGCCCTTTCCCTTATTATTTTCTTTTGCCTTTTTAAATTCAGTTGGGGTAATTTCTATAACATCATCGGAATTCTCGTCGGAATCCGATTCATCGGAGAATTGGTAATCCTCCCAATATTTTGCTTCCTTGGCGGAAACACCATTGACCATAATTAACCTAGGTCGGTTGGTTGAGGATTTTCTTTTACTTAACCGTTTTATTATTTCCCCCACCGGTTCTATTTCTTCATCCGGTTCCGATTCTTCTTCCGGTTCCGATTCTTCTTCTGGTTCCGACTCTTCTTCCGGTTCCTCTTCGGGAACTTGTGAATCAGTCCACGAATCATTCCAATTTACATTTGACTCTTCATTATTATTAGGTGACTCAATGGGATTTGTTCTAGAGGTAGACATCTATCACATAATATCAAACGCGTTAAGAGATTAATATATCACATAATATTCACATGTTAAAAATATATAGTTTCCAACAAAATTTGTTAAGCAATCATTTTTCAAGTAAACACGGTCGAAGTCCAGACTCACTAATGCATCCTAACAAACTCGATAAGACACACTAATGCAAAATTCTGGTTCTCTAAGACCAACGCTCGGATACCAACTGAAATGTCCCGTTCTTATTGATTAAAAACGTTCCATATTAATTGATTTCGTTGCGAGGTTTTGACCTCTATATGAGACGTTTTTCAAAGACTGCATTCATTTTTAAAACAAACCATAACCTTTATTTCATAAATAAAGGTTTAAAAAGCTTTACGTAGATTATCAAATAATGATAATCTAAAATATCCTGTTTACACAAGACCATTACATAATGGTTTACAATACAAATATGTTACATCAAAATCAGTTTCTTGAATGCAGTTTTTACACAATATCATACAAACATGGACTCCAAATCTTGTACTTATTTTAGTATGCAACAGCGGAAGCTCTTAATATTCACCTGAGAATAAACATGCTTTAAACGTCAACAAAAACGTTGGTGAGTTATAGGTTTAACCTATATATATCAAATCGTAACAATAGACCACAAGATTTCATATTTCAATACACATCCCATACATAGAGATAAAAATCATTCATAGGGTGAACACCTGGTAACCGACAATAACAAGATGCATATATAAGAATATCCCCATCATTCCGGGACACCCTTCGGATATGATATAAATTTCGAAGTACTAAAGCATCCGGTACTTTGGATGGGGTTTGTTAGGCCCAATAGATCTATCTTTAGGATTCGCGTCAATTAGGGTGTCTGTTCCCTAATTCTTAGATTACCAGACTTAATAAAAAGGGGCATATTCGATTTCAATAATTCAACCATAGAATGTAGTTTCACGTACTTGTGTCTATTTTGTAAATCATTTATAAAACCTGCATGTATTCTCATCCCAAAAATATTAGATTTTAAAAGTGGGACTATAACTCACTTTCACAGATTTTTACTTCGTCGGGAAGTAAGACTTGGCCACTGGTGAATCACGAACCTATAACAATATATACATATATATCAAAGTATGTTCAAAATATATTTACAACACTTTTAATATATTTTGATGTTTTAAGTTTATTAAGTCAGCTGTCCTCGTTAGTAACCTACAACTAGTTGTTCACAGTTAGATGTACAGAAATAAATCGATAAATATTATCTTGAATCAATCCACGACCCAGTGTATACGTATCTCAGTATTGATCACAACTCAAACTATATATATTTTGGAATCAACCTCAACCCTGTATAGCTAACTCCAATATTCACATATAGAGTGTCTATGGTTGTTCCGAAATATATATAGATGTGTCGACATGATAGGTCGAAACATTGTATACGTGTCTATGGTATCTCAAGATTACATAATATACAATACAAGTTGATTAAGTTATGTTTGGAATAGATTTGTTACCAATTTTCACGTAGCTAAAATGAGAAAAATTATCCAATCTTGTTTTACCCATAACTTCTTCATTTTAAATCCGTTTTGAGTGAATCAAATTGCTATGGTTTCATATTGAACTCTATTTTATGAATCTAAACAGAAAAAGTATAGGTTTATAGTCGTAAAAATAAGTTACAAGTCGTTTTTGTAAAGGTAGTCATTTCAGTCGAAAGAATGACGTCTAGATGACCATTTTAGAAAACATACTTCCACTTTGAGTTTAACCATAATTTTTGGATATAGTTTCATGTTCATAATAAAAATCATTTTCTCAGAATAACAACTTTTAAATCAAAGTTTATCATAGTTTTTAATTAACTAACCCAAAACAGCCCGCGGTGTTACTACGACGGCGTAAATCCGGTTTTACGGTGTTTTTCGTGTTTCCAGGTTTTAAATCATTAAGTTAGCATATCATATAGATATAGAACATGTGTTTAGTTGATTTTAAAATTCAAGTTAGAAGGATTAACTTTTGTTTGCGAACAAGTTTAGAATTAACTAAACTATGTTCTAGTGATTACAAGTTTAAACCTTCGAATAAGATAGCTTTATATGTATGAATCGAATGATGTTATGAACATCATTACTACCTTAAGTTCCTTGGATAAACCTACTGGAAAAGAGAAAAATTGATCTAGCTTCAACGGATCCTTGGATGGCTCGAAGTTCTTGAAGCAGAATCATGACACGAAAACAAGTTCAAGTAAGATCATCACTTGAAATAAGATTGTTATAGTTATAGAAATTGAACCAAAGTTTGAATATGATTATTACCTTGTATTAGAATGATAACCTACTGTAAGAAACAAAGATTTCTTGAGGTTGGATGATCACCTTACAAGATTGGAAGTGAGCTAGCAAACTTGAAAGTATTCTTGATTTTATGTAACTCGAACTTGTAGAATATATGAAGAACACTTAGATGAAGAAAATTGAAGAATGAAAGTGTTTGTAGGTGTTTTTGGTCGTTGGTGTATGGATTAGATATAAAGGATATGTAATTTTGTTTTCATGTAAATAAGTCATGAATGATTACTCATATTTTTGTAATTTTATGAGATATTTCATGCTAGTTGCCAAATGATGGTTCCCACATGTGTTAGGTGACTCACATGGGCTGCTAAGAGCTGATCATTGGAGTGTATATACCAATAGTACATACATCTAAAAGCTGTGTATTGTACGAGTACGAATACGGGTGCATACGAGTAGAATTGTTGATGAAACTGAACGAGGATGTAATTGTAATCATTTTTGTTAAGTAGAAGTATTTTGATAAGTGTATTGAAGTCTTTCAAAAGTGTATAAATACATATTAAAACACTACATGTATATACATTTTAACTGAGTCGTTAAGTCATCGTTAGTCGTTACATGTAAGTGTTGTTTTGAAACCTTTAGGTTAACGATCTTTTTAAATGTTGTTAACCCAATGTTTATAATATCAAATGAGATTTTAAATTATTATATTATCATGATATTATCATGTATGAATATCTCTTAATATGATATATATACATTAAATGTCTTTACAACGATAATCGTTACATATATGTCTCGTTTAAAAATCATTAAGTTAGTAGTCTTGTTTTTACATATGTAGTTCATTGTTAATATACTTAATGATATGTTTACTTATCATAGTATCATGTTAACTATATATATATCCATATATATGTCATCATATAGTTTTTACAAGTTTTAACGTTCGTGCATCGCCGGTCAACTTGGGTGGTCAATTGTCTATATGAAACATATTTCAATTAATCAAGTCTTAACAAGTTTGATTGCTTAACATGTTGGAAACATTTAATCATGTAAATATCAATCTCAAATAATATATATAAACATGGAAAAGTTCGGGTCACTACACCCATTACACACATGCACGCATTCTGGAACATGCAATGCACACAACATCTGAAGTCTACTACAATCACCTAGCATACGCGGAAACATCATGTTTTCTTCCAACTTCGCTAGGCAAATTCTTCTCAATGAATCACCTTTAACACTAAATCGTCACCCGCTATTTATCAATTCCATAAATCCGAGCACTAGAACTTGCTCAATCCCTCCCGTCGGGAAAACTCAACCAATCTCGTACCGAGATATCAACCCTTTAGCGTACCCCTACCAAGTACCATGCTAATAGTAACCACGTCCCAACATAAGGTCAACAACCAAGCCGATGAAAACTGAGTAAAAGTGAACCCTTACGGATAACACTTACCACTTAACATCCCTTGTAGTGGGCAATACGACCAATACGCAACTATTTTAACATCATAAGCAAACGGCTAAAACCGACAGCGTCCAAAATGACCATGGCAACGCAAATCCCAAGGTGTACAAAATGACTATTGTCACACCCTCAACAGTCATGTGAGCGAAACATGGCAATCACATCACTAATCACACCAAAGATGCCCGAAACAACCCGAGCCTAAACATATATGGAGGATGGTCGAAACAACCCGAACCTTAGTGAATTCGCAACAACCCGAAATTCACCAACCCAATCCATATTTCCAACAAATGGGATGACCGAAAGAACCCGAGTCATCGTGAATACGCACAAACTGATATTCACTACCTCCACCACACAGTATAACCGAGGATGGCCGTGCAAACCGAGCCTTAGTGAATCCGAACAACCCGACATTCACTACCTCAAACTATGAGTCCAACCAACAGGACAATCGTACTACCCAAAATATTGTGAATACGAACAACTCGATATTCACGTCCCAAATCACAACGCAAAGAATGGTACTCCCATTCCCCACTGGTACTCATGTTTCCCGATAACGTTACACCATGCCGATATAACACTACTCCCAACACAAATATCCATTAGTGTACTTAACATCGCGTAACACTAACCGACATGTCACTAACTCCGGAGTGGCATCTTAACATCGCGACTAACCTACTCATCACGTAAAATGTGGTGTCTTAACACCGCGACTAAATCTACATTTCACGCTACACAAGTAAATACATCATATACATGCACGCATCATACGTACGCGTACACCATGCCATCACAATCGAGCAAGAACCACCTATATCGTACATAGGTACAAAACAATAATTCTCTAGAAGAGAATCCGAAACGCACATCCCTTAACCGGGGATCCCACCTTGCTCGTCAAACACGTCCATTTATCTCCCAAAGAGATTCACCACATTACCACCTCGGTGATAATCTAAATTCAAACCATAAGTACAATTTATTCCAAACCGTACTTTTACCACAATCGACCAACATAGGTCTCAATGCTAGCCTCGAATCTATACGAGAGTCACCCAATATCAACACACTAGAACATATTCGTGCGAGAGTACAAACTCCCCCACTTAGAACTCCTTTCCGTAACCACATCATCGAGATAAAAGTATCCCGTGAAACCACTATCCACTCATTGTTGACTTAGTCAACCGCCGAGTCTGTCTCCTTCTCACCGAGACTCACACAACCAACATGCTAAAGAAAGACAAGTTCCATCCGTCTTGTATTCCATAATATACACATCACAATACCTTATTATATCCTTGAGCACACGAAGGATTTTGGATTATCCTTCGCTACTTCCACCGAAGTACTTACCAAACCGTACAAGTATCACTCTAGCAATTACCAGGTTGCTATCACTTGTAACTTTCACACCATCACTCAAGCACCTAAGGGTTTCTCACCGGTACCCTAAGTTCAATGTAACCGCAACATCATCAGAGTCGAATACCACGCTGGTAGGTATGAAAGAGGCACCTAACATTGCGTTACGTAGACTCCATTACCCACATACATCGAGATCAAACACTCGATCTCTCGGGTTCCATCCACCCAATGAACCTCATGGTCCCACCATCCTCAACATAAAAGCGAACACACGCTTAACAACCAAAAACCAAAGCCCATTCTCAAGGCTTGTTAGAAACATTTCCCAAACACTAAGGATTGCTTGGTTGCACCAAGTCTTACGCCCTTCATCCGTCAAATCCAAACGACACCGTAGGGTAATCCCATTAGGGATGTCACCCATAAAAATAATATGCACAACACAATGCATTTAACAAACCCGAACTCTTCGGTACACAATAAATAATTAAGGGCATATTTATTAAAATGAAAAGTACCTTAATGTCTCCTCGCGGCATTCGCCGCCATCAACTCGGGACAATCCGGCTTGCGATCTCCCTCCTGATGACAATAGTGGCACATTCCGTCATCACTTCTCGACAATGTGCACTCCCATAGCTTGTGTCCCCTAACACCACAATTGAAACATCTAGGTGCACGAGAACTCGTCGTTCCTTTCTCCATATTACCCGTACTCGCACTTGCACCCTTAGTTTTCTTACTTGGAGCACCATACGAATCAACCCTTCTCTTACATGAAGGTTCACTAACCCTCGTTCGCAACTACGATTCGAAACCCCTAGCTACGGTGACTAACTCCACAAACACTTTCGCTTGACCTCTGCTAATTTTGTTCCGCAAGTCATCATTCAAAGTTCGATAGAAATCCCCCATCAACATACGATCGTTTTCGATATATTCCGGGCAAAAACGAGCCTTTGCCATAAAGGTCGTCTTAAGAGTATTCAAGTCCATAGATCCTTGTCGCAAATTTTGCAACTCATCACACACATCCGACAAATCATCTTGCGTCCGGAACTTCTCGAAGAATTCCTTCTTAAAATCATCCCACGATAACCTCATAAATGACTCACCACCAACAATATCAATTTTACCATCCAACCAATCCTTCGCCCTACCCCGCAACAAGCTAGTAGCGAGTCTTGTCCTCTTCTCGAGAGGGCATTCAATAGTGCGAAAACACCCTTTGACATCCGAGATCCATGTTGTGCTTATTAAAGGATCAAGTTTCCCGTCATACATCGGAGGTTTAGTCCTCATGAAGCTCTTATGACAACGCTCCATTTCACCACTACTTTGAAATTCGGAATACTTCATATCCATTTCTTCTTGAAATGCGCCCATTTGCTCCGCAACGTCAGCCGCAACTCTAGCATTAAACTCATCGTCGTCGCTTCGATTCACCCTTGAAGTCCCGTTTCTCGTATTCATTCTATAGAATGCAAACGATTAGACAACGAACGCGTAAAACCACACACGCAACATCGCCCCATCTTGCTCAATAATCGTCTTACATCACTTGTTAGACATGATTTGTACTCGTAACTGTAGTGACCGGAACTTTTCCATGTTTATATATATTAATTGAGATTGATATTTACATGATTAAATGTTTCCAACATGTTAAGCAATCAAACTTGTTAAGACTTGATTAATTGAAATAGGTTTCATATAGACAATTGACCACCCAAGTTGACCGGTGATTCACGAACGTTAAAACTTGTAAAAACTATATGATGACATATATATGGTTATATATATAGTTAACATGATATTATGATAAGTAAACATATCATTAAGTATATTAACAATGAACTACATATGTAAAAACAAGACTACTAACTTAATGATTTTGAAACGAGACATATATGTAACGATTATCGTTGTAACTACATTTAATGTATATATATCATATTAAGAGATATTCGTACATCATAATATCATGATAATATAATAATTTAAAATCTCTTTTGATATTATAAACATTGGGTTAACAACATTTAACAAGATCGTTAACCTAAAGGTTTCAAAACAACATTTACATGTAACGACTAACGATGACTTAACGACTCAGTTAAAATGTATATACATGTAGTGTTTTAATATGTATTCAAACACTTTTGAAAGACTTCAAGACACTTATAAAAATACTTCTACTTAACAAAAATGCTTGCAATTACATCCTCGTTCAGTTTCATCAACAATTCTACTCGTATGCACCCGTATTCGTACTCGTACAATACACAGCTTTTAGATGTATGTACTATTGGTATATACACTCCAATGATCAGCTCTTAGCAGCCCATGTGAGTCACCTAACACATGTGGGAACCATCATTTGGCAACTAGCATGAAATATCTCATAAAATTACAAAAATATGAGTAATCATTCATGACTTATTTACATGAAAACAAAATTACATATCCTTTATATCTAATCCATACACCAACGACCAAAAACACCTACAAACACTTTCATTCTTCAATTTTCTTCATCTAATTGATCTCTATCAAGTTCTATCTTCAAGTTCTAAGTGTTCTTCATATATTTTACAAGTTCTAGTTACATAAAATCAAGAATACTTTCAAGTTTGCTAGCTCACTTCCAATCTTGTAAGGTGATCATCCAACCTCAAGAAATCTTTGTTTCTTACAGTAGGTTATCATTCTAATACAAGGTAATAATCATATTCAAACTTTGGTTCAATTTCTATAACTATAACAATCTTATTTCAAGTGATGATCTTACTTGAACTTGTTTTCGTGTCATGATTCTGCTTCAAGAACTTCGAGCCATCCAAGGATCCGTTGAAGCTAGATCCATTTTTCTCTTTTCCAGTAGGTTTATCCAAGGAACTTAAGATAGTAATGATGTTCATAACATCATTCGATTCATACATATAAAGCTATCTTATTCGAAGGTTTAAACTTGTAATCACTAGAACATAGTTTAGTTACTTCTAAACTTGTTCGCAAACAAAAGTTAATCCTTCTAACTTGACTTTTAAAATAAACTAAACACATGTTATATATCTATATGATATGCTAACTTAATGATTTAAAACCTGGAAACACGAAAAACACCGTAAAACCGGATTTACGCCGTCGTAGTAACACCGCGGGCTGTTTTGGGTTAGTTAATTAAAAACTATGATAAACTTTGATTTAAAAGTTGTTATTCTGAGAAAATGATTTTTATTATGAACATGAAACTATATCCAAAAATTATGGTTAAACTCAAAGTGGAAGTATGTTTTCTAAAATGGTCATCTAGACGTCGTTCTTTCGACTGAAATGACTACCTTTACAAAAACGACTTGTAACTTATTTTTCCGACTATAAACCTATACTTTTTCTGTTTAGATTCATAAAATAGAGTTCAATATGAAACCATAGCAATTTGATTCACTCAAAACGGATTTAAAATGAAGAAGTTATGGGTAAAACAAGATTGGATAATTTTTCTCATTTTAGCTACGTGAAAATTGGTAACAAATCTATTCCAACCATAACTTAATCAACTTGTATTGTATATTATGTAATCTTGAGATACCATAGACACGTATACAATGTTTCGACCTATCATGTCGACACATCTATATATATTTCGGAACAACCATAGACACTCTATATGTGAATGTTGGAGTTAGCTATACAGGGTTGAGGTTGATTCCAAAATATATATAGTTTGAGTTGTGATCAATACTGAGATACGTATACACTGGGTCGTGGATTGATTCAAGATAATATTTATCGATTTATTTCTGTACATCTAACTGTGGACAACTAGTTGTAGGTTACTAACGAGGACAGCTGACTTAATAAACTCAAAACATCAAAATATATTAAAAGTGTTGTAAATATATTTTGAACATACTTTGATATATATGTATATATTGTTATAGGTTCGTGAATCAACCAGTGGCCAAGTCTTACTTCCCGACGAAGTAAAAATCAGTGAAAGTGAGTTATAGTCCCACTTTTAAAATCTAATATTTTTGGGATGAGAATACATGCAGGTTTTATAAATGATTTACAAAATAGACACAAGTACGTGAAACTACATTCTATGGTTGAATTATCGAAATCGAATATGCCCCTTTTTATTAAGTCTGGTAATCTATGAATTAGGGAACAGACACCCTAATTGACGCGAATCCTAAAGATAGATCTATTGGGCCTAACAAACCCCATCCAAAGTACCGGATGCTTTGGTACTTCGAAATTTATATCATATCCGAAGGGTGTCCCGGAATGATGGGGATATTCTTATATATGCATCTTGTTAATGTCGGTTACCAGGTGTTCACCATATGAATGATTTTTATCTCTATGTATGGGATGTGTATTGAAATATGAAATCTTGTGGTCTATTATTATGATTTGATATATATAGGTTAAACCTATAACTCACCAACATTTTTGTTGACGTTTTAAGCATGTTTATTCTCAGGTGATTATTAAGAGCTTCCGCTGTCGCATACTTAAATAAGGACGAGATTTGGAGTCCATGCTTGTATGATATTGTGTAAAAACTGCATTCAAGAAACTTATTTTGTTGTAACATATTTGTATTGTAAACCATTATGTAATGGTCGTGTGTAAACAGGATATTTTAGATTATCATTATTTGATAATCTACGTAAAGCTTTTTAAACCTTTATTGATGAAATAAAGGTTATGGTTTGTTTTAAAATGAATGCAGTCTTTGAAAAAAGTCTCATATAGAGGTCAAAACCTCGCAACAAAATCAATTAATATGGAACGTTTTTAATCAATAAGAACGGGACATTTCAGTTGGTATCCGAGCGTTGGTCTTAGAGAACCAGAAAATTTGCATTAGTGTGTCTTATCGAGTTTGTTAGGATGCATTAGTGAGTCTGGACTTCGACCGTGTTTTCTTTAAAAATGATTGCTTAACATTTTTGTTGGAAACTATATATTTTTAACATATGAATATTATGTGATATATTAATCTCTTAACGTGTTTGATATTATGTGATAGATGTCTACCTCTAGAACAAGTCCCATTGACTCACCTAATAATAATGAAGAGTTAAATGTAAATTGGAATGATTCGTGGACTGATTCACAAGTTCCCGAAGAGGAACCGGAAGAGGAGTCGGAACCGGAAGAAGAATCGGAACCGGAAGAAGAATCGGAACCGGAAGAAGAAATAGAACCGGTGGGGGAAATAATAAAACGGTTAAGTAAAAGAGAATCCTCAACCAACCGACCAAGGTTAATTATGGTCAATGGTGTTTCCGCCAAGGAAGCAAAATATTGGGAGGATTACCAATTCTCCGATGAATCGGATTCCGACGAGAATTCCGATGATGTTATAGAAATTACCCCAACTGAATTTAAAAAGGCAAAAGAAAATAATAAGGGAAAGGGTATAAAAATAGAGAAATCTAATTCCAATCCCGATGAACTTTATATGTATCGTCAACCCCCGAAGTCCTTAAGTTGTAACAATGACCCGGGAACCTCTAAACCACCAGGTTTTTCTAAACCAATGTGGATAACGACGGCTCGTATTAGGGGAACATCATATATCCCTAGAAACTTGGCAAAACGAACCAAAACCGAAGAAGAAGAAACAAGCGAGTCGGAATAAGATAGTTGTATTCGTGTGGTGTAATATATGTAATATAGTGTGCTTATGCTTTATGATATATGTAAAAATTGCTTGTATTAATAAGTAATTTTTTTTTAATCTAACTCTTGTCTATTTTACAGTATAAAAACACAAAATGGATAGACAACCCAATATTTTAAGAGACCTACCCGGAGACATGATTGATGAAATCTTGTCTAGAGTCGGTCAGAATTCTTCGGCACAACTATTTAAGGCGAGATCAGTTTGTAAGACATTCGAAGAACGTTCCAAGAATGTCTTGGTTTATAAGAGACTTTCGTTTGAAAGATGGGGGATATCACATTGGGAAACCCATAAGTTACGATGTGTTTACTTTGACGCATATATTGCGGGGAACCCAAATGCTATTTTACGCAACGGGTTAAGAAATTATTTTGACTCAATATATCCGAATATTGGACTTCGTGATTTAGAAAAAGCGGCTAACATGCAACATAAAGAAGCATGTTATGCTTACGGATTAGTAATGTTTGCTTCTCACCAAAGTGAGAACAAGAACATCGGTCTACAACTATTAAACAAAACGTTCCCACAAGTGACGGAGTCGGTAATTGGAGTAAGAAATGAGGTTTTTAGATTGTTACGGGACTGTTAGACATTACGTAACCCTCGTCCCTTTGACGACGTTACAACACGCTGTCTTATCAACGGCCATAACAGTTATGTTGCACAAGACCAAGGATGGGAAGTAGTTCTAGTAAAACCAGAATGCATGACTTGTTTCTGGACGTATGAATTACGTGTCTTTATTGCCTTTGCTGAACGACTTGTGTACTAGCTAGAATTATCTTCACAACTATCTTGTATCAAAGTTATTGTGTGCTATATTTCATGCTTTATGTAAAATAAGCGGTATTGTAAGTTTGTAAAATATTGTATAAAAGTTTGAACGCGAAATATTATTATAATCAGTTTTTCATATAGAATTGTAGTAGTTGAATTGTATATTAGCTACTAAGTATGAACTTAACGGGTAGGTACTACCCGAATTTAAACTTATAAAACGCTAATATGAAGAAAAAGCTTTTATAAATGAGTTCATATTATGCTACGAAATACTATTAACTACTCTTAATATTCTGTATGATTAACTTGTTTCATTTGACTATTTTGAAGGAAATGGCACCGACTACTCGACACACCGTGAATATGAATGAAGAGGAATTCCGTACTTTTCTAGCTTCAAACATAGCCACAGTACAGGCTGTGCTACATACCAACAATAACCTTGGATCTAGCAGTACAGGAAATCGTGTAGGATGCACCTACAAAGAATTCACTGCCTGCAAACCTTTGGAATTTGATGGAACCGAAGGACCGATCGGATTGAAACGGTGGACCGAGAAGGTCGAATCGGTGTTTGCCATAAGTAAGTGTACTGAAGAGGACAAAGTGAAGTACGCTACGCATACCTTCACAGGTTCTGCGTTAACATGGTGGAATACCTATCTAGAGCAAGTGGGACAAGACGATGCGTACGCACTACCGTGGTCAGCATTCAAGCACTTGATGAACGAGAAGTACCGTCCCAGAACCGAGGTCAATAAGCTCAAGACAGAACTTAGAGGGTTACGAACCCAAGGATTTGATATTACCACGTACGAAAGACGATTCACAGAATTGTGCCTATTGTGTCCGGGAGCATTCGAAGATGAGGAAGAGAAGATCGACGCATTTGTGAAAGGATTACCGGAAAGAATTCAAGAAGATATAAGTTCACACGAGCCCGCCTCCATACAACAGGCATGTAGAATGGCTCACAAACTAGTGAACCAGATTGAAGTAAGAATTAAAGAACAGACTGCTGAAGAGGCCAATGTGAAGCAAGTCAAAAGAAAGTGGGAGGAAAACGGTGATAAGAATCACCAATACAACAACAACAGCAATTACAACAATAATCGCAACAATTATCCCAACAATCGCAACATCAATCGCAACTACAACAAACGGCCCAACAACAACAACAACAACAACAACGACAACAGCAACTACAACAATCATCCCAACAACAATAATAACCGCAACAACAACAACAATCAGAAGCAGCTATGCCAAAGGTGTGAAAAGAATCACTCGGGGTTCTGCACCAAATTTTGCAACAAGTGTAAAAGAAATGGTCATAGCGCGGCGAAGTGTGAGGTCTATGGACCAGGGGTTAATAGAACGAAAGGAACAAATGGTGTCGGAACGAGTAATGGCGGAGCAAGTAGTATCGGAGCAAGTTATGCCAATGTAGCTTGTTATAAATGTGGAAAACCGGGCCACATTATTAGAAATTGCCCGAACCAGGAGAACACGAATGGACAAGGCCTATTAATGCGGCAGAGGTACAGGAAGACCCGGAGCTTGTTACGGGTACGTTTCTTATTGACAATAAATTTGCTTACGTTTTATTTGATTCGGGTGCGGATAGAAGCTATATGAGTAGAGATTTTTGTGCTAAATTAAGTTGTCCATTGACGCCTTTGGATAGTAAATTTTTACTCGAATTAGCAAATGGTAAATTAATTTCAGCAGATAATATATGTCGGAATCGAGAAATTAAACTGGTTAGCGAAACATTTAAGATTGATTTGATACCAGTAGAGTTAGGGAGTTTTGATGTAATAATCGGTATGGACTGGTTGAAAGAAGTGAAAGCAGAGATCGTCTGTTACAAAAATGCAATTCGCATTATACGAGAAAAAGGAAAACCCTTAATGGTGTACGGAGAAAAGGGCAACACGAAGCTACATCTTATTAGTAATTTGAAGGCACAAAAACTAATAAGAAAAGGTTGCTATGCTGTTCTAGCACACGTCGAAAAAGTACAAACTGAAGAAAAGAGCATCAATGATGTTCCCATTGCAAAAGAATTTCCCGATGTATTTCCGAAAGAATTACCGGGATTACCCCCACATCGATCCGTTGAATTTCAAATAGATCTTGTACCAGGAGCTGCACCAATAGCTCGTGCTCCTTACAGACTCGCACCCAGCGAGATGAAAGAACTGCAAAGCCAATTACAAGAACTTTTAGAGCGTGGTTTCATTCGACCAAGCACATCACCGTGGGGAGCTCCTGTTTTGTTTGTCAAGAAGAAAGATGGTACATTCAGGTTGTGTATCGACTACCGAGAGCTGAACAAACTTACCATCAAGAACCGCTACCCACTACCGAGAATCGACGACTTATTTGATCAACTACAAGGCTCGTCTGTTTATTCAAAGATTGACTTACGTTCCGGGTATCATCAAATGCGGGTGAAAGAAGATGATATTCCAAAGACTGCTTTCAGAACACGTTACGGTCATTACGAGTTTATGGTCATGCCATTTGGTTTAACTAATGCACCAGCTGTGTTCATGGACCTTATGAACCGAGTGTGTGGACCATACCTTGACAAGTTTGTCATTGTTTTCATTGATGACATACTTATTTACTCAAAGAATGACCAAGAACATGGTGAACATTTGAGAAAGGTGTTAGAAGTATTGAGGAAGGAAGAATTGTACGCTAAGTTTTCAAAGTGTGCATTTTGGTTGGAAGAAGTTCAATTCCTCGGTCACATAGTGAACAAAGAAGGTATTAAGGTGGATCCGGCAAAGATAGAAACTGTTGAAAAGTGGGAAACCCCGAAAACTCCGAAACACATACGCCAGTTTTTAGGACTAGCTGGTTACTACAGAAGGTTCATCCAAGACTTTTCCAGAATAGCAAAACCCTTGACTGCATTAACGCATAAAGGGAAGAAATTTGAATGGAATGATGAACAAGAGAAAGCGTTTCAGTTATTGAAGAAAAAGCTAACTACGACACCTATATTGTCATTGCCTGAAGGGAATGATGATTTTGTGATTTATTGTGATGCATCAAAGCAAGGTCTCGGTTGTGTATTAATGCAACGAACGAAGGTGATTGCTTATGCGTCTAGACAATTGAAGATTCACGAACAAAATTATACGACGCATGATTTGGAATTAGGCGCGGTTGTTTTTGCATTAAAGACTTGGAGGCACTACTTATATGGGGTCAAAAGTATTATATATACCGACCACAAAAGTCTTCAACACATATTTAATCAGAAACAACTGAATATGAGGCAGCGTAGGTGGATTGAATTGTTGAATGATTACGACTTTGAGATTCGTTACCACCCGGGGAAGGCAAATGTGGTAGCCGATGCCTTGAGCAGGAAGGACAGAGAACCCATTCGAGTAAAATCTATGAATATAATGATTCATAATAACCTTACTACTCAAATAAAGGAGGCGCAACAAGGAGTTTTAAAAGAGGGAAATTTAAAGGATGAAATACCCAAAGGATCGGAGAAGCATCTTAATATTCGGGAAGACGGAACCCGGTATAGGGCTGAAAGGATTTGGGTACCAAAATTTGGAGATATGAGAGAAATAGTACTTAGAGAAGCTCATAAAACAAGATACTCAATACATCCTGGAACGGGGAAGATGTACAAGGATCTCAAGAAACATTTTTGGTGGCCGGGTATGAAAGCCGATGTTGCTAAATACGTAGGAGAATGTTTGACGTGTTCTAAGGTCAAAGCTGAGCATCAGAAACCATCAGATCTACTTCAACAACCCGAAATCCCGGAATGGAAATGGGAAAACATTACCATGGATTTCATCACTAAATTGCCAAGGACTGCAAGTGGTTTTGATACTATTTGGGTAATAGTTGATCGTCTCACCAAATCAGCACACTTCCTGCCAATAAGAGAAGATGACAAGATGGAGAAGTTAGCACGACTGTATTTGAAGGAAGTCGTCTCCAGACATGGAATACCAATCTCTATTATCTCTGATAGGGATGGCAGATTTATTTCAAGATTCTGGCAGACATTACAGCAAGCATTAGGAACTCGTCTAGACATGAGTACTGCCTATCATCCACAAACTGATGGGCAGAGTGAAAGGACGATACAAATGCTTGAAGACATGCTACGAGCATGTGTTATTGATTTCGGAAACAGTTGGGATCGACATCTACCGTTAGCAGAATTTTCCTACAACAATAGCTACCATTCAAGCATTGAGATGGCGCCGTTTGAAGAACTTTATGGTAGAAAGTGCAGGTCTCCGATTTGTTGGAGTGAAGTGGGGGATAGACAGATTACGGGTCCGGAGATTATACAAGAAACTACCGAGAAGATCATCCAAATTCAACAACGGTTGAAAACCGCCCAAAGTCGACAAAAGAGCTACGCTGACATTAAAAGAAAAGATATAGAATTTGAAATTGGAGAGATGGTCATGCTTAAAGTTGCACCTTGGAAAGGCGTTGTTCGATTTGGTAAACGAGGGAAATTAAATCCAAGGTATATTGGACCATTCAAGATTATTGATCGTGTCGGACCAGTAGCTTACCGACTTGAGTTACCTCAACAACTCACGGCTGTACATAACACTTTCCATGTCTCGAATTTGAAGAAATGTTTTGCTAAAGAAGATCTCACTATTCCATTAGATGAAATCCAAATCAACGAAAAACTTCAATTCATCGAAGAACCCGTCGAAATAATGGATCGTGAGGTTAAAAGACTTAAGCAAAACAAGATACCAATTGTTAAGGTTCGATGGAATGCTCGTAGAGGACCCGAGTTCACCTGGGAGCGTGAAGATCAGATGAAGAAGAAATACCCGCATCTATTTCCAGAAGATTCGTCAATACCTTCAACAGCTTAAAATTTCGGGACGAAATTTATTTAACGGGTAGGTACTGTAGTGACCCGAACTTTTACATGTTTATATATATTAATTGAGATTGATATTTACATGATTAAATGTTTCCAACATGTTAAGAAATCAAACTTGTTAAGACTTGATTAATTGAAATAGGTTTCATATAGACAATTGACCACCCAAGTTGACCGGTGATTCACGAACGTTAAAACTTGTAAAAACTATATGATGACATATATATGGTTATATATATAGTTAACATGATATTATGATAAGTAAACATATCATTAAGTATATTAACAATGAACTACATATGTAAAAACAAGACTACTAACTTAATGATTTTGAAACGAGACATATATGTAACGATTATCGTTGTAACTACATTTAATGTATATATATCATATTAAGAGATATTCGTACATCATAATATCATGATAATATAATAATTTAAAATCTCTTTTGATATTATAAACATTGGGTTAACAACATTTAACAAGATCGTTAACCTAAAGGTTTCAAAACAACATTTACATGTAACGACTAACGATGACTTAACGACTCAGTTAAAATGTATATACATGTAGTGTTTTAATATGTATTCAAACACTTTTGAAAGACTTCAAGACACTTATCAAAATACTTCTACTTAACAAAAATGCTTACAATTACATCCTCGTTCAGTTTCATCAACAATTCTACTCGTATGCACCCGTATTCGTACTCGTACAATACACAGCTTTTAGATGTATGTACTATTGGTATATACACTCCAATTATCAGCTCTTAGCAGCCCATGTGAGTCACCTAACACATGTGGGAACCATCATTTGGCAACTAGCATGAAATATCTCATAAAATTACAAAAATATGAGTAATCATTCATGACTTATTTACATGAAAACAAAATTACATATCCTTTATATCTAATCCATACACCAACGACCAAAAACACCTACAAACACTTTCATTCTTCAATTTTCTTCATCTAATTGATCTCTCTCAAGTTCTATCTTCAAGTTCTAAGTGTTCTTCATATATTTTACAAGTTCTAGTTACATAAAATCAAGAATACTTTCAAGTTTGCTAGCTCACTTCCAATCTTGTAAGGTGATCATCCAACCTCAAGAAATCTTTGTTTCTTACAGTAGGTTATCATTCTAATACAAGGTAATAATCATATTCAAACTTTGGTTCAATTTCTATAACTATAACAATCTTATTTCAAGTGATGATCTTACTTGAACTTGTTTTCGTGTCATGATTCTGCTTCAAGAACTTCGAGCCATCCAAGGATCCGTTGAAGCTAGATCCATTTTTCGCTTTTCCAGTAGGTTTATCCAAGGAACTTAAGGTAGTAATGATGTTCATAACATCATTCGATTCATACATATAAAGCTATCTTATTCGAAGGTTTAAACTTGTAATCACTAGAACATAGTTTAGTTACTTCTAAACTTGTTCGCAAACAAAAGTTAATCCTTCTAACTTGACTTTTAAAATCAACTAAACACATGTTATATATCTATATGATATGCTAACTTAATGATTTAAAACCTGGAAACACGAAAAACACCGTAAAACCGGATTTACGCCGTCGTAGTAACACCGCGGGCTGTTTTGGGTTAGTTAATTAAAAACTATGATAATCTTTGATTTAAAAGTTGTTATTCTGAGAAAATGATTTTTATTATGAACATGAAACTATATCCAAAAATTATGGTTAAACTCAAAGTGGAAGTATGTTTTCTAAAATGGTCATCTAGACGTCGTTCTTTCGACTAAAATGACTACCTTTACAAAAACGACTTGTAACTTATTTTTACGACTATAAACCTATACTTTTTCTGTTTAGATTCATAAAATAGAGTTCAATATGAAACCATAGCAATTTGATTCACTCAAAACGGATTTAAAATGAAGAAGTTATGGGTAAAACAAGATTGGATAATTTTTCTCATTTTAGCTACGTGAAAATTGGTAACAAATCTATTCCAACCATAACTTAATCAACTTGTATTATATATTATGTAATCTTGAGATACCATAGACACGTATACAATGTTTCGACCTATCATGTCGACACATCTATATATATTTCGGAACAACCATAGACACTCTATATGTGAATGTTGGAGTTAGCTATACAGGGTTGAGGTTGATTCCAAAATATATATAGTTTGAGTTGTGATCAATACTGAGATACGTATACACTGGGTCGTGGATTGATTCAAGATAATATTTATCGATTTATTTCTGTACATCTAACTGTGGACAACTAGTTGTAGGTTACTAACGAGGACAGCTGACTTAATAAACTTAAAACATCAAAATATATTAAAAGTGTTGTAAATATATTTTGAACATACTTTGATATATATGTATATATTGTTATAGGTTCGTGAATCAACCAGTGGCCAAGTCTTACTTCCCGACGAAGTAAAAATCAGTGAAAGTGAGTTATAGTCCCACTTTTAAAATCTAATATTTTTGGGATGAGAATACATGCAGGTTTTATAAATGATTTACAAAATAGACACAAGTACGTGAAACTACATTCTATGGTTGAATTATCGAAATCGAATATGCCCCTTTTTATTAAGTCTGGTAATCTATGAATTAGGGAACAGACACCCTAATTGACGCGAATCCTAAAGATAGATCTATTGGGCCTAACAAACCCCATCCAAAGTACCGGATGCTTTAGTACTTCGAAATTTATATCATATCCGAAGGGTGTCCCGGAATGATGGGGATATTCTTATATATGCATCTTGTTAATGTCGGTTACCAGGTGTTCACCATATGAATGATTTTTATCTCTATGTATGGGATGTGTATTGAAATATGAAATCTTGTGGTCTATTATTATGATTTGATATATATAGGTTAAACCTATAACTCACCAACATTTTTGTTGACGTTTTAAGCATGTTTATTCTCAGGTGATTATTAAGAGCTTCCGCTGTCGCATACTTAAATAAGGACGAGATTTGGAGTCCATGCTTGTATGATATTGTGTAAAAACTGCATTCAAGAAACATATTTTGTTGTAACATATTTGTATTGTAAACCATTATGTAATGGTCGTGTGTAAACAGGATATTTTAGATTATCATTATTTGATAATCTACGTAAAGCTTTTTAAACCTTTATTGATGAAATAAAGGTTATTGTTTGTTTTAAAATGAATGCAGTCTTTGAAAAACGTCTCATATAGAGGTCAAAACCTCGCAACAAAATCAATTAATATGGAACGTTTTTAATCAATAAGAACGGGACATTTCAGTAACAATGGTAGCTAGTCATTATTACGTGCACACGCCGTCTCAACTTGTTAGTACAATGACTACCTTGCTCGATGATATTCGCAAAAGCAAACATAAACACAAACACAACGCGATATAAACATACACAAAACGATATCACGATGCAAGCTACAATCCTAGTTAGTTCACCTACAAACTAAGGCACTAACTACAACCCGTTTTGACCCGTACTCCTACAAGTCACGCAACAAATAAGCACACACACAAAAGTCTAAGTCTAGGCACCTATCTCAAGTCACCTAAATCCCTTAGACCATGCTCTGATACCACTTGTAATGACCCAACCCGTTATCCAACCGAAAACACTTAAATTTTTTTTATAAAATACCAGTTTCAGACATATGGAGTTCCGCTCCATATAGGGACGCGCCGCATCAAAGTGGCATGTCCACTTCCTTTTTATGCTCGTTCGTAAAACGCGTTTCTCAACACTTTTAAATGAAACAAATTATCATAACATGTCAATATACGTAAAACTAAGAATTTCCCACAATAAAACGAGTTTTACGACCCCGGGCCCACATCAGCCCGTTTTACGAATTATGTACAAAATACAATTTTCGACCACATGAGTTTAGCACAAAATAAAGACCGAGCATGGTGATTGGGGATACGCTACCCAATCCTAATCAATCCAAAAGCACGTCTTCTAAAGCAACCTACGCAATCCACTAGTTCCCACGCTTACTCAAGCCACCACCTCCAAGCGAATCTATAAAAATGTAAACAACGAGAGGGTAAGCTATGAAAGATTAGTGAGTATAAACATACTATATACATACATATGCATAAAATGAATACGCCACAACAAACACGTATAGTAAACACATACCGCATACCAAGTATAACTAAGCAAAGCTATACATAACGTACCACCAAGTCAATTCCGCAAGATTAGCTACAACATACGTGAAATATATATACGCATACACAATATAACCAAAACACCAAGGTCAACCCCTTAACTTAATACATATGAAGGTTGGCCGAACAATCCAAGCCTTAGTGAATTCGTACTACCCAAAATTCACTTCCTTCACCGCTTCAACAACCGAGGTTGGCCGAACTACCCGTGCCTTAATGAATTCGCACTACCCGAAATTCACCACCTCATCAATAAGATGACCGAACTACCCGAGTCATCATGAATCCGCACTACCCGAGATTCATCTCCTCAACATCATCAACAATGACGGGATTGGCCCAAAATGCAAACGTGAATCCGTATACTCCAAAGTTTCACAACCCCAAGGGTGGTAACCCAAAACGCATAAGAGTACAACATGAACTCAACTCCAAGAATCCATTCTCCCATCACATGTAGAGTGAATCTGAGCAAGGATCACCCTACCAACCCGCACCCATCCTATGCATACATACACATATAATATATTTACACTCACCTTGAAATATTGATGGATGCACAAACCAAAATCCGCAATCACTAATAGAACGTACCTATTCCATTTATCACATAACAAACAACACAATTAGGGTAGATTACAAACCAACCCATAGTGACACCTAGTGCAATTTCGACCCAATTGCACTTTCAAACACAAACCATGCCCAAACTTACCAATAATCACCAACTAGAGTGATAATGGTTCTAATAATGCCAATCAATCCCTATCATAAGTGTTAAACACCTATCTTGCCCAAGATGACACCTAAACCCTAATTTTGACCCATTTCAAAATTAGCCAATCAAAATACCTAAAATAGTTTCCAATGCTTCCATAATCACTAACACTAGTGATTATACACAATTTACAAGCCTTAAACATTGTTAAATCATCAACCAACCCAAAACTCGCCAAGTATCAAGAATAACTAGTCACCATAAACCCACTTCATCATCTAAATGGATTTTACAACTAACAAGCTCAAAACTCTAACATTGAATCTCAAATCAAATAATGAAATTCGGAGTTTGTTGGTCCCTTGATAAACAACAGGAGTATTGTAGAGAGGGGGGGTTAATACAATTTTTTTAATTAACTTAACAGTTAAGACACAGTTTAGTAATCAAGCAAGTAAATTAAATAGAGTCAAAGATAATTTTTCAACGGTTTATTCTTTATTGATTAAATCACAGAGAATTACAACTATCCTCGATGGAATGTGTGATGACCCGGAGATTTCCGTCCAAATTTAAACTTAATCTTTACATAATTCGACACGATAAGCAAAGTCTGTAATGTTGAATATTAAAGTTTGTAGACTATTTTCATGTAGTCATTTACCTTTGGACTGTGCCCGACGATTCACGAACAATTGTGTGTAAATATATATATTACTATATGATATATATTATAAATAGGATATAATTAATAATTGTAACATATTAAATTATAAGTTAAAATATAGTTAATACATTAATTGTTATTATAAGTATCATTAAAAATTATTATAGTATCCTCATTATCATTAGTATTAAAATCATTATTAACAATATAATCAATAATCATTATCATTAATACTTATAATTATAAGTATTACTAATTATTGTTATTACTATGTTAGTTATTAATATCATGATTCTTATTATTATCACTTTTATAGTTATTATTATATCTATTATCTAGTATTATTATAATAATTATTAATCGTATTATTATTAATAATATTATTACTATAACTATTATTATCATATTCATTAATATTAATATTATTATTATTACTATTATAGTATTTTGAGTTTTATTATTATTATTGGTAATATTAAGTGTACTATTAAAATAGTATATTTATTATGTATTGGGAACCATTATTATTATTATAAAGATTATTAATTATCTTATCATTGTAAAATACAATATTTTTATTATTATTATTATTATTATTAGTATCATCAATATTATTATTATTATCATTTTATAATTTCCTTTATTCTTATTATTAATATTAGTATAATTTCAATAAAATTATTATTAATATTATTATTATTATATTTTTATTATTTTTATTAATAGTATTCTTATTAAAGTTAATAAAAAAATTAAATTTATTAATAGATTATATTATTAGGTAATACTACAAAGTTTAATATGATATATACATAAATATATACATATATACGGATAAATATATGCATATAAATGCAGTTATATATTTTTAATAGATACAGGTTCATGCACGTATAATTAATATCAATTATCAGACTCATTATTTCTTTGTCTGTTTTCTTTTTTTTTATTCTCTGTCCTTCTTATACCAGTAATTAATTGTCGACGGGACCTCCCTTAAAGATGAAAATCGATTGTAACTTGTTTGAAGAAGAGAAGTCGTCCAAAAATCCTTTCACTATATCCATCAATCTCAAATTTTCCTTTACAGAAGCAATTGTTATTTTTTTATTTTTTTTCGACTGTGTTCTTGACAAAATATTCCATAATTTGCATTCGACCATCATTTAAAAATCTAAAAGTGCAGTTAGGTTAGAATTCAATTAACCAATCTTTCTGCAAAATATCATCTTTCAATTCGTTAAATCAAGGATGAATTTTTGAGTCAAAGTTTTGAAAATAAAAGTCAACAGTTTTGATTATCAAGAAATTCGAGTATTCTGTAAAGAATTTGATTCAATTAAGGATTTTAAAAGTTTCTAGGAGTATTTTAAAACATAATTCGTGTTATAACTTTTGGCTATAACGTTCGAAAAATCAAAATCCCAATATTTGTTTTTGTTGTTCTTCAACGGCTGCAGAGGCAGCAAAATTTTTGTTTTATATTTTTTTTTTTATGTTTTCAAGTGATTCAAAGAGTTATATAGGTTGAATACATTTTGTTTAAAAGTTTTAAACCAGTTTATTATACGTTGTTACCAAATTTGTTTGATTTTGGGTTCGTTTATAAAAGATTAAGAAGCAGAAATACAAAACAGAGATAATATATGTTAAGTATATTAAAGTTATGATATTAAACAGAAAGACAGAGTTAGAGGAACGGTTAAGAAGGGTGTCGAGTGTTCGAGAGGTCTTGAGTTCGAGTCCCGTTTGGTGCATTTCTTTTTAGGGTATACTTTTTATTCTCATTTCCATTATTATTATTATTATTATTATTATTATTATTATTATTATTATTATTATTATTATTATTATTATTATTATTATTATTATTATTATTATTATTATTATTATTATTATTATTATTATTATTATTATTATTATTATTTATTCTTGATAGTATTACTTGTATTATAATTATCATTGTTATTATAATTACTAACATAAGTTTTAGTTATCAATTATTATTATTATCATTACAATTACAATTATTATTATTATTATTATTATTATTATTATTATTATTATTATTATTATTATTATTATTATTATTATTATTATTATTATTATTATTATTATTATTATTGTTATTACATATATTGTATCATTAATAGTATTATTATTAATTAGTATTATTATTAATATCATCATTAGTAATAAGATTTTTATTACTATTATTATTATTAAGTATTAAGTAGTATTATCAAAATTATTATTTTCATTATCATTATTTATTGCTAGTATTATTGTTATTTAACTCATTATCATTATTCTCATTAGTAGTAAAATAAATATATTCATGATTTCTATTAATATAAATATTAATAATATTATTATTATTATGACTAGAATTACAAATTGATGTTATAAGAGCTTTAGTTATTAGTTTAGAAATTTAACATAATGATTTTGATTATGATTAATATAAGTATTGTTATTAATATTATCAAGAGTAATGAAATTGCTATAATAATTATTATTATTATGTATTGTGTTACTATAAAAATTACTATTTTCATTATCATTAGTATAAACTTTTCTTATTATAAAAAATTACTGTTATTATCGTTATTATTAAAAATAACATTAATATTATTATTAATAGAATCATTAATATTATTATCACTATTAGTATTTTATTCACTACTAATATCATTTTGGTATTATTATAATTACTAATTTAACAAACAAATGAAATATATATAAAATACTTAATACATATAACGAAACAAAATTTATATTTTTATATATAAAAATAAATATGTATTAATAACGAAATATATAACTATATAAATATTAACCATTATGAATATATACACAAATTAAACATACATAATATATAAATTAAAGATATAATAAATGATTTTATTCAGTTACGAATATATGTTTTAATACATATATAAATGGTATAGGTTCGTGAATCCGAGGCCAACCCTAAAATTGTTCAATGTCGTTATATGTATTTTTACTACAAAATACAATAGGTGAGTTTCATTTGCCTTTTTTACCCTTTATATTTTTGGGCTGAGAATACATGCACAATTTTTATAAATGTTTTACGAAATAGACACAAGTAATCGAAACTACATTATATGGTTGAATGATCGAAGCCGAATATGCCCCTTTTTACTTGGTAACCTAAGAATTAGGGAACATCACTAATTTTGAGAATTAGTGCACGCCTAATTGACGTGAATCCTAAAAATAGATCTATGGGCCCGACGAACCCCATCCAAAGTACTGGATGCTTTAGTACTTCGATGTTGTTTTATATCATGTCCGAAGGATTTCCCGGAATGATAGGGGATATTCTTATATGCATCTTGTTAATGTCGGTTATCAGGTGTTCAATCCATATGAATGATTATTTTTGTCTCTATGCATGAGACGTATATTTATGAGAAATGAAAATCTTGTGGTCTATTAAAATGATGGAAATGATTATTTATGTTAAACTAATGAACTCACCAACCTTTTGGTTGACACTTTAAAGCATGTTTATTCTCAGGTATTAAAGAAATCTTCCGCTGTGCATTTGCTCATTTTAGAAATATTACTTGGAGTCATTCATGACATATTTCAAAAGACGTTGCATTCGAGTCGTTGAGTTCATCAAGATTATTATTAAGTCAATTATAGTTGGATATATTATGAAATGGTATACATGCCGTCAATTTTTGATGTAAATGAAAGTTTGTCTTTTAAAAACGAATGCAATGTTTGTAAAATGTATCATATAAAGGTCAACTACCTCGCGATGTAATTAACTATTGTGAATCGTTTGTAATCGATTTGGACTTCATCAAGATGGATTAGGACGGATCTCTACAGTTGGTATCAGAGCGGTAGTCTTAGCGAACCAGGTCTTGCATTAGTGTGTCTAACTAATAGTCGTTAGGATGCATTAGTGAGTCTGAACTTCGACCGTGTCTGCATGTCAAAAGTTTTGCTTATCATTTTGTGTCGAAAATCATCTACTTATCATCCTTAGGAAATTACCTGCTTATCCTTTGTGATAACCCGGAAATTTCCAACCAAATTTAAACTTTAATCTTTATATGTTTCCGACACGATAAGCAATATTTGTTAAGTTAAATTTCAAGAATTTTAAACTATGTTCATACATTCATTCAACCTCGACCAAGTTCCAATGATTCACGAACCATTAAACGAATATGATTATATATGTATATGTGTATATATATTATAACTTGAAACGTAAACAAAATATTAGATTAAATACTTTATATGATTGTATTTGTTTCAAAATGTTTATCAATGGAATTAGAAGATAAGATCAAATGATTGAATTATGAGATATATTGAATTATGATTACAAGTCTCTGTTGAAAGGCCCACGTTGATTTGAGAAATCTTTCCATTTTAACAATATTCGGAAAATGGTAAAGTGATTTATAAATAAGAACAAATTGTCAATCATTGAGAACTAGACAAAGGATAGTGGAAGATTGAATCTCATAAAGACTCAATTGATCTATTTAGTTTCAAACGTACAAAAACGTTTTCAGTTTAAAAAGAACTTTATTATTAAAACGTATAAAACTTTTATAAATATCTAGAACCACTTTTGACAACTCATTACTTAACTAGTATGATAAAGATAACGATATTTATATTTTATTTTATTAAATATATATAACGATTTAAATTAATATTATATATATTTATACGCGTATTATACGTACATAGTTTTATACTTTTACTATACTTAAACTTTACCTTTACTTTATTTTACTTTACTTTAACTTTAATAATTCACTTTAATAATTCATACTTTAATAATTCACCTTAATAATTCATACTTTAATAATTCATACTTTAATAATTCACTTTAATAATTCATACTTTAATAATTCACTTTAATAATTCATACTTTAATAATTCAAAAATCTATTATAAATAGAATTCAATAGGTTTCATTATTTCATAGAAACTTGAAAACATTTTTCTCTAAACTCTCTCAATCGATTTACATATATATATTTACTCCGTATTATTTCAAGATATTATTAGTATACATAAAATATTACGACGGAGTGCTGTCCGAGTGATTTCGAAATTGTTTTTCGAGTAGGATAGGATTAAGGAAATTATGGGTTATAGCTATGGAGGTGATTGAGTATGGTTCATGGGTATGCTCGTGAGGTCAATATAGTGTTTATCATTTCCGTTGCGTCTACGTACCTTTCCCGCAATATTGAATCTTAATATTGATACGTGAGTACTCATAATTTAACTTTTACATACTAATAGTGTATCCCTGACTAGTGCTCGAGTATTTAGGATTATGCATGCTTGTACTTTTGATATTGCCCTTAGACAGGTTAGGTTGAATCTTGAATTAGTTACACTTGCGGTTGAGATAAGGTATAAGATATGCATGTCCTTGAAAAGCTAGCGAAAAATTAAGAACTTTTCCTTTAGATATCGAATGGTTTCGATGAACGGATTAGAAGTTATAATCAATTAAATTTTCTATATTTTTATTAAAAATGATTATTATTATCGTCGTTTTTATCGTCGTTCTAGATTTATCTTATTATTATCATTATTATTATCTTTATCAATAAAAGGGATTTATCATTAAAAATTGTTAGTTTTTTTTATTATTACTATCGTTATTATCGTTAAAGTTATAATTAGTATTATTATTATTATCTAATTATTATTATTATTATTATTATTATTATTATTATTATTATTAGTATTATTATTATTATTATCATTATTAATATATATATCATTATTTAAAAATGGTTATTGTTATTGTTATTATTATTATTACTATATTATCATTAAGATAATTATTAGTATTATCGTTAATAATGTTATAGTAACTATCATTATTAATATTAGTGTAATTAAAACAAATATTTGTAACACCTAATTATTTTGATTACTATTATTATCATTATTATGAACACGATATAAAAGACGATTAAAAGCTATTAAACGAAACGATTAGGAAATAATGAGTAAGTGTATCATGATGAAATTAAAATATTATAAGATATTGATTTAGATAAAATTATCGTTCTTATTATTTTTATCATTACTATTATTATTAAAAGTATCGTTAGTATTAAAACTATCATTTTAACAAAAATTATCATTTTAATAGAAATGTCATTGTTACTATAAAATATCATTATTATTATTATTTTAAATAGAATTATTATTTTAAAGATAATATTAAAAATTATCGTAAATTTTAAAGTTATCATAATTAGAATTATCGTTTTATCATAATGTCATCTTAGTAATTATAAATATTGATATTTTTATAATAATAATTATTATTACAAAATAATACAACTTTTACTTACTATCATTATAGATATTATTTAACAAATAAATATGTGATACAAACATATTTTACTACGTGTAATAATTTACTTTAATAATACCTATCATATTATCTTTATGATATTAAATTAACCCTATAAATTTTATTACTTAATATATATAAAAGTATATTTTATTATATAAATTTAATAAAAATTTTATTTATTAATAAATAAATTATATTATTTACTCTAATAAATCTTTTAAAAATATTTAAAAATATAAAACGACGATATTTAAACTATATATTAATCATGTATAGATTTTTGGAAATTATTTTGAGTCAAATTTACTTTTGTTGACTTTTGCATATTAGTCTCGAGCATTAGGATTGTGGTACACTATGACTTGACCTAATTTGTTAGACAAATATTGACCAACACATAAATATATATAATTAATTTAGGTTCGTGAATCCGAGGCCAACCTTGCACTTGTTCAATGACGTTATATGTATTTTTACTACGAAATACAGTATGGTGAGTTTCATTTACCTTTTTACCCTTTATATTTTTGGGACTGAGAATACATGCGCTTTTATAAATGTTTGACGAAATAGACACAAGTAATTGAAACTACATTCTATGGTTGAATTATCGAAATCGAATATGCCCCTTTTTATTAAAGTCTGGTAATCTAAGAATTAGGGAACAGACACCCTAATTGACGCGAATCCTAAAGATAGATCTATTGGGCCTAACAAACCCCATCCAAAGTACCGGATGCTTTAGTACTTCGAAATTTATATCATGTCCGAAGGAGGATCCCGGAATGATAGGGGATATTCTTATATGTATCTAGTTAATGTCGGTTACCAGGTGTTCACCATATGAATGATTATTTTTGTCTCTATGCATGGGACGTATATTTATGAGAACTTGAAATGAAATTCTTGTGGTCTATTAAAATGATGGAAATAAATGATTATGATAAACTAATGAACTCACCAACCTTTTGGTTGACACTTTAAAGCATGTTTATTCTCAGGTGTTAAAGAAATCTTCCGCTGTGCATTTGCTCATTTTAAAGATATTACTTGGAGTCTTTCATAGCATATTTCGAAGAACGTTGCATTCGAGTCATTGAGTTCATCAAAGATTATTATTAAATCAATATATAGTTGGATAGTGGATATTATGAAATGGTATGCATGCCTGTCAATTTTCGATGTAAAGAAAGTTTGTCTTTTAAAAACGAATGCAATGTTTGTAAAATGTATCATATAGAGGTCAAATACCTCGCAATGTAATCAACTATTGTGAATCGTTTATAATGTATATGAACGGGTCCTTTCAGTTGGTATCAGAGCGGTGGTCTTAGCGAACCAGGTCTGCATTAGTGTGTCTAACTGATAAGTCGATAGGATGCATTAGTGAGTCTGGACTTCGATCGTGTCTGCATGCTAAAAGTTTTGCTTATCATTTTGTGTCGAAAATTAACTACTTATCATACTCAGGAAATTACCTGCTTATCATTTTTAGTCTAAGACACGTCTTGCTGCATTGATTGCATGAATAGTGTATAGACAAAAAAATCATATCTTAGCATATCTGCTAAATCATATCTTATCGTATCTGTTACTTTAAACTTTGCCTAACATATCCCGCAAAGTCCTCCGTAATCTACAAAATCTTTTGATCTATATATATATATATATATATATATATATATATATATATATATATATATATATATATATATATATATATATATATATATATATATATATATATATATATATATATATATATATATATATATATATATATTCTATGTAATTAGAATACCATCCGTTAGCCAAAATCAATTCATATCGGGAAAAAAAAATCCTTTATTCAATCGTACGAAATGGAATTTGTCATCAGTTCAAGTCACTCAGATTCCGAAATGAAATCCCATTCAAGCTCCGAAAGCAGTGTGACTGGAATAGATCAACCAATCAGTCATTACCTATTCTGGATGAATTGGGGATGGGTTCGTAGCCTCCTCAATCATTGGAGACAAGAAGAAGGTGATCCCTTCTATCCACCACATTGCCCTCTTGACGAAGAACCTGAAGCGCTTACCGGCGAACCTGTCCGAAACACCATTTTCCCGCTCATTTCCAGAGTATCTCGTCACGATTATATATTACATCAAATTTTAGATTTTATTTATCCGCTCGTCCGAACCGACAATCACCCCGGTGTAATAGAAGAAGTCAACGAGCTTCGCGCTCGGGTAGTGGCTTTGGAGAATATGGTGCAGAGATTACAAACACCAGCAGCAGCATAACCAGTACCACCATCATCAACGCCAACAGTTCCATTACCACCTCCAACCACAACCGCGTCGTAAACCTCAACTTCACAATCTGTCCCACGAGCATCAACGTCATACGCACCATAGATACCAAGGAGTACCAACAACAATAACTGACGAAGTATTAATTCATAACTTCATTGGAGAAATATTCGGCGGCGATTATGTAATCTCTAAAGTCTTAGAGATTATCTAATCTAGCCCTAACCATAAATCAGTTAAGCGAACCAAAATGATAGAAGGAAGAGTAGAAACCCTGACAAAAATGGTGTGTGATTAACAAGCTAAACTTGCTTTACCAACAGCATCAACAGTACCGTTAGCGTTACCAGCATCGTCAGTACAGTCAACATCCGAATCAACAACACAGATAACATCACAAACTCAGTCAGTTCAAGAATCACTGTGGACATCATTACGAATCAATAACGTGTATATTGTATCAACGAGTTATGAAGAATTAACTCATTCCCTCTGAAGAAATTATATATATATATATATATATATATACATATATATATATATATATATATATATATATATATATATATATATATATATATATATATATAAATAAATCTTTCCGTGCTAAGCTATTGTGTGTAAACCTTAACTACTCGGTTAATTCATATTACAAATATGCAATAATGTACGTCCTTCTGCCGCAACTTAACCAGCGTTAACTACAATCTCTATCGCAATTCAACAAATTCCAATTCATAATAAATCAAGTATATATTTGATTTTACACTTTCATCATCGATGTACCCGAAACTTTTCAGATAACATCATTCGTACTTTGCGAAATTCACAAGAATTCCACGAACCGAACATCATACATCAACAAATAACGAAGTATTGATTCATAATTTCAATTTCATTAAAGAAATACTGCGTAAAAGTTATGTACTTTTTAAAGCCTTTAGGGATTATTCAATTCTAGTTTCAACCGTAAATCAAATGAGTTTAATTTAACATTAACTCATTAAATCTATGTTAAATCTGAAGAAAATATACATATATATATATATATATATTTTCATAAAGACTGTAATAAAATTCTTTTGTACAAAATATTAATTGTAAATTTTTTTTTAACGGGTAGGTAATACCCGAGAGAAATATAAATTCACAATTAATATGTTACATTCTTCGAATCTGATTCAGCAAATCATCCATTATACTCCCTACTTTCACAATAATATACATTCTTTTATAGAAAATCAAAACAACCATACTCATTCAAAATTTAATTACATATTCTGATTTTGAAATCTCAAAATTCAACTTGAGATATGACCAAAATCATCACTCTTAGATCCTTACATCTTTCACAAGCTATATTTTAACTTCAAAACTGTGTTAGAACATCAAATGTATGTTAACGATTACAATCTGTGTTCAAACCCTTCGAAAATTTCTGAAGACACTTCGAATGATGAGCAATCGAGATGATGATCCAACCACATGTTACCCACAGTTATGTACCCGAAAAAGTCTTGAAACCAAAGTAAAAGTTTAAACAACGTATCCGCGTCAGATTCTTTGGCATTTATTAGCAAAAATAACTTTGCGACTCCTATTCAAAGTAGCCAGTTTTGTCACAGCTCCAGCAAGTCAACTTCGACTTTTCAGTCAGACTAACCTTATTATAACCTTGAGATATACACCATCGTTACCAGGGAACCTTTTACATTCCACCACATTATTAGCAGATGTACCAACAACTTCATTACCCTTTGACTTTAGCCTCTCCAAAAAGTCATTATAATTATTCATTAAAACCCCATCATTTACTCATTCGCATCTTGTAATGAGAATTATCATACGAATCACTGGGAATTAGCAATCAGTATTTTGAAATCTCGCAGCATGTCTACGCCAACAGTTATATGTGTATATATAATGTCTAGCTTCTGGAATTAATTTGAATGTGAAGTTTCTGAAAAACACTCCGAACTACGAATTGGTTCTCCGAAAAAAATGCTGATGAAGCAGCAAAAACTATAAACGACTTTAAACGGTAAAAGCTGGATGATAATGATGAAGTGTGCTGACAAAGCGCAGAAAAAGAGAAGTTTTGGAACAGGTAAACGGATTGAGCAAAGTAGGAAGGAGGCTGTGGACAAATTACAAAGACTGAACCTGACTTCAAAGGATCCAAATAATTCAGTACCTGCTGAAGTCATTAAAGAATACCTTGCTCCTGACTCTAAACCCCTGCGAACAAAATTCTTCATCATCCTCTGATATTAGAAATTCTAAAATATCATCATATCTTTCATTATAAATATCCTCCATATTTCTGAAGATATTTTCTTAATTTTTCTTATTTGAAATCATTTACCTCTTCGCGCTATCTGTATTACATCATAAAAGAAACTATTTTAGTTTCTAAATTCTGAAACATTCAAGTTTAAAATAGGAATATTTTGAAGTAGTGTTGGGAACTGAAGCATGAATTAGTATAATATAATGACACTTGATCAATGTGATTATATTACAGTAAGTCATGCTGAGTTTCTAAATGGAACGTGATGATTCACAGATCATAACATCATCATGTGCCATGTTATACGACTCTTGTATTCTATTTAACCTCTAAAATATCAAGAAAATATTTCTTGATGATTCGGCCTTTTCCAAGGTATTCTAGTAATTTGACAAGTCAAGATCGTGCCATCACAATTTCCTTCCTAGAACATTAACAATGTTCATTCCAAAATTCATATCTGTGAATTCTGGACCATTACAAGCGGTGCTTAATCGCAAGAAGAAGAAACGAAAGGACAAAACTCCAAAATAGAAATTGGGGTATAAATTGCAGCAAATAAAAGAGAGCATTAACTGTGAATGAGAATGATTATAGAAGACAGAAGCAGAGACTTTGAAATATAAGGGAACATATAAAGCCCAACGACAAACCAGAAATTATAAACCATATATATCGATGCATATAGCAATATAAAGACACGGGAGAACTAGAAACACTATAAACCCAAGAGTATAGTAGAAGTAAATATATTCTTCCGGAGGTAGATGAAAAAGAAGAATGACCGATATGAAAGTTAGAAGTATATCGAGAATCAGAACTGGATGGAGTATATTGATGAATACTTTAAAATATGAGTTGAGGGGGGAAAGAATAGAAGGTGATGAAACATGACTAGGAACTTAGAAATCAACAGATTTAACTCACACAATGGCGGAATAAGTGAATCAAACCCTCTAGTGAATATGTTAAGATTTTTTTTTGGTTAATTTAGTCAAACCACAACTAAATCAAGTGTGATTAGATCAACACCTGGAGCTATTATTCACCACCTGGGTGATTTGGACTGAGAGAGAATTAGAGGTGCTCACTAGATCTGAGTGTGTGTAACAAATGAGAGGCTTAACCTAAAATGAAGAACACAAGACTTTATATATCCCTGCTGTTGACTCACCCATACGATTCATTCATCACACGTACGAGTTGGCTTCATCAGCCGTACGGGTGATCAATCACTCGTGTCTTCTCATTTAGGTTGTAATTGTGACTTAGCTCAGCATCAACCGTGCGTATGAGCCTGTCAGCCATACTAGTGAGGCTTCACTCGTACGTCTGACTAAGTCTAACATAGTTAAACATCTAAATCTCATTCCTGCAGTTCCTGTAACCACATACAAACACGGATAGGATAATAACGAGCAATCATGGTGGCCTGTAAACTGTTGTACCTGCAATGGACGTGGGTAGATGTCTAGGGACTTGCATAAAATGCATCAACAGAAGGTGTGAGTTGTAAGGAAATGAAGGAGGTGAATTTATAAAAAAATCTCCGACAGAACAATTAAAATGGACGATCGCATTTAAAGCGGATCCTAATTCCCTTGATTACCGGAGAGTCAAATCTTATTAAGAAGATTTTCTTCAAATCCCTTGAAATCTGGGAATCAATCATATCTACGTCAAATGATAAGATGAATCTACACTTACTCATTTCACTCTTCTATGTTAGCTTCATTCGTACTCTTCATATAAATGGATTTTTTATCCAAATTATTCGCTGATGATAAAACTCTAATTTTCAGCCCGTATGCATCATGAAAACATACTTATTATCATTCACGACCTTTCCACTCAAATTTCGGGACGAAATTTCTTTAACGGGTAGGTACTGTGATAACCCGGAAATTTCCAACCAAATTTAAACTTTAATCTTTATATGTTTCCGACACGATAAGCAATATTTGTTAAGTTAAATTTTAAGAATTTTAAACTATGTTCATACATTCATTCAACCTCGACCAAGTTCCAACGATTCACGAACCATTAAACGAATATGATTATATATGTATATGTGTATATATATTATAACTTGAAACGTAAACAAAATATTAGATTAAATACTTTATATGATTGTATTTGTTTCAAAATGTTTATCAATGGAATTAGAAGATAAGATCAAATGATTGAATTATGAGATATATTGAATTATGATTACAAGTCTCTGTTGAAAGGCCCACGTTGATTTGAGAAATCTTTCCATTTTAACAATATTCGGAAAATGGTAAAGTGATTTATAAATAAGAATAAATTGTCAATCATTGAGAACTAGACAAAGGATAGTGGAAGATTGAATCTCATAAAGACTCGATTGATCTATTTAGTTTCAAACGTACAAAAACATTTTCAGTTTAAAAAGAACTTTATTATTAAAACGTATATAACTTTTATAAATATCTAGAACCACTTTTGACAACTCATTACTTAACTAGTATGATAAAGATAACGATATTTATATTTTATTTTATTAAATATATATAACAATTTAAATTAATATTATATATATTTATACGCATATTATACGTACATAGTTTTATACTTTTACTATACTTAAACTTTACCTTTACTTTATTTTTAGTTTACTTTAACTTTAATAATTCACTTTAATAATTCATACTTTAATAATTCACTTTAATAATTCATACTTTAATAATTCACTTTAATAATTCATACTTTAATAATTCACTTTAATAATTCATACTTTAATAATTCACTTTAATAATTCACTTTAATAATTCAAAAATCTATTATAAATAGAATTCAATAGGTTTCATTATTTCATAGAAACTTGAAAATATTTTTCTCTAAACTCTCTCAATCGATTTACATATATATATTTACTCCGTATTATTTCAAGATATTATTAGTATACATAAAATATTACGACGGAGTGCTGTCCGAGTGATTTCGAAATTGTTTTTCGAGTAGGATAGGATTAAGGAAATTATGGGTTATAGCTATGGAGGTGATTGAGTATGGTTCATGGGTATGCTCGTGAGGTCAATATAGTGTTTATCATTTCCGTTGCGTCTACGTACCTTTCCTGCAATATTGAATCTCAATATTGATACGTGAGTACTCATAATTTAACTTTTACATACTAATAGTGTATCCCTGACTAGTGCTCGAGTATTTAGGATTATGCATGCTTGTACTTTTGATATTGCCCTTAGACAGGTTAGGTTGAATCTTGAATTAGTTACACTTGCGGTTGAGATAAGGTATAAGATATGCATGTCCTTGAAAAGCTAGCGAAAAATTAAGAACTTTTCCTTTAGATATCGAATGGTTTCGATGAACGGATTAGAAGTTATAATCAATTGAATTTTCTATATTTTTATTAAAAATGATTATTATTATCGTCATTTTTATCGTCGTTCTAGTTTTATCTTATTATTATCATTATTATTATCTTTATCAATAAAAGGGATTTATCATTAAAAATTGTTAGTTTTTTTTATTATTACTATCGTTATTATCGTTAAAGTTATAATTAGTATTATTATTATTATCCAATTATTATTATTTTTATTATTATTATTATTATTATTATTATTATTATTATTATTATTATTATTATTATTATTATTATTAGTATTATTATTATTATTATTAGTATTAGTATTATTATTATCATTATTAATATATATATCATTATTTAAAAATGGTTATTGTTATTGTTATTATTATTATTACTATATTATCATTAAGATAATTATTAGTATTATCGTTAATAATGTTATAGTAACTATCATTATTAATATTAGTGTAATTAAAACAAATATTTGTAACACCTAATTATTTTGATTACTATTATTATCATTATTATGAACACGATATAAAAGACGATTAAAAAGCTATTAAACGAAACGATTAGGAAATAATGAGTATGTGTATCATGATGAAATTAAAATATTATAAGATATTGATTTAGATAAAATTATCGTTCTTATTATTTTTATCATTACTATTATTATTAAAAGTATCGTTAGTATTAAAACTATCATTTTAACAAAAATTATCATTTTAATAGAAATGTCATTGTTACTATAAAATATCATTATTATTATTATTTTAAATAGAATTATTATTTTAAAGATAATATTAAAAATTATCGTAAATTTTAAAGTTATCATAATTAGAATTATCGTTTTATCATAATTTCATCTTAGTAATTATAAATATTGATATTTTTATAATAATAATTATTATTACAAAATAATACAACTTTTACTTACTATCATTATAGATATTATTTTATCAAATAAATATGTGATACAAACATATTTTACTACGTGTAATAATTTACTTTAATAATACCTATCATATTATCTTTATGATATTAAATTAACCCTATAAATTTTATTACTTAATATATATAAAAGTATATTTTATTATATAAATTTAATATAAAATTTTATTTATTAATAAATAAATTATATTATTTACTCTAATAAATCTTTTAAAAATATTTAAAAATATAAAACGACGATATTTAAACTATATATTAATCATGTATAGATTTTTGGAAATTATTTTGAGTCAAATTTACTTTTGTTGACTTTTGCATATTAGTCTCGAGCATTAGGATTGTGGTACACTATGACTTGACCTAATTTGTTAGACAAATATTGACCAACACATAAATATATATAATTAATTTAGGTTCGTGAATCCGAGGCCAACCTTGCACTTGTTCAATGACGTTATATGTATTTTTACTACGAAATACAGTATGGTGAGTTTCATTTACCTTTTTACCCTTTATATTTTTGGGACTGAGAATACATGCGCTTTTATAAATGTTTGACGAAATAGACACAAGTAATTGAAACTACATTCTATGGTTGAATTATAGAAATCGAATATGCCCCTTTTTATTAAAGTCTGGTAATCTAAGAATTAGGGAACAGACACCCTAATTGACGCGAATCCTAAAGATAGATCTATTGGGCCTAACAAACCCCATCCAAAGTACCGGATGCTTTAGTACTTCGAAATTTATATCATATCCGAAGGGTGTCCCGGAATGATGGGGATATTCTTATATATGCATCTTGTTAATGTCGGTTACCAGGTGTTCACCATATGAATGATTATTTTTGTCTCTATGCATGGGACGTATATTTATGAGAACTCGAAATGAAATTCTTGTGGTCTATTAAAATGATGGAAATAAATGATTATGATAAACTAATGAACTCAACAACCTTTTGGTTGACACTTTAAAGCATGTTTATTCTCAGGTGTTAAAGAAATCTTCCGCTGTGCATTTGCTCATTTTAAAGATATTACTTGGAGACTTTCATAGCATATTTCTAAGAACGTTGCATTCGAGTCATTGAGTTCATCAAAGATTATTATTAAATCAATATATAGTTGGATAGTGGATATTATGAAATGGTATGCATGCCTGTCAATTTTCGATGTAAAGAAAGTTTGTCTTTTAAAAATGAATGCAATGTTTGTAAAATGTATCATATAGAGGTCAAATACCTCGCAATGTAATCAACTATTGTGAATCGTTTATAATGTATATGAACGGGTCCTTTCATCATTTCTAGTCTAGACACATCTTACTACATTGATTACCTGAATAGTGTATAGATAAATCCATATCTTAGCGTATCTGTTACTGTAGACTTTATCTGACACGTTTCCTTAATTTCCTCCGTAATCTACAGGATCTTCTATACTATATTAGAGATTCTATATAATTAGAATATTATCCGATAATCGAAAATCATTTCATATCGAAAATCCTCTAACTGATCATAAGAGATGGATCCTACACCTAGCTTAGATTCCATTAGTTCCGGAAGCTATTTCGAGATGCCTATTGAAGTAGACTTCAAAGTCAATGAACCCGAAGTGTCTCCACCGTTTAGCTATTTTTCTTTTTGGAGGAGATGAGGGTGGTTCCGAGACTTACTCACTCGATGGAGAAATGAAGAAGGCGAGCCCTACCGCGAACCAAACTTACCTCCTAACATTGGAGAAACGGATGTACTCACCGGTGATCCTATGCGCAATACTGTATTCACCCTTCTTGCTAAGGTTTTCCACCTCGAAGGTCGCATTACTACAATCTCAGAAGATATTCAACCTCTACTTTCGAATATCAATTAAAGGGGAACATTAGAAGAAGTTAGGGAACTTCAAATTGATAATCAAGATCTATCGAATCAGATGAGTAGATGGATAGAAATGATAGAGGGTAGGATAGAAACCCTGACAAGAATGGTGCGTGATTTACAAGCTATACTTACTACACTAACATCATCACCAACCTCAGCACCAACAACACTTGTAGCACCGACAGCAACAGTACCACCATCGGCAGCACCAGCAGCATAACCAGTACCAACAACAACAACAACATGGAGATTATCTTCGTCCTTCATGGAGATTATGTAACCTCTAATGTTTTAGAGATTATGTACTCTAAGTTCTAAACGTAAACCAAATGAGTTTAATATCATATTAACTCATTAAATCCATCATTATATATGAAGAAAATATATAAGTATATATGTTTTCATAAAGATTGTAATTAAAAATTCTTTTGTACAAACTGTTAATGGTGAATATATTTTAACGGGTAGGTAATACCCGAGGAATAATTAGATTTGACCTTAATAAGTTACATTGTACATTCGTCGAAGCTGATTCAACAGTCATTTACTATCCTACTTACAACCACCAATGTACGTATCCGTTCACCGTAGGATAACCTTTTTCATTCAATTTCATATTTGGATTTTGATCTATTAGAATCCAACAAGTGGCATAATGAAGAAAACATTGGACAAAAATAAAAATTTGTTAGACACAAACAAATTAACCATAAGAAAATTTTGTTAAGAATCCACGCTAACAAAATCCTACCTAACTGTTCCTAGCTAACTGATTACATTTTATTTATAGCAGTTTATTTATCGCAATTTTATTTATCATCATTTAATTTCTGTTATTTACTTTACGCATTTTATTTACCGTCATTTAATTTCTGTATTTATTTTACGCACTTTAAATATCGAGACACGTATACAAGGTTTTAACATATCATATCGACGCATATATATATATTATTTGGAATAACCATAGACACTCTATATGCAGTAATGATCGAGTTCTCTATACAGGGTTGAGGTTGATTCTATAATAATATATATACTTTGAGTTGTGATCGAGTCTGAGACATGTACACGGGTCACGATACGTATTAATTAATTCGAATATTATAAATTAAACTATATATGAATTATTGGACTGTTAACTGTGGACTATCGACTGTGAACTATCAAGATTGGACAATTAAAAATTAATTAAAATATTGATTATAACATATGAAACTAAAAAAATTCTTCAAGTTTGCCACTTGATTTTATCTTAAACCTCATTTGTATATTGACGATTACAATCTGCGTTCAAACCTTTCATGATTCTTGAAAACACCTCAATCGAGAGGATGAACCAACAGCACTTCATCTACGGAAGGAAAGATTTATACATATAGTTATGTACCTGAAAACACTCGGAACCTGAATAAACGTTTAAAACATGTCTGTGCTAACTCCTTTGGCGTTGTTATTACCGAAAATAACTTTGCAAATTCCTTTCCAAATTAGCAAATTTTGTCACAGATCCAGCAAGTCAACTTTGAATTTCATTCGGATTAGCCTTATTATAACCTTGATATATAAGTCTGCCTTTCGTCATCGTTGTCGGGGAACCTTTTATATTCTGCCACATTAGCAGTAAACTTACCAGCAACTTCATCACTTATTGGCTTAAGTCACTCTGAAGAATCATTATATTTGTTCATTAAAACCCTATCATATACCCATCCGCACCTTGTAACGAGAGTTGCCATACCAATTACCAGAAATCAGCAATCCGTATTTTGAATCTCGCAGCGTTTCTAATCAACTGATATATATAACATTTACCTCTTAGAATTATGATTTTCCATTCTGAAAAGCACCCAGTCTACGAATCAATACTTGAAATGCTGAAAAAGTTGAATGAAACAACAAAAACGTAAACAACCTTAACAGTTAAAAGTTTGACGATAAAGAATAGTATGTTGGCAAGCTCAGAAATGTTGGAACTGGAAAAATGGATTGAGCTAACCACGAAGGAGTCTCTGAACAAATCACAAGGACTAAACTTGTACATTAAGAATCCTGATGATTCTGTTTCTGATGAAATCTTTAGCGAATACCTTGCTTCTGACTCCAAACTCTTGCGGACAAATTTTCTTCACCATCCTTCGATATTAGAAATTCCAAGATATCATAGTATCTTTCATTATAAATATCCTCCATATTTCTGAAGATATTTTCATAACTATTCTTATCTGAAATCATTAAATCTTTTCGTGCCATTAGTGTTACATCATATAGAAACTGTTAGTTTCTATATTCTGTAAACTTTCGAGCTTAAAATATGAATGTTATTGAAGTAATGTTGGGAACTGAAGCATGAGTTAGTATAATATAATGACACTTGATTAACGTGATTATATTAAAGTAAGTCATGCTAAGTT
This sequence comes from Rutidosis leptorrhynchoides, assembly GCF_046630445.1. Classification (NCBI taxonomy): domain Eukaryota; kingdom Viridiplantae; phylum Streptophyta; class Magnoliopsida; order Asterales; family Asteraceae; genus Rutidosis; species Rutidosis leptorrhynchoides. The sequence continues at coordinate 202,004,291 of NC_092337.1, forward strand.
TCTAAATGGAACTTGATGATTCACAGATTATAACGTCATCATGTGCCATGTTACATAACTCTCCCATTCTGCTTAACTTCTAAACATATCAAGAAAGTATATTCTTGATAGTTCTATTCTCAGTGATTCTGGTAATTTGATAAATCAAATCGTGTGATTTCATTCTTTCTTGTTTAGAACATTAAGTTCATTCGAAATTTCACACCTACGGATTCTGGACCATTATTTGCGAAAAGAAAACAAAAGCACGGAGCTCCAAAATAGAAGGGGGTATAAATCATAGTAAATAAGAGGGAACATTAACTGTAAATGACAATACTATAGAATACGAAAGTAGGGACTCCAAAATATAAGAGAAAATATAAAGCCCGATAACAACAAATAAATTACAAACCGTGGATATTAATACGAATAGCAATATAAAGACACGGTATAAATAAGAATAGTATCACTCCAAGGTAATAGTAGAAGTAAACAGATTTTTCTGGTGGAAGATTAAAAAGAAGGATGACAGAAATGATAATTAGGAAAATATCAAGGATTAGAATTGGATTAAGCATTTCCACAATCTTTTGGAGGTATGAACTAAGAAAGAGAGTATGGGAATAGTGAGAATAATGGAACGGAAGAGCTAAATTTATAATGGAAATATCAGACAGAGAAATCGAGGCAGACCACCGTATTTAATTATAGAGATCTTAATTTCCTTATTCACCAAAGAATCAAATCTTTTAGATTTCGAAGATTTTCTTTAAATCCCTTGAATTCAGGAATTCAATCGAGACAACGTCAGAAGTTAAGACGAACCTTATTTTCTGAATTCAACCATGACTAGTCAAAAGTTTTGATGAAACTTGTCTTTCTCATTTCACTCTTTTGTAATAACTTCACTCACCCGCTTCGAGTAATCGAATCATATTATCCACATTACTCTATGGTAATGAAATTCTATTTTTTATCAACTTATATTCATCATGAAGACATTCTTATTGTTAACCATGACAACCACACTCAAATTTCGGGACGAAATTTCTTTAACGAGTAGGTACTGTGATGACCCGGAGATTTCCGACCAAATTTAAACTTAATCTTTAAATAATTCGACACGATAAGCAAAGTCTGTAATGTTGAATATTAAAGTTTGTAGACTATTTTCATGTAGTCATTTACCTTTGGACTGTGTCCGACGATTCACGAACAATTGTGTGTAAATATATATATTACTATATGATATATATTATAAATAGGATATAATTAATAATTGTAACATATTAAATTATAAGTAAAAATATAGTTAATACATTAATTGTTATTATAAGTATCATTAAAAATTATTATAGTATCCTCATTATCATTAGTATTAAAATCATTATTAACAATATAATCAATAATCATTATCATTAATAGTTATAATTATAAGTATTACTAATTATTGTTATTACTATGTTAGTTATTAATATCATGATTATTATTATTGTCACTTTTATAGTTAACATTATATCTATTATCTAGTATTATTATAATAATTATTATTCGTATTATTATTAATAATATTATTACTATAACTATTATTATCATATTCATTAATATTAATATTATTATTATTATTACTATTATAGTATTTTGAGTTTTATTATTATTATTGGTAATATTAAGTGTAATATTAAAATAGTATATTTATTAAGTATTGGGAACCATTATTATTATTATAAAGATTATTAATTATCTTATCATTGTAAAATACAATATTTTTATTTTTATTATTGTTATTAGTATCATCAATATTATTATTATTATCATTTTATAATTTCCTTTATTCTTATTATTAATATTAGTATAATTTTGATAAAATTATTATTAATATTATTATTATTATATTATTATTATTATTATTAATAGTATTCTTATTAAAGTTAATAAAAAAATTAAATTTATTAATAGATTATATTATTAGGTAATACTACAAAGTTTAATATGATATATACATAAATATATATATACAGATAAATATATGCATATAAATGTAGTTATATATTTTTAATAGATACAGGTTCATGCGCGTATAATTAATATCAATTATCAGACTCATTATTTCATTGTCTGTTTTCTTTTTTTTATTCTCTGTCCTTCTTATACCCGTGATTAATTGTCGACGGGACCTCCCTTAAAGATGAAAATCGAATGTAACTTGTTTGATGAAGAGAAGTCGTCCAAAAATCCTTTCACTATATCCATCAATCTCAAATTTTCCTTTACAGAAGCAATTGTTATTTTTTTATTTTTTTTCCGACTGTGTTCTTGACAAAATATTCCATAATTTGCATTCGACCATCATTTAAAAATCTAAAAGTGCAGTTAGGTTAGAATTCAATTAATCAATCTTTCTGCAAAATATCATCTTTCAATTCGTTAAATCAAGGATGAATTTTCGAGTCAAAGTTTTGAAAATAAAAGTTAACAGTTTTGATTATCAAGAAATTCGAGTATTCTGTAAAGAATTTGGTTCAATTAAGGATTTTAAAAGTTTCTAGGAGTGTTTTAAAACATAATTCGTGTTATAACTTTTGGCTATAATGTTCAAAAAATCAAAATCCCAATATTTGTTTTTGTTGTTCTTCAACGGCTGCAGAGGCAGCAGAATTTTTGTTTTATATATATATATATATATATATATATATATATATATATATATATATATATATATATATATATATATATATATATATATATATATATATATATATATATATATATATTTTACGTTTTCAAGTGATTCAAAGAGTTATATAGGTTGAATATATTTTGTTTAAAAGTTTTAAACCAGTTTATTATACGCTGTTACCAAATTTGTTTGATTTTGGGTTCGTTTATAAAAGATGAAGAAGAAGAAATACAAAACAGAAATAATATATGTTAAGTATATTAAAGTTATGATATTAAACAGAAAGATAGAGTTGGTGGAACGGTTAAGAAGGGTGTCGAGTGTTCTAGAGGTCTTGAGTTAGAGTCCCGTTTGGTGCATTTCTTTTTAGGGTATACTTTTTATTCTCATTTCCATTATTATTATTATTATTATTATTATTATTATTATTATTATTATTATTAATTCTTGATAGTATTACTTGTATTATAATTATCATTGTTATTATAACTACTAACATAAGTTTTAGTTATCAATTATTATTATTATCATTACAATTACAATTATTATTATAATTATTATTATTATTATTATTATTATTATTATTATTATTATTATTATTGTTATTACATATATTGTATCATTAATAGTATTATTATTATTAATTAGTATTATTATTAATATCATCATTAGTAATAAGATTTTTATTACTATTATTATTATTAAGTATTAAGTAGTATTATCAAAATTATTATTTTCATTATCATTATTTATTGCTAGTATTATTGTTATTTAACTCATTATCATTATTCTCATTAGTAGTAAAATAAATATATTCATGATTTCTATAAATATAAATATTATTATTATTATTATTATTATTATGACTAGAATTACAAATTGATGTTATAGGAGCTTTAGTTATTAGTTTAGAAATTTAACATAATGATTTTGATTATGATTAACATAAGTATTGTTATTAATATTATTAAGAGTATTGAAATTGCTATAATAATTATTATTATTATGTATTGTGTTACTATAAAAATTACTATTTTCATTATCATTAGTATAAACTTTTCTTGTTATAAAAAAATTACTATTATTATCGTTATTATTAAACTAACATTAATATTATTATTAATAGAATCATTAATATTATTATCACTATTAGTATTTTATTCACTACTAATATCATTTTGGTATTATTATAATTACTATGTTAACAAACAACTGAAATATATATAAAACACTTAATACATATAACGAAACAAAATTTATATTTTTTTTATATAAAAATGAATATATATTAATAACGAAATATATAACTATATAAATATTAACCATTATGAATATATACACAAATTAAACATACATAATATATAAATTAAAGATATAATAAATAATTTTATTCAGTTACGAATATATGTTTTAATACATATATGAATGATATAGATTCGTGAATCCGAGACCAACCCTGAAATTGTTCAATGTCGTTATATGTATTTTTACTACAAAATACAATAGGTGAGTTTCATTTGACTTTTTTACCCTTTATATTTTTGGGCTGAGAATACATGCGCAATTTTTATAAATGTTTTACGAAATAGACACAAGTAATCGAAACTACATTATATGGTTGAATGATCGAAGCCGAATATGCCCCTTTTTACTTGGTAACCTAAGAATTAGGGAACATCACTAATTTTGAGAATTAGTGCACGCCTAATTGAAGCGGATCCTAACGATAGATCTATTGGCCTGACGAACCCCATCCAAAGTACCGGATGCTTTAGTACTTCGATGTTGTTTTATATCATGTCCGCAGGATTTCCCGGAATGATAGGGGATATTCTCATATGCATCTTGTTAATGTCGGTTACCAGGTGTTCAAATCATATGAATGATTATTTTTGTCTCTATGCATGAGACGTATATTTATGAGAAATGAAAATCTTGTGGTCTATTAAAATGATGGAAATGATTATTTATGTTAAACTAATGAACTCACCAACCTTTTGGTTGACACTTTAAAGCATGTTTATTCTCAGGTATTATAGAAATCTTCCGCTGTGCATTTGCTCATTTTAGAGATATTACTTGAAGTCATTCATGACATATTTCAAAAGACGTTGCATTCGAGTCGTTGAGTTCATCAAGATTATTATTAAGTCAATTAAAGTTGGATATATTATGAAATGGTATACATGCCATCAATTTTTGATGTAAATGAAAGTTTGTCTTTTAAAAACGAATGCAATGTTTGTAAAATGTATCATATAGAGGTCAAGTACCTCGCGATGTAATCAACTATTGTGAATCGTTTGTAATCGATATGGACTTCGTCCAGATGGATTAGGATGGGTCTCTACAGAATGATAGTTGGTTAATACAGATTTATCTAAATATAGCTAAAGAGGGTGTTCTAAGCTATTACACGTTTTGGACTCTAAATAAACAAACTCACACCACCAGTTGTTACAATAGTGGATACATCAATTTATAGTACTCCTATTGATCATGTAATTGTTCTATTGTCCACTGGTACATAGGATGCCTGTACTTGTGGAGACAACTGCATTAGAGAGCGTACTCTCCTCTTTCCTCTTTAGTAGCTATTTGCAGGAACACCACAATTCAGTTTGGCACCACTATATGATTAAAAAAATAGAATGGTGTGTTCCCTAGGCGTTGACAAAGGATAACACATGTTTGCACATGCGTTAAACTTCTGCATTCCCACGTGGTCTTGTAGGGTCACTTGTCAGCCACCGACACGTGTCCTTTTCTGTTCAACTTTGTCTTTGACTTCTGTTGAATAGTACAATTGATGTAGACCACTCAGGAAACCACTATGCTTATAATGGAGCATAGCTGTCTTGTGTAGTAAGCTGCATTCCAGTTATGTTAGTTCTTCATTGCTGAGTCACTTGATATTCTTGAATTGGTGGGTACACATCCTGTGCTAATTGAAGAATACTGTCTACCTTGTACTGGTAGACTAGGCAGCATACTAAACATTTGACACAGTGAAATCTGCTGTCTATACATAAACAAACTTGTGCGGGCTGCACATAACATTTTAGTGCAAATAAATTCTGTTTTGTCATAATTAAGTCCTTAATTATTTTGGGGACTCAACAATCTCCCCCTATTTGATGATGACAAAACCTATGACATAAAGAGAAAACACTAAAGCCAGCACTAAGGGACCTAATGAAGATAGACTCATTTCTTTTTCATTATAGCAGAGTATATACAAACATTTACAAAATAGTATAATGACAAATGAAATAACAAAAGATACAATTAATTACAAGAAGGCTATCTATCTTTATCTTTATCTTTCTCTTGTTCATCACCAGATAGCTCTTCTTCCTTTACTTTGAGGGTTGCCCAGGCTTCAGGGAATAGGTAAGGTAGCTCAGCAGGGTTATACACTGAAATTTGAGGGGGGTAGAATGATGGGATCTCTCCTTTGTGGACCTGCACCAATAGACTTCTTCCTTTTAAACTTTTGAGAGAGAACTTCTTCTACATTCACTACTGGTGCATTCCCTTACTTTACTGCTTTTTTAAAGAGCTCTTGAAGTTCAGGTTTCAGTGTATCTTTAATACCACTTTTACCTTTACCAATAAAGTACTGCAGTATCTCCATCCATTCACTGAATCCTAAGGATCTTAGATCAGTTTAGTCTACCCTCTCCTGAACATTATTTTCCCTGCTGACACTGAAGGCCCTTTTTGTGCCTTTGTGCACCTTGATGATCTTGCTAGGATTGGATCTTTTGGCCATCACATTACCATACTTGCTCCTATAGTAATGATCAGATAGCTCTATTGTTTGTTCAGTTTCTATAGGAGCTACAGTAGGTGCTTTCTCAGCTGACTCATGTTCATCAAGTGCCTTATCATGAGCTTTGATAATGGCTTTTGCTAACTTTAAAGATTCAGCTTTTATTTTCTATCATTAGCCAATTTGTCTTCTTCTTCCTTAAGTCTCAGCCTCTCAGGATATTCAGCATCATCCCTTATTTGCTGTTCAAGCTGAACCCTTGTAATATACTCATTAATCGTCATGTTTAGAGATTTTGCTGTAGCAATCAACTGTCTGCCTTCATCAGTAGTCATGGCATCACAGTATTGCTTTAAGTCCATATCCAGCAGCAGAGCCTCATAAAAGAGAGCTTTTTCTTCATCATTATGTAGCCTTTGACCACTGTTATATAGATACACACCAACTTCAATGCTGAATTCCAAGGCATTGATGTAGAATTGCTGATCAAGTGGATGATACATCAATCTGATTTGGCGTATCCTTTCAGGTATAGCTGATGCTCTTTGTTTAAGCAGTTTAGGAACAATGATCTCCAGCCTGTAAGCCTCTCTTTCGTCTGGATTCATCTTTCTTAAGTCTGACTCTCCTTGTGCAGTTGAATCATCTTCCAAAGTAGTGTGTTTATCATTACGTTTTGAGGAAGATGGAGGATATTTGAAGAATGATTCTGCTGTGCCAGAAGGACCCACGGGTTCAAAATCAGGTTCTTCCTGTATCCAATCAAAATAAGCAAGGGTCCGGGCAGGAATTGGTGATTGAATGAAGGTTGAACTCCCCCTGCCCCAGACTGTGAAATCAGCAGCATCAACAGAATCAGTATCCTGGTTAGCACCCAGCTCATCCACCTTTGCTGGGTCTTCAACACTTGTTACACCCAGCAGAACACTTCTGGTGAAATGTCCCGTTCATATTGATTATAAACGTTCCATATTAATTGATTTCATTGCGAGGTTTTGACCTCCATATGAGACGTTTTTCAAAGACTGCATTCGTTTTAAAACAAACCATAACCTTTATTTTATCGACAAGGTTAAAAAGTCACCACCTAGATTATCCAGAAATGAAAATCTAAAAATATCACACTTACACAGACTACCAATAAATATTGGTTTACAATATTAATATGTTACAACAAAGTAAATCTCGAATGCAGTTTTAAACAATATAATACAAGCATGCTGACACCAAATCTTGTCCATAATTTAGCATGCAACAGCGGAAGCTCTTAATAATCACCTGAGAATAAACATGCTTTAAACGTAAATAAAAATGTTGGTGAGTTATAGGTTTAACCTTTATATTTATCAAATCGTAATAATAGACCACAAGATTTCATATTTCAATATACATCCCATACATAGAGATAAAAATCATTCATATGGTGAACACCTGGTAATCGACATTAACAAGATGCATATAAGAATATCCCCTATCATTCAGGGAAATCCTTCGGATATGATAAAAATGAATTCGAAGTACTAAAGCATCCGGTACTTTGGATGTGGTTCGTTAGGCCCAATAGATCTATCTTTAGGATTCACGTTAATTAGTAGATCGGTTTACTAATTCTTAGGCTACCAAGCAAAAGGGGCATATTCCGCTTCGATCATTCACCCATATAATGTAGTTTCAATTACTTGTGTCTATTTCGTAAAACATTTATAAAACTGCATGTATTCTCATCCCAAAATATTAGATTTTAAAAGTGGGACTATAACTCACTTTCACAGATTTTTTACTTCGTCGGGAAGTAAGACTTGGTCACTGGTCGATTCACGAACCTATAACATATATGTACATATATATGAAAGTATATTCAAAATATATTTACAACATTTTTAATATGTTTTGCTGTTTTAAGTTTATTATCTCGAATCAATCCACGACCTCGTGTATACAAGCCTCAGGCTAGATCAAACCTTAAAGTATATATAATATTTTGGAATCAACCTCAACCCTGTATAGCTAACTCCAACATTACTGCATATATAGAGTGTCCATGGTTGTTCCGAAATATATATATAGATGGGTCGATATGATATGTCAAAACATTGTATTCGTGTCTATGTTATCATAAGATTACATAATATATTAGAATAAATGTATAATACAATATGAGTTAGCTAGGATATGATTAATATAGATTTGTTACCAATTTTCACGTAGCTACAACAAGCAAAATTATCCAATCTTGTTTTACCCATAACTTCTTCGTTTTAAATTCGTTTTGAGTGATTCAAGTTGCTATGGTTTCATATTAAACTTAAGTTTATGAATCTAAACAGAAAAAGTATAAGTTTATAGTCGAAAATACAGGTTACAAGTCATTTTTGTAAAGGTAGTCATTTCAGTCGAAAGAACGACGTCTTGATGACCATTTTGGAAAACATACTTCCACTTTGGGTTTAACCATAATTATTAGATATAGTTTCATGTTCATAAGACAAATCATTTTCCCAGAAGAACAACTTTTAAATCAAAGTTTATCATATTTTTTATTTAACTAACCCAAACAGCCCGCGGTGTTACTACGACGGCGTATATCCGGTTTTACGGTGTTTTTCGTGTTTTCAGGTTTTAAATCATTAAGTTAGCATATCATATAGATATAGAACATGTGTTTAGTTGATTTTAAAATTCAAGTTAGAAGGATTAACTTTTGTTTGCGAACAAATTTAGAATTAACTAAACTATGTTCTAGTGATTACAAGTTTAAACCTTCGAATAAGGTAGCTTTATATATATGAATTGAATGATGTTATGAACATCATTACTACCTCAAGTTTTGTGGATAAACCTACTGGAAATGAGAAAAATAGATCTAGCTTCAAAGGATCCTTGGATGGCTTGAAAGTTCTTGAAGTAGAATCATGACATGAAAACAAGTTCAAGTAAGATTTCCACTCGAAATAAGATTGTTAAATTTATAGAAATTGAATCAAAGTTTGAATATGAGTATTACCTTGTATTAGAAAGATATCTTACTGTAAAAAATAAAGATTTCTTTAGGTTGGATGATCACTCAAAGTGGATTTTCAAGATTGGAAGTAAGCTGGCATACTTGGAAGTGTTGTTGGTGTGTTCTTGAGTAGTTGTTTTATAACTTGGTTTATGTATGGATTTATGAACTAGATTGAGCTAGATTTTATTGAAGATGATGAAGAATACTTAGAACAAAGGAAAAAAACTTGAGAGAGAGTAATTTGATTCAAGAAAATTGAAATGGAAGTGTGTTTTTGATGCCCCTAATTCACGTGAACTTATGGTGTCAATATAGTCTTCATTAGTTTGTAATCTTATGAGATATTTCATGCTAGATGTTAAATGATGGTTCCCACATGGTTAGGTGACTCACATGGGCTGCTAAGAGCTGATAATTGGAGTGTATATACCAATAGTACATACATATAGAAGCTGGGTATTGTACGAGTACGAATACGGGTGTATACGAGTAAAATTGTTGATGAAAAAGAATGAGGATGTAATTATAAGCATTTTTGTTAAGTAGAAGTACTTTGATAAGTGTCTTGAAGTCTTTCAAAAGTGTATGAATACATATTAAAACACAACATGTATATACATTTTAACTGAGTCGTTAAGTCATCGTTAGTCGTTACATGTAAGTGTTGTTTTGAAACTTTTAAATTAACGATATTGTTAAATGTTGTTAACTCATTGTTTATTATATCTAATGAGATATTAAATCATTACATTAACATGATATAATGATGTATTAATATGATATATATATATATATATATATATACATATATATATATATATGTATATATATATATATATATATTTAAATGTTGTTACAATGATAATCGTTACATGTATGTCTCGTTTTGAAATCCTTAATTTAGTAGTCTTGTTTTTACATATGTAGTTCATTGTTAATATACTTAATGATATATTTACTTATCATAATATCAAGTTAACTATATACATATATCTATATATATGTCATCATATAGTTTTTACAAATACTAACATTCGTGAATCACCGGTCAACTTGGGTGGTCAATTGTCTATATGAAACCTATTTCAATTAATCAAGTCTTAACAAGTTTGATTGCTTAACATGTTGGAAACACTTAATCATGTAAATATCAATTTCCTTTAATAAATGTAAACATGGAAAAGTTTGAGTCACTACAGTACCTACCCGTTAAATAAATTTCGTCCCGAAATTTTAAGCAGTTGGAGGTGTTGACGTATCTTCTGGAAATAAGTGCGGGTATTTTTTCTTCATCTGATCTTCTCGTTCCCAGGTGAACTCGTGTCCTCTACGAGCATTCCATTGAACCTTAACAATTGGTATCTTATTTTGCTTAAGTCTTTTAACCTCGCGATCCATTATTTCGACGGGTTCTTCGATGAATTGAAGTTTTTCGTTGATTTGGATTTCGTCTAACGGAATAGTGAGATCTTCTTTAGCAAAAAATTTCTTCAAATTCGAGACGTGGAAAGTGTTATGTACAGCCGCGAGTTGTTGAGGTAACTCAAGTCGGTAAGCTACTGGTCCGACACGATCAATAACCTTGAATGGTCCAATATACCTTGGATTTAATTTCCCTCGTTTACCAAATCGAACAACGCCTTTCCAAGGTGCAACTTTAAGCATGACCATCTCTCCAATTTCAAATTCTATATCTTTTCTTTTAATGTCAGCGTAGCTCTTTTGTCTACTTTGGGCGGTTTTCAACCGTTGTTGAATTTGGATGATCTTCTCGGTAGTTTCTTGTATTATCTCCAGACCCGTAATCTGTCTATCCCCCACTTCACTCCAAAAAATCGGAGACCTGCACTTTCTACCATAAAGTGCTTCAAACGGTGCCATCTCAATGCTTGAATGGTAGCTGTTGTTGTAGAAAAATTCTGCTAACGGAAGGTGTCGATCCCAACTGTTTTCAAAATCAATAACACAAGCTCGTAGCATGTCTTCAAGCATTTGTATCATCCTTTCACTCTGTCCATCAGTTTGTGAATGATAGGCAGTACTCATGTCTAAACGAGTTTCTAATGCTTGCTGTAATGTCTGCCAGAATCGTGAAATAAATCTTCCATCCCTATCAGAGATAATAGAGATTGGTATTCCATGTCTAGAGACGACTTCCTTCAAATACAGTCGTGCAAACTTCTCCATCTTGTCATCATCTCTTATTGGCAGGAAGTGTGCTGATTTGGTGAGGCGATCAACTATTACCCAAATAGTATCAAAACCACTTGCAGTCCTTGGCAATTTAGTGATGAAATCCATGGTAATGTTTTCCCATTTCCATGCTGGGATTTCGGGTTGTTGAAGTAGACCTGATGGTTTTTGATGCTCAGCTTTGACCTTAGAATACGTCAAACATTCTCCTACGTATTTAACAACATCGGCTTTCATACCCGGCCACCAAAAATGCTTCTTGAGATCCTTGTACATCTTCCCCGTTCCAGGATGTATTGAGTACCTGGTTTTATGAGCTCCTCTAAGTACCATTTCTCTCATATCTCCAAATTTTGGTACCCAAATTCTTTCATCCCTATACCATGTTCCGTCTTCCAGAATATTGAGATGCTTCTCCGATCCTTTGCGTATTTCATCGTTTAAATTCCCCTCTTTTAAAACTCCTTGTTGCGCCTCCTTTATTTGAGTAATAAGGTTAGTGTGAATCATTATATTCATAGCTTTTACTCGAATGGTTTCTCTGTCCTTTCTGCTCAAGGCTTCAGCTACTACATTTGCCTTCCCCGGGTGATAACGAATCTCAAATTCATAATCATTCAACAATTCAATCCATCTGCGCTGCCTCATGTTCAGTTGTTTCTGATTAAATATGTGTTGAAGACTTTTGTGGTCGGTATATATAATACTTTTGACCCCATATAAGTAGTGCCTCCAAGTCTTTAATGCAAAAACAACCGCGTCTAATTCCAAATCATGCATCGTATAATTCTGCTCGTGAATCTTCAAATGTCTAGATGCATAAGCAATTACTTTCGTTCGTTGCATTAATACACAACTGAGACATTGCTTTGAGGCATCACAATATATCACAAAATCATCATTCCCTTCAGGTAATGACAATATAGGTGCCGTAGTTAACTTTTTCTTTAACAATTGAAACGCTTTCTCTTGTGTAACACCCTAGGCAAATCCCACATCGCCCACATACATGAGTGATCATGGGATTATAAGGTAATACCCACGCTTAAATGACACAACGCGTTTTGGGATCACAGGCTGAGTAGAAGTGCGAGTACGTTGTGGTTAAGCGTGCTCGGGCGAGAGCACTACCAGGATGGGTGACCTCCTGGGAAAGTGCTTCTCGTGTGTGGTCGCCAAGAAAAAGCCGTGCGCCTGCGGGCAAAGCGGACAATGTTGTGGTCATGTTAAGCTGGGGTGTTACAGAATGGTATCAGAGCCACTCATGTGCCGTTGGGGGTGGTGGGGCAAACCTCATCGAGGACGATGAGTCCCTGAGGGGGGGTGAATGTAACACCCTAGGCAAATCCCACATCGCCCACATACATGAGTGATCATGGGATTATAAGGTAATACCCACGCTTAAATGACACAACGCGTTTTGGGATCACAGGCTGAGTAAAAGTGCGAGTACGTTATGGTTAAGCGTGCTCAGGCGAGAGCACTACCAGGATGGGTGACCTCCTGGGAAAGTGCTTATCGTGTGTGGTCGCCAAGAAAAAGCCGTGCGCCTGCGGGCAAAGCGGACAATATTGTGGTCATGTTAAGCTGGGGTGTTACATCTTGTTCATCCTTCCATTCAAATTTCTTCCCTTTATGCGTTAATGCAGTCAAGGGTTTTGCTATTTTAGAAAAATCTTGGATGAATCTCCTCTAATAACCAGCCAGCCCTAAAAATTGGCTTATGTGTTTCGGAGTTATCGGGGTTTCCCACTTTTCAACGGTTTCAATCTTTGCAGGATCCACCTGAATACCTTCTTTGTTCACTATGTGACCGAGGAATTGAACTTCTTCCAACCAAAATGCACACTTTGAAAACTTAGCGTACAGTTTTTCTTTTCTCAACAACTCTAGCACTTTTCTCAAATGTTCTTCGTGCTCTTGATCATTCTTCGAGTAAATAAGTATGTCATTGATGAAAACAATGACAAACTTGTCAAGATATGGCCCACACATTCGGTTCATGAGGTCAATGAACACTACTGGTGCGTTATTCAATCTAAACGACATAACCATAAACTCGTAATGACCGTAACGCGTCCTAAAAGCAGTCTTTGGAATATCATCCTCCTTCAACCGCATTTGATGATATCCAGAACGTAAATCGATCTACGAATAAACCGACGAGATTGTAGTTGATTAAATAAGTCGTCGATTTTCGGTAATGGGTAACGGTTCTTGATGGTAAGTTTGTTCAACTCTCGGTAGTCGATACACAACCTGAATGTAACATCTTTCTTCTTGACAAACAGAACAGGAGCTCCCCATGGTGATGTACTTGGTCGAATGAAACAACGCTCTAAAAGTTCCTATAACTGACTTTGTAATTCTTTCATTTCGCTGGGTGCGAGTCTGTATGGAGCACGAGCTATTGGTGCAGCTCTGTAGTGACCCGAACTTTTCCATGTTTATATATATTAATTGAGATTGATATTTACATGATTAAATGTTTCCAACATGTTAAGCAATCAAACTTGTTAAGACTTGATTAATTGAAATATGTTTCATATAGACAATTGACCACCCAAGTTGACCGGTGATTCACGAACGTTAAAACTTGTAAAAACTATATGATGACCTATATATGGATATATATATAGTTAACATGATACTATGATAAGTAAACATATCATTAAGTATATTAACAATGAACTACATATGTAAAAACAAGACTACTAACTTAATGATTTTTAAACGAGACATATATGTAACGATTATCGTTGTAAAGACATTTAATGTATATATATCATATTAAGAGATATTCATACATGATAATATCATGATAATATAATAATTTAAAATCTCATTTGATATTATAAACATTGGGTTAACAACATTTAACAAGATCGTTAACCTAAAAGTTTCAAAACAACACTTACATGTAACGACTAACGATGACTTAACGACTCAGTTAAAATGTATATACATGTAGTGTTTTAATATGTATTTATACACTTTTGAAAGACTTCAATACACTTATCAAAATACTTCTACTTAACAAAAATGCCTACAATTACATCCTCGTTCAGTTTCATCAACAATTCTACTCGTATGCACCCGTATTCGTACTCGTACAATACACAGCTTTTAGATGTATGTACTATTGGTATATACACTCCAATGATCAGCTCTTAGCAGCCCATGTGAGTCACCTAACACATGTGGGAACCATCATTTGGCAACTAGCATGAAATATCTCATAAAATTACAAAAATATGAGTAATCATTCATGACTTATTTACATGAAAACAAAATAACATATCCTTTATATCTAATCCATACACCAACGACCAAAGACACCTACAAACACTTTCATTCTTCAATTTTCTTCATCTAATTGATCTCTCTCAAGTTCTATCTTCAAGTTCTAAGTGTTCTTCATAAATTCCAAAAGTTCTAGTTTCATAAAATCAAGAATACTTTCAAGTTTGCTAGCTCACTTCCAATCTTGTAAGGTGATCATCCAACCTCAAGAAATCTTTGTTTCTTACAGTAGGTTATAATTCTAATACAAGGTAATAATCATATTCAAACTTTGGTTCAATTTCTATAACTATAACAATCTTATTTTAAGTGATGATCTTACTTGAACTTGTTTTCGTGTCATGATTCTGCTTCAAGAACTTCGAGCCATCCAAGGATCCATTGAAGCTAGATCCATTTTTCTCTTTTCCAGTAGGTTTATCCAAGGAACTTAAGGTAGTAATGATGTTCATAACATCATTCGATTCATACATATAAAGCTATCTTATTCGAAGGTTTAAACTTGTAATCACTAGAACATAGTTTAGTTAATTCTAAAATTGTTCGCAAACAAAAGTTAATCCTTCTAACTTGACTTTTAAAATAAACTAAACACATGTTCTATATCTATATGATATTCTAACTTAATGATTTAAAACCTGGAAACACGAAAAACACCGTAAAACCGGATTTACGCCTTCGTAGTAACACCGCGGGCTGTTTTGGGTTAGTTAATTAAAAACTATGATAAACTTTGATTTAAAAGTTGTTATTCTGAGAAAATGATTTTTATTATGAACATGAAACTATATCCAAAAATTATGGTTAAACTCAAAGTGGAAGTATGTTTTCTAAAATGGTCATCTAGACGTCGTTCTTTCGACTGAAATGACTACCTTTACAAAAACGACTTGTAACTTATTTTCCCGACTATAAACCTATAAATTTTCTATTTAGATTCATAAAATAGAGTTCGATATGAAACCATAGCAATTTGATTCACTCAAAACGGATTTAAAATGAAGAAGTTATGGGTAAAACAAGATTGGATAATTTTTCTCATTTTAGCTACGTGAAAATTGGTAACAAATATAATCCAACCATAACTTAATCAACTTGTATTGTATATTATGTAATCTTGAGATACCATAGACACGTATACAATGTTTCGACCTATCATGTCGACACATCTATATATATTTCGGAACAACCATAGACACTCTATATGTGAATGTTGGAGTTAGCTATACAGGGTTGAGGTTGATTCCAAAATATGTATAGTTTGAGTTGTGATCAATACTGAGATACGTATACACTGGGTCGTGGATTGATTCAAGATAATATTTATCGATTTATTTCTGTATATCTAACTGTGGACAACTAGTTATAGGTTACTAACGAGGACAGCTGACTTAATAAACTTAAAACATCAAAATATATTAAAAGTGTTGTAAATATATTTTGAACATACTTTGATATATATGTATATATTGTTATAGGTTCGTGAATCAACCAGTGGCCAAGTCTTACTTCCCGACGAAGTAAAAATCTGTGAAAGTGAGTTATAGTCCCACTTTTAAAATCTAATATTTTTGGGATGAGAATACATGCAGGTTTTATAAATGATTTACAAAATAGACACAAGTACGTGAAACTACATTCTATGGTTGAATTATCGAAATCGAATATGCCCCTTTTTATTAAGTCTGGTAATCTAAGAATTAGGGAACAGACACCCTAATTGACGCGAATCCTAAAGATAGATCTATTGGGCCTAACAAACCCCATCCAAAGTACTGGATGCTTTAGTACTTCGAAATTTATATCATATCCGAAGGGTGTCCCGGAATGATGGGGATATTCTTATATATATGCATCTTGTTAATGTCGGTTACCAGGTGTTCACCATATGAATGATTTTTATCTCTATGTATGGGATGTGTATTGAAATATGAAATCTTGTGGTCTATTGTTACGATTTGATATATATAGGTTAAACCTATAACTCACCAACATTTTTGTTGACGTTTTAAGCATGTTTATTCTCAGGTGATTATTAAGAGCTTCCGCTGTCGCATACTTAAATAAGGACAAGATTTGGAGTCCATGCTTGTATGATATTGTGTAAAAACTGCATTCAAGAAACTTATTTTGTTGTAACATATTTGTATTGTAAACCATTATGTAATGGTCGTGTGTAAACAGGATATTTTAGATTATCATTATTTGATAATCTACGTAAAGCTTTTTAAACCTTTATTGATGAAATAAAGGTTATGGTTTGTTTAAAAATGAATGCAGTCTTTGAAAAACGTCTCATATAGAGGTCAAAACCTCGCAACGAAATCAATTAATATGGAACGTTTTTAATCAATAAGAACGGGACATTTCAAGCTCTTGGTACAAGGTCTATTTGAAATTCAACGGATCGATGTGGGGGTAATCCCGGTAATTCTTTCGGAAATACATCAGACAATTCTTTTGCGATGGGAACATCACTGATGTTCTTTTCTTCAGGTTTAATTTCCTCGATGTGTGCTAGAATGACGTAACAACCTTTTCTTATTAGTTTTTGCACCTTCAAACTACTAATAAGATTTAATTTCGCGTTGTTCTTTTCTCCGTACACCATTAAAGGTTTTCCTTTTTCACGCATAATGCGAATCGCATTTTTGTAACAAAAGACCTCTGCTCTCACCTTTTTCAGCCAGTCCATGCCAATTATTACATCAAAACTCCCTAACTCGACTGGTATTAAATCAATTTTAAACGTTTCATCTCCCAGTTTAATTTCTCTCTCCCGACATATATTATCTGCTGAAATTAATTTACCGTTTGCTAATTCGAGTAAAAATTTACTATCCAAAGGCGTCAATGGGCAACTTAAATTAGCACAAAAATCTCTACTAATATAGCTTCTATCCGTACCCGAATCAAATAAAACATAAGCAGATTTATCGTCAATAAGAAACGTACCCGTAACAAGCTCCGGGTCTTCATGTGCTTCTGCCGCATTAATATTGAAAACTCTTCTACAGCCCTGCCCATTAGTATTCCCCTGATTCAGGCAATTTCTAATAATGTGGCCCGGTTTTCCACATTTATAACAAACAGCGTTGGTATTACTTGCTCCGACACTATTCGTTCCGGCATTACTTGTTCTGACATTATTTGTTCCTTTAGTTCTGTTAAACTTTGGTCCGTAGACCTCACACTTTCTCGCGCTATGACCATTTCTTTTACACCTGTTGTAAAATGTCGTGCAAAACCCCGGGTGATTTTCTTCACACCTTTGACATGGCTGTTTTTGGTTTTTGTTGCCGTTGTTGTTATTGAGGTTATTGTTGGGATTGTTATTGTTGTTGAAACGGTTGTTGTAGTTGTTGTTGTTGTTGTTGGGATGTTTGTTGTAGTTATTGTTAGGATTGCGTTTATTGTTGCGGTTGTTGGGATAGTTGTTGCAATTGTGGTTGTAATTGTTGTTGTTGTTGTACTGGTGACTCTTGTCACCGTTTTCCTCCCACTTCCTCTTGAGTTGTTTCGTGTTGGCTTCTTCAGCCGCATGCTCTTTAATTCTTCCCTCGATCTAATTTATGAGTTTATGAGCCATTCGACTTGCCTTCTGTATAGAATCGGGCTCGTGTGAACTCACATCTTCTTGAATCCTTACTGGTAACCCTTTTACAAACGCGTCGATCTTCTCTTCTTCATCTTCGAACGCTCCCGGACACAATAGGCACAAATTTGTGAATCATCATTCATATGTGGTAATGTCGAACCCTTGTGTTCGTAACTCTCTAAGTTCTGCCTTGAGCTTATTGACTTCGTTTCTAGGACGGTACTGTTCGTTCATCAATTGCTTGAATGCCGACCACGGTAGTGCGTAAGCAGCATTTTGTCCTACCTGTTCAAGATAGGTGTTCCACCACGTTAATGCAGTACCTGTGAAGGTATGCGTAGCGTACTTAACTTTGTCTTCTTCAGTACACTTACTTATGGCAAACACCGATTCGACTTTCTCGGTCCACCGTTTCAATCCAATTGGTCCTTCAGTTCTATCAAATTCCAAAGGTTTGAAGGTAGTGAATTCTTTGTAGGAGCATCCTACACGATTTCTTGTGGAATTAGTTCCACTGCTAGATCCAGAGTTATTGTTATTTTGCATCGCAGCCTGTACTGCGGCTATGTTTGCTGTAAGGAAAACACGGAAGTCTTCCTCACTCATGTTCAAATTTTGACGAGTCGTCGGTGCCATTTCCTTCAAAAATAGCCCAAAAGAATTAAGTTAATCATATTAAGAGTAGTCAATAGTATTTCGTAGCAGAGAATGAACTCATTTATAAAAGCTTTTTCTTCATATTAGCGTTTTATAGTTTTTAATTCGGGTAGTACCTACCCGTTAAGTTCATACTTAGTAGCTAATATACAATTCAACTACTACTGTAACGACCCTGGATTTTCCAAGGTTTAATTATTAATAATTTATTATTAATGCTTGCGTTTTATTAAATGTATTCTTATGCATTTACTTGTTATCGTAATTGACTTTACATGTCCCGACTCGTCTTTGTGACACGCGTACTTTTCACGAATAATATTTTGAATATTATTTACATTCATGATTAATTATTTTTAATCATTTTTAATTAACTAATGTTACTAGTTAATTACTTGGGCTTTGTTTATTTAATTTGTTATTTACTTGGACTTCGGCCTTTATTAATGTACATGGACTTGGAAGCTCACCCTACTCTCTTAATGGACTAGTTAGCCCATTATTATGCAAGTATTACATTAAGATAAAACTAGATTAATTAGCTTAGTTAGAAAGACTAGTTACATGTATACTTACACATCTTTCCCACACCATTTAACTTTATTACTACTTCTAGCTCACACCATCTCCCCATGAATGAAAGTTGGCTTTTGACCCTTCCTCTTTTGCTACCAAAACCGTGAGCTTCCAAGGGTGGGGAGTGAGTGCTTTTTTTTTATACTTATATTTGCAAGTATTACTTCACTTTTACACACACATTCAAACACCACTTCATTTTCTCTCATTTTTCTCTCAAATATTGTAAGTAACAAAACTTTTTCTTCTTCTTTTTCTTGTTCCAAAACCGCCAATCTTCATCATCATTTACTTGATCTTTGTGGTTGTTTACTTACTTGTTACTTGTTTATGTTAAAGATCAAGTTTTCTAACTTGTATCTTCATGTAATCTTGGTTACTTCCATCTTTTGTTTGATGAAGAACCAATAATAAGAATCTAAACTTACTTGTTTATGGTTCTACATTTAAATGTTTTCAAGATTTAAAGTTCATAAGTTTCATAATCATACTTATGTTCATGTTTTGTAGACTTAAATCCTAAGATCCAAACTTTGATTTGAATCTTCCTAAGTATGAAACAAACATGAACATAATACTTGTACTTTAGTTTAATTCTTTCTTTTATAAGTACTTTAAAGTAGTGATGTTGTTAATTTGGTCAAGTATTACTAGTTAATCTTGATCTCATATTTCTTGAAACTAAAAAGTTAACTTTATAAGTTCAAGAACATGGAAGTATAACTTTCTAGTTATAACTTCATACACTTGTGTTGGATCTAAGTTTCTATAGCTTATGGTCTTCTAATTTTTTTGTAAATAAAAACTTATAAGCTTACATACATTTTACAAGTTGAAAATCTAAGTTTCATAACTTATGGTTTCATTAAAGTGTATATCCAAGTTTTGTAACTTAGGATCTAACTTAAGAACACTAGATCTAGACTTTCTAGTCTAGGATCTTTAAGATCTAGCTAAGATCTAAGTTCTACAACTTAAGATCTTGATTATTTAGTTTACTTTCAAGTTTGTAGCTTAATATTACGAGTAGAACTCATATATGTGTCAGATCTAAGATCTTGATGTAACTTTGGTTCATCAAACTACATACAACTATTAAGTGAGTTGTGCTACATATCTTAGACTTAAACTAGTGTTATGATGGTCAAACCTTGGTTAATATGATGCAAACCCATCAACAAGTTGTACACTTGAAGCTATACGCATCAAGGATGAGAACCGTGATGAGCATCGAGCACCAAGAACCCACCGGAACACATTTATTTACTGTCTCTGGAACTGATAATACTACCTGGACTACTGGAAAGTTGATTTTCGGTTAGTTCGGTTCGATTAGATGATTTTCCATTTAGACCTCGTCTTAATCCGAGTTACGGTTTAGGATCTATGGCCTCCCGAAAGTCACTACACCATATTAACGTTGTGCTGAAATTTCTGACCTACTCGCACTTAAACCGTCACCACGGTCAAACGAAGACGAGTTTGGTTCTAGAAATTGGTCAGCCTCTAGGGGACTTATATACGGAGCCATGGACACTGGTCTCACCTCATTTCAGTTTGTATATAGGTCGTGGTGACTGAACGAATTCAGCCTTTATTTCAAACCCTAGTCTTGACTTAAAACTTACTTTACACTTTTTGTTTAATGATGAATGATGATGGTACTTGAAATGTCCCGTTGTTATTGAATAAAAACATTCCATATTAATTGATTTCATTGCGAGGTTTTGACCTCTATATGAGACGTTTTTCAAAGACTGCATTCATTTTTAAAACAAACCATAACCTTTATTTCATAAATAAAGGTTTAAAAAGCTTTACGTAGATTATCAAATAATGATAATCTAAAATATCCTGTTTACACACGACCATTACATAATGGTTTACAATACAAATATGTTACATCGAAATCAGTTTCTTGAATGCAGTTTTTACACAGTATCATACAAACATGGACTCCAAATCTTGTCCTTATTTTAGTATGCAACAGCGGAAGCTCTTAGTATTCACCTGAGAATAAACATGCTTTAAACGTCAACAAAAATGTTTGTGAGTTATAGGTTTAACCTATATATATCAAATCGTAACAATAGACCACAAGATTTCATATTTCAATATACATCCCATACATAGAGATAAAAATCATTCATATGGTGAACACCTGGTAACCGACATTAACAAGATGCATATATAAGAATATCCCCATCATTCTGGGACACCCTTCGGATATGATATAAATTTCGAAGTACTAAAGCATCCGGTACTTTGGATGGGGTTTGTTAGGCCCAATAGATCTATCTTTAGGATTCACGTCAATTAGGGTGTCTGTTCCCTAATTCTTAGATTACCAGACTTAATAAAAAGGGGCATATTCGATTTCGATAATTCAACCATAGAATGTAATTTCACGTACTTGTGTCTATTTTGTAAATCATTTATAAAACCTGCATGTATTCTCATCCCAAAAATATTAGATTTTAAAAGTGGGACTATAACTCACTTTCACAGATTTTTACTTCGTCGGGAAGTAAGACTTGACCACTGGTTGATTCACGAACCTATAACAATATATACATATATATCAAAGTATGTTCAAAATATATTTACAACACTTTTAATATATTTTAATGTTTTAAGTTTATTAAGTCAGCTGTCCTCGTTAGTAACCTACAACTAGTTGTCCACAGTTAGATGTACAGAAATAAATCGATAAATATTATCTTGAATCAATCCACGACCCAGTGTATACGTATCTCAGTATTGATCTCAACTCAAACTATATATATTTTGGAATCAACCTCAACCCTGTATAGCTAACTCCAACATTCACATATAGAGTGTCTATGGTTGTTCCGAAATATATATAGATGTGTCGACATGATAGGTCAAAACATTGTATACGTGTCTATGGTATCTCAAGATTAAATAATATACAATAAAAGTTGATTAAGTTATGGTTGGAATAGATTTGTTACCAATTTTCAAGTAGCTAAAATGAGAAAAATTATCCAATCTTGTTTTACCCATAACTTCTTCATTTTAAATCCGTTTTGAGTGAATCAAATTACTATGGTTTCATATTGAACTCTATTTTATGAATCTAAATAGAAAAAGTATAGGTTTATAGTCGGAAAAATAAGTTACAAGTCGTTTTTGTAAAGGTAGTCATTTCAGTCGAAAGAACGACGTCTAGATGACCATTTTAGAAAACATACTTCCACTTTGAGTTTAACCATAATTTTTGGATATAATTTCATGTTCATAAAAAAAATTATTTTCCCAGAATAATAACTTTTAAATCAAAGTTTATCATAGTTTTTAATTAACTAACCCAAAACAGCCCGCAGTGTTACTACGACGGCGTAAATCCGGTTTTACGGTGTTTTTCGTGTTTCCAGGTTTTAAATCATTAAGTTAGTATATCATATAGATATAGAACATGTGTTTAGTTGATTTTAAAAGTCAAGTTAGAAGGATTAACTTTTATTTGCGAACAAGTTTAGAATTAACTAAACTATGTTCTAGTGATTACAAGTTTAAACCTTCGAATAAGATAGTTTTATATGTATGAATCAAATGATGTTATGAACATCATTACTACCTCAAGTTCCTTGGATAAACCTACTGGAAATGGGAAAAATAGATCTAGCTTCAAAGGATCCTTGGATGGCT
This sequence comes from Rutidosis leptorrhynchoides, assembly GCF_046630445.1. NCBI lineage: Eukaryota > Viridiplantae > Streptophyta > Magnoliopsida > Asterales > Asteraceae > Rutidosis > Rutidosis leptorrhynchoides. The sequence continues at coordinate 202,027,731 of NC_092337.1, forward strand.
TGAAAGTTCTTGAAGCAGAATCATGACACGAAAACAATTTCAAGTAAGATTTCCACTCGAAATAAGATTGTTATAGTTATAGAAATGGAATTAAAGTTTGAATATGATTATTACCTTGTATTAGAAAGATAACCTACTGTAAGTAACAAAGTTTTCTTGATCTTGGATGATTACTTGGAATGGATTTAGAAAACTTGGAAGTAAACTTGCAATCTTGGAAGTATTCTTGATTTTATGAAACTAGAACTTTTGGAATTTATGAAGAACACTTAGAACTTGAAGATAGAACTTGAGAGAGATCAATTAGATGAAGAAAATTGAAGAATGAAAGTGTTTGTAGGTGTTTTTGGTCGTTGGTGTATGGATTAGATATAAAGGATATATAATTATGTTTTCATGTAAATAAGTCATGAATGATTACTCATATTTTTGTAATTTTATGAGATATTTCATGCTAGTTGCCAAATGATGGTTCCCACATGTGTTAGGTGACTCACATGGGCTTCTAAGAGTTGATCATTGAAGTGTATATACCAATAGTACATACATCTAAAAGCTGTGTATTGTACGAGTACGAATACGGGTGCATACGAGTAGAATTGTTGATGAAACTGAACGAGGATGTAATTGTGAGCATTTTTGTTAAGTAGAAGTATTTTGATAAGTGTCTTGAAGTCTTTCAAAAGTGTATAAATACATGTTAAAACACTACATGTATATACATTTTAACTGAGTCGTTAAGTCATTGTTAGTCGTTACATGTAAGTGTTGTTTTGAAACCTTTAGGTTAATGATCTTGTTAATGTTGTTAACCCAATGTTTATAATATCAAATGAGATTTTAAATTATTATATTATCATGATATTATCATGTATGAATATCTCTTAATATGATATATATACATTAAATGTCTTTACAACGATAATCGTTACATATATGTCTCGTTTAAAAATCATTAAGTTAGTAGTCTTGTTTTTACATATGTAGTTCATTGTTAATATACTTAATGATATGTTTACTTATCATAGTATCATGTTAACTATATATATATATATATATATATATATATATATATATATATATATATATATATATATATATATATATATATATATATATATATATATATATATATATATATAAATCCATATATATGTCATCATATAGTTTTTACAAGTTTTAACGTTCGTGAATCACCGGTCAACTTGGGTGGTCAATTGTCTATATGAAACATATTTCAATTAATCAAGTCTTAACAAGTTTGATTGCTTAACATGTTGGAAAAATTTAATCATGTAAATATCAATCTCAATTAATATATATAAACATGGAAAAGTTCGGGTCACTACAGTACCTACCCGTTAAATAAATTTCGTCCCGAAATTTTAAGCTGTTGAAGGTGTTGACCAATCTTCTGGAAATAGATGCGGGTATTTCTTCTTCATCTGATCTTCACGCTCCCAGGTGAACTCGGGTCCTCTATGAGCATTCCATCGAACCTTAACATTTGGTATCTTGTTTTGCTTAAGTCTTTTAACCTCACGATCCATTATTTCGACGGGTTCTTCGATGAATTGAAGTTTTTCGTTGATTTGGATTTCATCTAATGGAATAGTGAGATCTTCTTTAGCAAAACATTTCTTCAAATTCGAGACGTGGAAAGTGTTATGTACAGCCGCGAGTTGTTGAGGTAACTCAAGTCGGTAAGCTACTGGTCTGACACGATCAATAATCTTGAATGGTCCAATATACCTTGGATTTAATTTCCCTCGTTTACCAAATCGAACAACACCTTTCCAAGGTGCAACTTTAAGCATGACCATCTCTCCAATTTCAAATTCTATATCTTTTCTTTTAATGTCAGCGTAGCTCTTTTGTCGACTTCGGGCGGTTTTCAACCGTTGTTGAATTTGGATGATCTTCTCGGTAGTTTCTTGTATAATCTCTGGACCCATAATCTGTCTATCCCCCACTTCACTCCAACAAATCGGAGACCTGCACTTTCTACCATAAAGTGCTTCAAACGACGCCATCTCAATGCTTGAATGGTAGCTGTTGTTGTAGGAAAATTCTGCTAACGGTAGATGTCGATCCCAACTATTTCCGAAATCAATAACACATGCTCGTAGCATGTCTTCAAGCGTTTGTATCATCCTTTCACTCTACCCATCAGTTTGTGGATGATAGGCAGTACTCATGTCTAGACGAGTTCCTAATGCTTGCTGTAATGTCTGCCAGAATCTTGAAATAAATCTACCATCCCTATCAGAGATAATAGAGATTGGTATTCCATGTCTGGAGACGACTTCCTTCAAATACAGTCGTGCTAACTTCTCCATCTTGTCATCTTCTCTTATTGGCAGGAAGTGTGCTAATTTGGTGAGACGATCAACTATTACCCAAATAGTATCAAAACCACTTGCAGTCCTTGGCAATTTAGTGATGAAATCCATGGTAATGTTTTCCCATTTCCATTCCGGGATTTTGGGTTGTTGAAGTAGACCTGATGGTTTCTGATGCTCAGCTTTGACCTTAGAACACGTCAAACATTCTCCTACATATTTAGCAACATCGGCTTTCATACCCGGCCACCAAAAATGTTTCTTGAGATCCTTGTACATCTTCCCCATTCCAGGATGTATTGAGTATCTGGTTTTATGAGCTTCTCTAAGTACCATTTCTCTCATATCTCCAAATTTTGGTACCCAAATCCTTTCAGCCCTATACCGGGTTCCGTCTTCCCGAATATTAAGATTCTTCTCCGATCCTTTGGGTATTTCATCCTTTAAATTTCCCTCTTTTAAAACTCCTTGTTGCGCCTCCTTTATTTGGGTAGTAAGGTTATTATGAATCATTATATTCATAGATTTTACTCGAATGAGTTCTCTGTCCTTCCTGCTCAAGGCATCGGCTACCACATTTGCCTTCCCCGGGTGGTAACGAATCTCAAAGTCGTAATCATTCAATAATTCAATCCACCTACGCTGCCTCATATTCAGTTGTTTCTGATTAAATATGTGTTGAAGACTTTTGTGGTCGGTATATATAATACTTTTGACCCCATATAAGTATTGCCTCCAAGTCTTTAATGCAAAAACAACCGCGCCTAATTCCAAATCATGCGTCGTATAATTTTGTTAGTGAATCTTCAATTGTCTAGACGTATAAGCAATCACCTTCGTTCGTTGCATTAATACACAACCGAGACCTTGCTTTGATGCGTCACAATAAATCACAAAATCATCATTCCCTTCAGGCAATGACAATATAGGTGCCGTAGTTAGCTTTTTCTTTAATAACTGAAACGCTTTCTCTTGTTCATCATTCCATTCAAATTTCTTCCCTTTATGCGTTAATGCAGTCAAGGGTTTTGCTATTCTGGAAAAGTCTTGGATGAACCTTGTGTAGTAACCAGCTAGTCCTAAAAACTGGCGTATGTGTTTCGGAGTTTTCGGGGTTTCCCACTTTTCAACAGTTTCTATCATTGCCGGATCCACCTTAATACCTTCTTTGTTCACTATGTGACCGAGGAATTGAACTTCTTCCAACCAAAATGCACACTTTGAAAACTTAGCGTACAATTCTTCCTTCCTCAATACTTCTAACACCTTTCTCAAATGTTCACCGTGTTCTTGGTCATTCTTTGAGTAAATAAGTATGTCATCAATGAAAACAATGACAAACTTGTCAAGGTATGGTCCACACACTCGGTTCATAAGGTCCATGAACACAGCTGGTGCATTAGTTAAACCAAACGGCATGACCATAAACTCGTAATGACCGTAACGTGTTCTGAAAGCAGTCTTTGGAATATCATCTTCTTTCACCCGCATTTGATGATACCCTGAACGTAAGTCAATCTTTGAATAAACAGACGAGCCTTGTAGTTGATCAAATAAGTCGTCGATACTCGGTAGTGGGTAGCGGTTCTTGATGGTAAGTTTGTTCAACTCTCGGTAGTCGATACACAACCTGAATGTACCATCTTTCTTCTTGACAAACAAAACAGGAGCTCCCCACGGTGATGTGCTTGGTCGAATGAAACCACGCTCTAAAAGTTCTTGTAATTGGCTTTACAGTTCTTTCATCTCGTTGGGTGCGAGTCTGTAAGGAGCACGAGCTATTGGTGCAGCTCCTGGTACAAGATCTATTTGAAATTCAACGGATCGATGTGGGGGTAATCCCGGTAATTCTTTCGGAAATACATCGGGAAATTCTTTTGCAATGGGAACATCATTGATGCTCTTTTCTTCAGTTTGTACTTTCTCGACGTGTGCTAGAACAGCATAGCAACCTTTTCTTATTAGTTTTTGTGCCTTCAAATTACTAATAAGATGTAGCTTCGTGTTGCCCTTTTCTCCGTACACCATTAAGGGTTTTCCTTTTTCTCGTATAATGCGAATTGCATTTTTGTAACAAATGATCTCTGCTTTCACTTCTTTCAACCAGTCCATACCGATTATCACATCAAAACTCCCTAACTCTACTGGTATCAAATCAATCTTAAATGTTTCGCTAACCAGTTTAATTTCTCGATTCCGACATATATTATCTGCTGAAATTAATTTACCATTTGCTAATTCGAGTAAAAATTTACTATCCAAAGGCGTCAATGGACAACTTAATTTAGCACAAAAATCTCTACTCATATAGCTTCTATCCGCACCCGAATCAAATAAAACGTAAGCAGATTTTTTGTCAATAAGAAACGTACCCGTAACAAGCTCCGGGTCTTCCTGTGCCTCTGCCGCATTAATATTGAAAACTCTTCCGCGGCCTTGTCCATTCGTGTTCTCCTGGTTCGGGCAATTTCTAATAATGTGGCCCGGTTTTCCACATTTATAACAAACTACATTGGCATAACTTGCTCCGACACTACTTGCTCTGCCATTACTCGTTCCGACACCATTTGTTCCTTTCGTTCTATTAACCCCTGGTCCGTAGACCTCACACTTTGCTGCGCTATGACCATTTCTTTTACACTTGTTGCAAAATTTGGTGCAGAACCCCGAGTGATACTTTTCACACCTTTGGCATAGCTGCTTCTGATTGTTGTTGTTGTTGCGGTTATTATTGTTGTTGGGATGATTGTTGTAGTTGCTGTTGTTGTTGTTGTTGTTGTTGTTGTTGTTGTTGGGCCGTTTGTTGTAGTTGCGATTGATGTTGCGATTGTTGGGATAATTGTTGCGATTATTGTTGTAATTGCTGTTGTTGTTGTATTGGTGATTCTTATCACCGTTTTCCTCCCACTTTCTTTTGACTTGCTTAACATTGGCCTCTTCAGCAGTCTGTTCTTTAATTCTTTCTTCAATCTGGTTCACTAGTTTGTGAGCCATTCTACATGCCTTTTGTATGGAGGCGGGATCGTGTGAACTTATATCTTCTTGGATTCTTTCCGGTAATCCTTTCACAAATGCGTCGATCTTCTATTCCTCATCTTCGAATGCTCCCGGACACAATAGGCACAATTCGGTGAATCGTCTTTCGTACGTGGTAATATCAAATCCTTGGGTTCGTAACCCTCTAAGTTCTGTCTTGAGCTTATTGACCTCGGTTCTGGGACGGTACTTCTCGTTCATCAAGTGCTTGAATGCTGACCACGGTAGTGCGTACGCATCGTCTTATCCCACTTGCTCTAGATAGGTATTCCACCATGTTAACGCAGAACCTGTGAAGGTATGCATAGCGTACTTCACTTTGTCCTCTTCAGTACACTTACTTATGGCAAACACTGATTCGACCTTCTCGGTCCACCGTTTCAATCCGATCGGTCCTTCGGTTCCATCAAATTCCAAAGGTTTGCAGGCAGTGAATTCTTTGTAGGTGCATCCTACGCGATTTCATGTACTGCTAGATCCAAGGTTATTGTTGGTATGTAGCGCAGCCTGTACTGCGGCTATGTTTGAAGCTAGAAAAGTACGGAATTCCTCTTCATTCATATTCACGGTGTGTCGAGTAGTCGGTGCCATTTCCTTCAAAATAGTCAAATGGAACAAGTTAATCATACAGAATATTAAGAGTAGTTAATAGTATTTCGTAGCATAATATGAACTCATTTATAAAAGCTTTTTCTTCATATTAGCGTTTTATAAGTTTAAATTCGGGTAGTACCTACCCGTTAAGTTCATACTTAGTAGCTAATATACAATTCAACTACTACAATTCTATATGAAAAACTGATTATAATAATATTTCGCGTTCAAACTTTTACACAATATTTTACAAACTTACAATACCGCTTATTTTACATATAGCATGAAATATAGCACACAATAAATTTGATACAAGATGGTTGTGAAGATAATTCTAGCTAGTACACAAGTCGTTCAGCAAAGGCAATAAAGACACGTAATTCATACGTCCAGAAACAAGTCATGCATTCTGGTTTTACTAGGATTACTTCCCATCCTTGGTCTTGTGGAACATAACCGTTATGGCCGTTGATAAGACAGCGTGTTGTAACGTCGTCAAAGGGACGAGGGTTACGTAATGTCTAACAGTCCCGTAACAATCTAAAAACCTCATTTCTTACCCCAATTACCGACTCCGTCACTTGTGGGAACGTTTTGTTTAATAGTTGTAGCCCGATGTTCTTGTTCTCACTTTGGTGAGAAGCGAACATTACTAATCCGTAAGCATAACATGCTTCTTTATGTTGCATGTTAGCCGCTTTTTCTAAATCACGAAGTCCAATATTCGGATATATTGAGTCAAAATAATTTCTTAACCCATTGCGTAAAATATAATTTGGGTTCCCCGCAATATATGCGTCAAAGTAAACACATCATAACTTATGGATTTCCCAATGTGATATTCCCCATCTTTCGAACGAAAGCCTTTTATAAACCAAGGCATTCTTGGAACATTTTTCGAATGTCTTACAAACTGATCTCGCCTTAAATAGTTGTGCCGAAGAATTCTGACCGACTCTAGACAAGATTTCATCAATCATGTCTCCGGGTAGGTCTCTTAAAATATTGGGTTGTCTATCCATTTTGTGTTTTTATACTGTAAAATAGACAAGAGTTAGATTCATAAAAAAAATACTTATTAATAAAAGCAATTTTTACATATATCATAAAGCATAAGCACACTATATTACATATATTACACCACACGAATATAACTATCTTATTCCGACTCGCTTGTTTCTTCTTCTTCGGTTTTGGTTCGTTTTTCCAAGTTTCTAGGGATATATGATGTTCCCCTAATACGAGCCGTCGTTTTCCACATTGGTTTAGAAAAACCTGGTGGTTTAGAGGTTCCCGGGTCATTGTTACAACTTAAGGACATCGGGGGTTGACGATACATATAAAGTTCATCGGGGTTGGAATTAGATTTCTCTATTTTTATGCCCTTTCCCTTATTATTTTCTTTTGCCTTTTTAAATTCAGTTGGGGTAATTTCTATAACATCATCGGAATTCTCGTCGGAATCCGATTCATCGGAGAATTGGTAATCCTCCCAATATTTTGCTTCCTTGGCGGAAACACCATTGACCATAATTAACCTTGGTCGGTTGGTTGAGGATTTTCTTTTACTTAACCGTTTTATTATTTCCCCCACCGGTTCTATTTCTTCATCCGGTTCCGATTCTTCTTCCGGTTCCGATTCTTCTTCCGGTTCCGACTCTACTTCCGGTTCCTCTTCGGGAACTTGTGAATCAGTCCACGAATCATTCCAATTTACATTTGACTCTTCATTATTATTAGGTGAGTCAATGGGACTTGTTCTAGAGGTAGACATCTATCACATAATATCAAATGCGTTAAGAGATTAATATATCACATAATATTCACATGTTAAAAATATATAGTTTCCAACAAAATTTGTTAAGCAATTATTTTTCAAGTAAACACGGTCGAAGTCTAGACTCACTAATGCATCCTAACAAACTCGATAAGACACACTAATGCAAAATTCTGATTCTCTAAGACCAACGCTCGGATACCAACTGAAATGTCCCGTTCTTATTGAATAAAAACGTTCCATATTAATTGATTTCGTTGCGAGGTTTTGACCTCTATATGAGACGTTTTTCAAAGACTGCATTCATTTTTAAAACAAACCATAACCTTTATTTCATAAATAAAGGTTTAAAAAGCTTTACGTAGATTATCAAATAATGATAATCTAAAATATCCTGTTTACACACGACCATTACATAATGGTTTACAATACAAATATGTTACATCGAAATTAGTTTCTTGAATGCAGTTTATACACAGTATCATACAAACATGGACTCCAAATCTTGTCCTTATTTTAGTATGCAATAGCGGAAGCTCTTAGTATTCACCTGAGAATAAACATGCTTTAAACGTCAACAAAAATGTTGGTGAGTTATAGGTTTAACCTATATATATCAAATCGTAACAATAGACCACAAGATTTCATATTTCAATATACATCCCATACATAGAGATAAAAATCATTCATATGGTGAACACCTGGTAACCGACATTAACAAGATGCATATATAAGAATATCCCCATTATTCCGGGACACCCTTCGGATATGATATAAATTTCGAAGTACTAAAGCATCCGGTACTTTGGATGGGGTTTGTTAGGCCCAATAGATCTATCTTTAGGATTCGCGTCAATTAGGGTGTCTGTTCCCTAATTCTTAGATTACCAGACTTAATAAAAAGGGGCATATTTGATTTCGATAATTCAACCATAGAATGTAATTTCACGTACTTGTGTCTATTTTGTAAATCATTTATAAAACCTGCATGTATTCTCATCCCAAAAATATTAGATTTTAAAAGTGGGACTATAACTCACTTTCACAGATTTTTACTTCGTCGGGAAGTAAGACTTGGCCACTGGTTGATTCACGAACCTATAACAATATATACATATATATCAAAGTATGTTCAAAATATATTTACAACACTTTTAATATATTTTGATGTTTTAAGTTTATTAAGTCAGCTGTCCTCGTTAGTAACCTACAACTAGTTGTCCACAGTTAGATGTACAGAAATAAATCGATAAATATTATCTTGAATCAATCCACGACCCAGTGTATACGTATCTCAGTATTGATCACAACTCAAACTATATATATTTTGGAATCAACCTCAACCCTGTATAGCTAACTCCAACATTCACATATAGAGTGTCTATGGTTGTTCTGAAATTTATATAGATGTGTCGACATGATAGGTCGAAACATTATATACATGTCTATGGTATCTCAAGATTACATAATATACAATACAAGTTGATTAAGTTATGGTTGGAATAGATTTGTTACCAATTTTCACGTAGCTAAAATGAGAAAAATTATCCAATCTTGTTTTACCCATAACTTCTTCATTTTAAATCCGTTTTGAGTGAATCAAATTGCTATGGTTTCATATCGAACTCTATTTTATGAATCTAAATAGAAAATTTATAGGTTTATAGTCGGGAAAATAAGTTACAAGTCGTTTTTGTAAAGGTAGTCATTTCAGTCGAAAGAACGACGTCTAGATGACCATTTTAGAAAACATACTTCCACTTTGAGTTTAACCATAATTTTTGGATATAGTTTCATGTTCATAATAAAAATTATTTTCCCAGAATAATAACTTTTAAATCAAAGTTTATCATAGTTTATAATTAACTAACCCAAAACAGCCCGCGGTGTTACTACGACGGCGTAAATCCGGTTTTACGGTGTTTTTCGTGTTTCCAGGTTTTAAATCATTAAGTTAGCATATCATATAGATATAGAACATGTGTTTAGTTGATTTTAAAAGTCAAGTTATAAGGATTAACTTTTATTTGTGAACAAGTTTAGAATTAACTAAACTATGTTCTAGTGATTACAAGTTTAAACCTTCGAATAAGATAGTTTTATATGTATGAATCAAATGATGTTATGAACATCATTACTACCTCAAGTTCCTTGGATAAACCTACTGGAAATGAGAAAAATAGATCTAGCTTCAAAGGATCCTTGGATGGCTTGAAAGTTCTTGAAGCAGAATCATGACACGAAAACAATTTCAAGTAAGATTTCCACTCGAAATAAGATTGTTATAGTTATAGAAATTGAATTAAAGTTTGAATATGATTATTACCTTGTATTAGAAAGATAACCTAATGTAAGTAACAAAGGTTTCTTGATCTTGGATGATTACTTGGAATGGATTTAGAAAACTTGGAAGTAAACTTGCAATCTTGGAAGTATTCTTGATTTTATGAAACTAGAACTTTTGGAATTTATGAAGAACACTTAGAACTTGAAGATAGAACTTGAGAGAGATCAATTAGATGAAGAAAATTGAAGAATGAAAGTGCTTGTAGGTGTTTTTGGTCGTTGGTGTATGGATTAGATATAAAGGATATGTAATTTTGTTTTCATGTAAATAAGTCATGAATGATTACTCATATTTTTGTAATTTTATGAGATATTTCATGCTAGTTGCCAAATGATGGTTCCCACATGTGTTAGGTGACTCACATGGGCTGTTAAGAGATGATCATTGGAGTGTATATACCAATAGTACATACATCTAAAAGCTGTGTATTGTACGAGTACGAATACGGGTGCATACGAGTAGAATTATTGATGAAACTGAACGAGGATGTAATTGTAAGCATTTTTGTTAAGTAGAAGTATTTTGATAAGTGTCTTGAAGTCTTTCAAAAGTGTATAAATACATATTAAAACACTACATGTATATACATTTTAACTGAGTCGTTAAGTCATCGTTAGTCGTTACATGTAAGTGTTGTTTTGAAACCTTTAGGTTAACGATCTTGTTAAATGTTGTTAACCCAATGTTTATAATATCAAATGAGATTTTAAATTATTATATTATCATGATATTATCATGTATGAATATCTCTTATTATGATATATATACATTAAATGTCTTTACAACGATAATCGTTACATATATGTCTCGTTTAAAAATCATTAAGTTAGTAGTCTTGTTTTTACATATGTAGTTCACTGTTAATATACTTAATGATATGTTTAATTATCATAGTATCATGTTAACTATATATATATCCATATATATGTCATCATATAGTTTTTACAAGTTTTAACGTTCGTGAATCACCGGTCAACTTGGGTGGTCAATTGTCTATATGAAACATATTTCAATTAATCAAGTCTTAACAAGTTTGATTGCTTAACATGTTGGAAACATTTAATCATGTAAATATCAATCTCAATTAATATATATAAACATGGAAAAGTTCGGGTCACTACAGTACTTAAGACCTAATTTACATACTTTTAAACCTTTGGGAACGATTTACTAACTTAGTAACTTTTGACTTAGGTTGAGGACCTTCCGGACCAAACTACTTGCTTACTATTCCCGCTTATCGACTTTTACTACTTTCCACTGTGAGTTATAGCATCTCTTTTTACTTTAACTATTTTGGGAACTGAGAATACATGCGCATTTTACGTTTTACATACTAGGCACAAGTACTTAAACTTTATATATGTGTGGGTTATACAACGGCATAAAATTTCCCCTTAGCTCGGTAACATTTAGTCATTGGTCTTTGAACTGGTGAACGCGAATCTTAGATATGGATCCATAGGGTTTAACATCCCCACTCAGGCTAGTAGCGCTAGCATTTAACGGGTGTTTAATACTTCTTAAACATACGCACTCACCACGTGTACTTTTAGGGGGTGTTATTTACGTTAAGTTAGTTACCAAGTGCCCACGGTTATACATATACTTTTCATACTGTTTTGAAATACTGAAATCTCGTGGCCTACCTTACATTACTGTTATACTTATACTATAGCTCACCAACCTTTGTGTTGACGTTTTTAAGCATGTTTTCCTCAGGTGCTTAAGGTTTGATTGCTTCCGCTGTAGTTGCTATGCTTTGTAGACTCCCTCTACGCTTATTAGAGATGTCTTCGCATAAAACGTTTATTTGCATTCAAACTTTATTACTTTTAAACAATGTATTTGTAACGACCTATGGGTCACGTACTATTATTATCGCTTTCTATTCGTAGAATCACACTACCGGTTGTTAAACATTTGGCGTTGGTTATGACGTCACATTTTCATATGAATGCAAACTTATTTTAAACATGCATATAGTGTTGACCTTGTATTGATCCTATTGTTGATGATGCGTACACGATGGTTTTGTACGGGGCGTCACAACTACAATTCTATATGAAAAAACTGATTATAATAAAATTTCTCGTTCAAATTTATACAATATTTTTCAAACTTACAATACCGCTACTATATATATAGGATTAAATATAGCACATAATAACTTTGCTACTCGGTAGCTATAAAGGCAATTCTAGTTAATACGCAAGTTGTTCAGCAAAAGAAATAAAGACACGTAATTCATAAGTCCATAAACAAGTCATGCATTCTGGTTTTACTAAGACGACTTCCCATCCTTGGTCTTGTGGAAAATAACCGTTATAACCATTGGATAGGCAGCATGTTGTAATGTCGTCAAAAGCACGAGGGTTTCGTAATGTCCAATAGCCCCGTAATAATCTAAAAACCTTGTTTCTCACCCCAACTACTGAATCCGTCACTTGTGGGAAGGTTGTATTTAAAAGTTGTAATCCGATGTTCTTTTTCTCACTTTGGTAAGAAGCGAACATCACTAACCCGTAAGTATAACATGCTTCTTTATGTTGCATGTTAGAAGCTCTTTCTAACTCACGAAATCCTATGTTGGGATATGTTGAGTCAAAATAGGTTCTTAACCCGTAGCGTAAAATTGCATTTGGGTTCCCAGCATTTAATGCTTTAAAGAAAACACGGCGTAACTTATGGTCTCCTCAATGTGATATACCCCACCTATCAAAGGAAAGCCTTTTATAAACTAAGGCATTTCTGGAAAGTCTTTCAAATTTTTGACAAGTTAATTTCGCCATAACTAAATGTGCTGATGAATTCTGACCGACTCTAGACAAGATTTCCTCAATCATATCCTATGGTAGGTCTTCTAAAATATTTGGTTGTCTACCCTTAACGTCCATTTTGTTTTTATACTGTAAAATAGACAATAATTAGATTTGTAAAAGATAATTAACAAACAATACAAGCAATTTTTACATAGAACAAAAAAGTACAAGCACACTACAATACATATAATACACAACCTGATTACAACCCTCTAATCCGAATCACTGGTTTCTTCTTCTTCGGACTTGGTTCGTTTTCCTAATTTTCTAGGGATATATGGTGTTCCTCTAATATGAGCCTTCGTTTTCCATAATGGTTTAGAAATACCTAGTGATTTAGAGGTTCCCGGGTTATTGTTACAATTTCGGAAATACGGACGTTGCCGATACATATAAAGTTCATCGGGGTTGGAATCAGGTTTCTCTATTTTTATAGCTTTTCCCTTATTATTTTCTTTTGCTTTATTAAATTAGGTCGAGCTAATTTCTATAACATCATCGGAATCCTCATCGGGATCCGATTCATCGGAAAATTGGTAATCTTCCCAATATTTTGCTTCCTTTGCGGAAACACCATTGACCATTTTTAACTTTGGTCCGTTGGTTGAGGATTTTATTTTATTTAAATGATTTACTGTAGGTATCAATATTTCTTCCTCCGAAACCTCTTCTTCTTCCAGTTCCTCCTCTTCCGGTTCCTCCTCTTCTGGTTCCTCTTCTTCCGGTTCCTCCTCTTCCGGTTCCTCCTCTTCGAGAATTTGTGAATCTTCCCAAAGTATATTCGACTCTTCATTATTATTAGGTGAGTCGATGGGATTTGTACTAGAGGTAGACATCTATCACACAATATCAAACACGTTAAGAGATTAATATATCACATAATATTTACATGTTAATAATATATAGTTTCCATCAAAAAATGTTAAGCAATCGTTTTTGAAGAAAAACACGGTCGAAGTCCAGACTCACTAATGCAACCTAACAAACTCGGTAAGATATACTAATGCAAAAATTCTGGTTCTCTAAGACCAACGCTCGGATACCAACTGAAATGTCCCGTTCATATTGATTATAAACGTTCCATATTAATTGATTTCGTTGGGAGGTTTTGACCTCTATATGAGACGTTTTTCAAAGACTGCATTCGTTTTTAAAACAAACCATAACCTTTATTTTATCGACAAGGTTAAAAAGTCACCACCTAGATTATCCAGAAATGATAATCTAAAAATATCACACTTACACAGACTACCAATACATATTGGTTTACAATATTAATATGTTACAACAAAGTAAATCTCGAATGCAGTTTTAAACAATATAATACAAGCATGCTGACACCAAATCTTGTCCATAATTTAGTATGCAACAGTGGAAGCTCTTAATAATCATCTGAGAATAAACATGCTTTAAACGTCAACAAAAATGTTGGTGAGTTATAGGTTTAACCTATATATTTATCAAATCGTAATAATAGACCACACGATTTCATATTTCAATATACATCCCATACATGGAGATAAAAATCATTCATATGGTGAACACCTGGTAACCGATATTAACAAGATGCATATAAGAATATCCCCTATCATTCCAGGAAATCCTTCGGACATGATGAAAATGAATTCAAAGTACTAAAGCATCCGGTACTTTGGATGGAGTTCGTTAGGCCCAATAGATCTATCTTTAGGATTCGCGTCATTTAGTAGATCGGTTTACTAACTCTTAGGCTACCAAGCAAAAGGGGCATATTCAGCTTCGATCATTCACCCATATAATGTAGTTTCAATTACTTGTGTCTATTTCGTAAAATATTTATAAAACTGCATGTATTCTCATCCCAAAATATTAGATTTTAAAAGTGGGACTATAACTCACTTTCATAGATTTTTACTTCGTCGGGAAGTAAGACTTGGCCACTGGTCGATTCACGAACCTATAACAATTATGTACATATATATCAAAGTATATTCAAAATATATTTACAACATTTTTAATACGTTTTGATGTTTTAAGTTTATTAAGTCAGCTATCCTCGTTAGTAACCTACAACTAGTTGTCCACAGTTAGATGTACAAAAATAAAGCAATATATATTATCTCGAATCAATCCACGACCTCGTGTATACAAGCCTCAGGCTAGATCACAACTCAAATTATATATAATATTTTGGAATCAACCTCAACCCTGTATAGCTAACTCCAACATTACTGCATATAGAGTGTCTATGGTTGTTCCGAAATATATATATAGATGGGTCGATATGATACGTCAAAACATTGTATTCGTGTCTATGGTATCTCAAGATTACATAATATATTAGGATACATGTATAATACAATATGAGTTAGCTAGGATATGATTAATATAGATTTGTTACCACTTTTCACGCAGCTACAACAAGCAAAATTATTCAATCTTGTTTTACCCATAACTTCTTCGTTTTAAATCCGTTTTGAGTGATTCAAGTTTCTATGATTTCATATTGAACTTAAGTTTATGAATCTAAACAGAAAAAGTATAAGTTTATATTCATAAATACAGGTTACAAGTCATTTTTGTAAAGGTAGTCATTTCAGTCGAAAGATCGACGTCTAGATGACCATTTTGGAAAACATACTTCCACTTTGAGTTTAACCATAATTTTTGGATATAGTTTCTTGTTCATAAGACAAATCATTTTCCTAGAAGAACAACTTCTAAATCAAAGTTTATCATAGTTTTTAATTAACTAACCCAAAACAGCCTGCGGTGTTAATACGACTGCGTATATCCGGTTTTACGGTGTTTTTCGTGTTTTCAGTTTTAAATCATTAAGTTAGCATATCATATAGATATAGAACATGTGTTTAGTTGATTTTAAATCTCAAGTTAGAAGGATTAACTTTTGTTTGCGAAGAAGTTTAGAATTAACTAAACTATGTTCTAGTGATTACAAGTTTAAACCTTCCAATAAGGTAGCTTTATAAATATGAATCGAATGATGTTATGAACATCATTAATATTTCAGGTTTTGTGGATAAACCCACTGGAAATTAAAAAAATAGATCTAGCTTCAAAAGATCCTTGGATACCTTGAAAGTTCTTGAAGTAGAATCATGACACGAAAACAACTTCAAGTAAGATTTCCACTCGAAATAAGATTGTTAAAGTTATAGAAATTGAATCAAAGTTTGAATATCAGTATTATCTTGTATTAGAAAGATATCTTACTATAAATAAGAAACATTTCTTGAGGTTGGATGATCACTCAAAGTGGATTTGCAAGATTGGAAGTAAGCTCGCAAACTTGGAAGTGTTGTTGGTGTGTTCTTGAGGTTGGATGATCACTCAAAGTGGATTTGCTAGATTTTGTTGAATATGATGAAGAACACTTAGAAAAAAGGAATAACACTTGAGAGAGAGTAATTTGATTCAAGAAAATTGAAATGGAAGTGTGTTTGTGATGCCCCTAATTCACGTGAACTTATGATGTCAATATAGTCTTCATTAGTTTGTAATCTTATGAGATATTTCATGCTAGATATTAAATGATGTTTCCCACATGGTTAGGTGACTTACATGGGCTGCTAAGAGTTGATAATTGGAGTGTATATACCAATAGTACATACATATAGAAGCTGGGTATTGTACGAGTACAAATACGGGTGTATACGAATAAAATTGTTGATGAAAAAGAATGAGGATGTAATTGTAAGCATTTTTGTTAAGTAGAAGTACTTTGATAAGTGTCTTGAAGTCTTTCAAAAGTGTATGAATACATATTAAAACACAACATGTATATACATTTTAACTGAGTCGTTAAGTCATCGTTAGTCGTTACATGTAAGTGTTGTTTTGAAACCTTTAAATTAACAATCTTGTTAAATGTTGTTAACCCATTGTTTATTATATCTAATGAGATATTAAATCATTACATTCACATGATATAATGATGTATTAATATATCTTAATATGATATATATATATATATATATATATATAAATGTTGTTACAACGATAATCGTTAAATGTATGTCTCGTTTCGAAATCCTTAAGTTAGTAGTCTTGTTTTTACATATGTAGCTCATTGTTAATGTACTTAATGATATATTTACTTATCATAATATCATTTTAACTATAAATATATCCATATATATGTCATCATATAGTTTTTACAAATATTAACCTTCGTGAATCACCGGTCAACTTGGGTGGTCAATTGTCTATATGAAACCTATTTCAATTAATCAAGTCTTAACAAGTTTGATTACTTAACATGTTGGAAATACTTAATCATGTAAATATCAATTTCATTTAATATATATAAACATGGAAAAGTTCGGGTCACTACATCTGGCTGGGTCTTCATTCACAGCACTCCTTACTGTGTCTTCAGTACCAACTGACTGATTAGTATCAGCTGGCACAACTGCCATAGTATCTTCACTAGCTGCCTTAAATAAGGGCTCTATCCTTAGGGACTGATTATCCCTAGGGGCAGATTTTACCCTTTGTGTATCGATTGGCTTGGGTTCAGCTGTGGTTCTTGTGTTGATACTAGTTCTTGTGGAGGCCAATAGGGAGTAATAGCAAGATACTCCCCGTCAATAACATCATCATCAAGGTTGATGACTTCTGCTAGTTGTTGTGGTGCAGCTGGCTGAGCAGAAGATGCTGGTCGAGAGGATTGGCTGATTTCTAACATAGCATCCAGGCACCTCATTAATACATCAGGTCTAACTCCTCCTGACACAGTAGATTGCAAATAATCTTGCATCTCTTTAGGTGTCATTCTTTTAATCCTGTCTGCTCGCTCAGTATACAGCTTTGCCTTCTCTTTATCATATTTCACCATGAACTTAGCATTTCGTTTTCGAGCATCTCTCTTGTATTTGTTTATGCTGAGCAGTTCATCATGAATATCCATCTTTTCAGGGACTAGGGTTCTTCTATGCTTAATTATGTGTCTTTTGTGAGCAACATAGGCATCTCATTTTGTATTAAAGGCATCGTTCAGTTCCTGCTATCTCTTCTGATGCCTCTCCATTTTCCTTTTCATTTTTCTTTCGATCGTTTGAGAGACAACAACAGATTCAGCAACAGCCAGTTCAGAAACATCACTGGGCTTACTGCGAAAACCAATATTATCCACAGATGTTGCAGACACACTGGGTTGAGATTCACCAGCAGTCTTGACACCTGCTTCAGTATGAGCGTTGATGGGCTTAGTGCCAGTACCTTGATCAGTACCATCACCACCATCATTACCATCTCTCATTTGCTGCTTTGGAGCTTTTTCATGCTCATGATCTCCCTCAGTTTGTTTTCTCTTTTTGTGCTTCTTGGATTTCTTCTCCCCCTTTTTGTCATCAGCAGGGGCAGAAGGATGTTCTGGGGAAACATGTGCATCAAGGTCACTATCTGACTCTGGAATAGAAAATGCAAAGTTGTTTTAGTCAGCATCAACAGGAGATAGATGGGCACCAGGATCCACGCCATATTGTCGGAGGCATAGGTTTGAAGAACGAACTTCATTCCTTGCAACACCCATGGCCATTTGATTGAGCAGCCATGCGTTACATTACCTCCACCATTTGAACATAAGCAGAGGCAGGAATCATTGTAGCCATTTGCTGTTCCTGCGAATCCAACCTCTCTTCTAATACCCTATTCTCCTCATTAGGAAAAGAATCCTGTGATTAGCAGCATCAAGTTCAGCTTGAAGACGGGCAATATGATCAGCATATTCATTATGAGAGATGATTCGCTTTTTAAGATCCTCCTCTTCTTCATGGTGTTGGACAATGGCATCCACCGCTAGATCTGCAAAAGCACATACTTGTTTGAGTTGGGCTTCAATAGTGGACGTAGTAACGTTCCCAGCTCTGCGAATGGCATTAGACATTCGATCAGTGAGAGTATGGCGGATGGTTCTCTAGATGTCTGGTGAGATTCTGGCTATAGTGCGATAAACAGCCAGAGTAGAAATGGCAGCCACCTCAGTAGGATCAAAAGTACTGGTTGAGGGGTGATCACTAGTAGATATAATAGGAGTACCTCCGTGGGGTGATGGAGGTGGAAGGTCAGAATCTGACTCATCACCATGATCACTACCATTTTTACCTTCACCCGAAGGTTTAGAATCACTGGTATCCTTTGTAGCATCATCACTATCATCATCACTGAGATCCACTGGTTTGTCCTTGGAGCCAGTTACATTATCTTGAATGACTGGCTCGTCCTTACCAGTACCTTTATCAGCATCATCATCAGATGAAGAAGATGATGAGGAAGAAGCTGATGAATCAGAAGGTACTGGTGAATCAGGAACATTTTGCATGACACACTTACCAGTAGCAGGATCAATGATGAACTTGAGAGGCCTCGAAGTACCAGGCCGTGGAGAAGCAGCTGGAGTCATACCAAAGTAATGGTAGTATGGCTGTTCATTAATTTGCTGTAGAGTGGCCAGCCTCTCATATACCTCTTCACGGGCTGGTTGATCAAACTGAGATAGTAGTTCAGTAAGATCCTATGTGGGTAACTTGTTAGCTAAAACTATTGCACTTTGAGGATCAATAGTCAGCTGATCCACCTGCAAGGCAATTTTGGGAGTGATAGCGGCTCCCCTATAAATGAAGTTGGGCACAACTTCATCTGGATCTGGTACCTGGCATACATACTTGGGCTTTTCACCAGAAACAGAAGCCGAAGTAGTGTCAGTAGTAGTAGCAGTAGAGGTACCAGCATCCATAGTGGGTTCCATAAAACCAGTAGCAGCAATAGGTGACTGTACAGTAGGTGAAGAAGCAGTATCAACAACACCTTTAAAGAAAGTATTCGGTGTTGAATCAGAAACCTGTAGATTACCAGCAGGGTCTACAGTTATAATTTGTCTCAATTGAAGATCAACAACATCCGGAATACAAACGGAACCAGTGACATATGCAGAATAGGCAGCATTTGCTTTAATAAGCTCATCAGTAAGCACCACATCATCCTGGACACCACTTGTAGTGATTTCCTCAGTAGCAGCAGCTGGAGGAATAACAGTGGTAGAGCCAGTAACATTGGAATCAAGAACCTCCTTAACAATAGTATCAATAACTATTTCAAGGGCAGAAGGAGGTTCCATTATCATCTCATCAACAACTTCAGAATCAGTAGTTGAGACAGCAATACTGGGAATAGGAGGAGGAATAGTAGCAGCAGTAACATCAGAAACCATCTCCTCATGACCAGTAGGAACAGTTGAACCAGCATCAAGTAGATCCCCAGTTTCACAAGCAGCAGTAGAAGCAACAGTACTAGTATCAGCACCACCAGTAGGCAAATCAGTAGCACCAACACCAGTAGCAGAAACAGAGAGCTCATCAGTAGAAACAATAACATTCTGTTCTTGCTCCCCTTCCGCGTGTTCATCTACCCTGCTAAGAACTGAAACAAAAGAACATTTTATGTTAACAACTTTAGAACCAAATAAATTTGACTCAACAATTGCATCTGTTGTTGGTCTCTAGAGATAGACTGGTGATTTAGTCAGCCCTTTGATTGAGACAGAGTAAGGTGTCTGTAAGTGCAGCTGTGACTCTGTTGACTCATTGGCAACACATGTTGACCCAGATTGTGTAAGAGTTCTGGCTGGAAATGATGTAGGAGTGTGACTCTTATCATGATCCAAGTAACATTTGGGCTGTGCGTAGCCTGAGCTGATTCAACACGATGAGGGGCCAGCTCAAGTCTGCTTTCGGGGCCAGTTATGTTCTCTTTTAGTTGTACTGTCAGCAGAGGATATTTCTTGAAGTATAATTTTGAAAAATATGGAAGTGTCTGGTTAGAAGAGTATGGGTTGCTACTCTTCTTAACACTAGTTTTAAAACCAGTCAGCTTGGGAGTCAAGGTTATACCTTTAACTCCACTTTCATTTTTCAAGTTAGCAATTAAAATAATTTTAATTAAGTTAGAGATTTCTGTTGTTTGGTTTAGAGACGCACCAGGTTCCATAGCAGCATTCTTTTTTTAGAAGCAGCAGTTGAGATTGGGGCAATCTTCCATGTGGCTTGTGTGGAGCCAGCTTTAACACGTTTGGATTTTCCTATTACCAAGAAATAGATAAGCAACGAATTCCAATACTTAGAAGTGGGTAGTCAGTATATAAGACTAGGGCTGTTCTTTATTATTAGAGAGCACTAGATTCTAATACAACTACTGCTTTACCAGTATGTGAGACGGTGGCTGTTCTAGTTGAGGTAGCTAGCTTCTTCCTACGAGTAGCTAGCTTTCACTGAGTTGCCTCCCCCTCAGCTGGTGCAACACCAGAGGCAGTCGATTGGGTAACTCCACCTTGAGCAGCTAGATACTCAAGCATTACTGGCGTCAAGGCAGCATATGGAGCAGTCGGTTTATCTTTTGGCATCCCCCTTGCTTTAAAGGCAGGTCAAATGATTCATCAGTAATCTGCTGGTAAGCATCACTCAGCTCGTTTTCAAACACAAGGCTCAAAAACCTTGGAAAGGGGATTAAATGTGTTCTTTTGGGTGCAACCACCATCTCCCTTAACCTCAAGAAGATTTCAGCAGCATAATCAATATTTCATTTGAACAGCAACCCATGACCCATCTTAAGCTCAAAATCTGAGCATTGATCAAAGCTACTTGACTTCTAGTTGATGCACTGGGTCAGCAGTCCGAAGAAATAGTACCACAACGGTGGCATGTGCTTTCTTAATGGCGTATGACCAATTGGACCAGTATATCCAATTGTTTTTAGCACTTGCCTCCTGAATTCATCGCTCATTTGTGAATTAACAAATGTTCCACCTAGTAGTTGAAGGGCTCGTCGAATGGCATCAAAGATGATTGAGAAAATTAGGGTTGTAACCATGCCACGAACACATGGAACATTCTGTTGAGTGGTGGCCATGGTGGCAGTGTACCAGAATCGGGCTAAGCAGGCTGGATAAAGTCGAAAGGCACTCTGGTGATAGATCTCGCCAAAGGGCAACGCCTGATGTAGTCGATCAAAGTCTCATAGCCTATGTTAGCTTTAGACTTAGGTATGGAGAGAGCATGTGCTGCATTGCCTCTAGATAGGCGAATGAGATCATGTGCAGGTGTGTTATTAGCCTTAACAAAACTTGGATGAAGGTTGAACAATGGTCCATGTTCAATTGGTTCCTCCGGTGCCGGTGGAGATTGTTGTTCTGGTTAAGGTTGTTCAGGTTGTTGTTACTGTTGTTGTTCCTCCAGTTGGTTCTCGGCAGGTGGTGATTGTTGTTGGTCTACTATTGAGAAGATTGTTAAAGATGAATGTATGAATGATTTGAAGATTTGGGGAATTAGAGAGAAGAGTGTGTTTTTGAAAGGTAAATTGAAGAGTTAATAATCGAAGGTTATTATGAGAAATGGATCGCCTTATTTAACCTTTCGGATTGGTGGAAAAAAGTGCAGGAGAGAGAAAAATGGCAACTGTCATCTGCAGGCGCGTAGGCAGATGTGACAGACTGGCACGTTTTCAAGGGGACACAGACTGTTGACATGACGTATAATCGGATTGAACACTCATACCTCCCATTAAGCATTAAATGCAGCAGATTTTAAATTAAAATGAAGTTAAAGACCACAAAAAAAAGTTTAAAAACTCTTTGTTACATTTAATATGTTATGAATTTAATTTTAAATCATTGGGAGTAAATGAGTTTCTGTTTTAAGGTATCATTTAATGTTGTGAGCTATTTATTATTTCATTTTAGACATTGAATAACCATGATATAAAAGACCTTGTTGTGCTGATTGTTTGACATGTAGGCAGTAAGTAAAGAATATGTGACTTACTGGGTTTCCCTATATATTGTAGAACCAGCACACCAACAAATTGTCTTTTATTTTAAAGTTCAAGCATACCCAGCTCAGAGATGAGATAGTTAAAACGTTTCACATCTAAGGGCTTTGTGAATAGATCTGCTAACTGCTGGTTTGTTGAAATAAAATGTAGCTCCACATCTCCTTTTTGAACATGATCCCTTATGAAGTGATAACGAACGTCAATGTGCTTTGTCCTTGAATGCATCACATAATTGTTGGTAATAGCAATTGCACTAGTGTTGTCACAGTAGATTGGAGTTTTTGTAACATGAACACCATAGTCCTTCAGCTGGCTTTGCATCCATAGTACTTGAGCAGTACAACTACCAGCAGAAATATATTCTGCCTCAGCAATGGATGTGGACAGTATTTTGCTTTTTACTCGTCCAGCTGACTAGCCTACCACCCAGTGTGACAATCCGTCCAAATCCCTTTTGAACGAATACATCATTCATCGATTTCACAGTGAGGTACTGACCTCTACATGATACG
Source organism: Rutidosis leptorrhynchoides (assembly GCF_046630445.1). Lineage (NCBI taxonomy): Eukaryota > Viridiplantae > Streptophyta > Magnoliopsida > Asterales > Asteraceae > Rutidosis > Rutidosis leptorrhynchoides. Next base: position 202,050,986 of record NC_092337.1, read on the forward strand.
TTTTTGTAAATATTGCATTTTTTTAAAAGGCAAACCATAATTGAATATCAAATTTCAAGGTTTTTGACGTTTGATGATTTCTACATATAGACAATCATTGTAATTAATAGTTTACAATACTACATCCGTTGATAATGTAGTCAAAATAAGATACATGGTGATGATTTTGTGAATGCAATGTTTTCTTGAATAAAACATGTATCAGTCCATGCACATAGCTTGTATAATGTATAAGCAAACAGCGAAAGACTTCTTGAAACCTGAGAATAAACATGCTTAAAAGTGTCAACACAAAGGTTGGTGAGTTCATAGTTTTAATATTGCGCATAATCTGTATATAAAGGTGGATTACAAGATTTCATTTGTTTCATCCGAAACATTTATCAAAAGATTCTACGTAACAGAGCACCCTGGTAACTAAACTTTAATGTTATAATGATAATTACCCTATTCGTTTTAATACACGCAAACCAACGTGTCATAAACTCAAATAACATACGTCCGTTAAAAGGCTAGCGCTCTAGCTCAGACGGGGATGTCAAGCCCTATGGATCCATATACTGTTATTCGCGCCCACCAGTCCATATCCTATGTACTGGCAGCTACTAGTTACCAAAGCTAAGGGATTTTCAGTTCAAACTCAGTGTAGAATTAAGTATGTACTTGTATTCATTGTGTTTAAATATATTGCATGTATTCTTAGCTCAAAAATATAGATTGCAAAAGCAATTAAAAAGGGAGCAAATGAAACTCACCTTAGCAGCACATAAGGTCATTCACCAAAAAGTGACAGAAACTCGGAATGCAAAATTAACCGTAGATCTCAACCTAGAGAACATATATTGGTCAATACATGTCTAACAAGCTAGGTTTGGTCATAGTGTATCAAAATCCTAATGCTCGAGACCGACATGTGAAAGTTAACAAAAGTCATTTCAAAAGTCAACCTGACTCAATATGATCTTTATATCTATACATGTTTATTATCATAGTATAAGTCTTGATAATTGAACGAATTTATAGTTTATCAAACTCAAAATATTATTTATTTTAGGAGCTATATTATATTTGCTCATGGCAATCGAAAATATTTTATTATTTCACATAGCCTTCCAATACTTGTAAAATTAGATTATAGTGTTTATAAAGCTTTAAAACATGATAAGACGGTTAACTTTGACAATTGTTCAACAAAACGAGACGTGCTTTATATAGAAATTCATTTACTCGATTAGTAATATTTGAAAATCCAATTTATCAACCTCATAGATAAGTTGTTTAAATATTAATTTACAGTTTCAAACACAATTTCAATTAACGTTAACCATAATTCAGTTGACCATATCTTTTAATCCGTTCATCGAAATCAATCGATTTCTAAATAAAAAGTTAATAATTATTCGCCAGCTTTCCAAAAACATGCATATCATATACTTTTTATCAGTAGCATATGTATCAATTTCGTGATTCATCTTAAACTATCTAACGACAAAATTAAAGCATACAAGCATGCATAAACATATTTACTCGAGCACTAGACATGGATACACTATTAATATATAAACGATAAGATGTGAATGCTCACGTATCAATATTGTGATTCAATATTGTTGGAAAGTACGTAGATGCAACGGAGATGCTAAACACTAGTTTGACTCACTAGCAATACTCCCAAACCATACCCATAACTCCCATAGCTATAATTCATGATTTCCTTAGCTTTGACTTACTCAAAAAACCATTTTGAAATCACTTGGACAGCACTCCGTCGTAATATTTTATGTATAATACTAATAATAATAATATTAATACTACTGATAATAATAATAAGATTAATAATAATATTAATCTTAATAATAATAATAATAATATTATTAATTTAAATAAAATAAATAAAATATACGGAGTACATATATTAGATAGAGAGATTGAGAATGAATTGCATTGTGATTGAACAAAAACGAATTCGCTCGATTTATAGCACTTCACCCACCAACCATACCCATGCGATCGCATGGGGTTTGGTCTTCATGGCCATGTGATCGCATGGCCTTAATATACAGCTCATACACACTCAAAATTCTTGCCGACACCATTTTCATGTATATATATTAATATATATTATTTAATATATAATATATTTAATCTTTAGAATTAATTAAATATTATATTATATTCTCGTACATAGTTGATTTGTAATTTTTACACTGATGTGTTGTACGTTGAACCTCGACTTAAGTACCGGTTCCAATTTTTTGAACGCATTTTCGTACGCTTAGAAAACTGGTACTTTACGTTTCGTGTAATGTACCTTTATCAATAACAAGACTCAAATCAATGAAAAATTATCCCACTCAAAGTGTAACTTATTCATTTGAGTGTTTTGGTCATTTGCTTCGATAAATCAACGTCTCGTAATTTACCAATATATATTATAATAATACTATTTTAAATCCAAAACGTAGATAGTGTTGATTTCCCGAATTCAAGGGATTTAAAGAAAATCTTCATAATCTACAAGATTTGATTCTTCGGAGAAAAAGGAAGTTAAAATCTCTTTAATTAAATGCGGTAATCTGTCTCAATTGCTCTGTCGGATATTTTACTATAAATCCACCCCCTTCGTTTCCATATTTCCACAACTCATACTTTCAATTCTTTCTCTCTCAACTCATACTTTAAAGCATTCGTCAATATGCTTCATCCAGTTCTGCTTCTTGATATATTCCTAACTTTCATATATTTCATTCTTCTTTTCCATCTGCCGCCGGAAGAATCTATTTACTTCTATTATACTCTTGGTTTTATAGTGTTTTTAGTTCTCACGTGTCTTTATATTGCTATATGCATCGATATATACGGTTTGTAATTTCTGAGTTGTTGTTGGGTTTTATATCTTCCCTTATATTTCGATGTCTCTGCTTCTGTCTTTCTATAATAATTGATATCCACAGTTAATACTCTCTCCAATTTGCTGTGATTTATACCCCATTGCTACTTCAAAGCTTCATGCTTTTATCTTCTCTTCTCAACCCTCGTGTGAAGCAAGCAATGGTCCAGAATTTGTAGGTATGAAGTTTCAGATGAACATGACTAATGTTCTATGAAAGAAATGGTAATAGAACAATCTGACTTGTCAAATTACCAGAATTTAAAGAAAAGATAGGATTATCAAGAAAATATGTTCTTGATATGTTTATAGATTAGATAGAATGTAAGAGTCATGTATCATGGCACAGGATGACGTTATAGTCTGTGAATCATCATGTTTCATTAGAAACTCAGCATGACTTACTGTAATATAATCACGTTGATCAAGTGTCATTATATTATACTAACTCATGCTTCAATTCCCAACATTACTTCAAAACATTCAAATTTTTAATTCAAATTTTTCAGAATCTAAAACAGTTTCCTTTATGATGTAACACAGATAGCGCGAGGAGATAAATGATTTCAGATAAGGATAGTTATGAAAATATCTTCAGAAATATCGAGGATATTTATAATGAAAGATACGTTGATATCTTAGAATTTCTAATATCGAAGGATGATGAAGTAGATTTATCCGTAAAAGTTTAGAGTCAGGAGCAAGGTATTCGTTAATATCTTCAGCAGATACTGAATCATTTGGATTCTTTGAAGGCGGGTTTAGTCTTTGTGATTTGTCCACAGCCTCCTTCATGATTTGCTCAATTCGTTTTCCAGTTTCGAACATTCTCTTTTTCTGAGCTTTGCCAACACACAATTCTTTATCATCAAACTTTTGGCTGTTAAAGTCGTTTACAGCTTTTGCTGCTTCATTAGCTTTTTCAACATTCAGGGTATTAATTCGTAGACTGGTTGCTTTTCAGAATTTCAGAATGAAAGCTCATAATTCTAAGAGATGAATGTTATATGTATACATATGATGTTCTAGTACAGTTTTGAATTCAAAGTATGACATTTAAAAGATGTAAGAATCTAACAGTGATGTTTTCTGTTAAATCTGGGCTTGGATTCTGATTTTTTCAAAATCAGAATATGTAATCAAATTTGGATGCGAATGGTTGTTTTGATTTTTATGAAAAATGTATATTGTTATGAAAGTAGTGAATATAGTCTGAAAGGACCCATTCATATACATTATAAATGATTCACAATAGTTGATTACATCGCGAGGTATTTGACCTCTATATGATATATTTTACAAATATTGCATTCGTTTTTAAAAGACAAACTTTCTTTACATCAAAAATTGACAGGCATGCATACCATTTCATAATATTCATTATCCAACTATAAATTGACTTAATAATAATCTTTGATGAACTCAATGACTCGAATGCAACGTTCTTCGAAATATGCCATGAAAGACTCCAAGTAATATCTTGAAAATGAGCAAACGCACAGCGGAAGATTTCTTTCAATCCTGAGAATAAACTTGCTTTAAAGTGTCAACCAAAAGGTTGGTGAGTTCATTAGTTTATCATAATCAATCATTTCCATCATTTTAATAGACCACAAGATTTTCGTTTCCATTTCTCATAAATATACGTCCCATGCATAGAGACAAAAAAATCATTCATATGGATTGAACACCTGGTAACGGACATTAACTAGATGCATATAAGAATATCCCCAATTAGTAGATTGGTTTACTAATTCTTAGGTTACCAAGCAAAAAGGGGCATATTCGGCTTCGATCATTCAACCATAGAATGTAGTTTCAATTACTTGTGTCTATTTCGTCAAACATTTATAAAAGTGCATGTATTCTCAGTCCAAAAAATATATATTGCAAAAGCATTTAAAAGGGGAGTAATGAAACTCACAATACTGTATTTCGTAGTAAAAATACATATGACGTCATTGAACAAGTGCAAGGTTGACCTCAGATTCACGAACCTAAATTAATTGTATATATTTATATGTTGGTCAATATTTGTCTAACAATTAGGTCAGGTCATAGTGTACCACAATCCTAATGCTGGAGACTAATATGCAAAAGTCAACAAGAGTCAATTTGACTCAAAATGATTTCTAAAATTTATACATGCTTATAATATATTTTAAATATGGTCGTTTTATATTTTTTAAATATTTTTAAAAGATTTATTAGAGTAAATAATATGATTCATTTATTTAAAAATAAAATTTTATATTAAAATTTATATAATAAAATATATTTTTATATATATTAAGTAATAAAATTAATAGAGTTCATTTAATATCATAAAGATAATATGATAGGTATTATTAAAGTAATTTATTACACGTAGTAAAATATGTTTGTATCACATATTTATTTGATAAAATAATATCTATAACAATAGTAAGTAAAAGTTGTATTATTTTATAATAATAGTTATTGAAGGTATTTCGTATGCCCGAGAGACATATTAAATTAATGTGGCTAATATGTTTTGATCCAAGTCGGGTCATACCCAATAACAAGCTTACCGACACCTTATTCGTATTTGATCTTAACGATTGGATCATTGATTAAATACGCAACACTTGAACTTTAAGAAAAATGGTTTTCTGAAATATTACTTGATGTGTACATATATATATAAATTATGGAATAATTTATATAATATGGAATAAATTATTTATAGGTTAAATAATTAATTTATTTATGTTACATTTTATATAAATGGGTTTTATATAATAAAATGTATATGTATAAATAAAATGGAAGGTTTTATAAAATAGTTTATAAAATTTAATTTTATAAAACTTATTTAAAAGCCTACAAGTAAGTGGCATTGGAGCATGCACTTTGACTTGCCATGTGTATGGTTACTTCAAGTATCAAGAGGCATAAGTACCAAGACTTGTAGTAGACCAAAACACACATGCATACACATCAAAATAGCACAAAAAAAACTGCAAAAATCTGCTCTCTTTGAGCTGTAAAAACCGTGGGGTTTCAAAGGGGTAGAGGGGTTCTTAATTTGATTTTTGCAAGCCATATTCAAGTGTTAACAAACCCTAACCAAAGCACAAGGTGTTGGTGATAAGCTTGGGGTATAACAACTTGAGGTTTCATACATTTGGAGCTCCATTCATCCTCATCTTCTTCATCATATTGTTGTAACCCTCAACTAGCTTGAGGAGGTAAATTACTAAACCCACTTGTTGTATGTAAGCATATTATTTCAAGACTTGATATATTTATGGAATTTGTCTTTTAAAATGGTTGATATATAACATGATACTTGCATGCTTCCGCTCACTTTATCTTCATAAAATGGGTTTATGAACTTGTTAAAATGTAGAACGTGTTTCTCAAAAGTTTGATAAATTCCATCAATGGTATCTAGAGCCAAGGTCTTTGAAATATGCTTCTTGTTTATGACTTTTAAATCCACTAATCTTACAATCTAGTAACATGCATGAAACTAGAATGTAAAAATTTTTGGATTTTGGGTGGGTTCTTATTTTGGCCGAATTTTAGGGAGTTCCAAAGTGGGTTTGGAACTTATTTTTTGGTCAAATTTTGTTGTTTAATGTGGTTCACAATCAAGCCTAGACCTTGTGTTTGAATGGTTGTATGTTGTGGTAGATTTATTCATTCTTATGGTTTGTAATATTAATCATTCATTTGGTTTGTAATAATTTGTAATATTCATTCATTTGTAATTTATTTTATATTTGGTATGTAAAATAGATTAGGTTGTAATTTCATTTTCTAGAAAAAAAATGTATTAGGATATATTTTTTGTAAAGAGAATGAAGAATGAAGATGATGAAGATGAACACAAGTTGGAAGCATTTGGATGCAAGATTAAATGGGAGATTATAAATCTCCTACTTTGTCATAACCCATAGAAGGTGACATTTGTTTTGGCTAAACAAATGTCTACCAAATTGGCTTGATTGTGAACTTGGTTGTTTTGCATGTTTATTGTGTTTGTATGTTTGGTTGCTACAATTTATCACACATTTACAACTTGCAAAATGACATTATAATTGGTTATAATTAAAACAACAAAAGGACACTAATAAATGGTTATTAAGGACATAAATAACAATGCATATAAAATGGTTTATATCAAAGTAATTGGCTTTACTAATATGACATGAAAATAGGTTTTTCATAAAACACTACACACCAAATGCATGTTGGTGTATAGCATTTTGTTTTCTAAAACTAGAATGTAGAAAACATAAAATCCCTTTAACTAAAACAAGGTAAACAAGTTAAACGCCATCCTTTTGTGGAAACACTTAGACATATTAGGAATCTCTTGATGGGATAAAGGTCACCTAACCGTCATGAGTGAACTAATATGAATAAGGTACACTTCGCATACATGTGGGATAAAGGTCACCTAACCACTTGTATGTTAAGTCTACATGTTTAGACAAGTAGGACGACTTGATTTAGGAATCATGAACTTAGGGTCACCGAAGCATGAGGAACAAATAGGCGTTGATGGGATTAATATGCCATGCAAAAGGATTGCATGATCCCATAACTTAGAAGTTGCAAAAGGATTGCAATTGTCATTATGACTACCTAGCTAAATCAAATGACGGGATAAAGGTCACCTAACCGAAATTTGATTTACCGTTGGATTCTAATATTTAATAAAACAAATTAAAAGGGTATTGTTTATTAAATTTAAAATCGATACTTAAAAGGACTTTGTTGAATTTCGTAGATGGCCGCTAATAACAACAAAAACATGCAAAACGCACCACTTAACATGAACAACCTATCGTTACGGTCTCTCCTCGAGAAAGACAAACTCAATCATACCAACTTTATGGATTGGTTCCGCAATCTTCGGATTGTCCTCAAACAAGAGGATAAAGCGTATGTACTTGAGGACCCCATTCCCGATCAACCGGATGAGAATGATGTGGAAGCAATGGCCTCTTACGATAAGTATTGCCACGACTCCCTTCAAGTCTCATGCCTAATGCTTGGGACTATGATACCCGAACTCCAAAAGGATTTCGAGCATCATAGTGCATACGACATGATAACGCAATTGAAGGAGATGTTCCTCCAAGAAGCGCGTGTCGAGCGTTTCGAAATGGTTCGGGCGCTACATGCTTGTCGTATGGACGATACCCAATCGGTTTCATCTTATGTGCTTAAGATGAAGAGCCTTATTGATCGTGCTAACCGCCTCAACCTAAACATATCAAATGAGTTAGCCACCGATCTTATCCTTAACTCGCTATCAAAAAGGTTTGATCAATTTGTAATTAATTACAATATGAATGGGATGGATAAGAGCATAGGTGAGCTTCACGGTATGCTTAGAACGGCGGAAACTAGCATGGGTAAAAGGGCTTTACCCGTGTTAGAAATCGATCAAGGTGGATCCAAAGGTAACACCTCTAAGCCAAAGGTGGCTAAGAGAAAAGGACCCGCCCATCAAGGCAAAGGGAAAGGGAAGATGGTTACCCCAACCATCAACAAGGCTAAGAAGCAAAAGGTAGCCGAGAAGGCAAACCCCAAATAAGACCCATGTTTCGGTTGCGGTGAGATGGGTCATTGGAAACGAAACTGTCCGGTCTATCTTAAGGAGTTGAAGGACAAGAGGGATGCAGGGCAAACCTCAGGTAATATATATATGGTATATATAGAGCTTAGTATTACTTCTTCTAATACATGGGTATTAGACACGGGATGTGGAACTCATATTTGCAATTCTTTGCAGGGGTTCAAAAGAAGTGATCATAAGGCGGGAACATCAAGTCTCTATATGGGCAATGGTGCAAAGGTGCATGTTAAAGCTCAAGGAGATTTTATTTTGAAGCTTCCAAGCGGATTGGAACTTATTTTAGAAAATGTTTTGTATGCTCCGGATTTGTGTAGAAACATTATTTCTATTTCTCGCTTAAAACAATGTGGTTACGTTGTTAATTTTATTGATGATGATATTCATGTTTCTAAAGACAATGTATTCTATTTCAAGGCTTCGCCTTCAAATGGAATTTATGAATTGGTTCATGATGACGCATCATCGAGCTCTATATACCATACAAGCACCAAGAAACTCAAAAGGGATTTGAGTGATTCCTATTTATGGCATTGTCGCCTTGGCCATATAAACAAGAACCGAATGCATACACTTCAAAAGAATGGACTTTTGAAATCAAATGAACTAGACTCATTTGATGTATGTGAATCTTGTTTACAAGGCAAAATGACAAAATCACCTTTCCAAGGGACCTATGAAAGGGCTAAAGACTTATTGGGATTAATACATTCGGATGTATGTGGACCCTTTAAGCCCATAACTAGGAATGGTGAAAGATACTTCGTTACTTTCATTGATGACTTCAGTCGTTTCGGATATGTCTACTTGTTAAGACACAAGGACAAAATGTTTGAAGCATTCAAAGAATATCAAAACGAAGTACAAAATCAACTCAATAGGACAATTAAGGTACTTCGTACCGATAGAGGAGGTGAATACCTAAGCGATGCCTTCCAAGATCATCTTAGGAGTTGTGGGATTATCTCACAACTTACTCTACCCGGAACACCCCAACTTAATGGAGTTTCCGAAAGGAGGAACCGAACCCTAATGGATATGGTTCGATCTATGATGGCAAGAAGCTCGTTACCTCTATCATTTTGGGGTTATTGTCTAAGCTCCGCGGCTCGTATTTTAAATATGGCCCCAACCAAGAAAGTGGAACGAACTCCTTATGAGATGTGGTTTGGAAAACCTCCTTCTCTTTCATACTTGAAAGTATGGGGATGTGAAGCTTATCCTAAGCGTTACGTCCCTAATAAGTTGAATGCTCGATCCACGAAGTGTATCTTCATAGGATATCCCAAGGATGATATGGGATACTATTTCTATGATCCTTCCGAGCAGAATGTATTTGTTGCTCGGAAGGCTGAATTCCTTGAAACTAAGTTCTTAATGGAAGACAAAAGTGAAAGGAAGATAGATCTTGAAAAGGTTCAAGATCAAGTAGATGATACACAATTGGCTGACACTAGCACTCAACATGAAAATGTTGAGAGTGATCAGATGGATGATCAAAATACACAAGACGTTCGCAGATCTGGTAGGATTAGTAATCCTCCTGAGAGATATGGGTTTCTCATGGATGGTTGCTATGTGGTTGATTTGGATGAACCAATAAACTACCAAGATGCTTTATCAAGGATTGATAAAGATAAATGGCAGGAAGCCATGAACGCTGAGATGCAATCCATGTATGACAACCAAGTTTGGGAACTTGTTGCGCAACCTCCTGGCTCTAGGCTAGTTGATTGTAAATGGCTGTTCAAAATGAAAACAGACATACATGGGAACTTGGATACATATAAAGCTAGACTTGTAGCAAAAGGTTTCACTCAAACTCAAGGGGTTGACTATGATGAAACTTTTTCGCCTGTGGCGATGCTAAAGTCTATTAGGATATTACTTGCCATTGCTGCTCATTATGATTATGAAATATGGTAGATGGATGTCAAGACCGCTTTCCTAAATGGACATCTTGAGGAAGATGTCTATATGGTTCAGCCTGAGGGTTTTGTTGATCCGAAATATCCTAAAAAGGTATGCAAGTTAAAGAAGTCAATCTACGGATTGAAATAAGCATCTAGAATGTGGAATCATCGTTTTAATGAGGAGGCCAAGAAATTTGGCTTCATTAAAAATGGTGATGAAGCTTGTGTATACAAGAAAGCTAGTGGGAGCACTATCATGTTCCTTGTACTATATGTGGATGATATATTGTTATTTGGAAATGATATTCTGGCAATGCAAGGTGTTAAAACTTGGTTAAGCAAATGCTTCTCCATTAAGGATCTTGGAGAAGCACAATACGTTTTGGGGATTGGGATCTACAGGGATAGATCCAAGAAACTGATAGGTTTAAATCAAAGTGCATACATTGAAAAAATCTTGAAAAGGTTCAAGATGGAGAACTCTAAGAAAGGTTTGGTACCTATTCAAAAGGGAACACTTCTCAGTTCATCTCAGTGCCCCACCACGAAAGATGAACAGGAGAGAATGAAGAAAGTCCCATATGCTTCTGCCATTGGGTCAATCATGTATGCAATGATATGCACTAGACCGGATGTGTCATGCGCTCTTAGCCTGACAAGTAGATACCAGAATAACCCAGGAAACAGTCATTGGATTGCTGTTAAAAGTATATTGAAATACCTTAGGAGGACTAAGGATATGTTTCTGATATATGGGTCTGGTGAGGAGGAACTCGCTGTAAAAGGTTACGTGGACGCGAGTTTCCAAACTGATCGTGATGATTCTCGATCACAATCCGGTTATGTCTTCACATTAAATGGAGGTGCGGTCTCTTGGAAGAGTTCAAAACAGGATGTTGTTGCTCTATCCACTGCAGAGTCGGAGTACATCGCCGCATCATTGGCAGCTCAGGAAGCTGCATGGATGAAGAAATTCATCGACGACTTAGGAGTAGTCCCTTCCATTCAGGACCCTCTTGAGATCTTTTGTGACAACGAGGGTGCGATTGCTCAAATCAAGGAACCTCGTGCTCATCAAAAGACCCGTCACATTGAGCGGAGATTCAACTACATAAGGGATGAAGTTGAAAAGGGAAAGATATGTATTCGCAAAGTTCACACAGATCTTAATATAGCGGATCCTCTCACGAAGCTCTTACATGGATCAAAACATGCTGGACATGTTTGTGCATTAGGGCTTCGATATTCTAGTGATTGGTTATGATCTATTTTAAGTATTGTAACGGAACGAAGTAGTTCAAACTCATTTATACAATTATGGCATTAATTTATCTTGAGTTATGTTCCTATTTTGCATATTTTATCCATGAATAAGTAATTATTCTAAAATTCCGTAGTCGATCACATTCGTGGGAACAAGTGTGAGGTTTAGACTATTATGAACTTGGATTGGTATACATTCACGGGATGAATGTGGGGCAAGGTTGCAACCAAGGTTCATAGATATTTGTGGGACACAAATATTGGAAGACCCGCTCTCATGACTTACTAAATAGAGCCTTTGTGGTCGATCACATGTAGTCTTGATTAAAGGCGAATATCATTGTATCCTCTGACCTGAGATACATATTGGGTTCGGATATTTACCAAGTATTGTGCCTTGATTCTTTCCTTCGCTAGTCTGAAATATGGTAGTTCATAAGGAAGAGCTCAGGTATAATGCAAGGTGTATATTTAGGACGTATGTAGTCAAGATGGAATTTGTCCCTCTTATTCGTTGAGAGTCAGATGTCTAAGGCCTGATAAAGTTAAATCTAAAAGAGAGTGATCACTCTGTATCTCTTGGAATTAACATGACATCTAGGACGAAAGGATGTAATGAAAAGATTCACCTATTCATATTCGAGATGTGAACTCGAAAGGGATGATGTTATTGAATGGCACAAAGTCATAACATATTAGGGGTGATGGACGGTCGTTAGGTGGTATCCATCACTTGCATTAATTTCTTATGTTTCTCGTGCAAGTGGGAGATTGAAGGTATTTCGTATGCCCGAGAGACATATTAAATTAATGTGGCTAATATGTTTTGATCCAAGTCGGGTCATACCCAATAACAAGCTTACCGACACCTTATTCGTATTTGATCTTAACGATTGGATCATTGATTAAATACGCAACACTTGAACTTTAAGAAAAATGGTTTTCTGAAATATTACTTGATGTGTACATATATATATAAATTATGGAATAATTTATATAATATGGAATTAATTATTTATAGGTTAAATAATTAATTTATTTATGTTACATTTTATATAAATGGGTTTTATATAATAAAATGTATATGTATAAATAAAATGGAAGGTTTTATAAAATAGTTTATAAAATTTAATTTTATAAAACTTATTTAAAAGCCTACAAGTAAGTAGCATTGGAGCATGCACTTTGACTTGCCATGTGTATGGTTACTTCAAGTATCAAGAGGCATAAGTACCAAGACTTGTAGTAGACCAAAACACACATGCATACACATCAAAATAGCACAAAAAAAACTGCAAAAATCTGCTCTCTTTGAGCTGTAAAAACCGTGGGGTTTCAAAGGGGTAGAGGGGTTCTTAATTTGATTTTTGCAAGCCATATTCAAGTGTTAACAAACCCTAACCAAAGCACAAGGTGTTGGTGATAAGCTTGGGGTATAACAACTTGAGGTTTCATACATTTGGAGCTCCATTCATCCTCATCTTCTTCATCATATTGTTGTAACCCTCAACTAGCTTGAGGAGGTAAATTACTAAACCCACTTGTTGTATGTAAGCATATTATTTCAAGACTTGATATATTTATGGAATTTGTCTTTTAAAATGGTTGATATATAACATGATACTTGCATGCTTCCGCTCACTTTATCTTCATAAAATGGGTTTATGAACTTGTTAAAATGTAGAACGTGTTTCTCAAAAGTTTGTCAAATTCCATCAATTATTATTATAAAAATATCAATATTTATAATTACAAAGATGACATTATGATAAAACGATAATTCTAAATATGATAACTTTAATATTTACGACACTTTTTAATATTATTTATAAAATAATAATTCTATTTAAAATGATAATAATAATGATATTTTATAGTAAAAATGACATTTCTATTAAAATGATAATTTTTTTGTTAAAATGATAGTTTTAATACTAACTATACTTTTAATAATAAAAATAGTGATAATAAAAATAATAATAACGTAATTTTATCTAAATCAATATCTTATAATATTTTAATTTCATCATGATACTCTTACTCATTATTTCTTAATCGTTTCGTTTAATAGTTTTTAATCGTCTTTTATATCGTGTTCATAATAATGATAATAATAGTAATCAAAATAATTAGGTGTTACTAATATTAGTTTTAATTACAATAATACTAATAATGATAATTACTATGACATTATTAACGATAATACTAATAATTATTTTAATGATAATATAATAATAATAATAACAATAACCATTTTTAAATAATGATATATATATTAATATTGATAATAATAATAATGATAATAATAATAATAATAATAATAATAATAATAATAATAATAATAATAATAATAATAATAATAATAATAATAATAATAATAATAATAATTAGATAATAATAATAATAATACTAATTATAACTTTAACGATAATAATGATAGTAATAATAAAATAACAATTTTTAATGATAAATCCTTTTATTGATAAAGATAATAATAATAATAATAATAATAATAATAATAATAATAATAATAATAATAATAATAATAATAATAATAATAATAATAATAATAATAATAATAATAATAATAATAATAATAATAATAATAATAATAATAATAAGATAAAACTAGAACGACGATAATAACGACGATAATAATAATCATTTTTAATAATAATACAAAAATTCGATTCACTATAACTTCAAATCCGTTATCGAAACCATTCGATATCTAAAGGAAAAGTTCTTAATTTTTAGCTAGTTTTCCAACGACATGCATATATTATATCTTATCTCAACCGCATATATAACTAATTCAAGATTCAACATAACCTAACTAGTGGCAATATTATAAGTACAAACATGCATAATTCTATATACTCAAGCACTAGTCAGGGATACACTATTAGTATGTAAAAGTTAAGTTATGAGTGCTCACGTATCAATATTGAGATTCAATATTGCAGGAAAGGTACGTAGACGCAATGAGGATGATAAACACAAGTTTGACTCACGAGCAAAACCCCCGAACAATACCCATAACTTCCATAGCTATAACCCATAATTTCCTTAGCTCTATCCCGCTCATAAACCCGTTTCGAAAACACGCGAGCAGAACCTCGTCGTAATATTTTATGTATAATACTAATACTAATAATAATAATAATTCTAAAATTAAGATTTATAATTATAATCTTAATACTAATTAATAATAATAATAATAATATAAATATAAATAATATTGATAATGATTACGGAGTATGTGAAATGAATTGTGAAGAATGAACGCGAATTCGATCAAGCTTTATATCCATTTCTGTCCCAGCTTCCTACGCACTCGCGGAGGTATATAGGCACAAAGCTCCGCACTCGCGGAGCTCCTGTTTCCAGCTGTCTCTCATTCTTCTCGTGGGCTGCCGACAGTTTATATAATATTTATATATATTATTATTAATTTATATAATTAATTAAATATTATATTTTATTTACGTGCATAGTTAATTTGTAAAATTAGTTCCAAAAACTTGTACGTTGTCACACGACCAATGTCCCGGTTTCGGTTTCTCGAACGACATTTCGTACACTAAGAAAACTAGCATTTTACGTTTCGCGACGTGTACCTTTATTTATGATAAGACTCAAATCAATGAAAAATAATCCAACTCAATGTGTAACTTATTCATTTGAGTGTTTTGGTCGTTTGCTTCTTTAAATCAAATTCTCGTTGTTTACTAAAATACGTTTAATAATACCGAAACGTTTTATATTTAATTTATACATTAACGCGTTTGTAAAATATATATATATATATATATATTCTTTCTTAAGAATATAATTTTGTATATCTTATATATAATTGAAATATCTATCTAATAATATAACGTTTAGTTTTTTAAAACTAATTATTTTTCAAAGTTCATTTCAAAATCGTTTAAGTAATAGAAAGTATTATGTCGTAACACGTTTACGTTATCAAAATATATATATATATATATATATATATATATATATATATATATATATATATATATATATATATATATATATATATATATATATATATATATATATATGTAATTTATAATACAAAGCCTTAATTAGTTCCTTAAAACCTATGAACAATTTATCTTATAAGACGTTTCACTAATAACGTTCTTTAAAAAAATTGTTTTTGTACGTTTGAAACAATATTAAGTAAATATGAAAACTTTGTTTTCCAAAACTAAGTATATTAAAGAATCATTTTACTAAAAAGGTTATATTAGTAGAAGTTGTTATATCGTAAAACATTTTAGAAAAGTAAGATTAAATATACTTTTCATAGGTTTCAAGTTTTTAACGTTTGTTGGTGCAACGTGATATAAAGTCTAAAGGTTTGGTAAACGTATAAAATTATTTTAATGTAAAACGTTAATTTACTTAACTTGTCGATATCCATCTTCTAAGTTATCTATATTCTATAATCTTACATCCAAGTTAATTAATATACAAGTTTAATAGTTTATCTTATCAAAAGTCACGAGACAATTATTGTAAAGCATAAATTGAAAATCAAACAGGAATCTCCACTAACCCTTGTCTAGTTCCCGTTAATTGACACTTTGTTCTTATTTGTAAAATCACTTTACCATTTTCCGAATATGGTTAAAAATGAAAGGTTTCCTAAATCAAAGTGGACCTCTTAATAGGGACTCGTAGCCATAATTCAATGTATCTGATAATTCAATCATTTGACATTATCTTTTAATTTCGTCGATAATTATTTTAAATATATTTTAAAACAAATACGTTCATGTAAAGTATTATACGTCTAATACTTTGTTAAAGTTTTTAAGTTATAATATACATATATATATATATATATATATATATATATATATATATATATATATATATATATATATATATATATATATATATATATATATATATATATATATATATATAATCATATCCCTTTATGTATTGGTTCGTGAATCGTCGAAACTTGGTCGAGGTTAATTGAATGTATGAATACAGTTTAAAATTCTTGAGATTCAACTTACAAACTTTACTTATCGTGTCGGGAATATATAAAGATTAAAGTTTAAATTTGGTCGGAAATTTCCGGGTTGTCACATAGTTGATGATTGCTGAGTCAGATTCAAAGAATGTAACATATTATTTGTGAATTGATATATCTTTTGGGTATTACCTACCCGTTAAAAGTTTCACAAATAATATTTTGTACAAGAGAATTTTATCACAATTTTTATGAAAATATTAGTATGTATATTTTCTTCAAATGTAATACAGATTTAATGAGTTAATATCATATTAAGCTCATTTAATTTTCAGCTGGAACTAGAAATGAATAACCTCTAAAACTTTAGAAATTTCGTAATCTTCGTGAATTATCTCTTCAATGTAAATGAAATTATGAATCAATACTTCGTTATTCATTTTTATTGATATTTCCTCGGTGAATGATGTTAGTGCTCGTGGAATTCTTATGAACTTCATAAGATATAAATGATGTTTTCTAGAAAGTTTCGAGTACATCGAAGATAAAAGTGTAAAATCAAACATGTAGTTGATTAATACACTAAGTTTGTTATGAAATGGAATTCATTGAGTTGAAACAGATATTGTAGTTAACGATGGTTAAGTCGTTAACGAAGGATGTACATCATAGCATATTAGTAATATGAATTAATCGAGTAGTACCTACTAGTTAAGATTCACACGTAATAGCTTAGTACGAAAAGATTTATTTTGATCTCAGAATTCATATATATATAAAATATACATATAATTTCTTTAGAGGGAATGAGTTAATACTTCATAACTTGTTGATACGATATACGCGTTGTTGATTAGTGATGATGTTTGCGGTGATTATGGATCTGACGGAGCTTGTGGTTGTTGTAGATGCTGCTGATGTTGATGATGCTGATGGTACTGATGGTGCTATTGCTAACAGATCTAGCTTGTATATCGTGCACCATTCCGATCAGGGTTTTATTTCATCATTTCTATTCGCTCACTCATCTGGTTTACAATTAGAACTAGAATAATTAATCTCTAAAACTTTTTGACACTACATATTCTCTACAGAATATTTCTTCGATGAAGTTATGAATCAATACTTCATCGTTTATTGTTGTTGGTATTCCTTGGTATCTATGGTGCGTATGATGTTGATGTTCGAGGTACAGATTGTGATGTTGAGGTGTGAGATGTGGATGTAGTTGTTGGTGGTGGTGATGGTACTGTTGGTGTTGCTGATGGTGGTACTGTTGCTGCCGGTGCTGCTGCTGGTGCTTGTAACCTTTGCACCATGCTCTCCAAAGCCACTACCCGAGCGCGAAGCTCGTTGACTTCTTCTATTACACCGGGATGATTGTCGGTTCGGACGAGTGGGTGAATGAGATCTAGAATGTGAGATAGTATATAATCATGATGAGATACTCTGGAAATAAGAGAGAAAATGGTATTACGAACAGGTTCGCCGGTAAGTACTTCAGGTTCTTCGCCAAGAGGGCAATGTGGTGGATGGAAGGGATCCCCTTATTCTTGTCTCCAATGATTAAGTAGAGTACGAACCCATCCCTAATTCATATCTAGAATAAATGATGGCTAATTGGTTGATCTATTCCGGTTACACTATCTTCGGAGTTCAGGTGAATATCCATATCGGAATAGCTGTCGGAGTTTAAGGAATTTGAACTAAATGCGTGATCCATCTTGTATAATCAGGGAATTAATTTTGATATGAGATAGATTATAGGATTTAGTTTGGTATTCTCCGATACATAATTTACATATGTATATATAATACCAAAATCCCATAAGTTATGGAGAAATTTTCGGAAAGTGTAAGACATAATTTATTGTAATAGATATGCTTAAGATACGAAATTTGTCCATACACTATCTATGCAATCAATGCAGTAAAACGTGTCTTAGGCTTAAGATAATAACAGGTAATTTTTGACAAGAAATAATAAGCAAAACTCGGTAAAAACAGATACGGTCATAGTCCAGACTCACTAATGCACCCTAACAATTATCAGTTAAACACACTAATGCAAATTCTGGTTCCCTATGACCTCAAGCTCTGATACCAACTATGACGTTCCGTCCAAATCCCTTTTGAACAAATACATCATTCATCAATTTCATAGTGAGGTACTGACCTCTACATGATACGTTTTGTAAACATTGCATTTTTTTGAAAAGGCACACCATAATTGAATATCAAATTTCAAGGTTTTTGACGTTTGATGATTTCTACATATAGACAATCATTGTAATTAATAGTTTACAATACTACATCCGTTGATAATGTAGTCAAATTAAGATACATGGTGATGATTTTGTGAATGCAACGTTTTCTTGAATAAAATATGTATCACTCCATGCACATAGCTTGTATAATGTATAAGCAAACAGCGAAAGACTTCTTGAAACCTGAGAATAAACATGCTTAAAAGTGTCAACACAAAGGTTGGTGAGTTCATAGTTTTAATATTGCGCATAATCTGTATATAAAGGTGGATTACAAGATTTCATTTGTTTCATCCGAAACATTTATCAAAAGATTCTACGTAACAGAGCACCCTGGTAACTAAACTTTAATGTTATAATGATAATTACCCTATTCGTTTTAATACACGCAAACCAACGCGTCATAAACTCAAATAACATACGTCCGTTAAAAGGCTAGCGCTCTAACTCGGATGGGGATGTCAAGCCCTATGGATCCATATACTGTTATTCGCGCCCACCAATCAATATCCTATGTACTGGCAGCTACTAGTTACCAAAGCTAAGGGATTTTTGGTTCAAACTCAGTGTAGAATTAAGTATGTACTTGTATCCATTGCGTTTAAATATATTGCATGTATTCTCAGCCCAAAAATATAGATTGCAAAAGCAATTAAAAAGGGAGAAAATGAAACTCACCTTAGCAGCATTTAAGGTCATTCACCAAAAAGTGACGGAAACTCGGAATGCAAAATTAACCGTAGATCTCAACCTAGAGAACATATATTGGTTAATACATGTCTAACAAACTAGGTTTGGCTATAGTGTATCACAATCCTAATGCTCGAGACCGACATGTGAAAGTTAACAAAAGTCATTTCAAAAGTCAACCTGACTCAATATGATTTTTAAATCTATACATGTTTATTATCATAGTATAAGTCTTGATAATTGAACGAATTTATAGTTTATCAAACTCAAAATATTATTTATTTCAGGAGCTATATTATATTTGAATTATCATGGCAATCGAAAATATTTTATTATTTCACATAGCCTTCCAATACTTGTAAAATCAGATTATAGTATTTATAAAGCTTTAAACCATGATAAGACGGTTAACTTTGACAATTGTTCAACAAAACGAGACGTGCTTTATATAGAAATTCATTTACTCGATTAGTAATATTTGAAAATCCAATTTATCAACCTCATAGACAAGTTGTTTAAATATTAATTTACAGTTTCAAACACAATTTCAATTAACGTTAACCATAATTCAGTTGACCATATCTTTTAATCCGTTCATCGAAATCACGCGATTTCTAAATGAAAAGTTAATAATTTTTCGCCAGCTTTCCAAAAACGTGCATATCATATACTTTTTATCAGTAGCATATGTATCAATTTCGTGATTCATCATAAACTATCTAACGACAAAATTAAAGCATACAAGCATGCATAAACATATATACTCGAGCACTAGACATGGATACACTATTAATATATAAAAGATAAGATGTGATTGCTCACGTATCAAAATTGTGATTCAATATTGTAGGAAAGTACATAGAGGCAACGGAGATGATAAACACTAGTTTGACTCACGAGCAATACTCCCGAACCATACCCATAACTCACATAGCTATAACTCATGATTTCCTTAGCATTGACTTACTCGAAAAACCATTTTGAAATCACTTGAACAGCACTCCGTCGTAATATTTTATGTATAATACTAATAATAATAATATTAATACTACTGATAATAATAATAAGATTAATAATAATATTAATCTTAATAATAATAATAATATTAATAATTTAAATAAAATAAATAACATATACGGAGTACATATATTAGATAGAGAGATTGAGAATGAATTGCATTGTGATTGAACAAAAACGAATTCGCTCGATTTATAGCACTTCACCCACCAACCATACCCATGCGATCGCATGGGGTTTGGTCTTCATGGCCATGCGATCACATGGCCTTAATATACAGCTCATACACACTCAAAATTCTTGCCGACACCATTTTCATGTACATATATTAATATATATTATTTAATATATAGTATATTTAATCTTTAGAATTAATTAAATATTATATTATATTCTCTTGCATAGTTGATTTGTAATTTTTACACCGATGTATTGTACGTTGACCCTCGACTTAAGTACCGGTTCTGGTTTTTCGAACGCATTTTCGTACGCTTAGAAAACTGGTACTTTACGTTTCGTGTAATGTACCTTTATCAATAACAAGACTCAAATCAATGAAAAATTATCCCACTCAAAATGTAACTTATTCATTTGAGTGTTTTGGTCATTTGATTCTATAAATTGACGTCTCGTAATTTACCAATATATATTATAATAATACTATTTTAAATCCAAAACATTTTACGACTAAGTTAATATTATGTTTTTGTAAATATATATATATATATATATATATATATATATATATATATATATATATATATATATATATATATATATATATATATATTTTTACAAAAACATAATATTTTCCAATCCAATTATAATGGTTCGTGAATCGTCATTGTTTGGTCAAGGTTAAATGAATGTATGAATATAGTTTACACTTCTTGAGATTCAACTTAACAAATTTTTCTTATCGTGTCGGATTAATATAAAGATATAGTTTAAATTTGGTCAGAAATTTCCGGGTTGTCACACCCAGTAACTGACAACCACCAGTAGTACTTTTCCTGTCTATTTTACACCCTGCAAAATCAGCATCTGAATACCCAATTAGTTCAAAATCCTGGTCTTTGGTGTGACGACCCGGAAATTTCCGATCAAATTTAAACTTAAATCTTATATGATTTCGACAAGATAAGCGAAGTCTGTAATATTGAGTTACAAAATTTTGAAACTATTGGAGTTATCCATCATTGTCGAACAACCTGAGAATGGTTTAGGTCTACGTTGTACACCTAGGGTTGATTTAGACTAGAAAACTCATGTCGCAGGAGCATATGTGACCAAACGTGTAATATAGGTCTGTCACGCGAGTGACTGAAGTCACTCGTACGGTTGATAACTGTCAGCCGTACGGTTGAATGCTCAACCGTGCGTGTGAGCTGACAGATGACAGACACTATAAATAGAGTTTTCCTTGTTCTTGGTCATTTGAGGTTTTCCACCAAACACTTGAGAGAGAGTGAGGTGTGTACTCTTCCTCTTCACCTTCATGGTGAGGAGGATCCATGGTGGATTGATGCTCCAACCACCATGGAAATGGCAAAGTGACTAGTACAATTCATGTAATCTTTATTGTAATTCGTTTATCATTATTATACATGTAATTGTTACTATAATTAGCTGATTATCACTTACTTTCATGTGTGTTCATCTCATATTCATAATGTTCATCTCATATTTATCACTTTTATGCTCAAATTGCTAATCGAAGCTTGTTCTTTGATCTAATGATCCTAGCAACTTAAGCAAGGGATCTAACAAATGGTATCAGAGTGTTGGTTGTGATTTTAACATCATCCTAGTGATTTTTGGTGATTAAAGAGTTTATTTGTTTGGGTTTTTGAGTTTAGAGTGATTTTTAGCAAAAAGGAATCATTTTTACATGTGTAATTGTGATTTGAGAGTGTGTTTATGTTAGTTTAGTGCTAATCCAGCTTGTGAAAGAAGAAATTGAGGTTTAGCTTTAATTTCTATGGTTTTTGAGTGATTTGTGTGTGAACAACAGCTCACACGAGTGGGTTAAGATTTTTGATCACACGCACGGTTGGCCAGACGGTTGACATCACTCATGAACTCACACGCATGGGTAAGCATAACCTTTTAGGTTAAGAAACTACAAGTCTGATCACACGAGTGATCAAGCAGTTGACTGTGACATGTACGAGTAATCACACGAGTGATCCTGACTCGCACGTTTAATACTTAGTGTTTGGTACTTTGGTTTGAGTAGTGACACATACGTTTGAGTTATGACACGTACGAGTGAGACTATCACACAAACGCTTGACATCCTGAACCGCACGGTTGATAACTTGAACCGCACGGTTTACCAGTTTTGGTAATTTCTCAAGATGTTTAATTTAAATGATTATGCGTTAGCTGCACCGTTAGTTCAGAGCATTACGAATATGACTCAACGATTACTTCTTGCTGAAAGCGAATCCGGAAGTGGTACGAAATGTCCAAGATTAATGAATATGGATAATTATTTTACTTGGAAGTCGAGATTTAAGATTTGGTCTGATGGTCAGGACATGAAACTTTGGAAGTATATTGAAACCGAATTTCAATGGCCACGTTCACCTGTGACAAATGAACTGTATACGTTACATAATATGCCTTCAGAAGAACGTGATGAGTATAACTTGGAAAGAAGATGTCCTGTAACTTGACAAGTGCTCTTGATGGTCCGATTTTCCATCAATTTCTGTGTCATGATAACTCATTCAAGATATGGGAAGCACTTCGTACCTTCAATGAAGGGAATTCATCTTACAGAACAAGAAAAGGGTTAGAACTGAAAGCTGAGTTTGATCGTTTTCACTGGCAAGTTGGAGAGTCTATTACATAATTGGTTGAAAGATATCGTCATTTACTAGCTGAAATACACAAGCATGATGTAACCATTGAAGAGAAAGATAAAGTTACTTGTCTATTTGGAGCATTACCTTTGGAATGGAATGGTTTTTTTTTAACTATGAAAACCAGTGGAGAACTTGCTACTGCTACAGTGAACTCGTTTATTGCAAGACTTCAAGAAGAAGAACTAGAGTTGTTAAACAAAGTCAAGAGGTCTAAACAAGTTCAAGACACGAAAATGTATTGTCCAAATGGTTATACACCGTCTAAGTCAGCTCATGCACCATTTCAAACAGCTTTTGCTACGAACAATCAGAATATGTATGGTTTGAATGTCAGCAGTACACCTATTCAACAAACTTCATATCCACCACAAGTTTCACCATGTTCTCTCAATACTCAATCACAGCCTACTACCAATACTACAGCGTCATCTACACCGACTGTATCAGATGTTCTTTCTGCTCTTAAGATCGAGAACTTAAGGAAAGCTGGAAAAGAAAAGATTAGTGAAGATATAGCTTTATTGTCAAGCCTTGTTAATTCTTATGACAGTTATCTTGATGGTCGTGTGGGTAACATTCATCTAACAACAGAAGATTATCATCAGCTTGATAAAAATGAAACAAAAAAGATGGATATTATGTGGGGTATGGCAAATCTTGTGAGATGAGCTAGAGATTACGAAGAGCGAACTGGAAAAACAATCAGTCTGACCAAAGATAAAAAAAACTGGGTTTTGATATGAATTCTGTTACTTGTTACAACTGTGGAGAATTAGGTCATTTTTCAAGACAGTGCACAAAACAGAAGAAGCAGGGTAATCGTAATCCGTTCAAGAATCAGAACTACAGTTCTCAGAGTCAATCTACAAAGCGTGAGATTTACATTACCGATAAAGTAAATGAAGCTGATACAGCTGAGGGTCTGAACAAAGCTTTAGTTGTCATACATGGAGACGATGATGATTGGTCTATCAAATTGAATGTTGATGATCAACAACCTAAAGCTAACATGGCCAAGATTTCTGAATAAAAAGAAAACTGTGTTATCGATCAAAGTATAATTGAGAAGCTGACTGCTCGTGCTGAAAGAGCTAAAAAGTTATCACGAATCATTCAGAAAGAGAAGATTCAAAAGATGGTTAAAGATAAATTCAAGAAGGCACGTGATTTAGTTCCTCGTACACCTGAATCTGGAAGTATTTCACCAACATCGTCAGAGGACTACTACTTCAACAGTTGGAAGGTTAACTATGGAGATACCTCTGTGTTTGAAGAAAGTCTAGAGGCTAATCAGAGTGAAGAGACATTGGTTGATTCTGATACGGAACTAGACAAATGGGGTAAAATGTTTGCTACTGAATTGGAAATGTTAGTTCTTTTGGGTGAAGGTTCAGATCTTGAGAGTGTAAGTTTAGATGTTGATGATTCGGACAAGACGTCAGAATCAGAGGCTGAAGATAAAGCTGATCATACTGGCGCAGATCAATCTGAGTTTGAAGCATTGAACAAGCAAGCAGTAGATTTACTGAAGATGTGCTTATCAGAAAGTGATCTTGAAAAGGTTTCAGGTTTGACAAGAGCTAAGGATATATGGGACAGACTTGAGCAGATTCATTTGGGTAAAGATGCTGATACATCAGAGTTTCTTACAGACTCGTCAGAATCAGAAGATGAGCTTGATGATGGGAAGAAGACATATTTCTTTGCATTTATGGCTGAGGCTTCCTCATCAAATAACGCTCAACAGGTATCTTCGGATCCATCTACTATTATTGAATGTATTAAATGTGCTGAATCTAAGGTAACAATAGATAATTTAACAAAGGCATATGCGGAGATGAAAGAAAAATGGCATGCTGACCATGTGACCACTAAGGTTGAAAATGAATTGAAAGAGCAAATCAAAGTTTATAAAAAACAACTTCACGATCTTAAATGTTATAACTTTGACATAAATTAAGCTTTAATTAAACGTGTTGACACAATTAATGAACTAAAGAAAGAAAATGAATGCGTTAAAGCTGATTTAGAGGCAATTTCAATCAAAATGAAATGTTGGGCAAATGCGTCACAATGGAATGCAGTAATGGTGGAACTTAATGACACCAAGGGAAAGGGTATTGGATATAGTTCTGCATCTCCTCCTTTTCAGAACACGTTTATTATTGCTAACGTAGTTGATGGTCGACCAGAAGATTGTATCCCTCCTAGTTATGAAGATTATGTTGAAAAGAATAAAAAATGTAGTTCAACTAAGAATACAACTTCTGATGATACTACTGAGGGTGCTCTAGATCGTGAGGAAGATAGGAAAACTGGGTTAGGAGATAACTCTAAGACAAGTAGAGTTAGAACACCAAAAGGTCCTGTTAAGATTTTGAAAAATCCTAGATTTGCTAACAGACCTGTTCCTCCTGTTACCCCTAAGCCTGTTCAGAAAGTGAGATCAAATGATTCTCCTGTGTTAGTAAGAGCACAAGACCCCTTATCTTCAAACTCTAATAATGTGTATCAATTCAGAGGACATAGGGAGTTTAGACAATGTTTTAATTATGCTGTTTTTGGACACATTGCTGCTTATTGTCCTAGAAGATTCCGATCCCCAAGACATAAAGTTGACTTATCACATGATGATTCTAGATCATCTCATGTTCATCGAACAGGTTTACCTATAAATGATGAACTTCGTGATAAAAGATCTAAGACAAATGTTGTCTTTGGAGACTCCAAAAGGAAGTACTTCAATAGATATGTTTCTCCTATGAAGGGAAAAATTCCTAAAAGAAATTTTGAGGCAAATGTTACCAGTACTGGTGAGCAAGGTAGACCTTTTGAACCAAAGATGAGGTCTCCATCTCAAAGAGCTAGTCGCAGAAAGTATTTTTCAAGAACTAGACCAAGGATTAATCATTCCGATTCAGAGAGGAATGTCAAATGCCAAGAGCGTGACACCTCTCCTTCCAAATTTTCTAAGTTTAAGGTTTCTAATGATGAGATTCCTCTGGACTCAAACGGGAAATGGATGGAAATTCAAGCTACGGGTGTTAATGGACAACCTACTGCCGTCAGGGCGTGGGTTTCCATTATCAATTAATTTTCTTAATATGATATGTAGGGAACTAGGCTACCTGCAAACAACACCTGGATTGTGGATAGCGGTGCTTCGAGACATATGACTGGACATCTATCTCTTCTTTCGGATGTACACCCAATTAAGGGAGGTTATGTTGCATTTGCTGGAGATAAGGGTGGTCATATTTCAGCTCAGGGTTTATTGAAAAATGATAAAGTCAGTTTTGATAAAGTGAACTATTGTCAAGAGCTTGCAAATAATTTGTTATTAGTTTCACAAAAAAAATCCTTCAAAGTAGCATTTGATGACGAATTCAGCTACATCTTGAAACCAGAGTTTGTGATATCTCCTGAAATGATTTTGACGAAGGCTCCTCGACAAGCTGATTTATACATGCTAGATATGAATGCTGCTACTTCAACTGCTGAACATCATTAAGCTTTTGTTTCTAAAGCGACTGAACAAGATTCTATTACATGGCACAAACGCATGGGTCATTTAAGTTTTTGGAAGATGAACCATTTGGTTCACAACAATCTCGTAGAAGGTGTTGATCTTCGTTCATTTTAGATTTCAGGCACATGTGTTCCTTGTAAGAAGGGTAAGCAGAGCAAGAAAGCACACAAGTTAGTGAAGTATAATCCAATCTCTGCTCCACTTGAGTTGTTGCACATGGATCTCTTTGGTCCAATTCGGTTTGAAAGTATTGATGGTAGTAAGTATTGTCTGGTGGTAACTGATGATTATTCCTGATTCTCATGGGTTATGTTTTTGAAAGAGAAGTCTGATATGTTTGAGAATTTGAAAGTGCTAATCAATTAATTAGAGATAGGTTTTAATTTGATAGTTAGAAAGATTCGATGCTATAATGGTACAGAATTTAAGAATTAGTATCTCGCAGGTTTCTGTATTGAAAAAGGTATCAATATGCAATTCAGTTCTGCATACGCTCCATAGATGAATGGTGTTGCTGAAAGAAAGAATACGGTTTTGATTG
This sequence comes from Rutidosis leptorrhynchoides, assembly GCF_046630445.1. Taxonomy (NCBI): domain Eukaryota; kingdom Viridiplantae; phylum Streptophyta; class Magnoliopsida; order Asterales; family Asteraceae; genus Rutidosis; species Rutidosis leptorrhynchoides. The sequence continues at coordinate 202,078,585 of NC_092337.1, forward strand.
AGACTGCTAGAACTATGCTAGCTGATTCATCTCTACCTGTTCATTTTTAGGGTGAAGCTGTTGTAAATGCTTGTTACACTATGAATCGAGTTTTAACTTTTAAACGACTAGGTAAAACGTGCTATGAGTTATTGCATGGGAGAAAACCTTCTTTGAAGCATCTAGAACCATTTGGTGCCCCGTGTACCATTTTGAAGAGAAAACCAGGAAGTAAGTTTGATTTGAAAGTGGCTACTGGAGTGTTTCTAGGGTATAGTTCTCCTAATAAGCGAGTTTTCAACAATGAGACGAGATGTGTTGAAGAATGGTCTGAAGTTGACGTCCGACGGAATTGCACAAAGACTGCTACCAAAAGTCATCCTTGGATCTACAACTATGATGAGCTGATTGATTCATTTAATCTTGCTCCAGATCAGACGGAGAATGAAGTAGAATTACAAATGCTATTTGATTTACAGAACGAGCCAGAAGTGTCTGCACCTACTACAACTCCATTACCTACTGTCGTTGAACCAGTACAAGATTCAGATCAAGATGTTGACCCAGTGTATGATACCTGTGAAAGGACCCGTTCATATACATTATAAACGATTCACAATAGTTGATTACATCGTGAGGTATTTGACCTCTATATGATACGTTTTACAAACATTGCATTCGTTTTTAAAAGACAAACTTTCTTTATATCAAAAATTGACGGCATGCATACCATTTCATGTTACATCCAACTATAATTGACTTAATATTAATCTTGATGAACTCAACGACTCGAATGCAACGTCTTTCAAAGTATGTCTTGAATGACTCCAAGTAATATCCTTAAAATGAGCTAATGCACAGCGGAAGAATTCTTTAATACCTGAGAATAAACATGCTTTAAAGTGTCAACCAAAAGGTTGGTGAGTTCATTAGTTTATCATAATCCATCATTTCCGTAATAGTAATAGACCACAAGATTTCAGTTTCTATAAATATTCGTACACTCGCAAGTGTATAAAAGTATTCTATAAGTTGTAGGCACCCGGTAACAAGCCTTAACGTTCATGTTTTACCCTCTGAAGTACACCAGATCAGGTGTGTTTAAAATAACCTCGAAGTACTAAAGCATCCCATAGTCAGGATGGGGTTTGTCAGGCCCAATAGATCTATCTTTAGGATTCGCGCCTACCCTACATAGACAAGTAGTTTAATGTTACCAAGCTAAGGGTATATTTCTGGTTTAAACCCACATAGAATTAGTTTTAGTACTTGTGCCTATTTCGTAAAACATTTATAAAACAGCGCATGTATTCTCAGCCCAAAAATATATATAAAAAGGGAGTAATGAAACTCACAATACTGTATTTCGTAGCAATTATGTATATGACGGAACTGAACAAGTGCAGGGTTTGTCTCGGATTCTCGAACCTATATTAAGTATATATATTTATATGTTGGTCAATATCTGTCTGACAATTTAGGTCAAGTCGTAGTGTATCACAATCCTAATGCTCGAGACCGACATGCAAAAGTCAACAAAAGTCAACTTGACCCAAAATGACTTCCAAAATCTATACATGTTTATTATATAACTTATATATAGTCGTTTTATATATTTAAATATATTTATCAGATCTTATTATACTAAATAATACAAGTCATTTATTAATAAATAAAAATTTATATTTAAATTCATATATGATAAAAATATACTTTTATATATCTCAAGTAATAAAATTTATAAAATTTACTTGATATCATAAAAATATAGTGGTATGTATTATTAATGTAATTATATTACGTGTGGTAAAAATATCTTTGTACGCATATTTATTTGATTAAATAATATTGATAATAATAATAATGATACAAATAATAAAATGATAGTTTCAATAAAAATATTAATTTTTAGTAATAAAGATAATTTTAGTAATAACATCAACTGATAACAATTATAATAATAGTTTTAATAATAATATTAAAATTAATAATAATTCAGTTGGCCATATCTTTTAATCCGTTCATCGAACCCACACGATTTCTAAATGAAAAGTTATTAATTTTTCTTTAGCTTTTTAACGACATGCATATCATATACCTTATCTCAGTAGCATATGTATCAAATTCGTGATTTATCATAAACTATTTAACGACGAAACTAAGCATACAAACATGCATAATCATATATACTCGAGCACTAGTCAGGGATACACTATGAATATAAAAAAAATAAGATATGAATGCTCACATATCAATATTGTGATTCAATATTGCAGGAAAGTACGTAGACGCAACGAAAATGATAAACGTTAGGTTGACCTCACGAGCAATACCCTCGAACAATACCCATAACCTCCTTAGCTATAACCCATAATTTCCTTAGCTCTATCCCGTTTGAAAACTTATTTTGAAATCGTCTGAATATAACTCCGTCGTAGTATTTTATGTATACTAATAATATCTTGAAATAATAATAAGTTAATATATATATGTAATTCGATTGAGAGAGTTTAGAGAAATATATTTTCAAGTTTCTATGAAATAATGAAACCTATTGAATTCTATTTATAATAGATTTTTGAATTATTAAAGTGAATTATTAAAGTATGAATTATTAAAGTAAATTATTAAAGTATGAATTATTAAAGTGAATTATTAAAGTATGAATTATTAAAGTGAATTATTAAAGTATGAATTATTAAAGTGAATTATTAAAGTATGAATTATTAAAGTGAATTATTAAAGTATGAATTATTAAAGTTAAAGTAAAGTAAAAGTAAAGTAAAGGTAAAGTTAAAGTATAGTATAAGTATAAAACTATGTACGTATAATACGCGTATAAAATATATATATAATATTAATTTAAATCGTTATATATATATATATATATTTAATAAAATAAAATATAAATATCGTTATCTTTATCATACTGGTTAAGTAATGAGTTGTCAAAAAAAATAAATTTCTTAAATCACAGTGGACCTCATAACATAGGCCCGTAATCATATCCTAATGTATCTGATAATTCAATCATTTGATATTATCTCTTAATTCTGTCGATAAATATATCGAAACAAATATGTTTATGTAAAGTATCATATATCTAATACTTTGTTAATGTTTTCAGTTAATATTATATATTATATATACATATCTATATACACATAATTGTTCGTGAATCGTCAAACACGGTCAAAGGGTAATTGATTACATGAATGTAGTTCCAAACTTTTTGAGATTCAACATTACAAATTCTGCTTATCGTGTCAGAAACATATAAAGGTTAAGTTTAAATTTGGTCGGAAATTTTCGGGTCGTCACAGTACCTACCCGTTAAAGAAATTTCGTCCCGAAATTTGATCGAGGTCGTCATGGCTAACTATAAAAATGTTTTCATGATGAATATGAGTTGATAAATAGAGCTTTATCATCATTGAGTAATATAGATAAAACAATTTGATTACGCGAAGAGTATAAGTGAAGGTATCGCAAGAGAGTGAAATGAGTAAACGTATGTTCGTTTTAACCGATGACGTAGTTATGATTGATTTCCGGAATTCATGGGATTTAAAGAAAATCTTTGCAATAAGATTTGGTTCTTCGGCGATTAAGGAAATCAGGATCTTTTTTGATTAAATGCGATAATCTGTCTCGATTTCTCTGTCTGATATTTTACTATAATTCCACCCCCTTCGTTTCTTTATTTCCACAGCTCACACCTTCTAGTCTTTCTCCCCAATTCATACTTTAAAGCATTCATTAATATGCTTCATCCAGTATTGATTCTTGATATACTTTTAACTTTTATATTTGTCATTCTTCTTTTTCATCTACCACCGGAGGAAGTTATTTTCTTCTACCATTACCTTGGGGTTATTGTGTTTTTCATTCTCCCGTGTCTTTATATTGCTATACGCATTTATATACACGGTTTGTAATTTCGGGGTTGTTATCGGGCTTTATATTCTCCATTATATTTCAGAGCTTCATGCTTTCGTTTTCTCTTCCCGATCTTAAGTCAAGCGGATAATAGTCCAGAATTCGTAGATATGAATTTTTGGATGAACATAGTTAATGTTCCAAGAAGAAAATCGTAATGGCACGATCTTGATTTGGCAAATTACCAGAATATCCGAAAATATAGAGCTATCAAGATGATATGTTCTTAATATGTTTGAAAATTGGGTAGAATGTAAGAGTCGTGTAAACAGTACATGATGACGGTATGTTCTGTGAATCATCACGTTCCATTAGAAACTCAGCATGACTTACTGTAATATAATCACGTTGATCAAGTGTCATTATATTATACTAACTCATGCTTCAGTTCCCAACACTACTTCAAAAACATTCCTATTTTAAATTCATAATTTTTTTTTAAATTTAGAAACTAACACAGTTTCTTTTTATGTTGTAACGCAGATATTGCGAAGAGATAAAAGATATCGGATAAGAATAGTTGTGAACATATCTTCAGGAATATCGATGATATTATAATAAAAGATAAGATAATATGGATGATGAAGAAGATTTGTCTGTGAAGGTTTAGAATAAGAAGTAAGGTGTTTGCTAACGATTTCAGTAGACACTGAATCATTTGGATCCTTTGAAGGCAAGTTTAGTCTTTGTGATTTGTCCACAGCCTCCTTCATGGTCTGCTCAATCCGTTTTCCAGTTTCAAACCTTCTCTTTTTCTCAGCTTTACCACCATACTATTCTTTATCATCAAACTTTTGACTGTTAAAGTCGTTTACAGTTTTTGCTGCTTCATCAGCATTTTTCCAATTTCGGAGAACTAGTTCATAGTTTGGGATGTTTTTCAGAAAATTCAAATTCAAAGTATGTAAGTCTAGGAGATAGACGTTATATGTATAACTTTTGACGTAAAATTGTAGCGAAATTCAAAATACTGATTGCTAATTCCCAGTAGTTGGTGTGACAATTATTGTTACAGGATGTAGGTGAGTATATGATGGGGTTTTAATGAATAAGTATAGTGGCTTTTCGGAGAGGCTTATGTCGAAGGTTAATGAAGTTGTTGATAAGTTTACTGCTAATGTGGCGAGATATGAAAGGTTCCCCGGTAACAATGATGAAGGGGTAATTGTTATAATAAGGTTTATTTGTATAAACAAATGAAGGTGATTTGCTGGAGCTGTGACAAAACTGTCTATTTTGGAAAGAGATTGAAAAATTATATTTGGTAATAAATATCAAAGGATCTGACACGGATACGTGTTAAACTATAACTTTGGTTTCGAGAGCTTTTTAGATGCATGACAGTGGGTAATATGTGGTTGGATCATCATCTCGCATGTCTTTAGGAATTTCGAAGTGTTTGAACACATATTGTAATTGTTAATATACATATGATGTTCTAAGATTTTGAATGATACAAATATTTTTGTGAGTTCCATGAATAGAAATGAGGTTCTAGGACAGTTTTGAAGTCAAAGTATAGTTTTAAAAGATGTAGGAATCTAAGAGTGATGATTTCGGTTATATCTTGAATCGAATTCTGAGATTTCAAAATCAGAATATGTAATTAGATTTTGAATGAGTATGGTTGTTTTGATTTCTATAAAAGAATGTATATTGTTGTGAAAGTAGGGAGTATAATGGATGATTTGCTGAATCAGATTCGAAGAATGTAACATATTAATTGTGAATTTATATATCTCTCGGGTATTACCTACCCGTTAAAAAAAAATTTCACAATTAATATTTTGTACAAAAGAATTTTATTACAGTCTTTATGGAAATATATATGTGTATATTTCTTCAGATGTAATATTGATTTAATGAGTTAATATTAAATTAAACTCATTTGATTTATGGTTAAGGCTAGGATAGATAATTTCTAAACTTTAGAAATTACATAATTGCCGTAGAATGTTTCCCCAATGAAGTTATGAATCAATACTTCATCGTTGTGGTATTCCTTGGTATCTACATGGCGTATGACGTCGATGCTCGTGGGACATATTTTGAAGTTGAGGTTTGCGATGCGGTTGTTGTTGGTGGTGGTAATGGTACTGTTGATGTTGTTGATGGTGGTACTGGTTATGCTGCTGGTGCTACTGCTGGTGTTTGTAACCTTTGCACCATATTCTCCAAAGCCACTACCCGAGCGCGAAGCTCGTTGACTTCTTCTATTATACCGGGGTGATTGTCAGTTCAGACGAGTGGATAAATAAGATCTAGAATTTGGTGTAGTATATAATCATGACGAGATACTCTGGAAATGAGAGATAAAATGGTGTTTCGGACAGGTTCGCCGGTAAGTGCTTCAGGTTCATTGCCAAGAGGGCAATGTGGTGGATGAAAGGGATCGCCTTCTTCTTGTCTCCAATGGTTAAGTAGATTACGAACCCATCCCCAATTCATCCAGAATAGATGATGGCTAATTGGTTGATCCATTCCGGTCACGCTGCTTTCGGAGCTCATGTGGAAATCCATATCGGCATAGCTGTCGAAATTCGAGGAACTCGAACTGGTTGAGGGATCCATCTTGTATGATCAGGGAAAGAATTTTTTTGGTATGAAATAGATTGTAGAATTTAGATTTGGTATTCTTCAATATATAATTTACATATGTATATATAATACCAAAATCCCATAAATTACGGAGGAATCTTTGAAAGACGTCAGTCAAAGTTCACAGTAACAGATATGCTAAGATAAGAATTCGTCTATACACTATTATGCAATAAATGTAGGAAAACGCGTCTAGACTTAAGAATGATAAGCAGGTAATTTCCTAAGGATGGTAAGTAGATGATTTCCGACTAAAAATGATAAGCAAAACTTTTGACATGCAGACACGGTCGAAGTCCAGACTCACTAATGCATCTTAACAACTATCAGTTAGACACACTAATGCAAGACCTGGTTCGCTAAGACCACCGCTCTGATACCAACTGAAAGGACCCGTTCATATACATTATAAACGATTCACAATAGTTGATTACATCGCGAGGTATTTGACCTCTATATGATACGTTTTACAAACATTGCATTCGTTTTTAAAAGACAAACTTTCTTTACATCAAAAATTGACGGCATGCATACCATTTCATGTTACATCCAACTATAATTGACTTAATATTAATCTTGATGAACTCAACGACTCGAATGCAACGTCTTTCAAAGTATGTCTTGAATGACTCCAAGTAATATCCTTAAAATGAGCTAATGCACAGCGGAAGAATTCTTTAATACCTGAGAATAAACATGCTTTAAAGTGTCAACCAAAAGGTTGGTGAGTTCATTAGTTTATCATAATCCATCATTTCTGTAATAGTAATAGACCACAAGATTTCAGTTTCTATAAATATTCGTACACTCGCAAGTGTATAAAAGTATTCTATAAGTTGTAGGCACCCGGTAACAAGCCTTAACGTTCATGTTTTACCCTCTGAAGTACACCAGATCAGGTGTGTTTAAAATAACCTCGAAGTACTAAAGCATCCCATAGTCAGGATGGGGTTTGTCAGGCCCAATAGATCTATCTTTAGGATTCGCGCATACCGTACATAGACAAGTAGTTTAATGTTACCAAGCTAAGGGTATATTTCTGGTTTAAACCCACATAGAATTAGTTTTAGTACTTGTGCCTATTTCGTAAAACATTTATAAAACAGCGCATGTATTCTCAGCCCAAAAATATATATAAAAAGGGAGTAATGAAACTCACAATACTGTATTTCGTAGCAATTATGTATATGACGGAACTGAACAAGTGCAGGGTTTGTCTCGGATTCACGAACCTATATTAAGTATATATATATTTATATGTTGGTCAATATCTGTCTGACAATTTAGGTCAAGTCGTAGTGTATCACAATCCTAATGCTCGAGACCGACATGCAAAAGTCAACAAAAGTCAACTTGACCCAAAATGACTTCCAAAATCTATACATGTTTATTATATAACTTATATATAGTCGTTTTATATATTTAAATATATTTATCAGATCTTATTATACTAAATAATACAAGTCATTTATTAATAAATAAAAATTTATATTTAAATTCATATATGATAAAAATATACTTTTATATATCTCAAGTAATAAAATTTATAAAATTTACTTGATATCATAAAAATATAGTGGTATGTATTATTAATGTAATTATATTACGTGTGGTAAAAATATCTTTGTACGCATATTTATTTGATTAAATAATATTGATAATAATAATAATGATACAAATAATAAAATGATAGTTTTAATAAAAATATTAATTTTTAGTAATAAAGATAATTTTAGTAATAACATCAACTGATAACAATTATAATAATAGTTTTAATAATAATATTAAAATTAATAATAATTCAGTTGGCCATATCTTTTAATCCGTTCATCGAACCCACACGATTTCTAAATGAAAAGTTATTAATTTTTCTTTAGCTTTTTAACGACATGCATATCATATACCTTATCTCAGTAGCATATGTATCAAATTCGTGATTTATCATAAACTATTTAACGACGAAACTAAGCATACAAACATGCATAATCATATATACTCGAGCACTAGTCAGGGATACACTATGAATATAAAAAAATTAAGATATGAATGCTCACGTATCAATATTGTGATTCAATATTGCAGGAAAGTATGTAGACGCAACGAAAATGATAAACGTTAGATTGACCTCACGAGCAATACCCTCGAACAATACCCATAACCTCCTTAGCTATAACCCATAATTTCCTTAGCTCTATCCCGTTTGAAAACTTATTTTGAAATCGTCTGAATATAACTCCGTCGTAGTATTTTATGTATACTAATAATATCTTGAAATAATAATAAGTAAATATATATATGTAATTCGATTGAGAGAGTTTAGAGAAATATATTTTCAAGTTTCTATGAAATAATGAAACCTATTGAATTCTATTTATAATAGATTTTTGAATTATTAAAGTGAATTATTAAAGTATGAATTATTAAAGTGAATTATTAAAGTATGAATTATTAAAGTGAATTATTAAAGTATGAATTATTAAAGTGAATTATTAAAGTATGAATTATTAAAGTGAATTATTAAAGTATGAATTATTAAAGTGAATTATTAAAGTATGAATTATTAAAGTGAATTATTAAAGTATGAATTATTAAAGTTAAAGTAAAGTAAAAGTAAAGTAAAGGTAAAGTTAAAGTATAGTATAAGTATAAAACTATGTACGTATAATACGCGTATAAAATATATATATAATATTAATTTAAATCGTTATATATATATATATATTTAATAAAATAAAATATAAATATCGTTATCTTTATCATACTGGTTAAGTAATGAGTTGTCAAAAAAAATAAATTTATTAAATCACAGTGGACCTCATAACATAGGCCCGTAATCATATCATAATGTATCTGATAATTCAATCATTTGATATTATCTCTTAATTCTGTCGATATATATATCGAAACAAATATGTTTATGTAAAGTATCATATATCTAATACTTTGTTAATATTTTCAGTTAATATTATATATTATATATACATATCTATATACACATAATTGTTCGTGAATCGTCAAACACGGTCAAAGGGTAATTGATTACATGAATGTAGTTCCAAACTTTTTGAGATTCAACATTACAAATTCTGCTTATCGTGTCAGAAACATATAAAGGTTAAGTTTAAATTTGGTCGGAAATTTCCAGGTCGTCACAACCTGCGAATCTGATATTTCAAGTGAGAATTCTGATAATCCTGAAGATGGAGATACCACGAATCTACACCATGAGATACCTGTTCCCGCACACCCAGTTCCCAGAACTACAACTGCTCATCCTAGAGAAAATATATTTGGAGATCCAAATGCATGTGTTAGGACAAGAAGACAAGTTTAGTTTGATGGTAAAGTTGAAGCTCATATGACAGCTGTTGCTGCATATTACGAGTACTCATGTCATATCTCAAAGATTGAGCCAATGACTACAAAAGAAGCATTGAAGCATGTAGATTGGGTCATGGCTATGCAAGAAGAAATTCAGCAATTCAATTATCTAGATATTTGGAAACTATTTACTAAGCCTAAAGGTGCGAAAATAATCGACCTCAAATGGGTTTGGAAGTGAAAATTCAATGAAGATGGCAATGTTACCCGTAACAAAGCAAGATTAGTTGCTAAAGGTTATCAGCAAGATCCTGAATTTGATTACGATGAATTTTTTGCTGCTGTTGCCAGATTGGAAGCGATTCGCATTTTCTTGACTTTTGCATCTTTCATGAAGTTCAAAGATTATCAAATGGATGTTAAGAGTGCATTTCTTTACGGCAAGCTAAATGAACGAGTATATGTCAGTCAACATCCGGGTTTTGAAGATCATCTTCATCCTGATAAAGTTTACCGATTACGACGAGCCCTTTATGGTTTACATCAAGCTCCTAGAGCTTGGTACAAACGATTATCGAGTTATCTTATCAAAAAAGGATATCAAATGGGCACGGTAGACTATACTCTGTTCACAAAAGTTCAAGATGACGACATTATTTTAGTCCATATTTATGTTGACGATATTATCTTCGGTGCTACTAAGCAGGAACTCGTTGATGAGTTCGAGCAGGTGATGAAGGACGATTTCGAAATGAGTAAATTGGGTCTTCTACACTACTTTCTTGGGTTATAAGTCGAACAGACAGAAAATAGAATTCTTCTTCATCAGGCAAAGTATGTGAATGATATACTGGAACGTTTCGGTATGACTCAAGAACGTCCTGTGTCAACTCCATTAGATCTGAATCATGGTATTTCGCTAGAGTGCGAAGGAGAACCTATTGATCCTACGTATTAGCGAGCAATCATCGGGTCGCTTATGTATCTCACTTCGTCTAGGCCGGATATTATGTTCGCAACATGTCTGTGTGCTCGTTATCAAGTTAATCCGAATACAGTTCATCTTACAGCTGCCAAGAGAATCCTACGTTATTTGTTGCATTCGCCAAATCTCAGCATCTGGTATTCGAACGATGAGAAGTTTGATCTTGTAGCTTACAGCGATTCAGATTATGCATGTTGCAAAATCAACAACAAATCTACATCAGGAGGATGTCAATTTTTAGGTGAAAGGCTGGTGACCTGGCAGTGCAAGAAACAAACTGCAGTTGCTCTTTCCACGTGTGAAGCTGAATATATAGCTGCTGCTAGTTGTTGTTCGCAAGTTGTTTGGATCCAACAACAACTTCTCGATTACGGGCTAAGAATCTCTTTCTCTCCTCTTTATATTGATAATACTGCAGCTATAGCGATCACTAAGAATCCTGTTCAACATTCTAAAACAAAACACATAGGTGTTAAATATCATTTTCTTAGGGATTGCCATGAGAAAAAGGTTATTGAAGTTAAGAGAATAGGTAATAAGGACCAGAGGGCTGACTTATTTACTATGGCTTTTGATAGACCTAGGTTCTTATTCCTACTAGAGATGAATGGCATTGTTGATCGAGACAAAGTGATTTCGGATGTTGTGTGCGAGGTTTAGTCAAGACTTTTAGACTCTGCATGAGGGATGCATGACATATAGATTTTTAGTTTCTGATTATCTGTATTGCATATTTTTGCTTCCTTTCTGCATTTCTTTACATGATTTCATTCATGATTGCATGCTAGTCTGTAGATATTTTCTGTTTGGTTAAAATGCTAAAACACATAAAGATTTTATATTTTAGTATTTTAGGGGGAGTATATGTTATCAGCAGAAAATACCTAAAAAGTGAAAAATGCCTCACCAGAAAATCATAAAAAGTTGAAAAAACCGAAAATGAGCTTGTTTTGATTAATCTGTTGGACGTGAAGAAAATACTGTACTGAGAATTGATATATTTGATTAGTAATGACTGATTCGAACGTTTATGTCTATCTGTTGTGTGATGTACTGATAGATGTGACTTATGAATTTTTGACATTAGACAATCATAATAAGAATAATGATCATCTGAGATACAGAAGTCATGAACGATCTGTTGCGTTTGAAGGTAGTCACCTAATTATCTCCGAAACCGTATCTAACAATAATTGTTGAGGAACTCAATAGTCGATTAAGGGTATCCCCTATCATAATTGATAATCGTTAGAGAAAGTTGGGGGTGAATTTTAAGTTGAGGATTATCTGTTTGGCAGGTGCATACCACCTTGTCACGGGCCTAAGACTTTATAATCGAAACTAAACCCCGAAAATATCAGAGAAAATTAGTTTATGTCGAAAGTAAGTGTCCCTTCTCGCTTAAGGTTGAAAAGTATAATTCCTTATTGCGGACCGTTCAAGCATTTAAGGGAGAGCACCTTCGAGTGATCTGAGCATACAACAAAGAAACATGAGTTCATGCATAAAAATGGAAAATCCATTTATGATGGCATTCAAAATCAATATATCAAAAGACAGTGATATGCTAAAAAGGAAATATCAAAAGAAAATCAAAGTCAAAAATTATTGGCGTATCAAGATGGCAAAGTCCTGAAAGTATGAAGAATGCTGATTCATGATGTGCTCATAAAGAACTCAGATCATTCTTATTGTGATGCCCCGGCGCAGTTTGAATTGTTTAATCACGACGTTCACACTGAACTATCAAGATTCTTGTCGTCTGCAATATAGAGTTATACCTATTAAGACCGTAAGTTGGAAAGATACTTATCTCGATATACTCTAATTAAATATATATATGAAAGTTTAACTTTCGATTCCGTTTTCCATGACAACTTGAACATAATGAAGTTAAGGGCCTTGAGATTTATTTCGTGTGACGACTGGTCATCAGGCAAGTCTGCTTTAACTGTAGACCAATCCCCGCGGTAAATAATGTGCCTATTCAGATAATCCAATATATTCTAATATCTGCCATTTTAACTAGATTGAAGATTATCAATACACTGATAGAAGCCAAAGGCTGACATGGTTATTCAAAATGCCGTGAGAACCATCCTGTTCAATTTGAGTGAAATACATGGAAAGAGATAACGGAAAGTTACATGTAATGAATTGACAACCCAATAACAACGTACAATCATAAGTGATGAAAGAATCAAGGATTAATGAACTTAGTGTGATCTCAAAAATCATTGCTCTATAGTGTTCAAGTAATTAATGCCAACATGATTCTCGAAGTGTTCGGAATGAATATGTTCATGTTTAATGAGGATTGATATCAGTAATTGCATGATAATAGACATAGACTGGATAATTGGGAATAAACAACAGAAGTTGATTCAATATGTCAGTTCTGATCCATTTTTATATTAATTAATCATATTGCTCACAAAAAGAATGTGGATTTGTATATTTCATTTATATGCGTGTAAAATAGCTTGTTCTGATTACTGAAAAACAACAAAAAGATTTTGGTTTACATGTTATTGCATTTCATGATAGAATGTCTTTCATTTGCATAATTTTAGTTGCATGACATTTTACATCAGAAAATCTAGAAAGATTTTACCATTTCATTGTTTTCTGATTATCCTTGGAATGAAAAATGATATCTGAAAGAACCTTGTTGAGATCAAGATATTTCGGGCCACAAAATCCATAAGTTTGAAGTTTTTAGAGCTGGTGATTACTTGAAGGACTTTAATGATTTAAGGTTGTTACTAAATTTAAGATGACATTACGATGTAGGACTTACTCAGGATAAACAAAATGTTTGAAGTAATAACCTCAATTAGGTTAAGTTGTTTGGATTACGTAAGTGTTAAAGGTAATTTCTTGAAGGCTTTAGTGATTTATGACTCAAAATGAAAGTATTAGTTAGCCCTAAGATTGCTAAACGAGTCGAAATCCTAAGTTTGTGAAATTTTGAAATTGCCTAAGTGGCTCACACGCACGCTTGATGTGTGAACCGTATGAGTAACCACACGTTTGAGGTTAACCGTACGTATGACCCTGTTTAAAATTGGTCTAAGACTATTGGGTCACACACACGTGTGATAAAGGTGAGACGCGCGGTTGATTGTGGATCGTGTGATCAACCGTACGGTTGATCACGAGAGTATAAATAGGGGTGACGAGCTCAGAAGCTCAAACTTGTGCACCCATTTTATTTTCTCTCTCAATTTTCGATCTTAACCAATCAAGATTTCCACCGCAGCTTTCGTTCATTACTTGATTCCGATCTCAGCGCCACCCAATAGGTACAATTTCATTGAGTTTTAGTCCACTAATTTGTTTGTTGAATGATTCGAAACCCTACGGGTATATAATTCGAATTTTTTTTAATTAGAGCTTGTTTTGATCTATGTTTACTATTGTCTTAAGTTAATCGGAACCTATACATGCCATTGTGATGTAAATTGGCCCCTAAAACAATCAAATATGTAATTTATTGATTTTAAAAAGGCATTTAATACGGGTTTCATCAGACATGCACGAGTGACGTCACTCGCACGCTTGAGACATGACTCGCACGAGTCAGTACACGGTTGATGATCAACCATGTGGACCCTTGAGCTCACTCGTTTGTCTTGATTTTATTGATCACTCGTCTGCAAGAGCTGACACGTGTGATTAACCACACGAGTCACCACACGGTTGACTCACTCGCTTAGAATTTTTCCTCAACGGTGTACATTGTCTGAAACCATATTGCTGCTCAAACGTGTCAACAGTGACAAGAGTGACTATATCACTCGCACGGTTGATCTCTCAGCCGCACATGTGACATGATCACTCGCACGGTTCATCATGTTTAACAAGTTTATGACACTTTGATGCAAATGCTATGATGTTTTATGGTGTTTGATTTACATATCTAACTGTTCTATAAATGTTTCAGTTTTTGTTTAGATATCATCAAATGGCCGAAAAACAAGTCAATATTCCGGTTGTTAACATTGAAGGACAGGGGGAGCAACAAGCTAATCCTCAAGCTAATCCTATTAACCCACCTGCTCAGCAAGAGATTCCTCTAGAGAAGGGAGAACTGAACAATCAAGTTGCTCTTTATGATCTTAATTTTGAAAGAGGTTCTCATTTTAAGGAGATTGTCGAATTTCTTCAGAGATCAAGGATACACACTGCTATTTCTACTCCATGTACACCATACTACAGCCATCAGAGAGAATTCTGGAGAAACGCTGTACTGGATGTATCTGAAGATAATGCTAAGATTGTTAGTAACGTTCAAGGACATGAGATCTCTGTTTCTAAGGAAGTGATAAGAAGGATTTTAGGTTTCAATGACGAAAACTGTTCTCACATGACGATCAGTCGAGAAAGAATTCATGGTTGTTTTAAGAGATGTGCTTATTCTAGTTACTTAAGTGGCAAATCCGAGCTGATGAAGACACTACTGCCTCCACAGTTTAGATATCTTGCTCACGTGATCATGCATTATTTGAGTGGACGCAAGCCTGTTTTGATAAGTTGAATGAGAAAGTGCAGAGTATGTTCGTGGAACTTGTCTTAAAGGCACCATATGATTTCTTAGGGTTTGTTCTACACTACTTCAAAGCGAATCTTTTCAGTACTACTCAGAGATACCTGATATATGCCCGTTTTCTTCAATTAATCATTAATGACACTGTACCAGATCTACCTAAGCGTGAAGAGGATATTATCCACCTTAAGCCGATGAATCCGATTACTTTCCGCAGAATGGAAGAGACAAGGAATGAGGATTTAAAGCCTGACTTTAATAGAAAGCTCATTTGTCATCTTATCAAGGAGAACTATCGATGCCCAGTAGGTAATGCTTGGAGGAATGAGGATTCAGATTCTGACTACGAAGTTACAGATGAGGAAGGACAAGGTGATAATCAAAAAACTACTGGTAATGTTCAAGGAGGAGGTAATGTTGATCAACGAGATTCAGTTCCTCGTACACCTGAATCTGGAAGTATTTCACCAACATCGTCAGAGGACTACTACTTCAATAGTTGGAAGGTTAACTATAGTGATACCTCTGTGTTTGAAGAAAGTCTAGAGGCTAATCAGAGTGAAGAGACATTGGTCGATTCTGATACGGAACTAGACAAATGGGGTAAAATGTTTGCTGCTGATTTGGAAATGTTAGTTCTTATGGGTAAAGGTTCAGATCTTGAGAGTGTAAGTTCAGATGTTGATGATTCGGACAAGACGTCAGAATCAGAGTCTGAAGATAAAGCTGATCATAATGGAGTAGATCAATTTGAGTTTGAAGCATTGAACAAGCAAGCAGTAGATTTACTGAAGATGTGCTTATCAGAAAGTGATCTTGAAAAGGTTTCAGGTTTGATAAGTGCTAAGGATATATGGGACAGACTTGAGCAGATTCATTTGGGTAAAGATGCTGATACATCAGAGTTTCTTACAGACTCGTCAGAATCAGAAGATGAGCTCGATGATGGGAAGAAGACAGATTTCTTTGCATTTATGGCTGAGACTTCCTCATCAAATAACGCTCAACAGGTATCTTTTGATCCATCTACTGTTATTGAATGTGTTAAATGTGATTAATCTAAGGTAACAATAGATAATTTAACAAAGTCATATGCGGAGATGAAATAAAAATGGCATGCTGACCATGTGACCACTAACATCGAAAATGAATTGAAAGAGCAAATCAAAGTTTATAAAAAACAACTTCACGATCTTAAATGTTATAACTTTGACATAAATTAAGCTTTAATTAAATGTGTTGACACAATTAATGAACTAAAGAAAGAAAATGAATGCGTTAAAGCTGATTTAGAGGCAATTTCCATCAAAATGAAATGTTGGGCAAGTGCGTCACAATGGAATACATTAATGGTGGAACTTAATGAAACCAAGGGAAAGGGTATTGGATATAGTTCTGCATCTCCTCCTTTTCAGAACATGTTTATTAATGCTAACGTAGTTGACGGTCGACCAGAAGATTGTATCCCTCTTAGTTATGAAGATTATGTTGAAAAGAATAAAAAATGTAGTTCAACTAAGAATACAACTTCTGATGATACTGCTGAAGGTGCTCTAGATCATGAGGAAGATAGGAAAACTGGGTTAGGAGATAACTCTAAGACAAGTAGAGTTAGAACACCAAAAGGTCCTGTTAAGATTTTGAAAAATCCTAGATTTACTAACAGACCTGTTCCTCTTGTTACCCCTAAGCCTGTTCAGAAAGTGAGATCAAATGATTCTCCTGTGTTAGTAAGAGCACAAGACCCCTCATCTTCAAACTCTAATAATGTGTATCAATTCAGAGGACATAGGGAGTTTAGACAATGTTTTAATTGTGCTATTTTTGGACACATTGCTTCTTATTGTCCTAGAAGATTCTGATCCCCGAGCAATAAAGTTGATTTATCACATGATGATTCTAGAGCATCTCATGTTCATCGAACATGTTTACGTGTAAATGATGAACTTCATAATAAAAGATCTAAGACAAATGTTGTCTTTGGAGACTTCAAAAGGAAGTACATCAATAGATCTGTTTCTCCTGTGAAGGGAAAAATTCCTAAAAGAAATTTTGAAGAAAATGTTGCCAGTGCTAGTGAGCAAGGTAGACCTTTTAAACCAAAGATGAGGTCTCCATCTCAAAGAGCTAGTCGCAGAAAGTATTTTTCAAGAACTAGACCACATATGAATCATTCCAATTCAGAGAGGAATGTCAAACGCCAAGAGCGTGACACCTCTCATTCTAAATTTTCTAAGTATAAGGTTTCTAATGATGAGATTTCTCCAGACTCAAACGGGAAAAGGATGGATGTTCAAGCTATGGGTGTTAATGGACAACCTACTGCCATCAGGGCGTGGGTTCCCATTATCAATTAATTTTCTTTATGTGATATGAAGGGAACCAGGCTACCTGCAAACAACACCTGGATTGTGGATAGTGGCGCTTCGAGACATATGACTAGACAACTATCTCTTCTTTCGGATGTACACCCAATTAAGGGAGTTTATGTTGCATTTGCTGGAGATAAGGGTGGTCATATTTCAGCTTAGGGTTTATTGAAAAATGATAAAGTCAGTTTTGATAAAGTGAACTATTTTCAAGAGCTTGCAAATAATTTGTTATCAGTTTCACAAATCTGTGAAAAATCCTTCAAGGTAGCATTTGATGATGAATTCAGCTACATCTTGAAACCAGAGTTTGTGATTTCTCCTGAAATGATTTTGATGAAGGATCCTCGACAAGCTGATTTATACATGCTAGATATAAATGTTGCTACTTCAACTGCTGAACATCATCAAGCTTTTGTTTCTAAAGCGAATGAACAAGATTCTATTACATGGCACAAACGCATGGGTCATTTATTTTTTCGGAAGATGAACCATTTGGTTCGCAACAATCTCGTAGAAGGTGTTGATCTTCGTTCATTTCAGATTCCAGGTACATGTGTTCCTTGTAAGAAGGGTAAGCAGAGCAAGAAAGCACACAAGTTGGTGAAGTATAATCCAATCTCTGCTCCACTTGAGTTGTTGCACATGGATCTCTTTGGTCCAATTCGGTTTGAAAGTATTGATGGTAGTAAGTATTGTCTGGTGGTAACTGATGATTATTCAAGATTCTCATGGGTTATGTTTTTGAAAGAGAAGTCTGATACGTTTGAGAATTTAAAAGTGCTAATCAATCGATTAGAGGCAGGTTTTAATTTGAAAGTTAGAAAGATTCGATGCGATAATGGTACAGAATTTAAGAATTTGTATCTCGCAGGTTTCTGTATTGAAAAAGGTATCAATATGCAATTCAATTCCGCATACGCTCCACAGATGAATGGTGTTGCTGAAAGAAAGAATAGGGTTTTGATTGAGACTGCTAGAACTATGCTAGCTGATTCATCTCTACCTATTTATTTTTGGGGTGAAGCTGTTGCAAATGCTTGTTACACTATGAATCTAGTTTTAACTGTTAAACGACTAGGTAAAATGTGCTATGAGTTATTGCATGGGAGAAAACCTTCTTTGAAGCATCTAGAACCATTTGGTACCCCGTGTACCATTTTGAAGAGAAAACCAGGACGTAAGTTTGATTCAAAAGTGGCTACTGGAGTGTTTCTAGGATATAGCTCTCCTAACAAGCGAGGTTTCAACAATGAGATGAGATGTGTTGAAGAATGGTCTGAAGTTGACGTCCAACGGAATTACACAAAGACTGCTACCAAAAGTCATCCTTAGATCTACAACTATGATGAGCTGATTGATTCATTTAATCTTGCTCCAGATCAGACGGAGAATGAAGTAGAGTTACAAATGCTGTTTGATTTACAGAACGAGCCAGAAGTGTCTGCACCTACTCCAACTCCATTACCTACTGTCGTTGAACTAGCACAAGATTCAGATCAAGATGTTGATCCAGTATACGATACCTGCAGATCTGATATTTCAAGTGAGAATTTTGATAATCCTGAAGATGGAGATACCATGAATCTACACCACGAGATACCTGTTCCCGCACACCCAGTTCCCAGAACTACAGCTGCTCATCCTAGAGAAAATATAATTGGAGATCCAAATGCATGCGTTAGGACAAGAAGACAAGTTCAGTTTGATGGTCAAGTTGATGCTCATATGACAGCTGCTGCTGCATATTACGAGTACTCATGTCATATCTCAAAGATTGAGCCAATGACTACAAAAGAAGCATTGAAGCATGTAGATTGGGTCATGGCTATGCAAGAAGAAATTTAGCAATTCAATCGTCTAGATATTTGGAAGCTAGTTACTAAGCCGAAAGGTACGAAAATAATCGACCTCAAATGGGTTTGGAAGTGCAAATTCGACGAAGATGGCAATGTTACCCGTAACAAGGTAAGATTAGTTGCTAAAGGTTATCAGCAAGATCCTGAATTTGATTACGATGAATTTTTTGCTCATGTTGCCAGATTAGAAGCGATTCGCATTTTCTTGACTTTCGCGTCTTTCATGAAGTTTAAAGTTTATCAAATGGATGTTAAGAGTGCATTTCTTTATGGCAAGCTAAATGAACATGTATATGTCAGTCAACCTCCGGGTTTTGAAGATCATCTTCATCCTGACAAAGTTTACTGATTACGACGAGCCCTTTATGGTTTACATCAAGATCCTAGAGGTTGGTACGGACGATTATCGAGTTATATTATCGAAAAAGGATATTAAATGGGCACGGTAGACTGTACTCTGTTCACAAAAGTTCAAGATGATGACATTATTTTAGTCCAGATTTATGTTGAAGAAATTATCTTCGGTGCTACTAAGCAGGAACTCGTTGATGAGTTCGAACAGGTGATGAATGATGAGTTTAAAATGAGTAAATTGGGTCTTCTACACTACTTTCTTGGGTTACAAGTCGAACAGATAGAAAATGGAATTCTTCTTCATCAGGAAAAGTATGTGAATGATATACTGGAACGTTTCGGTATGACTCAAGAACGTCCTGTGTCAACTCCCTTAGCTGTGAATCATGGTATTTCGCTAGAGTGCGAAGGAGAACCGGTTGATCCTACGTATTATCGAGCAATCATCGGGTCGCTTATGTATCTCACTGCGTCTAGGCCGGATATTATGTTTGCAACATGTCTGTGTGCTCGTTATCAAGTTAATCTGAATTCAGTTCATCTTACAGCTGCCAAGAGAATCCTACGTTATTTGTTGCATTCGCCAAATCTCGGCATCTGGTATTCGAACGATGAGAAGTTTGATCTTGTAGCTTACAGCGATTCAAATTATGCAGGTTGCAAAATCAACAACAAATCTACATCAGGAGGATGTCAATTTTTAGGTGAAAGGCTGGTGACCTGGCAGTGCAAGAAACAAACTGCAGTTGCTCTTTCCATGTGTGAAGCTAAATATATAGCTGCTGCTAGTTGTTGTTCGCAAGTTGTTTGGATCTAACAACAAATTCGCGATTACGGGTTAAGAATCTCTTTCTCTCCTCTTTATATTGATAATACTGCTGCTATAGCGATTACTAAGAATCCTGTTCAACATTCTAAAACAAAACACATAGGTGTTAAATATCATTTTCTTAGCGATTGCCATGAGAAAAAGGTTATTGAGGTTAAGAGAATAGGTACTAAGGACCAGAGGGCTGACTTATTTACTAAGGCTTTTGATAGACCTAGGTTCTTATTCCTACTAGAGATGAATGGCATTGTTGATCGAGACAAAGTGATTTCGGAGGTTGTGTGCGAGGTTTAGTCAAGACTTTTAGACTTTGCATGAAGGATGCATGACATATAGATTTTTAGTTTCTGATTATCTGTATTGCATATTTTTGCTTCATGTCTGCATTTCTTTACATGATTTCATTCATGATTGCTTGCTAGTCTGTAGATATTTTCTGTTTGGTTAAAATACTAAAACACATAAAGATTTTATATTTTAGTATTTTAGGTGGAGTATATGTTATCAGCAGAAAATACCTAAAAAGTGAAAAATGCCTCACCAGAAAATCATAAAAAGTTGAAAAAACCGAAAATGAGCTTGTTTTGATTAATCTGTTGGACGTGAAGAAATTACTGTACTGAGAATTGATATATTTGATTAGTAATGACTGATTCGAACGTTTATGTCTATCTGTTGTGTGATGTACTGATATATGTGACTTATGAATTTTTGACATTAGACAATCATAATAAGAATAACGATCATCTGAGATTCAGAAGTCATGAACGATCTGTTGCGTTTGAATGTAGTCACCTAATTATCTCTGAAATCGTATCTAATGATAATTGTTGAGGAACTCAACAGTCAGTTGAGGGTATCCCCTATCATAATTGATAATTGTTAGAGAAAGTTGGGGGTGAATTTTAAGTTGAGGATTATTTGTTTGGCTGGTGCATACCACGTTGTCACGGGCCTAAGACTTTATAATCGAAACTAAACCCCGAAAATATCAGAGAAAATTAGTTTATGTCGAAAGTAAGTGTCCCTTCTCATTTAAGGTTGAAAAGTATAATTCCTTATTGCGGACCGTTCAAGCATTTAAGGGAGAACACCTTCGAGTGATCTGAGCATACAATAAAGAAACATGAGTTCATACATAAAAATGGAAAATCCATTCATGATGGCGTTCAAAATCAATATATCAAAAGACAGTGATATGCTAAAAAGGAAATATCAAAAGAAAATCAAAGTCAAAAATTATTGGCGTATCAAGATGGCAAAGTCCTGAAAGTATGAAGAATGCTGATTCATGATGTGCTCATAAAGAACTCAAATCATTCTTAGTGTGACGCCCCCGCACAGTTTGAATTGTTTAATCACGACGTTCACACTGAACTATCAAGATTCTTGTCGTCTGCAATATAGAGTTATACATATTAAGACCGTAAGTTGGAAAGATACTTATCTTGATATACTCTAATTAAATATATATATATATATATATATATATATATATATATATATATATATATATATATATATATATATATATATATATATATATATATATATATATGAAAGTTTAACTTTCGATTCCGTTTTCCATGACAACTTGAACATAATGAAGTTAAGGGCCTTGAGACTTATTTCGTGTGACGACTGGTCATCAGGCAAGTCTGCTTTAACTGTAGACCAATCCCCGCGGTAAATAATGCGCCTATTCGGATAATCCAATATATTCTAATATCTGCCGTTTCAACTAGATTGAAGATTATCAATACACTGATAGAAGCCAAAGGCTGACAGGGTTATTCAAAATGCTGTGAGAACCATCCTATTGAATTTGAGTGAAATACATTGAAAGAGATAACGAAAAGTTACATGTAATGAATTGACGACCCAATAACAACGCACAATCATAAGTGATGAAAGAATCAGGGATTAATGAACTTAGCGTGATCTCAAAAATCATTGCTCTATAGTGTTCAAGTAATTAATGCCAACATGATTGTCGAAGTTTCCGAAATGAATATGTTCATGTTTAATGAGGATTGATATCAGTAATTGCATGATAATAGACATAGACTGGATAATTGGGAATGAACAACAGAAGTTGATTCAATATGTCAGTTCTGATCCATTTTTATATTAATTAATCATATTGCTCAGAAAAAGAATGTGGATTTGTATATTTCATTTATATGCTTGTTAAATAGCTTGTTCTGATTACTGAAAAACAACAAAAAGATTTTGGTTTACATGTTATTGCATTTCATGATAGAATGTCTTTCATTTGCATAATTTTAGTTGCATGACATTTTACATCAGAAAATCCATAAAGATTTTATCATTTCATTGTTTTCTGATTATCCTCGAAATGCATAACGACATCTGAAAGAACCTTGTTGAGATCAAGATATTTCTGGCCACCAAATCCATAAGTTTGAAGTTTTTAGAGCTGGTGATTACTTGAAGGACTTTAATGATTTAAGGTTGTTAGTAAATTTAAGATGACATTACACTATAGGACTTACTCAGGATAAACAAAATGTTTGAAGTAATAACCTCAATTAGGTTAAGTTGTTTGGATTACCTAAGTGTTAATGGTCATTTTTTGAAGGCTTTAGTGATTTATGACTCAAAATGAAAGTGTTAGTTAGCCCACAGATTGCTAAACGAGTCGAAATCCTAAGTTTGTGAAATTTTGAAATTGCCTAAGTGGCTCACACGCACGCTTGATGTGTGAAACGTACGAGTAACCACACGTTTGAGGTTAACCGTACATATGACCCTGATCAAAATTGGTCTAAGACTATTGGGTCACACGCACGTGTGATAAAGGTGAGACGGGCGGTTGATTGTGGATCGTGTGATCAACTGTACGGTTGATTACGAGAGTATAAATAGGGGTGACGAGCTCAGAAGCTCACACTTGTGCACCCATTTCATTTTCTCTCTCAATTTTCGATCTTAACCAATCAAGATTTCCACCGCAGCGTTCGTTCATTACTTGATTCCGATCTCTGCGCCACCCAATAGGTACAATTTCATCGAGTTTTAGTCCACTAATTTGTTGTTTGAATGATTCGAAACCCTAAGGGTATATAACTCAAATTTTGTGTAATTAGAGCTTGTTTTGATCTGTGTTTGCTATTGTCTTAAGTTAATCGGAACCTATACATGCTATTGTGATGTAAATCGGCCCCTAAAACAATCAAATATGTAATTTGTTGATTTTAAAAAGGCATTTAATACGGGCTTCATCAGACATGCACGAGTGACGTCACTCGCACGCGTTAGACATGACTCGCACGAGTCAGTACACGGTTGATGATCAACCGTGTGGACCCTTGAGCTCACTCGTTTGTCTTGATTTTATTGATCACTCATCTGCAAGAGCTGACACGTGTGATTAACCGCACGAGTCACCACACGGTTGACTCACTCGCTTAGAATTTTGCCTCAACTGTGTACATTGTCTAAAACCATATTACTGCTCAAACGTGTCAACAGTGACACGAGTGACTATATCACTTGCACGGTTGATCTCTCAGCCGCACGTGTGACATGATCACTCGCACGGTTCATCATGTTTAACAAGTTTATGACACTTTGATGCAAATGCTATGATGTTTTATGGTGTTTGATTTATATATCTAACTGTTCTGTAAATGTTTCAGTTTTTGTTTAGATATCATCAAATGGCTGAACAAGTCAATATTTCGGTTGTTAACATTGAAGGACAGGGGGAGCAACAAGCTAATCCTCAAGCTAATCCTATTAACCCACCTGCTCAGCAAGAGATTCCTCTAGAGAAGGGAGAACTGAACAATCAAGTTGCTCTTTATGATCTTAATCTTGAAAGAGGTTCTCATTTTAAGGAGATTGTAGAATTTCTTCAGAGATCAAGGATAAACACTGCTATTTCTACTCCATGCACACCATACTACAGCCATCAGAGAGAATTCTGAAGAAACGCTGTACTGGATGTATCTGAAGATAATGCTAAGATTGTTAGTAACGTTCAAGGACATGAGATCTCTGTTTCTAAGGAAGTGATAAGAAGGATTTTAGGTTTCAATGACGAAAACTGTTCTCACATGACGATCAGTCGAGAAAGAATTCATGGTTGTTTTAAGAGATGTGCTTATTCTAGTTACTTAAGTGGCAAATCCGAGCTGATGAAGACACTACTGCCTCCACAGTTTAGAGATCTTGCTCACGTGATCATGCATTGTTTGAGTGGACGCAAGCCTGGTTTTGATAAGTTGAACGAGAAAGTGCAGAGTATGTTCGTGGCACTTGTCTTAAAGGCACCATACGATTTCTCAGGGTTTGTTCTACACTACATCAAAACGAATCTTTTCAGTACTACTCAGAGATACTTGATATATGCCCGTTTTCTTCAATTAATCATTAATGACACTGCACCTGATCTACCTAAGCATGAAGAGGATATTATCCACCTTAAGCCGATGAATCTGATTACTTTCCGTAGAATGGAAGAGACAAAGAATGAGGATTTAAAGCCTGACTTTAATAGAAAGCTCATTTGTCATCTTATCAAGGAGAACTATCGATGCCCAGTAGGTAATGCTTGGAGGAATGAGGATTCAGATTCTGACTACAAAGTTACAGATGAGGAAGGACAAGGTGATAATCAGAAAAATACTGGTAATGTTCAAGGAGGAGGTAATGTTGTTGATGAGATTATCGAGGCTGATGAAGAAGCGATAGAGGAGGATGTCAGCTTGATTCAGAGGAAAAGGAAAGGAAAGGATCCTATGACCTCAGAACAACTCAAAAAGAAGGAGAAAAGAACGAAGTATTCTTATGAGTCACCTCGGAAGTCATCACAGGGAGGTTCAAAACAACAAGCTCAGAGGAAACCATCCGGGTTTATGAAGGATGCAAGGGCTGATGTTACATCACCAAAACCTGCTACAATAACACCTCAGGTCACGTCAGATGAATACAAGACTCAGAAAAATCTGTTGATGTCTTTGATCACGAAGATAACGAATCTGTAAAATCAAGCTACTGAGGAGAAAAAGATCAGTAATGCTAAGATTGAATCATTGGTGGAAGAGAACAAGAGGTTATCTGATAGGTTGGACCAACAGAAGAGTAGGACAGATAAGTTGAAGAAGAAGTTTTTGACGATTAAGAGTAAGAACAAGGAGAAATTGAAGAAGTTGAATGAAAGAATCGAACAGCTTACCTCTGGTAAAACAAAGTTGATTAAGGAGAAAGGAGAAGAATTTTCTTCTGATTTAGGAAATGACGATGAGAAAGATGAAGACGACGACGCTGGAACTGGAGGACCCTCTTTTGACATACCGTTAGTGATACTTATTCAAAGTTTTAATGAATATGGTGAGGTCTTTATTGCTGAATATTATATGATTTATTCAAATGTTTTAATGATGCAGAAAAGGGGGACGTTCCACCAAGTAAGTTTTCGATAGAACAACTTGCTGATCTGGCATACGATAGCGAAAACGATACAGAGGATGCAGAGAGAGCTGAAGCTGAAAACAAGGCTCCACAAGAAGAGTCGTTGTCAAGTATCCCTCCCGAATCAATCCAAAATATCAACTTAAGTGATTTTGATCTGTTCGAAGATGAGAAGAGTAAAGATTATGTTGGTCAAGATAGTTTGAAAGTGGATGTGATTATTGAATCCGAGGATGAATTTGTGACAGAATCTGATGAAGAAGAAGAAGAAGGAGAAGAAGAAGAAGAAGAAGAAGAAGAAGAAGAAGAAGAAGAAGAAGAAGAAGAAGAAGAAGAAGAAGAAGAAGAAGAAGAAGAAGAAGAAGAAGAAGAAGAAGAAGAAGAAGAAGAAGAAGAAGAAGAAGAAGAAGAAGAAGAAGAAGAAGAAGTTGAGATTGTTATGCCTTCGCTTGAGCCATACTCGTATCCGTCATTCAACACCTTAAGTGACTTCTTCAATCTGAGTTGTGAGGAGAAAAGAAAGAACTTAATTGAGTTAGAAAAGGCGAGGAAGGTATACAAAGAACAAGTGAAAGAAGTGGATGTTATGATAGAAAGGAACAAGAAGATCCGACATGAGAAACTGCTCGTTGAGAAAGAAAGAAAAGAAACTGAATTGAAAGATAAGAAACTCCGAGCCGAACAAGCCGAGGCCGAGGGATGGAATGAAATTAAGAATTGGTTTGTACGTGATAGGGTTAAAGTGAATAGAAATGTTAAGGAAGACGAAGATCGTCAAAGTTGGTGGAGACAGAATGTTGTTAACCCTAATCAAGTAGATAAGCCAGAACTCGAGCCGAAGTTTGTCAGTTTCTATAAGAAAGGTAAAAGAACCAAGAAGTACTCCAAGGGTAAAATTTTGAGTTGGGGCTATTTCAAGGAGATCAATTGTTTTATGATCAAGAGGGAAGGCGGAGTAGATTATATGGCACGTCCAAGTCACTTCAAAACTCTACCGTACTTCGAGATCATGCAACTTGAGAAGCTGAAGATGTTGAACGCTGAAGATAGTGACCTTTCCCAATGGTTTCAGAGAAAGTTAAGAACTGAGTATAGAACAGGAAAGTTGTGATGACCCGGGAATTTCCGACCAAATTTAAACTTAATCTTTATATAGTCTTGACACGATAAGCAAGGTCTGTATTGTTTATGTTTTCAAAAACTTTGAATTGTGTTAATGTAATCAATTATCCTTCGACTATTCCCGACGATTCACGAACAACTATATAAATAGATGCATATAGATATTATTGAAATAATATATGATTAAACTGTTAGAATTAAATATGTAAAGTATCATGCGATGTAATGGAAACAATATTTATAAATATATAGATATATATATATAATTATGTATATAAATATTATTTGTAAATATATAAAGTTATATTAAATCTAATTGTTTAAAAATATATAATATATTTGTTTTAATAATTAAACTTACTAATTTTAAAACTGTTTTTATATAGAATGTGAACATATTAAAAATAAATGATTTCGAGCTTAATTAGTAAACGTTAGTAACACTCGGTTGACGTTTTGTTAATTTTAATATAGATATAGTACTTGTTCATGATGAGTTGAACTGCAAATTGATTTCGAAGATCTTAGATTTGTTAAATATATTTTTACCCTTTTTAGTTTTAATATTAGTACTCCGTACATATAAATTGGAACAGAAATAGAATATTTTTAGAACCTTTTTGATCAGGTTTCAATCAGGTAATGAGTGAAATAATTAATTTCATTTAATCTAAAAATTTGAGATTTTTAGGAACACTTTATTGCGTTAACTGTTTAGCATTGAACACGATATACCCACCCTTGATCAACTGTCGGCAGAGAATAAGTGTTGTGCACAGTGTATAGTACTCTAATCATTTCACTTTTAGGTTTTATTATATTTTTATTATTATTATTATTATTATTTATATTAAATATTATATATAATACATAATATATATATATATATATATATATATATTATATATATATATATATATATATATATATATATATGTAATATTTGTATATGTATAACGAGAGAGATGGGGAAGAGAGACCGTCACCACCATACTCGCCGCCGCCAGACTCGCTGCCACCACCACCACCGGCCACCATCACCACCGGCAACCGCCACCTTCTCTCTCTCTTTCTTCTCTCCTTCTTAATTCACCATCGTCACATTCCCACATCTTTGATCACCACTAATCACCATCGCCACCGTACATCAACAACCTATCACCATCTCCACCATGAACAACCAAGCACCACCGTCACCCATCTATCATCTCTGCAGCCGTAAACCACTGCAGCAACTGCTGCTACTTCTGTCTTTTTTATTTTATTTTCGCTGTAAACAGTCCCATAACACCACCACCTTGAAACCGTCGTGAACCACCCAACATCGGTATTCACTGAAGCTACTGCTCGTTAACTATTTCTGATTCTGATCAGCTGAAAAACCAACCATAAAGCACCACCTTTAACCGCTAATTGCCCGTAATTATTGTTGATTATTACTGCTATTGTTCTGCTGCTGTTCACCATCGAAACCACCACCACAGACCACCGCTACTACTGCTAAGCCTTCTGTTTTCTGTTTTGCTAAACAACAGTGAAGTTATCACGATGAAGACGATGAATAGTGTTGATGATGATGAGTGATAATCGATGATGATGAAGGTGATATGATCCATGATTTGAGAGATGATGAGATGAATGATATGTAAGGACGATGGTGTATGAGATGATGATGATGCCGGAGAGATGATGATGATGATGCCGAGGAGATGACGATGATGATGCCGAAGAGATGATGATGATGATGCCGAGATATGATGATGATGATGATGCCGTGGTGTATGTGTTAATGATGATGATGAAATATGAAAATGATAATGATAATGGTATACCTTTTATCATTATTATTATTATTATGATTATTATTATTATTTGTCATACCTATTATTAATTTTTTTTATTATTTTATGATTATGATTTGAGTATGATGATGACGATAATGAAGATCATGATGATAATGGACGATGGTGATGATGAATGACGATTATGCTCGATGACGTTTAGGAGGGTATAACTCTCATTATCAAATTTTATTATTGTTTAGTGTTATTATTATTATTCCTATTAATTTTATTATTGTTATTATTAAGATTATTATTAATTGTGTTATTATTGGTGTATTAGGTATTATTATTTAGTATTATTATTGTTAGTATTATGATAAGAGTTATTGTAAGGATTATAATTATATGTACATATAAATTATGAATTATGAATACAAATATGAAAATGGGTAAAACTATAATTAAGTCATGATCCAAATTAGATATTATCACTAATATTACTATTAGAAGTATTATTATTATTAGTAAAATCATTATTAATATCATTATTAGTAAGAGTATTATTATATTAGACATTATATTTATTATTATTACTAATATTGTTATTACTAAAAATATTAAAAATTATCATTTAAGTAAAGTTATCATTATTATTATTATTATTATTATTAATATTATTCAAGGTATTATTTAATTTATCATTTTTCTATCATTATTATTAAAAGTATCATTTTATTATTATTATTTATCATAACTATAATTATTATTAAAGACATTAGTATTAACATTAAGATTATTATTATTTTTACTACAAATATTATTATAAGTATTATTATTACCATTTAGGATTAGTATTAAGTATTATTATCAAAATTATTATTTTTATTACCATTATTATTAAATTATCCATTTTATTAAAAACTACTGTTATTATCATTATTATGAGATCTATTATAAAAACTATTGTTAATAATATCATCAATAGAATTATTAATACTATTGTCATTATTATTAATATTATTGTTATCATTAATGCTATCCATTCAAATATTATATTGAATTATTAAAATACTGATTAAATAAACAAATGATATATATATATATATATATATATATATATATATATATATATATATATATATATACTAATTATATATATAACATAACAGAAATTAATATTTTTACTTTATAAAATGAATATAAGTTATTGATATAAAAACGATTTCACTAATAATAATATTTAAATTTGTCTGATTATGAATATACGTTTTAATATATATATACAAATGATATAGGTTCGTGAATCTGAGGCCAAACCTGCATTGTTCAATATAGTCCTATGTATTTTTACTACAAAATACATTAGGTGAGTTTCATTTGCCTTTTTACCCTTTATATTTTTGGGCTGAGAATACATGCGCAATTTTTATAAATATTTTACGAAATAGACACAAGTAATCGAAACTACATTATATGGTTGAATTATCGAAATCGAATATGCCCCTTTTTATATAGTCTGTTAATCTAAGAATTAGGGAACAGACACCCTAATTGACGCGAACTCTAAAGATAGATCTATCAGGCCCAACGAGCCCCATCCAAAGTACCAGATGCTTTAGTACTTCAAAATTTATATCATGTCCGAAAGAGGATCCCAGAATGATGGGGATATTCTTATATGCATATTGTGAAAGTCGGTTACCAGGTGTTCAATCCATATGAATGATTATTTTGTCTCTATGTATGGGACGTATGTTTACGAGAAATGGAAATATGAAACCTTGTGGTGTATTAAAATTATGAAATGATTATTTATGTTAAACTAATGAACTCACCAACCTTTTGGTTGACACTTTAAAGCATGTTTATTCTCAGGTATGAAAGAAATCTTCCGCTGTGCATTTGCTCATTTTAAGGATATTATTTGGAGTCGTTCATGACATATTTCAAAAGACGTTGCATTTAAGTCATTGAAGTTCATCAAGATTATTACTAAGTCATTTATAGTTTAGATATATTATGAAATGGTATGCATGCCTGTCAACTTACGATGAAATGAAAGTTTGTCTTTTAAAAACGAATGCAATGTTTGTAAAATGTATCATATAGAGGTCAAGTACCTCGTGATGTAATCAACTGTTGTGAATCGTTTATAATCGATGTGGACTTCGTTTGGATGGATTAGAACGAGTCCTTTCAAAAGTGGGATATCTTCAAGTCAACGGCCGCTAGGTTTTCCATACACCCGACAAAGAAAAAT
Source organism: Rutidosis leptorrhynchoides (assembly GCF_046630445.1). Classification (NCBI taxonomy): domain Eukaryota; kingdom Viridiplantae; phylum Streptophyta; class Magnoliopsida; order Asterales; family Asteraceae; genus Rutidosis; species Rutidosis leptorrhynchoides. The sequence continues at coordinate 202,109,972 of NC_092337.1, forward strand.
TCTAAGGGAGTGTAGTGACCCGAACTTTTCCATGTTTATATATATTAATTGAGATTGATATTTACATGATTAAAGGTTTCCAACATGTTAAGCAATCAAACTTGTTAAGACTTGATTAATTGAAATATGTTTCATATAGACAATTGACCACCCAAGTTGACCGGCGATTCACGAACGTTAAAACTTGTAAAAACGACATGACTATATATATATGGATATACATATGGTTAACATGAGATTATGATAAGTAAGTATCTCCATAAGTATATTAACAATGAGTTATATACATATAAACAAGACTACTAACTTAAGGATTTCGAAACGAGACATATATGTAACGATTATCGTTGTAACGACATTTAAATGTATATATATCATATTAAGATATATTAATATATCATAATATCATGATAATATAATAATTTAATATCTCATTAGATATAATAAGCAATGGGTTAACAACATTAATTGAGATCGTTAACTTAAAGGTTTCAAAACAACACTTACATGTAACGACTAACGATGACTTAACGACTCAGTTAAAATGTATATACATGTAGTGTATTTAGATGTATTAAAATACTTTTGGAAGACTTCAAGACATATATCAAAACACTCATACTTAACGAAAATGGTTACAGTTACTTTTCCATTCTTTTCTTTCATCAAGAATTCTAGTCGTATTCTTACCCGTATTATACACAGCTTCAAAACGTACTTACTATGAGTATATACCAATAGGAACTAGCATGGGATTCCACTCTTGATTATGTCATGTATGACTAATCAATTTTAACTTCTACCATGAGCTAGTCAACTAACTAGAACTCCTTTTAACCCCACTCACCACTCACCAATTACCACTCATCATTCACTCCATTTCACTTCCAATTCTCTTTCTAATTCTCTCTCAACACACACACACACACACACACTATTATGAACGTATTTTTCCAGTAGTTAATCATCATATTCATCAAAAATCACTTCAAGAATCAAGCTATAATCATCATAGGAAGAACACTTCAAGAACACTTCAAAAATCCCTTCAAGTTTACTAATTTACTTCCAAGCTTTCTAATCCATTCCAGGTAATCATCTAAGATCAAGAAACCTTTGTTATATACAGTAGGTTATCTTTCTTATTCAAGGTAATATTCATATTCAAACTTTGATTCAATTTCTATAACTATAAACTATCTTAATTCGAGTAAAAATCTTACTTGAACTTGTTTTTGTGTCATGATCCTACTTCAAGAACTTTCAAGCCATCCAAGATCCTTTGAAGCTAGATCATTTCTTGTCACTTCCAGTAGGTTTACCTACTAAAATTGAGGTAGTAATGATGTTCATAACATCATTCGATTCATATATATAAAACTATCTTATTCGAAGGTTTAAACTCGTAATCACTAGAACATAGTTTAGTTTATTCTAAACTTGTTCGCAAACAAAAGTTAATCCTTCTAACTTGACTTTTAAAATTAACTACACACATGTTCTATATCTATATGATATGCTAACTTAATGATTTAAAACCTGGAAACACGAAAAACACCGTAAAACCGGATTTACGCCGTCGTAGTAACACCGCGGGATGTTTTGGGTTAGTTAATTAAAAACTATGATAAACTTTGATTTAAAAGTTGTTATTCTGAGAAAATGATTTTTATTATGAACATGAAACTATATCCAAAAATTATGGTTAAACTCAAAGTGGAAGTATGTTTTCTAAAATGGTCATCTAGACGTCGTTCTTTCGACTGAAATGACTACCTTTACAAAAACGACTTGTAACTTATTTTTCCGACAATAAACCTATAATTTTTCTGTTTAGATTCATAAAATAGAGTTCAATATGAAACCATAGCAATTTGATTCACTCAAAACGGATTTAAAATGAAGAAGTTATGGGTAAAACAAGATTGGATAATTTTTCTCATTTTAGCTACGTGAAAATTGGTAACAAATCTATTCCAACCATAACTTAATCAACTTGTATTGTATATTATGTAATCTTGAGATACCATAGACACATATACAATGTTTCGACCTATCATGTCGACACATCTATATATATATTTCGGAACAACCATAGACACTCTATATGTGAATGTTGGAGTTAGCTATACAGGGTTGAGGTTGATTCCAAAATATATATAGTTTGAGTTGTGATCAATACTGAGATACGTATACACTGGGTCGTGGATTGATTCAAGATAATATTTATCGATTTATTTCTGTACATCTAACTGTGGACAACTAGTTGTAGGTTACTAACGAGGACAGCTGACTTAATAAACTTAAAACATCAAAATATATTAAAATTGTTGTAAATATATTTTAAACATACTTTGATATATATGTATATATTGTTATAGGTTCGTGAATCAACCAGTGGCCAAGTCTTACTTCCCGACGAAGTAAAAATCTGTGAAAGTGAGTTATAGTCTCACTTTTAAAATCTAATATTTTTGGGATGAGAATACATGCAGGTTTTATAAATGATTTACAAAATAGACACAAGTACGTGAAACTACATTCTATGGTTGAATTATCGAAATCGAATATGCCCCTTTTTATTAAGTCTGGTAATCTAAGAATTAGGGAACAGACACCCTAATTGACGCGAATCCTAAAGATAGATCTATTGGGCCTAACAAACCCCATCCAAAGTACCGGATGCTCTAGTACTTCGAAATTTATATCATATCCGAAGGGTGTCCCGGAATGATGGGGATATTCTTATATATATGCATCTTGTTAATGTCGGTTACCAGGTGTTCACCATATGAATGATTTTTATCTCTATGTATGGGATGTGTATTGAAATACGAAATCTTGTGGTCTATTGTTACGATTTGATACATATAAGTTAAACCTATAACTCACCAACATTTTTGTTGACGTTTAAAGCATGTTTCTTCTCAGGTGAATACTAAGAGCTTCCGCTGTTGCATACTAAAATAAGGACAAGATTTGGAGTCCATGTTTGTATGAAATTGTGTAAAAACTGCATTCAAGAAACTGATTTCGATGTAACATATTTGTATTGTAAACCATTATGTAATGGTCGTGTGTAAACAGGATATTTTAGATTATCATTATTTGATAATCTACGTAAAGCTTTTAAACCTTTATTTATGAAATAAAGGTTATGGTTTGTTTTAAAAATGAATGCAGTCTTTGAAAAACGTCTCATATAGAGGTCAAAACCTCGCAACGAAATCAATTAATATGGAACGTTTTTAATCAATAAGAACGGGACATTTCAGTTGGTATCCGAGCGTTGGTCTTAGAGAACCAGAAAATTTGCATTAGTGTGTCTTATCGAGTTTGTTAGGATGCATTAGTGAGTCTGGACTTCGACCGTGTTTTCTTTAAAAATGATTGCTTAACATTTTTGTTGGAAACTATATATTTTTAACATATGAATATTATGTGATATATTAATCTCTTAGCGTGTTTGATATTATGTGATAGATGTCTACCTCTAGAACAAGTCCCATTGACTCACCTAATAATAATGAAGAGTCAAATGTAAATTGGAATAATTCGTGGACTGATTCACAAGTTCCCGAAGAGGAACCGGAAGAAGAGTCGGAACCGGAAGAAGAATCGGAACCGGAAGAAGAATCGGAATCGGAAGAAGAAATAGAACTGGTGGGGAAAATAATAAAATGGTTAAGTAAAAGAGAATCCTCAACCAACCGACCAAGGTTAATTATGGTCAATGGTGTTTCTGCCAAGGAAGCAAAATATTGGGAGGATTACCAATTCTCCGATGAATCGGATTCCGACGAGAATTCCGATGATGTTATAGAAATTACCCCAACTGAATTTAAAAAGGCAAAAGAAAATAATAAGGGAAAGGGCATAAAAATAAAGAAATCTAATTCCAACCCCGATGAACTTTATATGTATCGTCAACCCCCGAAGTCCTTAAGTTGTAACAATGACCCGGGAACCTCTAAACCACCAGGTTTTTCTAAACCAATGTGGACAACGACGGCTCGTATTAGGGGAACATCATATATCCCTAGAAACTTGGCAAAACGAACCAAAACCGAACAAGAAGAAACGAGCGAGTCGGAATAAGATAGTTATATTCGTGTGGTGTAATATATGTAATATAGTGTACTTATGCTTTATGATATATGTAAAAATTGCTTGTATTAATAAGTATTTTTTTTATGAATCTAACTCTTGTCTATTTTACAGTATAAAAACACAAAATGGATAGACAACCCAATATTTTAAGAGATCTACCCGGAGACATGATTGATGAAATCTTGTCTAGAGTCGATCAGAATTCCTCGGCACAACTATTTAAGGCGAGATCAGTTTGTAAGACATTCGAAGAACGTTCCAAGAATGCCTTGGTTTATAAAAGGCTTTCGTTCGGAAGATGGGGGATATCACATTGGGAAATCCATAAGTTACGATGTGTTTACTTTGACGCATATATTGCGGGGAACCCAAATGCTATTTTACGCAACGGGTTAAAAAATTATTTTGACTCAGTATATCCGAATATAGGACTTCGTGATTTAGAAAAAGCGGCTAACAGGCAACATAAAGAAGCATGTTATGCTTACGGGTTAGTAATGTTCGCTTCTCACCAAAGTGAGAACAAGAACATCGGGCTACAACTATTAAACAAAACGTTCCCACAAGTGACGGAGTCGGTAATTGGGGTAAGAAATGAGGTTTTTAGGTTATTACGAGACTGTTGGTCATTACGTAACCCTCATCCCTTTGACGACGTTACAACACGCTGTCTTATCAACGGCCATAACGGTTATGTTCCACAAGACCAAGGATGGGAAGTAGTCCTAGTAAAACCAGAATGCATGACTTGTTTCTGGACGTATGAATTACGTGTCTTTATTGCCTTTGCTGAACGACTTGTGTACTAGCTAGAATTATCTTCACAACTATCTTGTATCAGAGTTATTGTGTGCTATATTTCATGCTTTATGTAAAATAAGCGGTATTGTAAGTTTGTAAAATATTGTATAAAAGTTTGAACGCGAAATATTATTACAATCAGTTTTTCATATAGAATTGTAGTAGTTGAATTGTATATTAGCTACTAAGTATGAACTTAACGGGTAGGTACTACCCGAATTTAAACTTATAAAACGCTAATATGAAGAAAAAGCTTTTATAAATGAGTTCATATTATGCTACGAAATACTATTAACTACTCTTAATATTCTGTATGATTAACTTGTTCCATTTGACTATTTTGAAGGAAATGGCACCGACTACTCGACACACCGTGAATATGAATGAAGAGGAATTCCGTACTTTTCTAGCTTCAAACATAGCCGCAGTACATGCTGCGCTACATACCAACAATAACCTTGGATCTGGCAGTACAGGAAATCATGTAGGATGCACCTACAAAGAATTCACTGCCTGCAAACCTTTGGAATTTGATGGAACCGAAGGACCGATCGGATTGAAACGGTGGACCGAGAAGGTCGAATCGGTGTTTGCCATAAGTAAGTGTACTGAAGAGGACAAAGTGAAGTACGCTACGCATACCTTCACAGGTTCTGTGTTAACATGGTGGAATACCTATCTAGAGCAAGTGGGACAAGATGATGCGTACGCACTACTGTGGTCAGCATTCAAGCACTTAATGAACGAGAAGTACCGTCCCAGAACCGAGGTCAATAAGCTCAAGACAGAACTTAGAGGGTTACGAACCCAAGGATTTGAAATTACCACGTACGAAAGACGATTCACAGAATTCTGCCTATTGTGTCCTGGAGCATTCGAAGATGAGGAAGAGAAGATCGACGCGTTTGTGAAAGGATTACCGGAAAGAATCCAAGAAGATATAAGTTCACACGAGCCTGCCTCCATACAACAGGCATGTAGAATGGCTCACAAACTAGTGAACTAGATTGAAGAAAGAATTAAAGAACAGACTGCTGAAGAGGCCAATGTGAAGCAAGTCAAAAGAAAGTAGGAGGAAAACGGTGATAAGAATCACCAATACAACAACAACAGCAATTACAACAATAATCGCAACAATTATCCCAACAATCGCAACATCAATAGCAACTACAACAAACGGCCCAACAACAACAACAACAACAACAACAACTACAACAATCATCCCAACAACAATAATAACTGCAACAACAACAACAATCAGAAGCAGCTATGCCATAGGTGTGAAAAGTATCACTCGGGGTTCTGCACCAAATTTTACAACAAGTGTAAAAGAAATGGTCATAGCGCGGCGAAGTGTGAGGTCTACGGACCAGGGGTTAATAGAACGAAAGGAACAAATGGTGTCAGAACTAGTAATGGCGGACCAAGTAGTGTCGGAGCAAGTTATGCCAATGTAGTTTGTTATAAATGTGGAAAACCGGGCCACATTATTAGAAATTGGCCGAACCAGGAGAACACGAATGGACAAGGCCGCGAAAGAGTTTTTAATATTAATGCGGCAGAGGCACAGGAAGACCCGGAGCTTGTTACGAGTACGTTTCTTATTGACAATAAATCTGCTTACGTTTTATTTGATTCGGGTGCGGATAGAAGCTATATGAGTAGAGATTTTTGTGCTAAATTAAGTTGTCCATTGACGCCTTTGGATAGTAAATTTTTACTCGAATTAGCAAATGGTAAATTAATTTCAGCAGATAATATATGTCGGAATCGAGAAATTAAACTGGTTAGCGAAACATTTAAGATTGATTTGATACCAGTAGAGTTAGGGAGTTTTGATGTGATAATCGGTATGGACTGGTTGAAAGAAGTGAAAGCAGAGATCGTTTGTTACAAAAATGCAATTCGCATTATACGAGAAAAAGGAAAACCCTTAATGGTGTACGGAGAAAAGGGCAACACGAAGCTACATATTATTAGTAATTTGAAGGCACAAAAACTAATAAGAAAAGGTTGCTATGCTGTTCTAGCACACGTCGAGAAAGTACAAACTGAAGAAAAGAGCATCAATGATGTTCCCATTGCAAAAGAATTTCCCGATGTATTTCCGAAAGAATTACCGGGATTACTCCCACAGCGATCCGTTGAATTTCAAATAGATCTTGTACCAGGAGCTACACCAATAGCTCGTGCTCCTTACAGACTCGCACCCAGCGAGATGAAAGAACTGCAAAGCCAATTACAAGAACTTTTAGAGCGTGGTTTCATTCGACCAAGCACATCACCGTGGGGAGCTCCTGTTTTGTTTGTCAAGAAGAAAGATGGTACATTCAGGTTGTGTATCGACTACCGAGAGTTGAACAAACTTACCATCAAGAACCGCTACCCACTACCAAGAATCGATGACTTATTTGATCAACTACAAGGCTCGTCTGTTTATTCAAAGATTGACTTACATTCCGGGTATCATCAAATGCGGGTGAAAGAAGATGATATTCCAAAGACTGCTTTCAGAACACGTTACGGTCATTACGAGTTTATGGTCATGCCGTTTGGTTTAACTAATGCACCAGCTGTGTTCATGGACCTTATGAACCGAGTGTGTGGACCATACCTCGACAAGTTTGTCATTGTTTTCATTGATGACATACTTATTTACTCAAAGAATGACCAAGAACACGGTGAACATTTGAGAAAGGTGTTAGAAGTATTGAGGAAGGAAGAATTGAACGCTAAGTTTTCAAAGTGTGCATTTTGGTTGGAAGAAGTTCAATTCCTCGGTCACATAGTGAACAAAGAAGGTATTAAGGTGGGCCCGGCAAAGATAGAAACTGTTGAAAAGTGGGAAACCCCGAAAACTCCGAAACACATACGCCAGTTTTTAGGACTAGCTGGTTACTACAGAAGGTTCATCCAAGACTTTTCCAGAATAGCAAAACCCTTGACTGCATTAACGCATAAAGGGAAGAAATTTGAATGGAATGATGAACAAGAGAAAGCGTTTCAGTTATTGAAGAAAAAGCTAACTACGGCACCTATATTGTCATTGCCTGAAGGGAATGATGATTTTGTGATTTATTGTGACGCATCAAAGCAAGGTCTCAGTTGTGTATTAATTCAACGAACGAAGGTGATTGCTTATGCGTCTAGACAATTGAAGATTCAAGAACAAAATTATACGACGCATGATTTGGAATTAGGCGCGGTTGTTTTTGCATTAAAGACTTGGAGGCACTACTTATATGGGGTCAAAAGTATTATATATACCGACCACAAAAGTCTTCAACACATATTTAATCAGAAACAACTGAATATGAGGCGGCGTAGGTGGATTGAATTATTGAATGATTACGACTTTGAGATTCGTTACCACCCGGGGAAGGCAAATGTGGTAGCCGATGCCTTGAGCAGGAAGGACAGAGAACCCATTCGAGTAAAATCTATGAATATAATGATTCATAATAACCTTACTACTCAAATAAAGGAGGCGCAACAAGGAGTTTTAAAAGAGGGAAATTTAAAGGATGAAATACCCAAAGGATCGGAGAAACATCTTAATATTCGGGAAGACAGAACCCGGTATAGGGCTGAAAGGATTTGGGTACCAAAATTTGGAGATATGAGAGAAATGGTACTTAGAGAAGCTCATAAAACCAGATACTCAATACATCCTGGAACGGGGAATATGTACAAGGATCTCAGGAAATATTTTTGGTGGCCGGGTATGAAAGCCGATGTTGCTAAATACGTAGGAGAATGTTTGACATGTTCTAAGGTCAAAGCTGAGCATCAGAAACCATCAGGTCTACTTCAATAACCCAAAATCCCGGAATGGAAATGGGAAAACATTACCATGGATTTCATCACTAAATTGCAAAGGACTGCAAGTGGTTTTGATACTATTTGGGTAATAGTTGATCGTCTCACCAAATCAGCACATTTCCTGCCAATAAGAGAAGATGACAAGATGGAGAAGTTAGCACGACTGTATTTGAAGGAAGTCGTCTCCAGACATGGAATACCAATCTCTATTATCTCTGATAGGGATGGCAGATTTATTTCAAGATTCTGGCAGACATTACAGCAAGCATTAGGAACTCGTCTAGACATGAGTACTGCCTATCATCCACAAACTGATGATCAGAGTGAAAGGACGATACAAACGCTTGAAGACATGCTACGAGCATGTGTTATTGATTTCGGAAACAGTTGGGATCGACATCTACCATTAGCAGAATTTTCCTACAACAACAGCTACCATTCAAGCATTGAGATGGCGCCGTTTGAAGCACTTTATGGTAGAAAGTGCAGGTCTCCGATTTGTTGGAGTGAAGTGGGGGATAGACAGATTACGGGTCCGGAGATTATACAAGAAACTACCGAGAAGATCATCCAAATTCAACAACGGTTGAAAACCGCCCAAAGTCGACAAAAGAGCTATGCTGACACTAAAAGAAAAGATATAGAATTTGAAATTGGAGAGATGGTCATGCTTAAAGTTGCACCTTGGAAAGGCGTTGTTCGATTTGGTAAACGAGGGAAATTAAATCCAAGGTATATTGGACCATTCAAGATTATTGATCGTGTCGGACCAGTAGCTTACCAACTTGAGTTACCTCAACAACTCGCGGCTGTACATAACACTTTCCACGTCTCGAATTTGAAGAAATGTTTTGCTAAAGAAGATCTCACTATTCCGTTAGATGAAATCCAAATCAACGAAAAACTCCAATTCATCGAAGAACCCGTCGAAATAATGGATCGTGAGGTTAAAAGACTTAAGCAAAACAAGATACCAATTGTTAAGGTTCGATGGAATGCTCGTAGAGGACCCGAGTTCACCTGGGAGCGTGAAGATCAGATGAATAAGAAATACCCGCATCTATTTCCAGAAGATTCGTCAACACCTTCAACAGCTTAAAATTTCGGGACGAAATTTATTTAACGGGTAGGTACTGTAGTGACCCGAACTTTTCCATGTTTATATATATTAATTGAGATTGATATTTACATGATTAAATGTTTCCAACATGTTAAGCAATCAAACTTGTTAAGACTTGATTAATTGAAATATGTTTCATATAGACAATTGACCACCCAAGTTGACCGGCGATTCACGAACGTTAAAACTTGTAAAAACGACATGACTATATATATATGGATATACATATGGTTAACATGAGATTATGATAAGTAAGTATCTCCATAAGTATATTAACAATGAGTTATATACATATAAACAAGACTACTAACTTAAGGATTTCGAAACGAGACATATATGTAACGATTATCGTTGTAACGACATTTAAATGTATATATATCATATTAAGATATATTAATATATCATAATATCATGATAATATAATAATTTAACATCTCATTAGATATAATAAACAATGGGTTAACAACATTAATTGAGATCGTTAACTTAAAGGTTTCAAAACAACACTTACATGTAACGACTAACGATGACTTAACGACTCAGTTAAAATGTATATACATGTAGTGTATTTAGATGTATTAAAATACTTTTGGAAGACTTCAAGACATATATCAAAACACTCATACTTAACGAAAATGGTTACAGTTACTTTTCCATTCTTTTCTTTCATCAAGAATTCTAGTCGTATTCTTACCCGTATTATACACAGCTTCAAAACGTACTTACTATGAGTATATACCAATAGGAACTAGCATGGGATTCCACTCTTGATTATTTCATGTATGACTAATTAATTTTAACTTCTACCATGAGCTAGTCAACTAACTAGAACTCCTTTTAACCCCACTCACCACTCACCAATTACCACTCATCATTCACTCCATTTCACTTCCAATTCTCTTTCTAATTCTCTCTCAACACACACACACTATTATGAATGTATTTTTACAGTATTTAATCATCATCTTCATCAAAAATCACTTCAAGAATCAAGCTATAATCATCATAGGAAGAACACTTCAAGAACACTTCAAAAATCCCTTCAAGTTTACTAATTTACTTCCAAGCTTTCTAATCCATTCCAAGTAATCATATAAGATCAAGAAACCTTTGTTATATACAGTAGGTTATCTTTCTTATTCAAGATAATATTCATATTCAAACTTTGATTCAATTTCTATAACTATAAACTATCTTAATTCGAGTAAAAATCTTACTTGAACTTGTTTTTGTGTCATGATCCTACTTCAAGAACTTTCAAGCCATCCAAGATCCTTTGAAGCTAGATCATTTCTTGTCACTTCCAGTAGGTTTACCTACTAAACTTGAGGTAGTAATGATGTTCATAACATCATTCGATTCATATATATAAAACTATCTTATTCGAAGGTTTAAACTCGTAATCACTAGAACACAGTTTAGTTAATTCTAAACTTGTTCGCAAACAAAAGTTAATCCTTCTAACTTGACTTTTAAAATTAACTACACACATGTTCTATATCTATATGATATGCTAACTTAATGATTTAAAACCTGGAAACACGAAAAACACCGTAAAACCGGATTTACGCCGTCGTAGTAACACCGCGGGCTGTTTTGGGTTAGTTAATTAAAAACTATGATAAACTTTGATTTAAAAGTTGTTATTCTGAGAAAATGATTTTTATTATGAACATGAAACTATATCCAAAAATTATGGTTAAACTCAAAGTGGAAGTATGTTTTCTAAAATGGTCATCTAGACGTCGTTCTTTCGACTGAAATGACTACCTTTACAAAAACGACTTGTAACTTATTTTTACAACAATAAACCTATACTTTTTCTGTTTAGATTCATAAAATAGAGTTCAATATGAAACCATAGCAATTTGATTCACTCAAAACGGATTTAAAATGAAGAAGTTATGGGTAAAACAAGATTGGATAATTTTTCTCATTTTAGCTACGTGAAAATTGGTAACAAATCTATTCCAACCATAACTTAATCAACTTGTATTGTATATTATGTAATCTTGAGATACCATAGACACGTATACAATGTTTCGACCTATCATATAGACACATCTATATATATTTCGGAACAACCTTAGACACTCTATATGTGAATGTTGGAGTTAGCTATACAGGGTTGAGGTTGATTCCAAAATATATATAGTTTGAGTTTGGGTCGTGGATTGATTCAAGATAATATTTATCGATTTATTTCTGTACATCTAACTGTGGACAACTAGTTGTAGGTTACTAACGAGGACAGCTGACTTAATAAACTTAAAACATCAAAATATATTAAAATTGTTGTAAATATATTTTAAACATACTTTGATATATATGTATATATTGTTATAGGTTCGTGAATCAACCAGTGGCCAAGTCTTACTTCCCGACGAAGTAAAAATCTGTGAAAGTGAGTTATAGTCCCACTTTTAAAATCTAATATTTTTGGGATGAGAATACATGCAAGTTTTATAAATGATTTACAAAATCGACACAAGTACATGAAACTACATTCTATGGTTGAATTATCGAAATCGAATATGCCCCTTTTTATTAAGTCTGGTAATCTAAGAATTAGGGAACAGACACCCTAATTTACGCGAATCCTAAAGATAGATCTATTGGGCCTAACAAACCCCATCCAAAGTACCGGATGCTTTAGTACTTCGAAATTTATATCATATCCGAAGGGTGTCCCGGAATGATAGGGATATTCTTATATATATGCATGTTGTTAATGTCGGTTACCAGGTGTTCACCATATGAATGATTTGTATCTCTATGTATGGGATGTGTATTGAAATACGAAATCTTGTGGTCTATTGTTACGATTTGATACATATAAGTTAAACCTATAACACACCAACATTTTTGTTGACGTTTAACGCATGTTTATTCTCTGGTGAATACTAAGAGCTTCCGCTGTTGCATACTAAAATAAGGACAAGATTTGGAGTCCATGTTTGTATGAAATTGTGTAAAAACTGCATTCAAGAAACTGATTTCGATGTAACATATTTGTATTGTAAACCATTATGTAATGGTCGTGTGAAAACAGGATATTTTAGATTATCATTATTTGATAATCTACGTAAAGCTTTTAAACCTTTATTTATGAAATAAAGGTTATGGTTTGTTTTAAAAATGAATGCAGTCTTTGAAAAACGTCTCATATAGAGGTCAAAACCTCGCAACGAAATCAATTAATATGGAACGTTTTTAATCAATAAGAACGGGACATTTCAGGGAGGACCTATCTGTGTTGTTAAGTTCCATCCAGCTAAGTATATGAAACAATCTCCCTTGATGCCATTACCCTAGGATATCTGTAAGAGCTTCAGATGGTGGTTCTATGATGAGTTGTTGGAAGAAGCAGTGATCTTGACTGCGATTGAAAAGGAAGATGGAAGCATACAGTTCGACAATGTGAGGATTCTAGATCCTATGTGACTGAGGAACTTATCGAGATTTGATGTGGAGACTCTTCACCGCCATCACATTACTTTTAGAGATGATCGAAAAGAGGAAGCTATGAGATATCAACGTGTGATCGATGTCTACTATGCATACCTTAACATAAATAGTGATGCTCAAAGCTCAAACCAAGTTCAAGCCAGCTGATCTATGCCGGATACTGTGTTGCTCGTTTGTTTTTAGTTTTTGATGTTTGTTTATGCGAGAGAGAGAATCTGGATTTGTAATAACTTTACTAAACTGTTTGTGTTTATGAACTAGCATGGTTTATGGACGTTTACTTAATTGTAATAGATGTTCTAAGTCCTAGGGGGAGTTGTTGATGCATTTTATGCAAGTCCCTAGACATCTACCCACGTCCATTGCAGGTACAACAGTTTACAGGCCACCATGATCGCTCGTTATTATCCTATCTGTGTTTGTATATGGTTACAGGAACTGCAGGAATGAGATTTGAATGTTTGACTATGTTAGACTTAGTCAGACGTATGAGTGAATCTGGAAGTATTTCTATTAAAGAATTAAAAGACGTTTACCATTTGTTAGATCCCATGCTTCAATTTCTAGGATCGTTAGATCAAGGAACAAGCTTCGATTAGCAATTTGATCATAAAAGTGATAAATATGAGATGAACATTATGAATATGAGATGAACACACATGAAACTAGGTGATAATCAGCTGATTATAGTAACAATTACATGTATAATAATGATAAACGAATTACAATAAAGATTACATGAATTGTACTAGTCACTTTGCCATTTCCATGGTGGTTAGAGCATCAATCCACCATGGATCCTCCTCACCATGAAGGTGAAGAGGAGGAGCACACACCTCACTCTCTCTCAAGTGTTTGGTGGAAAACCTCAAATGACCAAGAACAAGGAAAACTCTATTTATAGTATCTGTCATCTGTCAGCTCACACGCACGGTTGAGCATTCAACCGTACAGCTGACAGTTATCAACTGTACGAGTGACTTTAGTCACTCGTGTGACAGACCTATATTACACGTTTGGTCACATATGCTCATGCGACATGAGTTTTCTAGTCCAAATCAACCCTAGGTGTACAACGTAGACCTAAACCGTTCTCAGGTTGTTCGACAGTGATGGACAACTCCATTTCGTGCACTAACAACTCCCCCTTAGACATTGCTGGCGAATTTGTTGCTGTCGATAAGTCGTTGAAATCACCTCTTGCAATCTTCAGTCAGTCTCTACAGTGGTACCGGGTCTTCCGAATCTTCAGCTTTCATTAAAGATCTTCTCGAATGCATATAATACAGAACTTCGCAACTCAATGATTTTTGGTCATTGAGATTTCGCGTTACGAATTGTCGTTTGATATTCTCGAAGAGACTTCAAATCCACTTGTTACCCACAGAACCAATTGCAGTAGTACTCCCCCTAAGACTGAAATGAGATCAATCTTTACTTGACTTGAGTCGAAGTGTCGAAACTCTGAAGCTTCCCCTTAAAAGTACATGGGCTCATCTTTAAAGCTCGATCATTAGCTCCCACAGGTATTCCCAATGATTTCGTAGTCGATCAGTGGCTATTGGTTTGGTAGCTTGATCGTCAAACTCCCCATATGATGTAGAAACTTTCTCGAATCCCTGACTTAACCAGTCATTCAGATTACCATGATTTCTCTGACGAACTCTTCAGATAAAAGACACACTCAAAGTATCTTCACTGTAGAATCTTCTTTCTCAGTGCTCAATGTATCCCATTCTCTCAACACTTTAATCAAGCATAAACGTCTTCATCACGACTTGCCTACTGTAATGGGCAAAATATCAGAGAAATCCAATCCACAGTTTATCTGATTCATCACACGTCGTCAATTTGTTATCTCATGATTGCGCATCACTCTACTCAATTCCCTTGAAAGAGTGAAATCTTCTCAAATGCTCTATATCTAGCGGAATTTCCACAACCAGGTTCCTTCACACAATGAAACGCTCGAAATTGGGAACTTAAAACGTTTCGTCCCATAAATAATCAGATCATCTGATTACCCCACAATAAAACTCTTATTAACACTCGTGTCTCGTGTACTCATCTTACACGGACGATGTGGAATCAAACACGTCGTTGGCCCATAAACAGTCAGATGCTCCTGGCTGCCCCACTAATCTTCTCATAACATAAGTGCTTTATATAAACACTTACTAAATAAGTTCAACGGATAAAGGAGGTTATCCACTAAACTTTGTATATCAATGCTTCAGTAAATAGTAAACATCTTCTCTTAGTATCAATAACGCTTGAGTAGGTCGAAGTTGATTGTGCGTCTTATAATTACACCCCACGATTAAAAATCCAAAGTAGCTGCGCACGAATCAAAATAAGATACGTGTGACACCACAACTGCTCATGATGTCGCGTTGGTACTTCTGGCATGAAAACCGGTTGTTTCAGAAAGAACAGCAGCGGTCGACTTCAGATCTTGGTTGTTCCACTTTTGTGCGAAAGCACTAAATTAACTACCACTACGGTCTGGAAATTAATCTACTAACACATTTCATACATCATAACCAGTAAGGACTAGATCCTCAAACGTGTAAGCTTTATTCATATTTATGTCACAAATCACCTCTCTTACGCTTCTCGATACAATCACATCTCAATCATCTCGATCACATCTCGATCACATCTCGATCGCAACTCAATCACACATCAATCGGTATTACTGACTTTGTTTTTTTGACAAATCCCCCAACACATAGCTTAACTGCTGAAAAGTAACATTCCAGGACCATTGATAAACAATTACACAAGTTAAAGACCCATCTCTGAAAATTCTGGAAAGTTCAGTGACCGCAGTGTAAAGTTCAAAAGCTTAGGGACCAAAACCGTAAATTTTCGAAACTTAAGGAACTGAAAATGAAACTTATTTAAACTTGAGGGGCTAAAAATGAAAATTCATAAAATATTCTTAAAATTTTGCATTGGAAGTCCCTGAGGTTTAACAGCTGTTAAAATATTTAACTGTAAGGACTAATAGCGTTAAATATTAAATAGTATGCAGTTGGGTCAAAAATTCGGGTCAGATCCTGGGTTGGATTTGTGGATCTAGATCGATATGAGCTGTTGGATCTAGTTCATGTGATTAAAGGTATATGGGAAAAGTTTAAAATGTATGTGGTTCACAATTGAGTCCAAGTTCACTTTGTCTAGGGTTGGGGGACAAGGAGAAAAAGCAAATCACGTGGGACCAGGCTGTCATATTCCTCTCTCCACCCTTTTCTTTATGCAGCTGAGAATAGTGGTGCACAGGTGAGACCCGCACTTTTCTCTTTCCTTCATTTGACAGCCGACAAAGATGTACCAGTAGTGGGACCGGCCATTTAAATTTCTCTTAATTTACGAAATTGCCATCGTCAGGTACTGTTCAAGCATGTGGTTATCAATACCATCGGTGGTATTTAATTCCAGCTGATAAACAAGGTATCTTTCCAGTGGGACCCATGAGCAAGTTCACCAAAACTACCAAAATGCCAACCGTAAGTTACTGTGTATCTTCTTCACAAAATCTAAACCCTAACTCGTATGTTCTCAAACAACAGCAAAACTTGAAATTTTGCTCATCACTCGTACGATTCAGCAGCAATACTCGTACGTTCCATCCATCACACGCACGATCTGCCTTCTTCCTCACATGAACCGTACGCGTCATCCTTAATCCCAAAAATTCAAACCCCATTGATATCAATCGTAAGAGTCATGATCTTACTCGTACACATGAAGTATTAGTCGTACGTTTCAGCAATCACACACACGAACCAAGTCTTCATCGTGTTCATCATCCTTTTCCAGAATTCCGACGACCGATGGTGGTGCTCATGGCGGTTCACGGCGGTGTTCATGGAAAACACCTCAAAACTTCACGAAAATGGCTAAAAATTGATAGAGAGTTGCATCAAACCACGACTAACATGAACCCATTAACAGATTTCAACAACAAACTCACAAAATTACAGAATCAATCGATTTCAGTCACTTTTTCAAAGAACACAAAATTTTTCAAAACTCGATCAAATCAATGAATTATGACCTATAATTTTGAGGAAACAATCACTAAATCATTACAAACAATTCCTCATTCTTATATCTCTTCAATTCGGCCTAAATCATCAAAACCCAAAAATAGTCAACAAAAGTCAAACCGAGATTCAAAACTTGATTTCATCAAATTGCAGCTGTTTAATCTAATCTTGTTTGATCTTAGGCTCTGATACCAATGATGAAACATGACTAGGAACTTAGAAATCAACAGATTTAACTCACACAATGTCGGAATAAGTGAATCAAACCCTCTAGTGAATAGGTTAAGCTTTTTGGGATTAATTTAGTCAAACCACAACTAAATCAAGTGTGATTAGATCAACACCTAGAGCTATTATTCATCACCTGGGTGATTTGGGCAGAGAGAGAATCGGAGGAGCTCATCAGATCTGAGTGTGTATAACAAATGAGAGGCTTAACCTAAAATGAAGAACATAAAACTTTATATACCCCTGATGTTGACTCACCCGTACGAGTCATCCATCACACGTACGAGTTGGCTTCATCAGCCGTACGGGTGATCACTCACTCGTGTTTTCACATTTAGGTTGTAATTGTGACTTAGCTCAGTATCAACCGTACGTATGAGCCTGTCAGCCGTACGAGTGAGGCTTCACTCGTACGTCTGACTAAGTCTAACATAGTCAGACATCCAAATCTCGTTCCTGTAACCACATACAAACACAGATAGGATAATAACGAGCGATCATGGTGGCATGTAAACTGTTGTACCTGCAATGGACGTGGGTAGATGTCTAGGGACTTGCATAAAATGCATCAACATCATTTAACCATTGACTATTCCCGACGATTCATGAACAATTGTTGTAAATAAATATGTATATATGTATATATATAAATATAAGTTTATATTATAAATTAAAATAATAAAATACAATTTAATCTACGGAGTTAAATATGTAAAAATATATATACAAGATAAAAAAGTTATTATTAAAAATGAACCTATATATATATATATATATATATATATATATATATATATATATATATATATATATATATAATCATGCTTATCATAATATTGAAATATATATAAGATGTATATACATTCAATGAATGTTACTATATAATATATGAGGTAATTATTAAATATTACATAATTAATGAATTGTAATATTTATATATTAAATTTAATTACAATTTAAAAATATAGTTGTTATACTAATATTATTATTACTTCATTATTATTAGTAATATTAATATTTACATTTTAATGTTAATATTAATATCAGTATTACAAATATTGTTATATATAATATTTAGATATGAAATTTGTACAATTAATGTGTTATAATTACTAATATTATTATTATTATCATTATTATTATAATTAGTAGAAAATTATGACTTTAGTTATTATTATAGTTACTAAAATTATTAAATTTTTTATTATTATTATTATTATTATTAATATGTTTATTAATTATTAATATTAATAAATCTTTATAATATATTATAGATAAATAAAAATTCTGTTGAAACTCAACATCAACCTTTATATTGTTGATTCCTTTCCAAAAATTGTTAGATATTAAATTTATAATCGTACGAGTTTGTTGCCAATCTCAAACTGATTTTTCTTTAATTTTGCTTGTACTCCTTCTGTTTGATTCTTCATGTCGACAACATTCAATATATAACAATCGATCACTCTATCATTGATTAGAAACCAGACTACTTCTCACCATCAATACATCAAATGACATATGGTAATTCGTTACATTTATTAAATTAAACAGAAAATTAAGAAAACCACCATTAACAAACATGAACTCTTGCTCACCTTATCTGTTTCTGTCGAAGAGAAGAGTCATACCCTCAATCACCACCTTCCTCTATCTCTCTCCCTCTCTCTCTAAAACTCCATCGCCATCGCTTCACACCTTGAATCTTAAATTACGCCACTTATGTTCTTGTCTTTGTCGTGAACCAGATCTCACCACCTTTCTGGTTGCTTCACTATTAATGTTTCTGCTCAAGTTATTTTGTTTACACTGTAACTGTGACAACTTCTGTTTTCTAATCCTGCTAATACGAACGTTTGATGATGATCGTGGAAAAATGGGGTTAAGTAAGCAACCTCTTGCACACCTTTTACTTTATTTATACTACTATATTAGGATACATGAAATAATGATAAATACAAAAGCAGAATAGATTAGCAGCCTAAATTAAAAAGGGTTAGTGGACAAGTTGGCAAATTGAGACCCATACATATGTAAGCATCACAGAATAAGGAGCACTAGTTTACTGTTGTCGATTGGAAAGAATTAATGTAGAAAAGAAATCTCTTTTTGATTGTGTATTCGAGCTGTGTGGGCCGAACAAATCCAATCCTTATTTAAAAATCGTGAGGTGGTGATAATTATAACTATATTAGGTTAATGATGATGATTAAAGGAATAAAGGGGTGATGATAGTGATTTTTAAAAGATAAATGCATGCGTGTTTTTTTCCTTCTTGTGATTTCTTCTGCCGTTTGCAAACTTTATCAGCAAACCGAAACCCCACATAAAGGATGAACTTTACAGCTATATTAATATGCACGTTACCTAATTGAAATTGGTAATTTAGTTGTTGGGCCGTAAGGGAATTAGTCACACTATTGGGCCTTAAGTTCATTTTAGTCATTGGGCTGAGAGTTTGTTTTAGTTATCAGGCCTAGTTGCTAGTTGATCGCATGCTGCAATCCTACCTATCTATATCTGTTCCCACTTTTGCTGCAACATGATGATGATGTAAGGAAAACTATGATGGTGTGTGATATACGATGGTGATGTTATATGACCGAGACGAACGATGGTTATGATTCACGATTAGGTTATATTGATGATTAGGTACTGATAATAATCGAGTTATAATATAATGGGTATGATAATAATGATAGGTATGATGATATAACACACGATGGTAGGATAGATAATGATAATTATGCGATGCTAATTATGATGGTGAGTATGGGCATGAGTATGATTATGATCATGGTTATGATAATCATAGTATATGATAATGATTAATATGATGTAGTTTTATGATGATAGTTTAAGTTAATCATGGTGATGATAAGTGTTCGATTATGATGATGTGATAATAACGGGTTGGTGATGTTGATCAAATCGAATGACGATGATATAAATGATAGGTTTGTTACACGATAGTGTATGATTTGATGATGGTGATATTATGATAAAAAGATTGATGATGAAGATATATTTGGGTTTTGTATTATGAAGAAGAAAAACAGAAATATACGGGTTATATAGAATTATGGATATTATCGGGTTAGCGGGATGTCGAGGGTTCAAACCTGGACTTGGGCATATACATTATTTTAAGTGTTTCTTCTTTGAGGTAGTTTACTTATTACTCATTTTTATTATTATTTTTATTATTATTATTATCAGTTTTAACGTAATTAGTATTATTGTTGAAACTATTTTTTATCAAAATTATCATTTTTATTATTAGAATTATTATTATTATTATTATTATTAGAATTATCATTATTATTTTATTATCATTTTTATTATTATTTCTAACACTAATATTATTGTTTTTATCATTATTATTATTAGTATTATTAATATATCAAATAAAGATTTTCTATATAAAAATATATTATTTACATAAAATATAACTATATTAATATGTTTGTAATAAATAATAATTATCTATTAAAGGTATATAAAAATAAATATAGTTAATTTAGTTATTAATGAAACATACAAATTACTAAAATTACAATTAATAATAATACCTAAATTTGTTCGATTACCATTATATGTGTTAATATACAAATAAATGATATAGGTTCGTGAATCCAAGGCCAACCCTGCATTGTTCAATGTCGTCATATGTATTTTTACTACAAAATACAGTATAGTGAGTTTCATTTGCTCCCTTTTTAAATGCTTTTGCAATATATATTTTTGGGACTGAGAATACATGCCCTTTTATAAATGTTTGACAAAATAGACACAAGTAATTGAAACAACATTCTATGGTTGAATGATCGAAGCCGAATATTCCCCTTTTTGCTTGGTAGCCTAAGAATTAGTAAACCGATCTACTAATTGACGTGAATCCTAAAGATAGATCTATTGGGCCTAACAAACCCCATCCATGGTTGCGGATGCTTTAGTACTTCGATGTTGTTTTATCATGTCTGATGGATGTCCCGGAATGATAGGGGATATTCTTATATGCATCTTGTTAATGTCGGTTACCAGGTATTCAATCCATATGAATGATTTTTGTCTCTATGCATGGGATGTATATTTATGAGAAATGGAAATAAATATCTTGTGGTCTATTAAAATAATGGAAATGATTATTTATGATAAACTAATGAACTCACCAACCATTTGGTTGACACTTTAAAGCATGTTTATTCTCAGGTATGAAAGAAATCTTTCGCTGTGCATTTGCTCATTTTAAACATATTACTTGGAGTCATTCATGGCATATTTCAAAAGACGTTGCATTCGAGTCGTTGAGTTCATCAAGAATATTATTAAGTCATTTATAGTTGGATATATTATGAAATGGTATGCATGTTGTCAACTTTCGATGTGATGAAAGTTTGTCTTTTAAAAACGAATGCAATGTTTGTAAAATGTATCATATAGAGGTCAAGTACCTCACGATGTAACCAAATATAATGTATTCATCCAGATGGATTAGGATGGGTCCTTTCAGTTGCTATCAGAGCGGTGGTCTTAGCGAACCAGGTCTTGCATTAGTGTGTCTAACTGATAGTTGTTAAGATGCATTACTGAGTCTGGACTTCGACCGTGTCTGCATGTCAAAAGTTTTGCTTATCATTTCGTGTCAAAAATTACCTGCTTATCATTCTTAGAGAATCATTGCTTATCACTTTTAGTCTCGACACATCTTACTGCATTGATTACATGAATAGTGTATAGACAAATTCATATCTTAGCGTATCTGCCAATCCATATCTTAGCGTATCTGTTACTGTAGATTTTATCTGACACATTTCCTTAATTCCCTCCGTAATCTACGAGATCTTCTGTACTATGTATAGGTATTCTATGTAATTAGAATATCATCCAATATCTGAAAATCATTTCATATCGAAAAACCCTTTTCTCAATCGTACGGAATAGAACTCGCCACTAGTTTAATTTCTTCGGAATCCGACAGCTATTCCGACATGGATGCTCACCTAAACTCCGAAAGCAGCATCACCGGAATGAATCAACCAATCAGCCATTATTTATTTTGGATGAATTAGAGATGGGTTCATAGTCTACTTAATTAATGGAGACGTGAAGAAGGCGATCCCTTCCACCAACCGAATTCCCCTTTTGGCGAAGAACCTGAAGCAGTTACCGGCGAACCCATTTGAAACACCATTTTCACATTCATTTCCAGAGTATCTCGCCACGATTATATTATATCAAATATTCTAAACCTTATTCATCCGTTCGTTTCGACCGACAATCATCCCGGAATAATGGAAGAAGTCAACGAGCTTCGCGCTCAAGTAATCAATTTAGAAAACATAGTGCAAAACTTACCAGCTTCAACAACATCACCGGCACTAATAGTACCATCAACAACCCAAGTTTCAACATCACATGCCTCAACATCTCATTCTGTACCTTGAGTATAATCATCTTTCTAGATGACGTTCTACATCATTTATTTTCGTTCGACATGGCGATTATGTAATCTCTAATGTTTTAGAGATTATATATTCTTGTTCTAACGGTAAACCAAATGAGATTAATATCATATTAACTTATTAAATCTATATTACATCTGAAGAAAATATGTATATGAAAGTATATTTTCATAAAGATTGTAATTAAAAATTCTTTTGTACAAACTGTTAATGTGAAAATATTTTAACGGGTAGGTAATACCCGAGGAATATTTAAATTTCACATTAATAAGTTACACTGTACATTCTTTGAATCTGAATCAACAATCATTTACTATCCTACTTACATCCACAGATATACGAATCCGTTCACTGCAGAATAACCATTTTCATTCAATTTCACATTCGGATTTTGACCTACCAGAATCCAACAAGTGGCATAATGAAGAAAACCTTTGACAAAATAAAATTTGTTATAAACAAACAAATTAACTATGAGAAATTTTGTTAAGAATCCACGCTAACAAAATCCTAGCTAACTGTTCCTAGCTAACTGTTAATTGCTTATTACATTTATTTATCGCAATTTATTTATCGCAATTTTAATTCTCGCAATTTTATTTACAATCATTTAATTTCTGTTATTTATTTTACGCACTTTATTTATCGTCATTTAAATACTGTTATTTACGCATTTTAAATATCGGGACACGTATACAATGTTTTGACATATCATATCGACGCATCTATATATATTATTTGGAATAACCACAGACACTCTATATGCAGTAATGCTTGAGTTAGCTATACAGGGTTGAGGTTGATTCTATAATAATATATATACTTTGAGTCGTGATCGAGTCTGAGACATGTATACAATGGGTCACGATACGTATTAATTAATTCGAATATTATATATTAAACTATATATGAATTATTGAATTACTAATTGTGGACTACTAACTGTGGACTGCCAACATTGGACAATTAAAATGAATTAAAATATTGATTATAACATATGAAACTAAACATTTCTTCAAGTTTTCCACTTGAGTTTATCTTAAACCTCATTTGTAACTTGACGATTACAAACTGCATTCAAACCTTTCATGATTTTTGAAAATACCTCAATCGAGAGGATGAACCAACCGCACTTCATCTACGGAAGAAAAGATTGATGCATATAGTTATGCACATGAAAACACTCGGAACCTGAGTAAACGTTTAGCACGTATATGTGCTAGCTCCTTTGGCGATGTTATTACCAAAAATAACTTAGTAATCCCTTTCAAAGTAGCAAATTTTGTCACAGCTCCAGCAAGTCAACTTTGACTTTTCGTTCGAAACAACCTTATTATAACCTTGATATATATGCGTGCTCTTTTATTGTTACCAGGAAACCTTTTATATTCTGCAATATTACCCACAGATGTACCAGCAACCTCGTTGCTCCTTGGCTTAATCTCTCCGAAAAATTGCTATACTTATTTATTGAAACTCTATCATGTACTCATCGACATCTTGTAACAATAGTGGCGATACCAAAAATCGAGAAGCATTAATCATTAATTCTCGAATTTTGCAGCATTCCTACATCAATAGTTATATACCTATATATAACGTATATCTTCTGGACTGATGAATTTCAATTCGGAATCTCTGAATTCCTGAAAAGCACTCTAGCTTACGAATCAGATCTCTGAGTTCTGAAAAAGCTGATGAAGCAGCGAAAACTGAAGACTGTTTAAACAGTCAGAAGTTTGATAATAAAGAGCGACATACTGAAAAAGCTCAAAAGTTTTGATACTCAAAAGTTAAGATATTTTCGTATCCTCTATTATAAATATCCTCGATATTTCTGAAGATAATTTCATAACTATTCTTATCCGAAGTCATTTATCTTCTCGCGCTATCAGTGTTACATCATATAAGAAACTGTTAGTTTCTATATTCTGTAAACATTCGAGTTTGAATTATGAATGTTTTGAAATAGTGTTGGAAATTGATGCATGAGTTAGTATAATATAATAACACTTGATCAACGTAATTATATTACAGTAAGTCATGCTGAGTTTCTAATGAAACGTGATGATTCACATACCATAACGTCATCATGTGCCATGTTACACGACTCTTACATTCTATCTAATCTATAAACATATCAAGAACATATTTTCTCGATAGTCCTACATTTTCCCTTGAATTCTGGTAATCTGACAAGTCAAATTGTGATATTACCGTTTCTTTCTTAGAACATTAGTCATGTTCATTCGAAACTTTATATCTACAAATTCTGGAAATTAACCATATCTATGTCAAATGTTAAGATGAACTTTTATTACCTCATCTCACCCTTTTGAGATAGCTTCACTCGTACGCTTCGAGTAATCAAATCATTTCATCCATATTACTCAATGATGATAAAACTCTATTTATCAACTCATATTCGTCATGAAAACATACATATTGTCAGCCATGACCATCCCAATCAAATTTCGGGACGAAATTTCTTAAACGGGTAGGTACTGTGACGACCCGGAAATTTTCGATCAAATTTAAACTTAAATCTTATATGTTTTCGACAAGATAAGCAAAGTCTGTAATATTGAGTTACAAAATTTTGAAATTGCATGAATTCATTTAACCTTTGACTATTCCCGACGATTCACGAACAATTGTTGTAAATAAATATGTATATATGTATATATATATAAATATAAGTTTATATTATAAATTAAAATAATAAAATACAATTTAATCACCAGAGTTAAATATGCAAAAATATATATACAAGATAAAAAAAAGTTATTATTAAAAATGAACCTATATATATATATATATATATATATATATATATATATATATATATATATATATATATATATATTCTAATCATGCTTATTATAATATTGAAATATATATAAGATGTATAAACATTCAATGAATGTTACTATATAATATATGAGGTAATTATTAAATATTACATAGTTAATGAATTGTAATATTTATATATTAAATTTAATTACAATTTAAAAATATAGTTGTTATACTAATATTATTATTGCTTCATTATTATTAGTAATATTAATATTTACATATTATTGTTAATATTAATATCAGTATTACAAATATTGTTATATATAATATTTAGATATGAAATTTGATACAATTAATGTGTTATAATTACTAGTATTATTATTATTATTATCATTATTATTATAATTAGTAGAAAATGATGACTATAGTTATTATTATAGTTTCTAAAATTATTAAAATTATTAAAATTATTATTATTAATATATTTATTAATTATTAATATTAATAAATCTTTATAATATATTACAGATAAATACAAATTCTGTTGAAACTCGACATCAACCTTTATATTGTTGATTCCTTTCCAAAAATTGTTAGATATTAAAGTTATAATCGTACGAGTTTATTACCAATCTCAATCTTATTTTTCTCTAATTTTGTTTGTACTCCTTCTGTTTGATTCTTCATGTCGACAACATTCACTCTATCATTGATTAGAAACCAGACTACTTCTCACCATCAATACATCAAATAACATATGGTAATTCATTACATTTATTAAATTAAACAGAAAATTAAGAAAACCACCATTAACAAACATGAACTCTTGCTTGCCTTATCTGTTTCTGTCGAAGAGAAGAACCATACCCTCGATCACCACCTTCCTCCATCTCTCTCCTTCTCTCTCTTAAACTCTGTCGCCATCGCTTCACACCTTGAATCTTAAATTACGCCACTTATGTTCTTGTCTTTATCGTGAACCAGATCTCACCACCCTTATGTTTGCTTCACTATTAATGTTACTGCTCGAGTTATTTTTTTTACACCATAACTGTGATAACTTCTGTTTTCTAATCCTGCTAAGATGAACGTTTGATGATGATCGTGGAAAAATGGGGTTAATTAAGCAACCTCTTGCACACCTTTTACTTTATTTATACAACTATATGAGGATACATGAAATAATGATAAATACAAAAGCATAATAGATTAGCAGCCTAAATTAAAAAGGGTTAGTAGAAAAGTTAGCAGATTGAGACCTACACACATGTAAGCATCACAGAATAAGGAGCACTAGTTTACTGTTGTCGATTGGAAAGAATTATTGTATAAAAGAAATCTCTTTTTGATTGTATATTCGAGCTGTGTGGGCCGAACAAATCCATCCACTAATCCTTATTTAAAAATCGTGAGGTGGTGATAATTATAACTATATTAGGTTAATGATGATGATTAAAGGAATAAAGGGGTGATGATAGTGATTTTTAAAGATAAATGCATGCGTGTTTTTTTCCTTCTTGTAATTTCTTCTGCCGTTTGAAAACTTTATCACCAAACCAAAACCCTACATAAAGGTTGAACTTTACAGCTATATTAATATGCATGTTACCTAATTGAAATTGGTAATTTAGTTGTTGGGTCATAAGGGAATTAGTCACATTGTTGGGCCTTAAGTTCATTTTAGTCATTGGGCTGAGAGTTTGTTTTAGTTATCGGGCCTAGTTGCTAGTTGATTGCATGCTGCTGCAATCCTACCTATCTATATATGTTCCCACTTTTGCTGCAACATGATGATGATGTAAGAAAAACTATGATGGTGTGTGATATACGATGGTGATGTTTGATGACCGAGACAAACGATGGTTATGATTTACGATTAGGTTATATTGATGATTAGGTAATGATAATAATCGAGTTATAAAATAATGGGTTTGATAATAATGATAGGTATGATGATATAACACACGATGATAGGATAGATAATGATAATTACGCGATGTTAATTATGATGGTGAGTATGGGCAGGAGTATGATTATGATCATGGTTATGATAATCATAGTATATGATAATGATTAATATGATGTAGTTTTATGATGATAATTTAAGTTAATCATGGTGATGATAAGTGTTCGATTTTGATGATGTGATAATAACTGGTTAGTGATGTTGATCAAAACGAATGACGATGATATAAATGATAGGTTTGTTACACGATAACGTATGATTTGATGATGGTGATATTATGATAAAAAGATTGATGATGAAGATATATTTGGGTTTTGTGTTATGAAGAAGAAAAATAGAAATATACGGGTTATATAGAATTATGGATATTATCGGGTTAGCGGGACATCGCGGGTTTAAACCCGGACTTGGGCATATATATTATTTTAAGTGTTTCTTCTTTGAGGTAGTTTACTTATTACTCAATATTATTATTATTATTATTATTATTATTATTATTATTATTATTATTATTATTATTATTATTATTATTATTATTATTATTATTATTATTATATTATTATTATTATTATTATTATTATTATTATTATTATTATTATTATTATTATTATTATTATTATTATTATTATTATCAGTTTTAACGTAAGTAGTATTATTGTTTAAACTAATTTTTATCAAAATTATCATTTTTATTATTAGAATTATCATTATTATTATTATTATCAGAATTATCATTATTATTTTATTATCATTTTTATTATTATTTCTAACACTAATATTATTGGTTTTATCATTATTATTATTAGTATTATTAATATATCAAATAAAGATTTTCTATATAAAAATATATTATTTACATAAAACATAACTATATTAATATGTTTGTAATAAATAATAATTATCTATTTAAGGTATATAAAAATAAATATAGTTAATTTAGTTATTAATGAAACATACAAATTACTAAAATAACAATTAATAATAATACCTAAATTTGTTCGATTACCATTATATGTGTTAATATACATATAAATGATATAGGTTCGAGAATCCAAGGTCAACCCTGCATTGTTCAATGTCGTCATATGTATTTTTACTACAAAATACAGTATAGTGAGTTTCATTTGCTCCCTTTTTAAATGCTTTTGAAATATATATTTTTGGGACAGAGAATACATGCGCTTTTATAAATGTTTGACGAAATAGACACAAGTAATTGAAACTACATTCTATGGTTGAATGATCGAAGCCGAATATGCCCCTTTTTTCTTGGTAGCCTAAGAATTAGTAAACCGATCTACTAATTGACGTGAATCCTAAAGATAGATCTATTGGGCCTAACAAACCCCATCCATGGTTGCGGATGCTTTAGTACTTCGATGTTATTTTATCATGTCCGATGGATGTCCCAGAATGATAGGGGATATTCTTATATACATCTTGTTAATGTCGGTTACCAGGTGTTCAATCCATATGAATGATTTTTGTCTCTATGCATGGGACGTATATTTATGAGAAATGGAAATAAAAATCTTGTGGTCTATTAAAATAATGGAAATGATTATTTATGATAAACTAATGAACTCATCAACCTTTTGGTTGACACTTTAAAGTATGTTTATTCTCAGGTATGAAAGAAATCTTTCGCTGTACATTTGCTCATTTTAAAGATATTAATTGGAGTCATTCATGGCATATTTCAAAAGACGTTGCATTCGAGTCATTGAGTTCATCAAGAATATTATTAAGTCATTTATAGTTGGATATATTATGAAATGGTATGCATGTTGTCAACTTTTGATGTGATGAAAGTTTGTCTTTTAAAAACGAATGCAATGTTTGTAAAATGTATCATATAGAGGTCAAGTACCTCGCGATGTAACCAAATGTAATGTATTCGTCCAGATGGATTAGGACGTGTCCTTTCATTTGGGATACCAAAGACCACGTTTAGCAGTACCTTTCAGATACCTAAATATCTTTTTTACTACTAGCAAATGTGACTCTTTAGGATCAGCTTGATATCTGGCACAGAGACAAGTGGTAAACATAATATCTGGTCTGCTGGCTGTGAGATAAAGTAGGGACCCAATCATACCTCTATATTCAGTAATATTGACTGGTTCACCATTGGGATTAGCATCTATTTTGATAGATGCTGCCATTGGAGTCCCTATATCTTTTAAACAGGCCAGACCAAATTTCTTTAACATATCTTTGATATATTTATCTTGACTTATAAAAATTCCATCATCAAGTTGTTTAAATTGCAATCCTAAAAAGTATTGCAGATCTCTTTGTAAGCTCATTTCATATGTCTTTGACATAGTTTTGAAAAATCTTGACAATGTTTCTCATTTTTACATCCATAAATAATATCATCCACGTATATCTGTACCAGCAAGAGATCACCATCTATCTCCTTTGAGAATAGAGTGGTATCAATTTTTCCAACTTTAAAACATATACCAGTGAGATACACATGAAGTGTCTTATACTATGCTCTCGGTGCCTGTTTGAGGCCATATAGAGCTTTGTCTAACTTGTAGACATGGTCTGGATATTTTCTGCTTACAAAACCAGGAGACTGCTTGACATAGACTTCTTCTTGCAGCTTCCCATTTAGAATGCAGTCTTAACATCCATTTGGAATACCCTAAAGTTCATCTTAGCAGCATAAGCCAAGAACAATCTGATAGCTTCCATCCTAGCCACTGGTGATATATATATATATATATATATATATATATATATATATATATATATATATATATATATATATATATATATATGGGCAAGCTGGGGGAAGGGAGGAGTCTTTATTTATTACTAGTTAGATTGACAACAATAGACTGGCCGAATGCATGACAGACGCGAGGAAGGTACAGCCCAAGAATGCCGCACGTCCGGGGAAGCGGATGTGACATCTAAGTCCTTCTCTTGAAGATTTCCATACCAGACAGGCGCACCATGTGGCATTGGGAATTCCTTCATGTAAAAGAGATGTAACTCCAGTTTCGGAGAAACTAGTAAGATCTTTGGTGCAAGAAGAAGGGGTTGATCCGTCACCTACGGAAGGATCCGTCTTCTTGGTGGGAATTCTCTTAAAATTGGGAACCTAGCTCGGGAACCCTCCCTTTAGTGAAAGGCTCTATCCCGGGACGAAGAGAAAGAGAGGGGGAAGGCGCATATGTTTTTCCATAATCCAATCCTTCTTCCTGTTTGAAACCTTGAGCTACCAATCTAGCTTTGTTTCTGATCACAATCCCATCTTCATCCATCTTATTTTTGAAAACCCACTTGGTACCAATGATCTTCTTAGTTTCATCATCAGGTTTAGGTACCAATGTCCAAACCTTATTCCTATCAAACTGGGAGATCTCTTCTTGCATAGCTCCTGCCCAGCTTGGATCTTTGATTGCTTCTTCAGGACATGTAGGTTCAATGGTAGATACAAAGTTTACATGCATACAAAAATTGCTGGTTGCATGTCTTCTTCTTTTAACACCACTTGCCAGATTACCAATAACTTGTTCAATAGGATGCTCCTTTGTCCATCTAGTTTTATGAAGAGGTGAGCTTATTGTAGAACACACAACATCTTGATCTTCAGTTAGTTCAGAGGTATGAACAGTAGTGGGAGACAGCTGTTCATTATGAGTGTAACCAGTACTAGCTTGAGATCCTTCAGAACCAGTAGACCTATGCTCAAGTTGTAAAACTTCAGTATAGCCAGTAGGTCCACCTGGTGTAGACATAGATGGAACGGAGTGTTCCATATCATCATCAGAGAATCCAGCAACATGGATTGGTGAGGGATTTACTGCTGGTTCTTCTTCATCATCTAGAGCTTGTTGAGTTGGCTCTTCAAACAGTAACTCCTCATCCTCTTGACCAGAAGATGAAGTAGGGGTAGTTTCATCAAATGTAACATTAATAGATTCTTCAAAACAACCCTTTCTTTTATTGAAAACCCTATATGCTTTTGACATGTTGGAATATCTAAGAAATATACCTTCATCAGCCTTCGCATCAAACTTGCCTAGTTAATCCCTATTGTTTAGAATGAAACAGGGAGTGCCAAATACATGAAGAAATGAAATTGAGGCTCTTCTGCCTTTGAGAACTTCATAAGCAGTTTTCTGATGTCTTTTCACTATTAAAGATCTATTCTAGGTAAAACAAGCAGTGTTCACAGCTTCTACCCAGTATGAATTTTTCAACCCAGACTCAGCCAACATAGGTCTTGCTGCTTCAATGAGAGTTCTGTTTCTTCTTTCTGCAACACCATTCTGTTGAGGTGTTCTCACAGCAAAAAAGTTCTGTGAAATACCTTTGTCAGCACAAAATTCATCCAGTAAAGCATTTCTGAATTCTTTACCATGATCACTTTTAAGCTGCTTCACTAGTTGCCCATTCAGTAGTTCCATTCTATTGATAAAATTGATAATTTCATCAGCAGCTTCACTCTTTTACTTCAAAAAGAATACCCAAGTGTATCTGGAATATTCATCAACAATCACCAATGTATACTTCATCCCACTACAGGTGACTATATTAACAGGACCAAAAAGATCCATATGAAGTAGGTGAAATGATTTCTCAACAGATGAAATCTGCATTGATTTGAATGAGGCATGGTGAAGCTTCCCTTTTTCACAACCAGGACACAATCTGTCCTTCACATAAGACATAGTGGGTAGCCCAGACACCAAACTTTTACTAGATAATTTGTGAATATCTTTAAAGTTGAGATGTGAAAGTATCTTGTGCCATAACCACTTGAGGTTGTCTGCTGCCTTTGAATAAAAACAATTATCAGTTGTTGTGACTGTTGTGTTCATGTCAATTTGATACATGTTCTCATGTCTTTTAGCTGTAAGCAGTGGCTTCCCTATCTTATCAAAAATAGTGCCAATTTTCCTTCTGAATTGAACTATCTTACTTTTGCTTGTCAGTTGGCTTATGCTGAGTAAATTGTGTTTAAGCCCAACGACATATGCTACATTTGAAAATGTAACATTCCCATTTGTTAAAGTACCAAAACCCTTTGTGTAACCCAATGAATTGTCTCCATATAAAACAACTGGACCATCCTTTTCTTGATAGTCCATTAGCAGGGACTTACTTCTGGTCATATGTCTTGAACATCCACTATCGAGATACCATATTTGCTTATTTTGAATACCCTGCACAGTAGCTAAGAGATTAGTTCTTTTGGGGAACCCATCCAAGGATGGGTTCTGGAAGGGTCATCTTTGATGATCTCTTCCTGTCTGCTGGTTTGTTTGAAGAGGCAGCAGCAGATGGGGTTAGGGTTAGAGTACACCGATTAGCTAGGTGAAACTTGCTGCCACACTTGTAGCATTTTCTCACATTTGGTATCGGTGACTGGTCATACACTGAGTAAATGGGGACAGTAAGATCATGTATGCTTTTAGATATGGCAGCTATGAGCTGGTCAAGCTTGACAGTCATTATCTCAATGATAGATGACCTAGCACATGATTCCACAATTTGGTCCACTTTAGCTTTTCCCTTAAGGGCAGCTTTCTTCTTAGAACCAGTACCATAATCATGATATACTTCTTTGTCTTTGTTATTCGACGAGCCAGTGTGGGAAGTTACTGACCCATCAGCTGATACTGGTCGACTAGTATGAATCTTGATTGCTGCCTTTGACCTGCCATTATTGCGTTTTGCTGGCTTGTCAGCAGCTACTGGTTAACTAGTATAATTTTCATCAGCTGGCTCAGTATTGGTGGAATTTGAACACGAAGGGGAATCAATTGATTTCAACTTTCTTTGATTGTTTTTAGTGATTTCTCTTTTAATGCGTCTTTCTTTTGGAGTCATATAGTAAATGCTTGATGGATCAGTAGTTTCATCAATTGAAATACTGGTTTCCTTGGCTTTTACTTCACTCTCCAAAATTTCTTTCATGGACGGTGGTGGGGTCTCTGTAGGTCTGACAAACTTATTCGTTAAGACCTTTTTACCCTTAACTATCTTAGAAAAAGTATTTGGCAAGACAGCTTCAGGATCAGTTTCAAGAATGGGGTCCATAAAAGTAACTTCTGCAAGAGCAACGGCAGCATAGTCACCATCAAAGAAGGCTTCAACTTGGGCATGCACCTGCTCATTTACACATTTAGCTGTGCGTTGAGCAGATGTACACCATGAAGCAACAACCTTTTTGACGTCGTTTAGTTGGTTCTTAACATCTGCTGCCTCAACGTGAAGGGACTTTAGAGCAAAATTTTGTTTTTCAAGTTTTAAAATTTCATCCTTCAAGATTTTAATTTCATCAGTTTTGAACATATATTTGATAGTGCTCTAAATGAACATATATTTAGGCGCAATATCCTTCCAATATGTAAAGTTTTCAGTTGCAATTGTTCTATTTTCAAGTAATATTCGTTTAAATAAATAAGTGCGAAGACAAAAGAAAAAAACGACGATTTGAAGACGCATATGACCAAAAAGCTCAAACGTACAAGTTAAACTCCAATTGGTTCAATTTATTGATGATCAATGTCTAAATATTGATAAAAATACAATTCGCGGAACGCAAAGTACAAGATATCTAAGCATACGAAAAGACGTTCGAAAATCCGGAACCGAGACATAAACCGAGCATCAACGCGCGAGTCAACGGAGCTAAAATTTCAAGTCAACTATGTACAAGAATATAATATAATATATATATATAATTATATAAAATTATATATATTATATTATATATTAAAATAATTCAGCAGCCCACGTTTTAAATAAGAGATGAGCTGGAATCAAGGACTCCACTATCGCGGAGACACAACACACATTTATATCGCGATCGCGGAGCAAAAAATTGAGCTGGCCAGGGATTCCATGCGATCTCATGGCCATAACACACAAAGCCCATGCGATCGCATGGGCTACAGGATTCAGAAATCTCCTATAAATAGCCACGAATTCTGCTCAAATGAATGGCACCTAACACCTTCATCATTCAATCTCTCCCTCTGTAATATATAATATATATATATATATATATATATATATATATATATATATATAATAGTTTAGTTTTATATTAGTTAGTTTAGGTAATGTAATGGTTATTTACGGTTATTAAAGTCGGAGTTCTGTCCGTGTAACTCTACGCGATTAATAATCACTGTAAGCTATGTTCTTCCTTTCTAAATTAATGTCTCGTATTTAAGTTATTATTATGCTTATTTGAGCCGAAGTAATCGTGATGTTGGATTAAATATTAAGACGGGGTTATTGGACTTTGGACCATAATTGGGGTTTGGACAAAAGGCCGACACTTGTGGAAATTACACTATGGGTTATTAATGGACTTTATATTTGATTAATATAGAGATTTACAATTTGACATGTTTATAAATAGCCACATACGCTCGATCGGGTACGGTGAGCGGGATATTTATAAATACTAATAATTATTCATTTGACGGGAGACGGGGATGGATAAATAGTCAATGGACTCATTAAAACATGGGTAGATTACATACAAGGGTAATTGGAGTAATTGTTAACAAAGTATTAAAACCTTGAATTACACGCAGTCGATAACCTGGTGTAATTATTAACAAAGTATTAAAACTTTATTATAGTTTAAATCCCTAATTAGTTGAAATATTTGACTTCGGGAATAAGTTTAATTTAACGAGCATTTTATAATAATGACCAATGGACTATTATGGGCAAAAACCAAATAGGTATCAAATAAATCCAGGACAAAGGACAATTAACCCAGGGTAATAAATTAAGATCAAAACGTCAAACATCATGATTACGGAAGTTTAAATACGCATGATACTTTTATTTTATTTCTTATCTCAATTTTAATTATCACAACTTTAAATATCGTCATCTATTTTTATTTTAGTTGTTTTTATTTATTTATATTTTGCATTAGGTTTTAATTGTGACTTAAGTTTTAAAATCGACAAACCGGTCATTAAACGGTAAACCCCCTTTTATAATATTACTACCGATATATAATTATATATATTTTGTATAAATATAGTTTTATAAAAATATAGTACATAATCAACTAGCTCCCTGTGGAACGAACCGGACTTACTAAAAACTATACTATTCTAAGATTAGGTACACTGCCTATAAGTGTTGTAGCAAGGTTTAGGTTGTAGTGACCCGAACTTTTCCATGTTTATATATATATTAATTGAGATTGATATTTACATGACTAAATGTTTCCAACGTGTTAAGCAATCAAACTTGTTAAGACTTGATTAATTGAAATAGGTTTCATATAGACAATTGACCACCCAAGTTGACCGGCGATTCACGAACGTTACAAATTTGTAAAAACTACCTGTTGTGGTATATATAGACATATATATATGGTTGACATGAGATTATGATGAGTAAGTATCTCACTAAGTATATTAACAATGTGTGATATACATAAGAAATGAGATTACTAAGTTAAGAAACTCGAAATGATATATATAACGATTATCGTTATGATAACGTCTACTAAATACATATGTATCATATTAAGATATTGATACACTATATTTAAAATGATAAAATGATATTTAAATATATCATTAAGTGTGTTAACAATGAACTACATATGTAAAAACAAGACTACTAACTCAAAAATTACGAAACGAGACTTATATGTAACGATTATCGTTGTAACGATATTTTAATGTATATATCATATTAAGAGATATTCATACATCATAATATCATGATAACATAATAACTTAACATATTATTTGATATAATAAACATTGGGTTAACAACATTAATTGAGATCGTTAACCTAAAGGTTTCAAAACAACATTTACATGTAACGACTAACGATGACTTAACGACTCAGCTAAAATGTATATACCTGTAGTTTTTTAATATGTATTCATACACTTTTGAAAGCCTTCAAAACACATATCAAAGTACTTCTACTTGACAAAAATGCATACAATTACATCCTCGTTCAGTTTCATCAACAATTCTACTCGTATACACCCGTATTCGTAATCGTACAATACACAGCTTTTAGATGTATGTACTATTGGTATATACACTCCAATGATCAGCTCTTAGTAGCCCATGTGAGTCACCTAACACATGTGGGAACTATCATTTGGAAACTAGCATGAAATATCTCATAAAATTACAAAAAATATTAGTAATCATTCATGACTTATTTACATGAAAATAAAATTACATATCCTTTATATCTAATCCATATACCAATGACCAAAAACACCTACAAACACTTTCATTCTTCAATTTTCTTCATCTAATTGATCTCTCTCAAGTTCCATCTTCAAGTTCTAAGTGTTCTTCATAAATTCCATAAGTATAGTTTCATAAAAATTAAGAATACTTCCAAGTTTGCAAGTCTACTTCCAAGCTTTCTAATCCATTCCAAGTAATCAACTAAGATCAAGGAACCTTTGTTATTTACAGTAGGTTATCTTTCTAATTCAAGGTAATATTCATATTCAAACTTTGATTCAATTTCTACAACTATAACAATCTTATTTCGAGTGAAAATCTTACTTGAACTGTTTTCGTGTCATGATTATGTTTCAAGAACTTTCAAGCCATCCAAGGATCCTTTGAAGCTAGATCCATATTTCTCATTTCCAGTAGTTTTATCCAGAAAACTTGAGGTAGTAATGATGTTCATAACATCATTCGATTCATACATATAAAGCTATCTTATTCGTAGGTTTAAACTTGTAATCACTAGAACATAGTTTAGTTAATTCTAAACTTGTTCGCAAACAAAAGTTAATCCTTCTAACTTGAATTTTTAAATCAACTAAACACATGTTCTATATCTATATGATATGCTAACTTAATGATTTAAAACCTGGAAACACGATGAACACTATAAAATCGGATATACGCCGTCATAGTGAAACCGGGGGCTGTTTTGGTTTGGATAATTAAAAACTATGATAAACTTTGATTTAAAAGTTTTTCTTCTGGGAAAATGATTTTTCATATGAACATGAAACTATATCCAAAAATCTTGGTTAAACTCAAAGTGAAAGTATGTTTTTCAAAATGATCATCAAGATGTCGTTCTTTCGACGGAAATGACTGCCTCTTTAGTAATTGACATGTAACTTAAATTTTCGACTATAAACCTATACTTTTCTGTTTGGATTCTTAAATTAGAGTTCAATATGAAACCATAGCAATTTGATTCACTCAAAACGGATATAAAATGAAGAAGTTATGGGTAAAACAAGATTAGATATTTTTGATCTTTTTTGCTACGGGAAATGTTTAACAAATCATATCCTAGCTAACTTATATTGTATTATACATGTATTCTAATATATTATGTGATCTTGGGATACCTTAGACACGTATGCAAATATTTTGACATATCATATCGACCCATGTATATATATTATTTGGAACAACCATAGACACTCTATATGCAGTAATGTTGGAGTTAGCTATATAGGGTTGAGGTTGATTCCAAAAATATATATACTTTAGGTTGTGATCTAGCCTGAGACGTGTATACACTGGGTCGTGGATTGATTCAAGATAATATATATCGATTTATTTCTGTACATCTAACTGTGGACAACTAGTTGTAGGTTACTAGCGAGGACAGCTGACTTAATACACTCAAATCTTTAAAACATAATAAAAATGGGTGTAATTATATTTTGATCATACTTTGATATATATGTACATATTTGTATAGGTTCGTGAATCGATCGTTGGCCAAGTCTTATTTCCAAGGAAGGAAATATCTGTGAAAGTGAGTTATAGTCCCACTTTTAAAATCTAATATTTTTGGGATGAGAATACATGCAGGTTTTATAAATGATTTACAAAATAGACACAGGTACGTGAAACTACATTCTATGGTTGAATTATCGAAATCGAATATGCCCCTTTTATAAAGTCTAGTAATCTAAGAATTAGGGAACAGACACCCTAATTGACGCGAATCCTAAAGATAGATCTATTGGGCCTAACAAACCCCATCCAAAGTACCGGATGCTTTAGTACTTCGAAATTTATATCATATCCGAAGGGTATCCCGGAATGATGGGGATATTCTTATATATGCATCTTGTTAATGTCGGTTACCAGGTGTTCACGATATGAATGATTTTTATCTCTATGTATGAGATGTGTATTGAAATATGAAATCTTGTTGTCTATTGTTACGATTTGATATATATAGGTTAAACCTATAACTCACCAACATTTTTGTTGACGTTTAAAGCATTTTATTCTTAGGTGAATACTAAGAGCTTCCGTTGTTGCATACTAAAATAAGGACAAGCTTTGGAGTCCATGTTTGTATGATATTGTGTAAAAACTGCATTCAAGAAACATATGTCAATGTAATATATTTCTATTGTAAACCATTATGTAATGGTCATGTGTAAACAGTATATTTTAGATTATCATTATTTGATAATCTACGTAATGTTTTTAAAACTTTTATTGATAAAATAAAGGTTATGGTTGTTTTAAAAATGAATGCACTCTTTAAAAAACGTCTCATATAGAGGTCAAAACCTCGCAACGAAATCAATTAATATGGAACGTTTATAATCAATATGAACGGGACATTTCATAGGTATATCTCATCTATATAAATAATTAAAACTTATGTAATTTGCACCGTATTTCGTAGTAAAATATATATATTTCGTACACCTCCACTGCATCATCAAGTTTTTGGCGCCGCTGCCGGGGACTCGGTGAAAAACGCTATATTTTTATAAACTATATTTTTGTAAAAAGATATTATTTCTTATTTCGTAAAAATATTTTGTATTTATAATAAGTGTTAAAAAATAAAAAAAATATATTTTTAAGATTTTGCCTATAATAAGTATTTTTATTTTTAAATTTTAAATTATAAGTCTATTTTAATTTATATAAATATTTTCTTTATTTATTTTGAAAAAAATATTAAAAAAAATAATAATAATTAAAATAGGAATTTGGGCCGGGCCTGTTAAAAGCCCGAATTATTTCTGAAATCTTGGGCCACGGGATCGCATGACCCAGAAGACCACATCTCATGCGATCGCATGAGTTAAGTTGACAGGCCAAAACCTCGGACGCATTAAATAAGCTGTAGGGTTTATAATATTATTAATATATTTAATTCTAATTAGGGTTTATTTATTTAATATGTTTATATTTCTAGTTTTAATATTTATTTTGTAATATTTAGTTTAATTATTATTATAAATTATATAGATTAATATTTTTATATAATAATAATATAAAAATAATATTTTTATATAAATTTTATTTTTATTATTTTAGATTATATCCTTTTATTATTTAGTTTTTAGTTTTTAATCGTATCATTTGTAATTATAATTTTAGTTTCTTTTCGCCTTAGTTAGTTTTAAACTTAGTTTTTGCCATAGTTATTTTTAGACTTCTAGATTTTTAGGTTTTGCCGTAAAATCCCTTAAGTGCTTTTTCTTTAGATTTAGAATTTAGGCGCTTTAGAATTTTGCGACCTCATTTTAAGTTTATAGATTTTAGCGCTTTTTTTAAGTAATTGCCATTTTTCGAATAGAATTGCATTTAAGTTTTAATACCTTTAGGCGCAACCTTTTAGATTTAACTTTTAGACTTTTAAGTTTCGACGTTTTTCTCCTTATTTTTATTTTTCGACGTTTTTCGACGCGCTTTTTCTTTTTCATTTCTACGCTCTTGTTTTTAGGACATAGATTTTTATTTCAAAATTTCGACGAAAAATTATAAAAAGCGATTAAATTAATAGACATCCAAATTTTCTGGTTCGTAGTAATAGTTGGATTTGTTAGTGGCGAGTTGTGGACTTCCGATTTAAAGGGTCCTGGCTAACTGCTGCATCTATTGGCTATTCGAAACGTGGGAAAAATCATAAAAGTCTATTAATTTGATAACTTATATAATTTTTATATTTATAACTAATAGGATATTCAGTGAATGCACCGAGCAAGACGTTCACCACCTTTCATACATTCACCACCTGTAACTAGATCAAGACAACTAGCCAATATTGCCGCTGTTAATTTTTCTTTAGAATCATCATCTAGTAGTCCAAGTACTCCAACTCAAAATCCCGATAATCCATTTTTTGAAACCGACTTCACGATTGAGCAACCAGAAGATATTCAAGGACAATTCCAAGGTCCTGAAGAACCAATCATTCAACCAGACGTTTTCGAGGAAGAAACCATTAAATCAGAATCCTCTAGTGATTCAGATTCAACAAATTCAATCATGGAAAATCTAGAACCCCTAAATATGGAGGATTGAATGAGAGCCACATGCACGGGCCAAGGACATTCCATTACTCAACCAGACATTAATGCGTCAGATTATGAAATCAAAGGACAAATTCTACACATGGTAACTAATCAATGCCAATTTAGTGGTACGCCAAAAGAAGATCCAAACGAACATCTTCGAACCTTTAATAGGACTTATACTCTATTCAAAATCAGAGAAGTTGAGGATGAACAGATCTATCTCATGTTGTTTCCCTAGACTTTAAAGGGAGAAACCAAAGATTGGTTAGAATCGTTACCTGAAGGAGTGATTGATACATGGGATGTTTTAGTTGAGAAATTTCTTAAAAGATTCTTTCCGGCATCTAAAGACGTGAGACTTCAAAGAGAAATTGTTACGTTCGCACAAAAGCCAAATGAAACATTATATGAGGCGTGGACAAGATTCGGAAAGTTGTTGAGAGGATGTCCTCAGCACGGTTTAGTGTAACGACTCAACCCGTTATCCAATCGAATACGCTGCAAAAGAATTTTTTTTTTTGTTTCAGAAGGGTGCGCGGCGCACAACCCTTTAGGTGCGCGGCGCTCACTAGGCCTGACAGCCTCTGTCCGGATTTTCCAAATTTTGATTAAAGATCTCCCACTTCCCGACACTTTTAGACGAAACGCTTTTCACAACACATTATAATAAACAAGACTAACACGTTCCAATAATAAGACGAGTTATACGGCACCGGGCCCACATCGGCCGTTTTACGACTTTTGTACAAAATACAAGTTTCAATCCCAATTTACATTTAGACGAGTTAGGACTCTATAACCCACCCCGATACCAAGAGCATAATCCTGGGGACTACCAAATCCCCAATCCGCGTCCGTATATCCAAAAGCTACCCCATCGAGCCCAAGCGCTCCTACGCAACTAGTCTAACAACTAGATAGCCTCATAACACAATACCTGAAAAAGGAAAACAACGAGAGGGGTAAGCTAACGCTTAGTGAGTGCAATAGTTATACATAAACATATATAATATACCTACTTGCAATCACTTACACACATACGGCATACATGCTAGCAATATAATTAGCAACCATCTCAAGTATAAAGCTAATAACCTCTAATATCACAAGCTAGCATAACCAATAGCATGTACTCAAACAATATAATATGCTACACTACAACACATACACAAATCATATGGTTAACCATAACGCTATGGTGCTACCGGCTCGTGGTTCACACCATACGTAATGCTATGACTCTACCGGCTCTTTGGTTCATGCCACTACGCATTTGAGTCATACTCCTTTATAGTGCTACCGGCTCGTGGTTCATACTTTGGCACTACCGGCTCGTACCGGCTCGTGGTTCACACTTCATTTTATAGTGCTACCGGCTCGTAGTTCATACTTGATGCTACCGGCTCGTGGTTCACATCATGATTTTATAGTGCTACCGGCTGGTGGTTCACACTTGATGGTACCGGCTTGTGGTTCACATCATGATTTTATAGTGCTACCGGCTCGTGGATCACACTTGATGCTACCGGCTCGAGGTTCACATCATGATTTTATAGTGCTACTGGCTCGTGGTTCACATTTGATGCTACCGGCTCGTGGTTCACATCATGACACTCGTCACATACATGTTATGGTACTACTGGCTCGTTGGTTCATACCATAACATTCACAAATAAATACACTATATACATACATGCATAATTATTCCACTCACCTTGAAATGCCCGCACAAGTCAAGTATAACATGATCTTCGTCCTCAAATCCGAGCAAGTAACCACCTATATCACACATAGGTACAATATACACATAAATAGCCATTCTCTAAAAGAGAACCCGACACAAACTTCCCTTAGCCGAGGGATCACACCTTGCTCACCAAAACCTGCCCATTTAACACCTAATGGACACAAACCAATTACCACTGCGGGTGGTAATTCAAACCAACACAACAAAGTACAATTTAACTCAAATCATACTTTACACCAATTAGACCAAACCTAGATCTTAACACTAAATTACTACTTAGGTAGTAATCATTTCAAACATCGATTACACCAAAACCCCAACACGTGCAATATTAACCCATATTGCTTTTGACTACGTTTGACTTATGTTAAAATATCACTTTAACCCCAAAATTACTTGTAACGACCCAACCCGTATTAAACCGGCCCATAAAATTTTTCCTTTAATATGCGTTAAATAATACTTTAGGTCCCGATTGTTTTTCCATAAACATCTTTAATTACCATAGAAGGTTTAATAACCTTAAAACATTTAATACATTAGTTAATTGTCCAAACGGACATACACGACCCGACTAGTTTAGTTTCCAACAAACCGAGCATGGTGATTTGGGACTACGCTACCCAAATCCTAATCGAGTATAAAAGCAAGATCTTCTAAGCAACCTAGCCAAGATCTCTAAATCCCCAAGCTTACCCGAGCCGCCAAGCATGCGAACCTATAAAAATATCAACAACGAGGGGGTAAGCTAACACTTAGTGAATGATAATATACTACATACATATATATGTATAAAATGGACACACAAATATCAAATACCGCATACCGAAGCATCCATGTATAAGGCAATTACCCTAAGCATACCATACGATCTCTAAGCAACAAGCTAGAGATATCAACAAAGTATGAGTTCACCAACGACGATGTGAACAACGCCAATAAGCTACACCCGGATTGTT
Organism: Rutidosis leptorrhynchoides; assembly: GCF_046630445.1. NCBI lineage: Eukaryota > Viridiplantae > Streptophyta > Magnoliopsida > Asterales > Asteraceae > Rutidosis > Rutidosis leptorrhynchoides. Next base: position 202,153,807 of record NC_092337.1, read on the forward strand.
AGCTACATCACGACAATACAACATTATACGTATACAATATTTAACATGCTAACCAATCACAAACACAATATGGTTAACCATAACGCTATGGTGCTACCGGCTCGTGGTTCACACCATACGTATTTGAGTCATACTCTTTTATAGTGCTACCGGCTTGTGGTTCACACTTCGACGCTACCAGCTCGTGGTTCACGCCTCGTTTTATAGTGCTACCGGCTCGTGGTTCACATCTATTTTTATAGTGCTACCGGCTCGTGGTTCACACTCGATGCTACAGGCTCGTGGTTCACATCTATTTTTATAGTGCTACCGGCTCGTGGTTCACACTCGATGCTACCATCACATCCACAAACAAATACGCCATAAACATGAACGCATAATTATTCCACTCACAATATTAACCCTTCGCCATTAGGGTTATATAATCTACATCACCCGCCCTTGTGATAACGTACACAAAGTGTGCACCACGTCAAAGGTGGCCAACCAAATGCACAACCGTGCCTATTGGACCTATACACAAGTCCATCAATCCACCTATATGTGAAGTGAGCTCTATAACTGAGAACTACTTCACCCGACCCGCACCCATCCTACACATACATATGCACATAGGATATTAACACTCACCTTGTCGCCTTGATGAACGCTTTCGAATAATCCGCAACTCGTCGAAGGAATGTACCTATTCCATTATCATAAATACCACAACACAATTAGGATGGATTTACAAACCAACCCAATTCGACCCTTAGTGCAATTTCGACCCAAATGCACTTCCAAGGACAAACCGCGCCCAAACTAACCAATAATCACTAACACAAGTGATAATGGTCCTAATATGCTAATTTAAACCCGAACATAAGTGTTAAACACTTATCGTTCTCAAAATCGCCCATAAACCCTAATTTTGACCTACTAAGTCAAAATCTCACCATTTACAAGTTTTAACACCAAAACATATTTAACTCGGTTTCCTACCTCAACTTAATCCATTTTAAGTTTATAAACCTCAACGAATCGACATTCGGGTCATAATCCTCAACAAACCCTAATTTTGACTCTAGTCAAAATTAGTCAACCACGAAAACCCTAAAAGTCTCCAAAACACCAAGAATCACTAATGCTAGTGATTGTACACCATTTACAAGTCTTAAACACGGCTAAATCATTAACTAACCCAAAACCCGCCAATAACAATAATAAACTCGAATCTTGGTGTTAATCTTCAACTAACAACTAAATGGATTCCATCTATGAACATACAAGCCAAAAGCCCTAAATTTGAATGATGAACACGAAAATGCAATTCGAAGTTAGAGCTTACCACTAGTATCACCGTGTAGCTAAGAACGAGGAGAACAAACTTGTCAACTACGCCAAAGATCAAAACTCGCTTCTTCCTTTCCAAAATCCCACTTGAATCACTTGGGGTATTTGAGTTTCTTGGGAGAAAATGAAAGAAAAAGGAAAAGAAAATAAGAAATAAAATGAATGGATGAGGTTAAATCCTCAAATCTGGCTCAAATGCGAAAAGACCAAATTGCCCTTGAACTTCATTTGAAATTACAAGAATCTGGTGCCAGTTCGTGCAGTATGCCGCGCCGCGGCATTAATGGTCGCGCCGCGACCTTTGCCTGAGTCTGGTGCCTTCTTTACCACACTTTCTGATCTGAATTCTAGTTGATTGCCGCGTCGCGGCCTCATTTGTCGCGCTGCGACACACGGCGTGATCTGAGTCATTTTCTTGCATACAAGACCTCAACACCCGAACATATCCCGAACCCTTCATACGCCTATCGTACATAAACAATACACCTATAAGTCATGTACGGGGAAAAACGGGGTGTTACAACTCTCCCCCACTTAGATTCGATCACGTCCTCGTGATCCTAGTCACCAACCCAAATGGACCCACAATCAATGGTCGTCGAACATGCATTTCAAACCGACTTCTACCACAAATTCGCTAACCCGATGGTTAATCCAATGACAAATTACACATTTGCTCGCATCCCGAGACGTACAATACACGCAACCACGAAGTCTACAACGATCCCTTAGACAATTCTTCTCAAAGAGTTACCCTTAACAGCTAAATCGTCACCCGCGATTTATCTAATTCCATAATTCCGAGCACTAGCACTAACTCAATCCCTCACATCGGGAAAACTCAACCAATCTCATATCGAGATATCAATTCCTTAGCATACCCTTACCGAGTACGACGCTAAAAACAACCAAGTCTCAACCTAAGGTCAACAACTCGAAACAATGAAGACCGAACCAAACGAATCCTGACGGATAACACCAATCACTAAATATCCCTTGTAGTGCGCAATACAACCAATACGCAACTACCGTAACATCATAAGCAACGGCTAAAACCAAAAGCGCCCAAAACGACTATGCCAACGCTAATCCTAAGGTGTACAAAATCGACTATTGTCACACCCGTAACAACATGTGAGCGAAACACGGCTATCACATCACTAATCACGCAAAATGGTCCTCACAACCCCACCATCGGTGTATAAAACAACCGATAGATCACTCAACACCGGATGAAGTCAGCGGACCCCGTCAACGGTCATGCTTCATCGATAAATCACTACTCCCATGATGAAGTCAGCGGACCCCGAAGGTCATGCTTCACCAATCAACAATACCATGATGAAGTCAGCGGACCCCGAAGGTCATGCTTCACCAATCAACGCCCTTTTGGCCTCGAACAACGAGTAGCGTAACATCGCGCTCTGCTACGCCATAGTGAATCCTAACGGATACCACTAACCATTCACACACTTGAGCAAGAACCACCTTTATCAAACATAGGCACAAAACAATAATTCTCTAGAAGAGAATCCGACACACACCTCCCTTAACCGAAGGATTTCACCTTACTCACCAAACACGTCCATTATCTCTCAACGAGATTTACCACATTACCACCTCGGTGATAATTCAAATCCAAACCATAAGTACAATTTATCCGAAATTGTAATCTACCACAAATCGACCAAAACCAGGTCTCGACAACATTTTCCGGATCTACCAAAAGCATCATCCGAAATCTCACACTAAAACTTCCTCGTGTGGGAGTGTAACTCCCCCACTTGGAACTACGTCCCATATCCACAACTCGTACAACCGTACAATGCTACCAAAGGTAGACTTTACAAACGATTGGGCTCACACGACCCATCACCATATGTTGCTCCAGCCTTGAGCACACGAAGGATTTCAATTAATCCTTAAACACTTCGAACAAAAAGTGTACCACGATTACACAAACCACACCCTCGCAATCATCCAATTGCTCTAGTTTGTCAATTTCCACCTAGTCACTCATGTACCTAAGGGTTTCACTCCGGCACCCTAAGTACAATGTAACCACAACACAATCGGAGTCGAACACCACGCTAGTAGTTATGATAGAGGCACATAATGTCGCGTCATGCAGACTCTTTTACCAACATACATCGAGATCAACACTCAATTTCTCGGGAATCATCCCACCCGTCAAACCTCATGGTTCATCAACTTTAACACAAAAGCGAACACGCGCTTAATAACCGAACACCAAAACCCATTTCCATGGTTTGGTAGAAACATTTTCCAAATACTAAGGAATGCTTTGTTGCACCAAGTCTTACGCTCTTCGCCCGACAATCAAACGTCACCATAGGGTACTTCCATTCGGAACGTCACCCATATCAATAACATGCACAAACAATGCATCTAATAAACTCAAACTCAACGGCGCATAATAAATAATCAAAGGACATATTTATTAAAATGAAACGTACCTTAACGTCTCCTTGCCGCACCCGTCCCTGCTAACTAGGGACATTCCGACTTACGACGTCTTTCTTCTTGGCAAATGAAGCACACCATGCCATCACCCTTTGGCACCGAACATTCCCAAGACTTGTGACCCCTCACGCCCCAATTGTAACATCTAGACGCGCTAGAATCTGATATACTCGTCCGCATACCACTCGTGCTCACACTCGGACCCTTAGTCCTCTTACTTGGAGCACCATAAGAAACAACCCTTCTCTCACTTGAAGGTTCACTCATCTTCGATCGTGAATACGACTCGAAACCTATAGCCAAGTTGAATAATTCCGCAAACGATTTCGCTTGACCCCGGCTAATCTTATTCTTCAAGTCATCATTCAAGGTTCGATAGAAATCTTGCATCAACAAATTATCATTCCCCAAATACTCTGGGCAAAAACGAGCCTTCGTCATAAAGGTCGTTTTGAGAGTATTCAAATCCATAGAACCCTGTTGCAAATTTCGCAACTCATTACGCATTTCTGACAAATCGGCTGAAGTCCGGAACTCCTCGAAGAATTCCTTCTTAAACCCGTCCCACGATAACGCCATAAACAGTTCACCACCGACAAGATCAATCCTACCATCCAACCAATCCTTGGCCCTACCCCGCAACAAACTAGTAGCGAGTCTCGTCTTCTTCTCAGGAGGGCATTCAATAGTACGAAAACACCCTTCGACATCCGAGATCCAAGTTGTGCTTACCAAAGGATCCGGTTTCTCGTCATACATCGGGGGTTTAGTCCTCATGAAGCTCTAAAAACAACGCTCCATTTCACTACTACCCCGAAATTCAGAATACTTCATATCCATTTCTTCTCAAAACGCACTCATTTGCTCCGCAACGGCGGCCGCAACTCTAGAGTTAAACTCCTCGTCATTTGTCTCGATCTCGTTTTGCATCGTCATTCTAAAGAATGCAAAACGATTAGTCCACGAACATATAAAACAACACGCTCCACACCGGTCCATCTTGTTAAACACTCGTCGTACATCACTTGCTAGACACGATTTGCACCCGTAATAAGGTTTGCAAGTCCTTATTACGCACACACACCGTATCAACTTGTTAGTACAACGACTATCTTTCTCGATGATATTCGCAACGCAAACAATAACAAAACACAACAAAAATCCTACGCGATAAAACACACGCAAGAAGTAATATCATAACACAAGTCACAATCCTAGTTAGTTCACCTACACGCTATGGCACTAACTAAGTTCCCATTCCGACCCGTACTCCTACAAGTCCTGCAACAAATAAGCACACACAAAATATAAGTCTAGGCACCTATCTCAAGTCACCTAAATTCCTAAGATCATGCTCTGATACCACTTGTAATGACCCAACCCGTATTAAACCGGCCCATAAAAATTTTTCCTTTTAATACGTGTTAAATAATACTTTAGGTCCCGATTGTTTTTCCATAAACATCTTTAATTACAATAGAAGGTTTAATAACCTTAAAACATTTAATACATTAGTTAATTGTCCAAATGGACATACACGACCCGACTAGTTTAGTTTCCAACAAACCGGGCATGGTGATTTGGGACTACGCTACCCAAATCCTAATCGAGTACAAAAGCAAGATCTTCTAATCAACCTAGCCAAGATCTCTAAATCCCCAAGCTTATCCGAGCCGCCAAGCATGCGAACCTATAAAAATATCAACAACGAGGGGGTAAGCTAACGCTTAGTGAATGATAATATACTACATACATATATATGTATAAAATGGACACGCCACACAAATATCAAATACCGCATACCGAAGCATCCATGTATAAGGCAACTACCCTAAGCATACCGTACGATCTCTAAGCAACAAGCTAGAGATATCAACAAAGTGTGAGTTCACCAACAACGATGTGAACAAAGCCAATAAGCTACACCCGGAGGGTTAGCTACATCACGACAATACAACATTATACGTATACAATATTTAACATGCTAAACAATCACAAACACAATATGGTTAACCATAACGCTATGGTGCTACCGGCTCGTGGTTCACACCATACGTATTTGAGTCATACTCTTTTATAGTGCTACCGGCTCGTGGTTCACACTTCGACACTACCAGCTCATGGTTCACGCCTCGTTTTATAGTGCTACCGGCTCGTGGTTCACACTCGATGCTACCGGCTCGTGGTTCACATCTATTTTTATAGTGCTACAAGCTCGTGGTTCACATCTATTTTTATAGTGCTACCGGCTCGTGGTTCACACTCGATGCTACCATCACATCCATAAACAAATACGCCATAAACATGAACGCATAATTATTCCACTCACAATATTAACCCTTCGCCATTATGGTTATATAATCCACATCACCCGCCCATGTGATAACGTACACAAAGTGTGCACCTCGTCAAAGGTGGCCAACCAAACGTACAACCGTGCCAATTGGACCTATACACAAGTCCATCAATCCACCTATATGTGAAGTGAGCTCTATAACTGAGAACCACTTCACCCGACCCGCACCAATCCTACACATACATATGCACATAGGATATTAACACTCTCCTTGTCGCCTTGATGAACGCTTCTGAATAATCCGCAACTCGCCGAAGGAATGTACCTATTCCATTATCATAAATACTACAACACAATTAGGATGGATTTACAAACCAACCCAATTCGACCCTTAGTGCAATTTCGACCCAACTGCACTTCCAAGGACAAACCGCGCCCAAACTAACCAATAATCACTAACACAAGTGATAATGGTCCTAATATGCTAATTTAAACCCGAACACAAGTGTTAAACACTTATCGTTCTCAAAATCGCCCATAAACCCTAATTTTGACCCACTAAGTCAAAATCTCACCATTTACAAGTTTTAACACCAAAACATATTTAACTCGGTTTCATACCTCAACTTAATCCATTTTAAATTTATAAACCTCAACGAATCGACATTCGGGTCATAATCCTCAACAAACTCTAATTTTGACTCTAGTCAAAATTAGTCAACCACGAAAACCCTAAAAGTCTCCAAAACACCAATAATCACTAATGCTAGTGATTGTACACCATTTACAAGTCTTAAACATGGCTAAATCATTAACCAACCCAAAACTCGTCAATAACAACAATAAACTCGAATCTTGGTGTTAATCTTCAACTAACTAAATGGGTTCCATCTATGAACATACAAGCCAAAAGCCCCAAATTTGAATGATGAACACGAAAATGCAATTCGGAGTTAGAGCTTACCACTAGTATCACCGTGTAGCTAAGAATGGGGAGAACAAACTTGTCAACTATGCCAAAGATCAAAACCCGCTTCTTCCTTTCCAAAATCCCACTTGAATCACTTGGGGTATTTGAGTTTCTTGGGAGAAAATGAAAGAAAAAGGAAAAGAAAATAAGAAATGAAATGAATGGATGAGGTTAAATCCTCAAATCTGGCTCAAACGCGAAAAGACCAAATTGCCCTTGAACTTCATTTGAAATTACAAGAATCTGGTGCCAGTTCGTGCAGTATGCCGCGCCGCGGCATTAATGGTCGCGCCACGACCTTTGCCTGAGTCTGGTGCCTTCTTTACCACACTTTCTGATCTGAATTCTAGTTGATTGCCGCGCCACGGCCTCATTTGTCGCGCCGCGACACACGGCGTGATCTGAGTCATTTTCTTGCATACAAGACCTCAACACCCGAACATGTCCAGAACCCTTCATACGCCTATCATACATACACAATACACCTATAAGTCATGTACGGGGAAAAACGGGGTGTTACATTACTTCTCGCGAGTAATTACATCCAAAAACATTAGTTAACACTTAACAAAAGCGTTTATCATCCATTTAATCCAAATTAGTGTCGTCGTCAATTTTGACCCAATTCAAATTACCCATTTTGACCAAAGTCTTAAAACGCCCAAAATCACTAACGACTAGTAATTATATTTCCAAAACACCAATTATCACCTAAATCAAGTATTTACATACTTGATTCACCAAAACTTGACTCAAAACCCATTTTAACACCAAAGCAAGTCAACATCGATTTTGACTAGCAAAACTTGTTCTTAAGAACATCAAAGTCACTAACAACCTTTCAATCTAGAGGTTTAACTCCCAAACCAAGACAAATACTTCCAAATTCATCATCAAACCTTGAACCCACAATAATCGGGTTCACTTACACTAGCAATACAACAAAACCCCCAATTTCATGAGAAATGGGGTTTATAACCCTAACTAGCCCAAACCCCAAACATGAACAAGAATCATAAACAACAAAATTTGAAGTTAGAACTTACCAACACTACCAAAACGTAGCCGTGAACGAGGTGAACAACCTTAACTCTTGTACCTTAACCCGAGTCACCCTCCTTCTTCTCCAAATGGAGCTTTCCCTCTCTAAAACTCTTCCTCTCTCTAGGGTTTGAAGATGAGAGAGATGTGGATGTGAAAGTGATCCACAATTGGATCCAAATCTGCCAATAAAGCTACAGATCCGTCCTCAAGTGAAAAGACCAAAAAGCCCCTCATTTAACTCAAAATAGAAAAAGGCAGAAAACTGTCCCAGGTAGGGTGCGCGGCGCGCACCCTTGAATGTGCACGGCGCGCACAAGGGTCTAAATAGATTCTGAAGTTCAGGGACTGATTCTGACAAATCTTGATTCTTATGTAAATTCTAAAAGTGTTAGGTAGACCTTTTGTGGCGATTTCTGGTGCACACATTTTCTGACACATTCTGGAACATTTCCTGATGCACAGAATTCAGAGTGTTACAACTCTCCCCCACTTATATTGGATCACGTCCTCGTGATCCGCACCGAATACTAGAAGTTAAGCACTTCCCATTTGAACATTTTCGCCTCCAAATGTGGAGTCACACATGTAGTAATCACGTATCCGATGAAACACAATCAAGGTCGACATCCAATAACATCTTACGTAAATTCTAAGATCTCACCACACGCTAATAATCACTAGCGTGCACTACCGCAACAAGCGATATCTCATACACTCAATGCCAAAATACGGAAAACGCCATTATCCCTGCAAGTTCTCTCAACTAAAACTTGCAAAAAGCTACATCTATAACTACATCACCCAACGCGATCTACTAGGTCCACTACGCCGTGAACCAAGTCTTGCATTAATCCCAATCGAGAAGGATTCATGCCGCGTCGAAAGTCAGTACTTTCAACGGTCCATAACGGTACCACTCAACGATCGCACATCCGCTTATGTGCAAACATTTGTTTTCCACCCCAGAAAACCCGTGATTCGCAATTTTACAAGTCGATGCCAACGGGGCAATCGACACGCTCCTCCGACTAGTACTTCTTACAGTCACCACAACCGAGTTATTCCTTCAACGAAGAAATTTTGGTATCCCCAAATATTCACACTGGGAACACAACTTTCCCATTAATCGATCTGCACACGACCACCAGTCTCTGGACTATTCCAGGGCGACAATAATACACCACATGTTAAACAATACATCACCACTCGACACAGGGTTTCTCCTCCAAACCCTACAACATAGTCACACGAGACGGCTTACTAGTACTAGCAAGGAGACTATTCATATACTAGAATCCCGTCAACAATGAATCATCATCGTAACAATTCACAATTTACCACACAACCCACAAAAATATTCACCAAAGCCGGGTAAACCTTCCTACCTAGACAGTCCGTTAAGGATGGCCTCGACACTTCAATGCAACATACGGGTCACATCACTATGGTACGCACTCTCGCAATCCAAACAACAACCGCGTGTCTTGATATGAGACAATCAGAACTGGTGCTCCCCGCCTCACAACCATCCACAAAATGGAATAATCCACTGAAAATTTTCACGATCACATTTCCCGACAGGGAAAATACAGTATTCACCAGCATCTCGAACTCGTACTCACTCGACAGTACTATCCGAGTTTCACACCAACCCAAATTTATATCACGAGAGCACCCGCAATAACAGTTACATTCGCTCACTTTCGTGATCTCAAACTTCACACTTGGTCTCATACCATCCTTTAGTACTACATGACCACCTTACATAAGAAGTCTTACACTTCACTTGATCTTGTTCCATGGGAGCTTCTGTGACGACCCGAAAATTTCCGACCAAATTTAAACCTAACTTTTATATGTTTCCGACACGATAAGCAGAATTTGTAATGTTGAATCTCAAAAAGTTTGGAACTACATTCATGTAATCAATTACCCTTTGAACGTGTTCGACGATTCACGAACAATTATGTGTATATAGATATGTATATATAATATATAATAACTGAAAACATTAACAAAGTATTTGATATATATAATACTTTACATGAACGTATTTGTTTTGATATATTTATCAACAGAATTAAGAGATAATATCAAATGATTGAATTATCAGATACATTATGATATGATTACAGGCCAATGTTATGAGGTCCACTGTGATTTAAGAAATCTATTCTTTTTGACAATATTCGGAAAATGGTAAAGTGATCTATAAGTAAGAACGTGGAGTGTAAATAACTTAGGTGTTGGATATCGACAAATTAAGTAACTCGACATTTTTCATTAAGATGATTTCATACGTTTATTAAACCTTTGGACTTTATCCCATGCTTCACCAACAGACTGTAATTTAAAAACTTGAAACCTATTATGAATATATATAATTCTACTTTTCTAAAATGTTTTATGATATAACGATTTAAATTAATATTAAATATATTTATACGCGTATTATACGTACATAGTTTTATACTTTTACTATACTTTAACTTTACCTTTACTTTACTTTTACTTTACTTTTACTTTACTTTAACTTTAATAATTCATACTTTAATAATTCACTTTAATAATTCATACTTTAATAATTCACTTTAATAATTCATACTTTAATAATTCACTTTAATAATTCATACTTTAATAATTCACTTTAATAATTCATACTTTAATAATTCACTTTAATAATTCAAAAATCTATTATAAATAGAATTCAATAGGTTTCATTATTTCATAGAAACTTGAAAATATATTTCTCTAAACTCTCTCAATCGAATTACATATATATATTTACTTAGTATTATTTCAAGATATTATTAGTATACATAAAATACTACGACAGAGTTATATTCAGACGATTTCAAAATAAGTTTTCAAACGGGATAGAGCTAAGGAAATTATGGGTTATAGCTATGGAGGTTATGGGTATTGTTCAAGGGTATTGCTCGTGAGGTCAACCTAACGTTTATCATTTTCGTTGCGTCTACGTACTTTCCTGCAATATTGAATCACAATATTGATACGTGAGCATTCATATCTTATCTTTTATATATTAATAGTGTATCCCTGACTAGTGCTCGAGTATATATGATTATGCATGTTTGTATGCTTAGTTTCGCCGTTAAATAGTTTATGATAAATCACAAATTTGATACATATGCTACTGAGATAAGGTATATGATATGCATGTCGTTGAAAAGCTAAAGAAAAATTAATAACTTTTCATTTAGAAATCGTGTGGGTTCAATGAACGGATTAAAAGATATGGTCAAATGAATTATTATTAATTTTAATATTTATTACTAAAAATTAATATTTTTATTGAAACTATCATTTTATTATTTTTATCATTATTATTATTATCAATATTATTTAATCAAAAAAATATGCGTATAAAGATATTTTTACCACACGTAATATAATTATATTAATAATACATACCACTATGTTTTTATGATATTAAGTGAATTTTATAAATTTTATTACTTGAGATATATAAAAGTATATTTTTATCATATATGAATTTAAATATAAATTTTTATTTATTAATAAATGACTTGTATTATTTAGTATAATAAGATCTGATAAATATATTTAAATATATAAAACGACTATATATAAGTTATATAATAAACATGTATAGATTTTGGAAGTCATTTTGGGTCAAGTTGACTTTTGTTGACTTTTGCATGTCGGTCTCGAGCATTAGGATTGTGATACACTACGACTTGACCTAAATTGTTAGACAGATATTGACCAACATATAAATATATATACTTAATATAGGTTCGTGAATTCGAGACAAACCCTGCACTTGTTCAGTGCCGTCATATACATAATTGCTACAAAATACAGTATTGTGAGTTTCATTACTCCCTTTTTATATATATTTTTGGGCTGAGAATACATGCGCTGTTTTATAAATGTTTTACGAAATAGGCACAAGTACTAAAACTAATTCTATGTGGGTTTAAACCAGAAATATACCCTTAGCTTGGTAACATTAAACTACTTGTCTATGTACGGTAGGCGCGAATCCTAAAGATAGATCTATTGGGTCTGACAAACCCCATCCTGGCTATGGGATGCTTTAGTACTTCGAGGTTATTTTAAACACACCTGATCTGGTGTACTTCAGAGGGTAAAACATGAACGTTAAAGCTTGTTACCGGGTGCCTACAACTTATAGAATACTTTTATACACTTGCGAGTGTACGGATATTTATAGAAACTGAAATCTTGTGGTCTATTACTATTACGGAAATGATTGATTATGATAAACTAATGAACTCACCAACCTTTTGGTTGACACTTTAAAGCATGTTTATTCTCAGGTATTAAAGAAATCTTCCGCTGTGCATTAGCTCATTTTAAGGATATTATTTGGAGTCATTCATGACATACTTTGAAAGACGTTGCATTCGAGTCGTTGAGTTCATCAAGATTAATATTAAGTCAATTATAGTTGGATGTAATATGAAATGGTATGCATGCCATCAATTTTAGATGTAAAGAAAGTTTGTCTTTTAAAAACGAATGCAATGTTTGTAAAACGTATCATATAGAGGTCAAATACCTCGCGATGTAATCAACTATTGTGAATCGTTTATAATGTATATGAACGGGCCCTTTCAGTTGGTATCAGAGCGGTGGTCTTAGCGAACCAGGTCTTGCATTAGTGTGTCTAACTGATAGTTGTTAAGATGCATTAGTGAGTCTGGACTTCGACCGTGTCTGCATGTCAAAAGTTTTGCTTATCATTTTTAGTCAGAAATCATCTACTTACCATCCTTAGGAAATTACCTGCTTATCATTCTTAAGTCTAGACGCGTTTTCCTACATTTATTTCATAATAGTGTATAGACAAATTCTTATCTTAGCATATCTGTTACTGTGAACTTTGACTGACATCTTTCAAAGATTCCTCTGTAATTTATGGGATTTTGGTATTATATATACATATGTAAATTATATATTTAAGAATACCAAATCTAAATTCTACAATCTATTTCATACCAAAAAAAAAATTCTTTCCCTGATCATACAAGATGGATCCCTCAACCAGTTCGAGTTCCTCGAATTCCGACAGCTATGCCGATATGGATTTCCACATGAGCTCCGAAAGCAGCGTGACCGGAATGGATCAACCAATTAGCCATCATCTATTCTGGATGAATTGGGGATGGGTTCGTAATCTACTCAACCATTGGAGATAAGAAGAAGGCGATCCCTTTCATCCACCACATTGCCCTCTTGGCAATGAACCTGAAGCACTTACCGGCGAACCTATCCGAAACACCATTTTCTCTCTCATTTCCAGAGTATCTCGTCATGATTATATACTACACCAAATTCTAGATCTTATTTATCCACTCGTCCGAACTGACAATCACCCCGGTGTAATAGAAGAAGTCAACGAGCTTCGCGCTCGGGTAGTGGCTTTGGAGAATATGGTGCAAAGGTTACAAACACCAGCAGTAGCACCAGCAGCATAACTAGTACCACCATCAACAACATCAACAGTACCATTACCACCACCAACAACAACCGCATCGCAAACCTCAACTTCACAATCTGTCCCACGAGCATCGACGTCATACGCCATGTAGATACCAAGGAATACAACAACGATGAAGTATTGATTCATAACTTCATTGGGGAAACATTCTACGGCGATTATGTAATTTCTAAAGTTTAGAAATTATCTATCCTAGCCTTAACCATAAATCAAATGAGTTTAATTTAATATTAACTCATTAAATCAATATTACATCTGAAGAAATATACACATATATATTTCCATAAAGACTGTAATAAAATTCTTTTGTACAAAATATTAATTGTGAAATTTTTTTTAACGGGTAGGTAAAACCCGAGAGATATATAAATTCACAATTAATATGTTACATTCTTCGAATCTGATTCAGCAAATCATCCACTATACTCCCTACTTTCACAACAATATCCATTCTTTCATATAAATCAAAACAATCATACTCATTCAAATTCAATTACATATTCTGATTTTGAAATCGCATAATTCAATTCGAAATATAACCATTATCATCACTCTTAGATTCCTATATCTTTCAAAACTATACTTTGACTTCAAAACTGTCCTAGAACCTCATTTCTATTCATGGAACTCACAAAATATTTGTATCATTCAAAATCTTAGAACATCATATGTATATTAATAATTACAATATGTGTTCAAACACTTCAAAATTCTTAAAGACATGCGAGATGATGATCCAACCACACATTACCCACTGTCATGCACCTGAAAAGCTCTCGAAACCAAAGTTATAGTTTAACACGTATCCTTGTCAGATCCTTTGATATTTCAATCTCTTTCCAAAATAGACAGTTTTGTCATAGCTTCAACAAATCACCTTCATTTGTTTATACGAATTAACCTTATTATAACAATTACCCCTTCATCATTGTTACCGGGGAACCTTTCATATCTCGCCACATTAGCAGTAAACTTATCAACAACTTCATTAACCTTCGACTTAAGCCTCTCCGAAAAGCCACTATACTTATTCATTAAAACCCCATCATGTACTCACCTACATCCTGTAACAATAATTGTCACACCAACTACTGGGAATTAGCAATCAGTATTTTGAATTCCGCGACAATTTTACGTCAAAAGTTATATGTATACATATAACGTCTATCTCCTAGACTTACATACTTCGAATGTGAATTTTCTGAAAAAAATCCCAAACTATGAACTAGTTCTCAGAAATTGGAAAAATGCTGATGAAGCAGCAAAAACTGTAAACGACTTTAACAGTCAAAAGTTTGATGATAAAGAATAGTATGGTGGTAAAGTTGAGAAAAAGAGAAGGTTTGATACTGGAAAACGGATTGAGCAGACCATGAAGGAGGCTGTGGACAAATCACAAAGACTAAACCTGCCTTCAAAGGATCCAAATGATTCAGTGTCTACTGAAATCGTTAGCAAACACCTTACTTCTTATTCTAAACCTTCACAGACAAATCTTCTTCATCATCCATCTATGTTAAGAATTCTAAGATATCATCGTATCTTTTATTATAATATCATCGATATTCCTGAAGATATTTTCACAACTATTCTTATCCGATATCTTTTATCTCTTCGCATTATCTGCGTTACAACATAAAAAGAAACTGTGTTAGTTTCTAAATTTTAAAAAAAAAATTATGAATTTAAAATAGGAATGTTTTTGAAGTAGTGTTGGGAACTGAAGCATGAGTTAGTATAATATAATGACACTTGATCAACGTGATTATATTACAGTAAGTCATGCTGAGTTTCTAATGGAACGTGATGATTCACAGAACATACCGTCATCATGTACTGTTTACACGACTCTTACATTCTACCCAATTTTCAAACATATTAAGAACATATCATCTTGATAGCTCTATATTTTCGGATATTCTGGTAATTTTTCAAATCAAGATCGTGCCATTACGATTTTCTTCTTGGAACATTAACTATGTTCATCTAAAAATTCATATCTACGAATTCTGGACTATTATCCGCTTGACTTAAGATCGGGAAGAGAAAACGAAAGCATGAAGCTCCGAAATATAATGGAGAATATAAAGCCCGATAACAACCCCAAAATTACAAACCGTGTATATAAATGCGTATAGCAATATAAAGACACGGGAGAATGAAAAACACAATAACCCCAAGGTAATGGTAGAAGAAAATAACTTCCTCCGGTGGTAGATGAAAAAGAAGAATGACAGATATGAAAGTTAAGAGTATATCAAGAATCAATACTGGATGAAGCATATTAATGAATGCTTTAAAGTATGAATTGGGGAGAAAGACTAGAAGGTGTGAGCTGTGGAAATAAAGAAACGAAGGGGGTGGATTTATAGTAAAATATCAGACAGAGAAATCGAGACAGATTATCGCATTTAATCAAATAAGATCCTGATTTCCTTAATCGCCCAAGAACCAAATCTTATTGCAAAGATTTTCTTTAAATTCCATGAATTCCAGAAATCAATCATAACTACGTCATCGGTTAAAACGAATATACGTTTACTCATTTCACTCTCTTGCGATAGCTTCACTTATACTCTTCGCGTAATCAAATCATTTTATCTATATTACTCAATGATGATAAAACTCTATTTATAAACTCATATTCGTCATGAAAACATTTTTAAAGTTAGTCATGACGACCTCGATCAAATTTCGGGACGAAATTTCTTTAACGGGTAGGTACTGTGACGACCCGAAAATTTCCGACCAAATTTAAACCTAACTTTTATATATTTCCGACACGATAAGCAGAATTTGTAATGTTGAATCTCAAAAAGTTTGGAACTACATTCATGTAATCAATTACCCTTTGAACGTGTTCGACGATTCACGAACAATTATGTGTATATAGATATGTATATATAATATATAATAACTGAAAACATTAACAAAGTATTTGATATATATAATACTTTACATGAACGTATTTGTTTCGATATATTTATCAACAGAATTAAGAGATAATATCAAATGATTGAATTATCAGATACATTATGATATGATTACGGGCCAATGTTATGAGGTCCACTGTGATTTAAGAAATCTATTCTTTTTGACAATATTCGGAAAATGGTAAAGTGATCTATAAGTAAGAACGTGGAGTGTAAATAACTTAGGTGTTGGATATCGACAAGTTAAGTAACTCGACATTTTTCATTAAGATGATTTCATAAGTTTATTAAACCTTTGGACTTTATCCCATGCTTCACCAACAGACTGTAATTTAAAAACTTGAAACCTATTATGAATATATATAATTCTACTTTTCTAAAATGTTTTATGATATAACGATTTAAATTAATATTAAATATATTTATACGCGTATTATACGTACATAGTTTTATACTTTTACTATACTTTAACTTTACCTTTACTTTACTTTTACTTTACTTTAACTTTAATAATTCATACTTTAATAATTCACTTTAATAATTCATACTTTAATAATTCATACTTTAATAATTCACTTTAATAATTCATACTTTAATAATTCACTTTAATAATTCATACTTTAATAATTCACTTTAATAATTCATACTTTAATAATTCACTTTAATAATTCAAAAATCTATTATAAATAGAATTCAATAGGTTTCATTATTTCATAGAAACTTGAAAATATATTTCTCTAAACTCTCTCAATCGAATTACATATATATATTTACTTAGTATTATTTCAAGATATTATTAGTATACATAAAATACTACGACAGAGTTATATTCAGACGATTTCAAAATAAGTTTTCAAACGGGATAGAGCTAAGGAAATTATGGGTTATAGCTATGGAGGTTATGGGTATTGTTCAAGGGTATTGCTCGTGAGGTCAACCTAACGTTTATCATTTTCGTTGCGTCTACGTACTTTCCTGCAATATTGAATCACAATATTGATACGTGAGCATTCATATCTTATCTTTTATATATTAATAGTGTATCCCTGACTAGTGCTCGAGTATATATGATTATGCATGTTTGTATGCTTAGTTTCGTCGTTAAATAGTTTATGATAAATCACAAATTTGATACATATGCTACTGAGATAAGGTATATGATATGCATGTCGTTGAAAAGCTAAAGAAAAATTAATAACTTTTCATTTAGAAATCGTGTGGGTTCAATGAACGGATTAAAAGATATGGTCAAATGAATTATTATTAATTTTAATATTTATTACTAAAAATTAATATTTTTATTGAAACTATCATTTTATTATTTTTATCATTATTATTATTATCAATATTATTTAATCAAATAAATATGCGTATAAAGATATTTTTACCACACGTAATATAATTATATTAATAATACATACCACTATGTTTTTATGATATTAAGTGAATGTTATAAATTTTATTACTTGAGATATATAAAAGTATATTTTTATCATATATGAATTTAAATATAAATTTTTATTTATTAATAAATGACTTGTATTATTTAGTATAATAAGATCTGATAAATATATTTAAATATATAAAACGACTATATATAAGTTATATAATAAACATGTATAGATTTTGGAAGTC
The DNA here is from genome assembly GCF_046630445.1 of Rutidosis leptorrhynchoides. Classification (NCBI taxonomy): domain Eukaryota; kingdom Viridiplantae; phylum Streptophyta; class Magnoliopsida; order Asterales; family Asteraceae; genus Rutidosis; species Rutidosis leptorrhynchoides. Next base: position 202,172,013 of record NC_092337.1, read on the forward strand.
ATTTTGGGTCAAGTTGACTTTTGTTGACTTTTGCATGTCGGTCTCGAGCATTAGGATTGTGATACACTACGACTTGACCTAAATTGTTAGACAGATATTGACCAACATATAAATATATATACTTAATATAGGTTCGTGAATTCGAGACAAACCCTGCACTTGTTCAGTGCCGTCATATACATAATTGCTACAAAATACAGTATTGTGAGTTTCATTACTCCCTTTTTATATATATTTTTGGGCTGAGAATACATGCGCTGTTTTATAAATGTTTTACGAAATAGGCACAAGTACTAAAACTAATTCTATGTGGGTTTAAACCAGAAATATACCCTTAGCTTGGTAACATTAAACTACTTGTCTATGTACGGTAGGCGCGAATCCTAAAGATAGATCTATTGGGTCTGACAAACCCCATCCTGACTATGGGATGCTTTAGTACTTCGAGGTTATTTTAAACACACCTGATCTGGTGTACTTCAGAGGGTAAAACATGAACGTTAAAGCTTGTTACCGGGTGCCTACAACTTATAGAATACTTTTATACACTTGCGAGTGTACGGATATTTATAGAAACTGAAATCTTGTGGTCTATTACTATTACGGAAATGATTGATTATGATAAACTAATGAACTCACCAACCTTTTGGTTGACACTTTAAAGCATGTTTATTCTCAGGTATTAAACAAATCTTCCGCTGTGCATTAGCTCATTTTAAGGATATTATTTGGAGTCATTCATGACATACTTTGAAAGATGTTGCATTCGAGTCGTTGAGTTCATCAAGATTAATATTAATTCAATTATAGTTGGATGTAATATGAAATGGTATGCATGCCGTCAATTTTAGATGTAAAGAAAGTTTGTCTTTTAAAAACGAATGCAATGTTTGTAAAACGTATCATATAGAGGTCAAATACCTCGCGATGTAATCAACTATTGTGTATCGTTTATAATGTATATGAACGGGTCCTTTCAGCTTCCTCGGGCGGCAGAAAAAACTCCCCCACTTAGGATTTAGCTCCACATTCTTACCGCAAAGATGATAACATCCCGTGGAATTACCATTCCACAACACACGTGATCATTCTCATCAATAATCGTAAACACCGAATCACTGCAAATTCACTTTAGGCTCTCAGAGCCGTCATACAAAATTACCAGAGATGTCTTACACGCGACGACTTCGCACCTTCATACCACAAATCACAATCGACTGCCTTAATCATTCGCAAAGCGAACTCCACCAAAGTCCCACATATGTCTCTATGCCGAAGCATACGTCACTCCGATAAATCAGTCGTGTATCTCAGTCGAGATCGTCCGACCTTCCACTCAACGAACCTTTACTAACAATTGCTCACTCTCATGGAGAAGAGTGACTAATCCGACATAATAATTGCATCGACTGCAATATCATCACTTCATCATAACCTTCGGTCTTAACCGAACATTAAGTCTGTCACCGGCTCACCGGTCATCTTCACCTATCTATCACAAGAGTATCCAGATTCGCTCATCCGTCACTTCATAGGAAGTATTTACCACAATGCTCTCTAACTTCGACTTTCGCAACCACCGAATTACTATCACCCATCGATCACTATTGTAATCTCCGCTGCTTCCCAGGGTGTCTTACATGAACCCTAAGCACAAGTGATCACACCACTACCGGAGTTTGACATTTCACTAGCAGGTATAAAGAGGCACCTGACGCAGTGTCATGCAGACTTCCACCACAATCTACCGAAATTAAGAAACTCGATCTTTAGGTTTCATACACCCAATGTCACCCATTTCTCCACAATAATGACCCGAAGTCATAACTACCCGACAAACCTTACGGTTTATTGTCTTCTCGAAATTTCTTAGCAATCGCACGCTAGCCACAATTTCCACAAGGCCAAAACGATATAGCCTCACGAACCCTTTCATCTAACACCAAAGAGATGCTTAGAAACACCAAGTCTTACACCCTTCCACACATCGGTACGACCACCACAACAAGGGATATTCTGTTAGGAATGTTACCCTATAATCCATAACACGCTAACACACTAACGCAATCATCGTCATACGGGTCCCACTCCCATGAGTTTAAGGACCCCAAGACTCCCCGATTTGCCAATTCCAAGGCGGCTCATAACTGAAATCCTTACACGATCCTCTAATCACACACTCTACCGAGTGCAACCCCAAACCACAATCATTAGACTTGTTGTATTCCATTACGGAATTTAAGTCCTCAACGCAGACACACACATATAATAATCGGTCATCCTAGTTACGATGGGTAACTACAACCAATGACGATCTCAAATAATGCACCCACTACGTAGGGTGACTAATTATGCGCCGAACTCGTGAGTTGGCTCACTCACTTAACTAACCGAATCCACCGTAATAATTTTCGACTCACAACAAATTTGATGTGACAACAAGCACATCACCCGAGACCACTATAACCTAGGAACCAATAAAAGATTCCTAACTCATCCCGATTCTACCCCAACCATGCCACGTTTCCTCCGCTCGGTACTCGTCATGTCATGCTTGGTGTCAAGATACACGGTTGTAATAATAGTGAACAGTCACTATTACAATTACGTACCTTACCATTTTCGCATGGTCACGCAAAGTACTTTACCCGGACTGACGCGACATTCACACAAAATAACATGCGATAACTCCTAGTAGCCGAATGACCAAAGTCCTTACTGTGAACTTGATCACTTTAAACCGCCAAAGATGCGAATCTCTCCAATAGATTCGTCCCGAGGACACCGCACCAAATAGATACCTGTATATATACCCCAATATAAAATATAGTAATAAACGTACACAAGTACACCACTACAACAAGTCAACCTACAACCTAGGTGACTATCACTGAAATAACGTCCAAGTTCGCCTACTTACATTAGACACTAGCTATCTAAGGCACTAATTTACACGCAAAATAAGGCCTCACATAATCACACTTTAGACAAACACAAGTCCCAGTTAGTCACCTACTCGAAGGCACTAACAAATCTAAATCCGACCCGTACTCCTACAAGTCCCGCAAATAATGCATAACCGTCAATAAGTCTAACACTAGGCACCTATTCCAAGGTCACCTAATTCCCTTAGACTATGCTCTGATACCACTTGTAACGACTCGACCCATTATCCAATCGAATACGCATCAAAATAATTTTTTTTTGTTTCAGAAGGGTGCGCGGCGCGCAAACCTTTAGGTGCGCGGTGTGATGACCCGGAAATTTCCGACCAAATTTAAACTTTATCTTTATAAGATTCTGACACAATAAGCAAAGTCTGTAATATTGAGTCTCGAAAAATTTTGGAACTATGTTCATAGATTCAGTTAACCTTTGACAATTCCCGACGATTCACAAACTATTGTGTGGAAATAAAAATGTAAATATATATATGAATTCTATTAATAATTATTATTATATCGTAATATATATATATAAAATATATAAATATTAAATGTTCAATAAATGTTATCGTATAATAAAATATAATTAATAAATTATATATTAAATGTAATTACAAGATTTATTATAGTTGTTATATTATTATTACATTCATTATTATATTAGTATTATTAACATTATTAAAGTTATAATATGAAATTTGTTATTATATGTAAGTCATTATATTATTATTATTGGTATTAATGTAATTATCAATATTGTTATTATTATTATCATTATTAACATGATTAATAACAATTATCATTTTTAATTATTATCAGTGTTACCTTTAATGTTAATATTAGTATTATTAATTATTTTTATCATAAATAATATTAAAAATTATATTTTTATTATTATTATTATTATTATTATTATTATTATTATTATTATTATTATTATTATTATTATTATTATTATTTTTAATTATTATTATCAGTATTATTATTATTTATTATTATTACTAAAATTATCATTATTCTTACTTGTATTATTATTATATTAATATTATCTATATTATTAGTTTTGTTATTAAAATTAATATCAATGTTAAAATGAATAAATGTAACTATAAGTTTAATTATAATTATATTATTAATACATCTATTATCTATTATTAATATTATTTTGATATTATTATTAATATTTATTATCTCTATTAATTTAATATATTTTATTAATAAAAACATTTACAATATTTGATCTCTAACATATTTATATTTATAAAACTAATGGTATTAAACTAGATAAAACCAATTTATGTATCAATCAAATATAATTGAATCAGTTAGCAGTCATGATCAAGTTTTCATTTATTTATTTTCTTGATATATTTTTTTCTCCCTGCTCGTATGATCCTATCTCCATTTTTGTTACACGTCTCAATCCAACCTCAGTGCAACCAAATTAGGATTCAATTATAAGTATCAAAATTCGATCTTTTACTCGTACACATCCAATTATCACAACAATTCAATATTTAAATAGAAAATAAAGATTTATTACTCTGTATTACCACTTTTTGGTCATATATCGAATTCGAACCAATTTTCAAAATGTGTAAATGTAGAAGTATTATAATCTTTCATTTAATCTTTTCTATAAAGTGTCAAATTCCAATTCATCAAAATGAATTCGAATTTTTGAGTCAAAGTTTTTAGGAAAAAAAGTCAACAGATTGTTCTTGATAAAATTAGAGTTTGTTATTACGTTTTAAGTTAAATTGATGATTGAGATAGATTCTAGAAGTAATTTGTAAAGTAATTGATGTTGTAACCTTTGTGTAAAATGTACCATAAATCAAAATCAAAATCAAATTTCGGTTGCAAGTCCAAAAACACAAGTTAGAAATCGTTGTTAGTAAATTGGTGAGCTTCTGTCAATTTGGATTTTAAGGAAAAAGAAGATGAAGAACATAGGAAACAGAAAGGATGGGTTATAAAAATTAAAGGGTATAATAATTCAGAAAGACTGGCATGGTTCGATGGTTGGGAGGATTGTTAGGTGATCAAGAGGTCTCGGGTTCGAGCCCGGCTAGTGGTAACCATTTTTTTAAAGCTTTTTGAGGTAGTTTTTCAAAACCAAAAATCCTTATTATTATTATTATTGTTATTTTTACTATAACATAAATTTTATTCATTTATATTATCATGATATTAATTATTATTATTATTATTATTAGTATTATGTTAATTATTATTATTGTTAGTATTATTATTATTATTATCATTTTCATTATTATTAGTATTATTATTATTATTATCATTGTTATTGTTATTATTAATTGGTATTAGTAGTATGTAAAAATTTATGATCTAATTATTATTATTATTATCATTTTAGTTATTATTAAGTAATACCATTAAATATTATTAGTATTAATATTATTATTATTAATATTATTATAAGTACTATTATTACTATTATTATAAATATGATTACTGTTATTATTGTAATTATGAAAATAACACAAACTATTATTAATATTAGTATTGGTATCAATTTATAACTATTAGTATTATTATCATTATAATTAATAACATAAGTATTATTATGTATAATTAGTATTATATGTACATAAATATTCAAATATGTTATTATATAAAATAAGTATATTATTAGTATTATTATCATTATTATATTAACTTAGTATAATCGAAATAACTGTTTTGATAAACAAATATTATATAAAAATAAGAATATATTAACACCTATAACATAACAAAAATTACATTTTTATTATATAAAATTTAATATATGAAACATATATATATATATATTATTAATAAAAAAATAATATAACTAATAAATTTATATATATTTGTTCTACTACAAGAATATGATTTAATATATATATGAATGATATAGGTTCGTGAATCCGAGGACAACCCTACACTTGTTCAATGTCGTCATATGTATTTTTACTACAAAATACAATATAGTGAGTTCATTTGAATCCCTTTTACTCTTTACATTTTTGGGACTGAGAATACATGCGCTGTTTTATAACTGTTTTACTAAATGCTTTTGAGATACATATTTTTGAACTGAGAATACATGAACTGCTTCTATAAACGTTTGATGAAATAGACACAAATATTTAAAACTACATTCTATGATAGAATTATTTGGATTCAGAGGTTTGATTTTTATAAAGATTGTATTATCGACCATCGATGAGATGATTTCATCATTGCACTACGCGTTAGCTACCGATATGGTTTGATTTTGTAGTTAGTAACGGATGAGATGATTTTGCATTGCACTACGCACTAGCTACCATTTTAGCTACCCTCGGTGAGATGATTTCGCATTGCACTACGTGTTAGCTATCGTTGTATTATATTGTGTTCGATTTTGTAGTTAGTAACTGATGAGATGATTTTGCATTGCACTACGCACTAGCTACCGTTTTAACTACCCTCAGTGAGATGATTTTGCATTGCACTACACCCTAGCAACCGTTGTAAAATTATATTGTATTAACTACCATGGTGAGATGATTTTGTCATTGCACTACGCATTAGCTACCGTTGGTGAGTTGTTTGAAAGGTTCCGATGTTCTTCATATGAATGATTTTTACAGCAGTGAGCAGACCTGCACAGATTGTTTTCTAAATATGAGTATCTTGGTGTCTATTATATTATTGGAAATAATTGTTTATGATAAACTAATGAACTCACCAACCTTTTGGTTGACACTTTAAAGCATGTTTATTCTCAGGTATGAAAGAAATCTTCCGCTGTGCATTTGCTCATTTTAAAGATATTACTTGGAGTCATTCATGATATATTTCAAAAGACGTTGCATTCGAGTCGTTGAGTTCATCAGGATTATTATTAAGTCAATTATAGTTGGATAAATTATGAAATGGTATGCATGCTGTCAACTTTCGATGTAAAGAAAGTTTGTCTTTTAAAAACGAATGCAATGTTTGTAAAATGTATCATATAGAGGTCAAATTCCTCGCGATGTAACCAAATGTAATGTATTCATCCAGATAGATTAGGACGAGTCATTTCAGTTGGTATCATAGCGGTGGTCTTAGCGAACCAGGTCTTGCATTAGTGTGTCTAACTAGTAATTGTTAGGATGCATTAATGAGTCTGGACTTCGACCGTGTCTGCATGTCAAAAGTTTTGCTTATCATTTTGTGTCCAAAATTACTTGTTTATCATTCTTAGTCTAGACACATCTTACTGCATTGATTGCATGAATAGTGTATAGACAAAATTCATATCTTAGCGTATCTGCTAATTCATATCTTAGCGTATCTGTTACTGTAAACTTTGCCTGACATATTCTGCAAATTCCTTCGTAATCTACGGGTTCTACTGTACTATATATAAGTATTCTATGTAATTAGAATACCATCCGATAGCCGGAAATCATTTCATATCGAAAAATCCTTTATTCAATCGTATGAAATGGAACTCACCACTAGTTCAAGTTCTTCGGAATCCGACAGCTATTCCGACATGGATGTTCACCTAAGCTTCGAAAGCAGCGTCACCAGAATGAATCAACCAATCATCCATCCCCAATTCATCTGATGGGTTCGTAGTCGCTTAATCAATGGAGATGCGAAGAAGGCAATCCCTTCCACCAACCGAATTCACCTCTTAGTGAAGAACCTGAAGCACTTACCGACAAACCTATCCGAAACACTATTTTCAGCCTCATTTCCAGGGTAGCTCGACACGATTATACTCTATCCACAATTCTAAACTTTATTCATCCGCTCGTTCCGACCGACAATCTTTTCGAGATAATGGAAGAAGTCAACGAGCTTTGCGCTCGAGTAATCAATTTGGAGAATATGGTGCAAAACTTACCAGCTTCAGTAATATCACCGACATCAACAGAACCACCAGCAACAACACCCGTACCATCAACAACACAAGTCTCAACATCACAATCCATACCTCAAACTTAATCATCGTTCTACAAATCGTTCTACATCATTTATCTTCGGTCTGCATAACGATTATGTAATTTCTAATGATTTTGAGATTATATATTCTAGTTCTAATGGTAAATCAAATGAGATTAATATCATATTAACTCATTAAATCCATGACTACATCTGAAGAAAATATATATGTATATATATTTTCATAAAGATTGTAATTAAAAATTCTTTCGTACAAACTGTTAATGGTGAAAATATTTTAACGGGTAGGTAATACCCGAGGAATATTTAGCTTTCACATTAGTAAGTTACACTGTACATTCTTCGAATCTGATTCAATAGTCATTTACTATCCTACTTACACCCACAGCTATACGAATCCGTTCACCACATAATAACCAGTTTCATTTAATTTCATATTTAGATTTTGACCTATCAGAATCCAACAAGTGGCATAATGAAGAAAACATTGAACAAAATAAAATTTGTTAGAAACAAACAAATTAACTATGAGAAATTTTGTTAAGAATCCACGCTAGTTGCCAAATGATGGTTCCCACATGTGTTAGGTGACTCACATGGGCTTCTAAGAGCTGATCATTGGAGTGTATATACCAATAGTACAAACATCTAAAAGCTGTGTATTGTACGAGTACGAATACGGGTGCATACAAGTAGAATTGTTGATGAAACTGAACGAGGATGTAATTGTAAGCATTTTTGTTAAGTAGAAGTATTTTGATAAGTGTATTTAAGTCTTTCAAAAGTGTATAAATACATATTAAAACACTACATGTATATACATTTTAACTGAGTCGTTAAGTCATCGTTAGTCGTTACATGTAAGTGTTGTTTTGAAACCTTTAGGTTAACGATCTTGTTAAATGTTGTTAACCCAATGTTTATAATATCAAATGAGATTTTAAATTATTATATTATCATGATATTATCATGTATGAATATCTCTTAATATGATATATATACATTAAATGTCTTTACAACGATAATCGTTACATATATGTCTCGTTTAAAAATCATTAAGTTAGTAGTCTTGTTTTTACATATGTAGTTCATTGTTAATATACTTAATGATATGTTTACTTATCATAGTATCATGTTAACTATATATATATCCATATATATGTCATCATATAGTTTTTACAAGTTTTAACGTTCGTGAATCACCGGTCAACTTGGGTGGTCAATTGTCTATATGAAACATATTTCAATTAATCAAGTCTTAACAAGTTTGATTGCTTAACATGTTGGAAACATTTAATCATGTAAATATAAATCTCAATTAATATATATAAACATGGAAAAGTTCGGGTCACTACAGTACCTACCCGTTAAATAAATTTCGTCCCGAAATTTTAAGCTGTTGAAGGTGTTGATGAATCTTCTGGAAATAGATGCGGGTATTTCTTCTTCATCTGATCTTCACGCTCCCAGGTGAACTCGGGTCCTCTACGAGCATTCCATCGAACCTTAACAATTGGTATCTTGTTTTGCTTAAGTCTTTTAACCTCACGATCCATTATTTCGACGGGTTCTTCGATGAATTGAAGTTTTTCGTTGATTTGGATTTCATCTAACGGAATAGTGAGATCTTCTTTAGCAAAATATTTCTTCAAATTCGAGACGTGGAAAGTGTTATGTACAGCCGCGAGTTGTTGAGGTAACTCTAGTCGGTAAGCTACTGGTCCGACACGATCAATAATCTTGAATGGTCCAATATACCTTGGATTTAATTTCCCTCATTTACCAAATCGAACAACGCCTTTCCAAGGTGCAACTTTAAGCATGACCATCTCTCCAATTTCAAATTCTATATCTTTTCTTTTAATGTCAGCGTAGCTCTTTTGTCGACTTTGGGCGGTTTTCAACCGTTGTTGAATTTGGATGATCTTCTCGGTAGTTTCTTGTATAATCTCCGGACCCGTAATCTGTCTATCCCCCACTTCACTCCAACAAATCGGAGACCTGCACTTTCTACCATAAAGTGCTTCAAACGGCGCCATCTCAATGCTTGAATGGTAGCTGTTGTTGTAGGAAAATTCTGCTAACGGTAGATGTCGATCCCAACTGTTTCCGAAATCAATAACACATGCTCGTAGCATGTCTTCAAGCGTTTGTATCGTCCTTTCGCTCTGCCCATCAGTTTGTGGATGATTGACAGTACTCATGTCTAGACGGGTTCCTAATGCTTGCTGTAATGTCTGCCAGAATCTTGAAATAAATCTGCCATCCCTATCAGAGATAATAGAGATTGGTATTCCATGTCTGGAGATGACTTCCTTCAAATACAGTCGTGCTAACTTCTCCATCTTGTCATCTTCTCTTATTGGCAGGAAGTGTGCTGATTTGGTGAGACGATCAACTATTACCCAAATAGTATCAAAACCACTTGCAGTCCTTGGCAATTTAGTGATGAAATCCATGGTAATGTTTTCCCATTTCCATTCCGGGATTTCAGGTTGTTGAAGTAGACCTGATGGTTTCTGATGCTCAGCTTTGACCTGAGAACATGTCAAACATTCTCCTACGTATTTAGCAACATCGGCTTTCATACCCGGCCACCAAAAATGTTTCTTGAGATCCTTGTACATCTTCCCCGTTCCAGGATGTATTGAGTATCTGGTTTTATGAGCTTCTCTAAGTACCATTTCTCTCATATCTCCAAATTTTGGTACCCAAATCCTTTCAGCCCTATACCGGGTTCCGTCTTCCCGAATATTAAGATGCTTCTCCGATCCTTTGGGTATTTCATCCTTTAAATTTCCCTCTTTTAAAACTTCTTGTTGCGCCTCCTTTATTTGAGTAGTAATGTTATTATGAATCATTATATTCATAGATTTTACTCGAATGGGTTCTCTGTCCTTCCTGCTCAAGGCATCGGCACCACATTTGCCTTCCCCGGGTGGTAACGAATCTCAAAGTCGTAATCATTCAATAATTCAATCCACCTACGCTGCCTCATATTCAGTTGTTTCTGATTAAATATGTGTTGAAGACTTTTGTGGTCGGTATATATAATACTTTTGACCCCATATAAGTAGTGCCTCCAAGTCTTTAATGCAAAAACAACCGCGCCTAATTCTAAATCATGCGTCGTATAATTTTGTTCGTGAATCTTCAATTGTCTAGACGCATAAGCAATCACCTTCGTTCGTTGCATTAATACACAACCGAGACCTTGCTTTGATGCGTCACAATAAATCACAAAATCATCATTCCCTTCAGGCAATGACAATATAGGTGCCGTAGTTAGCTTTTTCTTCAATAACTGAAACGCTTTCTCTTGTTCATCATTCCATTCAAATTTCTTCCCTTTATGCGTTAATGCAGTCAAGGGTTTTGCTATTCTGGAAAAGTCTTGGATGAACCTTCTGTAGTAACCAGCTAGTCCTAAAAACTGGCGTATGTGTTTCGGAGTTTTCGGGGTTTCCCACTTTTCAACAGTTTCTATCTTTGCCGGATCCACCTTAATACCTTCTTTGTTCACTATGTGACCAAGGAATTGAACTTCTTCCAACCAAAATGCACACTTTGAAAACTTAGCGTACAATTCTTCCTTCCTCAATACTTCTAACACCTTTCTCAAATGTTCATCGTGTTCTTGGTCATTCTTTGAGTAAATAAGTATGTCATCAATGAAAACAATGACAAACTTGTCAAGGTATGGTCCACACACTCGGTTCATAAGGTCCATGAACACAGCTGGTGCATTAGTTAAACCAAACGGCATGACCATAAACTCGTAATGACCGTAACGTGTTCTGAAAGCAGTCTTTGGAATATCATCTTCTTTCACCCGCATTTGATGATACCCGGAACGTAAGTCAATCTTTGAATAAACAGACGAGCCTTGTAGTTGATCAAATAAGTCATTGATTCTCGGTAGTGGGTAGCGATTCTTGATGGTAAGTTTGTTCAACTCTCGTTAGTCGATACACAACCTGAATGTACCATCTTTCTTCTTGACAAACAAAACAGGAGCTCCCCACGGTGATGTGCTTGGTCGAATGAAACCACGCTCTAAAAGTTCTTGTAATTGGCTTTGTAGTTCTTTCATCTCGCTGGGTGCGAGTCTGTAAGGAGCACGAGCTATTGGTGCAGCTCCTGGTACAAGATCTATTTGAAATTCAACGGATCGATGTGGGGGTAATCCCGGTAATTCTTTCGGATATCAGGAAATTCTTTTGCGACGGGAACATCATTGATGCTCTTTTCTTCAGTTTGTACTTTCTCGACGTGTGCTAGAACAGCATAGCAACCTTTTCTTATTAGTTTTTGTGCCTTCAAATTACTAATAAGATGTAGCTTCGTGTTGCCCTTTTCTCCGTACACCATTAAGGGTTTTCCTTTTTCTCGTATAATGCGAATTGCATTTTTGTAACAAACGATCTCCGCTTTCACTTCTTTCAACCAGTCCATACCGATTATCACATCAAAACTCCCTAACTCTACTGGTATCAAATCAATCTTAAATGTTTCGCTAACCAGTTTAATTTCTCGATTCCGACATATATTATCTGCTGAAATTAATTTACCATTTGCTAATTCGAGTAAAAATTTACTATCCAAAGGCGTCAATGGACAACTTAATTTAGCACAAAAATCTCTACTCATATAGCTTCTATCCGCACCCGAATCAAATAAAACGTAAGCAGATTTATTGTCAATAAGAAACGTACCCGTAACAAGCTCCGGGTCTTCCTGTGCCTCTGCCGCATTAATATTGAAAACTCTTCCACGGCCTTGTCCATTCGTGTTCTCCTGGTTCGGGCAATTTCTAATAATGTGGCCCGGTTTTCCACATTTATAACAAACTACATTGGCATAACTTGCTCCGACCCTACTTGCTCCGCCATTACTCGTTCCGACACCATTTGTTCCTTTCGTTCTATTAACCCCTGGTCCGTAGACCTCACACTTCGCCGCGCTATGACCATTTCTTTTACACTTGTTGCAAAATTTGGTGCAGAACCCCGAGTGATTCTTTTCACACCTTTGGCATAGCTGCTTCTGATTGTTGTTGTTGTTGCGGTTATTATTGTTGTTGGGATGATTGTTGTAGTTGCTGTTGTTGTTGTTGTTGTTGTTGTTGTTATTGTTGTTGGGCCGTTTGTTGTAGTTGCGATTGATGTTGCGATTGTTGGGATAATTGTTGCGATTATTGTTGTAATTGCTGCTGTTGTTGTATTGGTGATTCTTATCACCGTTTTCCTCCCACTTTCTTTTAACTTGCTTCACATTGGCCTCTTCAGCAGTCTGTTCTTTAATTCTTTCTTCAATCTGGTTCACGAGTTTGTGAGCCATTCTACATGCCTGTTGTATGGAGGCGGGCTCGTGTGAACTTATATCTTCTTGGTTTCTTTCCGGTAATCCTTTCACAAACGCATCGATCTTCTCTTCCTCATCTTCGAATGCTCCCGGACACAATAGGCACAATTCTGTGAATCGTCTTTCGTACGTGGTAATATCAAATCCTTGGGTTCGTAACCCTCTAAGTTCTGTCTTGAGCTTATTGACCTCGGTTCTGGGACGGTACTTCTCGTTCATCAAGTGCTTGAATGCTGACCACGGTAGTGCGTACGCATCGTCTTGTCCCACTTGCTCTAGATAGGTATTCCACCATGTTAACGCAGAACCTGTGAAGGTATGCGTAGCGTACTTTACTTTGTCCTCTTCAGTACACTTACTTATGGCAAACACCAATTCAACCTTCTCGGTCCACCGTTTCAATCCGATCGGTCCTTCGGTTCCATCAAATTCCAAAGGTTTGCAGGCAGTGAATTCTTTGTAGGTGCATCCTACACGATTTCCTGTACTGCTAGATCCAAGGTTATTGTTGGTATGTAGCGCAGCCTGTACTGCGGCTATGTTTGAAGCTAGAAAAGTACGGAATTCCTCTTCATTCATATTCACGGTGTGTCGAGTAGTCGGTGTCATTTCCTTCAAAATAGTTAAATGGAACAAGTTAATCATACAGAATATTAAGAGTAGTTAATAGTATTTCGTAGCATAATATGAACTCATTTATAAAAGCTTTTTCTTCATATTAGCGTTTTATAAGTTTAAATTCGGGTAGTACCTACCCGTTAAGTTCATATTTAGTAGCTAATATACAATTCAACTACTACAATTCTATATGAAAAACTGATTATAATAATATTTCGAATCAAACTTTTACACAATATTTTACAAACTTACAATACCGCTTATTTTACATATAGCATGAAATATAGCACACAATAAATTTGATACAAGATGGTTGTGAAGATAATTCTCGCTAGTACACAAGTCGTTCAGCAAAAGCAATAAAGACACGTAATTCATACGTCCAGAAACAAGTCATGCATTCTGGTTTTACTAGGATTACTTCCCATCCTTGGTCTTGTGGAACATAACCGTTATGGCCGTTGATAAGACAGCGTGTTGTAACGTCGTCAAAGGGACGAGGGTTACGTAATGTCCAACAGTCCCGTAACAATCTAAAAACCTCATTTCTTACCCCAATTACCGACTCCGTCACTTGTGGGAACGTTTTGTTTAATAGTTGTAGCCCGATGTTCTTGTTCTCACTTTGGTAAGAAGCGAACATTACTAATCCGTAAGCATAACATGCTTCTTTATGTTGCATGTTAGCCGCTTTTTCTAAATCACGAAGTCCAATATTCGGATATATTGAGTCAAAATAATTTCTTAACCCATTGCGTAAAATAGCATTTGGGTTCCCCGCAATATATGCGTCAAAGTAAACACATCGTAACTTATGGATTTCCCAATGTGATATCCCCCATATTTCGAACGAAAGCCTTTTATAAACCAAGGCATTCTTGGAACGTTCTTCGAATGTCTTACAAACTGATCTCGCCTTAAATAGTTGTGCCGAAGAATTCTGACCGACTCTAGACAAGATTTCATCAATCATGTCTCCGGGTAGGTCTCTTAAAATATTGGGTTGTCTATCCATTTTGTGTTTTTATACTGTAAAATAGACAAGAGTTAGATTCATAAAAAAAAATATTTATTAATACAAGCAATTTTTACATATATTATAAAGCATAAGCACACTATATTACATATATTACACCACACGAATACAACTATCTTATTCCGACTCGCTTGTTTCTTCTAATACGAGCCGTCGTGATCCACATTGGTTTAGAAAAACCTGGTGGTTTAGAGGTTCCCGGGTCATTGTTACAACTTAAGGACTTCGGGGGTTGACGATACATACAAAGTTCATCGGGGTTGGAATTAGATTTCTCTATTTTTATGCCCTTTCCCTTATTATTTTCTTTTGCCTTTTTAAATTCAGTTGGGGTAATTTCTATAACATCATCGGAATTCTCGTCGGAATCCGATTCATTGGAGAATTGGTAATCCTCCCAATACTTTGCTTCCTTGGCGGAAACACCATTGACCATAATTAACCTTGGTCGGTTGGTTGAGGATTTTCTTTTACTTAACCATTTTATTATTTCCCCCACCGGTTCTATTTCTTCATCCGGTTCCGATTCTTCTTCCGGTTCCGATTCTTCTTCCGGTTCCGACTCTTCTTCCGGTTCCTCTTCGGGAACTTGTGAATCAGTCCACGAATCATTCCAATTTACATTTGACTCTTCATTATTATTAGGTGAGTCAATGGGACTTGTTCTAGAGGTAGACATCTATCACATAATATCAAACGCGTTAAGAGATTAATATATCACATAATATTCACATGTTAAAAATATATAGTTTCCAACAAAATTCGTTAAGCAATCATTTTTCAAATAAACACGGTCGAAGTCCAGACTCACTAATGCATCCTAACAAACTCGATAAGACACACTAATGCAAAATTCTGGTTCTCTAAGACCAACGCTCGGATACCAACTGAAATGTCCCGTTCTTATTGATTAAAAACGTTCCATATTAATTGATTTCGTTGCGAGGTTTTGACCTCTATATGAGACGTTTTTCAAAGACTGCATTCATTTTTAAAACAAACCATAACCTTTATTTCATAGATAAAGGTTTTAAAAAGCTTTACGTAGATTATCAAATAATGATAATCTAAAATATCCTGTTTACACACGACCATTACATAATGGTTTACAATACAAATATGTTACAACAAAATAAGTTTCTTGAATGCAGTTTTTACACAATATCATACAAGCATGGACTCCAAATCTCGTCCTTATTTAAGTATGCGACAGCGGAAGCTCTTAATAATCACCTGAGAATAAACATGCTTAAAACGTCAACTAAAATGTTGGTGAGTTATAGGTTTAACCTATATATATCAAATCATAATAATAGACCACAAGATTTCATATTTCAATACACATCCCATACATAGAGATAAAAATCATTCATATGGTGAACACCTGGTAACCGACATTAACAAGATGCATATATAAGAATATCCCCATCATTCCGGGACACCCTTCAGATATGATATAAATTTCGAAGTACTAAAGCATCCGGTACTTTGGATGGGGTTTGTTAGGCCCAATAGATCTATCTTTAGGATTCGCGTCAATTAGGGTGTCTGTTCCCTAATTCTTAGATTACCAGACTTAATAAAAAAGGGCATATTCGATTTCGATAATTCAACCATAGAATGTAGTTTCACGTACTTGTGTCTATTTTGTAAATCATTTATAAAACCTGCATGTATTCTCATCCCAAAAATATTAGATTTTAAAAGTGGGACTATAACTCACTTTCACAGATTCTTACTTCGTCGGGAAGTAAGACTTGGCCACTGGTTGATTCACGAACCTATAACAATATATACATGTATATCAAAGTATGTTCAAAATATATTTACAACACTTTTAATATATTTTGATGTTTTAAGTTTATTAAGTCAGCTGTCCTCGTTAGTAACCTACAACTAGTTATCCACAGTTAGATGTACAGAAATAAATCGATAAATATTATCTTGAATCAATCCACGACCCAGTGTATACGTATCTCAGTATTGATCACAACTCAAACTATATATATTTTGGAATCAACCTCAACCCTGTATAGCTAACTCCAACATTCACATATAGAGTGTCTATGGTTGTTCCGAAATATATATAGATGTGTCGACATGATAGGTCGAAACATTGTATACGTGTCTATGGTATCTCAAGATTACATAATATACAATACAAGTTGATTAAGTTATGGTTGGAATAGATTTGTTACCAATTTTCACGTAGCTAAAATGAGAAAAATTATCCAATCTTGTTTTACCCATAACTTCTTCATTTTAAATCCGTTTTGAGTGAATCAAATTGCTATGGTTTCATATTGAACTATATTTTATGAATCTAAACAGAAAAAGTATAGGTTTATAGTCGGAAAAATAAGTTACAATTCGTTTTTGTAAAGGTAGTCATTTCAGTCGAAAGAACGACGTCTAGATGACCATTTTAGAAAACATACTTCCACTTTGAGTTTAACCATAATTTTTGGATATAGTTTCATGTTCATAATAAAAATCATTTTCTCAGAAAAACAACTTTTAAATCAAAGTTTATCATAGTTTTTAATTAACTAACCCAAAACAGCCCGCGGTATTACTACGACGGCGTAAATCCGGTTTTACGGTGTTTTTCGTGTTTCCAGGTTTTAAATCATTAAGTTAGCATATCATATAGATATAGAACATGTGTTTAGTTGATTTTAAAAGTCAAGTTATAAGGATTAACTTTTGTTTGCGAACAAGTTTAGAATTAACTAAACTATGTTCTAGTGATTACAAGTTTAAACCTTCGAATAAGATAGCTTTATATGTATGAATCGAATGATGTTATGAACATCATTACTACCTTAAGTTCCTTGGATAAACCTACTGGAAAAGAGAAAAATGGATCTAGCTTCAATGAATCCTTGGATGGCTCGAAGTTCTTGAAGCAGAATCATGACACGAAAACAAGTTCAAGTAAGATCATCACTTGAAATAAGATTGTTATAGTTATAGAAATTGAACCAAAGTTTGAATATGATTATTACCTTGTATTAGAATGATAACCTACTGTAAGAAACAAAGATTTCTTGAGGTTGGATGATCACCTTACAAGATTGGAAGTGAGCTAGCAAACTTGAAAGTATTCTTGATTTTATGAAACTAGAACTTTTGGAATTTATGAAGAACACTTAGAACTTGAAGATAGAACTTGAGAGAGATCAATTAGATGAATAAAATTGAAGAATGAAAGTGTTTGTAGGTGTTTTTGGTCGTTGGTGTATGGATTAGATATAAAGGATATGTAATTTTGTTTTCATGTAAATAAGTCATGAATGATTACTCATATTTTTGTAATTTTATGAGATATTTCATGCTAGTTGCCAAATGATGGTTCCCACATGTGTTAGGTGACTCACATGGGCTGCTAAGAGCTGATCATTGGAGTGTATATACCAATAGTACATACATCTAAAAGCTGTGTATTGTACGAGTACGAATACGGGTGCATACGAGTAGAATTGTTGATGAAACTGAACGAGGATGTAATTGTAAGCATTTTTGTTAAGTAGAAGTATTTTGATAAGTGTATTGAAGTCTTTCAAAAGTGTATAAATATATATTAAAACACTACATGTATATACATTTTAACTGAGTCGTTAAGTCATCGTTAGTCGTTACATGTAAGTGTTGTTTTGAAACCTTTAGGTTAACGATCTTGTTAAATGTTGTTAACCCAATGTTTATAATATCAAATGAGATTTTAAATTATTATATTATCATGATATTATCATGTATGAATATCTCTTAATATGATATATATATACATTAAATGTCTTTACAACGATAATCGTTACATATATGTCTCGTTTAAAAATCATTAAGTTAGTAGTCTTGTTTTTACATATGTAGTTCATTGTTAATATACTTAATGATATGTTTACTTATCATAGTATCATGTTAACTATATATATATCCATATATATGTCATCATATAGTTTTTACAAGTTTTAACGTTCGTGAATCGCCGGTCAACTTGGGTGGTCAATTGTCTATATGAAACATATTTCAATTAATCAAGTCTTAACAAGTTTGATTGCTTAACATGTCGGAAATATTTAATCATGTAAATATCAATCTCAATTAATATATATAAACATGGAAAAGTTCGGGTCACTACAGTGGGGGTAGACTTAAAGTTTTCTTTCAAGTTCAGTTCAAGTTTAGCTTCTGCCTTCTCATGGTATCAAAGTGTACCATAAAGAAAAGACATGTTAAAGTTCTTTAAAGTCTGGATGGTTCTTAGAGGGTCAGTCACAGGTTTCCATTTAGCAGATAGTGAGTCAATGAATTTGTTTACTTGTTCAAAATCAGTATATGTGATTTTCAAAGTAAGTAGGTCAGGAACTAAGGAGTTAAACCTAATGAAGGTTTGCTTAAGGGTCTCATTCTCATAGGCAAAGAACATTTCATACTCTCTTTTCAAAGCAATAATCTTGTTCTGCCTAACCTCATACATGCCTTCATAAGTAACATCTAGATAGTCTAACATAAGCTTAGCATTCAGTTTTCCCTTAATCAGTTTGAACAGGTACTTAGGTAATGTTATAGCTAACAGAGTTCTGATCTTAGGGTCAAGTCCAACACGACGTTTGTCCTCAGAATCCCATTTTGCTGGAGTGACAATAACCTCTCTGCCAGGAATGGCAGGAGTGTCAGCAGTAGTTGGAATACTATCAATAGTCTCAGTTGGGATAAATGGACCATATGTGGCAATACCAGGCATGAGTGGGTCAATAGACTCCAGGTGAATCATGAACCTTACCTTCCAAGTTTCATACTCATCTTCATCAAATTTGGGTGGTCTATTGGATGAGCCATTTTCAAGGTAAGCTGTATTTGAATATGTAGCCATGAGAGAATTCAGATCCAAGATATTAAATTATCAAGACTAAAGCTCTGATACCAGTTGTTGGTCCCTTGATAAACAACAGGAGTATTGTAGAGGGGGGTGAATACAATTCTTTTAATTAACTTAACAGTTAAGACACAGTTTAGTATTCAAGCAAGTAAATTAAATAGAGTCAAAGGTACTTTTTCAACGTTTTATTCTTTATTGATTAAATCACAAAGAATTACAACTATTCTCGGCGGAATGATAGTTGGTTGATACATATTTACCTTAGTATAGCTACAGAGGGTGTTCTAAGCTATTACACATTTTGGACTCTAAATAAACAAATCCACACCACCAGTTGTTACAATAGTTGATACATCAATTTATAGTAGTCCTATTGACCGTGTAATTGTTCTATTGTCCCACTGATACATAGGACGTCTGTACTTGTGGAGACAACTGCATCAGAGAGTGTGCTCTCCTCTTTCCTCTTAATAGGTATTTGCAGGAACACCACAATTCAGTTTGGCACCATTAATTGATTAAACAAATAGAATGTTGTGTTCCCTAGGCATTGACAAAGGATAACACATGTCTGCACATACGTTAAACTTCTGCATTCCCACGTGGTCTTGTAAGGTCACTTGTCAGCTGCCGACACATGTCCTTTTCTGTTCAACTTTGTCTTTAACTTCTGTTAGATAGTACAATTGATGTAGACCACTCAAGAAACCACTATGCTTATAATGGAGCATAGCTGTCTTGTGTAGTAAGCTGCATTCCAGCTATGCTGGTTCTTCATTGCTGAGTCACTTGATATTCTTGAATTTCTGGGTACACATCCTGTTCTAATTAAAGAATACTGTCTACCTTATGCTGGTAGACTAGGCAGCATACTAAATACTTGACACAGCGAAATCTGCTGTCTATACATACACAAACTTGTGCTGGCTGCACATAACATTTTAGTAGAAATAAATTATGTTTTGTCATAATTAAATCCTTAATTATTTTGGGGACTCAACGGAGTTAGAACTTACCACAATAACCAAAACGTAGCTAGGAACGAAGTGAACAATTTTAACACTCTAGCTTTTGATCGATTCAAGCTTCTTCTTCCCCAAAACCCTAAATCTCTCTCTAGAAATCTCTCTCTCTCTAAGAATGGATGAGAGTGTTTAGTGGATGTGAAAGTGATCCAAATTTGGATCCAAACCAGCTGATATCGTCTCAGATCCGGCCTCAAGTGCAATGACCAAAAAGCCCCTCATTTAACTCAAATTAGAAAAAGACAAGAAATCTGTCCCATGTGATGTGCACGGCGCGCGCCCATAACCCTGCGCAGCGTGCAAGATGCTCAATTCAGTCTGTCAGCTTTTAAATTTATACCACGCTTCACACACTTAATTTACACCATAAATACTCTATGTATAATAAATATTTGGGTCTTATATAAACAGTTTGGTCGACTAAGAAGCACTAGAGATTTCGGTACTTCGGTTAGATCACCTCCAATGGCAACTATGTTGCAAATAACCGGAGAAAATGAACAAGATATTCGATATTGCTTAATATATGCATATTCTTAGTCGCAATATCAGTCCCAAATGTTATGATTTTATGTGTATTCGAGTAGTTTTCGGTTTGTAATTGGTTAAAATGTTCAAAGCGTCGAATGAAATGTTATTATGGATTTTCAATGATATAAAGATCAAAATGAAGATAAAATGAAGATTTCTAATGAGCAACAAAAGAGTACAACATCGCGCCTCAAGACTACAAGTTAAAATGATCGAAATCACGAAATCTGCGCGCCTACACGAAAAAAATCATAACTAAATCATACGGACTCGAAAAAAGGCGAATCAGGTGTCCAGATGTCCATAACTCATTCTACAACTTTCATGAAAATACCTTACACAAAACGCGTACCTATCTACACAAAAAGCGTAGTTTTTCGACCAGATCTAGATTCCAAGCTCACATGGGACGGCTGCTTTTAAAATTATTAATACTTCTTTTATGTTTTACACCAATTGAGATTTGCTTTTGGAATATTACAGAAAAAAGGCACAGACCAAGTTAGAAAGGCACAAACCAAGTTAGACTCTACCTACTACTACTAATTCATTTACATGAAAAATACGGAGTACTATGCATTGAAAGAGGATGGTCAATAGAGAGGAAGTAGTAGTAGTTTAGGACATAGAGGGATACATAACAAATAAATATTTTCACTAGTGTTCTTGTTTATTTTCAAGTACTCGTATCATTTTTATTTTAGTTCCAATTAACTTTAAGATTCAATATTTAGGATAGTTTCAATATTAAGGGTGGTATTGTTCGTGATTAAGGGTATTGTTGTGCGAGTGCAAGGGTGCTTTCATTTCCATTTTCTACCATTTGTAATCATTAAATTGAAGACCTTTTGTAAGTTTGTTACTTTCATTTTTATTATTGTCGTTGTTACTTATTATTATTTTATGTTTATGTTTATGTATTATTATTTTTACTCCCGTATCATTATCATGATTAGTTAGTAAATTTCCATAGTGTTTGCTTAGATGTATAGCCCTAGTGAAATGGAATGTTATCATTCGTAAATATTAAAATGTAACTTAAGTATTTTTAACATTGAGCCTAGCTAAAAGAACCATTGTTATATGATTAGATATTTAATCCTTATCACTTAATTTGTTAGATATAAATAGCGAAGGTTAGTTCTCTTGATATAAATTAAGCTTCAACACTACAAGTGATTTAGACGAACTTATGAATAAGTTATTAACACTAATTTAGAAATAAGGTTCTGTGGTTTGGGTAATATCATTAGTTATATAATAGTGAAATTGTAAAAAGGGAAACCGTTATGATTTGAGTTTTGGCGAAAGTCAAAACTAGGTTAGGTCTCAATTTAAATACTTGAGGAATGGTAAACTATCTAAATAAGATCAAATGAAAATTAGATTTAATTTAGTTAGTTGAAACTTTATATTTTCGAAAGAAAATATAAAGTTGTATACTAAAACATTTTAATAGGACTTAAATTTAAAACAATCCATGGATCTAGAGGTGAAATATTTAAGTAAACACTCCCAATTATATATTACAAATTATTATTATTATTTTTACGTAGTATTATTCAGAAAAATTAAAATATAAATCAATCTCCTTCAGTCTTAATACGTACTATTTTGTCACATCGAATACAACATACGCGGAACGCGTATACATACACGTGGAACGCGTAAGTGTAGATACAGTATTGTATGATTTTAGTTTAAATTTTAAGTTTTAATTAAATCTTTTAATATTACTTTAAATTCGTTTAATCCATAATTATTATAATATTGAAATCTCATTTGATTCACTATTACACTTAATGAATTAATCTTGTAATATTGTAATTTTTATTAATAAGTAGTTTAATTAATTTAAGATTAAGTTATATTTTATTATTATTTTGCTAAATATAAATTCCTAATCCAAAAACCCCCACTTTTTAGTATAATTAATTGTTGTTAGATTCTTGAATACGCTTCTCCCTGTGGAATGAACTTGACTTGCCAGTATCTATTGCTGCACGATCGGGACCAGTTGCCCGTAGTGTGATAATATTTATTAGTTAGTTTAGTTGTAAAATTTAAAGGTCGGTTTTATCACATCAACTTTTTGGCTCCGCTGCCGGGGAGAAATTGTTCATTCAGGAATTTAATTACTTTTAGTTATTTGATCCTTTTGTCGGGATTTATTTTCCTACGAAAGTTCTGTTTTATTTTTTCTCTTTGTTCTTTTTAAATTTCAACTAGGTTCCAGTCATACTGTAATATGGATGATTTTGAGAATATGACCATGGAAAATCTTTTTAATGGCCAACAATTTAATCAATACTCTCAAACAAGTTTTGATGATAATTGGTGCGATTCATCTATGTTTAATAGGGTTGAAACTACATATATTTGTGAAAATTGTGGAGGTTACCATTTGACTTGGGAATGTGATTATCATATTTCCATGGATCAAATGGAGAGTTATGAACCCATGAACTATATATGGAATGAATATCAAGAGAATAACTCGAATCCAGATTTTTGTTATCCAAACCAACCTTATTACGATTCCCCACAAAATTATCAACAATACCAATTTTATAACCAAATGCCACAAAATTTTCAACAAACTCAAAATGAAGAAAATTACTCGTATGATTTTCAAAATATTATGATGAGTTTTATTGAAAGTCAAACCGAAACTAGGGAATTACTAAATCAACAATGGCATCAAAATCAAACATCTATTCAAAATCTAGAAAGAGAAATGGAGCGTTTATTTACTATTCTTTCGGAAAGACAATCGGATGATTCATCGGTTGAGTCTTCATATTGTTATCCTAACCCTATTTTACAGGTTCCAAATGAACAAACAGTTAAACAGGAGGACAAGGTGCAAATTGAAATTGTAAAAATAAATTCACAGGAACCTCTTGAATTAAAAGAATATGAAACCTCTATGAAATATATAAATAGGATAAGTCAAAATGAATATGTAGTGAATGGAAAGAATAATGATGAGGATTCTAATTCCGAGGTCGAAGTGGTAGAACCGGTTATTCATACACCCGAGAACTTTTCAGTTTATAATACTTCACTCGGGTATAATTGTGATAATGAGGAGGTCGAGTTGATGAAATCATCAGGGATCATTGAGGATGAGGAGTTATATATATTAAAACCACTTGAGGAGTCACCTTCTCATGTTGAATTCGTATATCCTCAAGAGGTTAACACTTGGAATACCTTGAAAGATGATCCATTTGGGCAGGATCCACCTAGGAGAATAAAATTTTTGTTACAAGCCACACTTAGAGAAGAGTTGTACGTTGACTCTCGGGTTGAGTCATCTTTTTTCGGTCAACTGAAAAAGAATTTATCTGATATATTATATACCACCCGAGATGTAAATGAATGGCTCACTCTTCTAATTCGTGGAACTTTCTCCACTGATTTTACATGTTGTTCAATAAATATAGGGAAATTTGACCCCGCTAGGCAACAAATTATGGGGTTGAGTCGAGAAAACGACTTGTTAAAAAATCATGTTTTGAGTGCCCCTTTTTATTCATTATGTGTTTTATAAAATTAAAGTCTAAAAAAAATATTAAAGTATGTTTTTTAAAAATTTTTAACTTTTTAATAGATTAAATTTTTAATTTTGAATTTTAAAATGTATAAACGGATAAAGACTAGGTTTTATAACCGAACTTTCCGTTATGAGAAATATAAATTTTATAAATGATATTTTAAATAGTTACTAAGTTGAAAAAAATAATAATAATAAAATAATTGTGTTTTTAGCTTATTATATTTTTGTTTATTTATATATATACACAAATTTTAAGTGTGGGGTAAAATTTTTGTACTATTAATGTACAACCCCATCTTGTGTGTGATTAACATGTTTGCTAACAGGTACTTATGATGATGATGCATTCGACATAACGAAACACTACATTTATATTGTGATAAAGGGATTGGATATATTCATACGATAAGCATTTTACAATTACTTAACAAAGGAAGTTCCAAATACTTTACACTTTTTGTCCTCTCAAATTTATACATTTAATCTGATTTTATGTAATGAGGGCATTACATAATCTGAAGTGTGGGGTGGGAATATATAAATTCTTGAGAACTTATAACTTGGTGGTTTTTACGAAAAATTTTGAAAATTTTTAAACAAATATATCTAGCCAATTTTTAAAGTAATTATGAGCAATTAAAGATTAGGTGTCAAAAACCGAAATTATTGTTTCCATACATTAAAAATACATAAGTTTATTTGATTAAAACCTATAAAAGAAAACCAAGTATAACAGAATTTATAAACCCATATATTTAAAACCATTTATCACATGTTTCTATGAAGTTTATTGCAGATATCATTGCTTTGGAATGTATAAACCTGAATATCCCATTGATACGAGTAATAAAGGATGAATCAAGTTCATCCCTTAAGGAAGTAAAGTCTTCCAAAATGACACACTTGCTAACTTATGTTAGAAGATGTAGTCCAGAACAGCTGTAGGTTGACGAAAAATCTTGAAAAGTCATCTCTATCATCGGCTGGAAATCCACCTCACCTCAGCATCAAACAGGGTTTTTGGTGGTCAGACTTATCATAACCATGAGATGGATCTGTCTCTAACAATGGGGGGCACATTGCAAATTAGCTTTTAAGACTAATGAATCTAATCCCCAGATGGATGATCTCCGTAAAGATCAACCACATCTATGTTTGATCGCGGTTAACATACATATGCCATAACAAATTGAGGTGTGCAAACTCATGGTTCACCAATGATATTTAGACACGATATAATTTTCTTCTAAAACTTACGCTATTTTATGAATTATATTGTGTAAAACCATTTTTAGGACATTCGGTTTCAAGTTCCATGATACTTCAATCATGGGGGCGAATAGCTTGCTAATCGCCGACTGAGACTACGGTTTTCAGTTACCCTCGACCGGAATTTGAGGTTAAAACTGGAAAACTTGTCTAGTGTAAAAACTAGCATGCCATTTTATAAAATCATAAAACGTTTTCACAAGGTCCAATTTTCCGTAAGGATCCAAATTTTTAAAACCTTAATCACGAGTTTCAACTTTGTTTCTGTTGTCAGAATTTCATTTCGTGTAGTGTGCGTGTGATCCAATAAATATTGTGTAGTGTTTCCAATCTATCTCATAAAGCGTGTGTTTTTATTTCGTGTGGCGTGTGTTTGTGATTTAAAATTTGATATGGAAAAATATGTAGTATTCCTAGTCTATTAAAAAGATATTATTGCTTGAGGACAAGCAATGTTCAAGTGTGGGGTAATTTGATATTGCTTAATATATGCATATTCTTAGTCGCAATATCAGTGCCAAATGTTATGATTTTATGTGTATTCGAGTAGTTTTCGGTTTGTAATTGGTTAAAATGTTCAAAGCGTCGAATGAAATGTTATTATGGATTTTAAATGATATAAAGATCAAAATGAAGATAAAATAAAGATTTCTAATGAGCAATAAAAGAGTACAACATCGTGCCTCAAGACTACAAGTTAAAATGATCGAAATCACGAAATCTGCGCGCCTGCACAAAAAAAATCATAACTAAATCATACGGACTCGAAAAAAGGCGAATCAGGTGTCCAGACGTCCGTAACTCAAAAATCTACAACTTTCATGAAAATACCTTACGCGAAACGCGTACCTATCTACGCAAAAAGCGTAGTTTTTCGACCAGATCTAGATTCCAAGCACACATGGGACGGCTGCTTTTAAAATTATTAATACTTCTTTTATGTTTTACACCAATTGAGATTTGCTTTTGGAATATTACAGCAAAAAGGCACAGACCAAGTTAGAAAGGCACAGACCAAGTTAGACTCTACCTACTACTACTAATTCATTTACGTGAAAAATACGGAGTACTATGCATTGAAAGAGTATGGTCAACAGAGAGGAAGTAGTAGTAGTTTAGGACATAGAGGGATACATAACAAATAAATATTTTCACTAGTGTTCTTGTTTATTTTCAAGTACTCGTATCATTTTTATTTTAGTTCCAATTAACTTTAAGATTCAATATTTAGGATAGTTTCAATATTAAGGGTGGTATTGTTCGTGATTAAGGGTATTGTTGTGCGAGTGCAAGGGTGCTTTCATTTCCATTTTCTACCATTTGTAATCATTAAATTGAAGACCTTTTGTAAGTTTGTTACTTTCATTTTTATTATTGTCATTGTTACTTATTATTATGTTTATGTTTATGTATTATTATTTTTACTCCCGTATCATTATCACGATTAGTTAGTAAATTCCCATAGTGTTTGCTTAGATGTAGAGCCCTAGTGAAATGGATTGTTATCATTCGTAAATATTAAAATGCAACTTAAGTATTTTTAACATTGAGCCTAGCTAAAAGAAACATTGTTATATGATTAGATATTTAATCCTTATCACTTAATTTATTAGATATAAATAGCGAAGGTTATTTCTCTTGATATAAATTAAGCTTCAACACTACAAGTGATTTAGATGAACTTATGAATAAGTTATTAACACTAATTTAGAAATAAGGTTCGGTGGTTTGGGTAATATCATTAGTTATATAATAGTGAAAATTGTAAAAAGGGAAACCGTTATGATTTGAGTTTTGGTGAAAGTCAAAACTAGGTTAGGTCCAAATTTAAATACTTGAGGAATAGTAAACTATCTAAATAAGATCAAATGAAAATTAGATTTAATTTAGTTAGTTGAAACTTTATATTTTCGAAAGAAAATATAAAGTTGTATACTAAAACATTTTAATAGGACTTAAATTTAAAACAATCCATGGATCTAGAGGTGAAATATTTAAGTAAACACTCCCAATTATATATTGCAAATTATTATAATCATTTTTACGTAGTATTATTCAGAAAAATTAAAATATAAATCAATCTCCTTCAGTCTTAATACGTACTGTTTTGTCACATCGAATACAACATACGCGGAATGCATATGCATACACGCGGAACGCGTAAGTGTAGATACAGTACTGTATGATTTTAGTTTAAATTTTAAGTTTTAATTAAATCTTTTAATATTACTTTAAATTTGTTTAATCCATAATTATTATAATATTGAAATCTCATTTGATTCACTATTACACTTAATGAATTAATCTTGTAATGTTGTAATTTTTATTAATAAGTAGTTTAATTAATTTAAGATTAAGTTATATTTTATTATTATTTTTCTAAATATAAATTCCTAATCCAAAAACCCCCACTTTTTAGTATAATTAATTGTTGTTAGATTCTTGAATACGCTTCTCCCTGTGGAACGAACTTGACTTGCCAGTATCTATTGCTGCACGATCGGGACCAATTACCCGTAGTGTGATAATATTTATTAGTTAGTTTAGTTGTAAAATTTAAAGGTCGATTTTATCACATCAATATTCTTGTGGGAGTCATTGGTATTACAACATCCGTACAGTGGGAGTTGTGTGACGCCCCGTACTAAATCATCATGTACGGACCATCAACAACAGGATCATTACAAGGTTAAGTACTATATGCGTTTTCAAAACAGAGTTGCATTCATAAATAAAAGTGACGTCATAACATACGTCAATTGTTTTACAGATCAAAGTATGCTTCACTAAGTAGAAGCATTAAATAAGTGTACGTGACCATAATGGTCGTTACATAACATAAGTTCATAAGTAAAAAGTTTGAATGCAACATAAGTAGTCATGCGATAACAACTCTAGGCAGCGGGTTCTACAGCACGACTAGTAAGATAGCGGAAGCGACTTCAAACACCTGAGAAAATACATGCTTAAAAAGGTCAACACAAAGGTTGGTGAGCTATAGTTTAAGTATAACAGTAATGTAAGTAGGCCACGAGATTTCAGTGCTACAACGAGCGTTTCAAAAGTATGTAAAAGTATATGCTTAACCGTGGGCACCCGGTAACTAACTTAACGTTTAATGTACCCCCTTAAAGTGCACTTGGCAAGTGCGTATAACCTCGAAGTATTAAACACTCGTTAAATGCTAGCGCTACTAGCCCGAGTGGGGATGTCAAACCCTATGGATCCATATCTAAGATTCGCGTTCACGGTTCAAAAACCAATGATTAAACGTTACCGAGCTAAAGGGAATGTTTATGCCGTTGTATAACCCACACATATATAAAGTTTAAGTACTCGTGCCTAGTATGTAAAACATAAAATCCGCATGTATTCTCAGTTCCCAAAATATGTTAAAGTAAAAAGGGAATGCTATAACTCACAATGATTAGTAGTAATGGTAAGGTAGTAGTCGGAAAGTGGTGTGCAAGTAACGGTCCAAACGTCCTCAACCTAAGTCAAATAGCACTAAGTCAATAAGTCGTCTCAAAAGGTTTACAAGTACGTAATTAAGGTCATAAGGGTCATCAACAATCATCATTAAACAAAAGGTAACAAGTAAGACTCGTTTATGAAAGTTGTTTAAAACAAAGGCTGACTTCGGTCAGTCACCACGGCCTCTACCCTTACTGAATTAAGGTGAGACCAGTAGTCATGGCTCCGTCTATGAGTCCCTTAAGTGTGGTAAAATTTACAGAAGCAAACTCGTCTTGGTTTGACCGTGGTGACGGTCTAAGTGCGAGTAGGTCAGAAATTTCTGCACAACGTTAAAGGACATGGTAACGATCGGAGGGCCATAAATCCTAAACCGTAACTCGGATTAAGACGAGTCCTATATGAAAAGTTATCTACTCGAAAAGTTCTATCTAAAAATCAAGGTTAGAACAGCCCAGGTCTGCTGGTCTGTTCCAGAAGCATCAGGTCAGTAGGTCTTGGACAGAACAGTGGGTTTTGGAGAGTTCCGGTTGTCTCGGTGCTTGATGTTCATCACGGTTCTCATTCTTGATGCGTATAGCTTCAAGTGTACAACTCATTGATGTGTTAACATCATTTTGACCAAGGTTTGTCCATCATAACTCAAGTGCAAGTGTTGTAAGTGTTTGATGAACCAAGGTTACATGTAAGTTTATGAACAAGTTCATGAACACTAAGAAAGATCACAACCAAGTGTTAGATCCATGATACTTGCACCAAAGTGTAAGCTCTTGTTGGTTTCATGTCCTTGTTCAAATGTTTAGTAAGCAACTTAACAATAAGAAATAAAGAAAATGAAAGATAAGCCTAAACCAACCATGAAGGTGGTATTCTAGTAACATACAACAAACAAGAACACAAGTAACAAAAATTAAAGATTATAAACTTTAAATCTTTGAAATAAATAAAGTAGAAAGCTAATCTAAACAAGAAGATGATTCATAGTTGCTCTTACTTTTAAAGATTCAACCAAGTTGATCTTTAAGTGAAGTAACTTCAAAGTTACTTCAAGAACTACAAGTAAAGAGTTTATACAACTATGAACTTTAATTCTTTGAAACAAAATATGTAGAACATAACTAGAGAGATTATGTTCTTGATGTTCTTGTTAAATACAAGATATAAATGAAGAATCAAAACTAGAAAGTTTGATCTTGTAACTTGGTAAAGAAAGACAAGTAAGTAAGTAAATAATAACTAGTAATCAAGACAAGTAATTAATCTTTAACAAGAACAAGTAACAAAAGTTTTAACAACAAGGATTGATGATGATTATGTTCATGTAGAAATCAGTTTTTACCAACAAAGAAAAGAAGAAAAGAAGTTGTTACTTACAAGAAAGAAAGAAGAACTTGAGAGAAAGATAAGAGAAAAGATGAAGCAAGTGTGTGTGTGTTTATGAGAAATGAGTGAGCAAGTGAGAGTAATGAAGGAAAATGAAATCAAACACCACTAAATGGCCTACATGGATTCGGCATTCAGCTGAATTGGGAGGGGGAGAGGCTATGTTTAATGGTTATTAGCATGTAAAAGAAGGCTTAAAGTTGGACAATAAGGTGGTGTGCATGGGGATAGTGAGCCAACAAGATTCCAAATGGTCAAACTAGTTAGTTCCAAGCTAAATGATACTTACAAGCTTCAAGAGTGGGCTAATTAATCCAAGTAATAAGTAGGGTGGGCTTATACAAGTCCATTAACTCTTAAAAGGCCCAAGTAGTGAGTAGTTAGCTAGTAATCCACTAAAAGTCCAAGTTAAGCCCAAGTAACTAACTAACCATTATAGTTAACCTAAATGATTAATAAAATTAATCATGAATGTAAATAATACTTGAAAATATTATTCGTGCAAGTTCCGGGTGTCACCAAGACGTTTCGGGCATTTAAAGTTCAAGTACGGGCAATTAAAGCAACATGTAAATGTAATAACATACATTCATTTAATCAAGCGTATTAATAATAATAATTATTAATAAATAACGTTGGAAAAACCAGGGTCGTTACATTACCCACCTGTTAAAGAAAATTTCGTCCCGAAATTTAAGCTGAAGTAGATGGAGGAGTCGGGAAAAGATGAGGATATTTACGCATCATTTGATCCTCTCGTTCCTAAGTAAACTCAGGTCCTCGTTTGGCATTCCATCGTACTCGTACAATCGGAATCTTGTTGCGTTTCAAAGTTTTGATCTCACGATCCATAATCTCAACAGGTTCCTCCACAAAGTGGAGTTTGTCATCAATAGTAAGTTCTTCCAAAGGTATGATGAGTTCGGGTGCAGCAAGACACTTCTTCAAGTTTGACACATGGAAGGTAGGATGAACTGAGCTCAATTGTGCTGGTAGATCCAAACGGTATGCAACTGGTCCAACACGTTCCAAGATCTCGAATGGACCAATGTATCGTGGGTTCAACTTTCCACGTTTTCCAAAACGGATCACACCTTTCCAAGGTGCAACCTTCAACATTACACGATCACCAACATTAAATTCAAAGTCTTTCCGTTTAAGATCGGCATAGCTCTTTTGGCGATCACGGGCAGTCTTAAGTCTAGCTTGAATCTGAGCAATCTTCTCCGTCGTTTCGTGGACTACCTCGGGTCCGGTGATTTGCTTTTCGCCTACTTCGGCCCAACAAATAGGAGATCGGCACTTACGACCATACAATGCTTCAAAGGGTGCAGCATTAATGCTAGAGTGATAACTGTTATTGTACGAGAATTCGGCGAGTGGCAAATGCCTTTCCCAGGCCTTTCCAAAATCAATGACACATGCACGCAGCATGTCCTCCAAGGTCTGAATCGTTCGTTCACTTTGCCCGTCAGTCTGAGGATGATAAGCAGTACTCATGTCAAGACGAGTTCCCATGGCTTCTTGCAAAGAACGCCAAAATCTGGAAGCAAAACGGGGATCGCGATCGGAGATGATTGATAAAGGTACACCATGACGAGATACAACCTCTTTGATGTACAGCTGAGCAAGTCTTTCCATTGTATCAGTTTCCTTCATCGCTAGGAAGTGTGCAGATTTGGTAAGGCGGTCAACAATAACCCAAATAGTATCGCATCCGCCCACCGTCTTTGGCAGCTTAGTAATGAAATCCATTGTGATCCTTTCCCACTTCCATTGTGGGATTTCCGGCTGTTGAAGTAACCCAGAAGGTCTCTGATGTTCGGCCTTAACTTTCGAACAAGTCAAACACTTCCCAACATAAGTTGCAACGTCCTTCTTAAGATTCGGCCACCAATACTGTTCTTTAAGGTCGTGGTACATTTTACCTGCACCGGGGTGAATCGAATATCTCGATTTGTGTGCTTCATCAAGTATCAGGCTTCGTAGATCTCCATAGTAAGGTACCCAAATTCTTCCGGCATAACATCGGAGTCCAGACTCTCTAACCTCGAATCGAGAGACAAGTATGTTCAAATGCTCGTGAGATATGTTCTCCTCCTTGAGAGCCTCAACTTGGGCTACTCTGATCTGGTTGTTGAGGTTCGAATGGATGGTGATGTTCAGAGCCCTAACACGGAGAGGTGCCGTCCTCTCCTTTCGGCTTAAAGCGTCAGCTACAACATTGGCCTTGCCAGGGTGATAACGGAGTTCACAATCGTAGTCGTTGAGCGTCTCGATCCATCGACGCTGTCTCATATTCAATTGCTTCTGATCGAAGATGTGCTGGAGACTCTTGTGATCGGTGAAGATAGTGCTCTTAGTTCCATACAAATAATGTCTCCACAATTTGAGTGCAAAGACAACGGCTCCAAGTTCAAGATCATGTGTAGTGTAGTTCCGCTCGTGAATCTTCAATTGGCGGGAGGCATAAGCAATAACCTTTGATCGTTGCATCAATACACAACCAAAACCACTCTTCGATGCATCGCAATAAACAACAAAGTCGTCACTGCCTTCAGGAAGTGATAGGATAGGTGCGGAGGTTAACTTCTTCTTCAAAGTTTGGAATGCTGATTCGTGTGTGGGTTCCCAAATGAACTTCTTGCCCTTGTGAGTCAGTGCGGTCAAAGGACGCGCAATCAGAGAAAATCCTTCGATAAACCTTCGATAATAACCGGCGAGACCTAGAAATTGGCGAATATGCGTTGGAGTAGTGGGGGTCTCCCACTTGCTGATGGCTTCAATCTTGGCGGGATCAACTTTGATACCCTGGTCGCTCACAACATGACCCAAAAACTGTACTTCCTTCAACCAAAATTCGCACTTGGAGAATTTGGCGTAAAGTTGCTCTTGTCTTAAGAGTTCAAGCACAAGCCGAAGGTGTTGCTCATGTTCTTCTTCGCTCTTAGAGTAGATGAGGATATCATCTATGAAGACGATAACAAACTTATCCAAGTAAGGCTTGCAGACACGATTCATGAGATCCATGAACACGGCAGGTGCATTTGTCAAACCGAATGGCATCACGAGGAACTCATAATGACCATAACGGGTCCTGAATGCAGTTTTCATCACGTCACTTTCCTTCACCCTCAGCTGGTGATATCCGGATCGCAAATCGATCTTTGAATAAACGCTCGATCCTTGTAGTTGATCAAAAAGATCATCAATTCGTGGAAGAGGATATCGATTCTTGATTGTCAATTTGTTGAGCTCACGGTAGTCGATACACATACGAAAGGATCCATCCTTCTTCTTCACAAACAGAACAGGTGCGCCCCAAGGCGAGAAACTTGGTTGGATAAACCCTCGATCTAACAGCTCTTGTAGTTGACTCTGTAATTCTTGCATCTCGGAAGGTGCGAGTCTATAAGGTGCGCGAGCTACAGGTGCAGCTCCTGGCACTAAGTCAATCTGAAACTCTACTGCTCTCTGCGGCGGTAATCCAGGTAATTCCTCTGGGAAGACATCGGAAAATTCGTTCACAATTCGAACGTCGTTCACGCTCTTCACCTCAGTTTCTACCGCTTTCACATGTGCTAGGACAGCAAAGCGTCCCTTCTTCATAATCTTTTGCGCTTTCACGCAACTAATGAGGTTCAACTTCGAGGTACATTTCTCTCCATAGATAACCAGTGGTTCGCCATCTCCTTGTGGTATGCGAAGTGCTTTATCTCCACAGATAACATCGGCCTTTATCTTGCTCAACCAATCCATACCGACGATCGCGTCAAAACTTCCCAGTTTGATAGGTATCAAATCAATTTCGAAATCTGCACCAGCTATGTTGATAATAGCTCCACGACTAATATGGTCAACCTTTTCAAGTTTTCCATTGGCTACCTCGACAAGCATACTTTCCTTTAAGGGAACTAACGACCAATCTAACTTATCACAAAAATGTCTACACACATAGCTTCTATCGGCACCAGTATCAAATAGGACAGAAGCTAAAAGATTGTTGATCTTGAATATACCTGTCACCAAGTCGGGGTTGTCGCGAGCGTCCCTTGCATTAACATTGAAGGCTCTAGCACGTGGTGGTCCGCCATCCTTACGCTTGTTAGGACACTCATTTCTGAAATGGCCCGTCTTTCCACATTCATAACACTTCTTAGGCCCATTGTTGTTGTGGTTTGGCTTCACATTCAAAGTGGTAACCTTGCAATCCTTGCCAACATGCCCAGATCGTTGGCACTTCTCACAGATAACATTGCAATACCCAGTGTGGTGCTTGTAGCACCTATTGCATTGTGGTAAGGTTCCTTTGTAGTTCGGATTGGTGCGGTTGTTGTTGTTGGGGTTGGTGTTGTTGTTGTGCATGTTGTTGTTTTGCCTGAACCCTTCATGTCGTTTTGCCGGGTTTTGATCATAGTTCCTACCCCTGTTGTTGTTGTGGTTGTTGTCCCACTTCCTCTTTTCACCACTAACAGTTTCAAACTTAGCCTTCTCCGGCTCGTCAAGGATGATTTGATTCAAGAGAGTATGCGCCATGCGCATTGCTTCGGGAACGCTTGGTGGCTTGGATGAGGTAACATTACCCTTGATGGACTTAGGAAGTCCCGAGAAGTATTTCTCCAAACGCTTAAATTCGGGGGTGACCATGGTTGGACACATAAGAGCCAATTCCAAAAACCTACGGTTGTAGTTGTTAAGGTCGTTCCCTACGGTTTTCAATTGCATAAATTCGATTTCCATCTTTTGAATCTCGGTTCTCGGACAGTATTCCTCGATCATAGCACATTTAAATTCTTCCCAAGGCGTAGCATACGCCTCATCAATTCCTTTCGCTTGGGCCATGGTATTCCACCATGTGAGTGCGCCATCAGACAGCGTGCAAGATGCAAATTTCGTTTTGTTAGCCTCAGAACAATTGCTAACCCTGAATACCGATTCCAACTTTTCGAACCATCTGGTGAGACCGACGGGTCCCTCAGTGCCACTGAAGTAGTGTGGCTTGCAGTTTTGAAATTCCTTGTAAGTACACCCATCTCGAACGACAGGTGGATTGACAGGCGGTGGTGGTGGAACTTGGGGTTGTCTTTCAGCTAGTGCAGCAGCGACTCGCTCGTTAATCATTTCCTCAATTTGTGCCGCGGTGGGGATAGATCTCCCGTTGGCCATGATGTTCTATACAAACATTTTGACTCAAGTCAAAATCCATTATGCAAATAATAATAATATAGTATATAACAACCAACATGAAAACAGCACAACACATGTTGATTAAGTAATGCAAGCATATATAAGTACCACAAAACCATGATATGATAACGTAAATAGAACTCTTGCGCACAAAGAAACAACACAAATTCCATTCATTAATGATAATAAGTTCATACATTACAATAAGTTCGTACATTACATAAGTGAAATATGAAATTACAAAAAGAGATTACAATACAGAATCTAGTACTAAGTCCTACGGCGATGGTGGGTACAAGATGTCCAAAACATGAGCCAACTGCTCCTCGAGCTCAGTAACTCGAGTCTGGAGAATCTCAATCTCCCGCCTCATTTCCTCATTAGAGGAAGATGGTGGGGCAGGTGGTGCTGGCGGTGCAGGTGGAGCCGGTGGTGCTGAAGTGGATGGTCCGGCTCTGGGTGGAGATGGTAATATCAGTGGGTCGGCGGGGTACGGCACCAGCCGTTTACGTGCAGTGATCCTACGACGCCGACCATAAGCGTCAGTGACAGTACGACCAGGAATTATGCCAGCGAAGCGATACCGCTTCTTCGGCGGGGTAGAAGGTGCCTGAATCGGTCGGTCAGCGGGATCCTCCTCATCAATGGAGTCGTCAGATGAGGTGTCGTCTGAAGAAGCATCGGTGGAAGAACCGTCGTCTGAATCATGCGGTGGTGGCGCGGGTGGCTCAACGTATCCGAAAGCGGCCAACATCTGTCGGTGTCGGCCTGGCGTAATCACGGCTAAGCGGCCGTCGGCAGTGCGTCGGCAAGGTGTGCGCCAGTGATTACGGAAGGGTCCTTCCCCGAACTCCGCGGGGATCTCCATGCCACCAATGCGAGCCAGTTGCCTCAGGGGTCTGGAAGAAGACGCCGGGATAGGCACACTAGAGCTAGCTCCAGAACTAGAGGCGCCGGGGTCGCCAGTGGGTGTCGGGGCCGGAATGTCAGCAGCAGCAGCAGCAGCAACAGGTGCAGCAGTGGGTGGAACAACGGGGCCTGAGCCGCTCGGGATGTCAGTAGGTGGAACGTCCGACATCTGAACAAGGAAAAATAAATTTTCCATGTCAGTATGTCATAAAGCAAGCAAATAATAGGCCAACAGTTTAAATCATGTATAACAATAAGTAGCATGGCAATATCAGTAATCGTGCGAAACTAGCATGTAATCGAAAGCAAGTAATAGCATGCAGTAGTGAAATCACGTAGTAGCATACGGCATATAGCAGTAACAGTAAGCAGCAGCATGCAGTAAGTTCAGCGGAAACAAGTAAACTAACAAGTTGTAGATTAGCCCTATTAGTGAATCCTACTCGGGTCGGTCTTAGACTCACTAATGCATCCTAATTCCCTACAACCAATGCTCTGATACCAAATGTGACGCCCCGTACTAAATCATCATGTACGGACCATCAACAACAGGATCATTACAAGGTTAAGTACTATATGCGTTTTCAAAACAGAGTTGCATTCATAAATAAAAGTGACGTCATAACATACGTCAATTGTTTTACAGATCAAAGTATGCTTCACTAAGTAGAAGCATTAAATAAGTGTACGTGACCATAATGGTCGTTACATAACATAAGTTCATAAGTAAAAAGTTTGAATGCAACATAAGTAGTCATGCGATAACAACTCTAGGCAGCGGGTTCTACAGCACGACTAGTAAGATAGCGGAAGCGACTTCAAACACCTGAGAAAATACATGCTTAAAAAGGTCAACACAAAGGTTGGTGAGCTATAGTTTAAGTATAACAGTAATGTAAGTAGGCCACGAGATTTCAGTGCTACAACGAGCGTTTCAAAAGTATGTAAAAGTATATGCTTAACCGTGGGCACCCGGTAACTAACTTAACGTTTAATGTACCCCCTTAAAGTGCACTTGGCAAGTGCGTATAACCTCGAAGTATTAAACACTCGTTAAATGCTAGCGCTACTAGCCCGAGTGGGGATGTCAAACCCTATGGATCCATATCTAAGATTCGCGTTCACGGTTCAAAAACCAATGATTAAACGTTACCGAGCTAAAGGGAATGTTTATGCCGTTGTATAACCCACACATATATAAAGTTTAAGTACTCGTGCCTAGTATGTAAAACATAAAATCCGCATGTATTCTCAGTTCCCAAAATATGTTAAAGTAAAAAGGGAATGCTATAACTCACAATGATTAGTAGTAATGGTAAGGTAGTAGTCGGAAAGTGGTGTGCAAGTAACGGTCCAAACGTCCTCAACCTAAGTCAAATAGCACTAAGTCAATAAGTCGTCTCAAAAGGTTTACAAGTACGTAATTAAGGTCATAAGGGTCATCAACAATCATCATTAAACAAAAGGTAACAAGTAAGACTCGTTTATGAAAGTTGTTTAAAACAAAGGCTGACTTCGGTCAGTCACCACGGCCTCTACCCTTACTGAATTAAGGTGAGACCAGTAGTCATGGCTCCGTCTATGAGTCCCTTAAGTGTGGTAAAATTTACAGAAGCAAACTCGTCTTGGTTTGACCGTGGTGACGGTCTAAGTGCGAGTAGGTCAGAAATTTCTGCACAACGTTAAAGGACATGGTAACGATCGGAGGGCCATAAATCCTAAACCGTAACTCGGATTAAGACGAGTCCTATATGAAAAGTTATCTACTCGAAAAGTTCTATCTAAAAATCAAGGTTAGAACAGCCCAGGTCTGCTGGTCTGTTCCAGAAGCATCAGGTCAGTAGGTCTTGGACAGAACAGTGGGTTTTGGAGAGTTCCGGTTGTCTCGGTGCTTGATGTTCATCACGGTTCTCATTCTTGATGCGTATAGCTTCAAGTGTACAACTCATTGATGTGTTAACATCATTTTGACCAAGGTTTGTCCATCATAACTCAAGTGCAAGTGTTGTAAGTGTTTGATGAACCAAGGTTACATGTAAGTTTATGAACAAGTTCATGAACACTAAGAAAGATCACAACCAAGTGTTGGATCCATGATACTTGCACCAAAGTGTAAGCTCTTGTTGGTTTCATGTCCTTGTTCAAATGTTTAGTAAGCAACTTAACAATAAGAAATAAAGAAAATGAAAGATAAGCCTAAACCAACCATGAAGGTGGTATTCTAGTAACATACAACAAACAAGAACACAAGTAACAAAAATTAAAGATTATAAACTTTAAATCTTTGAAATAAATAAAGTAGAAAGCTAATCTAAACAAGAAGATGATTCATAGTTGCTCTTACTTTTAAAGATTCAACCAAGTTGATCTTTAAGTGAAGTAACTTCAAAGTTACTTCAAGAACTACAAGTAAAGAGTTTATACAACTATGAACTTTAATTCTTTGAAACAAAATATGTAGAACATAACTAGAGAGATTATGTTCTTGATGTTCTTGTTAAATACAAGATATAAATGAAGAATCAAAACTAGAAAGTTTGATCTTGTAACTTGGTAAAGAAAGACAAGTAAGTAAGTAAATAATAACTAGTAATCAAGACAAGTAATTAATCTTTAACAAGAACAAGTAACAAAAGTTTTAACAACAAGGATTGATGATGATTATGTTCATGTAGAAATCAGTTTTTACCAACAAAGAAAAGAAGAAAAGAAGTTGTTACTTACAAGAAAGAAAGAAGAACTTGAGAGAAAGATAAGAGAAAAGATGAAGCAAGTGTGTGTGTGTTTATGAGAAATGAGTGAGCAAGTGAGAGTAATGAAGGAAAATGAAATCAAACACCACTAAATGGCCTACATGGATTCGGCATTCAGCTGAATTGGGAGGGGGAGAGGCTATGTTTAATGGTTATTAGCATGTAAAAGAAGGCTTAAAGTTGGACAATAAGGTGGTGTGCATGGGGATAGTGAGCCAACAAGATTCCAAATGGTCAAACTAGTTAGTTCCAAGCTAAATGATACTTACAAGCTTCAAGAGTGGGCTAATTAATCCAAGTAATAAGTAGGGTGGGCTTATACAAGTCCATTAACTCTTAAAAGGCCCAAGTAGTGAGTAG
The DNA here is from genome assembly GCF_046630445.1 of Rutidosis leptorrhynchoides. Classification (NCBI taxonomy): domain Eukaryota; kingdom Viridiplantae; phylum Streptophyta; class Magnoliopsida; order Asterales; family Asteraceae; genus Rutidosis; species Rutidosis leptorrhynchoides. The sequence goes on from NC_092337.1 coordinate 202,212,243, forward strand.
TTAGCTAGTAATCCACTAAAAGTCCAAGTTAAGCCCAAGTAACTAACTAACCATTATAGTTAACCTAAATGATTAATAAAATTAATCATGAATGTAAATAATACTTGAAAATATTATTCGTGCAAGTTCCGGGTGTCACCAAGACGTTTCGGGCATTTAAAGTTCAAGTACGGGCAATTAAAGCAACATGTAAATGTAATAACATACATTCATTTAATCAAGCGTATTAATAATAATAATTATTAATAAATAACATTGGAAAAACCAGGGTCGTTACAAGTTGACTAAGGTTAAAGAATTAGGTTCATTATAATTCGTTTGTGCGTATGTGGTCAGTGTTCCAACGGTGAAAGGGAAAGTGGTAAGGTGGAGGATCAATGATGTGGTGGTGTTCTCTCATGAGTATCTTGATGGTTGTGTCCACGTGTTTATTCTACCAGGTAGTCTATTCTTTGTTGAAAAGATAGATTGAGTAGATGGTTTTATGTATGGATGGATCACTTGGGTGATGGGGTTGATAGAGTCGGGTCGGACTCTGACACACTATCTCATAGTCTAGTGAGATGATTGCCATAAACAGAGAGGGTTTAGTTTGTATTGATCCCAAGCAAGTAACGATGATTCGATTGTAGCTCAGTTTAAAGGTGTCGAAAGTCTTCCTTCTAATGGTGTGGAAGTGCGGCGTGTCCCGGGTTTGTTTATCCGGCGGTATTGTTTAAAATGGGTTATGGTCAGGAAATCAAATTGTTGCTGTGGAATGATATTTGAAGTTTTGGTTGTTTGTTGATTACATTTCTTGACAAGTTGAGGTGCTCTTTATCGAAAGCTGCTAGCTTGATGGTTAGAGTGTGCGTGTCCCAAAGAGCTTTTTTGGCGTTATAGACGGTTATGTTCAAGAGTCGAAGTGTTGATCGAGTATGGGCTGATAAAATGGGATGTGTTTAGATCATCCTTTAAGTGGGAGATTGTTGGATGTGTGAAAGATATCAAAACAACAAGAAAAGGTGTGTTTTAATGTTAAGGCGCGTCGTGGCTCAACACATGGATGAGGTTAAAAATTTGTAAAAAGGCTGTTCTAAAATCATGCCTTAAGCCACGGCGCGGCTCCTCCAGCCAGGACGCTGCTTAAGCCTATCTGGGAGCCTGACGAGGAAAAAGCATTTTCTTGCTCTTTAAGTTGTTTCCTTGTTATTTTATGCCTATTTAAGGACCCTTATGTAACCCTAAACTGTACCTATGAAAATTATAATAAAATCCTCTTTGTTTAGCCGTGGAGTAAACCAATTCGTTTGAATTAAACGATTGGACATAACCACGTTAATTCCATATTCTTTATGTTTCTTGTTCTTATCTTTATTTGTGTTGGTGATTATTTGTTTGTTGCATGGTGGGTTGATAACTAGGGTTATCAAGTTCTTGTTAGGGCTCACCTAGAATTCCTAACAATATTTACTATTGCATCTCTTTGATTGAACGATAGCAATATGTATATCAAATTAGAGAGTGTAAAAACTGTATTCAACAGCTGCCCCATACACATTTTATTTTTTTACTTTGTATTTCTTATCACATTTTATTCTTAGGGTGTGTTTGGATGAACTAGATGGTAGCCAGAGTTGGAGATTGTAGCTGGAGCTTATTTTCCAAGCTGGTAGTAGGAGCTTATTTTTATTTGTAAGTGTTTACTAAAGTAGCTGGAGCTCGAAGCTTATTGTTATGATATGACATTAAAGGACATAATATAAATTTATAAAATAATATATTAGGGGTTTTCTAGTAATTTAATGTTTTTTAAGCTCTACTTTTTTTTTCATAAGCTACTTCAAGTAGCTTAAAAATTGTAACGACCCGACTTTTCTGACTTACTTTTGTGCTTGTTACTTTCTGCGAAAATGCGTATTTGTGCGTACTGTGTTGGTTTATATTCTGGGATCTTATTTCATGATTAATTACTTTCGTTAATACCATACAACGTGCCATTAAGTACTTAGTTACTTAACTTGATCCCCGAATGCTTTTATGACCGTTAGTGTCACTTGACATTTAGAACGAGCTATATGTTTTGGTACACGTTTAACTTTGGTCGTAATTGGAATATTACGACTACGTAATACTAATTGTTATTTCCTAATAACAATTACTTGGGCTTTTGGTTGCTTAATTACGCTTAGTAATTTACTTATGCTCACTAGTTAGTCTTGTTGGACTTTCTACCTTGTTGGACTTTAGCCCACCCTACTCTAGCTAACTGACTATTTAATTAGCCCAATTTTAAATAGTTTATGACCCATATAAATGTAAGATAAAAATCCATTTATAAGAGCCAACATACTAGTATTTTTGTTAACCATAATCACAAATGTTGCATGGGATCCTAACAATAAGAACCACCTTTAGACCACCACTAACCAAAAAGCAAAAAGGTGTCCCCCTTGACCCCCCAAACCCCACGGCCAACCCTCACCATTTTCACTATAAATACCAAGCAAATCTCACCCATTTCACACTTGATCTCATTCACATTTTACACACACTTACTCTCTTATTTTCTCTCTAGTCTTTCTCACTCTAAAAAGTGTAAGTATTAAATTTTCTTCTTCTTCTTTTCTCCTTCATAGAATCGACATCATCATCATCATGTAAGGATCAAGCTTTTTAGCTTTTTGATCTTGTTATATCTTGTAGATTCAAACTTTGATTTGAATCCTTCAAGAACATGAAAGATTCAAGCTTTCTATCTTTGAATCTTCATTTCTTTGTTGGATCTAAGTTTTCTAGATTATGATCCCTTTATTTTGTTAAAAAGATCAAAACTTGTGTTTATGATCTTCATGTAACTTGTAGATCTAGCCTTTTGATTTAAGGATCTTAAAGAACATTAAAGATCCAAGCTTTCTAGCTTAGGGTTTCATTATTTTGTTAAAGATCTTAGCTTTCTAGGTTATGGTCTCATTACTTTTACTAGATCTTAGCTTTCTAGCTTATGGTCTCATTAATCTTGTAAAGATCCAAGCTTTCTAGCTTAGGGTTTCTTAATACTTGAGGATCTAAGTTATTATTATAGATCTCACTTGCTTAGAACCTTTTTTTGTTTTTTATGGTGATAAAAATCAAGTCTACAAAATCTCATATGATGAAGATGCATAAACTTGTGTCAAAAGGACAAAGGTTGAAGCTTTATTGTGTTTATGCAATAAAGAGACAACCTTGAGGTTTAAAACTTGTAGAATGTTAGCTTTTACTCTTAGTTGTGTGTTGATGGTTGAAACTTGGTCAAAGTGATGCTAAAACATCAAAGAGTTGTACACTTGAAGCTTACACACATCAAGGATGAGAACCGTGATGAGCATCAAACACCAAGAAACCCACCGGATCACTTGTTTGCTATTTTTCGGGGTCTGATCAGACTCCTAGGACTTTTGGAAAATTTATTTTCAGATAGTTTGTTTCGATTAAATGAGTTTTCGTTTAGGACTCGCCTAAATCCGATATACGTCTTAGGATTTATAGCCTTCAGAAAATCACTACGCCTTTGTAACGACGTGCTAAAAAAATTATGACCTACTCGCGCTTGAACTGTCACCACGGTCAAACGACATCGAGTTAGGATCAGAAAATTGGATAGCAGTTAGAGGACTCACATACGGAACCTTGGCCACTGACCACGCGTCTTTTTGGTTTGTATAGAGGTCGTAGCAGCTGTCCGAATTCAGCCTTTTGTTTCGATCTCTATTCTTGTTGAAAACTTACTTTAGCTTTTATGAATGATAATGATGATGATGATACTTAAGACTTAATTTATTCACTTTTAAACTTTTGGGGACAATATACTGACTTAGTGACCTTTGACTTAGGTTGACGACCTTTCGGACCGACTTACTACTTGCATACTTTTCATATCGACTTTTACTGCTTATTCACTGTGAGTTATAGCTTCCCTTTTTACTTTACTATTTTTGGGACTGAGAATACATGCGCTTTTTATGTTTTACATACTAGACACGGGTACTTAAACTTTATATATGTGTGGGTGACATAACGGCACAAAGATTCCCCTTAGCTCGGTAACGTTTAGTCATTGGTTTATGAACCGGTGAACGCGAATCTTAGATATGGATCCATAAGGTTTGACATCCTCACTCGGGCTAGTCGCGCTAGCATTCAACGGGTGTTTAATACTTCGTAAACAGACGCACTCGCCAAGTGTACTTTTAGGGGGTAATATTACGTTAAGTTAGTTACCGGGTGCCCACGGTTAAGCATATACTTTTCATACTGTTTTGAATACGAAATCTCGTTGTCTACATTACATTACTGATTACAAACAAACTATAGCTCACCAACATTCGTGTTGACCTTTTAAGTGTGTATTTCTCAGGTGCTTAGACGTTGTTGCTTCCGCTGTTAGATTTGCTGTCTTGATGTTAAAGACTTGCTGTTACAGACTCGCTGTGTTAGACTCCCGCTGCATTACTTAGAGATGTCTCAATCATGGAACTTTTATTTTGCATTCGCAACTTATGTTATTTTGAATAATGGATTTGTAACGACCTTTGTGTCACGTTTTATTTTGTAAAATGTTATCTTTCATAAATGCAAAACTTGTTTTAAAACAGCATGTAGTATTATACCGTGTAATGGACCTGTTGTTGACGATTCGTACATGATGGTTTTGTACGGGGCGTCACATTTGGTATCAGAGCATTGGTTGTAGGGAATTAGGTTGCATTAGTGAGTCTTGACCGAGTCGAGTAGGATTCACTAATAGGACTAATCTATAACTTGCTCATTTACTTGTTTCTGCGGAACTGCTGCATGCTACTGTATTATACTACTGCATGATACTGCTTACCTTTACTGCTATGTGTACTTACTGTATGCTACTGCTATTTTCTCGCTACTGCATGCTACTATCTGCTTTTGATCATATGCTACTTCTGTTTAATACTGTTACTATTGCCAAGCTATGTACTGCTAGGATGTTGTAGTGCCTGATTACGTGCTTGCTATATGTCGTACTGACATGGAAAAAGTTATTTTTCCTTGTTCAGATGTCAGACATGCCGCCCATGACCAGTGACTTCGAAAGTGACTCAGATACATCTGCTACCTCGCCTACTATTGTTGCTGACTCACCACTACCCTCCGTCGACTCTGGCGATTCATCTTCTGGAGATAGTAGACACGCGCTTGACCTAATGGACATCTCAGACGGAGACGAGGATCCCGAGGATATTCCAGCTCCACCCAGCCCTAGACTCACGGGGCCACAACACCATTTCAGTGGTACTGTGATTCCTGGGGGAGACGGGGACGGTCCATTCCATAACGAGCGTGGACATTGGGTTAGACGCACCGCTGACGGACGTGTCGTACCGATTACACCTGGCAGATATCGACTTATGACCACTGGCCAGACACTTTCTCCCGCCTGTGATGTACCTACACTACCTTCAAACGATTCAGATGGATCATCATTCGACGACACCAGCGAGGAGGATCCCGAGGAGGATTCTGAGCAGGACCCCGAGGAGGAGCCCGTGCAGCCACCCTCTACCCCGTCGAAGAAGCGATACCACTTCGATGGTACTGTTATTACAGGGGTTAATGGAGGTAAGCCGTTCGTGAACGCACATGGACAGTTGGTTAGGGTTACCGCACGTAAGCGGGTTGTGCCGTATCCTGCTGATCCATTCGTGCGTAAGGTCGCCCGCACCGTGCCGTCTAATTCTAGTACTACACCTGCACCACTTGCCCATCAGCATCTCCCACCGTCGAGGAACTGACAAGGAAAGTGTATGCCCTCCGTGTTCAAGTAACCGAGCTAGAGGACCAGATGACCCACCTGTTGGACATCATTTACCCACCCTCACCCTAGGACTGTTGTATTAGATTTCTTTATGTATCCCATTAGTAGTTTCATGTATTTTATTTATGTATTGTACGAACCTTATGCTGTTGTATGCAATTTTCTTACTATGAATGGAATTACTGTTGTTGATTTATTGTACGGTTTTTTATTACATGTTCGCTTTTGTACTATCTTTTGCTTGTTATCCATGCTTAGTTAACATGTATTGTGTTGCTTCCATGTTGTTTACCTTATGCCGTGACGTTGTTGGTTAATGGATTTGTACATAAGTCGAAACTTTTGTTTGGAAGATCGATGGCTAACGGAAGAGGTTCAAGGGAAATGCCCAAAGCAGCACAGATTGAGGAGATGATAGCTGCTCGAGTAGCTGTAGTTATGGCGAATGCCAACCCCCAAGCTCCACCAGCTAACCAGAACATCCAGAATGGGTGCACTTTCAAGGAATTTCAGAGCTGTAAGCCCCACAATTTTAGTGGAATAGAAGGGCCAGTTGGGCTGACGAGATGGTTTGAGAAGTTGGAATCTGTGTTCCGTGTGAGTAACTGCTCCGAAGTGAATAAGACCAATTTCGCATCGTGCACGCTGTTGGATGGCGCTTTGACTTGGTGGAATACGTTAACCCAAGCTCAGGGAATTGACGAAGCTTATTCTACACCATTGGAGGAGTTTAAGAGGGCTATGATTGAGGAGTACTGCCCCAGAACCGAAATTCAGAAAATGGAAGCGGAATTTTGGGAACTAAAAGTTGTAGGAACTGACTTTGATGGCTATAACCGAAGGTACTTGGAGATGGCTTTGATCTGCCCCACAATGGTTACCCCTGAGTACAAACGGATGGAGAGGTATCTGTGGGGACTCCCCAAGGACATTCAGGGAAATGTCACTTCTTCGAAACCAGTAAATGTCCCGGAAGCCATGCGCATGGTGCACACCCTGATGAATCAAATTACCTGCCAAGAGCCGGAGAAGGCGAAATCAGAATCGGGAGCTAGTAATAGGAAACGTAAGTGAGACGGCAACAAGGGAAAAGGTTTTGATCAGAACCCAGCTAAGAGGTATGAGAATTTTAAGGGAAAAAACAACTGGAGGAACCTTAACCTGAACCCTAGCTCTAACCCTAACTACAAAGTTACCCTTCCTCAGTGTAAGAGATGCTACAAGCATCACATTGGACATTGCAACGAAGTGTGTGAGAAGTGTAAAAGGATTGGACACGTCAGCAAATATTGTAAGAGCACCACCCCAGCTGTGAGGAAAAACCCAAGTGGACCAAGGAAGTGCTATGAGTGTGGTCAGCAGCGTCACTTCAGGAATGAATGTCCCAACAAGAAGAAGGATGGCGGGCCAGCACGTGGAAGAGTTTTCAACATGAACGCCAGAGATGCCCGCGAGGATCCTGACTTGGTTACAAGTACATTCACTATCAATAAACTATTAGCTTCTGTCCTGTTTGATACCGGTGCCGATAGGAGTTATGTATGTAGACACTTTTTCTCTAAGATAGATTGGTCGTTAGTGCCTTTGGATGAGAGTATACTTGTTGAGGTAGCCAATGAAAAGCTTGAGAGAGTTGACCAAATTGGCCGAGGAGGTATAATAAACTTAGCTGGTGTGGATTTTGAGATTGATTTGATACCCATTAAGTTGGGGAATTTTGATGTGATAGTCGGTATGGACTCGTTGTCCAAGGTAAGAGCAGAAGTTATCTGTGGAGAGAAGATTCTTCGTATACCACGCAAAGATGGTAAGCCATTGATTGTTTACGGAGAGAGATGTAGCCCAAAGCTGAACCTTATTAGTTGCATGAAGGCATAAAAGGTTATGAAAAAGGGGCATTTTGCCGTTTTGGCGCACGTGAAAAAGTTAGAAACTGAGGAGAAAAGCGTGGATGATGTGCGGGTTGTGAAATAATTTCCCGACGTCTTTCTAGAAGAATTATCGGGATTACCGCCACCGAGATCAGTGGAGTGTCAGATCGATCTAGTGCCAGGAGCTGCACCTGTAGCTCGCGCACCTTATCGACTTGCACCTTCCGAACTGCAAGAGTTGCAGAGTCAACTGCAGGAACTGCTAGACTATGGATTTATCTGACCGATTTCATCGCCTTGGGGCGCACCTGTTTTTTTCGTGAAGAAGAAGGATGGATCTTTCCGCATATGTATCGATTATCGTGAACTGAACAAGTTGATGATCAAGAATCAGTATCTCCTTCCCAGGATTAAAGATCTTTTCGATCAGCTGCAAGGATCCAGCGTCTACTCCAAGATTTATTTACGATCAGGTTATCACCAGTTGAGGGTGAAGGAGAGCGATGTGCTGAAGACTGCGTTCCGAACTCGTTATGGTCACTATGAGTTTCTGGTGATTCCATTCGGTTTAACCAATGCACCTGCCGTGTTTATGGATCTCATGAATCGCTTATGCAAGCTGTACCTGGACAAATTCGTTATCGTATTCATAGACGATATCCTAATCTATTCCAAAAGCGAAGAAGAACATGAGCAACATCTTCGACTCATGCTTGAACTCTTGAGACAAGAGCAACTCTATGCCAAATCCTCTAAGTGTGAATTTTGGTTGAAGGAAGTCCAATTTCATGGTCATATTGTGAGCGATTAGGGTATTAGAGTCAATCCCGCAAAGATAGAAGCCATCAGCAAATGGGAAACCCCCACTACTCCTACTCATATCCGCCAATTTTTAGGCCTCGCCGGTTAGTATCGTAGATTCATTGAAGGTTTCTCTTTGATTGCGCGTCCTTTGACCGCGTTAACTCACAAGGGGAAGAAGTCTATTTGGGAAACCGAGCAAGAGTCGGCATTCCAAACCCTGAAGTAGAAGTTAACCACCTATCCTATTCTGTCCCTTCCTGAAGGCAGTGATGATTTCGTTGTGTATTGCGATGCCTCCCGACAAGGTTTTGGGTGTGTACTGATGCAACAGAAGAAGGTTATTGCTTACGACTCTCGACAACTGAAGATTCACGAGCAACCACAAAAGCCTCCAACACATCTTTGATCAGAAGCAACTGAATATGAGACAGCGTCAATGGATCGAGACATTGAACGACTATGATTGTGAACTTCGTTACCACCCTGGCAAGGCAAATATTGTAGCTGATGCCTTGAGCCAAAATGAAAGAATGGTACCTCTTCGTGTCCGCTCCTTGAACATCACCATTTACACAAATCTCAATAGCCAGATCCGTATAGCTCAAGATGAGGCTCTCAAGAAGGAGAATATTTCTCATGAGCACTTGAACATTCTCGTCACTGGATTCGAGATTAAGGAGACTGGACTCCGATATTTTGCTGGAAGAATCTGGGTGCCCAGTTATGGAGATTTACGAAGCCTTATTCTAGATGAAGCTCACAACTCAAGGTATTCGATTCATCCAGGAGCTGGTAAGATGTACCACGACCTCAAGGTTCAATATAGGTGGTCTAACCTCAAAAGGGATGTTGCTACGTATGTTGGAAAGTGTTTAACTTGTTCCAAGATCAAGGCCGAACATCAGAGGCCATTCGGGTTACTTCAGCAACCCGAATCCCGCAATGGAAGTGGGAGGGAATAACAATGGACTTCATCATGAAGCTACCGAAAACGGTAGGCGGTTATGATACCATATGGGTTATCGTTGACCATCTTACCAAATCTGCACACTTTCTAGCCATGAAGGAAACTGATACGATGGAGAAACTGGCACAGCTATACATAAAGGAAGTTGTATCTCGTCACGGTGTACCCTTATTGATTATTTCAGACCGAGATGCCCGTTTTGCTTCTAGATTTTGGCGTTCTTTGCAAGAAGCTTTGGAAACACGTTTGGACATGAGTACCACGTATCACCCGCAAACCGACGGACAGAGCGAACGCACGATTCAAACCCTGGAGGACATGTTGCGTGCTTGTGTAATTGATTTTGGAAAGGCTTGGGAAAAGCATTTGCCGCTGGCCGAATTCTCTTACAACAATAGCTATCACGCGAGCATTAAGGCCGCACTTTTCGAAGCTTTATATGGTCGCAGATGTCGTTCTCCTATCTGTTGGGCTGAAGTAGGTGAAAATCAAATCACCGGACCCGAAATCGTCCATGAAACAATCGAGAAGATTGTCCAAATTCAAGCAAGGCTCAAGATGGCCCGTGATCGTCAAAAGAGCTATGCTGATCTTAAGCGTAAAGATCGTGAATTCCAAGTAGGTGACCAAGTGATGTTGAAAGTCGCACCTTGGAAAGGTGTAATCCGTTTCGGAAAGCGTGGAAGCTAAATCCGCGATATATTGGTCCTTTTGAAGTCTTGGAGTGTGTTGGACCCGCTGCTTACCTTTTGGATCTTCTGACTCAGTTGAGCGCAGTTCATCCCACTTTCCACGTGTCGAATCTGAAGAAATGTCTTGCTGAACCAGAACTTGTCATACCTCTTGAGGAGCTTACGATTTATGACAAACTTCACTTCGTGGAAGAACCTGTTGAAATTATGGACCGTGAGGTCAAAACCTTGAAACGCAATAAGATTCCAATTGTTCGAGTCCGTTGGAATGCTAAACGAGGACCCGAGTTTACTTGAGAATGAGAGGATCAAATGATGCTGAAGTATCCTCACATCTACACAACTCTACCGTCTACCTCAGCTTAAAATTTCTGGACGAAATTTTCATTAACAGGTGGGTAATATAACGACCCGACTTTTCCGACTTACTTTTGTGCTTGTTACTTTCTGCGAAAATGCGTATTTGTGCGTACTGTGTTGGTTTATATTCTGGGATCTTATTTTATGATTAATTACTTTCGTTAATACCATATAACGTTCCATTAAGTACTTAGTTACTTAACTTGATCCCCGAATGCTTTTATGACCGTTAGTGTCACTTGACGTTTAGAACAAGCTATATGTTTTGGTACACGTTTAACTTTGGTCGTAATTGGAATATTACGACTACGTAATACTAATTGTTATTTCCTAATAACAATTACTTGGGCTTTTGGTTGCTTAATTACGATTAGTAATTTACTTATGCTCACTAGTTAGTCTTGTTGGACTTTCTACCTTGTTGGACTTTAGCACCACCTTTAAACCACCACTAACCAAAAAGCAAAAAGGTGTCCCCCTTGTCCCCCCCCCCAACCCCCACGGCCAACCCTCACCATTTTCACTATAAATACCAAGCAAATCTCACCCATTTCACACTTGATCTTATTCACATTTTACACACACTTACTCTCTTATTTTCTCTCAAGTCTTTCTCACTCTAAAAAGTGTAAGTATTAAATTTTCTTCTTCTTCTTTTCTCCTTCATAAAATCGACATCATCATCATCATGCAAGGATCAAGCTTTTTAGCTTTTTGATCTTGTTATATCTTGTAGATTCAAACTTTGATTTTAATCCTTCAAGAACATGAAAGATTCAAGCTTTCTAGCTTTGGATCTTCATTACTTTGTTGGATCTAATTTTTCTAGCTTATGATCCCTTTATTTTGTTAAAAAGATCAAAACTTGTGTTTATGATCTTCATGTAACTTGTAGATCTAGCCTTTTGCTTTAAGGATCTTCAAGAACATTAAAGATCCAAGCTTTCTAGCTTAGGGTTTCATTATTTTGTTAAAGATCTTAGCTTTTTAGCTTATGGTCTCATTAATTTTACTAGATCTTAGCTTTCTAGCTTATGGTCTCATTAATCTTGTAAAGATCCAAGCTTTCTAGCTTAGAGTTTCTTAATACTTGAGGATCTAAGTTATTATTGTAGATCTCACTTGCTTGGAACCTTTTTATGATTTTTATGGTGATAAAAATCAAGTCTTCATCATCTCATATGATGAAGATACATAAACTTGTGTCAAAAGGACAAAGGTTGAAGCTTTATTGTGTTTATGCAATAAAGAGACAACCTTGAGGTTCAAAACTTGTAGAATGTTAGCTTTTACTCTTAGTTTTATATTGATGTTTGAAACTTGGTCAAAGTGATGCTAAAACATCAAATAGTTGTACACTTGAAGCTTACACGCATCAAGGATGAGAACCGTGATGAGCATCAAGCACCAAGAAACCCACTAGAGCACATGTTTGCTGTTTTTCGGGGTCTAATCAGACCCCTAGAACTTCTGAAAAATAGATTTTCAAATATTTCGTTTCGATTAGATGACTTTTCGTTTAGGACTCGCCTAAATCCGATATACGGTTTAGGATTTATAGCCTTCCGAAAATCACTACGCCTTTGTAATGACGTGCTGAAAATTCTGACCTACTCGCGCTTGAACCGTCGCCACGGTCAAACGCCATCGAGTTAGGATCTGAAAATTGGAAAGTGGTTAGATGACTCATATTCGGAGCCTTGGCCACTGAACATGTGTCTTTTCGGTTTGTATAGTGGTCGTAGCAGCTGTCCGAAATCAGCCTTTTGTTTCGATCTCTATTCTTGTTGAAAACTTACTTTAGCTTTTACGAATGATAATGATGATGATGATACTTAAGACTTAATTTATTCACTTTTAAACTTTTGGGGACAATATACTGACTTAGTGATCTTTGACTTAGGTTGACGACCTTTCGGACCGACTTACTACTTGCATACTTTTCATATCGACTTTTACTGCTTATTCACTGTGAGTTATAGCTTCCCTTTTACTTTACTATTTTTGGGACTGAGAATACATGCGCTTTTTATGTTTTACATACTAGACACGAGTACTTAAACTTTATATATGTGTGGGTGACATAACGGCACAAAGATTCCCTTTAGCTCGGTAACATTTAGTCATTGGTTTATGAACCGGTGAACGCGAACCTTAGATATGGATCCATAGGGTTTGACATCCCCACTCGGGCTAGTCGCGCTAGCATTCAACGGGTGTTTAATACTTCGTAAACAGACGCACTCGCCAAGTGTACTTTTAGGGGGTAATATTACGTTAAGTTAGTTTCCGAGTGCCCACGGTTAAGCATATACTTTTCATACTGTTTTGAATACGAAATCTCGTGGTCTACATTACATTACTGATTACAAACAAACTATAGCTCACCAACGTTCGTGTTGACCTTTTAAGCGTGTATTTCTCAGGTGCTTAGACGTTGTTGCTTCCGCTGTTAGACTTGCTATCTTGATGTTATAGACTTGCTGTTACAGACTCGCTGTGTTAGACTCCCGCTGCATTACTTAGAGATGTCTCAATCATGGAACTTTTATTTTACATTCGCAACTTATGTTATTTTGAATAATGGCTTTGTAGCGACCCTTGTGTCACGTTATGTTTTGTAAAACATTATCTTTTCATGAATGCAAAACTTGTTTTAAAACAGCATGTAGTATTATACCGTGTAATGGACATGTTGTTGACGATTCGTACATGATGATTTTGTACGTGGCATCACAAAAATCTAGAGCTTAAGATTTCAATAAGCTACTAATAAGCTTCTTTAATTTTGTATGCTATACAAAATTTATGGTTGGAGCTTATAATAAAAATAAGCTTAAGCTCTCATAAACTTCAATAAATTTGTCATCTAAACACACCCTTTATAACATATTTCTTTTTTTCTATTACAAGTGTCATCTTTTTACTTCAAATTATTTTTCTTTCTAAACTTTGTGTTTTAATAAACCTTGTGTTTAGTTCTTGTGGTAGTAGTCTGCCTCTCTTAGCGAGAGGTCATGAGTTCGACTCCCGTGGGGTGCAACATTGCACACAAGTTTGTCCATTTTCCCTTGAATTCCACCTAACGGTGCCTTCCGCACATCGTGTTGGGTTTGGTGTTCTTCTAGGCAGCAGTTGGGGGCGGGTTGTGCAACTGTAGAAGTTATGCAACTATGGGGGATGAACGCATAGGTGGTTAAGTCTCAGTGTGGGTGATCCCGTATTGCTATCCAACAAAAAAAAAAAAACTTCATCTTTTAATATATTATTTATATTATATAATATTTCATAGAATATATATGAAAAAGATTATGTTATAAATATGGCTTGAGTAGTAATTTTTATCAAGTATAATTTAACACAAATAAAATAATTAAGGTGTAAGTTGAAAAAAATTATATTTAAAGTCTAAATATCTATAATTTCTATTAAAATCCGATTATGTCATTATTAGGTTAATTCATTTGTTAAGAAAAAATCTGAAATAAAAAGAAAAAAATCTAAGCCATCATGATGGTGTCATTAACATTACTTAAATATTTAATTTATTTATTTAAGTTAATTGAAATTCACTTACCTATATATAAAGATTCCATGTATGTAGCAATTAATAATAAAGATTTATTGTTATCCATAATTTAATTTGATGTTATATTGTTAGTAAAATGTATAATAAAAAATGTATACAAAATACATATCTCAATAAAATGTTGTAATGTAGCTTTTATGACAAGAAAAATAATAATTGTGATGAAAATTGGAAGAAATTGGTGGGAGAATAAATGTAGTTCATTTATTCTGACTAAGTTAAGTATATCAATATGTTTGTAAAAACAACGACAAGTTTCTTAGTCAGATGTGTTGTTCCACGGGTCATTAAACTAAATGACTTTGGCATTTACGTTCACTTTATACCTCAAACGTATCATTAAACAGTTTCGTTTAAACAAACCCGTAATCGTTTTGTTCAATTTTTGCATTTTATTATTTACGAACTAGTTGAAATTATCTTTCAAGTTTAGTGAATAAAAAATATTTAAATATATGAATATCACGAGCTTCTCTATATTTAAGAATAAGAATGTGACTAATGTACAATTTTAAACTATATGCTTTCTTTTTTTATTTGTTAATTGCAACATAGTAGCTACTTATCGATCAGATCATGTTACTTCAAAGATAAGTCGAAGTTATACGTTGGGAGATACAATTTGGAGGGAAATATTTAAATGAATCTAACTTTTAAGTTGAGATCAAGGGACTAATTAGAGAGTGATATTTGACGCGACAATTATATATGATTGGAAAAAAAAAAAAAAAATTTCCCAAAAATATTTTTTTCTCGAAAAAAAAAAATTTCAAAATTTTTTTTTGTCAATCACATGTGATTATGCAGTAAATCACATGTGATTCTGCATGCCAATCACATGTGATTGTAAAACACAATCACATGTGATTCAACATGTCAAATCCAATCACATTTGATTGAAAAAAATAAATTAATTTTTTTTGTTCAATCACATGTGATTGGGTTTTACAATCACATGAAATTGGATTAGACATGCTAAATTTAAAAAAAAAAAATTCAAAAATTTTTTTTTTTTTGAAATTTTCTTTTTTAATCACATATGATTGTCGCGTCACATGTCGCGCTCTGATTGATCCGTTAGATTTTAAGCAAATTATTGGATTCAAGGAATTACAACTCACAATTTGTAAATCGTTGTTTGGTTGCAAAAAATTATAAATAAAATACACATTATAAATGTATGTTTGTTGTGCCTATAAATTTTGCCCTTTTAGGAACTAAGTGTGTGACATGTTATAAAGAGAAAATTTTCAAAAAATAAATAGAAACTGGGCCTAAATCTTTATGAGCTCCCTTCCCAGCATCCCCTTCTTCGTGGGCCGAATCCACCGATGATTAAGTGAGCATTTATTGCTTTTAAATTTTTAAGAAAATCTAAAACACTAATAGTTCTCTTTATCTAATTCAATTTTTATATTTATGGGGAATGTTCGGATTTATATTTTTAAAAATTAATTATGCGTTTTAAGTAATCATAATTAGATGATCAACTAGCGCAAAACGTGTTGTAAATGAATAATGCATAGATTTGATTATACTGTTTTAAAAGTAATAATCAAACAAATGGTTTTTAAGTGTTTGAATAATTCGATTATCTGATAAATTAACAGGTAATTAAGAGAAAAAAGCAGTCAAAGAAAAATAGATTATCACGTTTGCTACAGTAAAGAGTGACTTGTTTTTTCATTTTCGCGTTTTGAGTTTTTAATAACAACTAATAGCCAAACATTATAATTGATTATTTACAATTTTAAAACCTAAATAATCATATTCTAAACACAAAGCCAGTCACAAGATTAATATAGGATCTAATAAGAACTAAAGATTGCAAGGAACTAAAAGAAAACTAAGTGAATAAAATAACTTAAGAACGGAGTTACTACAAAGGACTTTTAGAATATCAAATTTTTTTAAATGATTTAAAACTATTCAGAATGGTTTAAGTTTATGATTTAGAATTTAATGTCAACATTAATCACTTTGTACAATCCATTAATGCTCGTTAATGATAGCTCTAAAGATTACAGTTGTACCAATAAGTTGTACCAATATGTGTTTAACTTTATTCCTTCAATTCTTAAAAAACAAAATTAAAACCTAGAAATAAATAATTCATAAACATTAGTTTTATTCTTATTTACCCTACATGCTAATTGCCCTCTAAAAAATGGTCGTTTTTGCCCTTCCAAATCTATCAAACAACAATCAACAACAAGTTATAACACTTCCCCCTAAACTATGATACAATCTACAACTTCTTCAGGGATATAATACATAAAATTATACATTAATTAAAAAAACTTTAATCAATACTAATTGCCATTCAAAACTGGGTCGTTTTATCAAACGACAATCAACAACAAGTTACAAAACTACCCCCTAAACTATGATACAATCTACAACTTCTTCAGGGTATAATACGTAAAATTATTATTTAATTCAAAAACTTTAATCAAACTCCATCCAAATGTTTAACGGGCCGTATCTTTTCGCTCGCCGCGAGTTAAATTTTTCCGGCACCACCGTTCAACTAGAAAAAATTTTTACGAACACAACGCAACTAACTATACGCGAAACGTGAAGTGACTCGTCCTAATCCACCAGGATGAAGTCTTCAACAGATGGTCCCATTGCGAGGTTCTGACCTCTATATGCCATGAACGACTCCATGTAATGTCTTTAAAATGGGCAAAATCACAGCGGAAGATTTCTTTCATACCTGAGAATAAACATGCCTAAAAGTGTCAACCAAAAGGTTGGTGAGTTCATAGGTTTATCGTAAACAATAAAATTCATATTTTTGATACACCACAAAATTTAAATGTGCATGGTACAAATGGGCCCGAATCATATACCCACATGTAATGTACATGCGATATCTTTTAAATACAGTACACATATTTCGTGAACGAAATCATTTTTCAATAATTCTTTGTAACCGTACACATATCTCGTGTACAAAACATCATACACATAACCTGTGTATAAAATCATTCTCTCGATACATAACATTCACTTTGCTTTCATTGCTTGGCTTGGTAACCGACCTTAACATATAATGCGCATCAATAATATATCCAAAACAGAACATCTCGTCTGTATAATCAATATATAAACCTCGAAGTACTAAACACCATGTAACAACCCTGATTTTTCCGTTACTTCCGTTAACCTTCTGTTAGTTTATTTAACGACGATTATTTAACTTTTATGTGTTTATGTGTAATAAATACATACTTGATCTTCGGAGGGTTACAATAATTAATATGGGTTGATATTAATTCAAATAAATATTTCGGATAATGAAATACGATAAAAACGATACAATTTTGATAATAGCTTTTCGAGCAACGAAACGCTCGGGTTTATTTTAATAATTAATTTAATTAATTATTAACTTTTTAAAATATTTAATTTATTTGGTTTTTAATAAATTAAGCGATTGGTTGCGTTTAACGATCGGGTTAGCGTTCCGGGCCTTCGGTACGACTAAACGACACTTAAAACGGACCACGATTACACGGAATTGCAAAACACGAGCCCGGGAATACCCCATGGGCCATGTTCGGCCGACCCCACTCCCCCACCCCTTTTATTTTAATTTTTGTAACTTTAGGGACTTGTTTGTATTTTATGATAATTAAACCCTAATATAAATTAGAGTGTAAACTTAAATTTAGCAGGACCCTTCACTTATACTCAAAATAATCGACTGCCTCTCCCTCCCTGGCTCTCTTTCACGTCGACCATCACCACCATCATCATACCATTCAATTTTCACTTTTTGATAAAACCTTGAACACGAAAGTTGCAATTCTCGATGTCCTCTACGCGTTGGTGTATTTAATTTTGTGATCTAAGGTATATTTACATAAACCATAATTTTTAAAATCTGATTTTTATGAGAGTTTCATAGTTATGTTATCAATTGCTCAAGTCTATACGCGTACGTGTTAATCGTTATCGTTATTTTGATTGTTTGATGCACTAGGGTTTAAAAACGAATATGTTTTTGCTTGATCAGAAAAATTAAGTTTTTCAAATGTTAATTATTATGTTATAATCAGATTCCTTGCGAAAAACTATTGAGTTTAGGCTTTGGATTCGCTTGATTTCGTTTCCGTATGATTAAGTTATGTCAATTTGAATTATCGTTGTGTTTTTGTTGCTTGATCAGAAATATGGTATTGATAGACAATGAATTGGCATGTGAGACTTATACCACTGGAAATATAATTTAAAAACACTCAATTTAGACTAGGATATCATGTCGTTTGCTTATGGCTTTCCCGAGATATGCTTGAATTAGTGTAAAAGTAGTTTTATACAACACTTGCATGAAAATAACCTTGTATGATAAAATATGTTAACTTCTGTGATTAAATCTTTGAATATTTGAAAATTAGACAAAAAGTAATTCATCTTTCATGTAGATATCATAGGTTAATTGTATCTAGATATTCGGATAATCGCGTGCGAATGTGACTAACTAAATGAGAATCAAATCTGCAAATTGCTCATGGTTTTGTACTCTGTGGATTATGTGAATTGCATGAGCATGTATGCTTCTGTAAAATGAAACTTAACATGATATTTGACTTATTGTTAGTTTATGTCAATCTCTGAAACCTTATGCATTGGACACAATAGAGCCATACTTTATGTGAATTCTGATTTGAGCTTAAAGCTGAATGTTCAACTTTCACGAATAAACTGTACAAATTGGCTAAACAAAAGTTGTTAGATTTATTATATGTGTTACTTTGATTTGTCCTTGAACTATGGCCACTGGTCTTGTATCAATTTCATTTTCCTAACTCCGGTTATAGCCAAAATGAAATCAGTGCGCGGTCAGAAACTGACTTGGCAAACCCCAAATCTATCCCTTCTGATTCCTCACTTTTAATTGTCGTATTAGTCCCTGGCTGGACTTTTTGGAATTGATTTTAAGTATATTTATGATCTGGAGTTTTCCATATTTACTTGGATTTTGTACTATGAGATTATGTGCTAAGTATGCTACGTGTTCATGAACTTTGTGCATAACGATAAATTGAAATTGTGAAAATGATCATTCATGACCTAAAATGTATTGTTTGACTTAGGTTTGACATGTTGACCAATATTTGACATGAAACTACTGATTTTGACTTTATTTGACCGCATTGACCAAGTTTGACTTTCGGTTTGACTTCAGTTGACTTTGTTTGACTTGCATGATATAGTTGACTTTTACTTTGAAACGCGTCGAGTCGAGCAATAAGACAACGTACACTATTGTAACATCCCACCTTTTTCCGTTTACTTTTCCGTTTAACTATTTAAATTCCGTTATATGATTATGACATCTGAAATGTCCCGTTCATGTTGATTATAAACGTTCCATATTAATTGATTTCGTTGCGAGGTTTTGACCTCTATATGAGACGTTTTTCAAAGACTGCATTCATTTTTAAAACAACCATAACCTTTATTTTATCAATAAAAGTTTCAAAAGCATTACGTAGATTATCAAATAATGATAATCTAAAATATACTGTTTACACACGACCATTACATAATGGTTTACAATAGAAATATATTATATCGACATATGTTTCTTGAATGCGGTTTTTACATAATATCATACAAACATGGACTCCAAATCTTGTCCTTATTTTAGTATGCAACAGCGGAAGCTCTTAATATTCACCGAAGAATAAACATGCTTTAAACGTCAACAAAAATGTTGGTGAGTTATAGGTTTAACCTATATATATCAAATCGTAACAATAGACCACAAGATTTCATATTTCAATATACATCCCATACATAGAGATAAAAATCATTCATATGGTGAACACCTGGTAACCGACATTAAAAAGATGCATATATAAGAATATCCCCATCATTCCGGGACACCCTTCGGATATGATATAAATTTCGAAGTACAAAAGCATCCGGTACTTTGTATGGAGTTTGTTAGGCCCAATAGATCTATCTTTAGGATTCGCGTCAATTAGGGTGTCTGTTCCCTAATTCTTAGATTACCAGACTTAATAAAAAGGGGCATATTCAATTTCGATAATTCAACCATAGAATGTAGTTTCATGTACTTGTGTCTATTTTGTAAATCATTTATAAAACCTGCATGTATTCTCCTCCTAAAAATATTAGATTTTAAAAGTGGGACTATAACTCACTTTCACAGATTTTTACTTCGTCGGGAAGTAAGACTTGGCCACTAGACGATTCACGAACCTATAACAAATATGTACATATATATCAAAGTATATTCAAAATATATTTACAACACTTTTAATACATTTTGATGTTTTAAGTTTATTAAGTCAGCTGTCCTCGTTAGTAACCTACAACTAGTTGTCCAACGTTAGATGTACAGGAAAAAATTGATATATATTATCTTGAATCAATCCACGACCCAGTGTATACACGTCTCAGGCTAGATCACAACTCAAAGTATATATATTTTTGGAATCAACCTCAACCCTGTATAGCTAACTCCCACATTACTGCATATAGAGTGTCTATGGTTGTTCCAAATAATATATACACATGGGTCGATATGATATGTCAAAACATTTACATACGTGTCTATGGTATCCCAAGATTACATAATATATTAGAATACATGTATAATACAATATAAGTTAGCTAGGATATGATTAATATAGATTTGTGACCAATTTTCACGTTGCTACAACAAGAAAAATTATCCAATATTGTTTTACCCATAACTTCTTCATTTTAAATCCGTTTTGAGTGAATCAAATTGCTATGGTTTCATATTGAACTCTATTTTATGAATCTAAACAGAAAATGTATAGGTTTATAGTAGGAAATATAAGTTACAAGTCATTTTTGTAAAGGTAGTTATTTCAGTCGAAAGAACGACGTCTAGATGACCATTTTAGAAAACATACTTCCACTTTGAGTTTAACCATGATTTTTGGATATAGTTTCATGTTCATAAGAAAAATCATTTTCCCAGAAGAACAAATTTTAAATCAAAGTTTATCATAGTTTTTAATTAACTAACCCAAAACAGCCCGCGGTGTTACTACGACGGCATAAATCCGGTTTTACGGTGTTTTTCGTGTTTTCAGGTTTTAAATCATTAAGTTAGCATATCATATAGATATAGAACATGTGTTTAGTTGATTTTAAAAGTCAAGTTAGAAGGATTAACTTTTGTTTGCGAACAAGTTTAGAATTAACTAAACTATGTCCTAGTGATTACAAGTTTAAACCTTCAAAAAAGATAGCTTTATATGTATGAATCGAATGATGTTATGAACATCTTTACTACCTCAAGTTTTCTGGATAAAGCTACTAGAAATGAGAAAAATGGATCTAGCTTCAAAGGATCCTTGGATGGCTTGAAAGTTCTTGAAGCAGAATCATGACACGAAAACAGTTCAAGTAAGATTTTCACTCGAAATAAGATTGTTATAGTTATAGAAATTGAATCAAAGTTTGAATATGAGTATTACCTTGTATTAGAAAGATATATTACTATAAATAAGAAAGATTTCTTGAGGATGGATGATCACTCTACAAGATTGGAAGTAAGCTAGCAAACTTGGAAGTATTCTTGATTTTATGAAACTAGAACTTGTAGAATTTATGAAGAACACTTAGAACTTGAAGATAGAACTTGAGAGAGATCAATTAGATGAAGAAAATTGAAGAATGAAAGTGTTTGTAGGTGTTTTTGGTCGTGGGTGTATGGATTAGATATAAAGGATATGTAATTTTATTTTCATGTAAATAAGTCATGAATGATTACTCATATTTTTGTAATTTTATGAGATATTTCATGCTAGTTGTCAAATGATGGTTCCCACATGTGTTAGGTGACTCACATGGGCTGCTAAGAGCTGATCATTGGAGTGTATATACCAATAGTACATACATCTAAAAGCTGTGTATTATACGAGTACGAATACGGGTGCATACGAGTAGAATTGTTGATGAAACTGAACGAGGATGTAATTGTAAGCATTTTTGTTAAGTAGAAGTATTTTGATAATTGTTGATGAAATGAAACTGAGCTAAGCATTCTTGTTTTGCTTAAGGCTTTTAACCTCACGATCCATTATTTCGACGGGTTCTTCGATGAATTGAAGTTTTTCGTTGATTTGGATTTCATCTAACGGAATAGTGAGATCTTCTTTAGCAAAAAATTTCTTCAAATTCGAGACGTGGAAAGTGTTATGTACAGCCGCGAGTTGTTGAGGTAACTCAAGTCGGTAAGCTACTGGTCCGACACGATCAATAATCTTGAATGGTCCGATATACCTTGGATTTAATTTCCCTCGTTTACCAAATCGAAAAACACCTTTCCAAGGTGCAACTTTAAGCATGACCATCTCTCCAATTTCAAATTCTATATCTTTTCTTTTAATGTCAGCGTAGCTCTTTTGTCGACTTTGGACGGTTTTCAACCGTTGTTGAATTTGGATGATCTTCTCGGTAGTTTCTTGTATTATCTCCGGACCCGTAATCTGTCTATCCCCCACTTCACTCCAACAAATCGGAGACCTGCACTTTCTACCATAAAGTGCTTCAAACGGCGCCATCTCAATGCTTGAATGGTAGCTGTTGTTGTAGGAAAATTCTGCTAATAGTAGATGTCAATCCCAACTGTTTCTAAAATCAATAACACATGCTCGTAGCATGTCTTCAAGCGTTTGTATCGTCCTTTCGCTCTGCCCATCAGTTTGTGGAAGATAGGCAGTACTCATGTCTAGACGAGTTCTTAATGCTTGCTGTAATGTCTGCTAGAATCTTGAAATAAATCTGCCATCCCTATCAGAGATAATAGAGATTGGTATTCCATGTCTAGAGACGACTTCCTTCAAATACAGTCGTGCTAACTTCTCCATCTTGTCATCTTCTCTTATTGGCAGGAAGTGTGCTGATTTGGTGAGAAGATCAACTATTACCCAAATAGTATCAAAACCACTTGCAGTCCTTGACAATTTAGTGATGAAATCCATGGTAATGTTTTCCCATTTCCATTCCGGGATTTCGGGTTGTTGAAGTAGACCTGATGGTTTCTGATGCTCAGCTTTGACCTTAGAACACATCAAACATTCTCCTACGTATTTAGCAACAACGGCTTTCATACCCGGCCACCAAAAATGTTTCTTGAGATCCTTGTACATCTTCTCCGTTCCAGGATGTATTGAGTATCTGGTTTTATGAGCTTCTCTAAGTACCATTTCTCTCATATCTCCAATTTTTGGTACCCAAATCCTTTCAGCCCTATACCGGGTTCCGTCTTCCCGAATATTAAGATGCTTCTCTGATCCTTTGGGTATTTCATCCTTTAAATTTCCCTCTTTTAAAAATCCTTGTTGCGCCTCCTTTATTTGAGTAGTAAGGTTATTATGAATCATTATATTCATAGATTTTACTCGAATGGGTTCTCTGTCCTTCCTGCTCAAGGCGTCGGCTACCACATTTGCCTTCCCCGGGTGGTAACGAATCTCAAAGTCATAATTATTCAACAATTCAATCCACCTACGCTGCCTCATATTCAGTTGTTTCTGATTAAATATGTGTTGAAGACTTTTGTGGTCGGTATATATAATATTTTTGACCCCATATAAGTAGTGCCTCCAAGTCTTTAATGCAAAAACAACCGCGCCTAATTCCAAATCATGCGTCGTATAATTTTTTTCGTGAATCTTCAATTGTCTAGACGCATAAGCAATCACCTTCGTTCGTTGCATTAATACACAACCGAGACCTTGCTTTGATGCATCACAATAAATCACAAAATCATCATTCCCTTCAGGCAATGACAATATAGGTGCCGTAGTTAGCTTTTTCTTCAATAACTGAAACACTTTCTCTTGTTCATCCTTCCATTCAAATTTTTTCCCTTTATGCGTTAATGCAGTCAAGGGTTTTGCTATTCTGGAAAAGTCTTGGATGAACCTTCTGCAGTAACCAGCTAGTCCTAAAAACTGGCGTATGTGTTTCAGAGTTTTCGGGGTTTCCCACTTTTCAACAGTTTCTATCTTTGCCGGATCCACCTTAATACCTTCTTTGTTTACTATGTGACCGTGGAATTGAACTTCTTCCAACCAAAATGCACACTTTGAAAACTTAGCGTACAATTCTTCCTTCCTCAATACTTCTAACACCTTTCTCAAATGTTCACCGTGTTCTTGGTCATTCTTTGAGTAAATAAGTATGTCATCAACGAAAACAATGACAAACTTGTCAAGGTATGGTCCACACACTCGGTTCATAAGGTCCATGAACACAGCTGGTGCATTAGTTAAACCAAACGGCATGACCATAAACTCGTAATGACCGTAACGTGTTCTGAAAGCAGTCTTTGGAATATCATCTTCTTTCACCCACATTTGATGATACCAGGAACGTAAGTCAATCTTTGAATAAACAGACGAGCCTTGTAGTTGATCAAATAAGTCGTCGATTCTCGGTAGTGGGTAGCGGTTCTTGATGGTAAGTTTGTTCAACTCTCGGTAGTCGATACACAACCTGAATGTACCATCTTTCTTCTTGACAAACAAAACAGGAGCTCCCCACGGTGATGTGCTTGGTCGAATGAAACCACGCTCTAAAAGTTCTTGTAATTGGCTTTGCAGTTCTTTTATCTCGTTGGGTGTGAGTCTGTAAGGAGCACGAGCTATTGGTGCAGCTCCTGGTACAAGATCTATTTGAAATTCAACGGATCGATGTGGGGGTAATCCCGGTAATTCTTTCGGAAATACATCGGGAAATTCTTTTGTGACGGGAACATCATTGATGCTCTTTTCTTCAGTTTGTACTTTCTCGACGTGTGCTAGAACAGCATAGCAACCTTATCTTATTAGTTTTTGTGCCTTCAAATTACTAATAAGATGTAGCTTCGTGTTGCCCTTTTCTCCGTACACCATTAAGGGTTTTCTTTTTTCTCGTATAATGCGAATTGCATTTTTGTAACAAACAATCTCTGCTTTCACTTCTTTCAACCAGTCCATACCGAATATCACATCAAAACTCCCTAAATCTACTGGTATCAAGTCAATCTTAAATGTTTCGCTAACCAGTTTAATTTCTCGATTCCGACATATATTATCTGCTGAAATTAATTTACCATTTGCTAATTTGAGTAAAAATTTACTATCCAAAGGCGTCAATAGACAACTTAATTTAGCACAAAAATCTCTACTCATATAGCTTCTATCCGCACCCGAATCAAATAAAACGTAAGCAGATTTATTGTCAATAAGAAACGTACCCGTAACAAGTTTCGGGTCTTCCTGTGCCTCTGCCGCATTAATATTGAAAACTCTTCCGCGGCCTTGTCCATTCGTGTTCTCCTGGTTCGGGCAATTTCTAATAATGTGGCCCGGTTTTCCACATTTATAACAAACTACATTGGCATAACTTGCTCCGACACTACTTGCTCCGCCATTACTCGTTTCGACACCATTTGTTCCTTTCGTTCTGTTAACCCCTGGTCCGTAGACCTCACACTTCACCGCGCTATGACCATTTCTTTTACACTTGTTGCAAAATTTGGTGCAGAACCCCGAGTGATACTTTTCACACCTTTGGCATAGCTGCTTCTGATTGTTGTTTTTGTTGCGGTTATTATTGTTGTTGGGATGATTGTTATAGTTGTTGTTGTTGTTGTTGTTGTTGTTGTTGTTGTTGTTGTTGTTGTTGTTGTTGTTGTTGTTGTTGTTGTTGTTGTTGGGCCGTTTGTTGTAGTTGCGATTGATGTTGCGATTGTTGGGATAGTTGTTGCGATTATTGTTGTAATTGTTGTTGTTGTTGTATTGGTGATTCTTATCACCGTTTTCCTCCCACTTTCTTTTGACTTGCTTTACATTGGCCTCTTCAGCAGTCTGTTCTTTAATTCTTTCTTTAATCTGGTTCACTAGTTTGTGAGCCATTCTACATGCCTGTTGTATGGAGGCGGGCTCGTGTGAACCTATATCTTCTTGTATTCTTTCCGGTAATCCTTTCACAAACGCGTCGATCTTCTCTTCCTCATCTTCGAATGCTCCCGGACACAATAGGCATAATTCTGTGAATCGTCTTTCCTACGTGGTAATATCAAATCCTTGGGTTTGTAACCCTCTAAGTTCTGTCTTGAGCTTATTGACATCGGTTCTGGGACGGTACTTCTCGTTCATCAAGTGCTTGAATGCTGACCACGGTAGTGCGTAAGCATCATCTTGTCCCACTTGCTCTAGATAGGTATTCCACCATGTTAACGCAGAACCTGTGAAGGTATGCGTAGCGTACTTCACTTTGTCCTCTTCAGTACACTTACTTATGGCAAACACCGATTCGACCTTCTTGGTCCACCGTTTCAATCCGATCGGTCCTTCGATTCCATCAAATTCCAAAGGTTTGCAGGCAGTGAATTCTTTGTAGGTGCATCCTACACGATTTCCTGTACTGCTAGATCCAAGGTTATTGTTGGTATGTAGCGCAGCCTGTACTGCGGCTATGTTTGAAGCAAGAAAGGCATGAAATTCCTCTTCGCTCATATTCAAGGTGTGTCGAGTAGTCGGTGCCATTTCCTTCAAATTAGTCAAATGAAACGAGTTAATCATATAGAATATCAAGAGTAGTCAATAGTATTTCGTAGCGTAATATGAACTTATTTATAAAAGCTCTTTCTTCATATTAGCGTTTTATACTCTTTAATTCGGGTAGTACCTACCCGTTAAGTTCATACTTAGTAGCTAACATACCATTTCAACTACTACAATTCTATATGAAAAACTATTCACAAAAAAAAATATCATATTCAAACCGTTATACAATAACTTGCAAACTTACAATACCGCTTTTTTTACATATAGCATGAAATATAGCACATAAAACTTTGATACAAAGTAGTTGCGAAGATAATTCTAGTTAATAAATAAGGCGTTCAGCAAAGGCAATAAAGACACGTAATTCATACGTCCAGAAACAAGTCATGCATTCTGGTTTTACTAATACCACTTCCCATCCTTGGTTTTGTGGAACATAACCATTGTGACCGATAGTAAGACAATGTGTTGTAACATCGTCAAAAGGATGAAGGTTACGTAATGACCAACAGTCTCGTAATAACCTAAAAACCTCATTTCTTACCCCAATTACCGACTCCGTCACTTGTGGAAACGTTTTATTTAATAGTTGTAGCCCGATGTTCTTGTTCTCACTCTGGTGAGAAGCGAACATTACTAACCCGTAAGCATAACATGCTTCTTTATGTTGCATGTTAGCCGCTTTTTCTAAATCACGAAGTCCTATATTCGGATATATTGAGTCAAAATAATTTCTTAACCCGTTGCGTAAAATAGCATTTGGGTTCCCCGCAATATATGCGTCAAAGTAAACACATCGTAACTTATGGATTTCCCAATGTGATATCCCCCATCTTTCGAACGAAAGCCTTTTATAAATCAAGGCATTCTTGGAACGTTCTTCGAATGTCTTACAAACTGATCTCGCCTTAAATAGTTGTGCCGAGGAATTCTGACCGACTCTAGACAAGATTTCATCAATCATGTCTCCGGGTAGGTCTCTTAAAATATTGGGTTGTCTATCCATTTTGTGTTTTTATACTGTAAAATAGACATGAGTTAGATTCATAAAAAAAAAATACTTATTAATACAAGCAATTTTTCCACATATCATAAAGCATAAGCACACTATATTACATATATTACACCGCACGAATACAACTATCTTATTCCAACTCGCTCGTTTCTTCTTCTTCGGTTTTGGTTCATTTTACCAAGTTTCTAGGGATATATGATGTTCCCCTAATACGAGCCGTCATTTTCCACATTGGTTTAGAAAAACCCGGTGGTTTAGAGGTTACCGGGTTATTGTCACAACTTAAGAAATACGGGTGTTGACGATACATATAAAGTTCATCGGGTTTGGAATCAAATTTCTCTATTTTTATGCCCTTTCCCTTATTGTTCTCTTTTGCCTTATTAAATTGTGTTGGGGTAATTTCTATAACATCATCGGAATCCTTGTCGGGATCCGATTCATCGGAGAATTGGTAATCCTCCCAATACTTTGCTTCCTTTGCGGAAACACCATTGACCATAATTAACTTTGGTCGGTTGGTTGAGGATTTTCTTCTACTTAACCGTTTTATTATTTCCTCCCTGGTTCTATTTCTTCTTCCGGTTCCGATTCTTCTTCCGGTTCCGATTCTTCTTCCGGTTCCGACTCTTCTTCCGGTTCCTCTTCGGGAACTTGTGAATCAGTCCACGAATCATTCCAATTTACATTTGACTCTTCATTATTATTAGGTGAGTCAATGGGACTTGTTCTAGAGGTAGACATCTATCACATAATATCAAACGCGTTAAGAGATTAATATATCACATAATATTCACATGTTAAAAATATATAGTTTCCAACAAAATTTGTTAAGCAATCATTTTTCAAGTAAACACGGTCGAAGTTCAGACTCACTAATGCATTCTAACAAACTCGATAAGACACACTAATGCAAAATTCTGGTTCTCTAAGACCAACGCTCGGATACCAACTGAAATGTCCCGTTCATATTGATTATAAACGTTCCATATTAATTGATTTCGTTGCGAGGTTTTGACCTCTATATGAGACGTTTTTCAAAGACTGCATTCATTTTTAAAACAACCATAACCTTTATTTTATCAATAAAGGTTTCAAAAGCATTACGTAGATTATCAAATAATGATAATCTAAAATATACTGTTTACACACGACCATTACATAATGGTTTACAATAGAAATATATTACATCGACATATGTTTCTTGAATGCAGTTTTTACATAATATCATACAAATATGGACTCCAAATCTTGTCCTTATTTTAGTATGCAACAGCGGAAGCTCTTAATATTCACCTGAGAATAAACATGCTTTAAACGTCAACAAAAATATTGGTTAGTTATAGGTTTAACCTATATATATCAAATCGTAACAATAGACCACAAGATTTCATATTTCAATATACATCCCATACATAGAGATAAAAATCATTCATATGGTGAACACCTGGTAATCGACATTAATAAGATGCATATATAAGAATATCCCCATCATTCCGGGACACCCTTCGGATATGATATAAATTTCGAAATACTAAAGCATCCGGTACTTTGGATGGGGTTTGTTAGGCCCAATAGATCTATCTTTAGGATTCGCGTCAATTAGGGTGTCTATTCCCTAATTCTTAGATTACCAGACTTAATAAAAAGGGGCATATTCGATTTCGATAATTCAACCATAGAATGTAGTTTCACGTACTTGTGTCTATTTTGTAAATCATTTATAAAACCTGCATGTATTCTCATCCCAAAAATATTAGATTTTAAAAGTGAGACTATAACTCACTTTCACAGAGTTTTACTTCGTCGGGAAGTAAGACTTGGCCACGGGTCGATTCACGAACCTATAACAAATATGTACATATATATCAAAGTATATTCAAAATATATTTACAACACTTTTAATACATTTTGATGTTTTAAGTTTATTAAGTCAGCTGTCCTCGTTAGTAACCTACAACTAGTTGTCCAACGTTAGATGTACAGAAAAAAATTGATATATATTATCTTGAATCAATCCACGACCCAGTGTATACACGTCTCAGGCTAGATCACAACTCAAAGTATATATATTTTTGGAATCAACCTCAACCCTGTATAGCTAACTCCCACATTACTGCATATAGAGTGTCTATGGTTGTTCCAAATAATATATACACATGGGTCGATATGATATGTCAAAACATTTGCATACGTGTCTATGGTATCCCAAGATTACATTACATAATATATTAGAATACATGTATAATACAATATAAGTTAGCTAGGATATGATTAATATAGATTTGCATACGTGCCAATTTTCACGTTGCTACAACAAGAAAAATTATCCAATCTTGTTTTACCCATAACTTCTTCATTTTAAATCCGTTTTGAGTGAATCAAATTGCTATGGTTTCATATTGAACTCTATTTTATGAATCTAAATAGAAAATGTATAGGTTTATTGTCAGAAATATAAGTTACAATTCGTTTTTGTAAAGGTAGTTATTTCAGTCGAAAGAACGACGTCTAGATGACCATTTTAGAAAACATACTTCCACTTTGAGTTTAACCATGATTTTTGGATATAGTTTCATGTTCATAAGAAAAATCATTTTCCCAGAAGAAAAACTTTTAAATCAAAGTTTATCATAGTTTTTAATTAACTAACTCAAAATAGCCCGCGGTGTTACTACGACGGCGTAAATCCGGTTTTACGGTGTTTTTCGTGTTTCCAGGTTTTAAATCATTAAGTTAGCATATCATATAGATATATAACATGTGTTTAGTTGATTTTAAAAGTCAATTTAGAAGGATTAACTTTTGTTTGCGAACAAGTTTAGAATTAACTAAACTATGTCCTAGTGATTACAAGTTTAAACCTTCGAATAAGATAGCTTTATATGTATGAATCGAATGATGTTATGAACATCATTACTACCTCAAATTTTCTGGATAAAGCTACTGGAAATGAGAAAAATGGATCTAGCTTCAAAGGATCCTTGGATGGCTTGAAAGTTCTTGAAGCAGAATCATGACACGAAAACAGTTCAAGTAAGATTTTCACTCGAAATAAGATTGTTATAGTTATAGAAATTGAATCAAAGTTTGAATATGAGTATTACCTTGTATTAGAAAGATATCTTACTGTAAATAAGAAAGATTTCTTGAGGTTGGATGATCACTCTACAAGATTGGAAGTAAGCTAGCAAACTTGGAAGTATTCTTAATTTTATGAAACTAGAACTTGTAGAATTTATGAAGAACACTTAGAACTTGAAGATAGAACTTGAGAGAGATTAACTAGATGAAGAAAATTGAAGAATGAAAGTGGTTGTAGGTATTTTTGGTCGTTGGTGTATGGATTAGATATAAAGGATATGTAATTTTATTTTCATGTAAATAAGTCATGAATGATTACTCATATTTTTGTAATTTTATGAGATATTTCATGCTAGTTGCCAAATGATGGTTCCCACATGTGTTAGGTGACTCACATGGGCTACTAATAGCTGATTATTGGAGTGTATATACCAATAGTACATACATCTAAAAGCTGTGTATTGTACGAGTACGAATACGGGTGCATACGAGTAGAATTGTTGATGAAACTGAACGAGGATGTAATTGTAAGCATTTTTGTTAAGTAGAAGTATTTTGATAAGTGTCTTGAAGTCTTTCAAAAGTGTATGAATACATATTAAAACACTACATGTATATACATTTTAACAGAGTCGTTAAGTCATCGTTAGTCGTTACATGTAAGTGTTGTTTTGAAACCTTTAGGTTAACGATCTTGTTAAATATTGTTAACCCAATGTTTATAATATCAAATGAGATTTTAAATTATTATATTATCATGATATTATGATGTACGAATATCTCTTAATATGATATATATACATTAAATGTCGTTACAACGATAATCGTTACATATATGTCTCGTTTCAAAATCATTAAGTTAGTAGTCTTGTTTTTACATATGTAGTTCATTATTAATATACTTAATGATATTTTTACTTATCATAATATCATGTTAACTATATATATAACCATATATATGTCATCATATAGTTTTTACAAGTTTTAACGTTCGTGAATCACAGGTCAACTTGGGTGGTCAATTGTCTATATGAAACCTATTTCAATTAATCAAGTCTTAACAAGTTTGATTGCTTAATATGTTGGAAACACTTAATCATGTAAATAACAATTTCATTTAATATATATATATAAACATGAAAAAGTTCGGGTCACTACAACATCCCTCGTTAATTCGCGTTTTAAAAATATCTCGTTTAGGTAATTCACGCACCCGCAACCGATCTCGAGGGACTAGTTTCGCCAAAGAGCCAAAGAGGTGACTAACTTGTGACTAGTCACCCCACCACATATCTTTTTCATTTTCATTTTCCTTTTCTTCTTCTACTTCCACATTTTCTTTCAATTCTCCATTTTGAAGAATCATCATCTAAATCCAAGCTAGCGGGTGTCTTGCAAAACAAATTACATATTTGGAATCCTTGCAACTTCCTCTTCAATTCCATACCGACTTCATTACATTTGGGTAACTTTCTAAAATCACTAGATTTGGTGTTCTTGATGTTTTTAACTTATAAAGTTGTTAATTAGTGTCTATGGCTCAAGTCTAACATGAATATATGATTTATATGTTCGATTTTGTTATTTGAAGTAACTAGCATGAACATAAACTTTGTTGTGTTTGATTTGGTGATTTGGTTGTTTGAATGATGTTAAATGTCATAAATGCATGTATTAAATGTGTTCCTAACATCACTAGCTTCAATTTCATGTGTAGGTTGCTTGAGAAAACTCCATAAACTTGATTAGTGATTTTGGTGAATTTGGGTTAGGGTTTGATAAGCTTGAAATGAATATTTGATGCATTGAATGCCATGAATTATTGTTAGTAAGTAGTTAGTTGTATTGTATGCTCGATTACCTACAAAACGGCATGTTGTATGTATGCATTAAATGCCTGAATCATAAATGTGCACTTATCAAATTTGAGTATTAAATGTGTGCATTAATTGATCATTTACTTTGGAAAGCCGATTGTTACAAATAACATTTTTGGTTGGTGAAATGTATTTAGTTGTGTTCTTTGTCAAATTACCTTTCTAACGATATAAGATACAAGTTCTAAGTATTAGCGTTTTGCTAGTTATGCTTGAAAGTGTTTTGAATTAAGACTTGGACATTTGAGACTGACCAGGTACCAGCTCCCGTGTATTGTCGTGGCGCAGCAATCCTGGGTCGCGGCGCGGCCTAAGCCGTGTTCAGGTTCTGACGTACATGTCAATTATATGAAAAATGTTTGGCACCCTATGGACCTCCGATTCACATGAGACTTGTTCTAACATGTTTATATATGAATAAAAACCTCAGAAAAATAGTTCGGGACCCGACCAGAACGTGTTGACTTTTTCGTTGACTTTGACCGACCAAAGTTTGACTTTTGTTCAAACTTAACCAAATGATTATGCAACCTTCCTAACTTGTTTCTATACTTGTATCTTGCATGAAACTTGACAATTTGATTCACATGCTACATAATCGAGTCGTAACGAGCCATAGGACTAATTGAACATCTTTGACCTATCGGGTTTACCGTTATTGATACGGCCTATTTGTTTAGGTCAAGACTAGCACTATCCTTCGCACACGTTAATTTGTGAAGTACTTTTCATACGTGCACTCAAGGTGAGATCATAGTCCCATCTTTCAAACAACTTTTATGCTTTAAACTATGGGATGAGAAACATATACGTATCATGCTTTTACACTTTGAACACAAGTACGAAAACGAACATTCCACGTATGGGTTTGAACAAAAAGCCTCAATTCAATTATCATTAGTTACACTTGCAGGGTGTAAACGTGAACTTATATTATGTGATCACATGGGCTTGACGAGCCTCATTCGGATGGTTCGCTACCGTTGGCGGATGAAATATATTTTCGGGTCTAGTGTATGTTCTAACACTACACAAAGGGTGCAAAACAGTTAAGTTTGATAATTGGGTGCCCGCGAAACAGATAATAACTTTGGAATGCAAATGATTTTGATAATCATATTATATTAAATCTTGTGGTTCAAATGCAACGTTTACTAAAACACCTATGATTTCACCAACGTTTTCGTTGACAGTTTTCTATATGTTTTCTCAGGTCCTTGAAAGCTACTTGATACATGCTTCCGCACTCTTTTTGATACTTGCTTGGATGTCGAGTATACATGCATAGTTGGAGCGTCTTTTGACTACTTTAAATTGTGTCGCATAGGTTTCATTCGTACGTCAAACATTGTAATGTAATTAGTCTTTTGAACTACATTTGTAAACTTGAAACATCCTTTTTCTTATGAAATGAATGCGACATATTTTGGTCAAACGTCATGTTAAAGACTTATGACCACGTAACGGGACCTAAGTAGTCGGCGCCGTCAAACATGATTTGGTCGGGTCGCTACAGATGGTATCAGAGCATTGGTTGTAGGGATTTAGAGTTCATTGGTGTCGACCCCGAGTCATAGGGTACATTGGTGAGTCTAGACTACAACCGGCATATAGACTTGAAGTAGGAATTACTTGACTACTTGTGCATTATACTCGAACTCGTCTATCATATCTAATTTTTATTCAATCTTAATCTCACGTTACTTGATTTAATTGACGCGCCACCTTGACTATATGAATTAGTGTCGAATGCACATATGAATTAGGGTAATTTAATTTTCGGGATTATATTACGGTGACTCATACGAACATTCCGACATTATGACATAAAGAATTTAAGGCGAGTCAAGGAAAAATTTCTCTCTATCCTTATTCCATATCATGGTTAGTATTATTAAGAATACTAATCAACGGTATTCTTGTGTTTTGAAGGAACAATGCCTGCTCGTCGTGTGCCACGCCATGAGACTCCCGAACAAGCACTACAACGAATGATAGCCACTGCTGTGGAAGCGGCCATGGCCGATCACTCCTCCAACAATAACAACAACCACAACAACAATCAAGGGGCCGGTAACTCAAGCGAAGGGTGCTCCTACGAAGCCTTCATGGGGTGCAAACCTCACACTTTTGATGGAATCGGGGGACCGGTTGTGCTCACTCGATGGTTCGAACAAACGGAAGCCGTTTTTAGCATAAGCGGTTGTCGGGACCAAGATAAAGTCAAATATTCCACCCACACCTTTGCTGGTATCGCCCTCACGTGGTGGAACACGTATGTACAATCGGTGGGTACCGATGAAGCTCACGCCCTCTCATGGGCCGATTTGAGAGAAAGGATGATCGTCGAATTTTTCCCTCGTGAAGAAACCCGAAAGCTCGAACAAGAGCTAAGAACTTTAAAGGCGGTCGGAAACGATCTCAAGGCCTACAATCAATGATACGCCGAGCTATGCTTGATGTGTCCCAACCTCGTGAACCCCGAATCTCAAAGGGTTGAACTCTATATGGATGGTCTTCCAAAGAGCATCAAACAAGGAGTGATGTCATCCAAACTCGCTAACCTACAACAAGCTTTGAACATGGCCCGCCAATTGATCGAAACGGTTGACGAAATCATAGTTCCGGCACCTAAGGCTGAGGATAAATTGGGCGACAACAAAAGAAAATGGGAAGCCCCCCAATCAAGCACCAACTACAACAACAACTTCACCAAAAAGCCTTTCACCTCCGACGCCAAG
This sequence comes from Rutidosis leptorrhynchoides, assembly GCF_046630445.1. Classification (NCBI taxonomy): domain Eukaryota; kingdom Viridiplantae; phylum Streptophyta; class Magnoliopsida; order Asterales; family Asteraceae; genus Rutidosis; species Rutidosis leptorrhynchoides. Next base: position 202,247,630 of record NC_092337.1, read on the forward strand.
AAAAGATATGGCAGAAATAAACCCTTTTGTAACAAATGCCACAAACACCACTATGGTGAATGTAGCAATCTATTTTGCCACAGGTGCCAAAGGGGTGGTCATGTGGCCAACGATTGTAGAAGTGCCGCCCCCGTCGCTCAAAAGGTGCCCAATGCACCAAAATCGGGTACTTGTTATGAATGTGGCCAAACGGGTCATTTTAGAAATGCGTGTCCGAAGAAGAAAGCCAACACCAACACACGCGGACGAGCTTTCAACATCAACACCGAGGAAGCCCGAGATGACAATGAATTAGTCACGGGTACGTTTCTCCTCAACAACACTTATGTTACTTGTTTATTCGATTCGGGTGCCGATAAGAGTTTTGCATCCAAGACTTTGACTCATTCTTTTAATACTCCACCACTTCCACTAGATACCACTTTTACCATTGAAGTGGCTAACGGAAAACTATTGAGTGCCGACACATATTACCGGGGGTGTACGTTAAACATTTTGGGTAATGAGTTTGAAATTGACTTGATACCCATGGAACTAGGAAGCTTCGATGTAATAATCGGTATGAATTGGCTAGCCAAAACGAAATCTCACATCCTTGTTGATCTTAACGCAATCCGAAATCCTATTGAGAATGGTGAACCTTTGATCGTCTATGGCGATAAGAGTTACACCGGACTCAACCTCGTTTCATGCATTAAAGTTAGAAAACTACTCCGTAAGGGTTGTTTTGTGATCCTTGCTCACGTTAAGAAAGTCGAGTCCGATGAGAAGCGCATAGATGATGTGCCAATTGTTAGTGACTATTCCAATGTATTTCCCGACGAATTTCCGGGTCTTCCACCTCATCGACCGGTTGAATTCCAAATCGATCTTATTCCGGGATCCACACCCGTAGCACGTGCACCATATAGACTCGCTCCATTCGAAATGCAAGAATTGCAAAGTCAAATCCAAGAACTACTTGATCGTGGTTTTATCCAACCTAGCCATTCACCTTGGGGCGCTCCGATTTTGTTTGTTAAAAAGAAAGACGGATCCCTACGAATGTGCATTGATTATCGTGAACTAAACAAATTGACGGTTAAGAACTGATATCCTCTTCCTCGTATCGATGACCTCTTTGATCAACTACAAGGGTCTTGTGTATATTCAAAAATCGATCTCCGCTCGGGTTATCATCAATTAAGGGTTAAGGGGGAAGATGTCTCCAAAACCGCTTTCCGAACTCATTATGGTAGCTATGAATTTCTTGTAATGCCATTTGGTCTCACTAACGCACCGGCGGTGTTCATGGATCTTATGAACCGCGTGTGCAAACCATATCTTGACAAATTCGTTATCGTGTTCATCGATGATATTTTGGTTTATTCAAAAAACGAAGAAGAACACGAGGAACACCTCCGACTTGTGCTTGAACTTTTAAGACAAGAATGACTCTATGCCAAATTCTCCAAGTGTGAATTTTGGTTAAAGGAAGTTCAATTTCTTGGTCATGTTGTAAGTGACCAAGGTATTAAAGTCGATCCATCGAAAATCGAAGCCATTAGTAAATGGGAGACCCCTACTACTCCTACTCACATTCGTCAATTCTTGGGTCTCACCAAATACTATCGTAGATTCATCAAAGATTTCTCTTTGGTTGCTCATCCTCTAACCGCATTAACTCACAAAGGAAAGAAATTCATTTGGGCAACCGAACAAGAATCCGCATTTCAAATCTTGAAAACAAAGCTAACCACCGCTCATATCTTGTCACTTCCCGAAGGCAATGACAATTTTGTTGTATATTGCGATGCCTCGAAACATGGTTTTGGGTGTGTGTTGATGCAACGAACGAAAATCATTTCTTATGCTTCTCGACAACTCAAAATTCATGAACGAAACTATACGACACATGATCTCGAACTCGGAGCTGTTTTCTTTGCACTTAAAATGTGGAGACACTATCTTTACGGAACCAAGAGTACTATCTTTACCGATCACAAAAGTCTTCAACACATCTTCGATCAAAAGCAACTAAACATGAGACAACGAAGGTGGATTGAAACCTTAAAAGATTACGATTGCGAGCTTCATTACCATCCTGGGAAGGCAAATGTAGTAGCCGATGCCTTAAGTCGAAAAGAAAGAGCGGTGCCTCTTCGTGTCCGAGCTTTAAACATCACCATCCACACCAACCTTAATAGCCAAATTCGGGTAGCCCAAGATGAGGCTCTCAAGGATGAAAATGTTTCACACGAGCTCTTAAACATTCTAGTCTCTCGATTCGAAACTAAGGAAATCGGACTCCGATAATTCGCCAGAAGGATTTGGGTGACTAGTTATGGGGACCTACGAAGTCTTATTTTAGATGAAGCCCATAAGTCACGATACTCGATTCACCCCGGTGCCAATAAGATGTACCATGACCTTAAAGAATAATATTGGTGGCCGAACATCAAAAGGGACGTAGCTACTTATGTCGCCAAGTGTTTGACATGTTCCAAAGTTAAAGCCGAACACCAAAGATCGTCCGGGTTACTTCAAAAACCCGAAATCCCGTAATGGAAGTGGGAAATAATAACGATGGATTTCATCACCAAGTTACCAAAGACAACGGGCGGCTATGATACCATTTGGGTTATTGTTGAACGTCTCACCAAATCCGCACACTTTCTCGCTATGAAAGAAACCGACAAAATGGAGAACCTTGCACAACTTTACATCAAGGAGATCATAGCCCGACACGGTGTACCTTTATCGATTATCTCCGACCGAGATGGCCATTTTGTTTCTAGATTTTGGCGTACCTTGCAAGAAGCGTTGGGAACGCGTTTAGACATGAGCACCGCATATCATCCCCAAACCGATGGACAAAGCGAACGCACAATTCAAACCTTAGAGGATATGTTACGGGCTTGTGTGGTTGATTTTGGAAAAGCTTGGGACAAGCACTTACCTCTCGCCGAGTTCTCTTACAACAATAGTTATCACGCGAGTATTAAAGCCGCACCTTTTGAAGCGTTATATGGCCGAAAATGCCGTTCTCCTCTTTGTTGGGCTGAAGTAGGCGACGTACAAATCACCGGACCTGAACTCATTCACTAAACCACCGAGAAGATCGTTCAAATCCGAGATAGGCTTCGGACGGCCCGGAGTCGTCAAAAGTGCTATACCGACAAAAAACGCAACGACCTTGAATTTCAAGTCGGTGACCGCGTCATGTTAAAAGTCGCGCCTTGGAAAGGTGTCATTCATTTTGGAAAACGTGGGAAATTAAATCCGCGGTATATTGGTCCCTTCGAAATCTTGGAGCGTATTGGAACCGTTGCTTATCGTTTAGATCTTCCGCCTCAATTGAGCTCCGTTCATCCTACCTTCCATGTATCTAACTTGAAAAAGTGTCTTGCCGAACCCGATATTGTCATCCCTCTCGAGGAACTTACTATTGATGACAAACTCCATTTTGTGGAAGAACCGGTTGAAATTGTGGACACCTCCGTCAAGACATTGAAACAAAGCCGAATCCCGATTGTCAAGGTTCGTTGGAATGCTAAAAGAGGACCCGAGTTTACTTGGGAAAGTCAAGATCAAATGCAAAAGAAATACCCTCACTTATTCCCTATTCCGGAAACGCAAAATTTCGAGGAAGAAACAACGACTACTACGCCTACTTAAATTTCGGGACGAAATTACTTTTAAGGAGTAGGTAATGTAACATCCCGCCTTTTTCCGTTTACTTTTCTGTTTAACTATTTAAATTCCGTTATATGATTATGACATCCCTCGTTAATTCGCGTTTTAAAAATATCTCGTTTAGGTAATTCACGCACCCGCAACCGAATCTCGAGGGACTAGTTTCGCCAAAGAGCCAAAGAGGTGACTAACTTGTGACTAGTCACCCCACCACATATCTTTTTCATTTTCATTTTCCTTTTCTTCTTCTACTTCCACATTTTCTTTCAATTCTCCATTTTGAAGAATCATCATCTAAATCCAAGCTAGCGGGTGTCTTGCAAAACAAATTACATATTTGGAATCCTTGCAACTTCCTCTTCAATTCTATACCGACTTCATTACATTTGGGTAACTTTCTAAAATCACTAGATTTGGTGTTCTTGATGTTTTTAACTTATAAAGTTGTTAATTAGTGTCTATGGCTCAAGTCTAACATGAATATATGATTTATATGTTCGATTTTGTTATTTGAAGTAACTAGCATGAACATAAACTTTGGTGTGTTTGATTTGGTGATTTGGTTGTTTGAATAATGTTAAATGTCATAAATGCATGTATTAAATGTGTTCTTAACATCACTAGCTTCAATTTCATGTGTAGGTTGCTTGAGAAAACTCCATAAACTTGATTAGTGATTTTGGTGAATTTGGGTTAGGGTTTGATAAGCTTGAAATGAATATTTGATGCATTGAATGCCATGAATTATTGTTAGTAAGTAGTTAGTTGTATTGTATGCTCGATTACCTACAAAACGGCATGTTGTATGTATGCATTAAATGCCTGAATCATAAATGTGCACTTATCAAATTTGAGTATTAAATGTGTGCATTAATTGATCATTTACTTTGGAAAGCCGATTGTTACAAATAACGTTTTTGGTTGATGAAATGTATTTAGTTGTGTTCTTTGTCAAATTACCTATCTAACGATATAAGATACGAGTTCTAAGTATTAGCGGTTTGCTAGTTATGCTTCAAAGTGTTTTGAATTGAGACTTGGACATTTGAGACTGACCAGGTACCAGCTCCCGTGTATTGTCGCGGCGCGACAATCCTGGGTCGCGGCGCAGCCTAAGCCGTGTTCAGGTTCTGACGTACATGTCAATTATATGAAAAATGTTTGGCACCCTATGGACCTCCGATTCACATGAGACTTGTTCTAACATGTTTATATATGAATAAAAACCTCAGAAAAATAGTTCGGGACCCGACCCAAACGTGTTGACTTTTTCATTGACTTTGACCGACCAAAGTTTGACTTTTGTTCAAACTTAACCAAATGATTATGCAACCTTCCTAACTTGTTTCTATACTTGTATCTTGCATGAAACTTGACAATTTGATTCACATGCTACATAATCGAGTCGTAACGAGCCATAGGACTAATTGAACATCTTTGACCTATCGGGTTTACCGTTATTGATACGACCTATTTGTTTAGGTCAAGACTGTTACTTTGTGAAGTACTTTTCATACGTGCACTCAAGGTGAGATCATAGTCCCATCTTTCAAACAACTTTTATGCTTTAAACTATGAGATGAGAAACATATACGTATCATGCTTTTACACTTTGAACACAAGTACGAAAACGAACATTCCACGTATGGGTTTGAACAAAAAGCCTCAATTCAATTATCATTAGTTACACTTGTAGGGTGTAAATGTGAACTTATATTATGTGATCACATGGGCTTGACGAGCCTCATTCGGACGGTTCGCTACCGTTGGCGGATGAAATATATTTTTGGGTCTAGTGTATGTTCTAACACTACGCAAAGGGTGCAAAACAGTTAAGTTTGATAATTGGGTGCCCGCGAAATAGATAACAACTTTGGAATGCAAATGATTTTGATAATCATATTATATTAAATCTTGTAGTTCAAATGCAACGTTTACTAAAACACCTTTGATTTCACCAACGTTTTCGTTGACAGTTTTCTATATGTTTTCTCAGGTCCTTGAAAGCTACTTGATACATGCTTCCGCACTCTTTTTGATACTAGCTTGGATGTCGAGTATACATGCATAGTTGGAGCGTCTTTTGACTACTTTAAATTGTGTCGCATAGGTTTCATTCGTACGTCAAACATTGTAATGTAACTAGTCTTTTGAACTACATTTGTAAACTTGAAACATCCTTTTTCTTATGAAATGAATGCGACATATTTTGGTCAAACGTCATGTTAAAGACTTATGACCACGTAACGGGACCTAAGTAGTCGGCGCCGTCAAACATGATTTGGTCGGGTCGCTACAACTATGAAACCACACTTATTTAAGATACATATATTGACCAACCTAAATACGTATACTTAGGTTGCATTACTCGGCTATAAACCGTACAAGTTAATTGTTCACTTTTCAATCCGAGCTTATTCAAAGGTGAGTCTACAGTCCCGCTTTTTATATGTTTTCAGGGATGAGAATACATGCTGTTATATTTACATTTCAAATGCTTTTGTATTGACATGAGAACTATATATGCATATTGAGTTTGTTCAAAAAGCCTCTAGCTTGAATACTTTTAATACCATCGGTGTAAGCACAATTTAGATGGACGGATCCGTTAGGTTGACAACCTCACCCGATATAAAAACTGTGGTGCATTTACTTTGAACATTAAATACATTTGAACAAGTGTATAACATTTTACGAGGTAAGGCGGGTATAGTGAAATGTCCCGTTCTTATTGATTAAAAACGTTCCATATTAATTGATTTCGTTATGAGGTTTTGACCTCTATATGAGACATTTTTCAAAGACTGCATTCATTTTAAAACAAACCATAACCTTTATTTCATCAATAAAGGTTTAAAAAGCTTTACGTAGATTATCAAATAATGATAACCTAAAATATCCTGTTTACACACGACCATTACATAATGGTTTACAATACAAATATGTTACAACAAAATAAGTTTCTTGAATGCAGTTTTTACACAATATCATACAAGCATGGACTCCAAATCTCGTCCTTATTTAAGTATGCGATAGCGGAAGCTCTTAATAATCACCTGAGAATAAACATGCTTAAAACGTCAACAAAAATGTTGGTGAGTTATAGGTTTAACATATATATATCAAATCATAATAATAGACCACAAGATTTCATATTTCAATACACATCCCATACATAGAGATAAAAATCATTCATATGGTGAACACCTGGTAACCGACATTAACAAGATGCATATATAAGAATATCCCCATCATTCCGGGACACCCTTCGGATATGATATAAATTTCAAAGTACTAAAGCATCCGGTACTTTGAATGGGGTTTGTTAGGCCCAATAGATCTATCTTTAGGATTCACGTCAATTAGGGTGTCTGTTCCCTAATTCTTAGATTACCAGACTTAATAAAAAGGGGCATATTCGATTTCGATAATTCAACCATAGAATGTAGTTTCACGTACTTGTGTCTATTTTGTAAATCATTTATAAAACCTGCATGTATTCTCATCCCAAAAATATTAGATTTTAAAAGTGGGACTATAACTCACTTTCACATATTTTTACTTCGTCGGGAAGTAAGACTTGGCCACTGGTTGATTCACGAACCTATAAGAATATATACATATATATCAAAGTATGTTCAAAATATATTTACAACACTTTTAATATATTTTGATGTTTTAAGTTTATTAAGTCAGCTGTCCTCGTTAGTAACCTACAACTAGTTGTCCACAGTTAGATGTACAGAAATAAATCGATAAATATTATCTTGAATCAATCCACGACCCAGTGTATACGTATCTCAGTATTTATCACAACTCAAACTATATATATTTTGGAATCAACCTCAACCCTGTATAGCTAACTCCAACATTCACATATAGAGTGTCTATGGTTGTTCTGAAATATATATAGATGTGTCGACATGATAGGTCGAAATATTGTATACGTGTCTATGGTATCTCAAGATTACATAATATACAATACAAGTTGATTAAGTTATGGATGGAATAGATTTGTTACCAATTTTCACGTAGCTAAAATGAGAAAAATTATCCAATCTTGTTTTACCCATAACTTCTTCATTTTAAATCCGTTTTGAGTGAATCAAATTGCTATGGTTTCATATTGAACTCTATTTTATGAATCTAAACAGAAAATGTATAGATTTATAGTCGGAAAAATAAGTTACAAGTCGTTTTTGTAAAGGTAGTCATTTCAGTCGAAAGAACGACGTCTAGATGACCATTTTAGAAAACATACTTCCACTTTGAGTTTAACCATAATTTTTGGATATAGTTTCATGTTCATAATAAAAATAATTTTCTCAGAATAACAACTTTTAAATCAAAGTTTATCATAGTTTTTAATTAAATAACCAAAAACAGCCCGCGGTGTTACTACGACGGCGTAAATCCGGTTTTACGGTGTTTTTCGTGTTTCCAGGTTTTAAATCATTAAGTTAGCATATCATATAGATATAGAAAATGTGTTTAGTTGATATTTAAAAGTCAAGTTAGAAGGATTAACTTTTGTTTGCGAACAAGTTTAGAATTAACTAAACTATGTTCTAGTGATTACAAGTTTAAACCTTCGAATAAGATAGCTTTATATGTATGAATCAAATGATGTTATGAACATCATTACTACCTTAAGTTCCTTGGATAAACCTACTGGAAAAGAGAAAAATGGATCTAGCTTCAACGGATCCTTGGATGGCTCGAAGTTCTTGAAGCAGAATCATGACACGAAAACAAGTTCAAGTAAGATCATCACTTGAAATAAGATTGTTATATTTATAGAAATTGAACCAAAGTTTGAATATGATTATTACCTTGTATTAGAATGATAACCTACTGTAAGAAACAAAGATTTCTTGAGGTTGGATGATCACCTTACAAGATTGGAAGTGAGCTAGCAAACTTGAAAGTATTCTTGATTTTATGTAACTAGAACTTGTAGAATTTATGAAGAACACTTAGAACTTGAAGATAGAACTTGAGAGAGATCAATTAGATGAAGAAAATTGAAGAATGAAAGTGTTTGTAGGTGTTTTTGGTCGTTGGTGTATGGATTAGATATAAAGGATATGTAATTTTGTTTTCATGTAAATAAGTCATGAATGATTACTCATATTTTTGTAATTTTATGAGATATTTCATGCTAGTTTCTAAATGATGGTTCCCACATGTGTTAGGTGACTCACATGGGCTGCTAAGAGCTGATCATTGGAGTGTATATACCAATAGTACATACATCTAAAAGCTGTGTATTGTACGAGTACGAATACGGGTGCATACGAGTAGAATTGTTGATGAAACTGAACGAGGATGTAATTGTAAGCATTTTTTTAAGTAGAAGTATTTTGATAAGTGTATTGAAGTATTTCAAAAGTGTATAAATACATATTAAAACATTACATGTATATACATTTTAACTGAGTCGTTAAGTCATCGTTAGTCGTTACATGTAAGTGTTGTTTTGAAACCTTTAGGTTAACGATCTTGTTAAATGTTGTTAACCCAATGTTTATAATATCAAATGAGATTTTAAATTATTATATTATCATGATATTATCATGTATGAATATCTCTTAATATGATATATATACATTAAATGTCTTTACAACGATAATCGTTACATATATGTCTCGTTTAAAAATCATTAAGTTAGTAGTCTTGTTTTTACATATATAGTTCATTGTTAATATACTTAATGATATGTTTACTTATCATAGTATCATATTAACTATATATATCCATATATATGTCATCATATAGTTTTTACAAGTTATAACGTTCGTGAATCACCGGTCAACTTGGGTGGTCAATTGTCTATATGAAACATATTTCAATTAATCAAGTCTTAACAAGTTTGATTGCTTAACATGTTGGAAACATTTAATCATGTAAATATCAATCTCAATTAATATATATAAACATGGAAAAGTTCGGGTCACTACAGTACCTACCCGTTAAATAAATTTCGTCCCGAAATTTTAAGCTGTTGAAGGTGTTGACGAATCTTCTGGAAATAGATGCGGGTATTTCTTCTTCATCTGATCTTCACACTCCCAGGTGAACTCGGGTCCTCTACGAGCATTCCATCGAACCTTAACAATTGGTATCTTGTTTTGCTTAAGTCTTTTAACCTCACGATCCATTATTTCAACGGGTTCTTCGATGAATTGAAGTTTTTCGTTGATTTGGATTTCGTCCAACGGAATAGTGAGATCTTCTTTAGCAAAACATTTCTTCAAATTTGAGACGTGGAAAGTGTTATGTACAGCCGCGAGTTGTTGAGGTAGCTCCAGTTGGTAAGCTACTGGTCCGACACGATCTATAATCTTGAATGGTCCAATGTACCTTGGATTTAGTTTCCCCCATTTACCAAATCGAACAACGCCTTTTCAAGGTGAAACCTTAAGCATGACCATTTCTCCAATTTCAAACTCTATATCTTTTCTTTTACTGTCCGCGTAGCTCTTTTGTCAACTCTAGGCGGTTTTCAATCTTTGTTGAATTTGGATGATTTTCTCGGTAGTTTCTTGTATTATCTCCGGACCCGTAATCTGTCTATCCCCCACTTCACTCCAACAAATCGGAGACCTGCACTTTGTACCATAAAATTCTTCAAACGGCGCCATCTGAATGCTTGAATGGTAGCTGTTGTTGTAGGAAAATTCTGCTAACGGTAGATGTCGATCCCAACTGTTTCCGAAATCAATAACACATGCTCGTAGCATGTCTTCAAGCGTTTGTATCGTCCTTTCGCTCTGTCCATCAGTTTGTGGATGCTAGGCAGTACTCATGTCTAGACGAGTTCCTAATGCTTGCTGTAATGTCTGCCAGAATCTTGAAATAAATCTGCCATCCCTATCAGAGATAATAGAGATTGGTATTCCATGTCTGGAGATGACTTCCTTCAAATACAGTCGTGCTAACTTCTCCATCTTGTCATCTTCTCTTATTGGCAGGAAGTGTGCTAATTTGGTGAGACGATCAACTATTACCCAAATAGTATCAAAACCACTTGCAGTCCTTGGCAATTTAGTGATGAAATCCATGGTAATATTTTCCCATTTCCATTTCGGGATTTCGGGTTGTTGAAGTAGACCTGATGGTTTCTGATGCTCAGCTTTGACCTTAGAATATGTCAAACATTCTCCTACATATTTAGCAACATCGGCTTTCATACCCGTCCACCAAAAATGTTTCTTTAGATCCTTGTACATCTTCCCCGTTCCAGGATGTATTGAGTATCTGGTTTTATGAGCTTCTCTAAGTACCATTTCTCTCATATCTCCAAATTTTGGTACCCAAATCCTTTCAGCCCTATACCGGGTTTCGTCTTCTCGAATATTAAGATGCTTCTCCGATCCTTTGGGTATTTCATCCTTTAAATTTCCCTCTTTTAAAACTCCTTATTGCGCCTCCTTTATTTGAGTAGTAAGGTTATTATGAATCATTATATTCATAGATTTTACTCGAATGGGTTCTCTGTCCTTCCTGCTCAAGGCATCGGCTACCACATTTGCCTTCCCCGGGTGGTAACGAATCTCAAAGTCGTAATCATTCAATAATTCAATCCACCTACGCTGCCTCATATTCAGTTGTTTCTGATTAAATATGTGTTGAAGACTTTTGTGGTCGGTATATATAATAATTTTGACCCCATATAAGTAGTGCCTCCAAGTCTTTAATGAAAAAACAACCGCGCCTAATTCCAAATCATGTGTCGTATAATTTTGCTCGTGAATCTTCAATTGTCTAGACGCATAAGCAATCACCTTCGTCCGTTGCATTAATACACAACCGAGACCTTGCTTTGATGCGTCACAATAAATCACAAAATCATCATTCCCTTCAGGCAATGACAATATAGGTGCCGTAGTTAGCTTTTTCTTCAATAATTGAAACGCCTTTTCTTGTTCATCCTTCCATTCAAATTTCTTCCCTTTATGCGTTAATGCAGTCAAGGGTTTTGCTATTTTGGAGAAATCTTGGATGAATCTTCTGTAGTAACCAGCCAATCCTAAAAATTGACGTATATGCTTCGGAGTTTTTGGGGTTTCCCACTTTTCAACGGTTTTGATCTTTGCCGGGTCCACCTGGATACCTTCTTTGTTCACTATGTGACCGAGGAATTGAACTTCTTCCAACCAAAATGCACAATTTGAAAACTTAGCGTACATTTTTTCTTTCCTCAATACTTCTAGCACTTTTCTCACATGTTCTTCGTGCTCTTGATCATTCTTTGAGTAAATAAGTATGTCATCGATGAAAACAATGACAAAATTGTCAAGATATGGCCCACACACTCGGTTCATAAGGTCCATGACCATAACGCGTCCTAAAAGCAGTTTTTGGAATATCATCCTCCTTTACTCGCATTTGATGATATCCAGAACGTAAATTGATCTTCGAATAAACCGACGAGCCTTGTAGTTGATCAAATAAGTTGTCAATTCTCGGCAGTGGATAACGGTTTTTGATGGTAAGTATGTTCAACTCTCTGTAGTCAATACACAACCTAAATGTACCATCTTTCTTCTTGACAAACAAAACAGGAGCTCCCCACGGTGATGTGCTTGGTCGAATGAAACCACGCTCTAAAAGTTCTTGTAATTGGCTTTGCAGTCCTTTCATCTCGCTGGGTGCGAGTCTATAAGGAGCACGAGCTATTGGTGCAGCTCCTGGTACAAGATCTATTTGAAATTCAACAGATCGATGTGGAGGTAATCCCAGTAATTCTTTCGGAAATACATCGAGAAATTCTTTTGCAATGGGAACATCATTGATGCTCTTTTCTTCAGTTTGTACTTTCTCGACGTGTGCTAGAACAGCATAGAAACCTTTTCTTATTAGTTTTTGTGCCTTCAAATTACTAATAAGATGTAGCTTCGTGTTGCCCTTTTCTCCGTACACCATTAAGGGTTTTCCTTTTTCTCGTATAATGCGAATTGCATTTTTGTAACAAACGATCTCTGCTTTCACTTCTTTCAACCAGTCCATACCGATTATCACATCAAAACTCCCTAACTCTACTGGTATCAAATCAATCTTAAATGTTTCACTAACCAGTTTAATTTCTCGATTCCGACATATATTATCTGCTGAAATTAATTTACCATTTGCTAATTCGAGTAAAAATTTACTATCCAAAGGTGTCAATGGACAACTTAATTTAGCACAAAAATCTCTACTCATATAGCTTCTATTCGCACCCGAATCAAATAAAACGTAAGCAGATTTATTGTCAATAAGAAACGTACCCGTAACAAGCTCCGGGTCTTCCTGTGCCTCTGCCGCATTAATATTGAAAACTCTTCCGCGGCCTTGTCCATTCGTGTTCTCCTGGTTCGGGCAATTTCTAATAATGTGGCCCGGTTTTCCACATTTATAACAAAATACATTGGCATAACTTGCTCCGACACTACTTGCTTCGCCATTACTCGTTCCGACACCATTTGTTCCTTTCGTTCTGTTAACCCCTGGTCCGTAGACCTCACACTTCGCCGCGCTATGACCATTTCTTTTACACTTGTTGCAAAATTTGGTGCAGAACCCTGAGTGATACTTTTCACACCTTTGGCATAGCTTCTTCTGATTGTTGTTGTTGCGGTTGTTATTGTTGTTGGGATGATTGTTGTAGTTGCTGTTGTTGTTGTTGTTGTTGTTGTTGTTGTTGTTGTTGTTGTTGTTGTTGGGCCGTTTGTTGTAGTTGTGATTGATGTTGCAATTGTTGGGATAATTGTTGCGATTATTATTGTAATTGCTGTTGTTGTTGTATTGGTGATTCTTATCACCGTTTTCCTCCCACTTTCTTTTGACTTGCTTCACATTGGCCTCTTCAGCCGTCTGTTCTTTAATTCTTTCCTCAATCTGGTTCACTAGTTTGTGAGCCATTCTACATGCCTGTTGTATGGAGGCGGGCTCGTGTGAACTTATATCTTCTTGGATTCTTTCCGGTAATCCTTTCACAAACGCGTCGATCTTCTCTTCCTCATCTTCGAACGCTCCCGGACACAATAGGCACAATTCTGTGAATCGTCTTTCGTACGTGGTAATATCAAATCCTTGGGTTCGTAACCCTCTAAGTTCTGTCTTGAGCTTATTGACCTCAGTTCTGGGACGGTACTTCTCATCCATCAAGTGCTTGAATGCTGACCACGGTAGTGCGTACGCATCGTCTTGTCCCACTTGCTCTAGATAGGTATTCCACCATGCTAACGCAGAACCTGTGAAGGTATGCGTAGCGTACTTCACTTTGTCCTCTTCAGTACACTTACTTATGGCAAACACTGATTCGACCTTCTCGGTCCACCGTTTCAATCCGATCGGTCCTTTGGTTCCATCAAATTCCAAAGGTTTGCAGGCAGTGAATTCTTTGTAGGTGCATCCTACACGATTTCCTGTACTGCTAGATCCAAGGTTATTGTTGGTATGTAGCGCAGCCTTTACTGCGGCTATGTTTGAAGCTAGAAAAGTACGGAATTCCTCTTCATTCATATTCACGGTGTGTCGAGTAGTCGGTGCCATTCCTTCAAAATAGTCAAATGGAACAAGTTAATCATACAGAATATTAAGAGTAGTTAATAGTATTTCGTAGCATAATATGAACTCATTTATAAAAGCTTTTTCTTCATATTAGCGTTTTATAAGTTTAAATTCGGGTAGTACCTACCCGTTAAGTTCATACTTAGTAGCTAATATACAATTTAACTACTACAATTCTATATGAAAAACTGATTATAATAATATTTCGCGTTCAAACTTTTACACAATATTTTACAAACTTACAATACCGCTTATTTTACATATAGCATGAAATATAGCACACAATAAATTTGATACAAGATGGTTGTGAAGATAATTCTAGCTAGTACACAAGTCGTTCAGTAAAGGCAATAAAGACACGTAATTCATACGTCCAGAAACATGTCATGAATTCTGGTTTTACTAGGATTACTTCCCATCCTTGGTCTTGTGGAACATAACCGTTATGGCCGTTGATAAGACAGCGTGTTGTAACGTCGTCAAAGGGACGAGGGTTACGTAATGTCCAACAGTCCCGTAACAATCTAAAAACCTCATTTCTTACCCCAATTACCGACTCCGTCACTTGTGGGAACGTTTTGTTTAATAGTTATAGCCCGATGTTCTTGTTCTTACTTTGGTGAGAAGCGAACATTACTAATCTGTAAGCATAACATGCTTCTTTATGTTGCATGTTAGCCGCTTTTTCTAAATCACGAAGTCCAATATTCGGATATATTGTGAAAGGACCCGTTCATATACATTATAAACGATTCACAATAGTTGATTACATCGCGAGATATTTCACCTCTATATGATGCGTTTTACAAACATTACATTCGTTTTTAAAAGACAAACTTTCTTTACATCTAAAATTGACGGCATGCATACCAATTCATATTACATCCAACTATAATTGACTTAATATTAATCTTGATGAACTCAACGACTCGAATGCAACGTCTTTCAAAGTATGTCATGAATGACTCCAAGTAATATCCTTAAAATGAGCTAATGCACAGCGGAAGATTTCTTTAATACCTGAGAATAAACATGCTTTAAAGTGTCAACCAAAAGGTTGGTGAGTTCATTAGTTTATCATAATCAATCATTTTCGTAATAGTAATAGACCACAAGATTTCTGTTTATAAATATATGTACACTCGCAAGTGTATAAAAGTATTCTATAAGTTGTAGGCACCCGGTAACAAGCCTTAACGTTCATGTTTTACCCTCTGAAGTACACCAGATCAGGTGTGTTTTATATAACCTCGAAGTACTAAAGCATCCCATAGTCAGGATGGGGTTTGTCAGGCCCAATAGATCTATCTTTAGGATTCGCGCCTACCGTACATAGACAAGTAGTTTAATGTTACCAAGCTAAGGTTATATTTCTGGTTTAAACCCACGTAGAATTAGTTTTAGTACTTGTGTCTATTTCGTAAAACATTTATAAAACAACGCATGTATTCTCAGCCCAAAATTATATATTGCAAAAGCAATTAAAAAGGGAGCAAATGAAACTCACAATACTGTATTTCGTAGCAATTATGTATATGACGGAACTGAACAAGTGCAGGGTTTGTCTCGAATTCACGAACGTATCAATATTGTGATTCAATATTGCAGGAAAGTACGTAGACGCAATGAAAATGATAAACGTTAGGTTGACCTCACGAGCAATACCCTCGAACAATACCCATAACCTCCATAGCTATAACCCATAATTTCCTTAGCTCTATCCCGTTTGAAAACTTATTTTGAAATCGTCTGAATATAACTCCGTCGTAGTATTTTATGTATACTAATAATATCTTGAAATAATACTAAGTAAATATATATATGTAATTCGATTGAGAGAGTTTAGAGAAATATATTTTCAAGTTTCTATGAAATAATGAAACCTATTGAATTCTATTTATAATAGATTTTTGAATTATTAAAGTGAATTATTAAAGTATGAATTATTAAAGTAAATTATTAAAGTATGAATTATTAAAGTGAATTATTAAAGTATGAATTATTAAAGTATGAATTATTAAAGTGAATTATTAAAGTAAATTATTAAAGTTAAAGTAAAGTAAAAGTAAAGTAAAAGTAAAGTAAAGGTAAAGTTAAAGTATAGTAAAAGTATAAAACTATGTACGTATAATACGCGTATAAATATATTTAATATTAATTTAAATCGTTATATCATAAAACATTTTAGAAAAGTAGAATTATATATATTCATAATAGGTTTCAAGTTTTTTTAAATTACAGTCTGTTGGTGAAGCATGGGATAAAGTCCAAAGGTTTAATAAACGTATGAAATCATCTTAATAAAAAATGTCGAGTTACTTAACTTGTCGATATCCAACATCTAATTTATTTACACTCCACATTCTTACTTATAGATCACTTTACCATTTTCTGAATATTGTCAAAAAGAATAGATTTCTTAAATCACAGTGGACCTCATAACATTGGCCCATAATCATATCATCATGTATCTGATAATTCAATCATTTGATATTATCTCTTAATTCTGTCGATAAATATATCGAAACAAATACGTTCATGTAAAGTATCATATATATCAAATACTTTGTTAATGTTTTCAGTTATTATATATTATATATACATATCTATATACACATAATTGTTCGTGAATCGTCAAACACGGTCAAAGGGTAATTGATTACATGAATGTAGTTCCAAACTTTTTGAGATTCAACATTACAAATTCTGCTTATCGTGTCGGAAACATATAAAGGTTAGGTTTAAATTTGGTCGGAAATTTCCGGGTCGTCACAGTACCTACCCGTTAAAGAAATTTCGTCCCGAAATTTGATCGAGGTCGTCATGGCTAACTTTAAAAAAAATTTCATGATGAATATGAGTTGATAAATAGAGTTTTATCATCATTGAGTAATATAGATAAAACAATTTGATTACGCGAATAGTATAAGTGAAGCTATCGCAAGAGAGTGAAATGAGTAAACGTATATTCGTTTTAACCGATGACGTAGTTATGATTGATTTCCGGAATTCATGGAATTTAAGGAAAATCTTTGCTATAAGATTTGGTTCTTCGGCGATTAAGGAAATCATGATCTTATTTGATTAAATGCGATAATCTGTCTCGATTTCTCTGTCTGATATTTTACTATAAATCCACCCCCTTCGTTTCTTTATTTCCACAGCTCACACCTTCTAGTCTTTCTCCCCAATTCATACTTTAAAGCATTCGTTAATATGCTTCATCCAGTATTGATTCTTGATATACTCTTAACTTTCATATCTGTCATTCTTCTTTTTCATCTACCACCGGAGGAAGTTATTTTCTTCTACCATTACCTTGGGGTTATTGTGTTTTTCATTCTCCCGTATCTTTATATTGCTATACGCATTGATATACAAGGTTTATAATTTCGGGGTTGTTATCGGGCTTTATATTCTCCATTATATTTCGGAGCTTCATGCTTTCGTTTTCTCTTCCCGACCTTAAGTCAAGCGGATAATGGTCCAGAATTTGTAGACATGAATTTTTGGATGAACATAGTTAATGTTCCAAGAAGAAAATCGTAATGGCACGATCTTGATTTGGCAAATTACCAGAATATCCGAAAATATAGAGCTATCAAGATGATATGTTCTTAATATGTTTGGAAATTGGGTAGAATGTAAGAGTCGTGTAAATAGTACATGATGACGGTATGTTCTATGAATCATCACGTTCCATTAGAAACTCAGTATGACTTACTGTAATATAATCACATTGATCAAGTGTCATTATATTATACTAACTCATGTTTCAGTTCCCAACACTACTTCAAAAACATTCCTATTTTAAATTTGAATTTTTTTTCTTCAGAATTTAGAAACTAACACAGTTTCTTTTTATGTTGTAACGCAGATATTGCGAATAGATAGAAGATTTCGGATAAGAATAGTTGTGAAAATATCTTCAGGAATATCGAAGATATTTATAATAAAAGATACGATGATATCTTAGAATTCTTAACATAGATGGATGATGAAGAAGATTTGTCTGTGAAGGTTTAGAATAAGAAGTAAGGTGTTTGCTAACGATTTCAGTAGACACTGAATCATTTGGATCCTTTGAAGGCAGGTTTAGTCTTTGTGATTTGTCCACAGCCTCCTTCATGGTCTGCTCAATCCGTTTTCCAGTTTTAAACCTTCTCTTTTTCTCAGCTTTACCACCATACTATTCTTTATCATCAAAATTTTGACTGTTAAAGTCGTTTACAGTTTTTGCTGCTTCATCAGCATTTTTCCAATTTCGGAGAACTAGTTCATAGTTTGGGATGTTTTTCAGAAAATTCACATTCGAAGTATGTAAGTCTAGGAGATAGACGTTATATGTATACATATAACTTTTGACGTAAAATTGTAGCGAAATTCAAAATACTGATTGCTAATTCCCAGTAGTTGGTGTGACAATTATTGTTACAGGATGTAGGTAAGTACATGATGGGGTTTTAATGAATAAGTATAGTGGCTTTTCGGAGAGGCTTAAGTCGAAGGTTAATGAAGTTGTTGATAAGTTTACTGCTAATGTGGCGAGATATGAAAGGTTCCCCGGTAACAATGATGAAGGGGTAATTGTTATAATAAGGTTTATTCGTATAAACAAATGAAGGTGATTTGTTGAAGCTATGACAAAATTGTCTATTTTGGAAAGAGATTGAAAAATTATATTTGGTAATAAATATCAAAGGATCTGACACGGATACGTGTTAAACTATAACTTTGGTTTCGAGAGCTTTTCAGGTGCATGACAGTGGGTAATGTGTGGTTGGATCATCATCTCGCATGTCTTTAAGAATTTCGAAGTGTTTGAACACATATTGTAATTGTTAATATACATATGATGTTCTAAGATTTTGAATGATACAAATATTTTTGTGAGTTTCATGAATAGAAATGAGGTTCTATGACAGTTTTGAAGTCAAAGTATAGTTTTGAAAGATGTAGAAATCTAAAAGTGATGATTTCGGTTATATCTTGAATCGAATTCTGAGATTTCAAAATCAGAATATGTAATTAGATTTTGAATGAGTATGGTTGTTTTGATTTCTATAAAAGAATGTATATTGTTGTGAAAGTAGGTAGTATAATGGATGATTTGCTGAATCAGATTCGAAGAATGTAACATATTAATTGTGAATTTATGTATCTCTCGGGTACTACCTACCCGTTAAAAAAAATTTCACAATTAATATTTTGTACAAAAGAATTTTATTACAGTCTTTATGGAAATATATATGTGTATATTTCTTCAGATGTAATATAGATTTAATGAGTTAATATTAAATTAAACTCATTTGATTTATGATTAAGGCTAGGATAGATAATTTCTAAACTTTATAAATTACATAATCGTCGTAGAATGTTTCCCCAATGAAGTTATGAATCAATAATTCATCGTTGTGGTATTCCTTGGTATCTACATGGCGTATGACGTCGATGCTCGTGGGACAGATTGTGAAGTTGAGGTTTGCGAAGCGGTTGTTGTTGGTGGTGGTAATGGTACTGTTGATGTTGTTGATGGTGGTACTGGTTATGCTGCTGGTGTTTGTAACCTTTGCACCATATTCTCCAAAGCCACTACCCGAGCGTGAAGCTCGTTGACTTCTTCTATTACACAGGGGTGATTGTCGGTTCGGACGAGCGGATAGATAAGATCTAGAATTTGGTGTAGTATATAATCATGACGAGATACTCTGGAAATGAGAGAGAAAATGGTGTTTCGGACAGGTTCGCTGGTAAATGCTTCAGGTTCATTGCCAAGAGGGCAATGTGGTGGATGAAAGGGATCACCTTCTTCTTGTCTCCAATGGTTAAGTAGATTACGAACTCATCCCCAATTCATCCAAAATAGATGATGGCTAATTGGTTGATCCATTTCGGTCACGCTGCTTTCGGAGCTCATGTGAAAATCCATATCGGCATAGCTATCGGAATCCGAGGAACTCGAACTGGTTGAGGGATCCATCTTGTATGATCAGGGAAAGAATTTTTGGTATGAAATAGATTGTAGAATTTAGATTTGGTATTCTTCAATACATAATTTACATATGTATATATAATACCAAAATCCCATAAATTACGGAGGAATCTTTGAAAGATGTCAATCAAAGTTCACAGTAACAGATATGCTAAGATAAGAATTCGTCTATACATTATTATGCAATAAATGTATGAAAACGCGTCTAGACTTAAGAATGATAAGCAGGTAATTTCCTAAGGATGGTAAGTAGATGATTTCCGACTAAAAATGATAAGAAAAACTTTTGACATGCAGACACGGTCGAAGTCCAGACTCACTAATGCATCTTAACAACTATCAGTTAGACACACTAATGCAAGACCTGGTTCGCTAAGACCACCACTCTGATACCAACTGAAAGGACCCGTTCATATACATTATAAACGATTCACAATAGTTGATTACATCGCGAGATATTTGACCTCTATATGATACGTTTTACAAACATTGCATTCGTTTTTAAAAGACAAACTTTCTTTACATCTAAAATTGACGGCATGCATACCATTTCATATTACATCCAACTATAATTGACTTAATATTAATCTTGATGAACTCAACGACTCGAATGCAACGTCTTTCAAAGTATGTCATGAATGACTCCAAGTAATATCCTTAAAATGAGCTAATGCACAGCGGAAGATTTCTTTAATACCTGAGAATAAACATGCTTTAAAGTGTCAACCAAAAGGTTGGTGAGTTCATTAGTTTATAATCAATCATTTTCGTAATAGTAATAGACCACAAGATTTCTGTTTATAAATATATGTACACTCGCAAGTGTATAAAAGTATTCTATAAGTTGTAGGCACCCGGTAACAAGCCTTAACGTTCATGTTTTACCCTCTGAAGTACACCAGATCAGGTGTGTTTTATATAACCTCGAAGTACTAAAGCATCCCATAGTCAGGATGGGGTTTGTCAGGCCCAATAGATCTATCTTTAGGATTCGCGCCTACCTGTAACAACCCAACATTGATTTACCAAAAACACGACACAAAAAAAAAATTCAGTGACTGCCCATCTGGACGGCGTCCAGCCTTTACAACTGGGACGGCGTCCAAGGATTTGGGACGGCGTCCCAATGAACTAGAAAGTACTGATCAGTTTTTGTTTACACGCGAGCGAAAAACTCGCTCCCCGACACTTTTCAACGAAACCATTTTCACAATATGACATATTAAGTAAAACTAAGATATTGCCACCATAAAAACAAGTTTTACAACCCCGGGCTCACAATGACCCGTTTTACAAATAAATTAGCAGTTTTGACCCATTTATCTCTTTAGACGGATTAGAACTCTACAACCTAACCCGATACCAAGAGCATAATCCCGAGGACTACTAATCCCCAATCCGCGTTCAATATCCAAAAGCTACCCCATCGAGCCCAAGCGCTCCTATGCATCTAGCTTAACAAACTAGCTAGCTTCAACCACAATACCTGTAAAATGGTAAACAATGAGAGGGGTAAGCTTAACACTTAGTGAATGCAATAATTATACATATACATATATAATGTACCTACTTGCATACACTTACTCACATACCGCATACATGCTAGAAACATAATTAGCAAACCATCTTAAGTATCAAGCTAATAACCTCTAATATCGCAAGCTAGCATAACCAATAGCATATACTCAAACAATATAATATGCTACACTACAACACATACACAAATCATATGGTTAACCATAAATGCTACGGTGCTACCGGCTCTTGGTTCACACCATACGCAATGCTATGACGCTACCGGCTCCTTGGTTCACGCCACTACGCATTTGAGTCATACTCTTTTATAGTGCTACCGGCTCGTGGTTCACACTTTGATGCTACCGGCTCGTGGTTCACATCTTATTTTATAGTGCTACCGGCTCGTGGTTCACACTCGATGCTACCGGCTCGTGGTTCACATCCTAGTTTATAGTCCTACCGGCTCGTGGTTCACACTCGATGCTACCGGCTCATGGTTCACATCTTAGTTTATAGTGCTACCGGCTCGTGGTTCACACTCGATCACACACATGTTATGGCACTACCGGCTCGATGGTTCATACCATAACACCCACAAATAAATACGTCATATACACATACGTATAATTACTCCACTCACCTCGAAATGCCCGCATAAGTCATGTATGTAAATCGCCTTCAAACGCAACCGAGCAAACCTTTTACCTATAATACGCATATAGATATACAAACAATCAACATACATTCTCTACGAGAGAATTCGACTCCAACACTCTTAACCAAGGGTTTATACCTACCTCCACAAACCGCCCATTTAGACAACTAAAGTGGACTTCACCAATGACCACTACGGGTGGTAATCCCGACCCATTCAAAGTCAATCCAATTTGACATAAGTCCCAAAAACATCTTTAATCACTAACGACTAGTGATTTACTTTCCAAAACATCGTTTAACACTTTAATCAAACCTTTATATACACAGTTCATAAATTCTCGATCTCATGACTTAGTTTGACAACATTTGAGGTTAACACCCATTTGTCATACCAACATGTTCTTATGAACATCTAAACAATAACACAATTACAATCTAGTGGTTAAACACCCAAACCATGACCAAATTTGTCCTCAAACCCTAAACCCACAATAATCGGGTTTACTTACACAATACATAAAGCAAAACCCCCAAATTCATGAGGAATGGAGTTTATAATCCAAACTAGTTCAATCCCTAAATATGAACAAGAATCTTAACAATAAAATTCGGAGTTAGAGTTTACCATAACAATCAAAATGTAGCCGAGAACGAAAGGAACAACTTTAACTCTAGCAACCCGACCCAAACCGCTCTTCTTCTTCTCCAAACTAAGCTTTCTCTCACTAAAAACACCTCCTCTCTATAGGGTTTGAAGATGAGAGTGTTGGTGGGTGAAATGTGATCCATAAATGAGGTTTGATCAGTTTTAGAGGCTCCAAACCGACCCCAAGTGAAAAGACCCAAATACCCCTTTTAATTTGAGTAAAATAGAGCTGCTGGCCCGTCAGGCCTTCTGGACGGCGTCCAAAAAGCCTGGACGGCGTCCTAACCTTCATTGTTGGACGGCGTCCTGAAGTCTGGACGGAGTCCCAATGAACTGAGTCTGAAACTGAACTTGTTTTGGTCGTAACTTTCAAACCGTAACTCCGTTTTCGACGAATCAAATATCGTTGGAAACGTAATGAGATTTACTATCCAATGGTAAGGTTTTAGAACATCAACTCCAACTTTATTTGGGATCCAAATATACACTTACATGCCTCGTATTTCGAATGACGCTCGAAATAACGTGTAACTGAAAAACGGGTGTTACAACTCTCCCCCACATAAATTGGATCACGTCCTCGTGA
Source organism: Rutidosis leptorrhynchoides (assembly GCF_046630445.1). Lineage (NCBI taxonomy): Eukaryota > Viridiplantae > Streptophyta > Magnoliopsida > Asterales > Asteraceae > Rutidosis > Rutidosis leptorrhynchoides. The sequence goes on from NC_092337.1 coordinate 202,271,261, forward strand.
TCCGCACCTATAATAGAAGTTAAGCAGTTCTCCCTCGAACATCTCCGCTTCCAATGCGGAGTCACACAAGTAGTACTTGCATCCGCACTCTCACTTCGTGCACTAATGCATCATAATACAACAATATTGGGTAATCAACCCACGAGTCAAAACAACCGTAACCGTTGCTCCTACGCCGAGTATCCAAACTCATACCATACACTTCACAATCGTCCTAAGAGTAGAACAATTTGCCGACAAACATCGTCGTCACGTCTCACGATCTTACGAAACACAACCAAGCCCGACATCCATAACATCTTCTACAAATCCGAAGATCTAACCACACGCTAATAATCACTAGCGTGCACTACCGCAATAAACGATATTTCATACACTCAACGTCCAGAGTTTCCATATAGGAAAATACGAAAATCACTACATATACCTTCAAGTTCTCTCGGCTACAACTCGCCACAAGCTACGTCCGTAACCATATCACTCAATCAGTCCATCCGCACACGACCAATCCATCACTGGATTAATCCAGGACAACAATAATACACCATGTGATGAGCAAAACATCAACACTCGACGAGGGTTCCTCCTCTAAACCCTACGACACAACCACACCAGACGGCTTCCTAGTACTAGCATGGAGACTAATCATATACTAGAATCTCGTCAAGGCGAATTATCATCACAAAATTCCGCAATTCACCACACGATCTACAAAAATATTCACCACGCCGGGTGGACCTTCCTACCTCGACCGTCCGTTAAAGATGGTCTCGACATTTCAATGCAACTAACAGTCGCATTACTAGTGAACACACACTCGCAAACAAACAACATCCGCGTGTCTCGATGTGAGACAATCAGAATCGACACTCTCCGCCTCACATTCGTCCATAAAGTGGAATAATCCACTGACAATCTCCACGATTGCATTTCCCAACAGGGAAAATACGATATTCGTCACGATATCGAACTTGTTTTCATTCAATTATACTGTCCGAGTTTCACGACAACCCAGATTTTTCACTACGGGAGCACCCGCAACGACAACTTCATTCTCTCACTCCGGGATCTCAAACTTCACATTTGGTCTCATACCGCACATTGGTACTACACGACCACCTTACATAGGAAGTCTTACACTTCCTTCGATCCCATCATCACAATCTTCATGCATAACATTCTCGAGTTGTAACTCACAATCGTAAAGCACGATCTCGAGTTGACATTAGCAACCCATCACTCTTCCTCGTTAGGAGCTCCGAATACCCATTGAGGCTTAGCACGGTACGCTCCAACATTTCACTATACATAACACCACTGGAGTTTTCCTCGGGCGGCAGTAAAAACTCCCCCACTTAGGATTTATCTCCCTATTCTCACCGCCAAGATGATAACATCCCGCGGAATTGTAATTCCACGTCACACCTGACCATTCTCACCGTTGGTCATAAACATCAATTCACCGCAAAATTCGCTCTAGGCTCTCAGAGCCGACATGCACAATCACTTGAGACGTCGTACACGCGATGAAATCGCACCTTCATACCACAATTCACAACTAACTACCTTAATCGTTCGAAAAGCAAACTCCACCAAAGTCTTACATATGCCTCTAAGCCTAGGCATATGTCACGCCGCTTACTTAGTCGTGATTCTCAGTCGAGATCACCTGACCTTCCACTTGACGAATCGTTATCAACAATTGCTCACTCTCATGGAGAAGAGTGACCAATTCTGACACCATAATATCATCCACCACAATATCAACACTTCATCAAAACCCTTCGGACTAACCGACCATTAAGTCCGTCACCGGCTCACCGGTCATCTTTACCCGTCTATCACTTAAGAGCAACAAGATTTGCTCACCCGTCACTTCATAAGAAGTATTCATCACAATGCTTTTAAACTTCGAATTTTGCAACTGTCGTATTACTATCACCCGTCGATCACTATTATAATCTCCGCTGCTTCCAAGGGTATCTCACCGGCACCCTAAGCACAAAGTGATCACACCATCATCGGAGTTGAACATCACACTAGCAGGTATAAGAAGGCACCTGACGCAGTGTCATGCAGACTCCCGCCACAACCTACTGAACTTTAGAAATCGATCTTTAGGTTCCATACACCAGATGTCACCCACTCCACAATAATGACCCGAAGTCATACCTACCAGACAAACCTTACGGCCTATTGTCTTATCGAAAGTCCCAAGCGATCACACGCTACCCGCAATTTCCACAAGGCCAAATGATATAGCCTAACGAAACCCTTCATCTAACACTAAGGAGATGCTTGAGAACACCAAGTCTTACACCCTTCCACTTATCGGCACAGTCACAACGACAGGGGTATTCCATTAGGAATGTTACCCTATAATCCACAACACACCAACACACTATAGTAAACATCGTCATATGGGTCCCACTCCCATGAGTTTAATGACCCGAAGACTCCTCGATTCGCCAATTCCAAGGCGACTCACAATTAGAATCCTAACACGATTCTCTACCCACACACTCTACCGAGTGTAACTCAAAACTACAATCATTAGACTTGTCGCATTCCATTACGGATTTCAAGTCCTCGTCGCACACACGCAAGTGTAAATTGGTCATCCTGGTTACGATGGGTAACTAAAACCAATTACAATCTCAATAATGCACCCACTACTTAGGGTGGCTAAACACGCACCAAACTCGTGAGTTAGCTCGCTCACTTAACTAACCGATTCCATCGTACACTTCCCGACTCGCAACGAACAAGATGCGACTACAAGCACATCACCCGAGACAACTATCACTTAGGAACCAATAAAGATTCCTCATTTATCCCGAATCTACCCCAACCATGAACGTTTCCTCCGTTCGGTACTCGTCATGTCATGCTTGATGTCAAGATACACTTTCGTAATAATGGTGATCAGTCACTATTACAAATGCATACCTTACCATTTCCACATGGTCACGCAAAGTACTTTACCCGGACTGACGCAACATTCACACAAAATAACACGCGATAACTCCTAGTACCCGAATGACCAAAGTCCTTATCGTGAACTTGATCACTCAAAACCGCCAAACCTTTGAATCTCTCCAATAGATTCATCTCTAAGACAACGCACCAATTAGATACCTGTATATATATATACACCAATATACAATAGTAATAAACGTACACAAGTACACCACAATGACAAGTCAACCTACAACCTAGGTGACTATCACTAAAACAACATCCAAGTTCGCCTACTTACTTTAGGCATTAGCAATCTAAGTCACTAATTTACACGCGAAATAAGGCCCTACATCATCACACTTTGGACAAAAACAAGTACTAGTTAGTCACCTACTCTAAGGCACTAACAAATCTCAATCCGACTCGTAATCCTACAAGTCCCGCAAATAACGCACAACCGCCAATAAGTCTAAGACTAGGCACCTATTCCAAGGTCACCTAATTCCCTTAGACTATGCTCTGATACCACTTGTAACAACCCAACATTGATTTACCAAAAACACGACACGAAAAAAAAAATTTCAGTGACTGCCCATCTGGACGGCGTCCAGCCTTTACAACTGGGACGGCGTCCAAGGATTTGGGACGGCGTCCCAATGAACTAGAAAGTACAGATCAGTTTTTGTTTACACGCGAGCGAAAAACTCGCTCCCCGACACTTTTCAACGAAACCATTTTCACAATATGACATATTAAGTAAAACTAAGATATTGCCACCATAAAAACAAGTTTTACAACCCCGGGCTCACAATGACCCGTTTTACAAATAAAGTAGCAGTTTCGACCCATTTATCTCTTTAGACGGATTAGAACTCTATAACCCAACCCGATACCAAGTGCATAATCCCGAGGACTACTAATCCCCAATCCGCGTTCAATATCCAAAAGCTACCCCATCGAGCCCAAGCGCTCCTATGCATCTAGCTTAACAAACTAGCTAGCTTCAACCACAATACCTGTAAAAAGGTAAACAACGAGAGGGGTAAGCTTAACGCTTAGTGAATGCAACAATTATACATATACATATATAATGTACCTACTTGCATACACTTACTCACATACAGCATACATGCTAGCAACATAATTAGCAAAACATCTTAAGTATCAAGCTAATAACCTCCAATATCGCAAGCTAGCATAACCAATAGCATATACTCAAACAATATAATATGCTACACTACAACACATACATAAATCATATGGTTAACCATAAATGCTATGGTGCTACCGGCTCGTGGTTCACACCATACGCAATGTTATGACGCTACCGGCTCCTTGGTTCACGCCACTACGCATTTGAGTCATACTCTTTTATAGTGCTACCGGCTCGTCGTTCACACTTTGATGCTACCGGCTCGTGGTTCACATCTTATTTTATAGTGCTACCGGCTCGTGGTTCACACTCGATGCTACCGGCTCGTGGTTCACATCCTAGTTTATAGTGCTACCGGCTCGTGGTTCACACTCGATGCTACCGGCTCATGGTTCACATCTTAGTTTATAGTACTACCGGCTCGTGGTTCACACTCGATCACACATATGTTATGGCACTACCGGCTCGATGGTTCATACCATAACACCCACAAATAAATACGTCATATACACATACGTATAATTACTCCACTCACCTCGAAATGCCCGCATAAGTCATGTATGTAAATCGCCTCCAAATGCAACTGAGCAAACCTTTTACCTATAATACTCATATAGATATACAAACAATCAACATACATTCTCTACGAGAGAATTCGACTCCAACACCCTTAACCAAGGGTTTATACCTACCTCCACAAACCGCCCATTTAGACAACTAAAGTGGACTTCACCAATGACCACTACGGGTGGTAATCCCGACCCATTCAAAGTCAATCCAATTTGACATAAGTCCCAAAAACATCTTTAATCACTAATGACTAGTGATTTACTTTCCAAAACATCGTTTAACACTTTAATCAAACCTTTATATACACGGTTCATAAATTCTCGATCTCATGACTTAGTTTGACAACATTTGAGGTTAACACCCATTTGTCATACCAACATGTTCTTATGAACATCTAAACACTAACACAATTACAATCTAGTGGTTAAACACCCAAACCATGACCAAATTTGTCCTCAAACCCTAAACCCACAATAATCGGGTTTACTTACACAATACATAAAGCAAAACCCCCAAATTCATGAGGAATGGAGTTTATAATCCAAACTAGTTCAATCCCTAAATATGAACAAGAATCTTAACAATAAAATTCGGAGTTAGAGTTTACCATAACAATCAAAATGTAGCCGAGAACGAAAGGAACAACTTTAACTCTAGCGACCCGACCCAAACCGCTCTTCTTCTTCTCTAAACTAAGCTTTCTCTCACTAAAAACACCTCCTCTCTCTAGGGTTTGAAGATGAGAGTGTTGGTGGGTGAAATGTGATCCATAAATGAGGTTGGATCAGTTTTAGAGGCTCCAAACCGACCCCAAGTGAAAAGACCCAAATACCCCTTTTAATTTGAGTAAAATAGAGCTGCTGGCCCGTTAGGCCTTCTGGACGGCGTCCAAAAAGCCTGGACGGCGTCCTAACCTTCATTGTTGGACGGCGTCCTGAAGTCTGGACGGAGTCCCAATGAACTGAGTCTGAAACTGAACTTGTTTTGGTCGTAACTTTCAAACCGTAACTCCGTTTTCGACGAATCAAATATCGTTGGAAACGTAATGAGATTTAATATCCAATGGTAAGGTTTTAGAACATCAACTCCAACTTTATTTGGGATCCAAATATACACTTACATGCCTCGTATTTCGAATGATGCTCGAAATAACGTGTAACTGAAAAACGGGTGTTACACTACCGTACATAGACAAGTAGTTTAATGTTACCAAGCTAAGGGTATATTTCTGGTTTAAACCCACGTAGAATTAGTTTTAATACTTGTGTCTATTTCGTAAAACATTTATAAAACAACGCATGTATTCTCAGCCCAAAATTATATATTGCAAAAGCAATTAAAAAGGGAGCAAATGAAACTCACAATACTGAATTTCGTAGCAATTATGTATATGATGGAACTGAACAAGTGCAGGGTTTGTCTCGGATTCACGAACGTATCAATATTGTGATTCAATATTGCAGGAAAGTACGTAGACGCAACGAAAATGATAAACGTTAGGTTGACCTCACGAGCAATACCCTCGAACAATACCCATAACCTCCATAGCTATAACCCATAATTTCCTTAGCTCTATCCCGTTTGAAAACTTATTTTGAAATCGTCTGAATATAACTCCGTCGTAGTATTTTATGTATACTAATAATATCTTGAAATAATACTAAGTAAATATATATATGTAATTCGATTGAGAGAGTTTAGAGAAATATATTTTCAAGTTTCTATGAAATAATGAAACCTATTGAATTCTATTTATAATAGATTTTTGAATTATTAAAGTGAATTATTAAAGTATGAATTATTAAAGTGAATTATTAAAGTATGAATTATTAAAGTGAATTATTAAAGTATGAAATATTAAAGTATGAATTATTAAAGTGAATTATTGATAATGCTAAAAACGAACATATATTTCATAGCATTATTCCTCAAGAAAGACAAGCTTTTAGTTGCAATTGTTCTATTTACAAGTGATATTCGTTTAAATAATAAAAGGTGAAGACAAAAGACAGATTCGACGAATTGAAGACGCAAACGACCAAAAAGCTCAAAAGTACAAAAGACAATCAAAAAGATTCCAATTATTGATAAGAAACGTCTCGAAATTACAAGAGTACAAGATTCAAAACGCAAAGTACAAGATATTAAATTGTACGCAAGGACGTTCGAAAATCCGGAACCGGGACCAGAGTCAACTCTTAACGCTCGACGCAACGGACTAAAAATTACAAGTTAACTATGTATATAAATATAATATAATATATAATTAATTATATTAATTATATATATATTATATTTATAAATAAAAACCGTCGGCAGAGAAAGACTCCAAGGGACTGAGCTGTAATTTCATTCTCCGCGACTCGCGGAGTTTGAAGGCAAAAATGCCGCGAGTCGCGGAGCCCCAGAAGTCGACTTTTCCTATAAAAGCAACCGAATTCTGATCGCAAATCATAATCTTTTTCTTCTTCTCTCATATATACGTAAAATATATATTTATAATTTATATTTTAATTTTAATTTTAATTATAATTCTAATAATAAGGGTATGTTAGCGAATGTTGTAAGGGTGTAAGTCGAAATTCTGTCCGTGTAACGCTACGCTATTTTTAATCATTGTAAGTTATGTTCAACCTTTTTACATTAATGTCTCGTAGCTAAGTTATTATTATGCTTATTTAAAATGAAGTAATCATGATGTTGGACTAATTACTAAAATTGGGTAATTGGGCTTTGTACATAATTTCACCCCTGTTTTAATTATTCTAGTGGCTATTAATCCATTCCCGTGTCCGGTTAAATGAACGATTATTCGTACATATAAATACCCCGCCCATCGTGTCCGATCGAGTGTATATGGTAATTTATAGGGACGCCCAATTGTAAATCTTTATATTAACATTAACAAACTATCATTTAGTTAAACGAATATAAAGCCCATTAATAGCCCATAGTACATCAAGTATTTTTGGCGCCGCTGCCGGGGACACTCTTAAACGCCGGAAGCGCAACGCTAATATAAAAAAAAAAGATTTTTAGTTAACTTTTATTAAAATTCGTTTTTGTAAAAATACGTTTTAATTATTCAAAAATATAAAAAGAAAAACAAAAATATAAGTATTTTTAAGATTTTGTTAAATATTTAAGTTTTATAAGTTTCTTTATTTTTATTTTAGTTTATAAAAATATAAGTTTTATTTAAATATCTTTTATTTATATAAAAACAGAAAACAGAAAATAAAAAAAAATAAATAAAGAAAAACGCGTCGAATTTAATAAGCTGTCATCTGAATTTCTGAACCCCGCGACTCGCGGGGTTTTCTTTATAAATTACCGCAACTCGCGGAGTTTCTCTGACACCGACAGAAACCCTAAACTGCATTTATTACGGATTATTATTAATTATAATTATTATTAACCCTAATTATTATTAATATTATAATTAAGTTTTATTTTAATTTAAGTTTTATTTAATTTATATTTTAGTTTATTAAGTTTAATTAAATTGTAAAATTAATAGTTTAATAAAATAAATAATATAAAAATAATATTTTTATAAAAATTGTAATTTTTACAACTTTTTGTATATTTTTATAGTTTGTCCCTTTTTAATCGCTGTAGCATAACTTTTGTATTTTTAGCTCATATTTAGTTTTAAACTTAGTTTTTGCTATAGTCATTTTTACTCCTAGATTTTTAGGCTTTGCCGTAGAATTCCTTAAGTGCTTTTTCTTTAGACTAAGATTTAGGTACTTTAGAATTTTGCGACGCCTTTTTAAGTTTTAGTTTCTTTTTAAGTTATTTCCATTTGGGATTTAGTTTTTCCTGTAAGCTTTAATATTTTTAGACGACTTTTACCTATGTATCAATTATCATTCCAATTAGTAATTTCAATTTGCGATTATAATTTTAAGTTAGTTGTAGTAATAAGGTTAGGTTAGTCAAGTATTTTTAAGTTTTTATAAGTTTCTTTTATTTTTCCGTCACCTTTTATTTTTCAACCATTTTTCTTTTTCGACCTTTTTCGACGAACTCTTTTTCTTTCTTATTTCTCGCTATTCTAGTTTTAGGACATAGATTTTTTATTCGATTTCTTATCTAAATTTCTTAAAATTACGAAAATTTATTTTAAGTGGTTAAATTAATAGACATCAAAATTTTCTGGTTCGTAGTAATAGTTGGATTTGTACGTGGACCGGGTTATTGGAGCCAAACAGTCCTCAATTATATTGAGACCAAATTAATCCTGCCCCTCTGCTGCATCTTTTGGCTATTCGAAACGTAGGCAAAATCAGAAAAGTCTATTGATTGGATAACTTATTATAATTTTTATTTCCTTTTAAAAACTAATAGGATATTCAGTGAATGCACCGAGCAAGACGTTCATCACCTTTTGTACGTTCACCACCTGTAACTAGATCAAGACATTTAGCAAATATAACCGCCGTTGATTTTTCTTTAGAATCGTCATCCAGTCGACCAAGTACTTCAGTTCAAATTTCCGATAATCCATTTTTTGAACCCGACCTCACAATTGAGAATCCGGAGAATATTCAGGAACGGTTCGTAGATCCTGAACCATTAAACTTTCCTCCGGAGCCACCAATCATTCAAACAAGTATTATTGAGGAACGAACTATTAAATCAGAATCATCTAGTGATTCCGACTCAACAAATTCAATTATGGAGAATCTGGAACCTTTAAGTATGGAAGACCGAATGAGAGCTAAACGCACTGGCCAAGGTCACGCAATTACTCATCCAGACATTAATGCGCCAGATTATGAAATCAAAGGACAAATTCTACACATGGTGACTAATCAATGCCAATTTAGTGGTGCGCCGAAGGAAGATCCAAATGAACATCTACATACCTTTAATAGGATCTGCACACTATTTAAAATCCGAGAAGTGGAGGATGAACAGATATATCTCATGTTATTTCCCTGGACTTTAAAGGGAGAAGCCAAAGATTGGTTGGAATCGTTACCTGAAGGGGCGATCGATACATGGGATGTTTTAGTTGACAAATTTCTTAAACAATTCTTTCCTGCATCTAAAGCCGTAAGACTTCAAGCAGAAATTGTTATGTTTACACAGAAACTAAATGAAACTCTATATGAGGCGTGGACAAGATATGGAAAGTTGTTAAGAGGATGTCCGCAACATGGTTTAGACACCTGTCAAATAGTACAAATATTCTACCAAGGATGCGACATCACTACAAGAAAAGACATAGATATAGCAGCTGGTGGTTCTATTATGAAGAAAACCGAAACTGATGCTTACAAAATTATTGATAACACTGCTTCCCACTCACATGAGTGGCACCAAGAAAAAGATATCATTAGATCATCTAAAGCAGCTAGAGCCGATTCTAGCCATGACTTAGATTCCATTTCTGCAAAGATAGATGCTGTGGAGAGACGAATGGAAAAGATGACTAAGGATATTCACTCAATACGAATTAGTTGTGAGCAGTGTGGAGGACCACATTTGACAAAAGATTGTCTCAGTATTGAATTAACAATGGAACAAAGAGAGAATATTTCATACATAAACCAAAGGCCTGGAAATAATTATCAGAATAATTATCAACCGCCAAGACCGATTTACAATCAAAACCAGAATTATAACCGAAATATTCCATACAACAACCAACAAGGTCCTAGCAATCAACAAGTATCCAATAATACTTATAATCAGCAAAGACCTAATTTTCAAAACAAACCACCACAACAAACCGATGATAAAAAGCCAAATTTAGAAGATATGATGACGAAGCTAGTTGAAACTCAAATGCAGTTTTTCACATCTCAGAAACAAACCAATGAACAAAATGCTCAAGCATTTAGAAATCAACAAGCTTCTATTCAAAATCTGGAACAAGAAGTAAGTAACCTAGCAAGGTTAATAGGTGAAAGAAAACCGGGAAGTTTACCGAGCAATACAAATGCTAACCCCCAAAATGAAACAGCTAAAGCCATTACCACAAGAAGTGGTACAACACTTAAACCACCTGAAATACCTGTAACTTCTGATGAAGCCATTCTTACTCTACAAGAACCACAACCTGATCAAGATAAGGAAAAAGAACCGGTAGTTGAAAAGGTTAATGAAGATAACATAGTTAAGGATAAACCTTATGTTAAACCATACCAACCACCACTTCCTTACCCGAGTAAAATGAAGAAAGAGAAACTTGAAGCCGAGCAATCCAAAATTCTTGGATATGTTTAAACAGATAAATGCAAATCTTCCTTTCATTGATGTGATTTCAGGAATGCCAAGATATGCTAAATTCTTGAAAGATCTAATCTCAAATAGAAAGAAAATGGAAGAACTCTCGGCTGTTACTATGAATGCTAATTGTTCAGCAGTGCTGTTGAATAAGATACCAGAAAAATTATCTGATCCAGGAAGTTTCACAATTCCATGTTTTCTGGGTAGTCTTAGTTCAATAGAAGCATTGGCAGACTTAGGTGCTAGTATAAATTTAATGCCGTATTCACTATACACTAAACTAGACCTTGGAGAATTGAAACCAACCAGAATAAGCATACAACTAGCCGATAGATCAATAAAATATCCTAGAGAAATAATGGAGAACATGCTAGTTAAAGTTGGTACTTTAGTATTTCCAGTAGATTTTGTTGTTCTGGACATGGAAGAAGATTCTCAAGTTCCTCTCATATTAGGAAGACCATTCTTAAACACGGCTAAAGCAATGATAGACGTGTTCGGTAAGAAACTGACCCTAAGTATAGAGGATGAGAGTGTTACCTTTTCAGTTGATAGAGCAATGCAACAACCACAATCTGCAGATGATACATGTTATTATATTCAAACTATAGATGCACATGCAGAATTATTAGAAGAATTTTCAGAATTACAAGGAACAGGAGAATGTTCTTTAGGAGAAGGTAATGAACCAATTGATGAAGCTGAAATGTTAGCTACACTTATAGCTAATGGATATGAACCAACAACAGAAGAAATTCAAATGCTAAAAGAAGAAGACAGATATCGATATAAATCATCGATAGAAGAACCTCCGAAATTAGAGTTAAAGCCACTTCCAAACCATTTGGAATACGCTTATTTACATGGTGAATCTGAATTACCTGTAATAATATCGTCTTCTCTTACTGAAAATGAGAAATCACAACTCATTTCTGTGTTGAAAGCTCATAAACCAGCCATTGCATGGAAGATTCATGATATTAAAGGAATAAGTCCTTCGTATTGCACACATAAAATCCTTATGGAAGAAGGTCATAAAACGTATGTGCAACGCCAACGAAGACTAAATCCTAATATGCAAGATGTAGTTAAGAAAGAGATTATTAAACTGCTAGATGCAGGTTTCATATATCCAATTTCTGATAGTCCATGGGTAAGCCCAGTTCAATGCGTGCCTAAGAAGGGTGGCATGACTGTCATCACAAATGAAAAAAATGAGCTTATTCCTACTAGGACTGTAACAGGATGGCGTGTATGTATTGATTATAGAAAATTAAATAACGCCACCAGAAAAGATCACTTTCCCTTACCTTTCATTGATCAAATGTTGGAAAGATTAGCCGGAAATAGTTAATATTGTTTTCTAGATGGATTTTCCGGATATTTTCAAATTCCAATAGCACCCGAAGATCAAGAGAAAACCACATTCACGTGCCCTTATGGTACTTTTGCTTACAAACGCATGCCATTTGGACTTTGTAACGCCCCTGCAACCTTTCAAAGGTGTATGATGGCGATTTTTCACGACATGATAGAAGAATGCATGGAAGTTTTCATGGATGACTTTTCAGTCTTCGGTGATACATTTAAATCATGTCTAGTTAATCTGGAACGAATGTTAATTAAATGCGAAAAATCAAATCTAGTACTTAATTGGGAGAAATGCCATTTCATGGTTAAAGAAGGCATCGTTCTTGGACATAAAATTTCAAAAGAAGGAATTGAAGTGGATAGAGCTAAAGTAGATGTAATTGCTAAACTTCCACATCCCATCAATGTTAGAGGAGTTAGGAGTTTTCTAGGGCATGCCGGTTTTTACCGACGTTTCATAAAAGATTTTTCTAAAATTGCCACTCCTATGAATAAACTCCTAGAAAAGGATGCGCCATTCATCTTTTCAGATGAGTGTATCAAATCTTTTAATATTCTTAAAGAGAAACTCACTAATGCACCGATCATGATAACACCAAATTGGAATCTACCATTTGAACTAATGTGCGATGCAAGTGATTTTGCAATGGGAGCCGTTTTAGGACAAAGGATTGAAAAACGATTTCAACCTATATATTATGCTAGTAAGACGTTACAAGGAGCACAAACAAACTATACAACTACTGAAAAAGAACTCCTTGCTATTGTCTTTGCTTTTGACAAATTTCGATCATATCTCGTTCTAGCAAAAACGGTGGTCTATACCGACCATTCTGCTCTTAGATACCTATTTTCAAAACAAGATGCTAAACCAAGATTAATCCGTTGGATCTTACTCTTACAAGAGTTTGATATTGAAATCCGAGATAAAAGAGGAGCAGAAAATCTCGCCGCTGATCATCTTTCTCGTCTTGAAAATCCTGAATTAGAAGTTCTAAATGAATCGGCCATACAAGACAACTTTCCTGATGAATATCTATTGAAGATAGATTATAAAGAAATTCCATGGTTTGCAGACTATGCAAACTACTTAGTTTGTGGATTCCTTGAAAAAGGATTATTGTACCAAAAATGAAAGAAATTCTTCAGTGATATAAAACACTATTTCTGGGAAGATCCACATTTGTTTAAAAGTTGTCCAGATGGAATAATACGCCGATGTGTATTTGGAGATGAAGCTAGTAAAATATTAAACCATTGTCACACAGGACCAACAGGAGGGCATTATGGGCCTCAACTAACAGCAAGAAAAGTTTATGAAGCTGGATTCTATTGGCCTACAATTTACAAAGACGCACACCTTCTTTGCAAATCCTGTGATGCATGTCAAAGGGCCGGAAAAATAAGTCAACGTGATGAAATGCCACAAAATGTCATCCAAGTATGTGAAGTATTTGACATTTGGGGTATTGACTTTATGGGTCCATTTCCGAAATCTCATAATAATCTATATATACTCGTAGCCATTGATTATGTATCTAAATGGGCGGAAGCACAAGCTCTCCCAACTAACGATGCACGAGTTGTAGTCAACTTTTTAAAACGTCTTTTTGCAAGGTTTGGAACACCGAAAGCTTTAATAAGTGATCGGGGTACTCATTTCTATAATAATCAACTTGAGAAAGTTCTTAAAAGATATGGAGTAACTCATAAAATCTCCACCGCATATCATCCACAAACAAGTGGACAAGTTGAAAATACCAACCGAGCTTTAAAACGTATTCTAGAGAAAACCGTAGGATCAAATCCAAAGGAATGGTCCATTAAATTGGAGGATGCACTCTGGGCTTTTAGAACAGCCTACAAAACTCCAATTGGAACCACACCTTTTAGACTTGTTTATGGAAAAGCATGTCATCTTCCAGTAGAAATTGAACACAAAGCATTTTGGGCTTTGAAGACATGTAATCTTGATTTACATGAAGCCGGACGTCTACGATTAAGTCAACTAAACGAATTAGAAGAATTAAGACATGAAGCATACGAAAATTCGTTAATCTATAAAGAAAGAACGAAGAAATGGCATGATAAAAGAATCAGAAGTTCAAAAGAATTTAAAGAAGGAGACAGAGTTCTTCTTTTCAATTCACGATTCAAGCTATTTCCTGGAAAATTGAAATCAAGATGGTCTGGACCATTCATAGTCAAAAGAGTTTTCCCATACGGAACGATAGAATTAATAAATTCAAATGGGATTGAATTTAAAGTTAATGGTCACAGAGTTAAACATTACATACATGGTCCGATGGAAGTCGACAACGAAGTTAATCACAATTTCGACACCACAGCTAACTAAGTGTGGGGAGAATCAAGTCTTTAAAGGATAATATGTATTTCTGTTAGAGTTAGATTGTCTGTTTTCATGTAAATCTCGAAAATGGAACCCGAATGGTCTTTCCCTAGCAGACCCTAAAGAACTAGTCTTCTCCCCCCATTCTGAATTTTTATTTTTTTTTAGGTTTTTATGAAATGAAGACTGCCTGTGAACTAAACCATGGTCTAATGCTACACGCTTTGATCACTAAACGTAATAATGACATACTACCGAGCGAATTAGTATCAGTAATTAGAGAAAGAATGGACGGAGTTAGAAAAGAATCCAGATGCGAAGATAATAAATTACAATTTGGAAAAGGAAAATCAAAATCCGCAGCGAAAAGAAGAGCACGACACCTAGAAAGATGTCACAAATGCGGAAAATGGTCACATGGAGGTAAATGTTCAAATAATCAAACCTATTCAAATACCGAATTTGTTACTTTATGCAGAGACGGACCGTTCATATGTTTAGAAGAAAAGACACTGAATGCTCGAGGTTACGCCTATGTAGCCATGGAAAACCAATTAAACCGACTATCTTATGAATGGGATAGATCATATAACTAAGAAATCTATTCCACAGGTATGTCTGTACAGTTTTTATTTTTATTTTTATTTTTTTTATTTTTAACCTTTTGATAATAAACGCTAATTTGTTCGCTAAAAAGTATTAAATTGGTATTGAATAAAATTAGGTTTGGCGACCGAAATTATTGATATCATTCAAAAATTTATTACATCACTGCGAAATTTAACGTTTATTCTTAAGGTATAAATATCTTTAAACAATCAACCCAAAATATTTCAAAAATTCGTCATGAGTTAAATTAGGTCTTGGAACCGAAATTACTTTACCGAAAAGAGGGGCGCATATTTTTGATAATATTTGATTGATTAAAGTGGGATAAAAAGACAAAAAGATTTTTAATTTTATTTTTACCATGTTTTTAAAATTAATATTTAAATCTTAAATTAATATTGTAAACTTTGTAAAAACAATATATTTAAAATTGTAAATATTTGAAAAATTAATATAAGTTTGGTGTGAATTTATAATATGAATTTTTAATTTTATGCATTTCAAATTTTAAGTTTGGTGTGAATTTTTAATATTAATTTTGAACTTTAAGTTGTGTGAATTTAAAAACAAAAATTTACTTTATCTCATTAAGTTAAAAATATGATTTTTAAAATTCGTCGTAAGTTGAAGACTAGGTCTTTGAACTGAAATTACTTTACCCGAGGGAGGGACGAGAACTTTTATTATCATTATTTTTAATCTTATTGAATTAAAGTATGCCAAAAACATTAAAAAAAAATAAACCCAAAAATCTTAGCTTTTAAAACAATCGCTACAAAAAGACAAATTTTAAAATTTTGTCGAGGGACGGACTAGGACATCGATCCGAAACGACCTCGTCCTAAATAACAAAGGAAACAAAATTTTAAAATTAAGTACTTAATTGTTTTATAAGTTATTGATTATAAAAAAATATATATATATATATATATATATATATATATATATATATATATATATCAAACTCCGTGACTCGCGGAGTTTTAAGGGTTATTCACCGCGAGTCGCGGAGGGACCGAAAATCAGAAAAAAAAAAATAAAAAGAGCTGAACGATCAGTTTCAGTTTCACTCCCCAAAACTCAAAAACACAGCGAAAAACTGCTCGAAAAAACACCCAAAAACACCCCCAAAAATCACAATTTTTAACCGTTAATCACCAAATCTTTTGCTAAAATCATGTTGAGAAGGATGCTATCTAAGAATTACTCAAGAAAAACGGTAAATTTCTACACCTAAACACCATTTAATCCGAAATTTGGTATTCTTGAGTCATTTTTTTCCAATTTGATTTTGATGCTTTTTAGTGTAATTAGGCTTAAATTGTTTATGTATTATGCTTGTATAACCTAGATTGATACTGTTTAACATGATTAGAAGCCTTAAACTTCAAATTTTGAGTAATCTAGGGTTTGTGTTCTTGAGCAAATTTGGGGCTTTTTGATATAAACAGGTTATGGCCGATTTTTGTCATGAATTGTTGCTAAATTGAGTAGTGTAACATGTCTAGGTAGTTAAATGATCCAAACTTTGAGCCTAAACATGATTTTGAGAATTAAAGTGGACTTTTTCAAGTCTAAAATTCATGAACTTGATTTTTGAAAGATAATGCCATTTGAGACTTGTTTAATTGCTAGTAATGATTATTTTGACATGTTATTTGAGTTGAATGCTTATAAACTTGGCGAACATTTTCGTATATGCTTATTTGAAAAAGTGTAGATTTGATGAAAATATGAAAATAAGCTTAAGTTTGATATAAATTGATAATGTCATTGTAATTATTTTGATTGATGATTTTGCTGACACTAATGCATATTTGGATGCACAAAAATTGTGTTTGATGTGTTTTGCAGAATGAAAGGGGTGAATCTTCAACCCAAGCCCGCAATGCTCCTGCTGAGAATTTGGAACAATAGGAGGTGGATAACTACTACAAGCAGGATATATCTCATCCAGTCATGACCTTTTCTGATATGCACTTGGAAGAGTTGCACCCGAACCTGAGATTTGACAGACTTTGGATAGATTATCCAAAATATCAAAGGGGTTTGCATACTCTTCATTCTAAGGTTGTTGAGGTACCGAGGGTCATAGAATGGGGACCCTTAGAAGCTGTAGAATTGGCCGGGCCAATTAGGGAATTACTTGTACAGAGGTATGGTAATTCTTCTTTTAATGACTGGGTACGTTTATTCACCATGCGTAGACCTGTATATAAAGTATGGTGTGAAGAATTGTTATGTAGTATAGAGTTGAATGATCGGGTAGCTAGTTTAACCGATCGTTCTTTTATTAGATTTTTGTTAGGCGGTTCGATGCGCCACATGTCTTTACTGGACATGGCTCAGGCTTTACGTATATATACGCCTGAGGAGTTAGCATCCGCTGATTGTAGAGGGTTGATACTAAACGGTAGAAAGATAGATGAAAATTTTGATACACACGGTGTGTGGAGTCAAATGACAAGCCATCACTGTTTCAAAGGGGGAAATTACTCTTATTTGGATATAGATAGAGCCGAATTAAGAGTGATACATAGGTTTTTAGCTAATTCGATTACACAAAGGGGTAAGAACAAGGAAAAAGTAAATGAACAGGATTTGTTTTACCATATGTGTATTCGAGACCCACAAAGCGCTGTAAGTATACCATATTGTGTGGGTTATTATTTATCAGCTATGGTTCGGGGGATGCGACCGCATAGCATAATAGGAGGTGGTATTTTTATTACTTTGATTGGTGAATATCTCGGTGTGGATATAAGTCGGGGGGGATTATTAGTAGAAGAACCAGAACCCCGCGATACTATAGGTTTAAATGTATACCATGGTGCGAAAGTTTTGAAGAGGAGAAATAACGCCGCAGTACGATACCATGGTAGACATCCACAGGTGGAGAGAAACCAACAGCAAGGTAATGTAGGAGGGGGGAATGAGATGCAAGAAATGCAAAGGTTTATAGCTTCTCCGGAATACGAAAATGCTAGACAGAGAGCATTTGAAGATTGGCAAGTTCATCAGAACCAAATCATAGCTCATTGCCAACATATAGGTAGAAACTATATTCCTACACCGAAACCCATCTTCCCTCCTTGGTCTATAGAGATGCAGCCACCATATCCTACGTATAACCCTGCCGAAGCATTCTATAGCACCTATGGTTATGCCTGGAACCCCTATTGGTACCAGTATCATCCCTAGTATACTTATTTTTTTTTATTTTGTAATTTGTAATTATTGATACGTTTAATACTTTTGTTTATATTGTAATCATTTTTATAATTATCTAACTTTTATTCTTAGATTTTAATAATTTTTTAATGTGGGGTAATATACCAAACTTCAAAAATATGTATATATGTTTGCAGTTTATCTTATGTACACAACAGGGTAAAACAACGCATTTTCAAAGACTGGCATTAAGTTCAGCAAAAGCAACTAATTTTGACGACAAGATGCAAAATATATGTGAAATAAAAACAAGACGGAATGAACAAATGATGTGCACCATTTATCATTCAGCAAACAAACGCCAATATATTTGGAAACTTTGGTAAAAATTTAATCATTATCACACTAATCACCCTCAATAATTTAAATTGTTACTGATTTCTTGCAAATGAGGGCATTGCAAGATCTTAAGTGTGGGAAGGGGTTAAATTCTTTCGGATTTTAAAATTTTTATCTTAAACACTTGGTTACCATTAAAAATACTAGTAAAGCAGTAGTTGTATTAGAATCTAGTGCTCTCTGATAAAAAAAGAACAGCCCTAGTCTTATATACTAACTACCCAATTCTAGTAAAATTTTTCAAAATTTTCAATTAAATGAACTCGAAATCATGTTTATACATATTTATGAACGATAAAACTAGGTTTTAACACCGAAATTATTGTTACCTCAGAAAGGACATAAATTGAGAAACAAACCAAAATGTTAAAATTCATTTAAAATGGAATAGAGGACGATAAAAAGGAAAATAAAAGCCAAGTGTGGGAAAATTTACCAAGTTATCTTAAACATATGTCACATATTTCTGTAACAAATAACTGAAAATACTTTTGCTTTGGGCTAAACTAAACTGTTTTACCCGATGAAAGAAAAGAAGAGATGGATCTACACGATGAATCAATTCCATCATTAAAAGGAAGTAAAGTCTTCCGAAAAAGACACGCGCTTCTTGATTTAGGTCATGAAGTGGTCGTCCAGACCAGCTGTAGGTTGACGAAAAATCTAGAAAAGTCATCACTAAAATCAGCAGGAAATCCACGGACCTCAGCATTAAACAGGGTCGCCAAGTGGTCAGATTTATCCTAACCATGAGAAGGATTTATCTCGTACAATGGGGGGCACCATGCAAATTAGCTGGACAAGACTAATGAATCAGATCCCCAGAAAGGATAATCTCCTTAAAGATTAAAAATCAGCTTTTAAGACTGATATCACTCAATCCTTGAGATTGACGTTAAAGATTGAGAATTACAAACTCATGGAATTCAATGATATCTAAACTCGAGCTTGAACGAGAAAATATTTTGATCAAAATTATAAACCGATTTGTTTTCTGAAAACCTATTTTCAATGCGTTCATTACCATTGAACGTAAAATCCTAGGAATTCACCTGGAATTCATTAGGTCACCTGAACTAAATCGGGTGTCAACCATAAGAACGGTGGTTGCATAGTGGTCAAAGACAGGACCTTGTGCCATACCGAAAAATCATAAGGGTGAACTTTACTATTGCTCCTACCAAGGATAGTAATTGCGTCCGACACGTTATAGACCATAATTAAAAGCATGTCAGGGGACATTGCCTTAACAGTTGCTTGTTCAACGCTTTCCTTTACAACCGGACGGTAGTTTACCGAAAGGTAATATACGGGACAAGTAAACTGGACGTGTTGCTTTCCAAATACAAGGTTAGCAAGTGGGTGACACAAAACCATAAGTTTTGAGCTAAAATTTTCAAATCTGAAACCCACCAAACCCACAAAAATATTTTGCAAACACCGGTAAAGGGTTATTCCGGAAAACTTATCTAGGGTAAAAACTAGATTTAATTTTCAAAAGATCAAATGTTTTCATAAAGATCCAATTTCCTTAATGGATCTAAATTTTTATAGTCATGTGGGACTGTAAACCATATCGTTACTACCATTGTTTATACCGTCGTATAGAAAATCACTGATGTACAAAGTGTGAAGAATAAAGAAGTGATTCTAGTATTTCAAGACGATATTGCTTGAGGACAAGCAACGCTCAAGTGTGGGAATATTTGATAATGCTAAAAACGAACATATATTTCATAGAATTATTCCTCAAGAAAGACAAGCTTTTAGTTGCAATTGTTCTATTTACAAGTGATATTCGTTTAAATAATAAAAGGTGAAGACAAAAGACAGATTCGACGAATTGAAGACGCAAACGACCAAAAAGCTCAAAAGTACAAAAGACAATCAAAAAGGTTCCAATTATTGATAAGAAACGTCTCGAAATTACAAGAGTACAAGATTCAAAACGCAAAGTACAAGATATTAAATTGTACGCAAGGACGTTCGAAAATCCGGAACCGGGACCAGAGTCAACTCTTAACGCTCGACGCAACGGACTAAAAATTACAAGTTAACTATGTATATAAATATAATATAATATATAATTAATTATATTAATTATATATATATTATATTTATAAATAAAAACCGTCGGCAGAGAAAGACTCCAAGGGACTGAGCTGTAATTTCATTCTCCGCGACTCGCGGAGTTTGAAGGCAAAAATGCCGCGAGTCGCGGAGCCCCAAAAGTCGACTTTTCCTATAAAAGCAACCGAATTCTGATCGCAAATCATAATCTTTTTCTTCTTCTCTCATATATACGTAAAATATATATTTATAATTTATATTTTAATTTTAATTTTAATTATAATTCTAATAATAAGGGTATGTTAGCGAATGTTGTAAGGGTGTAAGTCAAAATTCTGTCCGTGTAACGCTACGCTATTTTTAATCATTGTAAGTTATGTTCAACCTTTTTACATTAATGTCTCGTAGCTAAGTTATTATTATTCTTATTTAAAACGAAGTAATCATGATGTTGGGCTAATTACTAAAATTGGGTAATTGGGCTTTGTACCATAATTGGGGTTTGGACAAAAGAACGACACTTGTGGAAATTAGACTATGGGCTATTAATGGGCTTTATATTCGTTTAACTAAATGATAGTTTGTTAATGTTAATATAAAGATTTACAATTGGGCGTCCCTATAAATTACCATATACACTCGATCGGACACGATGGGCGGGGTATTTATATGTACGAATAATCGTTCATTTAACCGGACACGGGAATGGATTAATAGCCACTAGAATAATTAAAACAGGAGTGAAATTATGTACAAAGGACACTTGGTATAATTGATAACAAAATATTAAAACCTTGGGTTACACTCAGTCGACATCCTGGTGTAATTATTAAACAAAGTATTAAAATCTTGTTACAGTTTAAATCCCCAATTAGTTGGAATATTTAACTTCGGGTATAAGGATAATTTGACGAGGGCACTCGCATTTTATATTTATGACTGATGGACTGTTATGGACAAAAACCAGACGGACATATTAAATAATCCAGGACAAATGACAATTAACCCATGGGCATAAAACTAAAATCAACACGTCAAACATCATGATTACGGAAGTTTAAATAAGCATAATTCTTTTATTTCATATTTAATTTCCTTTATTTTATATTTAATTTCCTTTATTTTATATTTAATTGCACTTCTAATTATCGCACTTTTATTTATTGTTATTTAATCGCACTTTTAATTATCGTACTTTTTAATTATCGCAATTTTATTTTATCGCACTTTTATTATTCGCAATTTCATTATCGTTATTTACTTTACGCTTTAAATTAAGTCTTTTATTTATTTAATATTTTACATTAGGTTTTAACTGCGACTAAAGTTTTTAAATAGACAAACCGGTCATTAAACGGTAAAAACCCCCCTTTATAATAAAATTACTTAGATATATGTTTGTATTTTTATAAAAGTAAATTAATAAAGCGTTAAGCTTTGTTTAAAGATTTCCCTGTGGAACGAACCGGACTTACTAAAAACTACACTACTTTACGATTAGGTACACTGCCTATAAGTGTTGTAGCAAGGTTTAAGTATATCCATTCTATAAATAAATAAATATCTTGTGTAAAATTGTATCGTATTTAATAGTATTTCGCACTAAAAATAATACTATTTTGTATACACCCCCTACGACATCAATTATTAAAGTGAATTATTAAAGTTAAAGTAAAGTAAAAGTAAAGTAAAAGTAAAGTAAAGGTAAAGTTAAAGTATAGTAAAAGTATAAAACTATGTACGTATAATACGCGTATAAATATATTTAATATTAATTTAAATTGTTATATCATAAAACATTTTAGAAAAGTAGAATTATATATATTCATAATAGGTTTCAAGTTTTTTTAAATTACAGTCTGTTGGTGAAGCATGGGATAAAGTCCAAAGGTTTAATAAACGTATGAAATCATCTTAATGAAAAATGTCGAGTTACTTAACTTGTCGATATCCAACATCTAAGTTATTTACACTCCACATTCTTACTTATAGATCACTTTACCATTTTCCGAATATTGTCAAAAAGAATAGATTTCTTAAATCACAGTGGACCTCATAACATTGGCCCATAATCATATCATCATGTATCTGATAATTCAATCATTTGATATTATCTCTTAATTCTGTCGATAAATATATCGAAACAAATACGTTCATGTAAAGTATCATATATATCTAATACTTTGTTAATGTTTTCAGTTATTATATATTATATATACATATCTATATACACATAATTGTTCGTGAATCGTCAAACACGGTCAAAGGGTAATTGATTACATGAATGTAGTTCCAAACTTTTTGAGATTCAACATTACAAATTCTGCTTATCGTGTCGGAAACATATAAAGGTTAGGTTTAAATTTGGTCGGAAATTTCCGGGTCGTCACATATTGAGTCAAAATAATTTCTTAACCCATTGCGTAAAATAGCATTTGGGTTCCCCGCAATATATGCGTCAAAGTAAACACATCGTAACCTATGGATTTTCCAATGTGATATCCCCCATCTTTCGAACAAAAGCCTTTTATAAACCAAGGCATTCTTGGAACGTTCTTCGAATGTCTTACAAACTGATCTCGCCTTAAATAGTTGTGCCGAAGAATTCTGACCGACTCTAGACAAGATTTCATCAATCATGTCTCCGGGTAGGTCTCTTAAAATATTGGGTTGTCTATCCATTTTGTGTTTTTATACTGTAAAATAGACAAGAGTTAGATTCATAAAAAAAATACTTATTAATACAAGCAATTTTTACATATATCATAAAGCATAAGCACACTATATTACATATATTACACCATACGAATACAACTATCTTATTCCGACTCGCTTGTTTCTTCTTCTTTGGTTTTGGTTCGTTTTACCAAGTTTCTAGGGATATATGATGTTCCCCTAATACGAACCGTCGTTTTCCACATTGGTTTAGAAAAACCTGGTGGTTTAGAGGTTCCCGGGTCATTGTTACAACTTAAGGACTTCGGGGGTTGACGATACATATAAAGTTCATCGGGGTTGGAATTAGATTTCTCTATTTTTATGCCCTTTCCCTTATTATTTTATTTTGCCTTTTTAAATTCAGTTGGGGTAATTTCTATAACATCATCGGAATCCGATTCATCGGAGAATTGGTAATCCTCCCAATATTTTGCTTCCTTGGCGGAAACACCATTGACCATAATTAACCTTGGTCGGTTGGTTGAGGATTTTCTTTTACTTAACCGTTTTATTATTTCCCCCACCGGTTCTATTTCTTCATCAGGTTCTGATTCTTCTTCCGGTTCCGATTCTTCTTCTGGTTCCGACTCTTCTTTCGGTTCCTCTTCGGGAACTTGTGAATCAGTCCACGAATCATTCCAATTTACATTTGACTCTTCATTATTATTAGGTGAGTCAATGGGACTTGTTCTAGAGGTAGACATCTATCACATAATATCAAACGCGTTAAGAGATTAATATATCACATAATATTCACATGTTAAAAATATATAGTTTTCAACAAAATTTGTTAAGCAATCATTTTTCAAGTAAACACGGTCGAAGTCCAGACTCACTAATGCATCCTAACAAACTCGATAAGACACACTAATGCAAAATTCTGGTTCTCTAAGACCAACGCTCGGATACCAACTGAAATGTCCCGTTCTTATTGATTAAAAACGTTCCATATTAATTGATTTCGTTGCGAGGTTTTGACCTCTATATGAGACGTTTTTCAAAGACTGCATTCATTTTAAAACAAACCATAACCTTTATTTCATCAATAAAGGTTTAAAAAGCTTTACGTAGATTATCAAATAATGATAATCTAAAATATCATGTTTACACACGACCATTACATAATGGTTTACAATACAAATATGTTACAACAAAATAAGTTTCTTGAATGCAGTTTTTACACAATATCATACAAGCATGGACTCCAAATCTCGTCCTTATTTAAGTATGCGACAGTGGAAGCTCTTAATAATCACCTGAGAATAAACATGCTTAAAACGTCAACAAAAATGTTGGTGAGTTATAGGTTTAACCTATATATATCAAATCATAATAATAGACCACAAGATTTCATATTTCAATACACATCCCATACATAGAGATAAAAATCATTCATATGGTGAACACCTGGTAACCGACATTAACAAGATGCATATATAAGAATATCCCCATCATTCCGGGACACCCTTCGGATATGATATAAATTTCGAAATACTAAAGCATCCGGTACTTTGGATGGGGTTTGTTAGGCCCAATAGATCTATCTTTAGGATTCGCGTCAATTAGGGTGTCTGTTCCCTAATTCTTAGATTACCAGACTTAATAAAAAGGGGCATATTCGATTTCGATAATTCATCCATAGAATGTAGTTTCACGTACTTGTGTCTATTTTGTAAATCATTTATAAAACCTGCATGTATTCTCATCCCAAAAATATTAGATTTTAAAAGTGGGACTATAACTCACTTTCACAGATTTTTACTTCGTCGGGAAGTAAGACTTGGCCACTGGTTGATTCACGAACCTATAACAAAATATACATATATATCAAAGTATGTTCAAAATATATTTACAACACTTTTAATATATTTTGATGTTTTAAGTTTATTAAGTCAGCTGTCCTCGTTAGTAACCTACAACTAGTTGTCCACAGTTAGATGTACAGAAATAAATCGATAAATATTATCTTGAATCAATACACGACCCAGTGTATACGTATCTCAGTATTGATCACAACTCAAACTATATATATTTTGGAATCAACCTCAACCCTGTATAGCTAACTCCAACATTCACATATAGAGTGTCTATGGTTGTTCCGAAATATATATAGATGTGTCGAAATGATAGGTCGAAACATTGTATATGTGTCTATGGTATCTCAAGATTACATAATATACAATACAAGTTGATTAAGTTATGGTTGGAATAGATTTGTTACCAATTTTCACGTAGCTAAAATGAGAAAAATTATCCAATCTTGTTTTACCCATAACTTCTTCATTTTAAATCCGTTTTGAGTGAATCAAATTGCTATGGTTTAATATTGAACTCTATTTTATGAATCTAAACAGAAAAAGTATAGGTTTATAGTCGGAAAAATAAGTTACAAGTCGTTTTTGTAAAGGTAGTCATTTCAGTCGAAAGAACGACGTCTAGATGACCATTTTAGAAAACATACTTCCACTTTGAGTTTAACCATAATTTTTGGATATAGTTTCATGTTCATAATAAAAATCATTTTCTCAGAATAAGAACTTTAAAATCAAAGTTTATCATAGTTTTTAATTAACTAACCCAAAACAGCCCGCGGTGTTACTACGACGGCGTAAATCCGGTTTTACGGTGTTTTTCGTGTTTCCAGGTTTTAAATCATTAAGTTAGCATATCATATAGATATAGAACATGTGTTTAGTTGATTTTAAAAGTCAAGTTAGAAGGATTAACTTTTGTTTGTGAACAAGTTTAGAATTAACTAAACTATGTTCTAGTGATTACAAGTTTAAACCTTCGAATAAGATAGCTTTATATGTATGAATCGAATGATGTTATGAACATAATTACTACCTTAAGTTCCTTGTATAAACCTACTGGAAAAGAGAAAAATGGATCTAGCTTCAACGGATCCTTGGATGGGTCGAAGTTCTTGAAGCAGAATCATGACATGAAAACAAGTTCAAGTAAGATCATCACTTGAAATAAGATTGTTATAGTTATAGAAATTGAACCAAAGTTTGAATATGATTATTACCTTGTATTAGAATGATAACCTACTGTAAGAAACAAAGATTTCTTGAGGTTGGATGATCACCTTACAAGATTGGAAGTGAGCTAGCAAACTTGAAAGTATTCTTGATTTTATGTAACTAGAACTTGTAGAATTTATGAAGAACACTTAGAACTTGAAGATAGAACTTGAGAGAGATCAATTAGATGAAGAAAATTGAAGAATTAAAGTGTTTGTAGGTGTTTTTGGTCGTTGGTGTATGGATTAGATATAAAGGATATGTAATTTTGTTTTCATGTAAATAAGTCATGAATGATTACTCATATTTTTGTAATTTTATGAGATATTTCATGCTAGTTGCCAAATGATGGTTCCCACATGTGTTAGGTGACTCACATGGGCTGCTAAGAGCTGATAATTGGAGTGTATATACCAATAGTACATACATCTAAAAGCTGTGTATTGTACGAGTACGAATACGGGTGCATACGAGTAGAATTGTTGATGAAACTGAACGAGGATGTAATTGTAAGCATTTTTGTTAAGTAGAAGTATTTTGATAAGTGTATTAAAGTCTTTCAAAAGTGTATAAATACATATTAAAACACTACATGTATATACATTTTAACTGAGTCGTTAAGTCATCGTTAGTCGTTACATGTAAGTGTTGTTTTGAAACCTTTAGGTTAACGATCTTGTTAAATGTTGTTAACCCAATGTTTATAATATCAAATGAGATTTTAAATTATTATATTATCATGATATTATCTTGTATGAATATCTCTTAATATGATATATATACATTAAATGTCTTTACAACGATAATCGTTACATATATGCCTCGTTTAAAAATCATTAAGTTAGTAGTCTTGTTTTTATATATGTTAATATACTTAATGATATGTTTACTTATCATAGTATCATGTTAACTATATATAATTCTATATATATGTCATCATATAGTTTTTACAAGTTTTAACGTTCGTGAATTACCGGTCAACTTGGGTGGTCAATTGTCTATATGAAACATATTTCAATTAATCAAGTCTTAACAAGTTTGATTGCTTAACATGTTGGAAACATTTAATCATGTAAATATCAATCTCAATTAATATATATAAACATGGAAAAGTTCAGGTCACTACATATAGTGGCTTCTATACTCGAGTCATTGCAAGTATTCAGGTGCTCGGTTTATGCAAACGATAGAATCTCGTGGTCAATGAAACTAAACTATTTTTCTGATTACTGTTTTTCAGATACTGTTACACTACTTTAAACCTGTAGATTCACCAACATTATTTGTTGACCTGTTTTTGCGTGTTGTTATTCTCAGGTATTAATTGCTTCCGCTGTAGAATATTGCTGTTACGTAGAAGTCAAGCCAAGCACTGGGACCAGCGTTAACATTCCGTTAAAGGGATTTTTGACGGGGTGTTATATTTGGTATCAGAGCTTTGGCTATAGGGAACTAGGATACATTAGTGTGTCTAACCGTAGGGCGCATTAGTGAAGTCTAGTCTATAGCTGTGTGTCTTTGATGACTTTTACACACCATACTTGCACTATTTGCTTCCCAATACTACAAGTAGGGCTACACATTACATCAAGTACATATACACCTTATACCCAGATGATATGAACTCGAACTAGATGCTACACTATGAAACACCTACGTACACGCGACGCGAGATTTAACTAAATCAAGTTGACTACGCCATCTTGAACTTATGGAGTGATGTCGAATGGAAATTTGAGATAGCGTAATGTAATGACCGAGATTACATTACGGTGACTCATATAAAAGTTCCGACATCACAAAATAAGGAATTGGGGGCCGAGTCAAGTAGGTTACTTGGATAAACAATGTTTAGAAAAAAAAACCATGTAATCTCAATTGTGAGAAGAAACTTACCATGTGCTAAGTAATTGTTATTATAACTTATAAGTAACTTGTAAGCATGACACAACTCCTCACTGCTCGACACTTCCTGCCACCACCGATCACTACTTGTCACTACACAGACACTACTTAAACACACTCGTCATTTCATACCACTACTCAGTACTGTTTATCACTGCTAACTACTACTCAACGCCGCCTCTCACTGCTTGTCACGACTGAACACTATTTCTCACTTCTTGTCATTACTAAATACTACTTGCTACTACCCCTTGCTACTTCCTACTACTCAATACTACTCATTACTGCTTACCACTACTAAGTAATACTCGACACTACCAACACCTTCGCGTTTTACTACTCGCTAATGTGCATCACAACTCATTTCTAATACGTCTTTAGAGGAGGAATTCCTGATAACCGCCCGCACAATACGTAGTAGATATTGTCCACTCGATTACCAACTTACCTATCATTCAGCCATCCGCCGTCCATGATTTTGTTTTCCAACATGAGCCTACCGACTGAAGACCATTATGCCTTATTGGGTGCATTAGAGTACATGTGCATATACTTATGATGTGAGCATACTATCTAACAACTTATACGTCACTACTATCATCACTGATTATCACAACCTATCGCTACTTATCGCTAACACCACCACTCATTGCTACTAGTAATGCAACCTGTTACCATATCCCTCATCATTTTGTTCCAACATACTATTCTTAAGCGACAATCATTTTCATTATACCCACAAATATTACCAACCAACTTTGAACACATCGACGCGAACCACACTTCACCTGTTTCCCCGCGAGACACACATGTCTGGGAGTTTGTACCAACCCTTTTCGATTAAATATCAGATTTTGTTTGAGTTGCCATTACACCTTGTTCATTTTCGTTTTCCATGAAAATCATCACGTTCTCGCTCATCAACCATAATGTTTACATATGTTGTCAACACCGGTGCTGAGAGAAGCTTTAACACTAGAGAAATTGGTCACGACGTTTATAAACCTGTACCTTCCTTATACAACGTGTACTCTATAAAACTATTAAACTAGGAAGTTGTAACTTAGTGGTTGAAACAAACTGGTTATCTGACGATACAACCGAGATAGCTATGACCAGAAGACTATTCGAATTTCTTTCACCGACGATAATAGTGTACAAAGAAGAGATCAGTACACCGTCATGTTACACTAATTACTCGAAGGTCCAGAAGTACAGGAGATGAGAATGTCTCGCAATTCTGGCACATGTGAGTAAAGATGAGCCGACATTTAAGAGACCCGAATATTTCCCAACTATTAGGGATTGTCCTGAGGTTACACATCCACCCCACCGTGAAGTCGAATTTCGGATTGATTTGGTGCCAGCAGCTGCACCCGTTACGCGTACAATATACCCATTTGCACCTTTAGAACTACAAGGACTTCCCATAGTGAAGAACATGAGGGTTGTAATGCCCTAAATTGTGACATGTACTAGAAGGTGTGTCACATAACCACGAATTCCCAAGTTGGAGCTCCAGTCTTGTTTGTTAAGAAGAAGGACGGGTCGATGAGATTGTGTATCGACTACAGAGAATTGAACAAGTTGACAATCAAGAATCGGTATCCGCTACCGAGGATTGATGACTTATTTGATCAACTACAGGGATCTAGTTGTCATTCGAAGACTGATTTGAGATTCGGGTATCACCAATTGAGAGTCAAAGAAGCTGATGTCCCGAAGACAGCGTTTATAACACGTTATGGACATTATGAGTTTACAGTGATGTCATTTGGTTTGACGAACGCACCAGCAGTGTTCGTGGACCTCATGAACTGTGTGTGTAAGCCATGCCTAGATAAGTTCATTATTATATTTATTGATGATATATTGGTGTACTCTAAGAACAAGGAAGAGCACGAACAGCATCTACGTTCGATATTGACTATGCTTAGAGAAGAGCAGTTGTATGCAAAGTTCTCTAAGTATGACTTTTGGTTACCAGAAGTACAATTTCTTGGCCATGTTGTAGGGGCCAATGGAATGCAGGTCGATCCAACAAAGATTGAGTCGATTAAGAATTGGGAAACTCCAAAGACGCCAACGCAGATTAGGCAATTTTTGGGTCTAGCTTGTTACTACCGGAGATTCATTGAAGGATTCTCTAAGATCGCCCAACCATTGACCGCGTTGACTCATAAGGGCAAGAAGCTTGAGTGGTCAGAACCGCAAGAGACTGCATTTCAGTTGTTGAAAAAGAAGTTAACAACTGCACCAGTATTGTCTCTATCCGAGGGAAGTGAAGATTTTGTTGTTTATTGTGATGCCTCACGTCAAGTAATGGGTTGCGTGCTTATGCAACAAAACAAAGTTATTGCTTATGGATCACGTCAGTTAAAGATTCACGAGCAGAACTACACTACACACGACCTTGAGTTAGGAGCTGTTGTCTTTGCACTTAAAATGTGGAGACACTACCTGTTTAGAACCAAATTTACTATCTTCACTGACCATAAGAGTTTACAACACATATTTGATCAGAAACAGCTCAACATGCGACAACGACGTTGGATGGAACTACTTAACGATTATAACTGCGAACTTCAATACCATCCGAGCAAGGCGAATGTTGTGGCGGATGCTTTAAGTAGAAAAGAGTGAGAGAGACCTCTTAGGGTTAAAGCGCTTAACATAGTTGTCCGTAAAAATCTCACATCACAAATCCGCGAAGCACAACAAGAAGCCATGAACCAAGAAAATGTCGATGTTGAATTTCTCAGAGGAATGGATAAGAAATTTGACATCAAAGAGGATGGAACACTGTACTTTGCTAATCGAATCCGGGTACCAAAATTTGGTGGATTGAGAGAACTAGTGTTGAAGGAAGCACACAAGTCAAGGTACTCAATTCATCCGGGATCAGATAAAATGTACCAAGATTTGAAGGCGTTTTATTGGTGGCCAAATTTGAAAGCTGACATTGCTACCTATGTCAGGAAGTGCTTGACTTGCACTAAAGTCAAGGCTGAACATCAGAAGCCATCAGGATTATTAACTCAACCAGAGATTCCCCAGTGGAAGTGGGAAGGTATTTCCATGGACTTCATTACAAAACTACCGAGAACGGCGGGAGGTCACGATACTATTTGAGTTATCGTGGATCGTCTCACTAAGTCCGTACACTTTCTACCGATAAGAGAAACTGATAAAATGGAGAAGTTGGCTCAGATCTACATTAAGGAAGTCGTCTCTAGGCATGGAGTGCCTATATCTATTATATCCGATCGCGACAGCGGATTTACTTCCAGATTTTGGCAATCATTACAGAAAGCAATGGGGACCCGTTTAGATATGAGTACAGCATATCACCCCCAGACGGATGGCCAGAGTGAACGAACTATTCAGACTTTTGAGGACATGTTGAGAGCGCGTGTCATTGATTTCAAAAACGGATGGGATAAGTATTTACCACTAGCTGAGTTCTCATACAATAACAGCTACCATGCGAGCATTAAGGCTGCACCTTTCGAGGCATTGTATGAAAGGAAGTGTAGATCTCCCGTTTGTTGGAGCGAATTGGGAGATAGTCAGTTGACAGGTCCTGAGATTATTCAGGAGACAACTGAAAAAGTTCTACAGATTCAGGAATGATTGAGAACGGCTCGAAGTCGTCAAAAGAGTTATGTCGATGTTAGACAAAAGGACATAGAGTTCCAAGCTGGTGACAAGGTTATGCTTAAGGTATCGCCTTGGAAGGGTGTTGTACAATTTGGGAAACGAGGTAAACTGAGTCCTAGATATGTTGGACCTTTCGAGATAACTGAAAGAGTTGGACCAGTAGCTTACAGATTGGAACTGCCACAAGCACTCAGCGGTATTCATGACGTTTTCCATGTATCCAATCTAAAGAAGTGCCTAGCCGATGATAATTTGATTATTCCCTTAGAGGAACTACATATCGATGACACACTTCATTTCGTTGAGGAACCTGTTGAAATCTTGGGCCGTGAGGTCAAACAGTTGAAGCAAAGCAGAATTCCTATCGTTAAAGTTCGGTGAAACGCGAGAAGAGGACCAGAGTTCACGTGGGAGCGTGAAGACCAGATGAGGCAGAAATATCCGCAATTGTTTCCCTAGGAAACTACTTCAGCGGACGATCACTAAAATTTCGGGACAAAATTTTCAATAACAGGTGGGTAATGTAACAACCCTGATTTTTCCGTTACTTCCGTCAACCTTCCGTTAGTTTATTTAACGGCGATTATTTAACTTTTATGTGTTTATGTGTAATAAATACATACTTGATCTTCGGAGGGTTACAATAATTAATATGGGTTGATATTAATTCAAATAAATATTTCGCATAATGAAATACGATAAAAACGATACGATTTTGATAATAGCTTTTCGAGCAACGAAACGCTCGGGTTTATTTTAATAATTAATTTTATTAATTATTAACTTTTTAAAATATTTAATTTATTGGGTTTTTAATAAATTAAGCGATTGGTTGCGTTTAACGATCGGGTTAGCGTTCCGGGCCTTCGGTACGACTAAACGAAACTTAAAACGGACCACGATTACACGGAATTGCAAAACACGAGCCCGGGAATACCCCATGGGCCATGTTCGGCCGACCCCACTCCCCCCACCCCTTTTATTTTAATTTTTGTAACTTTAGGGACTTGTTTGTATTTAATGATAATTAAACCCTAATATAAATTAGAGTGTAAACCTAAATTTAGCAGGACCCTTCACTTATACTCAAAATAATCGACTGTCTCTCCCTCCCTGGCTCTCTTTCACATCGACCATCACCACCATCATCATACCATTCAATTTTCACTTTTTGATAAAACCTTGAACACGAAAGTTGCAATTCTCGATCTCCTCTACTCGTTGGTGTATTTAATTTTGTGATCTAA
Source organism: Rutidosis leptorrhynchoides (assembly GCF_046630445.1). Taxonomy (NCBI): domain Eukaryota; kingdom Viridiplantae; phylum Streptophyta; class Magnoliopsida; order Asterales; family Asteraceae; genus Rutidosis; species Rutidosis leptorrhynchoides. The sequence goes on from NC_092337.1 coordinate 202,304,714, forward strand.
GGTATATTTACATAAACCCTAATTTGTAAAATCTGATTTTTATGAGAGTTTCATAGTTATGTTGTCAATTTCTCAAGTCTATACGCGTACGTGTTAATCGTTATCGTTATTTTGATTGTTTGATGCGCTAGGGTTTAAAAACGAATTTGTTTTTGCTTGATCAGAAAAATTAAGTTTTTCAAATGTTAATTATTATGTTATAATCAGATTCCTTGCAAAAAACTATTGAGTTTAGGCTTTGGATTCGCTTGATTTCGTTTCCGTATGATTAAGTTATGTCAATTTGAATTATCGTTGTGTTTTTGTTGCTTGATCAGAAATCTGGTATTGATAGACAATGATTTGGAATGTGAGACTTATACCACTGGAAATATGATTTAAAAACACTCAATTTAGACTAGGATATCATGTCGTTTGCTTATGTATAGCCAGAGATATGCTTGAATTAGTGTAAAAGTAGTTTTATACAGCACTTGCTTGAAAATAACCTTGTATGATAAAATGTGTTAACTTTTGTGATTAAAGCTTTGCATATTTGAAAAGTAGACAAAAATTAATTCATATTTCATGTAGATATCATAGGCTAATTGTATCTAGATCTTCGGATAATCGCGTGTGAATGTGACTAACTAAATGAGAATCGAATCTGTAAATTGCTCACGGTTTTGTACTCTGTGGATTATGTGAATTGCATGAGAATGTATTCTTCTGGAAAATGAAACTTAACATGATATGTGACTTATTGTTAGTTTATGTCAATCTCTAAAACCTTATGCATTTGGTACAATAGAGCCATACTTTATGTGAATTCTGATTTGAGCTGAAAACTGAATGTTCAACTTGCACGAATAAACTGTACAAATTGGCTAAACAAAAGTTGCTAGATTTTTGATATCTGTTAATTTGATTTGTACTAGAACTATGGCCACTGGTCTTGTATCAATTACATGTTCCTAACTCTGGTTATAGCCAAAATGAAATCAGTGCGCGGTCAGAAACTGACTTGGCAAACCCCAAATGTATCCCTTCTGATTCCTGACTTTTAATTGTCGTATGAGTCCTTGGCTGGACTTTTTGGAATCGATTTTAAGTATATTTATGATCTGGAGTTTTCCATATTTACTTGAATTTTGTACTATGATATGATGTGCTAAGTATGCTACATGTTCATGAACTTTGTGCATAACGATAAACTGAAATTGTAAAAATGATCATTCATGACCTAAAACGTATTGTTTGACTTAGGTTTGACATGTTGACCAATATTTGACATGAACCTACTGATGTTGACTTTAGTTTACCACATTGACCAAGTTTGACTTTTAGTTTGACTTCAGTTGACTTTGTTTGACTTGCATGATATAGTTGACTTTTACTTTGAAACGCGTCGAGTCGAGCAATAAGACAACGTACACTATGAAACCACACTTATTTAAGATACATATATTGACCAACCTAAATACGTATACTTAGGTTGCATTACTCGGCTATAAACCGTACAAGTTAATTGTTCACTTTTCAATCCGAGCTTATTCAAAGGTGAGTCTACAGTCCCGCTCTTTATATGTTTTCAGGAATGAGAATACACGCTGTTATATTTACATTTCAAATGCTTTTGTATTGACATGAGAACTATATATGCATATTGAGTTTGTTCAAAAAGCCTCTAGCTTGAATACTTTTAATACCATCGGTGTAAGCACAATTTAGATGGACGGATCCGTTAGGTTGACAACCTCACCCGCTATAAAAACTGTGGTGCATTTACTTTGAACATTAAATACATTTGAACAAGTGTATAACATTTTACGAGGTAAGGCGGGTATAGTGGCTTCTATACTCGGGTCATTACTAGTATTCAGGTGCTCGGTTTATGCAAATGATAGAATCTCGTGGTCAAGGAAACTAAACTATTTTTCTGATAACTGTTTTTCAGATACTGTTACACTACTTTAAACATGTAGATTCACCAACATTATTTGTTGACCTGTTTTTGCGTGTTGTTATTCTCAGGTATTAATTGCTTCCGCTGTAGAATATTGCTGTTACGTAGAAGTCAAGCCAAGCACTAGGACCAGCGTTAACATTCTGTTAAAGGGATTTTTGACGTGGTGTTACACACCATGTCCATTAGCTCTTCCGTTTAGTGAACATTCTGGGTGGGGGGTGTTAAACCCGGTAGCTACCTTTAGGATTCACGTGAATTAGGGCCATACCCGTTTCTAATTCTTAGGTCACCAAGCAATAATAATCAGGGGAAAATATTCACAACAATTAGTGGCAATTATAACATCCAACTAATTCAATAATAATCCACATAACTTCTGTCTGCATAATAATTCATTCGAGGAATGTTTTGCTTGTGTCTATCTCGTCAAACATTTATAAAAGCATTTCATGTATTCTCAGTTCAAAATATATTTCAAAAGCATTTAATAAAGCAGTTGTAAAACAGCGCATGTATTCTCAGTTCTAAAAATGTAAAGAGTAAAAGGGAGCAAATAAACTCACGATACGATATTTTGTAGTAAAAATATGCATACGACGATACTGAACAATGAAAGGTTAGCCTCGGATTCACGAACCTATATCAATTGTATATTTATTAACACATATAATGGAAATTACATAATTTCATTTATTAATATATATTGTTTATATATTTGTATTTATATAAAATTTGTACTAAATTCCATTTAAAAACGTATACTTATATTATATCTTAAATCATATGTTATATATATTTATTTTGTATATATATTTAAAATGATTAATATCTATACATTTAGTTATATTAATATATAAAAGTATCACTAGTTTTCTATGTGTAAGTATTTATATAAATAATGTTATTATTTTTTATATTTAGTTATATGAGATATTAATATAATACTAGTATATGTAATATGTATATTTAATGTACAAAATATTTATTTGTTAGAATGATAGTTTTGATATTAATGATAATAATAATAATAATACTATAATAATAATAATGATGATAACAATGGTATTATTATTTTATTAATAATAATAATAATAAAATGATAATTTTAATAAAAATAATACTTTTAGTAGTTTTTAATAAAAATGCTAGGTTTAATAATAATGATGATGAAATTAGGTTTTGGTGTCCAGGTAATTTCACGAATAGCAGAGGTCGATAAAAAAAATACAATGGGTTTCGGTTCTTATCTCTGTATTATCGCATCGATCAATATCTTCATCATTTTTCTTCCTCTTATCAGCTTTCCTTTAACATGAATCATCATCTAATCATCATGTTATCATCATCGTTAACAGCTATTCTTCACAGAAACAGCACTGTTCATCGTCTTCCTTATTTATCAATTTTTCTGTTTCGCATATTCTTCTTTGTTATCTCTGTATTCTCACAGTAACAGCAGTAATATAGCATTAACAGTGACTTGTAGTAGTTTATTGATGGTGCTCCGTGGCGTTTCAACAGGAAACAGAAATCAGAAAAAAAATATACGCGTAACAGTGGTATGTAATGGTGGTTTACGATTGAAATATAAATAGAAAATAGGAACTAAACAGGAGCTAGCAGATGCAATTATTACAGTGATGTATGGGTTTGTTTTTGAGTTGTTTACAACTAGAAAAAAAATATAAGAAACAGGAAAAGAGTTGCAGCAGTTTGGTTATACATCGAAACAGAATTAGCAAGTAGAGGTGGCGGTTTACAGTAGGTTGTCGATGAGTTGAGTGGTGGTGAAGTTCGATTGTGGTGATAGGGGTTTATGGTGGTTTGTGATTTACAGAAAAAAAAAATGGTGAGGTGGTGACGGTTTACAACTAGAGAGGGAGAGAGAGAAGAAGTGAGATGGTGATAGGATTGCAGAATGGTGATTAACGGTGATGAACATGGTGGTTTAATAGTGTGGTGCCGGTTGTAGTGACACAATGGTCCACGAGGTTTTTGAGCTCGCCGGTTAAGACCGGGTTATGGCTTATAGTTTCACGATGATGGTTTACAAGGTGGTAGTGGTGGTCTAGGGTGGCGGATTAGGATGGTGGGAGGTGGTCGGTTGTAGTGGTAGGAGAAGATCAAGTGTTGGTTTTGTTTCCCAGTTTTGAGCATGTATCTAAGTGGGTATACATATATATTAAATATATTAGAGTTGAAAAAAAAAGAAGACACATTAGGAATAGTTAAGTCACGGGAGTAATTAGACTATTTCTCTGCCGACACTATTAACCCGAAGTATTATTTTGTGTCCATTGCTAAACAGTTAACGTATAATAGTGTTCCTAAAAATCCCAAATTTTTAAATTAAGACCATCTATTTATTTTGGTCATTAAATGTTTGAAACCTGATCAAAAAGGTGTGTGCACTATTTATTTTTAATTCCAAGTAATCTGTACGGAGTATTAAAATTCAATTCATCAAAGTAAAAAAATATTTTTAATAAATCTAAACTTTATATAACTTAATTATGGATCAATATTTAATTCGAACTTCTCATAAGTTCGAGTCTTAAACTTGTTTAATATTGTTTATAAAAATTGAACTGTCATTTCGAGCTCGATCCCAACTAAAAATTAAATATTTTTAAAAATTAATAAAATAGATTCTAATTATATTTTTAATAAAGCTAAAATTGATACAACCTATTTTCGGATCATCGTTTATTCTAAAATCACGTAAGTTCGAATTTAAACTTCTCTAAAAAATAATCGAAACGTCCAACGAGTATTACAATCATTAAATAATTATTTTTAATATACTCTATACATATATTTATATTTATTTTTATATGTATACACATTTATTTACAAATAATAGTTCGTGAATCGTCGAGAATGGTCGAAGGTCAATTGAATCTATGTAAACAGTTCAAAATTTTCTCGAGACTTAACCTAACAGACTTTGCTTATTGTGTCGAAATCAAATAAGAATTAAGTTTAAATTTGGTCAGAAATTTTTGGGTCTTCACAGTACCTACCCGTTAAAGAAATTTCGTCCCAAAATTTGAGTGAGGTCGTCATGATTGACGATAAATATGTTTTCATGAATCATACGAGTTGATAAATAGAGTTTTATCATCATTGAGTAATATTGATAAAATAATTTGATAACTTGGAGCGTACGAGTGAAGCTATCATAAAAGAGTAAAATGAAGTAAATAGGGGTTCGCCTTAACTTTTGACGTAGTCACTGTTAAATTTCGGAATTTATAGGAAATCTTTGTAATAAGATTTGATTCTCCGGTAATTAAAGAAATAGGATCTTCTTTGGTTAAATGAGATAATCTATTTTGATTGCTCTGTCGTATATTTCACTATAAATCCACCCTCTTCATTTCCTTTATATTTTGAAGTTCCATCCTTTTGTTTTCTTTTCCTGACTTTAAGTCAAGCGAACAATGGTTCAGAATTCGTAGGTATAAAATTTCGAATAAACATGGCTAATGTTCTAAGAGAGAGATTGTAATAGTACGATCTTGATTGATTAAATTACCAGAATATCCGAAAAAATAGAACTATCAAGAAAATATGTTCTTTAATGAGGTAGAATGTAAGAGTCGTGTAACATGGCACATGATGATGTTATGATCTGTGAATCATCACATTACATTTAGAAACTCAGCATGACTTACTGTAATATAATCACGTTGATCAAGTGTCATTATATTATACTAACTCATGCTTCAGTTCCCAACACTTCTTTAAAAGCACTCATATTTTAAATTTGAATTTTTCAGAATCTAGAAACTGAAACAGTTTCCTTTCTGATGTAACACTGATAGCGCGAAGAGATAAATGATTTCAGATAAAAATTGTTATGAAAATATCTTCATAGTCATCGAGGATATTTATAATGAAAGATACGATGATATCCTAGAATTTTAGAATCAAATTGTGATGAAGAAATTCATTCACGATGATTTAGAGCGATTTAAGGAGCAAGGTATTCGTTAAAGATTTCATCAGAAACAGAATCATCAGGATTCTTTATGTACAAGTTTAATCCTTGTGATTTGTTCAGAGTTTCCTTCATGGTTTCGCATAATTTGCTTTTTGGTACTAATTTTTTTATTGAGCGTTTCCAACACTCTATTCTTTATCATCATACTTTTGACTGTTAAAATCATCAACAGTTTTCGCTGCTTGATCAGCTTTCTCAAAATTCAAAGAACTGATTCGTAGACTAGAGCGATGTTCAGAATTTCAGAATAGGAGTTCATAATTCTAAGAGATAAATGTTATATGTATACATATAACTATTGATGTAGAACGCTGCGAAATTCAAAATACCGATTGCTGATTTCTCGGTACTTGGTATGGCAATTCTTCGTTACAAGATGTGGATGAGTATATGATAGGGTTATAATAAGGTTACTCCGGATGAAAAGTCAAAATTTTCTTGGTGGAGCTGTGACAAAATTTGCTACTTCGAAAAGGAATTGCAAAGTTATTTTGGGTAATAATAACGCTAAAGGAATTAGCACAGCTACGTGTTAAATGTTTACTCAGTTTCTGAGAGTTTTTTTTTAGGTGCATAACTATATGAATAAATCTTTCCTTCTGTAGATGAGATACAGTTGGTTCATTCTTCGATTGAGGTGTTTTCAAGAATCATGAAAGGTTTGAACACAAATTGTAATCGTCAAGATACAAATGAGGTTTTAATGATGAAATCAAGTGGCAAACTTGAAGAAATGTTTAGTTTCATATGTTATAATCAATATTTTAAATCATTTCAATTGTCCAATGTTGACAGTCCACAGTTAGCAGTCCACAATTTGTAGTTCAACAATTCATATATAGTTTAATATATAATATTCAAATTAATTAATACGTGTCGTGACCCGTTATATACATGTCTCAGACTCGATCACAACTCAAAGTATATATACTATTATAGAATCAACCTTAACCCTGTATAGCTAACTCTATCATTACTGCATATAGAGTGTCTATGGTTATTCCAAATAATATATATAGATGCGTCGATATGATATGTCAAAACCTTGTATACGTGTCCCGATATTTAAAGTGCGTAAAATAAATAACAGAAAATAAATGATGATAAATAAAATTGCGAGAATTTAAATTGCGATAAATAAATTGCGATAAATAAAATGTAATACGGAATTAACAGTTAGCTAGGAATAGTTAGCGTGGATTCTTAACAAAATTTCTCATAATTAATTTATTTGTTTCTAACAAATTTATTTTGTCCAATGTTTTCTTCATTATGCCACTTGTTGGATTCTGATAGATCAAAATCCAAATATGAAATTGAATGAAAATGGTTATTCTGTAGTGAACGGATTCGTATATCTGTGGATGTACGTAGGATAGTAAGTGATCGTTGAATCAGATTCGAAGAATGTACAGTGTAACTTATTAATGTGAAATCTAAATATTCCTCTGGTATTACCTACCCGTTAAAATATTTTCACCATTAATAGTTTGTACGAAAGAATTTTTAATTATAATCTTTATGAAAATATTCTTACATATATATTTTCTTCAGATGTAATCATAGATTTAATGAGTTTATATAAAATTAATCTCATTTTGATTTACCGCTAGAACTAGAATACATAATCTCTAAAACATTAGAGATTACATAATCGCCATAAAGAACGAAGATAATTGATGTAGAACGATACGTAGAACGATGATTATACTCGAGGTACAGAATGAGATGTTGAGGCATGGATTGTTGATGGTACGGGTGCTGTTACTGATGGTACTGTTGGTGCCGGTGATGTTGCCGAAGCTGGTATGTTTTGCACCATATTTTCCAAGACTACAACTCTGGCGCGAAGCTCGTTGACTTTTTCCATTATTCCGGAATGATTGTCGGTCGGAACGAGCGGATGAATAAGGTTTAAAATTTTAGATAGAATATAATCGTGGTGAGATATTTGGAAAATGAGGGTGAAAATGGTGTTTCGGACTGGTTCGCCAGTAAGTGCTTCAGGTTCTTCGCCAAGAGGGGAATGTGCGGGATGGAAGGGATCGCCTTCTTCTCATCTCCATTGATTAAGTCGACTACGAACCCATCAGATGAATTGGGGATGGATGATTGGTTGATTCATTCTGGTGACACTGCTTTCGGAGCTTAGGTGAAACTCCATATCGAAATAGCTGTCGGAATCCGAGGAACTGAAACTAGTTGAAGGATCCATTTCGTACGATCAGGGAATTGATTTCCGATATGAGATAGATTATAGGACTTAGAAACACATAATTTTCATATGTATATAGAATACCAAGATCCCATAAGTTACGGAGGAATCTTTAGAAGCTGTCAGGAAAAGTTTACAATAACAGATACGCTAAGATACGAATTTATCTATACACTATCTATGCAATAGAGGCAGTAAGACGTGTCTAGACTTTAAGGATGATAAGCAAATAATTTTCGACACTAAATGATAAGCAAAACTTTTGACATGCAGACACAGTCGAAGTCCAGACCCACTAATGCATCTAAACAACTATTAGTTAGACACACTAATGCAAGACCTGGTTCACTAAGACCACTGCTCTGATACCACCTGAAGTGACCCATCCTAATCCACCAGGACGAAGTCTTCAACAGATGGTCCCATTGCAAGGTTCTGACCTCTATATGCCATGAACGACTCCATGTAATGTCTTTAAAATCAGCAAATGCACAGTGAAAGATTTCTTTCATATCTGAGAATAAACATGCTTAAAAGTGTCAACCAAAAGGTTGGTGAGTTCATAGGTTTATCGTAAACAATAAAATTCATATTTTTGATAGACCACAAAATTTAAATGTGCATGGTACAAATGGGCCCGAATCCTATACTGTGAAGACCCGTCCTAATCCATCCGGACGAAGTCCATATCGATTATAAACGATTCACAATAGTTGATTACATCGCGAGGTACTTGACCTTTATATGATACATTTTACAAACATTGCATTCGTTTTTGAAAAGACAATATTTCATTACATCAAAAGTGGATGGCATGCATACCATTTTATAATATCTAACTATAATTGGCTTAATAATAATTTTGATGAACTCAACGACTCGAATGCAACGTCTTTTGAAATATGTCATTAATGACTCCAAGTATTATCTTTAAAATGAGCAATTGCACAGCGGAAGATTTCTTTCATACCTGGCAATAAATATGCTTTCAAGTGTCAACCAAAAGGTTGGTGAGTTCATTAGTTTAACATAAATAATCATTTCTATCATTTTAATAGACCACAAGATTTCATATTTCCATTTCTCATAAACATACGTCCCGTGCATAGAGACAAAAATAATCATTCATATGGATTGAACACCTGGTAACCGACATTCACAATATGTATATAAGAATATCCCCATCATTCCGGGATCCTCCATCGGACATGATATAAATTTCGAAGTAATAAAGCATCCGGTACTTTGGATGGGGCTTGTTGGGCCCGATAGATCTATCTTGTAGTGACCCGAACTTTTCCATGTTTATATATATTAATTGAGATTGATATTTACATGATTAAATGTTTCCAACATGTTAAGCAATCAAACTTGTTAAGACTTGATTAATTGAAATATGTTTCATATAGACAATTGACCACCCAAGTTGACCGGTGATTCACGAACGTTAAAACTTGTAAAAACTATATGATGACATATATATGGATATATATATATAGTTAACATGATACTATGATAAGTAAACATATCATTAAGTATATTAACAATAAACTACATATGTAAAAACAAGACTACTAACTTAATGATTTTTAAACGAGACATATATGTAACGATTATCGTTGTAAAGACATTTAATGTATATATATCATATTAAGAGATATTCATACATGATAATATCATGATAATATAATAATTTAAAATCTCATTTGATATTATAAACATTGGGTTAACAACATTTAACAAGATCGTTAACCTAAAGGTTTCAAAACAACACTTACATGTAACGACTAACGATGACTTAACGACTCAGTTAAAATGTATATACACGTAGTGTTTTAATATGTATTTATACACTTTTGAAAGACTTCAATACACTTATCAAAATACTTCTACTTAACAAAAATGCTTACAATTACATCCTCGTTCAGTTTCATCAACAATTCTACTCGTATGCACCCGTATTCGTACTCGTACAATACACAGCTTTTAGATGTATGTATAATTGGTATATACACTCCAATGATCAGCTCTTAGCAGCCCATGTGAGTCACCTAACACATGTGGGAACCATCATTTGGCAACTAGCATGAAATATCTCATAAAATTACAAAAATATGAGTAATCATTCATGACTTATTTACATGAAAACAAAATTACATATCCTTTATATCTAATCCATACACCAACGACAAAAAACACCTACAAACACTTTCATTCTTCAATTTTCTTCATCTAATTGATCTCTCTCAAGTTCTATCTTCAAGTTCTAAGTGTTCTTCATAAATTCCAAAAGTTCTAGTTTCATAAAATCAAGAATACTTTCAAGTTTGCTAGCTCACTTCCAATCTTGTAAGGTGATCATCCAACCTCAAGAAATCTTTGTTTCTTACAGTAGGTTATCATTCTAATACAAGGTAATAATCATATTCAAACTTTGGTTCAATTTCTATAACTATAACAATCTTATTTCAAGTGATGATCTTACTTGAACTTGTTTTCGTGTCATGATTCTGCTTCAAGAACTTCGAGCCATCCAAGGATCCATTGAAGCTAGATCCATTTTTCTCTTTTCCAGTAGGTTTATCCAAGGAACTTAAGGTAGTAATGATGTTCATAACATCATTCGATTCATACATATAAAGCTATCTTATTCGAAGGTTTAAACTTGTAATCACTAGAACATAGTTTAGTTAATTCTAAACTTGTTCGCAAACAAAAGTTAATCCTTCTAACTTGACTTTTAAAATCAACTAAACACATGTTCTATATCTATATGATATGCTAACTTAATGATTTAAAACCTGGAAACACGAAAAACACCGTAAAACCGGATTTACGTCGTCGTAGTAACACCGCGGGCTGTTTTGGGTTAGTTAATTAAAAACTATGATAAACTTTGATTTTAAAGTTCTTATTCTGAGAAAATGATTTTTATTATGAACATGAAACTATATCCAAAAATTATGATTAAACTCAAAGTGGAAGTATGTTTTCTAAAATGGTCATCTAGACGTCGTTCTTTCGACTGAAATGACTACCTTTACAAAAACGACTTGTAACTTATTTTTCCGACTATAAACCTATACTTTTCTGTTTAGATTCATAAAATAGAGTTCAATATGAAACCATAGCAATTTGATTCACTCAAAACGGATTTAAAATGAAGAAGTTATGGGTAAAACAAGATTGGATAATTTTTCTCATTTTAGCTACGTGAAAATTGGTAACAATTCTATTCCAACCATAACTTAATCAACTTGTATTGTATATTATGTAATCTTGAGATACCATAGACACGTATACAATGTTTCGACCTATCATGTCGACACATCTATATATATTTCGGAACAACCATAGACACTCTATATGTGAATGTTGGAGTTAGCTATACAGGGTTGAGGTTGATTCCAAAATATATATAGTTTGAGTTGTGATCAATACTGAGATACGTATACACTGGGTCGTGGATTGATTCAAGATAATATTTATCGATTTATTTCCGTACATCTAACTGTGGACAACTAGTTATAGGTTACTAACGAGGACAGCTGACTTAATAAACTTAAAACATTAAAATATATTAAAAGTGTTGTAAATATATTTTGAACATACTTTGATATATATGTATATATTGTTATAGGTTCGTGAATCAACCAGTGGCCAAGTCTTACTTCCCGACGAAGTAAAAATCTGTGAAAGTGAGTTATAGTCCCACTTTTAAAATCTAATATTTTTGGGATGAGAATACATGCAGGTTTTATAAATGATTTACAAAATAGACACAAGTACGTGAAACTACATTCTATGGTTGAATTATCGAAATCGAATATGCCCCCTTTTTATTAGGTCTGGTAATCTAAGAATTAGGGAACAGACACCCTAATTGACGCGAATCCTAAAGATAGATCTATTGGGCTTAACAAACCACATCCAAAGTACCGGATGCTTTAGTACTTCGAAATTTATATCATATCCAAAGGGTGTCCCGGAATGATGGGGATATTCTTATATATGCATCTTGTTAATGTCGGTTACCAGGTGTTCACCATATGAATGATTTTTATCTCTATGTATGGGATGTGTATTGAAATATGAAATCTTGTGGTCTATTGTTACGATTTGATATATATAGGTTAAACCTATAACTCACCAACATTTTTGTTGACGTTTAAAGCATGTTTATTCTCAGGTGAATACTAAGAGCTTCCGCTGTTGCATACTAAAATAAGGACAAGATTTGGAGTCCATGTTTGTATGATATTGTGTAAAAACTGCATTCAAGAAACTGATTTCGATGTAACATATTTGTATTGTAAACCATTATGTAATGGTCGTGTGTAAACAGGATATTTTAGATTATCATTATTTGATAATCTACGTAAAAGCTTTTTAAACCTTTATTGATGAAATAAAGGTTATGGTTTGTTTTAAAATGAATGCAGTCTTTGAAAAACGTCTCATATAGAGGTCAAAACCTCGCAACGAAATCAATTAATATGGAACGTTTTTAATCAATAAGAACGGGACATTTCAGTTGGTATCCGAGCGTTGGTCTTAGAGAACCAGAAAATTTGCATTAGTGTGTCTTATCGAGTTTGTTAGGATGCATTAGTGATTCTGGACTTCGACCGTGTTTTCTTTAAAAATGATTGCTTAACATTTTTGTTGGAAACTATATATTTTTAACATATGAATATTATGTGATATATTAATCTCTTAACGTGTTTGATATTATGTGATAGATGTCTACCTCTAGAACAAGTCCCATTGACTCACCTAATAATAATGAAGAGTCAAATGTAAATTGGAATGATTCATGGACTGATTCACAAGTTCCCGAAGAGGAACCGGAAGAAGAGTCGGAACCGGAAGAAGAGTCGGAACCGGAAGAAGAATCGGAACCGGACGAAAAATCGGAACCGGAAGAAGAATCGGAACCGGTGGGGGAAATAATAAAACGGTTAAGTAAAAGAGAATCCTCAACCAACCGACCAAGGTTAATTATGGTCAATGGTGTTTCCGCCAAGGAAGCAAAATATTAGGAGGATTACCAATTCTCCGATGAATCGGATTCCGACGAGAATTCCAATGATGTTATAGAAATTACCCCAACTGAATTTAAAAAGGCAAAAGAAAATATTAAGGGAAAGGGCATAAAAATAGAGAAATCTAATTCCAACCCCGATGAACTTTATATGTATCGTCAACCCCCGAAGTTCTTAAGTTGTAACAATGACCCGGGAACCTCTAAACCACCAGGTTTTTCTAAACCAATGTGGACAACGACGGCTCGTATTAGGGGAACATCATATATCCCTAGAAACTTGGCAAAACGAACCAAAACCGAAGAAGAAGAAACGAGCGAGTCAGAATAAGATAGTTGTATTCGTGTGGTGTAATATATGTAATATAGTGTTCTTATGCTTTATGATATATGTAAAAATTGCTTGTATTAATAAGTATTTTTTTATGAATCTAACTCTTGTCTATTTTACAGTTTAAAAACACAAAATGGATAGACAACCCAATATTTTAAGAGACCTACCCGGAGACATGATTGATGAAATCTTGTCTAGAGTCGGCCAGAATTCCTCGGCACAACTATTTAAGGCGAGATCAGTTTGTAAGACATTCGAAGAACGTTCCAAGAATGTCTTGGTTTATAAGAGACTTTCGTTTGAAAGATGGGGGATATCACATTGGGAAACCCATAAGTTACGATGTGTTTACTTTGACGCATATATTGCGGGGAACCCAAATGCTATTTTACGCAACGGGTTAAGAAATTATTTTGACTCAATATATCCGAATATTGGACTTCGTGATTTAGAAAAAGCGGCTAACATGCAACATAAAGAAGCATGTTATGCTTACGGATTAGTAATGTTCACTTCTCACCAAAGTGAGAACAAGAACATCGGGCTACAACTATTAAACAAAACGTTTCCACAAGTGACGGAGTCGGTAATTGGGGTAAGAAATGAGGTTTTTAGATTATTACGGGACTGTTGGACATTACGTAACCCTCGTCCCTTTGACGACGTTACAACACGCTGTCTTATCAACGGCCATAATGGTTATGTTGCACAAGACCAAGGATGGGAAGTAGTCCTAGTAAAACCAGAATGCATGACTTGTTTCTGGACGTATGAATTACGTGTCTTTATTGCCTTTGCTGAACGACTTGTGTACTAGCTAGAATTATCTTCACAACTATCTTGTATCAAAGTTATTGTGTGCTATATTTCATGCTTTATGTAAAATAAGCGGTATTGTAAGTTTGTAAAATATTGTATAAAAGTTTGAACGCGAAATATTATTATAATCAGTTTTTCATATAGAATTGTAGTAGTTGAATTGTATATTAGCTACTAAGTATGAACTTAACGGGTAGGTACTACCCGAATTTAAACTTATAAAACGCTAATATGAAGAAAAAGCTTTTATAAATGAGTTCATATTATGCTACGAAATACTATTAACTACTCTTAATATTCTGTATGATTAACTTGTTCCATTTAACTATTTTGAAGGAAATGGCACCGACTACTCGACACACCGTGAATATGAATGAAGAGGAATTCCGTACTTTTCTAGCTTCAAACATAGCCGCAGTACAGGCTGCGCTACATACCAACAGTAACCTTGGATCTAGCAGTACAGGAAATCGTGTAGGATGCACCTACAAAGAATTCACTGCCTGCAAACCTTTGGAATTTGATGGAACTGAAGGACCGATCGGATTGAAACGGTGGACCGAGAAGGTCGAATCGGTGTTTGCCATAAGTAAGTGTACTGAAGAGGACAAAGTAAAGTACGCTACGCATACCTTCACAGGTTCTGCGTTAACATGGTGGAATACCTATCTAGAGCAAGTGGGACAAGACGATGCGTACGCACTACCGTGGTCAGCATTCAAGCACGTGATGAACGAGAAGTACCGTCCCAGAACCGAGGTCAATAAGCTCAAGACAGAACTTAGAGGGTTACGAACCCAAGGATTTGATATTACCACGTATGAAAGACGATTCACAGAATTGTGCCTATTGTGTCCGGGAGCATTCGAAGATGAGGAAGAGAAGATCGACGCGTTTGTGAAAGGATTACCGGAAAGAATCCAAGAAGATATAAGTTCACACGAGCCCGCCTCCATACAACAGGCATGTAGAATGGCTCACAAACTCGTGAACCAAATTGAAGAAAGAATTAAAGAACAGACTGCTGAAGAGGCCAATGTGAAGCAAGTTAAAAGAAAGTGGGAGGAAAACGGTGATAAGAATCACCAATACAACAACAACAGCAATTACAACAATAATCGCAACAATTATCCCAACAATCGCAACATCAATCGCAACTACAACAAACGGCCCAACAACAACAACAACAACAACAACAGCAACTACAACAATCATCCTAACAACAATAATAACCGCAACAACAACAACAATCAGAAGCAGCTATGCCAAAGGTGTGAAAAGAATCACTCGGGGTTCTGCACCAAATTTTGCAACAAGTGTAAAAGAAATGGTCATAGCGCGGTGAAGTGTGAGGTCTACGGACCAGGGGTTAATAGAACGAAAGGAACAAATGGTGTCGGAACGAGTAATGGCGGAGCAAGTAGTGTCGGAGCAAGTTATGCCAATGTAGTTTGTTATAAATGTGGAAAACCGGGCCACATTATTAGAAATTGCCCGAACCAGGAGAACACGAATGGACAAGGCCGTGGAAGAGTTTTCAATATTAATGCGGCAGAGGCACAGGAAGACCCGGAGCTTGTTACGGGTACGTTTCTTATTGACAATAAATCTGCTTACATTTTATTTGATTCGGGTGCGGATAGAAGCTATATGAGTAGAGATTTTTGTGCTAAATTAAGTTGTCCATTGACGCCTTTGGATAGTAAATTTTTACTCGAATTAGCAAATGGTAAATTAATTTCAGCAGATAATATATGTCGGAATCGAGAAATTAAACTGGTTAGCGAAACATTTAAGATTGATTTGATACCAGTAGAGTTAGGGAGTTTTGATGTGATAATCGGTATGGACTGGTTGAAAGAAGTGAAAGCAGAGATCGTCTGTTACAAAAATGCAATTCGCATTATACGAGAAAAAGGAAAACCCTTAATGGTGTACGGAGAAAAGGGCAACACGAAGCTACATCTTATTAGTAATTTGAAGGCACAAAAACTAATAAGAAAAGGTTGCTATGCTGTTCTAGCACACGTCGAGAAAGTACAAACTGAAGAAAAGAGCATCATTGATGTTCCCATTGCAAAAGAATTTCCCGATGTATTTCTGAAAGAATTACCGGGATTACCCCCACATCGATCCGTTGAATTTCAAATAGATCTTGTACCAGGAGCTGCACCAATAGCTCGTGCTCCTTACAGACTCGCACCCAGCGAGATGAAAGAACTGCAAAGCCAATTACAAGAACTTTTAGAGCGTGGTTTCATTCGACCAAGCACATCACCATGGGGAGCTCCTGTTTTGTTTGTCAAGAAGAAATATGGTACATTCAGGTTGTGTATCAACTACCGAGAGTTGAACAAACTTACCATCAAGAACTGCTACCCACTACCGAGAATCGACGACTTATTTGATCAACTACAAGGCTCGTCTGTTTATTCAAAGATTGACTTACGTTCCGGGTACCATCAAATGCGGGTGAAAGAAGATGATATTCCAAAGACTGCTTTCAGAACACGTTACGGTCATTACGAGTTTATGGTCATGCCGTTTGGTTTAACTAATGCACCAGCTGTGTTCATGGACCTTATGAACCGAGTGTGTGGACCATACCTTGACAAGTTTGTCATTGTTTTCATTGATGACATACTTATTTACTCAAAGAATGACCAAGAACACGGTGAACATTTGAGAAAGGTGTTAGAAGTATTGAGGAAGGAAGAATTGTACGCTAAGTTTTCAAAGTGTGCATTTTGGTTGGAAGAAGTTCAATTCCTCGGTCACATAGTGAATAAAGAAGGTATTAAGGTGGATCCGACAAAGATAGAAACTGTTGAAAAGTGGGAAACCCCGAAAACTCCGAAACACATACGCCAGTTTTTAGGACTAGCTGGTTACTACAGAAGGTTCATCCAAGACTTTTCCAGAATAGCAAAACCCTTGACTGCATTAACACATAAAGGGAAGAAATTTGAATGGAATGATGAACAAGAGAAAGCGTTTCAGTTATTGAAGAAAAAGCTAACTACGGCACCTATATTGTCATTGCCTGAAGGGAATGATGATTTTGTGATTTATTGTGACGCATCAAAGCAAGGTCTCGGTTGTGTATTAATGCAATGAACGAAGGTGATTGCTTATGCGTCTAGACAATTGAAGATTCACGAACAAAATTATACGACGCATGATTTGGAATTAGGCGCGGTTGTTTTTGCATTAAAGACTTGGAGGCACTACTTATATGGGGTCAAAAGTATTATATATACCGACCACAAAAGTCTTCAACACATATTTAATCAGAAACAACTGAATATGAGGCAGCGTAGGTGGATTGAATTGTTGAATGATTACGACTTTGAGATTCGTTACCACCCGGGGAAGGCAAATGTGGTAGCCGATGCCTTGAGCAGGAAGGACAGAGAACCCATTCGAGTAAAATCTATGAATATAATGATTCATAATAACCTTACTACTCAAATAAAGGAGGCGCAACAAGGAGTTTTAAAAGAGGGAAATTTAAAGGATGAAATACCCAAAGGATCGGAGAGGCATCTTAATATTCGGGAAGATGGAACCCGGTATAGGGCTGAAAGGATTTGGGTACCAAAATTTGGAGATATGAGAGAAATGGTACTTAGAGAAGCTCATAAAACCAGATACTCAATACATCCTGGAACGGGGAAGATGTACAAGGATCTCAAGAAACATTTTTGGTGGCCGGGTATGAAAGCCGATGTTGCTAAATACGTAGGAGAATGTTTGACGTGTTCTAAGGTCAAAGCTGAGCATCAGAAACCATCAGGTGTACTTCAACAACCTGAAATCCCAGAATGGAAATGGGAAAACATTACCATGGATTTCATCACTAAATTGCCAAGGACTGCAAGTGGTTTTGATACTATTTGGGTAATAGTTGATCGTCTCACCAAATCAGCACACTTCCTGCCAATAAGAGAAGATGACAAGATGGAGAAGTTAGCACGACTGTATTTGAAGGAAGTCATATCCAGACATGGAATACCAATCTCTATTATCTCTGATAGGGATGGCAGATTTATTTCAAGATTCTGGCAGACATTACAGCAAGCATTAGGAACTCGTCTAGACATGAGTACTGCCTATCATCCACAAACTGATGGGCAGAGCGAAAGGACGATACAAACGCTTGAAGACATGCTACGAGCATGTGTTATTGATTTCGGAAACAGTTGGGATCGACATCTACCGTTAGCAGAATTTTCCTACAACAACAGCTACCATTCAAGCATTGAGATGGCGCCGTTTGAAGCACTTTATGGTAGAAAGTGCAGGTCTCCGATTTGTTGGAGTGAAGTGGGGGATAGACAGATTACGGGTCCGAAGATTATACAAGAAACTACCGAGAAGATCATCCAAATTCAACAACGGTTGAAAACCGCCCAAAGTCGACAAAAGAGCTACGCTGACATTAAAAGAAAAGATATAGAATTTGAAATTGGAGAGATGGTCATGCTTAAAGTTGCACCTTGGAAAGGCGTTGTTCGATTTGGTAAACGAGGGAAATTAAATCCAAGGTATATTGGACCATTCAAGATTATTGATCGTGTCGGACCAGTAGCTTACCGACTTGAGTTACCTCAACAACTCGCGGCTGTACATAACACTTTCCACGTCTCAAATTTGAAGAAATGTTTTGCTAAAGAAGATCTCACTATTCCGTTAGATGAAATCCAAATCAACGAAAAACTTCAATTCGTCGAAGAACCCGTCGAAATAATGGATCGTGAGGTTAAAAGACTTAAGAAAAACAAGATACCAATTGTTAAGGTTCGATGGAATGCTCGTAGAGGACCCGAGTTCACCTGGGAGTGTGAAGATCAGATGAAGAAGAAATACCCGCATCTATTTCCAGAAGATTCGTCAACACCTTCAACAGCTTAAAATTTCGGGACGAAATTTATTTAACAGGTAGGTACTGTAGTGACCCGAACTTTTCCATGTTTATATATATTAATTGAGATTGATATTTACATGATTAAATGTTTCCAACATGTTAAGCAATCAAACTTGTTAAGACTTGATTAATTGAAATATGTTTCATATAGACAATTGACCACCCAAGTTGACCGGTGATTCACGAACGTTAAAACTTGTAAAAACTATATGATGACATATATATGGATATATATATAGTTAACATGATACTATGATAAGTAAACATATCATTAAGTATATTAACAATGAACTACATATGTAAAAACAAGACTACTAACTTAATGATTTTTAAACGAGACATATATGTAACGATTATCGTTGTAAAGACATTTAATGTATATATATCATATTAAGAGATATTCATACATGATAATATCATGATAATAAAATAATTTAAAATCTCATTTGATATTATAAACATTGGGTTAACAACATTTAACAAGATCGTTAACCTAAAGGTTTCAAAACAACACTTACATGTAACGAGTAACGATGACTTAACGACTCAGTTAAAATGTATATACATGTAGTGTTTTAATATGTATTTATACACTTTTGAAAGACTTTAATACACTTATCAAAATACTTCTACTTAACAAAAATGCTTACAATTACATCCTCGTTCAGTTTCATCAACAATTCTACTCGTATGCACCCGTATTCGTACTCGTACAATACACAGCTTTTAGATGTATGTACAATTGGTATATACACTCCAATGATCAGCTCTTAGCAGCCCATTTGAGTCACCTAACACATGTGGGAACCATCATTTGGCAACTAGCATGAAATATCTCATAAAATTACAAAAATATGAGTAATCATTCATGACTTATTTACATGAAAACAAAATTACATATCCTTTATATCTAATCCATACACCAACGACCAAAAACACCTACAAACACTTTCATTCTTCAATTTTCTTCATCTAATTGATCTCTCTCAAGTTCTATCTTCAAGTTCTAAGTGTTCTTCATAAATTCCAAAAGTTCTAGTTTCATAAAATCAAGAATACTTTCAAGTTTGCTAGCTCACTTCCAATCTTGTAAGGTGATCATCCAACCTCAAGAAATCTTTGTTTCTTACAGTAGGTTATCATTCTAATACAAGGTAATAATCATATTCAAACTTTGGTTCAATTTCTATAACTATAACAATCTTATTTCAAGTGATGATCTTACTTGAACTTGTTTTCGTGTCATGATTCTGCTTCAAGAACTTCGAGCCATCCAAGGATCCATTGAAGCTAGATCCATTTTTCTCTTTTCCAGTAGGTTTATCCAAGGAACTTAAGGTAGTAATGATGTTCATAACATCATTCGATTCATACATATAAAGCTATCTTATTCGAAGGTTTAAACTTGTAATCACTAGAACATAGTTTAGTTAATTCTAAACTTGTTCGCAAACAAAAGTTAATCCTTCTAACTTGACTTTCAAAATCAACTAAACACATGTTCTATATCTATATTATATGCTAACTTAATGATTTAAAACCTGGAAACACGAAAAACACCGTAAAACCGGATGTACGCCGTCGTAGTAACACCGCGGACTGTTTTGGGTTAGTTAATTAAAAACTATGATAAACTTTGATTTTAAAGTTGTTATTCTGAGAAAATGATTTTTATTATGAACATGAAACTATATCCAAAAATTATGATTAAACTCAAAGTGGAAGTATGTTTTCTAAAATGGTCATCTAGACGTCGTTCTTTCGACTGAAATGACTACCTTTACAAAAACGACTTGTAACTTATTTTTCCGACTATAAACCTATACTTTTCTGTTTAGATTCATAAAATAGAGTTCAATATGAAACCATAGCAATTTGATTCACTCAAAACGGATTTAAAATGAAGAAGTTATGGGTAAAACAAGATTGGATAATTTTTCTCATTTTAGCTACGTGAAAATTGGTAACAATTCTATTCCAACCATAACTTAATCAACTTGTATTGTATATTATGTAATCTTGAGATACCATAGACACGTATACAATGTTTCGACCTATCATGTCGACACATCTATATATATTTCGGAACAACCATAGACACTCTATATGTGAATGTTGGAGTTAGCTATACAGGGTTGAGGTTGATTCCAAAATATATATAGTTTGAGTTGTGATCAATACTGAGATACGTATACACTGGGTCGTGGATTGATTCAAGATAATATTTATCGATTTATTTCTGTACATCTAACTGTGGACAACTAGTTGTAGGTTACTAACGAGGACAGCTGACTTAATAAACTTAAAACATCAAAATATATTAAAAGTGTTGTAAATATATTTTGAACATACTTTGATATATATGTATATATTGTTATAGGTTCGTGAATCAACCAGTGGCCAAGTCTTACTTCCCGATGAAGTAAAAATCTGTGAAAGTGAGTTATAGTCCCACTTTTAAAATCTAATATTTTTGGGATGAGAATACATGCAGGTTTTATAAATGATTTACAAAATAGACACAAGTACGTGAAACTACATTCTATGGTTGAATTATCGAAATCGAATATGCCCCCTTTTTATTAAGTCTGGTAATCTAAGAATTAGGGAACAGACACCCTAATTGACGCGAATCCTAAAGATAGATCTATTGGGCTTAACAAACCCCATCCAAAGTACCGGATGCTTTAGTACTTCAAAATTTATATCATATCCGAAGGGTGTCCCGGAATGATGGGGATATTCTTATATATGCATCTTGTTAATGTCGGTTACCAGGTGTTCACCATATGAATGATTTTTATCTCTATGTATGGGATGTGTATTGAAATATGAAATCTTGTGGTCTATTGTTACGATTTGATATATATAGGTTAAACCTATAACTCACCAACATTTTTGTTGACGTTTTAAGTGTAGTGACCCGAACTTTTCCATGTTTATATATATTAATTGAGATTGATGTTTACATGATTAAATGTTTCCAACATGTTAAGCAATCAAACTTGTTAAGACTTGATTAATTGAAATAGGTTTCATATAGACAATTGACCACCCAAGTTGACCGGTGATTCACGAACGTTAAAACTTGTAAAAAAAAAACGATATGATGACATATATATGGTTATATATATAGTTAACATGATATTATGATAAGTAAACATATCATTAATTATATTAACAATGAACTACATATGTAAAAACAAGACTACTAACTTAATGATTTTGAAAAGAGACATATATGTAACGTTTATCGTTGTAACGACATTTAATGTATATATATCATATTAAGAGATATTCGTACATCATAATATCATGATAATATAATAATTTAAAATCTATTTTGATATTATAAACATTGGGTTAACAACATTTAACAAGATCGTTAACCTAAAGGTTTCAAAACAACACTTACATGTAACGACTAACGATGACTTAACGACTCAGTTAAAATGTATATACATGTAGTGTTTTAATATGTATTTATACACTTTTGAAAGACTTCAATACACTTATCAAAATACTTCTACTTAACAAAAATGCTTACAATTACATTCTCGTTCAGTTTCATCAACAATTCTACTCGTATGCACCCGTATTCGTACTCGTACAATACACAGCTTTTAGATGTATGTACTATTGGTATATACACTCCAATGATCAGCTCTTAGCAGCCCATGTGAGTCACCTAACACATGTGGGAACCATCATTTGGCAACTAGCATGAAATATCTCATAAGATTACAAAAATATGAGTAATCATTCATGACTTATTTACATGAAAACAAAATTACATATCCTTTATATCTAATCCATACACCAACGACCAAAAACACCTACAAACACTTTCATTCTTCAATTTTCTTCATCTAATTGAACTCTCTCAAGTTCTATCTTCAAGTTCTAAGTGTTCTTCATAAATTCCAAAAGTTCTAGTTTCATAAAATCAAGAATACTTTCAAGTTTGCTAGCTCACTTCCAATCTTGTAAGGTGATCATCCAACCTCAAGAAATCTTTGTTTCTTACAGTAGGTTATCATTCTAATACAAGGTAATAATCATATTCAAACTTTGGTTCAATTTCTATAACTATAACAATCTTATTTCAAGTGATGATCTTACTTGAACTTGTTTTCGTGTCATGATTTTGCTTCAAGAACTTTGAGCCATCCAAGGATCCATTGAAGCTAGATCCATTTTTCTCTTTTCCAGTAGGTTCATCCAAGGAACTTAAGGTAGTAATGATGTTCATAACATCATTCGATTCATACATATAAAGCTATCTTATTCGAAGGTTTAAACTTGTAATCACTAGAACATAGTTTAGTTAATTCTAAACTTGTTCGCAAACAAAAGTTAATCCTTCTAACTTGACTTTTAAAATCAACTAAACACATGTTCTATATCTATATGATATGCTAACTTAATGATTTAAAACCTGGAAACACGAAAAAACACCGTAAAACCGGATTTACGCTGTCGTAGTAACACCGCGGGCTGTTTTGGGTTAGTTAATTAAAAACTATGATAAACTTTAATTTAAAAGTTGTTATTCTGAGAAAATGATTTTTATTATGAACATGAAACTATATCCAAAAATTATGGTTAAACTCAAAGTGGACGTATGTTTTCTAAAATGGTCATCTAGACGTCGTTCTTTCGACTGAAATGACTACCTTTACAAAAACGACTTGTAACTTATTTTTCCGACTAGAAACCTATACTTTTTTTGTTTAGATTCATAAAATAGAGTTCAATATGAAACCATAGCAATTTGATTCACTCAAAACGGATTTAAAATGAAGAAGTTATGGGTAAAACAAGATTGGATAATTTTTCTCATTTTAGCTACGTGAAAATTGGTAACAAATCTATTCCAACCATAACTTAATCAACTTGTATTATATATTATGTAATCTTGAGATACCATAGACACGTATACAATGTTTCGACCTATCATGTCGACACATCTATATATATTTCGGAACAACCATAGACACTCTATATGTGAATGTTGGAGTTAGCTATACAGGGTTGAGGTTGATTCCAAAATATATATGGTTTGAGTTGTGATCAATACTGAGATACGTATACACTGGGTCGTGGATTGATTCAAGATAATATTTATCGATTTATTTCTGTACATCTAACTGTGGACAACTAGTTGTAGGTTACTAACGAGGACAGCTGACTTAATAAACTTAAAACATCAAAATATATTAAAAGTGTTGTAAATATATTTTGAACATACTTTGATATATATGTATATATTGTTATAGGTTCGTGAATCAACCAGTGGCCAAGTCTTACTTCCCGACGAAGTAAAAATCTGTGAAAGTGAGTTATAGTCCCACTTTTAAAATCTAATATTTTTGGGATGAGAATACATGCAGGTTTTATAAATGATTTACAAAATAGACACAAGTACGTGAAACTACATTCTATGGTTGAATTATCGAAATCGAATATGCCCCTTTTTATTAAGTCTGGTAATCTAAGAATTAGGGAACAGACACCCTAATTGACGCGAATCCTAAAGATAGATCTATTGGGCCTAACAAACCCCATCCAAAGTACCGGATGCTTTAGTACTTCGAAATTTATATCATATCCGAAGGGTGTCCCGGAATGATGGGGATATTCTTATATATGCATCTTGTTATTGTCGGTTACCAGGTGTTCACCATATGAATGATTTTTATCTCTATGTATGGGATGTGTATTGAAATATGAAATCTTGTGGTCTATTGTTACGATTTGATATATATAGGTTAAACCTATAACTCACCAACATTTTTGTTGACGTTTTAAGCATGTTTATTCTCAGGTGATTATTAAGAGCTTCCGCTGTCGCATACTTAAATAAGGACAAGATTTGGAGTCCATGCTTGTATGATATTGTGTAAAAAACTGCATTCAAGAAACTTATTTTGTTGTAACATATTTGTATTGTAAACCATTATGTAATGGTCGTGTGTAAACAGGATATTTTAGATTATTATTATTTGATAATCTACGTAAAGCTTTTTAAACCTTTATTGATGAAATAAAGGTTATGGTTTGTTTAAAAATGAATGCAGTCTTTGAAAAACGTCTCATATAGAGGTCAAAACCTCGCAACGAAATCAATTAATATGGAACGTTTTTAATCAATAAGAACGGGACATTTCAGTTGGTATCAGAGCGTTGGTCTTAGAGAACCAGAAAATTTGCATTAGTGTGTCTTATCGAGTTTGTTAGGATGCATTAGTGAGTCTGGACTTCGACCGTGTTTTCTTTAAAAATGATTGCTTAACATTTTTGTTGGAAACTATATATTTTTAACATATGAATATTATGTGATATATTAATCTCTTAACGTGTTTGATATTATGTGATAGATGTCTACCTCTAGAACAAGTCCCATTGACTCACCTAATAATAATGAAGAGTCAAATGTAAATTGGAATGATTTGTGGACTGATTCAGAAGTTCCCGAAGAGGAACCGGAAGAAGAGTCGGAACCGGAAGAAGAATCGGAACCGGAAGAAGAATCGGAACCGGATGAAGAAATAGAACCGGTGGGGGAAATAATAAAACGGTTAAGTAAAAGAAAATCCTCAACCAACCGACCAAGGTTAATTATGGTCAATGGTGTTTCCGCCAAGGAAGCAAAATATTGGGAGGATTACCAATTCTCCGATGAATCGGATTCCGACGAGAATTTCGATGATGTTATAGAAATTACCCCAACTGAATTTAAAAAGGCAAAAGAAAATAATAAGGGAAAGGGCATAAAAATAGAGAAATCTAATTCCAACCCCGATGAACTTTATATGTATCGTCAACCCCCGAAGTCCTTAAGTTGTAACAATGACCCAGGAACCTCTAAACCACCAGGTTTTTCTAAACCAATGTGGATAACGACGGCTCGTATTAGGGGAAAATCATATATCCCTAGAAACTTGGCAAAACGAACCAAAACCGAAGAAGAAGAAACAAGCGAGTCGGAATAAGATAGTTGTATTCATGTGGTGTAATATATGTAATATAGTGTGCTTATGTTTTATGATATATGTAAAAATTGCTTGTATTAATAAGTATTATTTTTTATGAATCTAACTCTTGTCTATTTTACAGTATAAAAACGCAAAATGGATAGACAACCCAATATTTTAAGAGACCTACCCGGAGACATGATTGATGAAATCTTGTCTAGAGTCGGCCAGAATTCTTCGGCACAACTATTTAAGGCGAGATCATTTTGTAAGACATTCGAAGAACGTTCCAAGAATGTCTTGGTTTATAAGAGACTTTCGTTTGAAAGATGGGGGATATCACATTGGGAAACCCATAAGTTACGATGTGTTTACTTTGACGCATATATTGCGGGGAACCCAAATGCTATTTTACGCAACGGGTTAAGAAATTATTTTGACTCAATATATCCGAATATTGGACTTCGTGATTTAGAAAAAGCGGCTAACATGCAACATAAAGAAGCATGTTATGCTTACGGATTAGTAATGTTCGCTTCTCACCAAAGTGAGAACAAGAACATCGGGCTACAACTATTAAACAAAACGTTTCCACAAGTGACGGAGTCGGTAATTGGGGTAAGAAATGAGGTTTTTAGATTATTACGGGACTGTTGGACATTACGTAACCCTCGTCCCTTTGATGACGTTACAACATGCTGTCTTATCAACGGCCATAACGGTTATGTTGCACAAGACCAAGGATGGGAAGTAGTCCTAGTAAAACCAGAATGCATGACTTGTTTCTGGACGTATGAATTACGTGTCTTTATTGCCTTTGCTGAACGACTTGTGTACTAGCTAGAATTGTCTTCACAACTATCTTGTATCAAAGTTATTGTGTGCTATATTTCATGCTTTATGTAAAATAAGCGGTATTGTAAGTTTGTAAAATATTGTATAAAAGTTTGAACGCGAAATATTATTATAATCAGTTTTTCATATAGAATTGTAGTAGTTGAATTGTATATTAGCTACTAAGTATGAACTTAACGGGTAGGTACTACCCGAATTTAAACTTATAAAACGCTAATATGAAGAAAAAGCTTTTATAAATGAGTTCATATTATGCTACGAAATACTATTAACTACTCTTAATATTCTGTATGATTAACTTGTTCCATTTAACTATTTTGAAGGAAATGGCACCGACTACTCGACACACCGTGAATATGAATGAAGAGGAATTCCATACTTTTCTAGCTTCAAACATAGCCGCAGTACAGGCTGCGCTACATACCAACAATAACCTTGGATCTAGCAGTACAGGAAATCGTGTAGGATGCACCTACAAAGAATTCACTGCCTGCAAACCTTTGGAATTTGATGGAACCGAAGGACCGATCGGATTGAAACGGTGGACCGAGAAGGTTGAATCGGTGTTTGCCATAAGTAAGTGTACTGAAGAGGACAAAGTGAAGTACGCTACGCATACCTTCACAGGTTCTGCGTTAACATGGTGGAATACCTATCTAGAGCAAGTGGGACAAGATGATGCGTACGCACTACTGTGGTCAGCATTCAAGCACTTGATGAACGAGAAGTACCGTCCCAGAACCGAGGTCAATAAGCTCAAGACAGAACTTAGAGGGTTACGAACCCAAGGATTTGATATTACCACGTACGAAAGACGATTCACAGAATTGTGCCTATTGTGTCTGGGAGCATTCGAAGATGAGGAAGAGAAGATCGACGCGTTTGTGAAAGGATTACCGGAAAGAATCCAAGAAGATATAAGTTCACACGAGCCCGCCTCCATACAACAGGCATGTAGAATGGCTCACAAACTAGTGAACCAGATTGAAGAAAGAATTAAAGAACAGACTGCTGAAGAGGCCAATGTGAAGCAAGTCAAAAGAAAGTGGGAGGAAAATGGTGATAAGAATCACCAATACAACAACAACAGCAATTACAACAATAATCGCAACAATTATCCCAACAATCGCAACATCAATCGCAACTACAACAAACGGCCCAACAACAACAACAACAACAACAACAGCAACTACAACAATTATCCCAACAACAATAATAACCGCAACAACAACAATAATCAGAAGCAACTATGCCAAAGGTGTGAAAAGAATCACTCGGGGTTCTGCACCAAATTTTGCAACAAGTGTAAAAGAAATGGTCATAGCGCGGCGAAGTGTGAGGTCTACGGACCAGGGGTTAATAGAACGAAAGGAACAAATGGTGTCGGAACGAGTAATGGCGGAGCAAGTAGTGTCGGAGCAAGTTATGCCAATGTAGTTTGTTATAAATGTGGAAAACCAGGCCACATTATTAGAAATTGCCCGAACCAGGAGAACACGAATGGACAAGGCCGTGGAAGAGTTTTCAATATTAATGCGGTAGAGGCACAGGAAGACCCGGAGCTTGTTACGGGTACGTTTCTTATTGACAATAAATCTGCTTACGTTTTATTTGATTCGGGTGCGGATAGAAGCTATATGAGTAGAGATTTTTGTGCTAAATTAAGTTGTCCATTGACGCCTTTGGATAGTAAATTTTTACTCGAATTAGCAAATGGTAAATTAATTTCAGCAGATAATATATGTCGGAATCGAGAAATTAAACTGGTTAGCGAAACATTTAAGATTGATTTGATACCAGTAGAGTTAGGGAGTTTTGATGTGATAATCGGTATGGACTGGTTGAAAGAAGTGAAAGCGGAAATCGTTTGTTACAAAAATGCAATTCGCATTATACGAGAAAAAGGAAAACCCTTAATGGTGTACGGAGAAAAGGGCAACACGAAGCTACATCTTATTAGTAATTTGAAGGCACAAAAACTAATAAGAAAAGGTTGCTATGCTGTTCTAGCACACGTTGAGAAAGTACAAACTGAAGAAAAGAGCATCAATGATGTTCCCATTGCAAAAGAATTTCCCGATGTATTTCCGAAAGAACTACCGGGATTACCCCCACATCGATCCGTTGAATTTCAAATAGATCTTGTACCAGGAGCTGCACCAATAGCTCGTGCTCCTTACAGACTCGCACCCAGCGAGATGAAAGAACTGCAAAGCCAATTACAAGAACTTTTAGAGCGTGGTTTCATTCGACCAAGCACATCACCGTGGGGAGCTCCTGTTTTGTTTGTCAAGAAGAAAGATGGTACATTCAGGTTGTGTATCGACTACCGAGAGTTGAACAAACTTACCATCAAGAACCGCTACCCACTACCGAGAATCGACGACTTATTTGATCAACTACAAGGCTCGTCTGTTTATTCAAAGATTGACTTACGTTCCGGGTATCATCAAATGCGGGTGAAAGAAGATGATATTCCAAAGACTGCTTTCAGAACACGTTACGGTCATTACGAGTTTATGGTCATGCCGTTTGGTTTAACTAATGCACCAGCTGTGTTCATGGACCTTATGAACCGAGTGTGTGGACCATACCTTGACAAGTTTGTCATTGTTTTCATTGATGACATACTTATTTACTCAAAGAATGACCAAGAACACGGTGAACATTTGAGAAAGGTGTTAGAAGTATTGAGGAAGGAAGAATTGTACGCTAAGTTTTCAAAGTGTGCATTTTGGTTGGAAGAAGTTCAATTCCTCGGTCACATAGTGAACAAAGAAGGTATTAAGGTGGATCCGGCAAAGATAGAAACTGTTGAAAAGTGGGAAACCCCGAAAACTCCGAAACACATACGCCAGTTTTTAGGACTAGCTGGTTACTACAGAAGGTTCATCCAAGACTTTTCCAGAATAGCAAAACCCTTGACTGCATTAACGCATAAAGGGAAGAAATTTGAATGGAATGATGAACAAGAGAAAGCGTTTCAGTTATTGAAGAAAAAGCTAACTACGGCACCTATATTGTCATTGCCTGAAGGGAATGATGATTTTGTGATTTATTGTGACGCATCAAAGCAAGGTCTCGGTTGTGTATTAATGCAACGAACGAAGGTGATTGCTTATGCGTCTAGACAATTGAAGATTCACGAACAAAATTATACGA